>NC_138064.1:2046204-3246204 GCF_964194185.1 Rhinolophus hipposideros
ACTCTGTGTTCACTCTGGTTGTGGGGCTCAGAGCCCTCGGGAGAGCAGGTTGTGGGCTCGAATGGAAGACAAGTCTTTCAGATGCCCTTTGTTCAACATTTTGAGCTGTCAAGATACACTACATTCCTTGAAGTAGTGAGAGACACCCTGGCTTTGGAGCTCGGCAGCAGTGACTTTCCCGAGGGATCCCTGTCACCTCCTTTAGTTTTTCCTCTTCAGTTTCCTCACCTGCAGGTGAGACCATGTTGTGTAGGAGCTTGCACGCTCACCACGAGGTGAGCTATGGCACGCCTGCTGCTGGGTGGGGACTCAGGACTGCTTTGGCCAACGAAGCTGTACTTCAACGTGGGCTAAAATGTGACACCCACCACCAGATTCTTTCAAGGACGCCCTGAATTTGTACCATGAACACCATGGCGGCCCGAGGCAGCAGACCAGGTTCCGCTTCCAGCCGTATTTGTTCTCTGGACAATTATCCATCCATCCATCCATCCATCCATCCATCCATCCATCCTCCTTTGCCATCACCCATCTTTTCAGAGCCTCTTGGTCAGTAAAACAGTAGTCTCAAATCTCTCCAGCTGGTGTCCTCAGGCATGGAAAACAGTTGCCACAATATGCAATAAAGCGATTCATCCCAAGACGGGCAGGCATCCCCACCACGTAGACACAGTGAGCATTGGTGCCATTACCCAAGGTGACGTGAATTGCATCCAGACTGCTGAGATGCACTCGGGAGAAATGAGCTGTCAGCATAGATGGTGTGAAGACAGAGAGCGCCTGCACAGCTCACCCAGTCGGTCTCCATCCCCGGAGAATAAGCCGGTGAATATGCTCAGCGTGGACTTCCTCGCTGCTGATCAGAAGACGTCTGCACTTATGGGAACAGCAAACCCCACACCTTGTATTTGTCTTTCAGGACGATAAACTTCAGGTATAAAACAGCCCTTGCCCCCAGAGGCATCTCTACACTGCCAGTTCTGAAAATTGCGTGTCATCTTTTTTAAAACGAACGCATTCGCCGAGGAGCAGTTCCCATTGGGCAACCCTGACAGCTGTGCATTGAACCTGCCGTTAATCACACATTCGCTGAGTGTCTATTGAAAGCCCATCAACCATCGCTGAGTAAAGCATTGTGACATGGGAGAAAAAAATCCCCGATTCTTTAATTAGGAGCACTCAGATTTTCAGATGAAAGAATTGTAAGCCTCTGGAAAGAATGTCTATTTTAACCTGTGTTAGAGCCTGATTCTCGTAACATTGGGTAAAACTACTAGCAGTTGTTTGAACAACTCTGTAGTCACATGAGGAGCCGCCCACAGCAGGCACAAAGGGACATGCTGGCACCTCTGCCTCAGGCCACCTCCGGAGTGTGAGGCCGACATGTGGACACTGAAAGGACACGGAATGCCTTCCAAGCTGGCTTTTCTTCTGACCCTGAGAGCCATGGCTCAGCGTTCAGAGGCTAGGGAGCCAGATTCAGAGGCAAACACTTTCCAAATGGGCCAGATGAGGGGCCCATCAGTGCTAACAATCTATTACGCTTTGACTCGAGCACATAAATATCTCCGACAGCGTTACTCAGCAACCCATTTTGGGAGCGCAGAAAGAAAACGTTCTCCTCTCGGGTTAATTCATACATTTTCTTGTTTTTTTTCCATCTTAGTTATGTCAGCAGGTCATTCTGTAAATGAACAAGATAAGCATTTCAGCCAAGACAAACACTTATTCTGTGAAGACCCACAGAGAGAAAAAAGGTCCAGATCACCCTCCCTAGTGGACGGGGAGACACATAAGCTCCGAAAGGGCTGCTGGCTGTGCTTGAGCCACTGCTGTCTCCTCCTGTGCCTCAGAGGGAGTCACTGGCCACAGCTGGGGCTCGCTTTCCTCATCTGTGATAGGAAATAGGTAAAATGGGAGAGAATGCATATGAACTTGCCTTTAAAAATTCATATATCATATATTATTTAAAGGAGGGCCAGGGTCTTAACAAATCGAATAACTGTGACTAATACTTACAAAAGTGTCTCACATTTCCCTCTAAAAACCCGAAATTCACATATTTTCTAGTAATTTGATACTCGAATCCCTCTTCCCTGGCCCTGGAAAGGCACGGCACAGTCACAGAGCCCCTGGCTGTCTCCGGTGCCCTCTGCCCCGCAGGCCAACCCCCCCGTGTAGGATGTACCGAGCCGCAGACACACCCTTTCTCCTGCTTTTCCTCAGTGGCTCACTTCACCTGGTGCGCATTACAACCCCACGTAACAAACAAAGCTACCTGTTCCAGAGCCAGGGCCAGCATCCATCTCCTGCTTTGCACGTGCTCCCCCTTTCCTGTTCACAGGACACACCCCTGCTGAGGCCTTCCGCCCGGAGGACCCGTCCCTGTTTTCCCGCTGGTGTCCTCAAGGCTGGGGACAGAACTTACTCATTTCATACCTCATTCTCCCCTGCCACGCCCACACGTGGGGACCACTGTGCAGACTAAAATGTAAAATAAAATATTTATGTATTTCCAAGACCTGATCCCTTTTAAATAAAGGGAGCAGAGCGACCAAGCTTCCTGTCCTTTCTTTGAGAGAGAGAGAGACCATACCCAGCTCCCTGGAAGGAAATGTTTCTTTTCAGCTCTTGTAAATACCTTACTGACCCTCTCCCCATGGCTTCCATGGGCCCTGACCCGTTTGAGTGCCAGAAACATCTCACATACTACTGCTTCCAACCCCAGGCTCCAGGAAACGATTATCACCAGGGCAGCTTGGCGTTCATTATCTGAAATCCAGCGTGAGAATAATGAAGGCACTCAGACTCTCCCACCGGGCCCCAGGAGTAATGAAAAGCCTGAAGGAAGGGCTCATTCATTAAGATTTTATAAGCAGGGGAGAATAAAAGGATATGGGTCTTCAAGAAATCAATTTCATCCAGTCTCTTCGTACTTTAGAGGAATTTTGTAGGGAATGTAAATTTTTTGAAAAATATAATTAAAATGAAATCCAATGCCTGCAGGTGGGTCTTTCACCTCCTTATGAAATGTTCCACTAGTAACATTTTGTTCACAAATTCAAATGGAACTGACAAGAATTTGATTTTTGTCTTGTGTTCTGAAGGAGCGTAAACATGTGTAAATGCATATACCGGGGATACAAAGGAAAGCTCATCTCACTGGAGTTGGCTCTTCCATCGTTTAAACCTACGATGCCTTTACCGTTCCCAACTAAACTGGCAGAAAGGGATCATTGGAAATGACTGAAAAGATGAAAATTGACAGGCATACCCCAAAGAAGCAGCGAAGCTGGGAAGTCAGCAGGATAGGAACCCTGAGAAGGTTGTGGGTGTGGACAGGGCTGAGTCTTCCTGCAACCTGGAGCTGAGCTCCACGGTGGCCCTTCCAGAAGGGGAGTCGAAACAATGCTTTTCTGTTTGGCAACTAATCATTTCATTAGCAGTGAACTAAAAAAAAAAAAAATGCAATTAGGAAGAAAGTGAACATTTAGCCAACCTTTAGTATTGATTTTCTGTTTCACAAGGCTACTGCCGATGAACTTGTAATTTGCACAGACTTTTCTAGTCATTGATGAGAGAGGGGTGCAGTGAATTCGCTGAAAGATACAAATAAACTAGAAAACACAAATCTGCTTAAGAAGTATTGGCTTCTAGTTCAAAAGTTAGTAGTAAATTTAAGAAGATTTTCTAAAGACAATGATTTAACACATGTGGCAGTAGAAGACTTACTTACCTGTCATTCTCTGAACAGGTATTCTCATTGAGAGCTACTTCCTCCTAATTAACTTCTCTCACTTCCTTTTTAAATTTTTATTTATTTATTACACTTATTGGGGTGACATTGGTTGGTAAAATTGTGTAGGTTTCAAGTGTACATTTCTACAATACATCATCTATATATTCTATTGTGTCATTTTCAATTGCAGGTTTTTTATATTTGTACAAAAAGTAAGACAACAGTCATTAATATGTTTGGCTTCAAAAGCAGAAGAAAAATGTAGTGAAAAAAATAAATAACACCAGTTTTAAATCAGTTTCTCCTATGTTTCAGAGAGAAAATCAATTCAGTTATTTTGAACAGCAAACTCAGGTTGTTTTGTTTGTTTGTTTGTTTGTTTGTTTGTTTTAAATTCAATTCCTGGAATCAAAGTAAAGTTTTAGAAATTAATCATCAAAGGTAGAACATCTATTGCTCTAGCTAATTATTTCTTTAGATGCATTTTTCTTTTAAAGTTCAATGTTAAAAGTAAAATTAGTTTTTGACTGCTACTGTGAATATATTTTTGGCCTAGCAAAGCACCCTTACAAAATCACAATCATACTAACTTAAGGAACAAGGAGTAGAAATGCCTTTGAAGTTGATTGTGACACCTATTATTATTCATAATTCTGTCCAAACAAACTGTGGTATCCTAGAAATAGATATCAAAGCTGTAATTGTCAAAAACTTAAACAATATTCTCTAAACACGTTGTTTTGTGAATTAAAAAAAAATTGCAGCTTGGCAGTAGTGCCTCTTTCTGCACCTGGATTTTCTGTAGAAATGTTTGACTCTTGGAAGAAGTGCTTTGGGGTCAACCTATGTTCCTAACAAGGTTTTTTGACTTATTTTTTGTAAATGGATTCTCTATATTTTGGCTGCCTACTTCAAAATCAATCAGAAACCTTTAATCACAGTATTCAACAAATAGGGGGGAAAAACCCAACTCTTCAGATTTTGAAGTTTTAGAAAGTTATCATTATTGAAAGAAAACCTTCAAACCAGACAGCTCTGAGATGTCTCTGGAGAGACTGAGCAAATTACATGACTGGACCTTCTCATGTTTAACATTTAATTCCCAAATTTTATTATTGTGTTTTGGAATATATCAGATTTGGTGTGCAATGTTTTGATTGAGCTTATATGTTTAAATTGGGTCTCTAGGAATTCTCTACTGAAATAAAGTGGAGAAGGCTGTGAATCCAACATCTGAATTCAGTGAACACTCAAAAAATCATAAATGGTGAATTTGTCTTAAAATGTATTAAGGAAAGTTACTATACAGTGCTATGAAGAGGGTACCTATGGAGATATTCGGCATATCCATGAAAACAGTGATAAGAAACAACAATGTCTTCCATGTAACAGATGTTCTTGAGTTCACCAGGTACCTCAGCATCTGGAGAGGTAATTTTCTTAATTAAAAATATACTCTTCCAAGGAGTCAATTTAATGTACCAACAATTCCAAATTCATAAGCCCTGAAATGTCACTTGGAAAAAAAATTCCAGGTAACTTTATGGAAACATTTAAAATAAGAAGACTTGAAAAACAAAATCCCTCAAAAATGAGATTATGTAGTTAAGAAACTGAAGAGTTTATGAACAGTACCAAAAATATTTATTCCTGGTATAGGGGAGAAAACATTTTCCTTGACCCTCTTAGTGTCCCTGGATGGGCACAGTCTTTCTGGTCACCTGAGCCATGCACTCCAGATGTGTGCTTTGTGTGGGTTGTGTGTGCCCACCTTGTAGTTGAGCCTTGGTTGCTGTTTATACACTAGTGGGAGGGATTGGCCCTTATGCCCATTGGTTGTGAGGACTGGCCATGACTACAGTGGAGGAGCTGTGGGTCAGGGGCTGACCCTACAGAGCAGGATCTGCCTCAGCAGGACTCTGGGGCCTGCCCAGTCTGCCCCGTGGGTGTGGAGGTGGCGGAGTGAAACTCCAGCTCCTTTTGAAGCTGTCCACTGGACGTGCCAGCCCCAAGCCCACCTGGACGGTGACCCACTGCAGGTCAAGTTCAGCCTTAGCCTGTGTCCCACCTGGGCCACCTGGCAGGAGCCACAAAGCAAGCCACAGATAGGCACCACCAGTGCCATGCTTGGAAGTGCTTGTAGTGGCCAAGCCATGGTCCAGGCCAGCTGCTACTAGTGCCAGACTTAGGGCTGCTCAGCCAGAGTTGAGGGACATGCTCAAGCCAAATGCTGCTTGTTTGGGTTCTGAAAACCTTTGAGAGACCCTAGGAAAGTCTGCAGCATGAGCTAAGGCCAGCGGTTTGTACGAAAAAGCCATGGAAATGCCTTGGCTGTGCCCAAAAATTGGTTGTTGGGGTGTGGTCTCAGGGAATCCCTAGGGTGTGACAGATAAAAGATGTTAGCCAGTTTGATGGAGAGTCAGATATGACATCCACCTGTGTCTGCATACAGGGAGGGGGAGGGCTCAACCAAAAACCAGTGTCCTTCAGTAGCTTCTCTGTCCCGGAGAAAGCTGCCCCTCCGTTCCTCGTTCTGAAGTCAGACAACTCAGTTCCCCCCATCCTTCCCCCCTAAATGTCCCTGTCACCTCTCCTCCTGCTGCCCCAGCACTGGAGCTCAGAGCCAGTGATTCCGCTGGTGAGTAAGTCCGTGTGCAGGCCCTTTAGGAGGAGCATCTGGGGCTCCAGCAGCCCTTCATCTCACTCAGCCACAATCTCTGCTGGTTTTCACAACCAGAAATTATGGGGACTTTTCTCCTTGGTACTGGAACTCCTCTGCAGCCAAGACATCCCTCCCAATTTTTAATGGTCACACGTGGATGTGGGACCAGCCTGTTCCCTGTCTCTGCCCCTCCTACCAGGCTTCTTCTGCATGTTGTTGTTGGGCTTCGGTTTGCTGGACTTCAGATGGTTCTCAGTGTTGGCTGTTCTGTGGTTTAGTTGTACTTTTGATGTGGTCTTGCGAGGAGGTGAGCACAGAATTTACCTAGCCACCATCTTGACCGGAACCTGCCTTTTCATTTTCTAATGGCATCTTTCAAAGAGCAGAAATTTTTAATTTTAGTGATGCCTAATGTATCAATTTTTCTTTAATGGTTTATACTTTTTGTGTCCTCTGACATGTTTACCTCATTCAAGGTTACAAAAGTTTACCTTGTGTTGTCTTCCAGAAGTTTTATTATTTCAAGTCTCAGATTTATTGTCTGTGGTCTATACTTTTTGTAAATGGTGGGAGGTAAGGGGTAATGTTTGATTTTCCCCCTATTGATGTCCAGTTGTCCTAGCACTATTTGCTGAAACAATTATCTTTTCCAAATTGAATTACCTTCACTTTTTCATCAAAAATCAATTTATCATATCGGTTTTGCCTATTTCTGGGCCATCTATTCTGTTGCATTGATCTACATGTTTAACCTTATGTCAATGTGAGACAGATTACTGTAGAATTATTGTAAGCTTTGAAATCAGGTGCTATAAGATTTATGACTTTCTTTTTAAATTGCTTTGGGCTATGCATTGTCATAAAATGCTTAAATCAGGTTTTGGTTTCTACAAAAAGCCTGTTTGGATTCTGACTGGGATTGCCTTGAGTTTATAGATCGATACTTGGGAGAATAGACATTGTAACCAGAGCGAGTCTTCCAATCCGTGAACATGACATATTTCTCCATTTATTTCTCTCAATGATGTTTTATAGTCTTGATTGTATAGGCCTCGCACAACTTTTTAACATTCAATTCATAATATTATTTTTCCTAATATTAAATGGAAATGTTTTTATTAGATTTCATTTTCCAGTTGTTTGTTGCTTCAACATAGAAAGAATGTGATTTCTGTTTATTAATCTTGTGTCTTTCCACCTTGTTAAACACAAAAAATTTAGAAGGTTTTCAGTCATTATTTCTTCAGTTATTTTTGTGCTTCTTTTTCCCTGTCTTATTATTTTTGGACTCCAAACGTACACACGTGGAAATCTCTTAACATTGTCTCACAGGTCTTTGAGGATCTGTTTATTTCCCTTTCTTTTTGTTAATTAGATAATTTTTATTGTATACCTTTTTTAAAAACATTTTTTTAAAGATTTTATTGGGGAAGGGGAACAGGACTTTATTGGGGAACAGTGTGTACTTCCAGGCCTTTTTTCCAAGTCAAGCTGTTGTCCTTTCAGTCTTAGTTGTGGAGGGCGCAGCTCAGCTCCAGGTCCAGTTGCCGTTACTAGTTGCAGGGGGCGCTGCCCACCACCTCTTGTGAGACTCGAGGAATTGAACTGGCAACTTTATGGTTGAGAGCCTGTACTCCAACCAACTGAGCCATCCGGGAGGCAGCTCAGCTCAAGGTGCTGTGTTCAATCTTAGTTGCAGGGCACGGAACCCACCATCCCTTGCGGGACTTGAGGAGTTGAACTGGCAACCTTGTGGTTGAGAGCCCAGTGGCCCATGTGGGAATCAAACCAACAGCTTTCGGAGTTAGGAGCATGGAGCTCCAACTGCCTGAGCCACCGGGCGGGCCCTAAACCATTTTTTATTAGTTTCAGGTGCACAAAACAATGTAATAGCTAGAAGTTCACTGATTCTTTCTTCTGCCCTCTCCAATCTGCCATTGAGTTCATCTAGTGATTTTTTTTTTCATTTCAGTTATTATACTTTGCAGATCTAAAATTCTACTGAATTCTTTTTATAGTTTTCATCTTCCTGTCTTCATTTTCTATATGTTTACTCATTAAGACTCATTCAGACCATATGTTAAAAATTCTTTATACCTTAATAGCTGCTTGGACATCTTTGTCTTTAGTATCAAACATCTAGACCCGCTCAAGTCGGTTTTTATATTGTTGTTGTTTTTCCTTCAGTTTGGGGCAGGCATATTTGTTGTTCTTTTATTTTTATGGATAATAATTTTTATTTAAAAACTGTCTATTGTAGATATGATGCTACAGCAACTCTGGATTCTGATATTTCTTTTGAGGCTCGGTGGCTTTCTAGTAGGCACTGAGCTTCCCTGGCCTCCACTGTAAACACAGCCGTCCCCCCTGGAGTGTGGCAGCTTTGCACATGCCTTTGTGCCTTCAGCTGCTTCTTTCTTAGCCTGCACCTCTGAGAGCCTCACTGTTAATTGGCCAACCTTGTATATGTACAGTTTATGCTAGTATTTAAGCCCAGCCTCTCTGTTTTCTTGCTTCCACATTTCTCTCCTAAAGTTACCCATCCACTTGTG
Source organism: Rhinolophus hipposideros (assembly GCF_964194185.1). Taxonomy (NCBI): domain Eukaryota; kingdom Metazoa; phylum Chordata; class Mammalia; order Chiroptera; family Rhinolophidae; genus Rhinolophus; species Rhinolophus hipposideros. Next base: position 2,055,158 of record NC_138064.1, read on the forward strand.
TCCTCTGACACCTCAAGCCAATAAAGCTTCAGTTTTCTCTTGCATGAGCTGCACGTGCGTTGGGAAATGCATGTGGTCAAAAGAGCAGCATATTCACAGGTGGTACTTGGTGCACTCTGTCTTGCAAAGGGTATTTTTCTGTCTCATTTGCGTGCACTTTTTGGCTAGTTCCTCAGACGTCCCGCTGTACATGCATACTCATCGGTCAGCCAGGGGACAGTAGGTTTTGTACTTGGATTTTATGTCTTATCCTTTCTGTGGCTCTCATACATCTAGGATTTTCCCCCCTAAATTTCCATCTGTCTTGTTACCTCTGATTGTCCTTGAAGTGGTAAGACTAATTTTTCTGCTACAGGACTAGAAAGAGGGTGTTGGAACCCTCGGGCAAAAAGCTGCAAGCTCCTATCTTACCCTTTTTTTGTCAGTGTCTGTTCAGAGTAAACACTCTCAGCTTTCTTTCTTCCTTTTGGTGGCTTTCCAGTGCCTTCTAATCGTTTCTTATTTGTCTACTTTACATCACTGTTGTCTATAGGAGGATTTTCAACTGGACCACTACCACTACCAGAATTCTTCTACTTTTAGTTTTTAGAATGAAGATATGAGAATTCTTTCACGAGCTCAATTCAGTGTTCTCACAAATAAAATATTGTAGCCAAACAAGAAAATAAATTGCTAAACATCTCTGAATATTTTTTAAATGGATTATGTACCAGGCCATAAATAAATTATTGGTGGATTCACAAAGGTGAAGCTCACAACCAGTGATTCAGTGATTTTTCAGCCAAGTACCTATGAGGTAGCCAGTGTGACCCTAAGTGTAGGATGTACGGATGAACAAGTCAGGGTCTGTGTCTGAAAGAACAAACATGTGCTTCAGAAAATTCCAGTGAAACAAAGGAAAATCCTCTCCATTATTTTCAACTAAAGAAGAAATTATACTGAAATTATATACTGTTTAGAAATGAAGTGTATGTTACATGTGAAAAACTAATAATTTTTATTATTAATTTTTTATAAACTACGAATCTGGTAGGAAATTTTTATCAGTTACATTTAAAAAGTTTTTAGTAGATTTCTTATGCATCTAGATTGATCTGAGTACTTATTTGAAAGTGTGAAAAACATTATCACAAAAGCGTACTTAAGTCATTTGACAGAACCTAGCACCTAATACGTTTACAACATAAGCATACATATGTATTTTTGTCAGCAAGTGCTCCATATTATTTTCCTTATACTAAAGTTAATATTACAATAATTATCTATATTTTCTTAGGTAAAATTTTCTATCTTTAGCAAGTCAGGAAAATATAGTTTATCTACAATTGTTTTCTTCATCTTATTTACATCTTATAAGTGTACACATCTTATCCTTGTAACCGTCCCAGATTTTGATATAACATTTATTATATTTTCAAATATCTTTGTTATTTCTTGGTGAACTTGGTGTTTCATATTCTGATAACACAAACACAATTAGATATTATAGATTGAATTGTTTTTGAGTTAAGGATTGCATTTTTGCATGTTTAGATTTTATGTAGTTTTCAAAATTCTTGGGTTTATACAGTCCATTCTTACACTTTTATACTCATGCAAGTAGAGTGAAGCTTTGTCCATTCTAGAACTTTAGCACGTGTAGATTGATTTTGTTACCGGAGAGTGGGCCCTTCTCTGCGCGGTGTCCAGCTTCTTGGCGTCTCAAGCAAAGAACTGAACAAGACACAGAAATGAAGTGGTGAAAGAGTAGTTTATTAGAAGAGATAGTACACTTCAAAGAAATAGAAGCAGACCCGAGCAGTAGAGAATGGTTCAAGGGCCCAAGGTGGCATTATTAAAAGAAAAAGTACACTCCAAAGAGTTTGGAGCTGGCTGAGCAAAAGAAGTTCAAAAGGCCTTAAATGGCGAGGAGTTGGAGTTTTTATCCTTTTTTCTCTAGAATGGACTGTTTCTTTCTGGGTGTGTGACCACTGGATTAAAACCTGTGATTGACAAGAGGCTATTACTTCATCTTTTTAGAATGTGCATGTTCCTTCCCAGAATTCATTCTGTTATGATATTAAGGTCCAGGTGCAATGAAGGTCGTTGTGGCCTTTACCGTGCAGGTGTGAGTGGCTGGTTCACTCTGGTTGGGTATTTTGTACCCATTTGTTTCCTCATAGGGGTAATTACAATAGAAAGGGGAAGTTTTGGGCACAGAAGGAAGGTCTTTGGGCAGGAACGCAGAGACCCCTTGAGAGACGTGATCCCCATAAAATCTCTATGGGAAGTTGAGGGACAGTTGGAGGTCTTTTATTCTGTATCTGCTTCCTGCTGGGCAGGGGCGTAGAGCTGTAGCTCCCTATTGGGGGATTCACGGAACTCTCCCTCCATCAGATCTTAGATGAGAGGAAGGGGTCTCAAGATCTGCCTGGAAGACTGTGTTGAACTGGCAATCTTGCTGGGGTTTCCTCTGTATCCCCAAGGCCCCTGAATGAGGAAAAATAGATCTTAATTAATTAATCCATTAGCTCTACAGAGCCTGTGGCTATTCAACTTATCATTTAGGTGACGTCCATTGTCCAGGAGCCGGGCCCAGAAAGGGTTGGCAAGAACATTAGGCTTCAGTGATTACAATCAACAAGTATAACTGGCCTGCGGGGTCTGGAATGGCTTGGGGGATGTTGGGAAGTCACAGGCTTTTAAGTAGTTATCCGAGAGACATTCCGTGATTCAGGCTAGGAGCAATCTTTAGTCTAGGGTTCAGACACTGATTAGAAGAGGAATCAAAGCCAGGGGCTAAGGAGCTAAGAAACTAGGGGAAAGAAGACTTAAAATTTCTGTAGTGAGGGAGGCTTAAAACTTTTGTAGTGAGGGAGCTCTCCCATATCAATTTTAAGTGTTTTTTTTAATAGTTAGCAAGGTTGTTCGACCTGTTTTTTTAATTTTTTTGTTCATATTCAATGTAGTAGCATCTTCTTTTCATAGAAGAGTCCAGCCCATTTTAGTATTTTATTAATGCTGAGCCCCCATTTTCCCATATGTTCAACATTGTTGCTAGCATTTGTTGTCACTGTTCATTTTTGTATTTATTGCTCTGTGGAGCAGTTACCCTCTTTTTCTTTGTATGAGACAAGAGGTAATTGCATGTGATTATTTTCTCAGATTTTATCATTATGTTCAAAAGAAAGTTTATTTCATTTTCTGCCATGCTTACCGTGACATTCTATTATTAACAGTAATCACCACTTAGGAGGTCCGCTTGGTACAAAGAACAGTTCTAAGTTCTCTCTGTGTAATGGCCCTTGCCTCACCTTCCTTCTAGGAGACTGTGGGATGGGGCATTGGGACAGCCCCTCGAAACATCTCATCACACATTAGTCGTTGAGTTTTCCACTGTAAAAATGTAATACTTTCCACAGGCTGTTCTCTAAATATGTTTTCAGAATGAATTTTGTTTGCAAAATTCTGATCGAGCTTTATTGAGGAATGATTTACACACAATAAAATATGCAGCTCTTAATTTTCCAGTTTACACTTTGGTAATTATGCACATTCACCTAACCATCACCCCAGGAAAGTCCTTTAGATACATTACCATTAATTCCCACCCCACTTCTCCGGCTGGAGGAACATACTTTCCGGTTCGTATCTCTAGATAATTTTTGTGTGTTTCCAAACTTCATATAAGTGGAGTCACGCATGAGATATTTTGTGTCTGGCTTCTTTAATTCAACACAATATTTCTGAGACTTTTCCTTGGTTTTGTGCTTATTTGTATTTTGGTCCTTTTTTTGCCAAATAGTGCTCTACTGTACAAATATACCACAATGTGTAAATCTCTTCCCCCGCTGCTGGGCTATAATGCCTATAATGAATACAGTGCCAGGAATATTTTTGTGCCAGTCTTTTTGTGGACATATAGTTTTATGGCTCTTAGGTAAGGAACAGGGAATGGGTTAGGTCAGTGTTCAAAGTCATAAGAAATTGACAATTGTCAAAGGGTTTATACTGTTTTATAGTCCTACCCACAATTTATGAGAGTCCCAGTTCTTAATTATCCTCACCAGCACTTGGTATTGTCAGTATTTGTAAATTCAGCTGAAGGGGAGGAAACAAATTTCTTCTACTCTTCTCAGTTCTTCTGGCTGGTCCAAGAGTGAAAGTGACATGGGACAGATTAACAGGAGAAAAAACAAATGAATTTAATTTTGTTCTAAGGAGGACCCACAGGTATGGAATGTAAAAAGGGGCCAACGCAGGTTGTTGATATTCCTTTTTAGACAAAGAAGCAATTATTTGTGAAGACTGGGCATAACCACGGAGTTTTTGTTTGGGTTAGTGAACTAAGAATAAGTGACAGGATTTGTTGATACGGACTTCTTGACCCTGATCCTCGAGACGGGATGGGTCTACCCTCTTGGTATAGGGAGGGCACCCTCACGTGGGAGATTTACTTCCTGCTGTCCTGGGGACGTGGAGTGTCCTGCTTGCACCAGCTGTTTCTCAGGAAACTTTAATTCAAAATCATCAGTATGCCAGAGTGGCGTGTTTGGGGGTTGCCTGCCCTGAACCCCGTCACCGCCATTCTGGTGGGCGAGGTGTACACCTGTGCCTGGCACCTTGCTTCTGCTCAGGTGGCGGCAGATGTTTCCACGGCTTGATCAGGGTTTCCCTTCTAGCAGCGCTGGGGATCTGAACAACAGTCTGTCCTGAGAATTTTTAGTTTTGAGGGTTACATCCCAGCGGCCAGCTTTGTAAACTACTAGAGTCTCTCTCCATTGACAGCCTGATGGCTGGCTCTTTGGGTCTCTGGGGGCTCCCCTTGCTCTCCGTCTGTGCTCCTGCATTGCTGCTCTCTGGCAGTGTCTCTGTTCCCTGCCCCGCCCCAAACTCCCCCAGTGCACTTGGTGAACCCAAGAGAAAGTATGGATGTCAGGGTGCAGACTGGCCCCCCGCCTGGTGCTCTCTGCTGTGTAACCCATCAGGCCGGTGCACTTGAAGCCATGACCGTTGGGGAGCTTTGTGGTCGCCTCCACTTGCCAGACACTCTGCCAGCCGTGGCTGCGTCTCGTTTCTCGCAGAAAGTGCCTCACTTTCTGGATTTAGTCCACCTGGGTTCTCCGCAGCCTCAGCTGTCTAACGATGAGCACATCAAAGAACAAAAACCACAAACCCAGCTCTGCTTTTTAGTTGATCCGGCTCCTTTTCCTTCTGGAGGAATGACCACCTCTTGAGACTTTACGTGCTAACTGCAGGCAGAACTTCACCCTGATTCACTGGGACATCATCAGCTATCTTTTGGATTATGGTTATTTTTTCCTACTTAATCTGCTCTTAGATCTCTATGGCTGCTTGTAATCATTTTTTACAGCCATGAGACTGTGTTTACAGATTTTTATCATGTCCTCCAGCTACTGAAACATTGTTGTTTTGACTTCAAAAGAACAGTCAGCATAAGGAACGTGGCATTTGCAGTGGTGACACACTCTCTTGTGACAGAGCTCAGCTGTCCCTGCTGCTCTCCCCTTCTTCAGAGTCTGCAGGAAGAGCTCTGAGGCAGTCTCCTTTTCTGTCCTTGCAACTTACAGGATCTTTTTTTCTTTACAGGTAAAAATATCTGTAACAAGTAGGATTTCCGGAACAGAAGGGAAGCCCTTTCCTTAAGAAATGCTCTTCCATAAGGTGCTAGGTGCTGTTAGAATTCTCTGGTTCCTCTGGAATGTTGAATTCATCACCTATGGAATTTACTGGATGTGATTTCAAATTCTGTGCATTCACCTTGTATATCTCTGTGATTCCTGTGCATTTGGCTGAAGCTAGTTTTTCTGGGCTGTCATTCATCTTGCATTATTTTTTCAGTACTTCTGTCTATTCAGTTGTTTTCACCTTCAGGAAATTTATGAATCCCGTGTCCCCAGAACCTTGCTGGTTTAGCACACCTGAGGCAATGGCGAACGTTTGTCTGCTTCCTCGGGACTGAGCTTTCTTCGTTTGCTTCAGAAGCTTTTCCTGGCTCCCGAGTAGGGGGTGCCTTTCCCTGTTCCTCCAACAAACTTGTCTGTCTTGGGTGGTTTTGATTTTTTAATTTTTATTGTTCTAATTTATTTCTGGTGTGGATTTTCTTTTTGTGAAATGCTACCCTTTGCTTTTAGATTGTTGATATTTTAAATATTTAATTTTTTCAGCAGCAGTCCTAAAGAGGACCATTCCATGTTGGCTGGATCCCAGGATTTTAGGATGACATGAAAACATATATCTATATCATAACCATTTAACCTGGAGAAGCGACGTTGACGTTTCAAGGGAGAAATGTAAGAATTGGGGACTTATTTCATGGGAAAGGGATAGGATTTATTCTGCATAGGGCCCTCATGGTAGAATATACAGGTGACTGATTTTGGCTCAGTTTAAGGAGAAACTCTTAATAATGAGGACTGTTCCCCACTGACATGGACACTGAAGAGGCAATGACCTCCAGCTACTGGAGGTGGGTGAGGTGGCCATGCTTTTGTGACACTGAAAAGAAATCCTGACTAACATCTGTTCTATCAACCAGATGATACACTATATTTTTTTTAAGTCCAAACTTAGTGAGGAGAGACTTTTATTCAAAAGGATTATCACAGGGGGCTAAGGGATTGTTGCAACAGGGGAAATGCTGTGAACAGAAGACCTGAGAGCATCGGTTAGGCCAAATAGGTTGTCTTTGACAGAGAGGTGTAGACAAGCCAGAGAGAACTGGGTGTGGGGACGTGGGATGAAACGGGAAAGGCAGCAGATCAGAGAACACTTTACCTGGGGCCAGCCTGTCCCCGGGGCAGCGTCTGCCATCTGCTGCTCAGGCCAATGGTGTCCCAATGCTGAGGGGCCTGGAGAGAAGTTAACACACACTTTATTCTGATCGATCAGTGAGGACAAAACAGTTTAGCTCATTTATTTATGAGGGAAAGAACGGGAGTTTGAAGGGTCTGTGTGTGGCCTAATCACGGACAAACAAGGGGGCATCTATGCGTCTCATCTGCTTCATATAGGGAACAGTGATTCTTTGCAGTTAGCCGTTTTCCAGAACACAAACAGGTTTGGGAGGGGGGGGGGTCCTTGACCTTCAGATGAAATCACCATTGTCACGACTTTCTAAGGTCTCATTAACTTCTGGACATGGGCTGTGGCCAGTAGCCACACAGCTGTCCTCAGTTGTTTACCAAGTCCCCACCCATAGTTCCATTAGGCCCCAGAGTTAAAAGTGCAGACTGAAAATTGGCCCAGACCCCAGGAGTTGGAAATGTGCAAAATTCAGGAAATTAGGTGCCCAGGGTCAGGACTGGAGATGAAAGGACGCTGTGAAGGTCAGGCAGTAAGGTTTGCTGATGGATTGGCTTTGGGCCTGAGGGAAAGAGAGGAGTTCAGCCAGAGCAGCTAGATAATGGGCATGGTGTTTGTTGAGAAGACTGTGGGTGCAGCAAGATGGTGGGGAGGGATGAGTTAGGAGTTCAGTTTGGATATATTAAGTTTGATAAGCCTATTAGAGATCCAAAGGGCTTTGTAAAGTCTGGATTTCAGAGGAGGGCTCCGGCCAGAGAGGTAAAGGCGGAAGCAATCTTTGGATCGTCGTGCCCAGGAGACATACGCTGACCTTGTGTCTTGGGGAAATGTCCTGGTTGGCCACTACAAGCAGTGGCCCTCCCGGGGCCTCGGCTGGTGGGTAGGATTTGGGAGTGAGGTAGGCTTGTTAGTTTCCAGAACACTCCTCTCTGATCCCTGAGCAGGGTGTTCTGATTTGGTGAGTGACATTTCCTGGGCTCTGTGGGCCATGAGGCGAACTCCAAGGTGGATTCATGCAGTTCTTTACTATGTTCCTATGTCCTCTATCCTTTATCCCCTGTGGTTAATTCACTCCCAGGAGGAACTCTGTGGGAATCCATTATATGGAGCATGAATCTGGGCAGAGAGCTGCAACTATAATTGAAATTCTGTATAATTAGAAAAAGATTGTGGGGACAGAGCCAGGAGTGCAGTTTCCGGGCTCTCAGCCTCATGTGGAAAGGTACTGGCTCAGGTAGTAAATGGCCATCAACTGTGATTGGATGGCCATCAGTTGTGGCTAGTTGGCCGTCAGCAGTAACCAGTGAGCAATTGGCCACTAATATAACTGCTGTGGCTACGCTAACAGCAAAATGGGAGCTAGCAAGAAGATGGTGGCTGAGCTAGCAAGTGAGGTTGATTGGCAGAGAGCAGTGGACGGCAGGTTGCTGATAGTGTGGCTCCTGCTTCCTGTGTCTCCAACCCAGCTGCCAGCAAGAATATAGTGGTATGACTCCCCACCTATGGCTCCGTGGGTGTTCCTTTTTGGCCTAGCCACATCCTGCATTCTTATGTGGGGAGTGGGACCGGAGACCCTGCGTGAGTCCCTGCATGACAAAGATTAAAATGAATAATTTTATGCAAAAAATATTGAAACCTAAGTGAAATAAACAATTTTTTGAGAAATATAAATTTCCAAAATTGGCTCAAGGAAAAAATAAAATTCTAAATAGCTATGTAAACATTAAATAGGTTTGGTTTTTAAAACTCTGCTCACAAAAGAACATGTCCAGATTGTTTTACAAGTAGGACTCCTCAAACTTCAAGAAGCCTGTGTCTCTTGCATTGTTTAGAATACAGGATATAACTCTCCCAAGACTTTATAAGGCCAAGGAAACATGAAAAAAGACAGTATCCTTAACTCAGTCTCACTTAGAAACATAGATAAAATGCGCTAACCAAATTCATCAGTATGAAACACAAAACGCCTTTTGATCAACGAGCATTTACCCATCGATTCAGAGGTGGGCAAGACAAAAAGAAGTCAGTTAAGGTCATCGATCATGTAAACAGATTAAATGAGAAAATGTGTGATTGTTTCTAAAGCTCAAAAGAAATATAAGACAAAATTCAGCCCCCATTCATGACTAAGAAATAAAAACTCTTAAGAATAACAGCAAAGTTTAAAGATCTGAATGTGGTATGAAAATGAACAAAAACCTAAAGCAAATATATTTAAAGGTGAAACATGGTAAGTATTCTCAAGAAAAAGAAAATAACTATTCTCGCCATTTTAAAAGTCAACACTTTATTGGAAATCCGAATAAATACAGGGAGACAAGTGGTAAACAGAAAAGGAATAATACTTTGCGGAAGAAGGAAGGAGGTTTTATTCACAGAAGACAGGATGTAGAAAATTCAAAGAATCCATAGATAAGCCATGAGAACTAAAAAGAGAGTTCATCACACACAAAAATATCAGCAGTATTCTCACACACCAGGAACAACTAATTAGTAAATGTTTTTTTTAAAAAAAATGGTGATTGATTGTAACTGGAAGGACATACACAAACTATTGGTGTTGACTATCTGCCTTAGAAAGTTATGAATATTTTTCCTTTTTCACATATTTCTTCCAATTTGTTGTAATGACCATTATTTTTTAAATAAGTGACAAAAATATTGAAGCCTCTAAAATGGCATCATGACTAAATTTCTTATGTACGACAAATCAGAGATCATTTCAGTTGTCTTGGAAGAATCCTTGGCCATCCATCCCTGGATCCTACATGCTCAGTTGTAGATGACAGTGAGTAGGAGCCGGCAGACAGGACTTTGTTAGGTCGTTTGTCTTCCTTCTCAGTTCAGCCAAAGTCTGGGATGCTGTTCCCAGATTCATCCAACATGGCATCAAGACATCAAATTTAATCTGGGTGGAATACTTTATCCAGATAACTGAAAAAATTGTATTTATATGTATAAAACCACACTGCTAAAACATTTTTGAATTAAATTAAGAGATAAATGTGTTGGTTGATGGCTTTCACTAATATTTTATACTTAAAGTAATGTTTCGTTGATGGCTTTTACTCAACATGTTTTAAAAACTATTCTTAGACATGCACAGAATTTATAAAAATCTTTCGTGGGGTCTGCAAAATATTTCCGAATGTTGATATGCAAAAGATTGATGGATATAGGCAGTCTGCAAACGCAACCAAGCCGCTGTTTAGTTTTGGCCATATCTGCACTGTGTATGCTTAGAGATAAGTCAGGTAACCCTCCCTCGCTCTACCCTTGAAGAAGATTTCCAAAGTCATGAGAACGCGTGCACGATTTATTGCTAAAGAATGTAGTCAATCGTTACTTGAAATTTTGGTCTTTGAAGTCGAAGCTATTTGCTTTGTCTGACATTAAGAACTGGCTCTACAGATGACACGTGGCAACTATTGAAGTGAGTTAAGAACTTTAACAAAAACGACCCAGTTTTTTAAAAACATTTTTATTAAACATATTCCATAGAGATGCGAGGACTTTAAATTAAGAATTGCAATGGTGATGTCAATGAGGGAATATTTAAATAAGCAGAGCCCTGTGAAACTCAGTGGCCCCGGCAAACGTTTCCCATCCTGAGTTGTGTAATTGAACTTACTTAATTGTAGACATTCTTAGATTAATTGTTGAAAACCGTGACTATCTTTTGCAAAAACTGATACCGTGTTTCCCTGAAAATAAGGCCTAGCCAGACCATCAGATCTAATGGGTCTTTTGGAGAAAAAATTAAAATAAAACCTGGTGTTATTTTATGATAATATAAGGCTGGGTCTTACATAATAATATAATATGACATAATACAATATAATACCGGGTCTTATATTAATTTTTGCTCCAAAAGCGCATTAGAGCTGATTGTCCGGCTAGGTCTTCTTTTCAGGGAAACACGGTATTAAATGCAAAGGAACCAATAATGAGTAACCATGATTACATGCTTGCCAAGCCAGGCAAGAGCACGCATGTCCCCAGGGCATGTGAAAGACTTTGGGTCCCCGTTGATTGGCTAACAATGAAGTGTGATCCTTCACGGTGAACTTCTGCCTTAGAATCTCGGAGGTTGGGTGCGGGGGTGGATGGAGTTTTGGGTCCAGAGCACCTGACCAGAGCTGGATGCTTGCTCAGAGGAATCACTGGTGTCCTGGGGGTTCTTTGAAGGTCAGTGTTGAAAAGTGAACATGAAAAATCAGTTTTATCCACTGTACCCCACTTCATTTCAAAAACAACTTGACAAGGCTCACACAAGATATGAATGAAGAGATTTAAAATTTAAGTGTGATGCAATTTGAGAGGAAGAAGAAAAGATAAATCCAATAGCAAGGTTATAACCCCGAATGCTTTCCAAAGGTCATATGCACTTGTTAGAGATGGAATATACATTTTGTTTTGCATTTTTTACTAGTCAGGGGGATAACTCTAATCCCTTCCATGATCCAAGGTGCTAAGGATAGAAATAAAATATGTTCCTTGGGGGAGCATATTTATTCCTTTTTCTGAGACCTAAGTGAAATATTCCCTTTCATCCTATGGTATAACATCATTAAAAAATCTTTGAAATCCTTATAGAAAATGCATCCATAAAGTTCAAAATTCTGCTTATAACCTTCTGTGTACATTGGAGGGCTAATGCTGTGCACAGCTCAGTGGAAGGAATTCAAGGAGAGGTCAGAGTCTCTAGTCGGTACGCAAGTCTCAAATGGCCCGAGTCCATGCGAGGATTACACTTACAGTAGCTAGGAGGATGGGCGTCTCCTGCAGATGCTCGTCCCATCCTCTTGCTCACATGGGAGTCTTGTGATAAAACTGGGGGGCAGAGTCAGGTTGTCATCTCTGGCCAGTAAGTGCCAGGAGGACAGACTCAGTAAAGGCGAAATGCTGTGTGAGTGAGGGACGTTTCTCGTCTGAGAGTCTTGAACATGATTGCATTAAAGACTTGAATGAGATTTATCGATAATCCCTTATTTAAATAATGTCTTTTTGAGCAGATCCGTCCTCTTTCATTTCCTAGGATAACAGGTTGGACTTTTGAGGCACGTCTGGTTGTTGGCAGAGGCATGACAAGCCAGGGCAGAATTTAAGCAGACTCTTGCCTCTTGGGAGCTTGTCACCTGGGAAGAGGAGTCCCCTGGGGCTGAGATGGGGTGCTCACAGCTGGGGGCCTCCCAGTGGCTGCAGGAGGAGAGGGTCACATCAGTGGGGCGGGCTGCAGGGCATTCTGTCCTGGGGATGGTTTCACGGTGCTCTTGGAGAGGACGGCAGCAGCCTGCCAGCCGAGTGCTGAGGGAACAATTAACCAGCATCCTTGTCAAGACGCAATGGTCCTAATGATGACTATAATTCATTTTTCAACACACAGAAGTCTCCAGGACTTCCTGGGAGCTGCGCTATAAACACAAGTGTCGTCATTAAAATTATTGATGGTGTATGTAGAAATTTAGATGATCAGTAGGTGGGCAGAGTTCTAGAGATCATGAACTTTAATCACCTCCCTTTACAAAAGAGGAAACTGAGGCTGGGAGATGGGTGGTGACAGGCCCAAGTGACACGGCTGCTGCATGTCCAATCCAGTGACCCAACCGACAGTCTTATTCCAAGGTCAGGCTCCATTCTCTCTCTCTCTCTATGTGGCGACTATTTTGATATTCTTTCATGGCCTAATAATAATTATAAATATATAGTCATTAGTGGGCATACAGTTAATTGGGTAACACAGTATAAATATTGCCCAGGAAAGCATTAATAGGAAAAGGTTCAGGAAATGGTCTGGCGTTCGCCAGGTCTCTGGAGCAGGGCCAGCCGCCCCTGACAGACTTGGCTTCGCTTACCCGGCTTGGTGAAAATGGGGAGCTTAGTAACCTCACGAGAGTTCCCAAATGCAGCCTCAGTGTTTAAATTGCTTTAAAGGTGGAAAGTTTGTATTAATGCCTTCATGCACTCTCTCTCAGTCGTCATCCAGATTGACGGGGACACCCCACGCCCACAACTGTGGCTCCCTCTTTGTCTGAGGAGGCCTCCCCACGTCGCAGCCACGCACACCCCTTAGATGAAACGCCAGCAACTCTTCCTCCTCCTGCCCTTCCCCCAACAAAATGACCGCAGACGCCCGCCCAGCCCTGCCTTCAGATCCATTGTCCATCAGCCTCACAGCCAGACCCTGGAATCTTCCCTGACTGTTCCCTTCTGTCCTTCCCTTACACACAGCCACCCCTCCTCAGGTTGCCCCTGAGTGGCACCCTCCAACATCCTAATGGCCCTGACTCTCCCCTTTCTCCTCCATCCATCAGGCCCTTGTACTGTGACCTCCCATCCCCTTTTTCCTTTGTCCACTGATGAAATATTAACGAAGATGAAAACATGATCACATCGCTGCCAGCTGAAGTCCTTGCCAATATCCTGTAGCATCAGAAGTGTGACATTCATATCAATTCTCTATCCTCTCAAGCACTTCTGTGGTCTGGCCTCTAAGGGACCTCAGCCTCGCTGCTGCCCAAGGGACACACTGGGCGGCAGGCCTGTGGGACACTCGACGCCCGCAGAACACCCCCGTTCTGCCTCGCTTGGCTCTCTGCCTCTGCCCTTCCCCATGTTTGGCACGTCCTCCCAGCCCCGGCTGGCCGTGGCCCTGCAGTACGTGGGCACTGTCTCCCGGAAGCTCAGCGGCTAAGACCACAGACCCTGTCCCTTTATCCTAATGACACTGGTGTTATCTCCGCAGTCTTCTCAGCACTGAACTGTGGCACAATATAGACTCTTCATCTCGGTACCCATGATGCCTAAAGGCTTACTGACACGTGAGTCCCCACCACACATGTGACTCCCCGGCACAGAGATGCACAGAGTTTCCCGCGTGTACTGACACAGGTATGTGTCCCCGGCATCAGGTGACAGGCAGAACAGGCTTTCCTCATCCCTCTGACACTTGGCAGCTTTGCCTGGATAGGGTAAAATATTATGACGCAAACATCTGATTGTGTTTTTTGAAGCACTCCTTAGTGGTTTGACAGATGGCACACGTGAGTCCCTCGGCGAGAGGCTGGGGAGCGCCTGGGTGCGGGATGGCACTCCAGCTTGCACCGAGCAGGAGGCCTACGTGACCAGCCCTGGATGGCTATGAAAATGTTGGCTTATTATTTGCAAAGTGTTGTAAAGAGCAACAAGCCATAGAGGTGGCCTTGTTATAAAAATGATAATAAATTTTAAAAGGGTCATTGCCTGAGCATAAGAATTTTCTGTGGGATGTAATAGTAAGAAATGAAAAGCGAGAGCATTTGATAATCTGACGGATGAGGCTATAAATTCCTGATGTGACTAATGTCAGCTATCGACCCTTTCAGTTACGCGTTGTCCGTAATCCCCTGTCTTTCATCTTGAACGTGGCATTGTCTTGTCCCCTGTGGCACCATCCTGTCCCCTGTGGCATCCTATTGTCCCCTCTGTTGTAGGGCTGCGGTGAGGGTCACAGCATAAGTGCATGTGTGGCCCTGAGTGCAGAGCGGGCAGTGACCTGTGAGTGTCAGCCACGTGCCATCACTGCCACCCTCCTGTAGAGCATGTGCCTTTGTGTAGGTTTTATGATTTCAGGAATGGCAAGGCCAACAGATCAGGAGACGACTGCCATTGAAAAGATAGCCTGTTATACTCCCAGTTCCCAGGACGAGGGGCAGCCACGCCACGCAGGCCACACGGGGAAGCACCAGGGTCAGTCAGGGGGCAGGGGGATGGGGAAACGGGGCTGAGAGTCTTTACTGTGGTTTCCGCCAGAAGGATCGGGCGAGGCAGCCGAGCAGGCCTAGGATTGGAGAGTTTGAATTGTTTCAGTGGGCTGTGGGGCACAGGGCCTGTCCTCGTCGTCTGGTCCTGGGGGGACCAGGGCAGAGGGAGGGTGGCCCTGGGTGTGAGGGCCCCCCAGAGGAGCTGGGGGCTGGGACCTGGAGTGGTTGTTTTATGTAAGACAAGCACTTCCTCACTCCCTAGGAGTTGTCCCCTACTCTAGGAGCTTTCTGACCCTGGGAGGAGCCATTCCTACAGCAGGGCCCTGGGTGTCATCAGCTCAGAAGCAGAGAGTAACAGAAAGATGGATGCAGCAGCCTGTGCCTCTGTGTGTCCCCAGCTGAGTGACCTGGGCCCCACCCAGGTCCCGCATCCCTTGGCCAGAGCCTCACAGCAGCCTGTGGTGTGTCCTGCGAGGTCAGAGGATGACACTCCCAGACCCCGTCAGGCCGCGCCCACCAGGCACCTGTGGCTGTGGGTGACGTGTTTGCTGATAGACTGAAAGAGGGACACTTGTGTTGGACGTCGCTCTGGCCCAGCGCTTTAGGGAGATGATCTCATTCCACCTTTAAACCAAACCTGTATAATGACCTCAGACCAGGGGCAGATGACTGAAGAGCGTCCTTGGCTAATGGTCTGTCGCGGTTGCTGCTGGTTGCATGGCTTGTCGCTTTCTTTTGCGGGGAAATGATGGGGACTGTTCGAGGGAGAAGTGTCTCGTCTCCTAGCCTCCCTGGGAGCCCCATCGCCTGTGTCTGGGGTAAGTGCCCCTCTTTTAATTGACTTCCTCCAGCGCTGGTCCAGCACAGGCCCTTGGGGCCTGGGCTTCTCCTCCCTGCGGCCGCCCTTCACCCTCCCTTTGCTCTAATTCCCAAAGGGAACAGGTCTGGTTGTGACCTAGACGGAAGCGCCATCTGGTGGCAGCATCCTTGAACTCCAGGCTCAGGCAGAAACCGCAGGCTGCAAATCATGACCTGCCAATGACTTGGGGGGTGTTGACCCCTGTTTGAAGCAGGGAGGGCCGCCCACAGAGGGGGAAGCCTGGGGCAGGGTGGGGGGCACAGGCTGTGCCTCTCCTGAGGTAACTGCAGGCTGCACCGCGTGGGCGCCTGGCTTGTCGACAGCATCTGCCCACAGCGGAGCCTTCTTGCTGTCCCCAGGGCACATAGGGACATGCTTGAAACCTCCTTGGCATCCGCAGAAGCCTGTCTGCTTTGTGCCACGTGCTCTACGGGGCGTTGGACGAATACTATGAGCCAAAACCCTGTCGGCCCTCAGGCATCTCCAAGTTCCCAGGGTACAGTGGACACAACGTGCCTTAGGGATATTTGTCCGTATTTCATTTTCTTGTGACGTCTCCCTGGCTTTGGTATCAGACTGATGCTGGCCTCTTGGAATGAGTTTGGAAGTGTTCCCTTCTTTTATATTATATGGAAGAGTTGGAGGAGCATTTGTGCTAATCCGTCTTTAAATGTTTGGTAGAACGCACCGGTGAAGTCATCCAGTCCGAACTTTACTTTCGCGGGATTTCATAACTTTACTGCTTATAGGCATTTTGAGATTTTCTACTTATTTTTGAGTCAAGATTAGTTAATTTTAATTTGTTTACCGAGGAATTTATCTATTTCATCTGGGTTATCTAACTTGTGGGCTACACTTATTCATAGTAAGTCTGACAGTTCTTATTTCTGTAAGTTCTCACTTTCATTTCTGAGTTTAGTTATTTGTCTTCTCTCAGTTTTTCTTTGTCATTCTGGCTAAAGTTTGTCAATACGGTTGGTCTTTACAAAGAACCAACTGTAGGTTTTGTTTATTCTCCACTATTGTTTTTTTATTCTGTTGTTTACCTCTGCTCTAATCTTTATTATTTCTTTCTTCCTGTTAGCTTTGGGTTTTGTGTACTCTTTTTTTTCTAGTTCTTTTATTTGTAAAATTTGGTTATTGATTTGAGGTTTTTCTTGTTTCATAATGTAAGTATTTGCAGCTGGAAACTTCCTTCTTATTCACTGCCTCCTATACATTTTGGGGTGTGTGTGTGTGTGTGTGTGTGTGTGTGTGTGTGTGTGTGTGTGAGAGAAAAACTGGCATTTGATTATTGTGATAAACTTTGAAATCAGTCTCACTGTCTTCCACAAGTTTGCTGGTTTTATTGCTGTTGAAGGTTGTTCTCATAGGTTTGGTTGGTGACTTTTCTCGACTGTTTTTGCAGAGACCGTGGGCTTTGTCATTTGGGTCACTGCAGTCTCTGTCCCTTAGCTGGTGTTTGGCTAGTGTTTTGGTCGAGCTTTCCTTGAATGTCTGGAGAATGTCAGGCTCATCTCTCCCCCACCAGCTGGGAGACTGACTCTTCACTAGACCCAGAGGCAAATGGGGCACATCTTTATGTTCCTGAGTTAGTTCAGATGGCAGTTGCTTCCCCACAATCTAACGCTGGTTGTCCCTTTGCTGCCCTGACTACCAGGTCCTTCACCCGCTCCGCATCTTCTGCACATTGCCCATTCCTACAGCTAACGCCACATGCCAGCTCAAATTTTCAAATTTGAAGATTTTCAAATGCCATGATGGTCTCGGGTGCAAGAGTAGTTAGAGAGCCCAGCGTGCCAGCTCGCCGTATGTGTGCTAATGGTCACACCTAACAGTGTTTGTCCACCGTCCAGGTGGGAATAGGGGAGGAGAAGTCCAGAGAGAGGGCAGATTTTCAAAAATCAAGGACTCACACAATAGTTCTTTAACCAGTTGACAATGTGTATCAAGTATTGAAAAAATTCAGAACATGTGACCAAGAAAGTATTTGCAGAAGCTCATTCTAAGGAAATAGGCCGCTCTGTGGGTGATGGCTCATGTGGAAGCCTGTCTCAGGTGTGAGACGTGGTGAGGAGCTGGACTCCAGAGACACTGACTAAGTCATGCCCACGTGACAGGATACAAAATGGATTGTCCAAGAAATTTGGAAAATGCAGGGAAATTGTTCTCATGGGGAGCTGTTGTGTTTGGCTCAGTGGAAAACACACCTGCCTTTTGTTTAAAAGACCGGATTTTAACATCTCTGGCTGCCATTTTGTGTTTGACAAGTTTAAGCAAGTCACTTTACATCCATGGGCCTCCGTGTCCACATCTGTAAAGGGGGGAAATAACACCTGTCTCCCAGAGTTCTAAAAGTAATGAAATGGATGTAAAAGCTCTTAAGACCACACACTCATATGGGAATAATTCGGAAGGATGTTCTTTTAGATCATTCATATTTCATTCAGTGTTTCAATGAAACGCCTCTTTGGAGAATGATACGAGTATTAGCTCAGAGCAGTGCCAGGACCGGAGTTAGGGGAAGAAGTTCCCTTTTTATCCCTTTTAGCCTTGACATCGTAGCCTATTGTAAGACCCTCTTCCTTCTCGCTTTTTTCTGACAGCCTGTATCTATGTTCAATCATTACCTGTCAACACAGTTTTATTTGGGATGAATAAATATGGTATAATTAGCTTGCAAACGATTCTCTTAATTACAGTTGTAGAGTTGCTTTATTTGCTCAGCCTTCACATCTAAGGAATATGACACAACCTGCCAAGTCAACTTAAAACACAAAGTCTAAATTTACCCGTGCGATGCTTCTGATGGGCTCCTTTGAGGGTCTTGGCCCAATTCCTTCTGACAGGTTTGCAGGGCTCAAACACAGTTAACCATTTATTCCTTAGGATGCTCTGGGGTGGCAGAGCTTTGGATGTCAGCCTCCTCTGGAGGGAGGGGTGATGCCTGAAGGAACCAGAAGGAAGGACGTTGCCGCCAGTGTCCATCGCTGTGGTGTTGTGAAAAGCACTGGAAGACTCCTGGCCTTCCCTTGTGCACAGTGGGTGCTCAGATATGTTCACAGAGTCCCTTGCTCATCCATTCATCCTTGGCCATCCTCCTGTAGGACCTTTTCCATGACCGAAGCTCAGAGTCAGGGATGGACCAATTCTGGTCTTGGAACTGTTGTGATTTATCCATTAGTGTGGAGGTCACAGAGCGCCATGACCTCGGGGTTACAGGCCTCCAGTCTAGTCCTAACTTCTACACCTGGAGAGAGGTCATCACGTGTTCAGCATCAGCTGCTTTTATTTACATTATTGTTATTGTTATTATTACTATTACTTTGAAGGAAGCAGTGGTTTCCAAAAGTGCCACCATCATTTCCCACCCCCACTCGTCAGTCCTTGCCGCTCCCCCATCTGGCCCCCTCCCCTCGCGTCTGGGCTTTCTGTGGGTGCAGTTAAAGAACATGTATTCTAATTGTAGGGGTCAGTGTCCTGTGTCCTTTAGGTTGGGCTTTTCCCACCTTTCTTGGTTTCTTTCAGATGAATGAGGACAGTTTATTCCTCTTTCCAGTGGCTCAAAAGCTCTATGCTTTTGCTTTTTTCAGTGGTTATGCAGACATTTCAGTACACGCCGTTGACCGTCCACGTCTCATACAGACAGGCACTTGTGCTCACTGCCCAGACGCTGCAGGAGCTTCAGCTCACGGAGCCCCGGCCCCGTCTGTTGTCATGTCCACTCATGCAGGGATTTAAACATTGTCCTTCCTCCCCTCCCCCTCCCCTCCCCCTCCAGCTTTATTGAGGCATGATTGACAGATAAAAATTGTACATATTTGAGGTGTACAATGTGGCGTATTGTGAGTGATTGATACCTTCTCCATCACCTCACATACTTACTTAATTCTTGGTGTGTGGTGAGAACACTTATGGTCTCTCTTGGCAGTTTTCACGTATGCAACATAGTGTTATTAATTCTAGTCACCATGCCGTACATCAGATCTCCAGAATTGACTTCTCTTATAACTGAAAGTTTGTACCCATTGGCTAGTATCTCCCCACCCTGCCCCCCACACCCACTTAACCATTCTCCTACTTTCTCTAAGGTTGACTTTTTTTTAAAGATTTTATTGGGGAAGGGGAACAGGACTTTATTGGGGAACATTGTGTACTTCCAGGATGTTTTTTCCCCAAGTCAAGTTGTTGTTGTCTTTTCAGTCTTAGTTGTGGAGGGCGCAGCTCAGCTCCAGGTCCAGTTGCCGTTGCTAGTTGCAGGGTGCTCGGCCCACCATCCCTTGTGGGAGTTGAACCAGCAACCTTGTGGTTGAGAGGATGCTCTCCAACCAACTGCAACCGCCTGAGCCACCAGGCCGGCCCTCCATAAGATTGACTTTTTGAGGTTCCATGTGTGAGTGAGGTCATTCAGTGTTTGTCTTTCTGTGTCTGGCTAATCTCACTTAGCATAATGTCCTCCAGTCTTATCCATGTTGCCTTAAACGGCAGGATTTCCTTTTATTTTGAGGCTGAATAATATTCCATTGTTTATATGTACCACATTTCCTTGATGCATTCATCCGTCTATAGTTAGTTAGGTTGTTTGCATGTCCTGGCTATTGCAAATAATGCTGCAAAGAACCTGGGCGTTCAGCTCTCTCTTCAATATCCTGCTTTCATTTCCTTTGGATATATAGCCAGCATGGGATTGCTGGGTCATAAGGCAGTTCTCATTTTAATTTCTGAGGAACCTCCGTGCTGTTTTCCACAGTGGCTGCACCAGTTTACATCCCAGTAGTGCATCAGGATTCCCTTTTCTCCACATCCTCACCAATTTCTTTTTAGCTTTATATATTATTTATCTTTTTTTCTCACCAATTTTTATTTCATTATTATTTTTTACTATTGAGTTGTAGAAATTCATTAATATATTTTGGGTATTAACCCATTATCACATGAATGGTTTGCAGATATTTCTTCCATTTTATAAGTTGCTTTTCATCTTGTTGCTATGCAGAAGCTTTTTAATTTGATGTTGTCCCCCTTGTTGAGTTTTGCTTTTTTCCCCCTGTGCTTTTTGTGTCACATCCAGAAATTATTCCAAGACCACCTTCAAGGATCTTCTTCCCTGTTTTCTTCTAGGAGTTCTAAGGTTTCGAGCCTTTCTTAGTCTTTAACCCATTGTGTGCTGATGTTTGGGTGCACAGCTTCTATATTAGCACCCAAGAGCCATCTGCTCGCTTAACTGTTGTCACAGATTATTTTTCTGTTTTAGAAATTATTTAAAACAGAAAATACTTGTATATGAGTATTTAAGAATAGACTTACATATGCCCTAAATTGAGAACAAAGCGGTGATGTAACCAGTATTTGTTCTGTTCTCCTATTAATGTACCAGAAACCAAAACTAATGGAGGCGACACTCCCTCTCTTGTAGGAAGTTGTCCGAAGTTTGCAAATGGAAGCGATGCTTTGTGTTGCATTCCTGGCAAGCTTTTAACTTCCCCGCCCCCAGGTTTCAGTTAAAGAGACTAATGTGGAACCCTCTTAAAGCTCTGATGTCAGTATTGTCCCATTCGAGAAGCACAGGCAAAAATTATCAAAAGGAATGATTGATTCTCTACTTATACCCCTAAGCTTATAAATTTCAGCTACACATTTTTCTTGTCTGAACTTTCCTGCACCTTGCTCTTGCCGAAGCAGCAATCCATTCACCCTCAACTCCATCGCCTCCATCCATGGGCCTTTGAATGTTTTATGTCAGCTCTCTTCCGACCTCCAGTCTCTTTGTTACCTGGATGTTCTCTCCCTCACTGTGCTTGTCTGTGACCTCTGACACACAGAAGCCAACACAGGGTTAGCTGTGCAAAAGGTTTCCCAAAAGTGGAGGTGAGGAGGGATGTCTGGAGAGCTGTCTGGCCTTGGAAGCAGAGAGAGAAGGAAGGCAGGCCGGGTGAAGTAGCCTGATGAGCACTAAGCTGGTCCAGAAGGCGGCCTCCCACGGGCCAAGTGGCAATGCCTGGAGCCAGAGGTGAGGCTTGGAGGACGGACGGCCCAGCTAACTGCTGGCTGCATCCCTCTGCCCGCCTGCAGGAGGAAGCTCTGAGGATTGGATGACCCCGACCCCGGGAGAACCTAGAGGGATGGGGGCGGCACCGCTTGGACGTGGTGAGCAGCTGTCCCAGGGTAGACATGCTGGGACGTGCTGGCCCAGGAAGTGGCCTATGACAGAGAGAGGAGTCACAGAGACCATGCACAAGAGGCTGCCTGCAATAGGAAGACTGGTCAAATGAGGAGCTTGGGGGGGGGGGTGGGAGTTAACCTTTGACATACATTGGAAATGCTTCTGGGACACACAGGTGGGGCAGTCAGGTGGTGGGAAGGGGGGTCCAGAGCTTGGGGAGCAGTGGGGTTGGAGGCGCTGTGCAAGAGCTGGGCGTGTCTGAAGCCGCCAGCTGGGTGAATGCAGACAAAGTGAGGCCTGGGTGCCACTGAGCCCAGTGAGGGACGTGAGGGGTCCCTGGTACACGGGGTTTCTCTTCTGTTTATTGAAATCATCTGTGTAACTTTAGGTCACTTTTAGCAAAAGCTCTGTATTATTCAGCTATAAACACATTCCTATTTGAAGGTGCAAACTTCTTTTACCATTAGCCTGACCTCTAGTGTGATGATGTCTCCTGAGCCATAAACCATCATTCAATACGCCTTATGCTAAACAGAGGTGATTAGAATTGGTGTGATGGCACGTTTTGATTTTTATCAAATGGGCTTTCTTCAGTATTTCATTGGTCTGCCCTTTGGTATGCGCATATTTCAAAATGTTATTTCTTCATTGTATTTTTAATTTGATTTTTCATTATAAAATGATACATTATATACATTTTATAATGGAAATTATAATAAAATTGCATAATGTGATGAACTGTTTTCTAAAAGAAATGATGAATTATTTAAAATTAATCTTTCTATTTAGATTTTCTGAGTTTTTATTTGTATTTATGTTCCTTGCTAGCCACATTTTCATGCTTCTTTGCTTTTAATCAAAAACGTTTAACTTTTAGTACATAGGAAAATACATATCTTACAATTGTTGTACCCGGTATCCTGCTTTGTATTTCATGTGTCTTTTTTCAGTTACTGAGTTATTTTCATGGGTCTTTTTCAGTTACTGAGTTATTTTTTTACTTTGCTTTTGACTGCTTTTTTTTTTTTTTTTTTTGGTTTTGCCTTTTTAATACTTTTGTTAAAGCATTTTATTTAGGTTTCTGTGGTGGTGCAGCCCCGATGATATCAGGGGCATTCTGAAAGTGACTGTTCCAGTGTTTGGCCGCAGCGGCCCTCCCCAGGCACCTCTGGGGTGTCCCCCCTGCATGCTAAGCCCACAAAGCCAGACCTGTCTTCGTGTCTTTAGTATCTTCTTACTACACTTCTAATTGCTTTTATGAAGGGTGTGAAATGTGTGATTTTTATAGTTAATTCTCCAAAGATTTTCATTTTGTGTGCCGTAGGTTGTATTTTTCCATAAAGTGATATTAGAATTATCGAGTAGCCATTCCTGTTCACGGCACGTTCTGCATGCCTTTCTCACTTGGATGGGCTCATGGGCACACATATCTTTCCAGGTCTGCGGCTGTACCCAGCGTCACACGTTGGCTGCTCCAGGATGGACGTGGGCAAAGTGCTAGATGGTAACTTCATTTCCGGGCTTCTTTCCTTTTTATTCGTGTTTATTTTTCTTTCTCAGAGCCAGTTGTTAACCACTTATGGGGCGTGCGAGATTCGCTTCCCTCTTTCGCGCCCCGTGGGTGACATCCTGGGTGAGGTGACACAGAGGCAGTCCTGGGATGACCTTTCCTCATCTGTACTCTGCGACTTGGTGACCTCTTTGTTAGCTCTGTAGCTGTGGTGGCGCCACTCGCTCAATCTCCTTGGTTGTCGCTCATGTGCCGGGTTAGGTGTGAGCGGGGCGTGAACTTCAGGCTGACATGTTGCAGTCTGTTAGGAATACAGATGATTTTCCCTTCCTAATTCACGACGTTGTCATTCATCCCCCACTCACCGGTCGGGTTTCGTGAAGCCCACTTAGCCTTTGCACGAGCTCAGTGAAGGGGGCCCTTCAGAAGAAGGGGTGCTTCGGGAGCTGGAACCTGGGACCCTGTGGGGACACTCAGAGCCAGTGGCGGGCGTCCCCCCACATCCCTGCTCAGAAGCGCATCCCAGGGCCCAGCGGCGGGCCGGGGGACTCCCTCCGGCAGGTGGGAGGGCCCCTTGGAGCATGCGCACATCTGCAGGTTGCGGTGGAGATGGAATTGCCGGTGAGACCAGACATGGATGGCGAGTTTATCCTTTGTCCCTGCGTGATGCGTCACAGCGCTTTGTCCCCTCATGTCTGACTCACTCCACGGTCACTTCATCGTCGTTGCTGATGATGTGTTTGTAACTTTTTAGAAAATTAGTGGAATTTGGCAAAGGGCCATTTGTAGGAGTTGCCCCCTTTTCAGGAGTGTTTCAGGAGGCTACTTGTTAAACTTGATGACATGCCAGTGTTGGATAAAGCTGGGTCTGACCGAAATAGTAAGACGACACCATTTAGACAGACTCCTGACAATGCCGGTGTTGTCCCATGTGCTTGAAATGTCTGTGCCTCGTGTGTGGGAACGGGCAGAGGAGGATGGCAAAACCTGGAAATTCAGGCAGAAAATGGCCACAGAAAGGGGGAGGTTCTGGAGCTGCGACCCAGAGCCGTGACATGTGAGGACACAGGAGGTGGCCGCAGTGCTGTGGCCTGGACGACCCTTCTTGCTGCCCTGGGTAGGCCCTTTGCTCCACAAGCTTCTCAAGGCTTCTGCACTAGGCTTCCGACAGTGACCGCTAAAACTTTATTGGAAGAAAAAGTCTGTGTTGGAAATACATGACAAACTTGATTCCCAAGTTTCTAAAATAGTGTGTTTGCATCCCGAAGCCTTATTGGTCCCTAGCAACAGGAACGAGCGCCCATGTGTTGTCAGTCACACTTGCAACGTGGAAGTGGGAGGCCATCTGGCCTGGCGGATTGCATCCAAAGAGTTTGAGCGACAAATACACATTTCTCAAAAGTCTGATATCTAACCTCAATTCTACTCTGTACATAGTTCTGTTTCAATTTTCCTATCTGTATGTGGAGGGAGTCAGAACAAAAGGTCTGCCCAAGGTGAAATGCTTTGTAGTGTGAACATTCTCAGCCTTGCAGCCGCTCGTGTGGGAACAAAGGATGAACATGAGTTCTCGGCGGGAAGAACCACATGGATATAAGGAGATTGTAGGTCAGGTGGAACTTACGAATATAATTGACACTTCTGTAATCGAGGCCAGTACAAAGGTGGAGCTGTGGCTGAGGCACCGTCACAAGGGGAGCAGTGCCCTTTCCTGAGGAAAGGTGGGGGGCAGGTGACGGGGGAGCGGGGATCCCAGACACCTGCGGGGAGTGGGCCTGCACTGCCCCTCGCCCGTCGCGGGGCTCTGCACACTGTTTACTCCCGCGGTATCGCTTCCTTTTTCAAATGCTGTAGGATATAAACGTCCACGAGATAATAACGTTTGTGAATAAAGGCCTCTATGGTCAATGAGTTTGGAAGATGCTGAAACACCAGTCCTGTCCCCGAGCTTCTCAGTCTTAGCGGCTTGGAGGTTTAATGAACCCACCCCGTTGGCCGGCGGGGACCTTTTCTGTAAATCTGGAAAACGTTTACCATATTTCAGAACGCTGGGAAATCCTTCTCTCCTGCCTCCTTCCTCGGAGTGGTGCTCATTATTTGCTAAAACGCTTCTGGAGAACTTAGAGCGTGTAGACTTTCAGCACTTAACCATGAAGATGTATTTTGTTGTTTAACTTTGGGCGGAGACTGGGTGGTATGTGGTGAATGTCACCGACTAGAAAGGGTTGGAATGCGACACGGGGGGGGGGGGGGCGGGGGGTGACCTCCCAGCCCCAGGAACCACAACCAGGGCAGGGCCCCCGGAGCCCAGAGGAGGCGCGGCCCATGCGGCCCATCCGTTGCCCAGCCACGCGGGCGCGGGGTGTTCGCGTGGCAGCATCGTTTCCTCTCCAAGACACGATGAGAGGAAACAGTTTCGAGGAGAGGAAACAGAACTCTGTTTTGTACATATTTGAGTGTCATTTTCGTTTTTCATTATTTTAATTGTCTTTTCAACTTTTTGCTTAAGAAAATGACTTAGTACTAGATCCTCAACAGAAAAACACGCATGTGCTCAACACCACACACCCGAACACAGTTTCAGGTGTTTAGTTTTACTTGGCAGTGACCTTAAGTGCAGCTGAGAAAACCAGTGTCGGCTGCCTGCTGGAGGCCGGCGCCGTGGATTTCAGGGCCAGGTGTGTGAGGGAGGAAGGGCAGCCTCAGGGTGAATAACCTGGGGCTTCGTGCTCAGGAGTCAGGCCAGCGGGGGAACGGGGCCTACAGCAGGGGGAGAAACAGCTGCTGCTTCAGGACAGGCACCTGGGCACACCTGGGAGTGACGCTCACCTGCTTGGAGGTTCCAAAGGGAAGCGTGCGGATGATCGGTGCCCGCCCTGAGTTTCTGTGCCTCAGACAGGCTGGCCCGAGGCTGCCTGGGTTTCTCTCCATCGCCCTGTGGTCCTGTGTGCCCCACTGTCCCTGTGTTCAGTCTCCCGTGGAAGACGAGGACATGTGCCCCAGGCACCTGAGTGGGCCCCTGTTCCTCAGCAGCACGGCTTTGTGGGGCTCACATCCCTGGAGTCTCACACACCCTGGCCACCTACTCATCAGCACAGCTGTATCAGGCTAGCATTCCGCTTGTGTCAATTCCCGATTTAATTGTACACCCGGAACTCGCCGGTCCGTATCCTGAGCTCCATGCAGACAAGACCCTGGGATGAAATTGCAATGGAGACACGTCCCCCACCCCAGGGCCCCCCAGGCAAGGGAGAGGCTCACTGGGCACCGAGGGCTGTCACAGTGACGGCAGTTCTGGGAGACAGGAGCGCGGAGGTAGGCAAATGACAGCCGTCCCCACAGGTTCAGACTCCAGGTGGGACGCGCTCGGCACCGGCTAAGTGAACACACCTGTCGTGGGCTCATGTGTGTTGCTGACCAGGGCAGAATGGGGGCTGGACACAGACCCTGCATTCCAGGACCTAGATGGCGGAGCGTCAGCCAGGGTAGGAAGCACTGCCTCCAGCTGACACCCGTCCTCCACCCTGGCTTCGCTGCACTGGGTCTGACACTGAGCGACGGCAGCAGCGAGGGGGAGCAGGTGGTATAAGCATCACCGAGGGCGTCCACACACCTGGATGGCACAGCCTCCCGCACCCTGGGCTGGGGGGGGCAGTCTGTTTCCTGGGCGACAGCCCGTGCAGCATGTCACTGTACTGAACTCTGCAGGCAGTTGTCACCCAGTGGGACGTGCGTGTGTGTGGAAATGTATCTAAGCATAGAAAAGGGACAGTGAAAATACGGTATAAAAGATAAAAAACGGCACACCTGTACAGGGCACGTAGCATGAGAGGAGGCCGCAGGACTGGTGAGTCAGGGAGTGAGTGTGAGTGAGTGTGAGTGAGTGTGAGTGGACGTGCCGGCCTGGGGCACGACTGTGCATGACTGGAGCCGTCTTATAGCACTGTGCACTTAGGTTACACTAAGTTTATAAAAGAACACGAGATGAAGTCAAGCAGCAGAGGAAATGGTGCCATCACGCAATGCGGCCAACACGAGATGTGTGAGGCGGCTGCCGGCGTAACACGGCTGCTGTTTTGTAGCAAACTTTTATTTGTAAGTAGACAGAGTGCACTCTAAAGTAACGGTACAAAGCATAGTATAAAAACACACACCAGTGACACGAAGTTTATTGTCATTATCAAGTGTCATATATGGTACATGCTCTATATCCTGTCCTCTTATAGGACAAGTAGGCAGTGGGTTTGTTTACACCGGCGTCACCACAAACGTGAATAATGTGTTGTGTTACCCTTGCTAGGGCGTCACTATGTGATAGGAATTTTTCAGCTCCATTTGGATCTTACGGGACCACTGTCATATGTGCGGTCTGTGGGTGACCCAAATGTGGTTATGTGGTGCGTTACTGTTACAATTCACCAAAGCGGTGCAGGAGAGTGACTTTTCCACCAACAAAGCCCGTCAGGCCACACAAAAGCATGCTGGGCCCAGGCTGGGCCTGGGTCTGGGGGTCAGCAGTCGGTGTGGACAGCTGCCCTCTGGAAACACAGGACTAGTGGTCAGGAGAGAAAGTACAGTGAGACTGTGACTCGGGGCTATTCCCAGAGAAAGCATCGGTCACGCTTTGAGATGTCCGAGGGAGAATGGCAGAGGTCCAGGGAAGAGCCCTGGGCCCTGTAGAGTGGGGGACGACGAGAAAGTTACAGGAGGGGCCGGGGCCATACGCCCTGGCTGTTTCCTGGGTGTGACACTTGGCTGACACGCAGGGAGCACCGCTTACACTCATTCCCACTAGTTACACAAAGGCCAGCTTTTATCCTGGGGCTCTGATGGGTTAATTTAGCTTTTTACAATTTCACAGGTGAACGTTTTTCATCTCTTTTATGATTTCACACATTATAATGAAATGTGTTTTGGTAGTGAGCATGTTATCAGACTTTAGAAGCGAGGGAAGGGAGAAGGAGACTTCGAGCCCGCTGCTCAGGCTCAGAGCTGGGCCCTTAGGCTGCAGATGCTGCTGACGTTTTCGTGTTAGAGGGAGGTTAGAAGGCAGTTCTGGCTGAATCAGGTGTGTCAGCCACAACATAAAAACCGTTTGTTTCAACTCGTACTGAAATCTTTCCGACACTCACGTCTTCGTGTCCTTGACCTTCTGTAAAATGCGGGTGTGGCAATTAGCAGAATCACAGGGGTCCTCGGTTTTCGGAGAGGACTGTCCCGGGTGTGACGCTGGAACGGGCTGAGACGGGCCTTCTCTAAGAGTGGTCCCCGGCCAGCAGCATCAGCTTCTCCTGGGAACTTGTTACCGCAGCCAGTTCTCTGGCCTCATCTCAAAGCTGGGAGTCAGAAGCTCTGGGGGCGGCACCAGCAGCCCTGTCTCAGGAGCCGTCCAGGTGACCTGTGAGAAGCTGCTCCAACAGGTGTGTGTGGAAGTCGCACGGGCGTGGGATTACTTCAAGCAGCTTGCCTGCTTAAGGTCTCTCTCCTAAAAGTGCCATGAAGGATGAGACTGGTTCTTTGAAAGTCACGATTCATTATGGTTTTCTTTTTCTATGCTTATTTAGAATTCATTAAATCAAGGGATCGCAGATTTGGCCTGTGTCTAAGAGAGAATCTGAGTGGGAGAATCTGTTAGCGAAAAGCACAGCGCTGTCACTCATCAAAATATTAAAAAACTGGTTATATATCAGATAAAAATGTGGGAGCACTGCATATTACTGAAATTATAACTTTTCCACTGTCCTTCATAAAAGAGAATGAATAAAACATACATTGTACAGCTAACTGCCTAATTAAATACAATATATATTTATGCACAGACGTAATATAAAACCTGCTTCTGCATTTCAGGTCCAAACTGCTTTGCAGAAACTGCTGTCATCCCAGCTGGAAGGGAAGTGAAGACGGACGAGTGCACCATATGCCACTGTACCTACGAGGAGGGCACGTGGAGGATTGAACGGCAGGCCATGTGCACAAGACACGAGTGCCGGCAAATGTAGGCGCTGGGCCCTACGGACACTCTGACTTTTTCTAGAATCTTTTACTGATGTGAATGTCCCAGGTGACCCTGGGAAATACCCTGCAAAAGGAGAAGACTTTGATGAGGAATAATGGAACTCTATGGGCACTTTGGCTTTTCTTGGTAACAGTTACTGCAAGAGAAGGGAATGGGTATATTTCCAATCATCAACAAGAACTTTGAACGCAAAATCCCTCTCTAAATAAATGTGCTATTTTCACAGTAAGTACACTAAAGTGCACTATTATATATTAAATGTATTTCTATAATCTGCACATTAGAGAGCTTCTATAAATGTTTTCTATAGATACAGATTAAACATGCTGTGTTGTCACCTTCCTCCCTATGGCCCTGCATTTTTTTCAGTGCTGATCCCATCACACGAGCTACTTATGGCTGCTTCTGCTTACATCTAGGAGCCTATACCCATTCATGGACAGTGGGATAATGCGACCGGTTTCTCTGGAAATCCTGCCCCAATTCTGTTTCATTACAGAGGTACGCTTGGTGTCTGTCCTCAGCAGATCCAGTCCAATTCACACAAATATAATGTATCCTTCACACAATTTACTGCTTTTATCCCCTTGGGTCTCTGTCACTTGGGAAATGCAGGTCTAAGATAACTGCCACGCACTGTTTTCTGTCCCTCCAAAGCTCCCGTGTTGGATGGATGCATACGTGTTTCATTTCTACTTACATTACTTTCTCTTCTGAGCATGACTTTAAATCATCCCCTAAACTGAGGAACAGGGTGGGCTGCACAATTTGTGTCACTTGAAGTAGGCAGGAAAGTGGGGCAGTCCCTCAACACTCTGGAGGAGGCTTAAGGAAAGCCAAACTCCTGACCACGTTGATACCCGCAAGCTGAATGTGGCACAGACAGCCCAGCTCTCCTGTCAGTGGACCCAGGCTGTCATGGGACAGCCAGCTGTCCAGCATGGCAGACACAGCCACACCCTGTGAGAGACAGCCGGTCTCAGCCCTCCCTCAAGCCCAGTGCGAGAAGGTGGTTCTTCCATGCAGGTTGTTAACAAGCAAGCAGGAGGCCACCTGCCCCCACAATGGTCCTGTAGTTACAGATAATTCCAAACCGACTCCATTTCTCTCCATTTGGACAGGGAATAAAAGACGCCATCATGACTCCTGCCAGTGTGACAATGCATAGTAGAGGGTATCTCTGCCTTATCAGTCACACCAACATGGGGCACACTGACAGAAGAGGCTGTCGAGTCTTAACAGGTATAGGGTGAGAAAGGATGATGGTCAGTATGGGAAGCCTTGAAGTAAAAATATGTTGACTCATTGCCCACTTTTAAATTAGCACCTGTTAAGGCCACAGCATTGTCACGACACAAAAGGGAATAAAGCATGGCTTCTTGCTTTCATGGACTTCTGGCTTCTGACATAACATACATAAGAAACAACAGTGTGCTGTGCTGGGAGCTTGACTAGAGCTGAGCAAAGGGAGATTAGAAAGGCTTCCTAGGAAGAGCAGAGGGTACAGGAAAAAAGCATTCCCTCTGTCAGGAAGCTTCCATCAACAATGGCTGAGTAACTGTGAAGAAATACTGACGCACTGTCATCCTGACAAGGGGACCCGCTGTGGACACCGATAAATAGAAAACCACCACTGAGTCCTCCAGAAACGGGCTTGCTGCACCTTCATCTTGTTTCTCAAGGACGTCTTGGGCCAGAGGAGCCCCAGGCACATGATGTTCACGCAAATACTCAGGAGAAGTATCAGCTGGTGGCTCAGGCGTGACCAGTCTCCCGAACGTTAACCAGACACCAGCCATCTCACCATTACCAAGGTGGATACTTTAGACCAGGTCGTATCGTTAAGATTTTGCCCCCAAATGGCCCTGGCCTCCGTGGGAGATGGGTCATGGTATCTGTAACGACGTGGCAGCTCTTCTCTCCCCGCAGCCCCACTGCCTCCCTTGGTGATGTAATGCCACCAGGGCGGGCGGTGAGCTCAGATGTGATGGCATTGGCGCCTGAACACCCGGAGAATTTCAGGACACTGGCGTTTTGTTGCATAAAGAGCGAGAACACTATATCGTCTTGGGAAATGGATGGTTCCTGGTCCGGAGTAGCATGACCCACCCGTGTCCCAGGTGGGTGACACCGCTGACGGCTGGAGCTCGGTGGCTGTGATTGTGCTGAAGTAACTCTCCTCCCTCCCGTCTGCTGTCAACCCTCGTCCCTCTTCCCACAGAGCAGGACGTGAGCGGACACTCGACAGACCCTGCGCATCCAGAAATACAAGGAGGCCGTGTGCACTTTTGTCCATGAGAGACCAGCTGTTCTTAGGTTACTGTTTCTCGCCCTTAATTTAGACTTTCTCATCTGTAAAGCTATATCAGGATGACATTTTATTCTCTTCTTTTCCCATAGAACGCTTTGCTGAGATTATTAACAATGAAACTGTTCTATTCAACAAGTGTGATACCCTCAATAACTTCACTATAAAGAGAGGAAAGTGTGAACCAAATTACCTGATTCTAAAATATTATAGTTTGGGCATTGTACTAAAAAGGGAGCCTCATTTTTCAAGTTCAGAAGTTCTCGAGGGCCATAAATCTCCAAATTCAAATAGGTCTGTTTCATAATTACCTGATAATTGTTGTGAAATGATTATCCAACTCATTCTTACAAATGTATTGCATTAATTTATTTCAAATTATTCAACCTATGTTTATATCCAAAAATCTGAAGCGACTTATATTAAGCAATAGAGTGATTCTGAAATTAATCTGACATTTCAGATTTTCAAGTTAGATTCATTCTTTCAGGCAAGGCTGTATCTGTGGTGTTAAACTCATTAACTTGCCTCAGTACCACCATTTATAATTTCAAGCAAAGTTTGCTACCTCCTGATAGGCAGTCGTTACTGATTCAATGATGAATTCATATCCCTATGGAATTGATGATTTAAAAAAAGTATTAAGTGCCTTCCTGGGTCAGTTATAGTCTGTAGTACACTCTGCACACATTTTTTTCATTTAATCCTCACAAACGTCAGTTAAATTTAATATAAAGTAATTATAAAGTAGAATGTCCACGTTACATAATGTTAAATCTGTAATTTTTGAAAACAACGCCAAAGACTGTCCCCAACCGACAACCCCAGCCATGGTGGGGGTGGGGGAAGGCCTGGGGAGGTCCCTCCAGAAACCAGCTGGCACACCAGAGGGCAGGTGACGCCAACTGCTCCTACCTCCCTCACTGTTTTCTCTAGAAGAAAGCATTGCCATTTAAAAATAGGCATCATTGCAATAAAGTGGTTTCATACATATAAAAGCTTTACTTCCTATCTACCTTCTTGTAGGCTGTTGATTAATTCTGGCAAATCAATACCACAAAAATATAGATCCTACAAATAGCAACACTGAGTGAGAAACAAAACATGCCCTCCATTTGAGCCCCAAATGAAATGTCTTTACAAGAAACTTTTTTGGTATAATAAACAGCATGCCCACATTTAAGAGGACAAGTACTGTTATATAATAACGGGGGGCAATGTAAAAGGACGGAGTGATTTGGATTTGGAACTAAATGGAATGGGTGAAATTTAGAACAATACGGGTGTCATGCAGGGTCTTATGCAGGGTCTCAGCTCCCGCTCCCCACATAAGAACGCAGGACATGGTGAGGCCAAAAAGGAACACCCACGGAGCCATGGATAAGGGGTTCATACCACTATATTCTCGCTGGTGGCTGGGTTGGAGACACAGGAAGCAGGAGCCACACGATCCGCAACCTGCCGTCCACTTCTCTGCCAACCGACCCCACTTACTACCTGCAATCCACACCTGCTAGCGTAGCCACGGCAGTTATATCAGTGGCTAAGGGCTACCTGGTTACAGCTGATGGCCATCTACTACCCGGGCCAGCACCTTTCCACGTGAGGCCGAGAGCCTGGAAACTGCACTCCTGGCTCTGTCCCCACAATGGCTTTTAAGAGGTATGTTAGAAACCTTTAAAATACTGACAAGTAGGACTTAAAGACAAAAAGCTTAATACAAAGTGAACCCATTTCTTAAGGAAAAGAAGAAAACAAACAAAAGTAGTCTTCGGGTGAGATAATTTTCCCTCACTTTATTCCTCAGAACTCTAAATTTCCCAGGCCGGAGCTTTCCTCCTGTACGTGTGTGCACGCGTGTGCACGCATCTACACAAGTCGTTAGACACCCTCTGAACTCACTGAGACCTGAAATGCAAGTCTGAGCACAAGCAGGACGTGATCAAAACAAAAGACGAAAGCAGCAGGGCGCCAGTGGCTGGACGTTCCCGTTAGGCCCCGCAGCCACGGAAGCTGGGTGCCAGCCGTCAGTGGGCCTGGGCGAGGCCTGGGAGAGCCGCCTGCCCCGTGTGGGTGCAGCTCCACTAGCTCTCACTGTCTGTACGGAGCTGGCGGTACAAGCTTTGTCTGGACACTGCGTGGCGGTGCTTTCTACATGTGATTTGAATTGATTTTCAAAGAATTTTAAATATTGATTCCATAGAGCCAGGATTTGAAAATAGAAAAGAAAAAGTCATTTTTAAATGGCATCATTTACAAATATACAAATATGTGTGATGCTTTCATAGCTTCTGTTATCATTTTTAGCAGACTGTTGGGGAAAATATAGTAAAAGACTGCTTTATTCCATTGCTGAATCACAGACAGTTTGCTGTAGACGGAAAACAATGGTATATATTTGTAAGTTCTTTCGTGAAAGTGCATCTGCCAGGTCGTGTGTGAGTTTACCACACACATCAGTTAGCTCCCAGGTGTACCCATGAAAAGATCTCCAACCACCATTTTCCTGCGTACCTGACAGATGAGACTATTACGCTCAGTACTGAAGACACTTGGGGAATTCCAGCTGGAAGGAAAGAGGAGAGGAAATTGATCCAAAGGGAACGCTTCCAGGAAAAGGGCTGGGTGTGCTGGTTGGAGGGCTGGAGGAACCGGCAGAGGAGGAGGAGTGAGGCAGCTGAGCAGTGGCCTGTCTACCTGGCATCAGCTTGCTCCACACCAAGAATCACCGTCACCAGAGACAAAGGCCGAAGCCTTCATGTAACATGGATCCTAAGTATCCTACCAGACAGGTGTGGCCCCTTTGCTTTATGGAACGGAGCCGTGAAGACGCTGGCGACTGGGGGCGGGGGGTCTGGTTAATCCCAGTCCTGCTCTTACTAAATGTTGGCCTCTGACTCGGATCCCTCAGAGGTAACGCGGGAGTCGTGGTACCAACCATGACAATTAATGTTTGTAACACAGACTAGAATAGATAATATTTACAAAGCGCAAGGTCCACAGGAAACTGTCTATTACTTGATTCGTTAAAAATATGAGAATAGAGAAATTAAAACATTTCAAAGATTCTGATTAAGTAAAAGCAAATGTCTTTTTCTTTTTTTTTCTCCTAAAGATTTTATTAGGAAGGGGAACAGGACTTTATTGGGGAACAGTGTGTACTTCCAGGACTTTTCCAAATCAAGTTGTTGTCTTTTCAATCTTACTCGTGGAGGGCGCAGCTCAGCTCCAGATCCACTTGCGGTTGTTAATTGCAGGTGCCCACCATCCCTTGCAGGAGTTGAACCGGCAACCTTGTGGTTGAGAGCCCGTGCTCCAACCAACTGAGCCATCCGGCCACCCAGGAGCTGAGTGGCAGCTCATTCTAGTTGCAGAGGGCGCAGTTCGCTGGCCCAGGTGGGAAGGGAACCGGCAGCCCCGTTGCCCAGAGCTCGAGCTCCAACCAACTGAGCCACCCGTCCGCCCCACAAATGTCTTAATTTAGGACTAATTTCCCCCCCTTATTCTATGCTTATCATATGTTTAAGTTTAAAACATAATTTATATAACATCTTTGTTTTATCCCATTTATATATACTGTGTTCCCCAGAAAAATAAGACCTAGCCTGGCAATCAGTTCTAATGCGTCTTTTGGAGCAAAAACTAATATAAGACCCACTCTTATTTTACTATAAAACCCGGTCTTATGTTAATTTTTGCTCTAAAAGACGCATTAGAGCTGATTGTCCGGCTAGGTCTTATTTTCGGGAAAACACGGTAGTAGCTGCCAGGAAAATGTTTTTGTAATACCTTGATTTGATGCGGAGCTGAATTTCTATAATTAGGCCTATCTGTACATGCTGTTACGTGGGTATGTGTGTTGAACAGATTTAGAAAATAAACCATTTATTAGATTAAATTGGGTTTTGCACATTTTATGTGGATAAAATCACACTTAAGAGAATACTCTCAAGATATTTCCCCCTTTTGAAGTAGATTAAACAAGAAAAATAAAATGCATGTCATTAAATAATATTCAAAATGCTTAAAGTATTTTGAATTATTTAAACACAATCCTTGAGACTTGTTCAAATATACGTTATGACTTTCACCTCTGTTATTTAAACGAAGGACAGACACTACTTCACACTTGTCACGCAGGGTCTCTGGTCCTGCTCCCTGCACAAGAATGCAGGATACAGTGAGGCCAAAAAGGAACACCCATGAGTCATGGATAGGGGGTTCAGACCACTATATTTTCCTGGCAGCTGGATTGGAGACAAAAAAGCAAACATCTGCCAGTACCCCAAGAGGAGGTCTTCCTGCACCCTCGTCTCGCTGGCAGCCGGGGGAGATACAAGAAGTAGGACACACACAATCTGCAGTCCACCGTCCGCTTCTCTGCCAACCAACCAACCAACCAACGCAGCCACGGCAGCTACATCAGTGGCTAATAGCTCACCGGTTACAGCTGATGGGCAGCCAGTCACAGCCGACGGCCATCTACTACCCGAGCCAGCACCTTTCCACGTGAGGCCGAGAGCCTGGGAACTGCTCTCTGGGACT
Source organism: Rhinolophus hipposideros (assembly GCF_964194185.1). NCBI lineage: Eukaryota > Metazoa > Chordata > Mammalia > Chiroptera > Rhinolophidae > Rhinolophus > Rhinolophus hipposideros. Next base: position 2,091,108 of record NC_138064.1, read on the forward strand.
CTGTCCCTACAACACTGACGTATCTACAATATACTCGTGTCCCCTGGTGCAGGCTGATAATAGCACATTTTTTACCTTGTCATTTCTAAAAGTAAATGTAACGCTTGTTAAACTACATAACTAGAAATATGGACTGGCAGTAAGTAAAAATCTTAAATTCAAATTATTTTTATGTGCCCTCAGATTTTCCTCTGCTGGGGCATGGAAAAAGACTTCTTGAAAAATAAGGAGGGGCAGCCGGATGGCTCAGTTGGTTAGAGCGCGAGCTCTCAACAAGGAGGCTGCCGGATCAATTCCCGCATGGGATGGTGGGCTGCGCCCCCTGCAACTAAGATTGAAAACGACGACTGGACTTGGAGCTGAGCTGCGCCCTCCACAGCTAGACTGAAGGACAACGACTTGACTTGGAGCTGATGGGCCCTGGAGAAATATTCCCAATATTCCCCAATACAAAATTTTAAAAAATTAAATAAATAAAACACAACATCTTTTTAGCTGAAACACAACCTCATTGACCTAACCAGTGGATCAAGGAGTCACAGTACCTCCTAAAGCCTCCTGCCTGGTGGGGACGTTGCCAGGCTCCTGCTGCAGTGCAGGACGATGGCTGCAGCTCTGGCCGATTCCATCTGCGGCCACATCAAGAACGGTGCTTGGGCTGGGACTGTGTCAACAAGGAGAGTCTGGATGGCATCTGGAAGCGGACACTTGAGGTTCGTCCACGACTTCAAAGGGTTTGCCAAGGATGAGGAGGCTGCAGAAATCACCACGGCTGCCGTTGAGATGGCAAAGGACTGCCACATGGGTGGGGGGGGGGCTGACACCGGGAGCTCCGCGAGGGGGCTCCTGAGGGACTGACTAATGGGGAGGGGTTGGGACAGGGACACACAGTGAAGAAGAGGCACGAGAAAAGGAAACTGCAGGAGAAGAGGAAACGCCCTCAAGGAGATTCACAGTGAAGGGCTTAGCAGAAGCTGTGGCAGACCTCAGCAAGTTCCTTAAAACATGGACCCAATGCCAAAGGTTTTCATTAATAGAGAGGACTGTTCGTGGTGCATTAACTGCTTACAGGTCACTCTGTCATGAAAAACAGAAAGAAACCAAGCAAACTGTGGGGACAGAACCCCAGAGAGCGGTTTCCAGGCTCTCGGTCTCACGTGGAAAGGTGCTGGCTCGGGTAGTAGGCGGCCATCAGCTGTGACTAGTTAGCCATCAGCTGTAACCAGGTAGCCCTTAGCCACTGATATAACTGCCGCGGCTGAGCTGGCAAGCGCGGATTGCAGCTAGGAAGTGAGGTTGGTTGGCGGAGAAGTGAACGGATCGTGTGGCTCCTGCTTCCTGTGTCTCCACCCCAGCCGCCAGCGAGAATATAGTGGTATGAACACCCTATCCATGGTTCCGTGGGTGTTCCTTTTCAGCCTCACCGTGTCCTGCGTTCCTGTGTGGGGAGCGGGACTAGAGACCCTATGTGACACAGAGACCCCACCTGAGACCCCGCATGACACCAACCACCACGGACGTCTGTGAGGAGTGACGCCTGCTCCAGAAAAGCCTCAGCATCTCCTTCGTGGGCTGTTCCAGAAGAAGGCAGTGTCGTCACAGGTGACAGCTCCATCCCTGTCACTGCCCCTGAGACCTTCCAGGGGGACGGATGTGGGAGACGGTGACATTGATGACCCTGTGTCGGCCGAGGCTAATGTGTGGTCTGTGTCTGAGTTTTTAACAAAAAAAGTTTAAAAAGTAAAAATAATAATAATAAAAAGCTTATAGCATAAGGATACAAAGAAAATATTTTGTACACCTGTATAGTGTGTTTGTGTTTTAAACTAAGTGTTATCACAAGAGTGAAAAATTTTTAAAAGCTTATAAAGTAACAATTACAGTAAGCTAAGGTTAATTTATCATTAAAGAAATATATTGTTTTATAAACTTAGTGTAACCCAAGTGCAGTGTTATAAGACGGCTCCAGTCATGCACAGTCGTGCCCCAGGCCGGCACGTCCACTCACACTCACTCACACTCACTCACACTCACTCCCTGACTCACCAGTCCTGCGGCCTCCTCTCATGCTACGTGCCCTGTACAGGTGTGCCGTTTTTTATCTTTTATACCGTATTTTCACTGTCCCTTTTCTATGCTTAGATACATTTCCACACACACGCACGTCCCACTGGGTGACAACTGCCTGCAGAGTTCAGTACAGTGACATGCTGCACGGGCTGTCGCCCAGGAAACAGACTGCCCCCCCCCCAGCCCAGGGTGCGGGAGGCTGTGCCATCCAGGTGTGTGGACGCCCTCGGTGGTGCTCGCACAACGAAATCGTTCACAGGACACAAAGCTAACAATGCATATCCTAGAGTGTATCCCTACAGTTAAGAAACTCATGACTGTAATTCCTGAAGCAACTGGAGATGTACAAACCCAGGGAAAACCTACCTGACCAAGAGCTGGGAAGGCCCAAGGTCAGAGTTCAGCCTGACGTTCTGAGTGTTCTTGTCCTGAGTGTGTCCCGAGTGGCACAGTGCACTGAGAGACTGGACAGTACTTTGACATTTCGTGGGTAAGCGGGGCAAAGTTTGGAGCTGGGTTGCACCAAGGATGGGGCTTCGGTAACCTTCCTATACTTCAGTTTGCGACCCCAGTGGGCTGCAGGTGAGGTGCACAGGTGACCCGAGGGTGAAGCAGGCGCTATGTGAACAGCAGCCATCTCTGAATTACTGGATGACCCTAGAAAATCTCAGCTGGTGACACTGAGTGAAAGTGATCCCACGTGTCTGCTGCCACTGGCTCATCTCTGGAAGGAAATAACAGTCTTTGTGCCTAAATTATGATTACAAACATTTTCAAATGCAAAGCGTATTATCAGAGCTGAAGAGGCTTGCAGGGCTATGAGACGGTGTGAACAGAAGGAAGCAGAAACCAAGAGCAGCCGGGTCTCCAAATGCTCAAATAATTGGACCCAGACGAAAACAGCTACAGGACAACTCTGAGCGTTTCAACGGAGAGTTAGAAACCTAACTGACCCATCAAACTGAAAAGGACCACATGATTCAAAAATAAGAGTTTTGGAACTGAAGAATCACTGAGATTAAAGATTCAGTTGAATGAGTTTAACCACATGCTAGAGCATAAGAGAAAATAGTGAATTTGTAGACAGAGTCAAAAAAAAGAAAAAAGCAGCACAGGTAGAAAATGCATAAGGAAGCACAGGAGAACATTTCAAATTACAAAAAGAGAGCAGGGAGAGGATGAAACAGGAGCAATCTGCTGAAAAGATTACGGCTGGTCACTTTCTAAAGCTGATGAAGGAGAACAGCCATGAAGAGTTCCCAAGTAGCAACACGACAGTGAAACAGAAAAATGGAAATCTCAATGCCAGAGGAAACAGAAGCAGTTATAAGGCCACGGTATCCAAAGGAGCAGTTATAAGGCCACGGTATCCAAAGGAACAGTGGAATTCTGAAGGTGGTTGAATCTCTTCAGTGAGCTAAAGGAAAGTAACTGCTGCTCTAGAATTCCCAATACAGAAACTGTACCCTGTAGATTACAGTACACACGGGTACATTAGCAGGACCTAACCTTTATCATTTTTGCAGACAATGCAGAAATCACAGTACAGGTTAGCTCCATTTACCTCTTTGTTACATGTATCTATCGCTTACATGTATTTTAATTCTGTGTGTTTTCAATATGACAAGTCTTTACTATTATTTTTCTAATAGTCCCTATTTAGCCATATCTCTGTGTTTGCAACTTAATTGACTTTTATTCCTCCTTTCATCATTTTCCTTCTGCCTGCAGAATATTTTTTGGTATTTTTAAAAATGAATTTCTACTGGTGGTAATTTTTTTCTTCAGTTTTCATTTGATTGAAAATATCTTTATGTCAATTGCATTTTTAAAGGATGAGGATATAAAATGGTAAAGGACCAATAATTATTAGCTCTTGATAAGGATAGTATACATAATTTATAGGGTAATGTTTTTACATGTAACTTGTGGAATGAATAGGAGATAAAATAATAATAAAAGTATGTAAAAGTATGTAAATAATCAAGTATGTAGAAGAAATAATTACAAAGCTTACTTAGTGGACATGAACGTAATTCTGGAAAAATTACAAAATACTTTTTTGTAAGTACATGTGGATAATTTATAAACAAAGACTTTATGCCAAGTCATAACTCTCAACACGTTGTAAAGAACCGACATCACAGAGGTTATAAATCCTGACAACAGTTCAATTAAATTATAAATCATAAGAAAAACTAAATTGTCTCCATATGCTGCCAATTAAGAGATAGAACTCAAATTTCCCACAGGACAAAGGCTACGTCACAACAGAAATGATAAATCAAACGCGACCAATACAGAACAAAAAGAAAGAAAATGCACAAATCGCCAATGTCAGGAGCGGAAAAGGAGAAGTCACTACAGATGTTGACGATATTAAGCTAATAAAATGGCATCGTGGGAAATGTCTTCTTCAGCCGCAGTGGAGTAGCACCCTTCCTCCAAGATGCTCCTTCTCCTACTAAAACCCCTGGACACGCATGCACTGGAAGACTGGGAGGTAGAAAGGAGGAGGAGGCCCCTAAGAGCTTTGGGGTTTGAGGACCCCCTGCAGGGAGTTCCTCAGCATCCAACTGCCTCCCGTAGGTCTCAGATCTGCCAACAGACAGACAAAACATATCGCCATGAAAAAATGAAGGACGGGAAACAGATGACCCAAACCAGACAGCCTTTCCGGCTATTCCCACCCTACCCCAGGCAAAGAACCAGCGGTGGGAAACTGCACCTTTAGCCTGGTTTCAGTGGTCCTGGGGGGCTGGCTTCTCACTCAGCCCTCTCCCCGCTGAAGCACATGGCACTCCTGTCCCTCCCTGGGCTGTGCCTGGTCCATTCCTGCACCTTCCACACTGAGTAGACATCCAACCCCTGGTTGGACCCTCTTCTGTGCAGGATTCCAGGCCTGCTATTGGCCCCGGGGGTGGTGCTGTATACATAGCGGGGAGGTTTGTCTTCCAGAAAGGAGCTGGCTGGCTCAACCTGCCTCCAAGTGGATGGATGGTGGCTTTGACGAATAGTGCCACATTGGAAACTCAGTGTTAGTCTCTGGTGCACGTAGGTTTGCTATGCAGAGATGGCATTAGCTAGAAGAGCCCAGGAGAGCAGGAGTCCATGCCAACGGGGCCGTATGGAACTCCATCTTTTATCCTGGCCGTTCTGTTCATGTGTTCCTGTGGCTTCTGGGGCAGCTGATGATGGAAGCTGGTGACGTCAGCTGGCTGAGGCACAGTACCCACCTTCAGCGTCTCCCCCAGGAGGAGGCCACAGGCTTTCTACTGATGTTAACTTGGGAGTGAAAGTCTTCACACTGTGTCCATGGCCATGTGCCACCCACAGGCCCCTGCCCGACCTCCTGGTATCCAGTCTCCCAGGGCCTCTGGCTTCCACAGGCTGCTCCCCCATTCCATTAGTCCAGAGACTTCAAGGTAATGGGGTACATGGCAATGCCAGGAAGTTATATGAGCCTGAGCCCATTGGCTCCTCTCGTTTCCTATAAAACAAGGCCGCTCGTCAGCAGTAAGGTTACGATGAATGTAATACCAGCAGTTAAAAGCATTTAGTAACTGCACAGATGTTGCTTTTGGCAGAAATATTCAAAAGCAAATCGACATTCAGTTCCAGTAGGAGCAAAGTGCCGCCCCTTCCTGATGAACTTGAGCCGATGTACCTAGCCTGCTCTCCGGTGGCTGTGTCCTGGGCAAACGCTGCCATCCTGGGGGCTCCTGGGTGGAGTCTGCTGCTGGAAGATTGGGCAGTCGGAGTGGCCGCACAGGGTATGCGTGGTGGCCAGGCAGACCCTCGTCTGTCACCATGGCCACTCTGTCCATGGCTGGTAGGGAGAGGCTGACCATTGGCCACAGAACAGGTCATCTTGTCCATTGGATTCTCATGCTTGTCCTGTGCAGCTTCTGTTCAGTGGGCACACTCTGCACTCGTTTGGAGAGATCTAGTCACACACCTTTCCTCACGACACCTTGTCACCTCATGTCCACGTCTCTGATCATTGTTGACTCATTGCTCAGAATCTATGCAGATCTGTACTTTGCACCATCTCTCATTCCCGACAAAGTGGAAAACAGGGGCGCTGGTCACCGTTCCACCCATTGAGAAGGTCACACTTCAGCACTCCTTTGGGACCACCCGGGAGAATGGCTGTAGCTGTGCTCGTCTGGGTGCTGCTCAGGTATCACGTAAAATCTCCTACAACCAGGCTCAAACATCTCTCCCCCAGTAAACTTCCACAGAGAACTGCCCGAGTCATAGATGCAGGGTGAGCGAGGAGGCGGGAGTGGGAACCTGCGAGTCTGAGCCCTTTGCCCATTATGTCCCCCTGCCTCAGGGCCGCCTGAGCCGGCTCTCACAAGGCACCACTCCAGTGGCCGGTGAGCGCTGCTGTGCACCGCCCACCTCCTGGCTCAGGGCCTTAGAACACACCCACTTCCCCGTGGCAGCTCACGTCACATGGTGTCGTGGAAGCCAGGACTAGAACCCAACACGTAGCCCGAAGCGGTTTCTCATAAGGAGAACAGTTATCTGAAGAGGACGGCATGGCTTTTCCTGACATCCCCAAAATTCACACTGACTCACATCACCTCCAGGGACCTTCCGAGGCCACACAGCACTTTGCTTTGCTGTGACATTGCCAGCGCACTTTTACTGGCTGGGCCACACTGCCCAATGGGGAGTGGCCGGAATAGTGGCAGGGCCCCCTCGACAGCCCGTTAGGTTACTAGTAAATGAGCAGGAGTAACCACCCTGCTGAAGCAAACATGGACCCCAAAATCAAGAGAACCCCCTCTTCAGCATTGAACTCCTTTCTTGGTGAAAGAAGCCAGATGACAAAATTTTGTCCATAATCGTAGAAGGATATCAACATGTCCCAGATCACAGGACCCCTAGAACTTTCACCGGGGTGTCAGGTTCCTGAGTTTTTGTGGGGCGTATACCCACCCTTCTGACATGCACGTCTCACAGAACTGTGCATATCATCAAGTAATCCCAGACTTGTCAACCTCAGTGTAATCCACTGTCGGGGTCAGAGTTCAGCCAAGCAGGTGAGGCGACAGTGAGTGCTACCTGCAGCTGCTCAATCAATGCCTTGAGTCCAGAACCCGGTAATCAATCCTTCTCAATCCAATCGGTGCATCCACTGTCACTTTCCGTCCACTCTGACTGAATACTCTCAGGACCTGCTCCCACGTGCACCAGGTACTCTATCTTGTGCACACATTTATGGCCTGAAACAGCCCCACCAGCCATCTCGGGCCCTGTGTGTGAAGAGTCTGGGCGTATCTTCACAGGGCCATCTGTGGGGAACAGAGCTTCAGGAGAGCTGTTGGCTGGGCTGGGTCCTTTCTGGAGCACGTGGTCTTCTTTCTAAGCGCATTGGTTGTCGGCAGAATTCAACTTCGTGCAGTTCTGAACTGGGGCCCTGCTTTCCCCGCTCTGACAGCTGGGGGCTGCTGTCAGGTCTCAGCGCCCCCTGCAAGTCCCTGCCCTGCCCCTTGGTGCCCTCACGGGCCCCCTCACCACGTGGCAGCTCTTCAGTGCCAGCAGGGGGATTCACTCTCGTCTGCTAAGATGGGGTCTTACAGAACGTAGGCTAACCACGAGGGTGACTCTCCCACCTTTGACAGCTTCCTTCTGTGGTATCAAGTCAAGTCACAGGTTCTACCCACTCAAGGGAAGAGCATAATACAGAACAGAACTCATTGGCGGGTCCCCACAGGTGCTTCTGACAGCATGGGTGCCCCAGGGAGTTTTCGGTGGAAACTGGCTAGCTACTGCAATTTTTTGGTATGTATGGTGGGTAACACCTGGTACCAAACACCCTGGAAACTGCCAGGATTCAAGTTGAGGTCTAAGTTCAGAAGCAATGAAAAATGATGAAGGTGGAGAAGGCAAGGTAGCTATTTCAGGAAGACCATTATAGATTCCTCGGGCAAAGGGAGGCTAGCTCCTCGGGGGAGGGAGGGAAGGCTGCTTCTCTTGACAACAGAAGCCAGTGGGATGTTGGATTTAACGTGCTCAGCTTGACATATCCTCGCCTCCACTGTAAGGGTCCTACTCGTTCTAATCAATGCCTTACCTCTAACATTGGAAACGAGTCAGGGTGGGAGTTCAAGTTGCTTTGTAATTCCGCCCACCATCGGATTAGAATTTAAGTGTATCCGAAATCTGTATGGCCACAGACCTTACTCTGGTCATGCTCCTGCTTTTTGTCTCCTCTTATCCCACATCTCCTGTCTCTTCTTGACTGGGTTCTGATCTCCAGCACCCACACCACCACTGTAACTCAGCTTCTGCTTTCCCAGCCTGACAAGATACTGACCTGACAGTTTTCATGGCCTCAGAAAAAAGTGTCAAAACTTACATTCCTTAGCAGTTCTAAATAACAGGCCATCGAACTTAGGGAGTACAAAGAGAAGGATATGCATTTCAATCCACCTTATTATACAATCAGGACATTTGGGAAACTTTAGGAGGCTGTATTGTTTTAGAGATGGACACTGAGTAGGTCTTTTCCTGGTTACAGAAAACATGTGCTAGGGGAATGATAAGTCAAACAAACAGAATAACGGCAAACACGTTACATATGCGAGGAAAGAGGGCTCCTGATAAATCTCTCAAACTGTACGAAAACAATTACATCATGACCCTGAAAGTCCAAAGGGTTTTTTAAGAAACATCATCAGGCCTAATAAAGAAATGTCATTTCTCTTCCCTTTTGTATTTGTGGGAGGATTCCAGGGTAATATGTGTCCATGGAATGGAGTCATGTGAGACAGTGTTATTACCTGGTCAATTAAAAGCAGCCTAATAGAGCCTGGGTACAAGTGACCTTGTTTCCTGTCACCATCTTACACAATCGTGCCCAGGTCCAACATGTTTATGTCTTAAGAAAGGGAATGTAAAGGGAAAAGTGGAAATGTCCAAGAGTATAAAGTTGATACAAATATGAATAAAACAATAATTAGAAAACTGAAAGTCTGCTAGCTTTGTAAGTTACTCATGTATTTTCCTGTATTTTAAATTGTGGATAATTTTTCATATTCAATTTTTCATATTCATGAGTGAGGATGGCAGTACCATCTGTCACGTAATACTCTAATAGTGAAGGAAATGAAATCAAAGTGGTGATGACTGATCCTCTTCCCTAGAGGTGTTCTCGGGGAAAGAAATTGCTTAATTTCTGTTTCTCTCCACATTGTGAAAGTTCAAATGCTCATTTAGGAACATACAATGATTACTCCATTCTAAAAGGTCAAAAAGACAATTTAAAGGACTTCAAAATGAGATATTTAAGATACCCACATTAAACTATATTAAAAACCCATGGTATTGTTGGGACTGGGCTTTACACGAAAGTGGCTCAAACTGTAATCAGAAGATTCGCAGGCTTTCCAAAAAGTGACTTTGAACTACGAAAGGTCAAAGTAAAAGAAATAAAATCCCATAAAATTAAATCAAAGAAATGACCAAGCTGAAATGGAAATGAACATGGAAGATGGGTCGGCGTACAGTGAAGACAGCCTGGAGATATTTTTTGGAAAATCCTGGAAAACCTTTCGGGCTAACCCTATAGTGTATATGCAACTATTTTTGAAAAGCAATGATACAAGAAATACTTTGGGGTCCACTATAGGTCTGGCATTAATGAATTAGGAATACTGGAGGTTGCCTCCATAAAGCTTTTGGACATGCAGTTTTCAATTAAAATGATGACACCATTTTTTGTAAAATCTGATCCATTTAATTTTGGCATAATAGTGATTTATTATGTTACTGTTTCCACACATACTTCTGTGTTTAATAAACCAACGAGGAGCCCGCGACGGCCTACTTGCATGCCTTTGCCCCGTAGGCCAGGCTGCTGTTGCACCGAAGGCAGTGCGTCCCATCGCGGGGATTGTAGGAGCCAGGGCTGCAGATCACTGTGGAGAGAGAGGCAGTTAATAAGCAGCGGCTTCCTCAAATGCCGTGCGGCTTACTTGACATGGAGGATACATTTTCAAAGGTTCTGTTTTCTTTAAAACTTTTGTTTCTAACTGTGGTAAAATACATGTAACATACAATTTACCATCATCACCACTTTTACATGTACGGTGTGGTACTCTTACATATGTTCACGCTGCTGTACAACTAACCTCCAGGGTTTCCCATCTGGGAGAATCGCCACCCCACACCCAGTGAACTTCTCCCCACTCCCATCCCCAGCCTCTGGCAGCCACCATTCTACTACTTATTTCTATGAAATCTGACCACTCTAAATACCTCATATAAGGTGAAAAGCTTTAACTTTTCACTCTGATCCTGGATTAGAACAAGACTATGGCCTAAAATAGTTGTACTGATCACACAACATTGAGTTTAAAAGGTTGAACGGGCCATCCAATAAGTTACAGCAGAATCCACACAGGTCAAGGTTCCACCTATGGTGGAACCACATAAGGTATGATACTCCCGTGAGAACCATGACTTAGATGTATAAAGACAGCCAAATGTGGAGAGGAGTTGCAGCTTATTTCTGCTATGAGTTGATAAATGTGTAATTTTGGAAAAGTTACTTAGCCTAACTGAACTCAAATTGACCATCCCTAACATAAGGATAATGTATATCATGAGTATGTTACCACAGTTACCGCTGCATAACAGAAAGTAAAGAAGGATAGAAAGAAACAAAGGTCAAGGACATTCTCTGTCACTGATGAACTCTGGGATTCCGGGTAGTAACTTCTCTTAGTTCTAGTTTCCTCATTTGTACAACAGGCGCAGTAACGAGCAGGTCCACACTATTCAGTGAGGCCTGGAATGACTCAGAAGAAAACAATCCAGGGGGTCACCGGGCACTTGATAAATGCTTACCCCACTCTTTGCCTTGGGGGAAGGGGCCCTCCAGCTGGGCTGGGGTCTCTGATTACCCTGTTCCTCCTTTTGGTACTGGAATGTAGTCAGCCAGGGATTGCCAGCGCCGCTAACAGCGCACCAAAGGCATGGTTATCATGGAACAAAGAACAGTCTTTTCCTGGAGCCATGATTCCATGATACATGTCACTGTTTGGCTCTGGGTCGTATTATATTATTTAAGTTCACATCATTCCTTTTAAATACATTTTTTCAAATTGGAAAATATTTTAAGCGTTACTCAGAGAAAGTATTTTCCATTCTAGGTTCCACAGAGTTCCTCGGGTTTTAATAGATATTTTATTTGGGGAATTATGTTTCATGTGGAAAAAGAACTGGTTAAACAGAGTTAATCAGATTTACCTGCTAGAGTAATAACGAGAGTGTATGTGGTACAATTCTGATGGAATAAAATATTCCTAAATGTGTGTGACCATGGTGTACGTTCTTTCAAAACACGTATTAGTATTTCTCGAAACACAACTATAGAAATGCTGGGCAAAGGTACTGAAAGTGTTAAATCATGACACATAGAGAGGAGAAATCTGCATGCAGTCTACACAAATACTTTTATTGTCACAAAAGAATTGGTACTGGCATAAAATCATCTAAATGCAAGTTTATAAATACGGTCTTCTAATAACTATTCTGAGAATTAACAAACCTTCACAATAAAGTATGTGTAATACTACAGAGAGATACTAGTGTAATACCTCTGAGTGATAGAGGCTACAGATAAGACTGTAGCACTCTCTCCCAGTGTATAGCCTAAAATATTTTGTTGTCTTTTAAGTGGAATGGAGTTTAGCAACATATCAGAAGGCAAGGCCAACCAACACAAATGATCATATTTTTAAATACTAGCAACAAATACCGGAATCCAAAAGTCAATCCATACCACTGATAACAGCTCCCCGCAAATGAAACAACTCGATACAGACCTAACAGACATTCAGTCACATGCCACATAACAACGTTTCAGGCAATGACCAAGTACGTGTACAACGGTGGCGCCAGAAGATTATAATGGATTATAAGCAAAATGTTTGTGATGTTGAAAGAAAAGGCTGAGCCTGACTACAATGCTGCATTTACTGCTAGTTCCGAGATGCGAGGTTCAGCACGCTGTCCCGCTGCCCTGAGCCCCCCGTGGCTGGGCCTGCAGCTGGTGAGGGAGCCGAGGAGCCCGGGGCCTGACCTGCCTGCCCCAAAACACCCATGCGCACGCACGTGCTCTGGCACACAGCCCTTCCCTTTCCCTCCCTTTCTTTTCTCTGTTTCCTCCCAATGCTCCCTCGCTCTCACGCTCACTTTTGCCCTTATCCTGACCTTCTCTTCTTATTTCTTGTCTCAAGCTTTTTCTCTTTGGGTCTTTTTCTGTCTCTGCTCTCCTTTTCTCTTCCTTTTCTGCCCCCTTTCTCCTGCTGTCTCCTCCCCTTCCCAGGGCATCTCCCTCCACAGCCCTCCCCGGGGCCTCCAAACACAAGTGGGCACACACTCGTTATCTTTTATACCATATTTTCACTGTAGCGCTTCTATGTTTAGATGCGTTCACATACACAAATGCTTACCATTGCGTTACAACTGCCTACACTATTAGTACAGCAACATGCTGTACAGGCTTGTAGCCCAGGAGCAAGTGTGTGCAGTGGGCTCCAACCCCTAGATCTCTGTAAGGACACTCTATGATGTTTGCACAACAAAATGCCAAACAACACATTTCTGAGAATGTATCTCCATCACTAAGTGATGCAGGACTGTACGTGAGACCTGTTAATGATAACTACTAACCACTGATTAAAGAAATCAGACAATCTAAATAAATGGATAGTCCTACTGTGCTTATGGATTTGGAAGATCCAATACCGTAAAGGTATCAGAACTCCCAAATCTTAAATTAATGTATATGTTTGACACAATTGCTACCAAAATTCCATAAAAATACTTTCATTGTTGGTTTTAAATCAGACAACCTGATTCAAAATGTTATATGGAAAAGCAAAGGAACTAGAATAGCTAAAACAGCTTTCTAAGAAAAGATAAAAGAGAGAAATCACACTACATAATCTTAGCATTCACCAGCTACAATAAAAAAAAAAACAAATACATAGATCAATGGAACAGACTGCTTCCATGATTAATTCCATCAAGTATTGAAAGAAAAAATAATACCAACCTTACAAAAATTCTTTTGGAAAATGAAGTAGGAGGGAACAATGCCTAACTCATTTTATGATGTTAACATAAGTATATCCCCCCCAAATGGCAAATAGATTATAAAAAATATAAACATATTTCTCTTGAAAAAAGGTGCAAATATTAACAAATCAAATCAAATAATAAATAAAAAAGATAAAAGATCATGACCAAGTAGGGTTTATCTCAGGAATGCAACGTTGATTCAACATTAGAAAATCAATCAATGCAAATTCCTATACTAACATAATAAAGGATAAAATCATGTTTTTTCCGAAAGATGTAGATAAAGTAAAGGACAAAATTCACTAACTATTGATGATCAACACCAGCAAATAAGAGTAGTAGGGGACTGCTTCAAACTAACATCAAGCATCCAGGAAGATCCTACTGTTAGTATCATACTTAAGAGTGAAAAAAGTTATTTATCTCTAATATTGGGAAGAGGGCAAGAGAGCCAGCTTTTGTTTCTATTCAACATGGTTCTGGGGGACCCAGCCACTGAAATAAAGTAAAAAAAAATAAAAGGATAAGATTTACATGAAGGACTATTGTTTGTAGATGGTATGTTTATTCATATAAAAATACACAGAGCGTCTACAAAATAATTATGAGATCTAATACATGAATGAAACAGAATCACAGGACCCAGGTTAATATTTAAAAATCAACTGTATTATTTTATGCTAACTGGAAAATTAAATCATTAATACAATTCCATTTACAGTAGAATATAAAAAAAGGGAACACCCTTATGAATAAATGTAAGAAAATATTTGCTAGAACAGCACAATGAAAACTACAAAATATCCTTGAGACAAATTTAAAAGTATTTACACAAATGCATAATCACCATGTTCACTGTTTGGAAGACTAAATATGTTTTGGATAACAATTATCATCAATTTTGTTTCTAGAATCCATGCAATCTATTCAAATTACTGTAGGTTTATTTGTAGAAATTGACATGCTAATTCTAAAATGTATATAGAAATTCAAAAAAATAGAGAATAACCAAAGCAATGTTTTAAATGTAAAACAATAGTTGCTATAAAGCTACAAAGTTAAGACACTTTGGTATCAGTGCAATGACAGACATGTAGATGAATTAAAACCACACAAATGGAACCAGGTGAATTTCTGATAGGGGTACCAAGGAAATTTTAATAGAGAAAGAAGTCTTACAAATGGGGCAGGGTCACCAGGACCAGGTATCTCTATGGTAAAGAGAAAAACTAACTCAAAATGGACAATAGACCTAAAACCCAAAAGTAAAACTCCAAAGCACAAAACAATAAGCACGGCAGAAAATCTTTGTGGCCCTAGAATAGGAAAGATTTATTAGAAGACACAAACACATGAACCACTGAATAAAAAGGTAATAAATGGACGTCTTCAACTTTTTCTTTGAAAACAAAAATGCAAGCCACACTTTAGGAGGCTATGTTCAGAAAGAAACACTGCCCATGCTATATTAAGAAATTTTTGTCCATACTAAATTAAGAACTCTTACAACTCGGTAACTCAACCAACCACTTACAAATGGGGAAGATATCTGTACAACTGTGCAAAAGAAAATCAATATCCAATAGGAACTTGAAAATATCTTTCAAAAGGAAAATGAAAATTGAAACCACAATGAGATACTACTAGTACTACACACACATCGGAATGGCTAAAATCAAAACGAAAGACCACACTATGCTTTGGAAAGGATTTAGAACAACTGGACGTCCTCACCTTCATGGTACAGCCAGTTTAAAAACTAACTTGGCTTTTTTTAAATAAAGTTAAACAGACACTTACCGTACAACCCAGCAATCGCAGTCCTAGGTATTTTCCCAGGAGAACTGAAAACATATGTCCACACAAAGACTTGTACAGGAATGTTCAGAGCAGCTTTATTTGTAATGGCCTACAACTGGAAACATCCCAAAGGCCCATCATCAGGTCTATCCGTACAATGTGGTCTATCCGTACAATGGAATACTACTCAGCAGTGAAGAGCAACGGACTATTAATACATGCATCAATACAGACAGATCTCAACTTCATACACTGTGTGAAAGAATTCAGACAGAAATTAGAGACCACGTGCTTCATTTATATAATAGAAACTTAGGAAAAGAAAACGCATGCAAATCTATAGTGACATTGAGCGCATCAGTATTTGCTTGGGAATGGATGCTGAGGTAAGATCGATTACAAACAGGCGCAAGCACAACTCAGGATATGGCAGAGAGCTTTTCCTCGGTGGCAGTGACAGTTTCATGGATATAGACATGTCACTACATGGTTTCATTTCAATGCCTGTAGTATGTGAGTGTTGAGCCCAAACAAAGCAATTGCAGGAGTTACTTAAGGCACGGCACCATATTTATTGATCATTATGCAAACCAATACTATTCACCAGTGTGGGTCCCCTCAATCAAAATGAAAAGGATAAAATACTGAATTGGAATAAAATTCTGAGGTGGACCTGAGCAGAAAGGGAAGACGACAGACTGCGGAGGCCTCACAGCAGGCTGCCGCTGTGTCCGTATCTGTCACTTTAACTCGTAGGAGATAAAGCAATGACAGGGTATAAAATTGGTTCGGAATAGGTGATATGTGCATACTTGTTTACAGTATCATTTTCTATGATTTCTCTATGTTAAAATATAACATTATAAAGAGAGATTTTTCTCCCAAAGAGCCGTAATAAATACACACACACACACACACACACACACACACACACACACACACACACCCCTACCCTTGAAAACCATTGCATCAATGAGGAATTAAACATTTGAGGGGGAAATTATATAAATTTTAAAGCAACCATTTAGAAGCAAGAAGAGGGAACGATTAAAGTTCGTGGTTTTTTTTACAATAACAGTGCCCTAATATTAACATTTTACAAATATTTACAAAAAAAGAAAAACTACAGGCCAAAGTCTCCCATGAATATAGATGCAAAAAGCCTTAACTAAATGTCAGCATGTAAAACCCAGCAGATATAGAAATTAGAAATAATCATCACAGGTAGTTTTTCATTAGATAAGTTTGTGCAAAATTAGTTTAACATTTGCCATCAATCAATGCATAATATGATAAAAGATAAAAACACCATGATTATCTCAATGACAAAATTCAATCTCATTCATGATGAAAACTAAAAATAAATAGGGAATGGAAGGGAATTTCCTTCCTTAGCCCGATTAATGGCTTCTCTGTAAACCCTCCAACTTTTCTCACACCTGATCAGGAAAGCCTTCAGACCTAGGCCATGGAACAGGAGAAGAATGCAACTCCCACCAGTTCTGTTGGGCACTTTTATGAACATTCTAGCCAGACTAATGATGCAATAAAAATAAAGAGCAATAAGATATAAATAAAAACGTGAAATTGTCTTCATTCCTATATGACAATGAGTAGGTATAATAAAAATCTTAAAAATAAAAAAAGCTTTCAAAACCATAACTGAATCTAACAAGGACACATAATACAAGGTCCATAGTTCCAGAAGAAAACAGGAAAAATTCTTCATAAATTTAGGGTAAGCATAAATTTCTTGGATGGACACAATAGTTTTGGTCATTAAGAAAAAATTGAGAAACAATTAAAATTTCTGATATTTGAAATATACTATTAAGAAACTAAAAAGAAAATAAACATTGACTTGTTTCCAGGATATATAAATAAATCTTGCAAGTCAATATTTAGAAGAAAAATAACCTGATAAAGGGTAAAGGAAAATATTTAAACAATTCTCAAAGAATACAGATGAGTGCTCAAAGGAAATGAGACGATGTTTGATTAGTTTATAAGGTAAGTGCAAATCAGACCATAATGAGATAGCACTATACTCCGGTTTAGATATTTAAAATTAAAAAGATGGACAATACTAAGACTGAAAATGTGAAACTAGAAATCTCATATATTGCTTATGGGTGTGCAAAATCAGACAATTACTTTGTAAATGTTTGGGAGTTTCTTAAAAGGTTAAACATACCTTACCATATGACCCTACAAATTAACTTTTATGTATTTACTCAAGAGAAATGAAACAACAGGTCCACACAAAAACTTATACAGAAATGTTCATATACAAGCTTTATTCACAATAGCCCCAAACTAAAAAAAACCCAAATGCCTGTGGATAAATAGTGGTATATTTAATAAGTGAGCGATTGTGAGTGCTTGTGAGTGGCATCAGGGAACAATTTGGGGCAACGCAAGGGTCTGTGCCTATAGTGGTATTGGTTAAATGGATGAAAACACTTGCCCAAACTCATGAAATTGTATGTACACTGGAACTAAAGTGGGTATATTTATTACAACCTAATAAAGTTGATGTTTCACACAAATAATGCTCTCAGCCCAGATGGTTTCATTGGTGAGCTCTATTCTATGAAACATTTAAGAAAAAAACACCATTACATACACACACACTTACACACACACACACACACACACACACACACACACACTTTTTCAGAACACAGAGGAGGATATTGCATTGTGAACTTGTTTTTTTAATGGCTAGCATAATCATAATGCCAAAAATGAGAAAGAAATTATAATAAAATTCATAATATAAATAACACAAATCCTTAAAATATTAGCAAGTTAAATCCAGCAACATACAATGATGAAGTGGGGGTTTGTCCATGGAATGTAAGTTTCAATAAATATTTTTGAAAATTAAATACAATTCGTTATTTTATTTTTATAAATGCAGAAAAGCAATTGACAAAATCCAATTCTCATCCATGATAAAATAGCTCATAAACTAAGAATACATATGAATTTCTTAATCTGATAAAAGAAATCCAAAAATCCTACAACTAGCATTACACTGCAAGATGAAATACTGCACGTTTTCTTCCTAAGATCAGGAACAAGATAAGCATATCTATTTTCATAATTTATAGTAAATATTAACTCAAGGCCTCTGCAACAGGAAAGAAGAAACAGAGAGCAGAAAGACTGAACTAATAAGTAATAATGTATTTGCTAACCATGATTGTTACATAAACAAATGAGAGGAGCCTACAAATTATCTCCTATAACAAGTTTAGTAGGTCACAGAAGATAAAGCCTACATGCAAAATGAGTTTATATTTGTCTCTTAGCAGTCAATAATTAGATAAATAAAATTCAAAGTCCAATTTAGAAGAGTGAAAATGTGTAAGACCGTCTCACTGAAAATGAAAAAATATTGATGAAATTAAAGAAGCCCTAAAGAAAACCGATCCTCTCCTCTGTTCTCCATCACGGCTGCACCAACCTGCAATCCCACCAACAGTGTACAAAGGTTCCCTTTTTTCCACAACCTCACCAGCACTTATCTTTTGTCTTGCTGTCTTTTTGATAATAACCTGGTAACAGGTGTGAGGTGATAACTCATTGTGGTTTTGATTTTCATTTTCCTGGTGATTAGTGATGTTGATTGAGGACCTTTGCATATACCTGTTGGCCATTTGTATGTCTTCCTTTGAGAATGTCTATTCAAGTCCTTTGCCTATTTTTTTATTTTTATTTTTATTTATGTATTTTTTCTTTGCCTGTTTTTTAATCTGATTATTTAGTGTTTTTGCTATTGAGTTGTATGAGTTCCTTACGTATTTTGGATAAGAACTTTTATCAGAACTATTTAGCCATGATGTGGTAACAACCAAAATGCCCATTAATAGACAAAAGGATAAAATGTAGTTCATATACACAATGGAATATTATCCAGTCTTAAAAAAAGAAGGAAATGCTGCAGTTTATCAAAACATGGATGAACCTGGAGGACATTTTCCTAAAATAAGCCAGGCACAGGAACACAAATGCTGCATGATCTCATTTATACGCAGACTCTATAAAACAATAATATCCATAGAGGCAAAGAGGAGAATGGTGGTTGCCAGAAGTTGGAGGGAAGGAGAAATGAAGAAATATTACAAAGTTTCACTTAAGTACGATGAATAATTTCTGGAGATCGAAGTTCAGCTATGTGACTATAATTAACAATATTGTATTACATGCTTGAAATTTACTGAAAGATATCTTAAATGACCTCACCACAAAAAAGGTGATGGATATGTGAATTAACATGATTGTGGATATTATTTCAATATGCCAGGGGTGCCAAACAAATGTACATAAGTGGACACTTTGGTCAGCGTTGCTCAAGCAGTAGTTCGCCGTAATCAGAAGTGTCTAGACACTGATGGTAACCACTTTGAGCACCTCTAGTCATTGCAGAAGTCAAACATGACTTGTATTCGTCTTTTGTTATCGGTATATATTGAGTATTACAATTTTAATACAGTTTTCCTTTCTTAAAATGTGTATACATTTTTTGGGTACCCTCTGCATATATATATGTGTGTATATGTGCATATATATATAGATGATCAAATATATATGTGATCAAATTGTACATCTTTAAAAAATTGTCAATTATAACACAATAAAGATGGAAAAAAAAAGAAATAGAGATATACCATGTTTATGAATATGAAGCCACATTCTCTCCAAATCATAATTCTGTCAGGTTCATCGGAAATGGAAAGTGACCAGGTGATTCTAGGAGGGCGCTCGGAAACATAGCCGCCTATGTAGATGCCCAAACAGGGTAAAGGGTAAGGGATGAGCTTTTCAGTAAGTGGCACTGAGAAACTGGGGATTCTATAAGACATAAAATCAGACTACAATGTTACATGATGTGTAAAAAAAAAAAAAAATTCAACTGCAATCTCAGTCCATACCACCTTCTTTTTCCTCATGGTTAAACACGGGAACCATATTTCATTCCTCCGCTTTCTTCCCCTGGTTTACAGTCCACAAAAGATTTTTCTGGATTATGCCTCTTAAATATCCTCTTAAATATCCTAAATCTATCCACTTCCTTCATTGCCACGGCTAGTACTCAGCTCTGAAGCATGCCATGCTTAGTTCTCTGCCAGGAGAACTCAGTTCACGAATCTCTGTACAATCTGCCCCTTCTCATGACGCAGGGTTAGCTCCACTCAGGAGTCACACCAGTGGGAAGCCTTCCGGGACAAGCCAATGAACGGAGTGCCCAACCTCACCCTACTTACTCTCCATGACAATGGGTCTCCACCTGAGCCCGCGACCTGCTCCATTCCACACCCTTCTCTGCCCTGCTCTACGTCTCTTGGAGTAACTTCATAGACTCCATTGCCCGGGTTCTTTTCTGGATCTGCCAATGGGGGAAAGGGTGTTAGAGGGCTGCAGGGCACATCCTTTCTTCCCCTCCTGCTGCTGCCAGTTTGGGGAGTGGCTGCCTCACTGTGCGTCTCCAGCTCCTGCCAGGCAGCCCCATTTGGCCAGCTCCAGCTCCCTCAGACCACGCTGGCATTCTCCCCTCACCTTCACCCTTCAAGCCTAGGGACGGTAACTGCTTCAAGACGTCGTCCCAACTGCCCCAGCATGCCTTAGGGGCCCTTTACCCTGCCAGTGGCACTTACATGGAATCCCATTCCAAATACTAGTGAGGAGGCCTCCCGTTTCCTGTCTGCACCCTGACTGGCCCACTAGAGTGCCACCTGGTTTAATGTTTGTCCTTGAGCCTGGCATCATGGGCACTGACTTTACTCACCCGTTTGACCACATAAGGTGTGGACACCAGAGAGGCAACTTGTCCCTGTCACTCAGCAGTGTGGACCCAGGGCCTGACACAACACTCTACACACTTCTGAATGCTAACACATTTCTGGTTGAGTGTGACATAAAATAATGACATCAGCGTTTATAATAAAGGTATTATAACTTTAATTATAAAGTTTATGAGACGATTTCTCCTTACCCTTCAGGAGGAGGAGAAGGAGGATCCTGAAGGATAAGGAGAAATTGTCTCATAAAAGTTATAGTAACTTATGCTATAGTAACTTATGCCAGGGTTTTACTATTGAAGATTTTAAAGAAACGAGGTGATTAGATGTGGAATTTACAAGTATGATTGGAAGCAATGTGGGGTACGGACTGAAGACGAGATGAGCTGGAGGGAACCCAGGTAGGAAGCCAATGCGATCGTTTCAGACACAAGAAGATGGAATGCCAACAAACGATCATCATGGGAATGGAGACAAGGAAATACGTTTGTAAGAAAGAACATTTAAGTGTAGTGGGCGGTGAGGAAGACGGGAATGAAAGGCTGAGGAAATGCTGAGTGTTGCCCAGTTACCAAGCCGCCGGTGGCAGACAAAGATATGGACTAGTCCAAGCAGAATGCAGCCAGATGAGACACAATCCTTACTTCATACAGCTATAAGGTCGCTTTGCTTTCTTTGGAAAAATGATGCTCAGCACCTACGAAAAGAAATTCTAAAATATCTGTAGTATCCATACATTGTGGGAGAGGTTAAGAGAAGGTGGATATTTTGAACTACAAAAAAATAACACCAAAAATGTCAAAAACCAAAATGTTCATTTTTTTCAAATTAGTATTCACATTCTGTAAATTTATCCAAGGAAATACAAGCTGGTCAAATACAATTCTTAGTTACATTTAACATAACAGTAAAAATAGGAAATAATCTAAAGTCCAACATAAACCAAATGTTAAATAATTCCCATTATTATTTAGCCATTTTAAATAAATAAAACAAATACGAAGACAGTAGAGTAAAATGGAATTGTGTACAACTTAATGGTTAACAGAAAATAAGTCATAATAATGTCATTATTCCCAATGAACCGTTATTCAGAGCTCTGTTAAAATTATAAATTTCTGAAGAAAATGATCAGGTGACACTACAATTGGTAAGTTGGATTTAGAGAAAGAAAACACTATGAATGTTTTTCTTTAGAGTACCTTCAGCCTTGTAACAATGGTGTTCAAGCTTTAAGAAAAACATTACTTTTTTTTTACCTTTTTATTATGAAATACAACACAGAGAGGAAAATAAGACAGAATTGCACAACATAATGAATGTCTGCAGAGAAACCTGTCTAGAAACAATTTAGGCCAAAACACAGAAAACTGCCGTCCCCTCAGAAGGCCTCCTGTGTCCCACTCCAGTTACACTCCCCCTCCCAGCCTAACCCCCATTTCCAGGAGTCAACACTATTCTTTTTTGTTTGATGATGATAATTTCCTTGGATTGCACTACAGTTTTAGCATTCATGAATAAATCTCTGTAAAACACAGTATAGCTATGCCTACAGTACACGGATTCAATTATGTTTAGATTCTTCTCCACAAATTATGTCAATAAAATGTATCCACATGGTTATAATTCCCACTCATTCATTGTTGTTACTGTATAGCATTCCATTGTATGAATATATCAGTATACATACATTTTACTGTTAATGGACATTTGGGTTATCTCTAGCTTCTACTATTAGAAAAGATGCTGCAGTGAGATTTCCCTAAGAGTCAGATCACAGAATAATGCACATCGACACACCCGACTGGAGTGCTAAACTCGAAATGTACTATAATTCCCAAAGTGGCATGACGCGTGCTCACTCAAGCAGGGTTACTGCTCCTGGAGCTCCCGCATGTTAAGCCGGGTGCTAAGACGGCTCACTTTTTGCCAATCTGACCGTCCTGTAGTAGGATCTCATTCTGTTTTTAAGTTACATTCCCTTGATTACAAGAAGTTTGAACGTATTTTCATGTATCCATTGACCATTTGGAATTACTCTTTTGTGGAGTACTTCTTCAAATCTTTTCCCATTTTTTAAAAATTGTTTTGTCTTTTTCAAAAGTGTTTCTACCAGTTGTTTATATGTTCTGGGTACCAATCTTTTGTTGGTTATAGCCATTACAAATAGTTTTCCCATTCTGTGGATTATTTTTTTTTCTCTTTGCAGTGTCTTTTGATAAATATAAATAATTAATTTTAATGTAGACAAAATTATCAATATTTTTATTAAAGTTAGTGATTTTTGTATCTTTTTAAAGAAATTTTTTCTGATGCTAAAGACATAATATTTTCCTATGTTATGTTCTAAAATAATTATGGTTTTTATGTATTTATGTCTATAATATATCTGGAGGCGATTTTTTTTGGCTGGGTCCAGTTTCATTGTTTTCTATAAGGCTTTGCATATCAGTATTACCTCTCTGGCAATTTTTGTCTTATGCATTTTAAGCCAATGTTATTAATTACTCACAAATTTAGAAACATTATATTATCATATGATCAGACAGTCTTGGTAGATTTATCCTTTCATCACTATGTAATGCCTCTCTGAGTATCTAGTAAGACTTCTTGCCTTAAAGCCTGTTTTGTGAACATCATCATATTTAAAATTGTTTTTCTCGGTCCTTTGATGTAAAGTGAAAACCAGGGATCAGGGTTGCTTTTCTGAGCAGGAAAAATTTTTCAGAATCTAAAAGACCTTCTTAGAAACAACTGTAAAGTCCCTTTGGTTGCATAATTCATTTAGAATACAAATGTACACTTTATTTAGAAATCATCTCAAGATGTTTAAATGCTCTAATCTGTAGCCTAATTATTTCTGATTACGGACAGAAGCACTAAATCACCATGAAACAGCCCCTGCTTGAAACTCCTTAGGCCTCTGAAAAGCTCTGCATGCGCATGGCAAATCGCATTGGTACAGACAGCAACAGAAGCAACAATGCTGCATAAACTATTCTGAGCTACACATTCAATCCAAAATAGTCAATGAGAAGTAGTCTGCTGCCTGGGTAGAAGGAATGGCATCCTTCCTAGGTGTTGCCATAGCAATCCTAGCATTCAGGAGTCTCCAACTTTTATGTGCTCAGAATCATCTAGGACACTAATTATAAGTGCAGACATCTGCTTCCCATGCCTTGGACATATTTTTGAGAAAGTCTTTAGGTAATTTTGATACACATCATAGTTTGAAAACCACTGCCATAATTTAAAGAGGAAGAAAAGGAATGTGGAGTAAGAGATTATGTCAAAAAGTGTTATTTCACATACGAGTGTTTTTTTGAGATGATTAAATAGGAATAAAATGGAGAAAGATGAAAACAAGATAGTACAGTTTTATAGAAATACTAGAAACTATAGAAATTACATAGTAAAACACATTTCAGAATTTTTTAAAAAAATTCTATCAGAAACAATATAATATTTGGTATTTGGGTGTAGTATATTCATGATATAATTTATAAAGTTATATCTATAATTCAAAATTTAATTGGAAATTTTTTCAGTATCAAAATGATTGAAAAAGCATGAAATTAGAATTTTACAGTGAAAAGTAATTTAAAATGCTAAGCAATGTAGAAACAAGAAAAATAATATAGGCAGTAATGTTATCTCTATTAGTTTATAAGCAAATGATCTTTATCTGTCATATACAAGCAAAAATTAAATGAGCAAAATAAGATATCCAAAGAAAAGGAAATCATCTATTTACTTAGCCGACTTCTTCTGAGAAACTAAATCAGCTTCCCCCACATAACACACATGCCTGTCCCAGTCTCTTTCGTTGAACACGTGGCGTGCCCTCATTCTGGAAATAAGTCATTTATAAAGTACCTCCTACGTTTTTGTGCTTCTATCTCGTATTCCACTTCACACCCAAATGGATTTTAAGTTCATTTAGTATGTTAATTTGGTCTTGTAACTAGGTTTTCTTCTATATTTTATATTGTCTTCCAATTCAGAGAATGATTTAAATGTCGTTTTCAATAGCATGTGTTCTTTAAAAATTTTAGAGTGATATCGTCGTGTGATACAGACAAAACTTACTGTATCTGATGGGGACCTGAGGGTCACATTGTATTTAATTAGTAATGTTCAAAAAAGGGAGCTCAGCCTTGCTTAACTAGTTTAACAGAGATGATGATAGCAAGTAGGTAATTCTAAATTAAAATATTTATTTACCAAAGGATGACACAAAAGGAAATTTAGCAAATCACCAGCGAGGAAGTATGCTGAGCAATGATAATGATCCCATAAAATTCAAAAATGAATTTTATTTCTCTCCTCTACTCAAACACGTAACTCTTACTGCCACATTACAGTCAAACTCTTTCACCACCTTTTCTGATGTGAATCCTCTAGCCCCAGTCCAGCAAACCGCCCCGGAATCTGAGGCTCCTGCCGTCGTTTGGCTTGTCCTCACGAACCCTGTCCCACAAAGCCTGTTCCCTGTCCAGTTAGTCTGTGACTGGTCCTAGCTCTCACTAGTTTGCTTTATATAGTCTCCTTTTCATTCTCTTCCTGCAGTTCCCTAATTGTTTCATGGCTACAGCTGTTATGTCTCTAATCTCTGTAGGCAGAGACCATATATTGGGGAAAACAAAACAGTATCTCAAAGGCAGAAGATAGTTTCGAAATGTATATGTAAGTTTTATTACATGCTTCCCATGAGGTCTGTCAGGAATAAAATAATTGCTTAATAAACTCGATCAAATAGTACAGCCAATAATAACTGAAATGGTAAAATGAGAAAACCTGATGACTGTTATTATCTGGACATTTACAAATGCAGGTAACATTATTTGTACTTCTCAGAGACTCACACCTATTATTTCACTTGAAACAGCTTACGTTTAACTATTTCAAAATTCTTGGAATTAATGAGATGCAACTATTCAAATGTTTTAGTTTATCTAAGTCTCTATTGAGTAAAAATATAAACGCATCTAGGAGACACCTAAATGACTAGGTTCTGGTTTCAGTGTTTGGTATTTTCATGCTTCCTCCTTATCGGTGCTCTAGAGTGATACACATAAGCCGATTATCAAAAGAGTTACGAAGTTGGCATTTGTAAGTACTTTGTGAAATTATATTGTATATCAGTACTCTTTGTCAATTTTCACATCCTTATACAAAAACAAAGTCAGAAAACAATTAAAGCAAAATCTAACCAAATAAAGCAAAGTAAAAAGAATATTCAGTGCTCTATTATACAAAAAGACTTATAATCTAATTTAAAATAGTAGAGAGAAGAACAATCAGAGAAGAGTGAATGAAAACGGTGCTCATTTTTACTTATGTTAGAAAGTCTTAAGACTGAAGATCAATTGGCTCCCTCAACTCTTGGAAACAGAAAGTCAGTGACTGAACCCATGGACTTATCCTGACCACCTGCGGCACCCTCTTCTGTACCAAGGATGAAGGCAGACCAAAGCCAGCTAGCGGCTCAGGCCCTTCAGCGAAAAACAACTGGTAATAAAACAGGTCATGTGCTTAAAAAGAGACCCCTGATTTAGACTACCCAAATGTAAACTCATTAATAAGTGATTCTCTAAGACTTGGCTTTTCGTAACTATTATTTGTGTTTCCTTCCAGACCACTGCTCAATGCTTCTAACCCCCTTTACTACAACTGTAAAGCCAACACTGAAATGAAGCCAGCTTTTTATATCTTCAGATTCACATGGTCTTTTCAAAGACACTATTTCAAATAAACTAGGTAAAAAAAATATTTAAATGACTATAAAAATAAGTGATAGGCGTTCATTTAAGCATAATGAAGTAAACTTTCATAAAAAGAAACATGAAATCATAGCTCATTACATACCACAGCACTCGGGGCATTTTGGATGCTTCAGGGTATTGATTCCATACCCTGGAAAGCAGCGGTTAATCCACACCATTTGGAGAGTCCCTTCAATATAGTAAATTTCAGGCAGTGGCTCCGCACGTCTGCCTAGGACTTCTACTTGCTGATTAAAAAATCTCTCTATGAGATTTTTAGCCTAAAATAGAAATAAAATATGAAAAAAATTATTATCACAAACACATGTAATTTTAGAGTAAATAGGGTTGCTTATGTATTTAGAAGCAGGGGCAACCAAACTCTTGAGCTCCTTACTTTCTCTTGCATTCACAGGACATAAATAACACATGTAAAAATTAAAAGGTTTCGCCTGGAAACCTCAAATATTTCCAAACATACTTCCAAATACAACACAAAGAAACCGGACATATATCCAAATGTTTCGGTCCCTTTGGATTTTGAACGATGGGCATATGAGCAAAATCAAGACAGCACTATGAAATTAAATGTATTCTAAGAAATGAACTCTAACAATTAAATGTAGTTTAAAAATGTACTTTAAGAATATTTAAGAAGCACATCCTGGGGTATCCATTCCATTCTTTCACAAACAAAAATCAGGTTTAAAAACAAAAGGAAATACAGCACGTTAAAACTTCCAGTCTGTGTTACAAAAATTGAAATTACAAAATAATTAAGGCATCATTCTGATCTATAATTAATTACCTTTTTTGTCTGTAATAATTATTCTGGATTAACTCCTAAAATTAACAAGAGGCTTATGCTGTTCAGTGACTGTTAAGTTTTACCTGTTAAAGGTATGTTCATGGGTCCCAACCCTCTACAAACCAGTTAGTTCTGCTCAGTCCTCTCATGCCAACCTGCCCTTTAATCTCGTTAGGAGTGTGGAAGAATGGACTCACACTGATCTGTAAACACTAATGGTGGTTTCTTCAAACGTCTTACAAGTTACATGCCTTCCATGAAAATTTCTATAATTATGAAAATGTTTTTCAACATACTGCATTCAGGATAGGAGATAGATAGATAGATAGATAGATAGATAGATAGATAGATAGATAGATAGATAGATATACAACTCTTATTCTATTAATTACGTAATAGCTTTGTACAATTTAAATGGCTTTCTTATGCTTTTGACAAATTCTCCTAAATTAGTTTCTATTTACTTGGTCAAACACATAAATTTTATTTAAGAAAGTACTTAAAAATTAATTAGATACAAATATCGTATCTAATCAACTATGGTTAGTGGCCAAACTTAAACGTTTCAGGAGACACAACCATAATCACTTAGCTTCCTAACAGTCCTAAAAAAATAATAACACTCCTAACACTCCTAAAAAAATAACAGCAATCTAAAAAAAAAAAAAATTACCTCTATCAGAGGAAACCTGATAGGAACAAAAATGATCATATACTCAGATTCCTGTTTCCTTTTTTTCCAGGATCTTTTATATGATAAAATGGAAAGAAGGTAAGAAATTGTTTGAATCATTAACTGAATGTTTTATGAGTATTTTGATGGTTGACATAGAGTTAATTATCTGTGCCAAACGAAGGGTAAAATTGAACTATTTGAGTTGTGTAAGGGTTACAGATATAAACATTTTGGACCAATCTGGATGATACAAGAACAAATTGTAATTATAGAAACTCTCCATAAATGAATCATCTGGTTTAAGACACAAAGACTTACTGTGACTGAATAAAACTCAGACTGCCTCACCCACACTAGTCCTGCCTTCACATCTCCCATCCTGAATAAAAAAACAAAAAGCTTTATAGAATGATTAAGAATATATGGAGAAAAGTGTTATGCAATGACTGGTCGACCACAGGACTGGAGGGAGAAAATATTACTATTTCAACAGCGATCAGCAGGTAAAATGCATGACGTTTTGCATGGAGAAGTTGAACAGCTTGTTTTAAATACCACAATCTGCTCCACTGTCCACGCCAAGAGAGGGAGTAAACAAAGGCAACTAGAAAAACTGTAATATTTGCTCTACGTTAGTCCAGCAACCCAGATGGCAACAACTACTTAAAATTATGGGAGTTCTAGACTTCACAACAAATATCACCCATTAGAGTGTAACTGAAGCTCCCATACCTATGAGGGGAGAACTAATCCCTCCCAGTTGTCACAGATATTACACTTGTAAGATAGAGTCCTTTGGAAACCTTTGGTTACCATGTGTATTTGGGACTCTGTGGAAAATTAGTATAGTCATTAAATGGGGTGGAATTAGGAAACAAAAAAAAAGAAATGGAGGCTTGAAAGTATCTTGAAGGAAATGAAAAGAAATGTAAATTTGCATAGAAAAGACAGGTGGTCTTGGTGCTCTGGGAGCAAATGAGAGAGATAAAGTTCAGATCTTGTAGGAGAATGTTCTAGTGGAGAACTCTAGAAAAAAATAACTAACCAAAAACACAAGGTTATCTCTCATATTATAGGAACATGAATAATAAACACTTGTATCAAGGAATTAGGCAGAGAACTATGAGATAAAGCTCAATTCCAAAGCAAAACCAGAGAGAGGAGAAAAAAACAACAAAAAGTAAAGGATTATGTAACAGTTTGAATTCTATGCCAGCTGGAATCCATTCCTAAGAAGCACAGTTAATCTCAGAACTTTCAAGCAGAAACAGGTAACACCACAATCTGGAGACCACTTCAATCCCGAAGCAAAACACAGAAGAACCCACTCTTCGCTCAGCGAAGTCACTGAAGCAGTGGTTGTTCCAAGGGCTGCAACTCGCGCTACAAAGTGAGGCTCTTTATAAGAAAGACTGAAAACAAATTATAATTTATGCTTTGAAATGATTAGAGATTTCAACTCACATTGTTTCTGTTACGTAGTATATTTCTAATTGAAAAAAGCAAGCATATAAGATGGAGGATAGAGCTGACATTTTAAAATACAGGATAATTGTCGTGCCGGGGACCCTGCTCCCTGCGCCATGTGTCGTGCGGGTGACAGGCGGGGTCTCTGCTCCCACTCCCCACATAAGAACGCAGAACATGGTGAGACCAAAAAGGAACACCCATGGAGCCATAGGTAGGGGAGTCAAACCAATATATTCTCGCTGGCGGCTGGGCTGGAGACACAAGAAGCAGGATCTACATAATCTGCAACCCGCCCATCCTAACAGCAGTCCGTGCTTGCCAGCCACCATCTTCTTGCTAGCCCCCATTTTCTTGCTAGCCCCCATTTTTCCTCTGCTAGCGTAGCCACAGCAGTTATATTAGCGGCCAATGGCTTACGGGTTACAGCTGACGGCCAACTAGCCACAGCTGATGGCCATCTGATCACAGTTAATGGCCATTTACTACCCGAGCCAGCACCTTTCTATGTGAGGCCGAGAGCCTGGAAACTGCTTTTTGGGGCTCTGTCCCCACAATAATATTTCCATTTCCAATCATATGGTACACTCCATATCCTGAAAAATCCTCCTGCTAAAAATCACCTAGCTAGATACAACAGAACAAAGATCTTGTGTAGCTATATTTAACAATGAAAGAGAAAGAGAAAATAAAAGAAGACAGGAAGGAGGAGAGATGGGGGAGAGGGAGGAGGGGAGAGGAGAGATGACTACAGATGCTAAAAAGAAGAAAATTACAAACCTAACAGTAGCTGAATCCCTAATTCATCTCATGCTGATCTGAGCTTCCCAGAGTATTATACTTTATTAGCCTAAACAGATAAGGACAAAAACCTTAAACTTGTTTAAGAAAAAAATAAAAAGCAAGACTCTAACAGTGTATCATGAAAAAAACATTACAACAGGTAAATAACAAGATACCTTCTATCAGAGCTGGTGCAGAGAGAAGGGTGGTAGAGGGAGTGGAGGGATGGGAGAGATCAAAAACCCCTTTGTGAATTCTAGATAGGGATTTGCTTTTATGTAGCTTTGGGGTTTTACTGTATTTTCTCTGTGGTGTTAGATTCCCAATACAGAAATTAACATAAAATTGGGCTTTGTTTGAGAACAACCTGGAGCATTAGGCAAAAGCAAACACAGAACTGTACAGAAACATATCCACAACCTTGGCCAAAGGGGCTATCTACTGATAAAGGTGTGATAACAATCAGAATTATGAAACATAGGATGAAATGAGAAAGCACAGAGGAGACACCAAACTGCCAAATTAGACCATCAAGAAATTCAGGTAATGGAATTATCATTGCTTAAAATACAAAACTGACACAAAGTATCCTTAAAACACATAAACATAAAGTGGTATGAAAACATGAGAAAAAAACCTATTCCATAAAAAGAGAAAGTATATTTGAAAAATAACGCATTTAAACAACACATAATAAAGGGAGTGAAAAATGGAGTGAAATTAAAAATTCAATGGACAGGTTGAACATCAAGTTAGTCCCAGATGGAGCCAGAATAATAAAACACAATAAATATCTAAAGAAATTATTCAGAATGTAGAACATAAAAAAGAAGAAGTAAGATAGTATAAAAAATACGAAGAATCAATGAGATAATTTAAACAAAGTTTCAGAGAAGCAAAAAGGGGAAAAGGTAATTTTCAAAGGCATTCTGGCCAAAAAATGTAAGACCTCATGAGAGCAATGAATCTTCCGAGTTCAGCAGAAATTCTTGAAGAAGAAAATTCTGGAAGAAGAAAAATGATATGAGAAGGAAGGGCTGAGATGCAAGCAGAAAGGGTCAAAAAAGAAATGGATACAACTGCCGGGGACACGTAAACAGACACTCTGAAACAATCATAATAACAAGTAGGAACATTTTAAAACATGAAGTCAAATAATGGAAAACAAAACCATGAAAGATGAAAAAAGGTACTCAGAGCCAAAGGCCTCTGAGGCCAGTGAGCATCTGTGGAAGGCACAATAGACTAATAACTGGCAGT
The DNA here is from genome assembly GCF_964194185.1 of Rhinolophus hipposideros. Lineage (NCBI taxonomy): Eukaryota > Metazoa > Chordata > Mammalia > Chiroptera > Rhinolophidae > Rhinolophus > Rhinolophus hipposideros. The sequence continues at coordinate 2,122,650 of NC_138064.1, forward strand.
TCTTCTATCAAGAATATTTGTTAAAATTTGAAGCAGACCCACAAAAAGAGTATTTTAAAAAATCCATAACACCCAAAAACAGGAAAAAGTATCAGTTAAGAAAGTGTCAATCAATACAAAAAAAGGAAGGGAAGGAGCAAAACCTGAAGAATAGAAAATCGGGTAAATAATGTGTGAGGAATAATAAAAATAAATCCACATAAAGCAGTGGTGTGATTTGAAAATAATAAAGCAACGAACAAGGGGAACTATAAAATAGAATCATTTTTTTTAAAGGCACAATAAAAAGAAAGCAGATTAAAAGGGAAAAGTTTATAAAGAATAGATGGGACAAATAGAAAAAAAACATGGAAAGATGGTGGATTTAAATCCAAACATATTGATAATTAAATAAAATGTAATTGGTGTAACTATTAACTATTCCAATTAAAAGGCAGAGATTGTTCACTGGATGTAAAAGATTGTTAACTGGACCCAAAAAGAATGAGGTCAGCAAGTTGAGCCTGAACTACTGAAAGAACACTTTCTGAGTTACTGTAAAGAACTGAAGGGCCCTTCAGACTAACCCACAGCTCGAAGAGCAACCTTCCCACGGCAGTTTCCCAGGAGATGAAGGTCTGCGAAGGCATCATCTCCCACCTGGAGAGTCTGTCTATCAGAAGACCATCCCATGAGACGCCCCTCAGCTCTGATGCAAAGCCCATGTCAGGTGTTAGAACAAACCCTGTGCTAGTCATCTTCAGGGTACTGACAGCTGGATTCATATTTCTCATTTAAAACGGACACCTACATCTGAGTGGACATGTCAGCCCCCTGGAGATCCGCAGCCCAAAATCTCTAAGCAACCGAAAAGCACCACTAGAATCTCTCTCGGGGATTAAAGCTCGAGTCACCTGACGTGGTCGGCTCTCCCAAGACCCGGGAGCAGGCCAGTCCACCACCCCCCTGCTGCTTTGTACCTGCTCTTCCCTTTGACTATCTTTGCTTCATTTACTGATTATATTTCCAACATAACCTAATTTTTATTGCCTGAACAGAACTGTTTGGAAAACATTCTTCCTTTTTCTTCCAGTTTAAAACAATACTTGTCTGTTCTGAAAACATTAATGGTCCAGACAGAATCTTTGGTTGCGCCCCTTTAAAAATGTGTAACTACTCCCTCGCATAATGGCCATGAATGAGTTCACACCTCGATGGGCCTTAAATGACTACAATGTCACTTCTTCCATTGTCTCTCTAAAGTGGGGAAATTCAAGGAATAAGGCCACTCAGTCCTGGGAAGCAGCGATCCTTCTGCTCCCCAATACCACTTGGGTACTAGATAAAAAATCCGGTATTTGGTGGAAAACAAATGGAATCTGTTAGGGCATCTCAGCCTGAAAACTTGGACCAATCAAAGCCATGCTAATCTTCAATCCTGGCCCAAATGTAGACAAACTCAGGTGCTCTTTTAATGGCTCTCCTGAGAAAGCACATGATGACTGAATGTCACGTGTGCTGATGAGTATTCGGATCAATCGGCAGATGGAGAACATGAAGTCCCCGCCTGAGAAACTGGATTAATACTTCCCTCTAGCCTCAGCTGGCATGGTCACGTTAGTAGCTACTGCTGTCACCAAAAAGTCTCCCCTCCTCTGCCATCATCTCCAACATACACTCTTTTGCCCATAAACTTCGACCAAAATGAACCCAATGGAACTGATATTTTGGGTGTGGTCTTTTCGATCCTCTCTCCACCCCAAACCCCATAACATATAAGTGATTAGAAAAGTCAGATTGATTGCTCTCTGTTACTGGTGCCCCAGGACATATGTCCTATAATTCAAAGGTAAAGACAAATGTTGATCTCAGGGATGAGAATACCCCTAAGAAAAAATGTTTAATGGAAATACCTAGTAACATATAGATTGATGATTTAAGCTGTATTTCAGGAGGCTTTGGGAGTACAAAGTAAGACATCATCACCCTGTCAATTTTAGGGCAAAAGTACTGGGTATTGACCTGAATATATAATACATACACCTTTAATAGGATTTTTTTATAATCACAATACAAATAATTTTATATTCCAAATATTTTAAAATATCATTAAGCATGAACAATATGTTAAATATAATGTAAAAGAGAACTAAATTAAGTTGCTGCTGAGATCATAGCATAATTTTCATCCTAAGCACAGACACAGGGTGCTGGGTGTAGAGCAATATAAAAATAGTCAATAAACATTATAGATCAAATTTTTTATTTAAGATAGATAACAGTAACGTGGAGAGAATTCTACTTAAAAATTATAAATTAATTTGAAATAGCAAGTAAGGCCAAATAAATGGGAAAAGTGTCGCTCGTAATACAATCAGTTACAAAATGCTAATTTTCAAAAAAATAATAGCTCTGTTAATGTCTCATTATTTATTATTTTATGAAGTTGTATTTTTATTACTAAATTCCCTAAATGTGTGTCGGGGATATGGGGGATGTGTTTTATAAATAGCTAAAGTGCTTACCTACACCTTATACACTGGCATGTTCATTTTTTTCCTTATTTCCAGCCTCACATAACGTACCTTCAAAAGTCTTCTGGAAGGTTCACAGCTATGGTCTATACATGGCTTGGGTACTTTTTCAGTGTCTAAAGATGAAACTGAGGAAACATATTATATTTTATTACAGGTCTAAAGTACTATATCAGAATATTTAAATTGGCTTTTGAACTATAAAACAGATTATCTGTCTAATATTTCTCCTTCACTAAAAAATTAAGCAATTTTCCTAATGTGAAAGCATTCCTTTCAGCTAAAAAGAACTAAGCCAAAGATTTGTTTTATATACAATAGGAAAACCTCACAATTACAACGAACTTAAGAATTAATCAACTTTCTTAACAGTGAATGTTTGGCTATTGATTTCATAAATTTTCAACAACAGACTAATTTTAACTTTTGCATCATATATATGTGTATTCAATCAATATCCTACTTAACCCTACCCATACACTAGAAAACGTATTATTTGACTAACTTGATTCCTAATCACTGCAAAGTGATAAACCACAATAACAATACTGAGAAGAGAATGAGGCTGGACGGTGGTGGTGTCCATAGTAACTGAAATCATGGACACATTCCTGCATGCAGGCACGCAGGGGGCCATTTATTTAACAAATAGTTATCGGGTGTCTACTATGTACCAGGAGTTATTCCAGGTGTCTAGGATACGTAAGTGATCAAAATCAACAAACTCTATGCCTTTTTGGAAATTATATTCTAATGCAGGCAAAGAAACAGTAACAATAAAAAATAATCAGCATATAAACACATTGCACAAAAAGGTGATTAAGTACTAGGGTTAAAAAGAAAAGAAAGAGCAGGGAAATAAGTACTGGGATTTAAGACAGTGATGGGTCACAATTTTAAATTGGGTGGTAATTAGTGATATTAAAGCAAAAACAAATGAGAAGGACCAAGTTGCCCATGAGATAAGATACTGTGACTTCTCAAAGTCAGAAGCATGCATGGGATACTAGAAGGGCAGCAAGCAAAGGAGATGAAGTCACATGAGGCCATATCGTGTAGGCCATGATAAGCTTTGGTTTGGTTTGGCTTATATTCTGAGTGACAAGAAAGCCATTACAGGATTTCTGGAAGAGGAATAATATGGAGAGTAGCGTGACAGGTGACATTGTTGGCCCCGATTTTCCACTCTCTATGCATCCACGCCTTCACCTGGGCCGGTGTGTGGGCAAAGCATCGTGACTCTGGGATTGGGCCCAGGACTTGCCAGTGGCAATGCACAGAAGTGAAAGTATGCTAATTTGGGGTCTTGGTCATAATGTGTTTCCAGGCGCCCTCTTGGGCTTCTCTCATCACCACGAGCAGAGCTTCCCACTGGGGGCTGCTGCCACTTCAGACATGCTCCTAGAATCAAAACAGATGGAACACTGACAGCTAACCAAGCAAAGCTGGACCAACAACATGACACAGCACCACCTGAGTCCAGCCTGGACAGAGCCAACCCCAAAAAAGCTATGCTCAAAAAGCTAAAGAAAATAATGGACAAAGAAACACAGAGGAAAATGATGCCTCACAGAAGAAACTATCAATAAAGAGAAAGAACTTATAAAAACGAACCAAACAGAAATTCAGAAACTGACAATGACAACAACTGAAATAATTCACTAGAGGGTTTCAATAACACATTTGATTATGGAAGACAGAATCAGTGAACTTGAATATAAGTTAACTGAAATTATCCAATCAGAGGAGCAGAAAGAAAAAGAACACCTAAGAAACTGGTGGGACACATTGGGCATATCAACATATGTATAATGGGGATCACGGGAGAGAAAAAAATAAGGACTGAACTGAAACAGTACTTAAAAAAAGAAGTCCAAAAATTTCCCAATATGATAAAATACATGAATCCACATATCCAAGATCAATGAAATTCAAGTAGGCTAAATGCATAGGATAAATTCAATACTAAAACACAATATAATGAAACTGTCAAAAATCAAATACAAAGCGATCATCTTAAAAGCAGCAAAAAAGAAGTAACTCATCACATACTAAGAGTCCATAAGAAGATTAAAAACAAATTTGTAATCAAAACCCATGGAGATCAGAAGGTAGTGAGATAACGTATTTAAAGTATTAAAAGAAGAAACTTAAACCAAGAACACTATATATGGCAAACTAATCTTTTAAAAAACAAAGAGAAGAAAACATTCCAAACACAATGTTTGGGACATTACATAGTAAAAGAAAATAAGCAGTAATTTGATGCTATACAAAGAAATAAAGAATAGCAGTAAAGTTAACTACATAGGTAACTATAAAAGCCAGTACTGTATTTTCTATGTTTGAACTCAACTTTCCCCCTACACGATTAAAAAAAACAAATGACTAGGACAATAATTACAAATCTATTAGTGTACATACATACATAATAATGTGATTTATTGACAAAAATAGAAAGTGGAAAAACTGCACAGGAGCAGAGTTTGGGTGTACTGTTCAAACTAAGTTTGTATTAGTTAATTCATATAAAGTTATATGTTTAAGATGTTAACTGTAAAAAGGAACTGCTTCAAACTGATGAAAACCTTTTATGAAAAACTTACAGTTAATATCATATTCTATAGTGAAAGACAAGCTTTCCTCCTAAGATCAAGATTAATTCCTATATGTCTATAATTTTGCCACTTCTACTAAAAAGTATATTGGACCGTGCATGAAGAGCAATTTAGCAAGAAAAAGAGATAAAAGTTAACAAATGAGAAAGAAGTAAGCAAAATTATTGCTATCCTCAGGTGACATGATCTTCCATCTAGAAAATACTAAAAATCCCAAGGCTAAATAACACAAGTAGAACAAACAAATTCAGTCACGATTCCGAATACACACAAATTCAGTGAACATTCAAAATACACGTCAACAATGAGCAATGTGAGAAAGAAATTAAGAAAACAATTGCACTTACGATAGGATCCAAGAGAATAAAATATGTAACAATCAATTTAGCAAGAGGTGCAAGATTTATATACTGAAAAGCACAAAACATTGATGAAAGAAATGAACAAAGTCTGTTATGGTGTGAATGTTTATGTCCCCCCCCCCAAGTTCATACGCTGAAATCCTGGCACCCAATGTGACGAAGCCAGGAGGGGTGCCTTTGGGAGGTACTTAGGTCATGAGAGGTGAGCCTTCACGAGTGGAATTAGTGCTCTTACAAAAGTGGCTCCAGACAGAATCCTAGCGCCTTTCTGCTTTGTGAGGATGTCATTATAATTCTGCGACTCTAAAGAAGCCCTCACAGAACATGTGGCACCCTGATCTCAGAATCCCAGCCTGAAGCACTGTGAGAAATCAATGCCCATGCTTTACACGCTACCCAGTCTGCGGCACTTTGTCACAGCAGCACAATAGACTAAGACCAAGTTCTCAGTAAATGGAAAAAAACCCTGTGCTCATGGATTAGAGGACTTACTATTGCCAAGGTGGTAATGCTATTCACAGCTATTTACACATTCAGCACAATTCCCATCAAAACGCAATGGCCTTTAAAAGACTCCACCAAGAAACTATTAGAGCTGATAGATGAATTTAGTAAAGTAGCAGGATACAAAATTAATATTCAGAAATCAGTTGCATTTGTATATACTAATAATAAAACATCAGAAGGAGAAATTAAAAAAAAAAATCCCATTTACGATTGCTCCAAAGACTATAAAATACCTGGGAATAGATTTAACCAAAGAAGTAAAAGATCTGTACTCAGAAAATTATAAGACACTGAAGAAAGAAATGAAAGAAGATACAAATAGATGGAAACACATACCATGTTCATGGATAAGAAGAATTAATATAGTTAAAATGTCCATACTGCCTAAGGCAATATACATATTCAACGCAATTCCTATCAAACTACCAACACGTTTTTCACAGAAATAGAACATATAATCCTAAAATTTATATGGGACCATAAAGGACCCCGGATAGCCTCAGCAATCTTGAGAAATAAGAAAAAAGTGGGAGGTATAACAATACCTGACTTCAAATTATACTACAAGGCTACAGTAATCAAAACAGCATGGTACTGGCATAAAAACAGACACATAGATCAATGAAACAGAATAGAGAGTCCAGAAATAAATCCATGCCTATATGGTCATTTAATCTACAACAATGGAAGCAAGAATGTTCGGTGGGGTAAAGACAGTCTATTCAATAAATGGTGCTGGGAAACCTGGACAGACACATGCAAGAAAATGAAGCTGGACCACCTCCTCACACCATATACAAAAATAAATTCAAAATGGCTTAAAGACTTAAATGTAAGATCTGAAACCATAAAACACCTGAAAGAAAATATAGGAAAAAACTTCACAAACATTACCCAGAGTAAGATTTTTACTGATATATCCCCTCCCACGAGGGAAATAAGAGAAAAAATAAACATGTGGGATTACATCAAACTAAAAAGTATTTTCACAGCAAAGGAAACCATCAATAAAACAAAAATGGATCCTACTGAATGGGAGAAGATATTTGCCAATGATATATCTGATAAGGGCTTAATATCACAAACCTATAAAAAAACTCACTCAACTCAACTCCAAAATAACAAACAACCCAATTTAAAAATGGGCAGAGGACATGAAGAGACATTTTTCTAAAAAGGACATAAAGATGGCAAACAGACATATGAAGAAATGTTCCACTCACTAACCATCAGAGAAATGCAAATAAAATCTACAATGAGATACCACCTCACCCCAGTCAAAATGGCTATCATCAATAAATCAAACATCAAGTGCTGGTGCGAATGTGGAGAAAAGGGAACACTTGGGCACTGTTGGTGGGACTGCAGATTGGTGCAGCTGCTATGGAAAACAGTATGGAGGTATCTCAAAAATCTGAAAATGGAACTACCTTATGACCTACGAATTCCACTCCTAGGTATCTATCCGGAGAAATCCAAAACTCTAATTAAAAAATCTCTATGCACTCCTATGTTTATTGCAGCACTTTACACAATAGCTAAGACATGGAAACAACTGAAATGCCCATCGGTAGATGACTGGATTAAGAAGCTGTGGTACGTTTATACAATGGAGTATTACGCAGCCATAAAGAAGAAAGAAATTTTACCATTTGCAACAACATGGATGGATCTAGAGAACATTATGTTAAGTGAAATTAGTCAGAAAGAGAAAGACAAATACCATATGATCTCACTTATATGCGGAATCTAGAGAAAAGAATAAGTGAATGAACTAATCAGAAACAGTTTTGGAGACAAAGAGGAAAAACTGAGGGTTTCTAGATGGGCGGGGGTGTGGGGATAAGGGGGAAGGTGAGGGGATTAGAAAACAGTGAGTAACCACAAGATGGCCACAGGGTTCTGAAAATTAATTTGGGGAATGTGTTGTAAAGATTTTGTAGGGTATCCAATGGACAAGTGTCCCATTAGGGAGACCACCTCAGGGATGATGTTGATGACTGATCACTGCACTGTACACCTGAAGCTAAACAATAATGAATGCCAACTATAATTTTATATATATATACATATATACAAGAAGCGGAGTACAGCATTAGGAATAGAGACAGTGGAAATGTAATGGCTCCGTGCGATGTCAGAGGGATAGTGGATGGGGTTCACACAGTGTGAGGGATATAAATGATAAACGTCTAAGTAGTACTTTGTCTTGTGTATCTGAAACTAATTTTAAAAAAAGAAAAAAAATTATTACAGAAAAAAAATAAATAACCCAATGGATTTTATTGACAGAAATGGGAAGAAAGATACTAAAAACATAGTATTGCAACTGACTTCAAAGGCAAAAACAATACTGGAAAGGCAGAAAAAAATTGGAGGACACCCACTTCCTAATTGAAACTCAATTCTTGTTTTTTTCAGAAAATACTGGGTCTCCATTCTGCATTGTTAGGAAAAGCACCCTAAGCTGTTAGAATGGTCCCTGTGGTCCGCAGGATCAACCCATCCTAGTACAATTAGATGCTTTTTCAGGTGAAATCTTTAGAGCTAAAGATCATGATAGGCTTTCCTTATACTAAATGCCTTTCTATGTCAGTTATCACAGCAAGGGCTAAGTTATCCAGAGAGCAAACTTTTCATTAAGTACATGAATCAGTAGAATTTTATTCGGGGAACTACTAGAATTAAGGCAAAGTAGAGAACATGAAACATTCAGATTTATAACATTTACATTGAAAAAATGCTGCTGGAAATTCACACATCTTTAAAATTAGCTTTGTGTTTTCACAAATTTCTTTTCTTTAAAGAACTATATATACTTACCTGAAAATGTAAAGAACAACTCATTTTGCAAACCAGCTTTTTGCATTTTAACATGATGGCATTCAGACTTCAGTAAAGAAACTTCACATGAAAGGTCAAGCACCAATTTGCTTAAAATCTGAAGAAGTTTCTTCTCAAAAGAAATATTATAGATACTATTGCAGGGGGCTGCGTGGTACCGAGCTGTGAACTGGTAATAAAAACGAGGCTCACGATAAGCTATAAAGAAATGAACACAGAAGAACACAAAAGTGGTTATTTAAGCAATTCTAGCATGTGGCAACTATTCAAGAGAAATCCTTAAATGGATCAATTCACAGGATATATATATATATATTATAGACATATGTTCATTTATCAATAACCAACATTTACCTAACGGTTACTAAGTGACCAATGGAATTACAGGCACCTTACAAACAGTAAGTTACTTACGTCCCCTAGCCTCATGTAAGATGGTTGTTACTTTTACATCCATCCTGAGAAATGTAAAGAATACAGAGACGACGTCACAGGCCCAATGACCATGCTGCCGAAACTAAGATTCTAAGCAAGGAGCCTGGCTCTTCAGCACTGCATTGTACTGCCTCAGACTCACGAACGAAAACTCCTCTAAGTTTAAATAACCATCTTTGAAGAAATTGGAGTCATACAATCACTAACAACAAGCAAAGAAAGTATGTATCTAACAAGTCTCCAAGGTTTATTGAATTGAATCACATCTGAAACTGAGAACATTTTTTGTCCTATTCATTTCAAAATCTCACTAAAAGGACACAAGAAATATAAAACGCTAAGAAATCCACAACAGTAACAGAAGACGGGGCACCCTGTGGCTGCTTCTGCTAAGGAAAAGCCCCCCTGCCTGTCCCTGGTCGAGGCTGAGGAGTGCCCCCACTCACGCTGAAGGGCGAGAGCCCATGGTCCACTTTCCCACCTACTCACTGAGGTCCAAATTAAGGGCACCTACTGAGCTACTGTCAGGCTCTGCGTACAAGGTATAGACCAGACAACTTCTAAATGCTGAGCGAATGATCGCTTTCTTTCACAAATGTCAATAAAAATCACAGACTATCCCACCCCCAACTTTGAGGAAACCAGGGAGTTAAGGAGAAGCAAGAACGTGTGGAAGCACACGTCCCTTGAAGGAGCGTTTGAGTTTATTAGGTTAAATCCCCGAGTGGGATAACTGTGTCCTTCTTTGTGTCTTCTTACAGCCTTTGTTTTAAAGTCTCTCTTGTCTGGTATAAGTGTTGCTCCCCCAGCTTTTTTGTTTATTTGTTTCCATTTTCATGAAATAACTTTTCCCATCCCTTTACTTTCAGTCTGTGTGTGTCTTTTCATCTGAAGTGAGTCTCTTGTAAGCAGCATATGGAAACCTTATCCACTCAGGCGAAGGCAAAGGATAAGTACCTAAAAGTCAATTAATGTACGAAGCATTAAATATTTTTTTTCAAATCCTAACTGGTAAAGATAAAAATATAACCCATAACTATTATACAGCTTTTTAAAAAGAAGGAGGATAGGTAAATATTAAGTGTTCTTGAAAAATTAAAAAAACACAAACACGAATACTGAAATTGAAGAAATTAATTGAAGTAGCAAATAAACACAAGGTTAAAAATCAAACTGTTTGGAGACCAAGTTATGAAGTTGTCGCACAGCAGAGAGGAAACTTAGATACACTCTTCTATGAGCAAAGGAAGAGATTTGGAGGAGAGATTCCAATATCCAACGTCAAACTGAAGGAGTTCCTGGAGGGCAGAGCAGAAAGGGCAGAAAAGGTAATCAAGAGACAAACAGGAAATGTTCCGTAAAGATGAACAAAGATTTGTGTCACCATGTCAAAAATCCCATTAACCAGTGACCATGAATACTGAAGTAAGTGTCTCATTGAGACATGAATCTCAAAAACCTATCCTGCTCAGCACTGGGAACCTTGTTCAGCATAGTAAGAAAGACGAACCTAACTAACTAACTAAGTAAATAATATCATTTGTAGATTACATAAAATTTTGAAAATTTAAATTATCCTTTATTTAGGATAAAAAGGTCAATCAGATAAAGGCAAACAAAATAGTGAATACAATATATCTGACACAAAATTAAAATCAACAAAGCTGCATATCTGTATATGCACGTATCTCTTAGTTGTTCAGACACACACACACAGGGAGCTCACGCAAACAGGTAAATTTAAATAACCCATCGTGACCAAAAAATGCACACTGACACCATAAAATACCATTGTTAACATATTGGATCAGCAAGAATTCACAATGCAGTATTAAGGGAACTTCAGGAAATGGGGTTCTCATATACTATGGCAGAAATGTAAATTGGTACACTCTGTAGGGCAACTGGCAGAAGCTATCAAAGTAACATTATGAATACTTTGTATAAGTTTTACCTTATAGAATTCATCCTACAGAAATATTCACAATTTAACTTTCGTAATACAATACAATTTCATAATACAAAGCTGGCTTGCGTGCGCGTGTGTGTGTTACACACAGGTAGGAGGGAGCGAGGGAGAAAGAGAGAGAGAGAGAGAGAGAGAGAGAGAGAGAGAGAGAGATCCTTAAATGTTCCATACAGTACTGTTTTAAGAAGAGAAAAATTGAAACAAACTGAATGATCAACTGAGGAATGCTCAAATAAAATCTGCAATACCACATAGCCATTACAAAGATTAAAGTGCGTCTGTATAATGAGATAGAATAAAGTACCTGATTTGTTTTAAGCACAAAAATGGCAGGTTTCCAAAAGGTTTCATCCCGCTGGCATTGCTAAATAGTGGTGCATGGTGGGTATCATAAAGGATAAGAATACCAATGTTGGAACCAGAATCCTCACACTTAAATCTGAATCTCCCCCATTCTAGCTGTGTGGCCTGGGGCGAGTCACTTCCCACCCTGTGCCTCGGTTCCCCGATCTACACAAACCAGAAATATCAGTACCCACTGTACTGTAGTGGTTTGCCTTGAGGATTAGGTGAGCTGAATATACGCAAACCCGCTAGAATAATGCCTGCCTGGCATGAGCACGCGCTACATGTGTTTTGTTGTGAGTACAATTACACGTAAAATACAGCATCGCCTGGAACATAATCAATGCTCGGTAAATGTTAGCTATCATCCTCATTACAATCAACCAGCATTCCTATTGGGCACTGTTACATTTGTCAGCTCATATAAATATACCCTTCTGAGTGATTTCAAAGTATATTTGTTGTAAACTAGATACATCAAATAATAAAATGCAGAAAACTATGTAACAAGAATGAAGTGTGACTGATTAAAGTTTGTTAAACAAATTATTTGCTACCATCACAAATTACCACAAATTTAGTGGTTTGAAAATAACAAAAAATTTATAATCTTACACTTTTGGAGACTGGAAGTCCAAAATGAGACTTGTAAGGCTAGAATCAAGGTGATTTCCTTCTGGAAGATCCTGTAATAAGGACCATTATTCTGGGCCCACCCTGATAATTCAGGATAATCTCCCCATCTCAAGATCCTCCACTTAATTATATTGCAAAGTCCCTTTTGCCATTGTAGGGTAACCTATTAACAAATTCCCTTTAAAAAAAAACATGCTAAAATAGCTAAACATTTGAAAACATGAAGAAAGTTGAGAATATAAGTAGGAGCACTTCTTACCATATATAACATATTTCAGTTGGAGGTTTGCAGCACCTTCGTCCACAGTAGGTTTGTACTCGAGGAAACAGGTGTAAACACCAGTCAAGCTCTCCTCAAAGTTCTGAAACACAAGGCTGCCTGTGGATGTTACTTGTGTGCTGTTATTTCCTAATAAAGGAAGATACAGTAATTAGTTGTTTAAATTACATGAGATTGAGGTAAAAATAACTAAATTTATTTTCTAAGCAAAGTAAAACCATTAAAATTTACCTATAAAATCATTCAAAGGAGTGGGGGCCTAACTACTCATTGTGGCTGGTGTTTGTTGGCAGTGGGTGCCAGGGTGACCTTCTTAGAAACAGGAATAAAAAAGGACTCATCCTTGAGGAAGAGTAAGCAAGAAGTATTAGGTCAGCGCTGAAGCTGGAAGAGGGGTTGCAGCACCTGTGAATGCCACACCCTAAGACCCAGGGACACCATACCTGCAAAGACTAAAGCTTAATCAGGACATTAGAGACTGCCCCTCTCTCTCAACTACCCATCACGAATAGGAGTCTCATAAAAAGGAAGTGGAATCATGCTAGAAGAGCTGCAAGAAAAAGACTCTCTGTGAAGAAATTTAGAAAAGGACAAACCAAACCCTAGGAAATATTAGACATTGAAGAAATATAACTTCTCATGAACTTGCCTACCCCTTAAACATTTTTAAGAGTATCCAAAGTTTTCAGCAACCACAGCACAATCAATATCGAATCCAAAAAATTCCTAACTAGATAAACACAACTCCTAATACTAAAGGCTTAACAGTATTTTTAGAAGTGTTCATATTTAAACATGAAAATACCTATCTCAATATTTAATGTTTTATACAAGATGTCCAACTTTAACAAAAAATTAGGCTTACCAAAATGGTGAGAAATGACACGTTTCCAAAATACTAAGCAATCTCAGGGCAAGACTCTTAAATAACACGGACGTCAGCAGTACCACAGTTAATTTGAAATAACTACGGTTAATGTATTAAAGGATTTAACGACAAATGCAGACAACATGCATGATCAGATAGGTGATTTCAGCAGAGAGACTGAAACTGTAAGAAATAATCAAATGGAAATGCTAGAATTAAAAACAAAGCAAAACAAACAAAAATTAAAAAAAAACAAAACAGTAACACAAATTAATTATTTCCTTCAATGGGCTTACAAAAAGACTTGACACAGCTAAGAGTCAATGAACTTGAATGTATGTTAAAGAAACTACTCAACCTGAATAACAAAGAGAAAAAAATGAAACAGTCAAATGACCAAAAAAAAAAAAAAAAAACAAGAAGAAAGAATCCTCAAGCTATGGAACAATATCAAACAGTGTGACATATGTGTGACAGAATGCTCAGAAGAGGAGGAACAGGATGGGGCAGAAGAAATATTTGAAAACATAATGGCTGAGAATTTTCAAAAATTAATGATAAATACCAAATTACAGCTCAAAGAAGCTTAGAGAACACCAAACAGAACACAAAAACACAAACAAAAAGATGCATATAATATTCGAATCACTGAAAATGAAAGGCAAAGAGAAAATCTGGAAATTAATCAGGAAAAAGAAATGGCACATTGCCTCTAGTGGGACAAAGATAAAATTATAGCAGGATTCATTATAAACTATGCAAGCAAAAATAATAGTGTCGTCATTAGAATGTTGAAAAAAATCTACCAATCCAGAACTGGCAACCAGCAAAAGAAAAAGATAAGCAAATGTATGCCAGAGTAAACAGAGGAAAAGAAATAAGAAAAATAAACGCTGAAATCAGTAAAATCAAAAGCAGAAAAATACCAGACAAAAACTAGCACAGAAAAAGAAATCAAACCAGAAGCTGGTCCTTTAAGAACACTGATGAAATAGTTAAATCTGTAGTCAGAGTGACTGAAATGAAAAAGAACAGACACAACCAATATCAGGAGTTATTGAGGGCACACCATATAGGTCCTGAATATATTAACCAGATAATAAGAAAACATCACAAGCTACTTTATGAACATAAATTCAAGTTGGAAAAACTCTAAGTTGGACTAATTCTTTGAAAGACACAAACTACAAAATCTCACAAAATGGTGAGAAGGGAAAAATCCTATTCCTATCTCATTCAGATTATATCTGTGAACGCTGAAGCCAGACATTAAAGGCACGTGACTTCAGGAAGTATCTTATTCTCTCAACGCCACTGCTTCCCACATATAAAATGGAGAAAATGGCTGCACTGACTGCAAAGGGCTGGTGTAAAAATTAAATGATTACTATGTATAAATTGCTTAGAACTGTATCTGATATAAATATTATGGAAGTATTTATTTTTATAAAATGAAAACACTAAAATATATTCTTGCAAAGTACATGTATGCATATACATGTACTCATATACATTTGTGTATATGCATTTGAAAATGCATAAAGAAAAGCCAGGAAATAAGATTGTAAAAGTTCAGGACAGTGTTTAATTGATGAGGGTTTGGAAAAGAAGAATGGGATGCTTACACCACTTATTAAGAGATTCAACAGTCTCAGTAACGGTACATCTGGACTTGTACAGCCGGGTCAGGGATGTTTGTGTTATTGTACTTCATGACTTACATGTATCTTATACATCTGATATACATCAGATGCCTCATCATAAAAACATTAAGGTAGAGAAAAATATAATCTTTGGTTTCATTTAAAAAATGTAATCATCATATAATGTGATGGCTCGGTGCGATGTCGGAGGGATAATGGAAGGGGGGATGGGGGAGGGGAGGTTCACAGTGTGAGGGATATAAATGATGAACGTCTAAGTATTACCTTGTTTTGTGCACCTGAAACGAATAATATATATATATATATATGGTGATGGAAGGAGAACTGACTCTGGTTGGTGAACACAAAATGCGATTTATAGATGATGTAATACAGAATTGTACACTTGAAATCTATGTAACTTTACTAACAACTGTCACCTCAATAAACTTTAATTAATAATAAACTAAATAAATAAAAATAAAATAAAAACACTCTACATTAAAAAAAATGTAATAAGGGTGTAGTTACAGAGCAAGCCCAACATATGGGTGTATATACGCTTATATATGTTTGCATGAACATTTGGGAAAGTGGGAAAGTCCACACACCAAAAAGAGTTACTTCATCAGAATGGCATTAGGGTTGGAGTGAGAGGTACATGTCTTCTTCTAATAAATACATTAGCTTTGAAAATGCAAATCATTGAGAGAGAGAGAGGCAGGCACACACAGAGAGAAGGGGTAGGGAGGCGGAGGAAGAAAGATCAAATCTAAGACTTGTCCCCCACACTCTAGGACCCATCTAAATAATCTGAGTATTTCTCTTCAAAGAAATGTTCAAGTGATTACATAATTACATGATTTCTTTGGCTCCATTTTAGGGTAACTACCTTTGGAGTACTCGTAAAAGGATAACTACAATGTAGTTTAGTCCAAAAACATTCTCTGTTTTTCAAGCTCTAAGAAAATTAGATCACAGTTTTCAGTTATTTCTGAAATAATAATGATTGCACTGAAAACTAAAATATAATCATGATGTCAGAATAACTGAATTTCCTGAGAATAGTTGTTATAAATATAAAATATAGAAACTATTATATTCATATGATTCTATCCTTATCGAGAAATAACTGCATTTCAGTACATCTATTTTCCATTATTAAGGTGAATAAAATATGGCTCCGAGTTAAAAGGTTCAAAATTAAATTATAAATTGTACTTTGCAATACAAACTGCAAGACTAGGCATGGCATCATCGAGAAAAAGAAGTTTGAGCTTTTAATTTACAAATCAATGGACTAAAAAATTATAATAGAACAAATCAATACTTTAATGCTTCTATTTTGGAACTTGCGGTTTCAATATAAAATGTAAAACATATTTAATATGCATGTTTGCAGTACATTATGTGCTACCATCAGAGAGCAAATGAAACAAAATCTGATTATACTTTCAGTATTGGTCATTTTACAGCTGGCCCACTTCCTTGACTATCTTCACTGTCTGACCTCTCAGGATTTCTGTGGCCTCTGCTCATGCCTTCCTACAACACTACCGTGGTCAGACAGAGGGTTTGTCTGATCTTTGTGCCCCTCCCCCACAAAGCCAGGGACAGTGGCACCCACCAAGCAGTCACCCACTAAGAGCTGAATCAACTTTGAAGAACCACACCATAACTTAGGAGTAGAGTAACTTTAAACCTTGAGCTATTTTAGAATCAACATAGACATTATACCAAGGTACAGCTGAGATCATTCAACTACATAAAATATAAATGAAAACATATTACAAAATAAGTATTTCCCATGAATGTTTCCTTAGCAAGTCTTTGTAGAAATATATTGTTTTCTTCCATCCAAGGTAACAAAATAAACCTGTAGGCTTTCATCCACAGGCACTATCTCAAAATACCAATAAGGAAAATATGGAAGAAAGAAAACATGGTTAATAGAGCAATAAAGAAAAACTTCCTCAGAAGGTATGCGAAACTGATTAGATGCTTCATTGAACAGACCTTTAAAATGAAAATTCATTAATCTGAATTTTTAGAAAGGCTGAAAACCTAACAGCTAAGCAAGCTAATCTATATTTTTTGAACTACACTGCAAAAACAAATCAGCTTTTAGCAAGTGAAAAATTAGAGTAAAAATAAGATAGGCATTTTAAAATAACAAAATAAGAACTGGAATGGAGAAAAAGTTGATTAAATCAGTCATACCAATAGTAATCACTATGTGGAAAAAAATACCTGCATGAGAATAAGATCTTGCTTCCCCCAAATTTGAAAAATGTAAGGCTACCATTCAGATGTACCTCCAGCCCAGGTCTCCTCTGGATGAATATCTGAGCGCTAAGTCCTTCTTTTTAAAGCACAGAATCAGTAATATACTAACACACAGCCACTGTCCACCATGCGGTATATTTAAAAGCATGTTTTTGATACTAAAATATTTAATGGTAAGGTTAGTCATTTAAAAAAAAATTTGGTAGTAGCATTTAAGATAAATTCAAATACAATCTATATTGTCAGGAGTTTGGTCAGAAAGAAATATAACATCAGAAAATATAAAATTGTAACTACTCATAAAGTCTCAAATTATCCCTGTGTGAGGATGCATAAAATGAAACCATATTTATAAATCTATAGCTCAAAGTGCTCATTTGTATTTTTAATAAAAGCCAGAATCGGGCCGGCCCGGTGGCGCAGGCGGTTAGAGCTCCATGCTCCTAACTCTGAAGGCTGCCGGTTCGATTCCCACATGGGCCAGTGGGCTCTCAACAAAAAAAAAAAAAAAAAAAAAAAAAAAAAAAAAAAAAAGCCAGAATCACATTTGCTTCTTTATATATACTTTTCTAACAAAAGTCTGACTGAGGTAACCAAAATGATTTTCTGAACTTAAAAAAAAAGTAACCCCGTGTTGAATATACATGCTTAAAGAACTCTCCAAACAGTTCAGTTATGTCTCTATTTCAAATTAAATCTGTGAGAGCTGGTCATACCATCTACACTGTGAGATACAACTCCAAAAGGAAATCAAAGAAGTGAGAAAATGGATAAATGAGATGAAATACAAATATTCCTTTTGTTCTTAGTGTACTTCAGATATATCAATTTAATTATGATAACTGAAACAGAAACCTACCTGAAATGATTTTTCCTTTTGGCCCATACCATTGGAATGACGGGTCTATCAGTTCTGAATTTCGCAGCCGCTGGGTTACACATAACACATGCGGACTCTTTTGATGGAGCAGAACATATACTTTCACTGGAAATACAATGTTAAAAGGTTCCAGTAATACTTCATGTGCTTACATGGTCTGCAGTGCCTTACGCTGTTGCAGTTTGGATTACATGTTTTCATAAGTTTTCTTTGGATGATTGCTATTGCGTGATAAGAACTAAATTTCATTTTACTCTATGTAACTAATATTCAAAAATATACACATGTATTTTGTGTTTGTGTATGTGTGTGTCTCAGTCTGAACATAATACATTGATCTTTTTATTCAGAGTTCACATGTACTAATTTATTTTATTCTCAGAATATTATTTTAAATACAAAGTATTAAGATAATTCTATATCTGTACTTTATTTGTAAAG
Source organism: Rhinolophus hipposideros (assembly GCF_964194185.1). Lineage (NCBI taxonomy): Eukaryota > Metazoa > Chordata > Mammalia > Chiroptera > Rhinolophidae > Rhinolophus > Rhinolophus hipposideros. The sequence continues at coordinate 2,141,277 of NC_138064.1, forward strand.
GAACTAAGATAAATTTGTTTAAAGGAATAGTACATTATTCTCAATTATGTAACACAATGTATTGAATTAAAAAAATTATAATGTGATTAAAAAGTCAACAAATATGTACTTTGATTGATTTTAATTATTAAGCATTTCTCCACTTTGCTTTAAAATTTAAAGAATCCTCATCATTAAGCAAGCAAAAATCATATTCTTGAGGAGATACAAAAGGAACACAGTAAAGATTCAATTGTTTTGAATTTACTCATAAGTAAGCTTTTAGAAAAGGTTCCAACAACTCCTCAGTAATTGGATGCCAACTCTTCATTGCTTCACCACATACAAAGATTTTTGTGATCTAGTAAAATAAAAATTGTTTTTGAGGATCAAAATTCGTCTTAATGTTAAGGAGGTTGCAATGTTTCACCATACAACATGATGTTTACGGAATGCAGCTTTTAGATAGATATCCTTCCTTAGGTTAAGAAAATACCTCTGTTTTTAGTCATTTGTTCTTATCAAAAATTGCTGTTGAATTTTAACATTTTTTTCTACATTGATGGATGTGATCACTTTTTTTTTCATGAATATTGTATGAAATGTTTGGTATTACTAGATTGCTTTTCTGAAAATCCTAATTGATCATGCTCTTTAACACTGTGGGATTCGATTTGCAACTACTTTTCTTGGGATACTTGCATCTATATTACATGTAATATATATGGTGTATAATTGACCTATACTACCCTTTGTCCTTTTCCATTGTATCAGTTATTATTTAGCATTTAGTATTATTAAGTTCGGTATCAAAAGCTATAATAACCACATAAAATGAATTGTGCACATTTCTTTTATAAATTTTCTCTGTCAGAATATGTAAAGTGTTTTTGTCCTGGAAAAATGAAAATGATGTCTCTCCAAATAGAGACTATCAATAAGAAGATAGAAATTATAAAGAAAAACCAAAAAAAAAGAAAAAAATTATGGATTAAAAGGTACAACTGGATTGGAAAATTCACTATAAAGAATCAATACCAGATCCGAGCAGGCAGAAGAAAGAATCAGCGAACTTGAAGATAGAACAATTTGGCAATATGCAATTTAACAAACAGAAAAAAAAGAATAAAGATAAATGAACAGTACTCATAGACTTGTGAGAAACCATCAAGCATGCCAGTATACAATTAAGACAATTAAGTATACAATCAGACAATCAGACAATATACAATCAGACAATTAAGTTTGCGAACTCAACCTAGATAAAGTGCTAATACCTCATTGCTGAATATCACTACAGTCACCTTTGAAGTATTCCCCTTGGGAAGCTATGCACTGATGCCAGCACCTAGACCACCCTTCAAAGCAATACTAAAACTCTTTTTCTGGAATGGCCATCAGAGCTGTCATCGTATTACCCTCGATGTCCTGAATGACATCAAAATGCATTCCTTTCAATATTTCCTTTATCTTTGGGTTTAAGAAAGAAGTCATTGGGGGCCAGACCAGGTGAGTAGGGAGGGTGTTCCGATACAGTTATTTGTTTACTGGCTAAAAACTCCCTCACAGACAGTGCCCTGTGAGCTGGTGCATTGTCGTGATGCAAGAGCCATGAATTGCTGGTGAAAAGTTCAGGTCATCTAACTTTTTTCATGCAGCTCTTTCAGCACTTCCACATAGTAAACTTGGTTAACTGTTTTTCCAATTGGTACAAATTCATAATGCATAATCCCTCTGATATCTAAAAAAAAAGTTAGCAACATTTTTGCAACAAGTTCGCAAACTTAGTGGTCTGACCTTGTGTGTGTGTGTGTGTGTGTGTACTCTTACTTTCAAGATTCTGCCTGTTTTTTGGATTTTGACAGTTAATTATGATGTGTCTAGGTGTGTTATCTCTTTGAATTTATCCTAGTTTGAATTTGTTAAGCATTTTCGATGAGTAGATTCATGTTTTTGTCAATTTTGGGAAGTTTTTCCATTATTACTTCAAATATTCTTTATATATATAATAGCTTATATATAAAGAATAATGTTATATATATAATAATGTTATATATATAATAGTACATATATAAAATAAGTCCCATTTAAAACTGGAGAGGAGGGGATTTAAAGGAGGAATTTTAAGGCATGTGAATTTGCCTGAATCAATAAAAAGTATACAAAAAACTTTGTACTTGGTGTCTCATGTGACTACTGCAAAATTTTATGAATTCAAAATCTTTATGATATATGGCTCTCATGTGAAAAAATTTTAGTATATTCAAACTGCATACATTAAATAATGTGGTAATTACTACATAATAACAAAGAAACATTATAGGCAACTTTAACTAAATAACTTAGAAATAACTATTTTTTGCATAGTTAAGCAATTACAGAATTAGACTTGGATGAATCTAACTATATGGAAACAACCTTAACCCACTGTCATGGAGGGAAAGGAGCCTTAGGAGACTAGTGTAACTGGGGGACATCAGCCTTTTGAACAAGATTGATAAAATTTAAACAAATGGTAATTACTTTCTTAAAATTACTGAAAATCTATTTATTAATACCTGGATAATCTGATGACCCCACTATTTTCAGCGAATCTTGGGTCAAGCGAAAACCTCTTGGTAATCGAATAAAATATCCAGCTATCAAAAATAAAAAGAAAAGAAATGAGCAACAATCTGCTTCCTGAGAAATTCCACGATATTCAAATAGTCCAGTGTCACAGAACCTGGATCTTGGTTTAAGGAGTGAGCCATAATCAATCTCCGCCAACACCTGCCATCCCTGTTCCAACTCTACTCCCCTTATATGCGCCAATGAAATTAATCTACCCAATGCTCCCCCTATCATATCTTGCCTCTGGCTTTTTCTGCATCCACTTAGAATACTCTCTTCATTTGTAAAAGTCAAAACCCACCACCCTTCAAGAGTCAGATCACAAGCCCCTCCTCCTTCAAACCTTGTGTTTGTCCTTAACATTTCTTGCCCTTCTACAATACATAACCGGCACTTCTCTTATAACACCCACTCTGCATTTATCATAGTTTTTTATGCTCACATACCATTTTCCTTATTCAATTATAAGCTCCATTGCTGGTAGGATCGGTGTTTATATCAACACACCAAGAATCAGTACCAAATACTATCTCTTGTACATAGTAAATATTAAATGACTGTTAAATATGATATAACTGATATTCTTCCCTCATTGTTGAATGAGCAAATGTTATGGTCATAATAGCATGCGCAGAACAAATGGAAGGAGTAGTACCAAAAAAGTAATAAAGCATATACCTAAATTACCTTTAACAGGGAGTAAAGCGCAAAATGTATGGCAGTCAACGTGAGACCTGAGTTTAAATCCTAACTGCCACTTTGCGGTGTTAGGAAAGTCACTTCAAATACTGGGAGTTTCAGTTTTCTCACCTCCGTAAATTCCAGACTTACGGAGTTGGTACTAAACGGAACATTGTATAAAGTATGAAAAGACATCAGTGTTGACTCTTCATAGCTTACAGGTTAAGATGACCCCTGCTCATGCTATTTCTTATATCCCCAGGGCTGCTCTCGTTATTGGATCAAAAGCTGGCACACACACCCTATCGTGTTTGGTGTGAAACCACGGCCACGGCAATAAGTATCTTCCCCTACAGGGACATGAATGACTGGCTCTGCTCTGCTTGTCCTGGAATAATGACCTTTACTCTCCTGACTTGAGTGTATCTCGGAACCGTCACTCCATTTCCTTTCTCCTCCTCATCCTATGCCCACCTGCACCGCCCTCCTACGGTTACATTCTCGGAGGCCTTGTCTTCGCATTTCCCCTTATTTGACCATATTAAACACATCTCTTTTGGCTTTATATTATTCAGCTCTTGGAGAAACTTTATTATTATTATTATTTTTAAAGCCTAACATCTGAAGACAAAACAGTGCAGCCAAAACCCTTCGAGTTAAATGATATCAATTCCATTAAACTGTCACTTTCGTGTTTGGTCATCAGCATCTTAAATATATTTTGAGAACAGGATGGACACGTAGTTTGGTTCTCTGGATGCAAAGGAGGAAACAAATGGCGGCAGCAAAACGCCAAAACTTGAGAATCGCAGTCTCCCCTGTATGTGGAGGTACAGCCAACAGATGGCGCTGCAGGACCACGGACGCCCACTCCTCCGGAAACTCTGTCCCAGTGAGGACCGCACATCACGTGACGCGGGCAATGACTCGCGGGCGACCGGGGAGTGTGCTAGCGGCCAACGAACTTGAACCTCGAGCCGTGGGTGCTGTAATGACCTCTTCTGTCGACACGTCATTAGCGTCCCCAGCCATTCGCTGCCCTGTGTGAATGCAGGCTCCTCCGCACCGTTTCCTCTCAGAGGCCCCTCTGCTGCCAGGATCAGCGCGTACGTGCGTCCCGGACCCGCAGGGGCACGTGACACCGACACAGCCAATCTCAGGAGCCGAAGCCGGCGCAGCCCGGGCGGCAGTGCCGGCGCCGGCGCCTCACCTGACGGGGACGCCGGCGCCACGAAGGCGCAAAGCAGGAGGACGACGGCGGCCCGGGAGAGCGGGGGGCCCGCGGCCCGGCCCTGCCGCGCCCGGCCTGGGGTCGGCGCCTCCATCCACACGCCGCCGCCACCCGCCGAGCGTAGGCTCAGAAGGTCGTTAGGCAACGCGCGCCCACCTGCCCGCCGGAAGTTGGCGGGCGGCCGACCCGGAAGGACGGCCGGAAGGAGGGGCGCCACTTCCGCCGGGTGTGGTCGGGGCGCCGCAGGCAGGTGAGGCCGCCCGCGAAGGGAGTCTCGCACTCCCCGTGGAGCGATGCCGGCCAGGGACCCGTGGAAGGTTCTGGAGCCGGGCCTGCAGCCCGAGCCTTTACTTGGCGTGCGCGCCTTGCTGGCCCGCGGGGACTCAGCTTGGGGCCCACCCGGAACAGCAGGTCGTGAGCATGGAGTTACCACACGCCAGCCTTCACGGGCCTGCCTGGATCTCCCCATGGCAGCTCCTGGGACCTGATGGGTGTGTGGAACTCAACTGGGGGGTAAGTGCAGTGCGCGCCAACTGAGGCGGAAAGGAAGGGCTTGGACCCCAGTGGGAAGCTCAGTGGAAAGAACAGAGGAAACAGCCCTAGATGGAATTGATTTTCATGCAACACTCAGCCTGGAAGATAGTCTTTTATCACCTCGCTTCAGAAAAATGTGTAAAACCACCCGTCAGCCCACCAGGACCTTTACGTAGCCAGCAGGTGTTTAAAAAGAATCATGTCGCTGCTTTTCTGCGGCTGGAAGGATTTATTGAACTGGAACAGAGCTGCAACAGAACGAAATCTTATCCAGTTGGTGCAACTACATGGAAGAATGAAGTTTTCAGCAACTGAAGCCAAAAATGCCTAATAAGAATGTGTATTGTCTCCTTTAATAGCAAGAAATGAGTGACCCAATGTGGTACAGTTCTAGTTGTTGCTAAGCAACAAGGACTCTGTTCTGTTTTGTTTTTTCTGTCCTGGTCTGTTACTGCCTTATACTTCTTTTGGTGGCGAAAAAATACTTGGGAGAAAAACAACAACACACTGTTGACATTTAGAGGGCCATATCAATAACCTTATGCTTAATTAACCAATTCTGAACTATTGGACATAAGAGTTTTGTAGTTCAAGAGAAAACAGTCAGCAGAAACAGTCATCCAATTCTAAAGAGAAAGGCTATGGATATGGATTCACCTGGAAAGATAAGTATCTCTGAACGGTCCATTCTTTCAAGAACAAAGGCTGTTGAGAATATAGATTATCCACACTACTGTTATCTCTTAAGAAAAATGAACATGCCTTTTGTGAAAGGAGTTGAGGACAGACATGATTATGGCAGAATTGAAAAGAAATGCAACCCTACTTTTCTTAAATTTCACCCTTACCCCCCTTCGGTCTTGCCAGACTATCATTTACACTACCCTTATCCCCCACCGTATGGGCCAGATTATCCATTATTTCCACTTCGTGATGATGTACCCTTAGGTGATCCCTGTTCAGGATTTTTGAGTCCCGGTGGTGATGCTGATTTAAAGCCTGGCATTGGCAGAACAATACCAAGCCTGGTGGATTATAGTGACGTGAAACCTCAACATCGAGTTCCTAGGCCAGATACAGGATTTCAAACGACACTAAAAAGGCAAACAAAATTATTAGAAGAACTAAAACAAAACAGGAAATGGAATTCCAGGGCAATACCAGACATTTCAATCAGAGCAAGACTTGGAGGTAAATAAAGTAGCATGGGCTTTATAATATTTAAATATTCAATTGGTTATTTAGGGGTATAGTGTTTAATTTTCATATGCTGATGTCTAGTTTTATTTCCATTTTATGTCTAGTTTCATTCCATGTGATCAGAGTATGTGTTATTTCAGTCCTTTAAAATTTATTGTTTTGTGCCCTATAATATATTCTAGGGATTGTTCCATGTGCATAGGAGGAAAAAATGTGTATTTTACTTGGGTATTCTGTTGGGAGGAGTGGTCTGTATATATTCTTTAGGTCAAATTGCTGTTGTTGAAGTCCTCTATTTTCATACCAATCTTTGTCAGGTTGTTTAATCCATTATTTTAAATAAAGTATTGAAGTCTCCTACTGTAATTATAAATCTGGTTATTCGCTCTTCAGTTTTGTCAGTATTTCCATCATATATTTTGAAGTTCTGATGTTTGATGATTATAAATAAAATAAAACAGAGAACAGAAAAACAGAAAAAAATCAACTAAACCTACAGTTGTTTTTTTTTTAAATATCAAATAAAATTGACCTACCTATAGCCATATTGAGGAAGAAAACTCAGAAAACCACTAACAAAGGGTATTATAATTGTTTAAGAAAACCTATCTCTAACCAATAGAGGACAGAAAACACATGAATAAGAAAACATGATCTACAGAATGACTAGTCTTTGAATATTTTTTCTATAACATGGCTTTTTCTTTCTTTAAAAAGCACCATATTATGGACATTTTTTATAATAAAAATAGGGCCTTTGGGAAAATGATGTTCATGGCAGACCCTTGAAAACTCATACAATTTCATGGTTACATACAAAAATCCACTAACAGTAAAAATGGGATCAAATTTTAAGCATGTTAAATCTCTAATAAGTAAGGAAATATTATACTACAGTGTTTTCCTTGACAAAAGACTTGATATTTGTTCAGTGGCATGGAAATGATGAAGTAATATTGTGATTTATGAAGAAGAGTTATTTAATAGCTGGTCCCAAAAGTGGCCCTCTGCAATTCATCCCTTCTCTGAGTGTGCCTGCCACTCCTCCTACCAAGATATGAGATCTGTTTCCTTCTCATATTGATTCTGGCTTGGACATAGGGCCAGTAAGATATTAGCAAGCATGAAGCAAGTGGAGGCTTAGTAAGGAATGGCACGTTGGGATCGGTTCCCTTGGGATTCTTCCTCTGCAATCTCAGTCACTGTTTGTGAAAGACCCAACCTCGGCCCATAAGAAAAAACAACAACAACACACATGTACTGGTTAGTAGGCCCAGCTGAACTCCCAGCTAATAGTCAACCCTAACTGGGCAGCCATGTGAGTGAGGTCATTTTGGACCTTTTTTCCTATCTAGCTATGCCACATGACATGGAACACCCCAGCTAGATATTGAGTCCTGGGATGATAAGTCGTTGTTTAAGATACTAGGATTGGGTGTTGCTTGTTTTGCAGCAGTAGATACTTAAACAAGATAAAGGCAAGGCCATCCTCACAGTTAGGTGTAAATGTGGTGACCCTGAGTTGTATAGCTGTAATTCATTGTCCTGTTTCCTTTCTTCTACTCTGGCTTAAAATAAAAATTTAAATTTGTTGTTTTCATACATTCCTCTTTTTTTCAAAGCAGATGCTAGAATGTTTTCAGGTCAGATGGATACCACAAAGTGCCATGCTGCTGCTATTGGCATGATACTCTTCTGGAGGCCTTGCTGTGTCACATACAGAATTATTCTTATTCTAAAAACCAGCTGTGTCACATACAGAATTATTCTTACTCTAAAAACCAAGATGAGCACGGGCTTCAGCCCTCGCTCCCTCACTTTTCCTTGACCTCTCACCTCTCTCTGAATTGATTTTTCCTTGCTGCTATAACAAAATGCCACAAACTTAGCAGCTTAAAACATAACCCATTTATTAGCTCACAGTTTTGTGGGTCAGAAGTCTGGGCAGGCTCAACTGTGTTTTTTATTCAGCATCTAACAAGGCCAAAATCAAGGTGTGCGTTTGGCTCTTATCTGGAGGGTCTGCAGAAAAATCTACTTCCGGGCTCATTCAGGTTGTGCAGAATCCAATTCCTTGAATCTGAAGTGCAATTTCCTTGCTCTATGACAGCCATGGAGACTCGACTTCTAAGGATGACCCAGGTTCCTTCTCACATAGCCTCCTTATCTTCAAAGTTACCAATAGTGTACAGAGGCCTTCTCACCCCCTAATCTCTCTGACTTCCTCTTCTAAATCCACAGAGGCTTCTCTACTTCCCCATCCCTCCCTTGGCAGTCCCCTTTGCAGATCCTGTCATGAATTTCTTGGTCAAATATATATTTTTTTATTTATTTATTAGTTTCAGGTGTACAAGACAAGGTAATACTTAGACGTTCATCATTTATATCCCTCACACTGTGAACCCCCCTCCCCCCATCCACTATCCCTCCGACCTCACACTGAAACATCACATTATATATATAAAATTATAGTTGGCATTCATTAATGTTTAGCTTCTGGTGTACAATGCCATGATCAGGTATCCACAGTATCCCTGAGGTGGTCTCCCAAATAGGACGCATGTCCATCGGATACCCAACAAAATCTTTACAACATTATTGAATACCTTCCCCAAATTAATTTTCAAAAAAACCCTGAGGCCATCTTGTGGTTACCAGCTGCTTCCAAATCCCTTCACCTTTCCCCTTATCCCCAACCCCCCCACACACACACACCCATCTAACAACTCTCGGTTTTTTCTTTGTGTCCCCAAAACTGTTTCTGATTAGTTCATTCACATAGTCTTTTCTTTAGATTCCATATATAAGTGAGATCATATGGTACTTGTCTTTCTCTTTCTGACTTATTTCACTTAACATAATGTTCTCTAGATCCATCCATGTTGCTGCAAATGATAAGATTTCTTTCTTCTTTATGGCTGCGTAATACTCCATTGTATAAATGTACCACAGCTTCTTAATCCAGTCATCTACGGATGGGCATTTCGGTTGTTTCCATATCTTGGCTATTGTGTAAAGTGCTGCAATAAACATAGGAGTGCGTACAGATTTTTGAATTGGAGTTTTGGATTTCTCCGGGTAGATGCCTAGGAGTGGAATTACTGGATCATAGGGTAGTTCCATTTTCAGATTCCTGAGATACCTCCGTACTGTTTTCCATAGTGGCTGCACTAATCTGCAATCCCATCTTGGTCAAATATTGACTGAATCACCATCAATGTAATGAAAATGATATTGCTACATTGCTGATACTAATAATGTTACAACCACTAATTGATAATAAATGTCTAATAAACATGTCAGGCACTTAAGCTATATGTCAGAAACTTTACCAAGTTCTTCAAATACTTTAATTGTTGTTTTCACAACTCTGACAACAATCTTTAGAGGGAGGAAAATGAGGCTTGGAGGAGTCAAGTATTCCATGAGGTCACACTGGCACCTGAATCAGAAGCCCTGAGAGCTGCTGGAGTCTGTTATGGAGCTCCACCAGATTGGTATCCACAGTGACCATGGTGCTTCTGTTATCCCAAACCCCTCTCACAATCCATCTCACCCGTGCCTCCATATCTCTGCACTGTCCACCTAACTCCTGAATTTTGCCAATTTATGGGGCAAGGCTAAGAAGTAGAAAATGAAATTAGAAGCCCTCATGGGGTGGGAGAAAGTATCTCTTACGGAAACTACCAGAGGTATGACCATAATCTTCACCTACACAAGTTCCCTGTCCAAATCAGAGGAATTTGCCAAAGTTATACAACTCTGATTAAAGCTTTGCAAGGACAATCTATCTGGAGGTTAAGTCCAAGGCCTTCGTTTTCTGCCTCCAGCTTACCGCTCTTGTTCATTTTCCACCATTTTCTGGTGGCCATTTTACGATGCAGCTATACCCAAATTTGTAATTTCTTATAAAAGTTGTGATGCCCTCACAGGGCAGGGTGCACTGTTTCCCCACCTGGAGTGACTGTCCTGCCTCTCCTTTCACTTTGTTACCGAATCCTACTCAATTGTCAAGATTAGATCAGGTGTTATATTTCGGAAGATGTTCCTAATTTCCCACAATCTCGCCGAACTAGATTTTCCTCCTCTGCACCCCCACAGCACTCAGAGCTCAACTCTTATTACAGTCACTGCATTATATTGAAATTATCTACTTATATGTCTGCCTTGCCTGTTTGTTCATGAACACCTCAAAAACAGGAACCCCATTTTTCATCTTTATATATTCTTCTCCTTCCATTTATGGTGTAGTAAATATTTGTTGAGGTAGCTTTTGTATTTGATAGTCTCCTAGTTCTTCTAATTCATCATTAGATAAATTATCTACATAGTAACCAGACTCCTTTGGTCCCCACCATCCCCAGCATGTCTATACATACAAACACAGATCCATCGTACCCAACAGGTCTCTTCCTATAATGAGTAATAAATAAAAAATAATTCTACCCTATTATGATAATCATGACATGTAAATTCCTGAGCTGTTCTGTTCTCACAGATGAGAAAAATTGTTAGAATTGGACAATTGACACCACACATTTTAGCTTTCTAATAGGAACTTTTTCTTTTGAAAGAAGAACTGTTTGTTGCGTTTCTAACTGACAGCACCTACATTTTTGTGTTCAGGTTGGACAAGCCCAGTGAAAGTTGCTCCTTTACAGTCTCCCCATAAAGGATGCTTGATAAATCACACATACACATTTGATGAGGAAGCAACGTGTACAGTAAGGTTTTCACAACTGGGTGGTATAATACAATGTTTGTAATTAATTTATGTCATTGTGTATTTGATATTTTGAGCCTTGTACAAATAGCTGCCATGTATAAAATATGTCTTACATGCCAGGCACTGTGCAGACTTCACTGTCATCATCATTATGTTGTCATCCCTACAACTATACTCAAGGGGATGACCGAGTAGTAGACGCTGGTGGCGCCCAACCCAGACTCCCATTACTGGCAAGTGCACCCCCTCCGTTAGCAGTGAGTGACAGCCGATATGGCTGACAGCCACCAGCCTGGAGGACCGCACCCTCCCATACTGTCCCCTGGACATTGGTCGATGATCGACTGACTGACTTGAGAGAACCAAAGCCAGTCTCCAGCTGAGACCACATTCTTACCAGCATCTATTCCTTATCCTTTCCTGCTCTTCACCTAGAACAACCCCACAATATATTACTTGACCAAAAATCCTGTTTCAGTCCCTGTTCTGGACAAGATAGTATTTGTTATCCCCATTTTATTTGAGAAAACTGAAGCCCGGTGATGTTAAGTTACTGGCTTTTGACCACATAGATATGAAACCAAAATTTAAACTTAGATACCTTTCTGAATTTAAGGTTTATATTATTAATCATTTTCCTATGTGCATTTTATAGTTTCTAAACCCTAGATATTTAAATTACTTGAAGACATCCCAAAGGATTCACAGATATGAAAAGAGTATTTTTAAACAGCTTCACACACCATAAAATTCACAGTTAAAGTGAATGTGTTTATGGTTTTTAGGATACTCATAATATTATTTATGCCTCCTAGGGTGATGGAGAACCACTTTTACAACCAAACAAGAAGTATAACGCAAAGGACTCATTTTATAAATCCTCTACACAAAAGTAAGCATTTTTCCCAAGGGAATTTTGATTTTCAAATATATTTATTTTATCTTTAATAATACATCCCCTTTGTATGTACATTATCCTGGATCCTATGGGAAATTCAGAGAACATCAGATACAGGTTTTTAGTTACTCATGTTGATTGCTAAAATAAATAGGTCATATATTTGACCCCCTTTATCCTCAATTGACTTTGGGTGGTGAACACACAATACAATACATACAGTGCTTCCCCCAAAATAAGACCTAGCCGGACTATCCCTTTTGCCATATAAAGTTGCCATACAAAGTATCACGGGAGTGATAGCCCATCCCATCCACTTGCTCTGGCCACACCTGAGGGGAGGGGATTATCTATGGTGTGTACACCGGGGGCAGGAATCTCGGGGGACATCTCAGAATTCTGCCTACCACAATGAATGATATTGTGAACTGCACCAATTGAATATGTATTTTTCATAAAATGTCGTCATTAATAATTTCATAGAGCTTACGAACATGTTCCTTGGGACAAGATGCTACCGCCAAAACCCTATCCAGAAGAAACCACCATGGAAAAAGCTGCCGACCTCGTCTCACAGTGTTTTACGTTGAAAAGATATGAAAGGGTCCCGACAATAACTCAGGTCAGAGAACACCCTGGAAAACAACATATTTATTACTGAACTTTAAAACTTTAAGTCACTATAATACTTATTTTGTGCTTAAAAATTATGGAAAGAATGTACGTTTACAGAATTGAAAATACCATAATCATAAAAGTCATCAGTGACCTCAAATACTTTAATATTATCCATATTAAAATTTAAAAACACTATTTAAGACTACCTCTTTCTCAAAGGTCATTTGCACTGACTGTTTATTTTTAAAAATTGTAAACGAAGGAGTAAATAATGAAGACACAGATAACTGATTACTATCCCACCACAGAACCTATGCTGAAACAAGTTTTGAAATTGAATCTAGAACTTAACCTCTGTGCTTTTGGAGACAGAGTGGGAGAATCCATGAATCGCAGAGCTCTTCCTATGTAGAAAACAAAGCATTCCTAGTTGTCCATGGAGAGGCCCAATCTTTTCATCTTTGAACATCAGGAATTTGTCGTCTGGATTACTGTGTCCACGCAATGCAGGGTGCTTTTCCTAAAGTGTACATCTTTCCATGTTCCTCTGCTGATGAAACGCAGCACTTTTTATAAAGCAGAACCTACACCCCCGACTTGCGGCACCCCCAGTTTTCCATCCCTGCCCCGCCCTGTGCCTTCCTACTGCTCTTCCACACACCCCGGCACAGCCCCCACCCCACTGCATCTCAGCACAGTGTGTGCTGGGCTTGTCCCTGGCCCTCAGGCCGGGTCTTTCGCAAATACTGTTGCACTGCCCTCCTTACTGCTTTTTCCAGGTTAAGTCCCAGGAATCCTTCAGCTCTTATCCTAGGTGTCTCTTTGATCCCCCACACTCACTGCCTGTGCTTGCAAAGCTACTCCTACCGATGCCCTCATCCTTTTCTGCCATGTCTCATTTCTTAGAAATCTGATGAGCTCTGGGACTGCTAGTCATAGTGAGCTTTCTTTTAATTTATAAAATCCATAGGACTGAGGAGGAAATCAATTACATTGAAGTACGGTTATAAGCATGGACCCATAGAGGTTCATGAATCACAGTTTAAGAAGCCAACATTGTTTTGAAAACTTCTTTAGCTTTTACAGAGAAAAGTGGTAATAAGAGGAAAAACAGTTTTAATATAGAGTCTCATTATGGGATTTTCACATAGAAATTAAAATCAATTAATGGATAAAAGCATGCCTGGATTCTTATAACTATTTTTTAAGGATCTCTCAACTACCTGAAAGTATTATATCTTGCAAAAATTGGTCCTTTTATTAAATATACTTTGGTGTGAAAAGATACGAGTATCCAGAGTCCTTCCAGGCAAGGTGAGGCTCAAAGCTCTGGACGTGGGCTGGGCTGGAGGGGGGACTAGCCTGGGGCTGCAAAGGGTGGGTGGACATAGATCCAACTGACCACAGCCTCTGGGACGAAAACCAAAATCAGACTTTTTACAAGGGCTGCTTTCTGAAGGAGGTGGGTAGTGAGGCAGATTCCAGCTATGAGAAAGCAAAGTGAGATCCAGGGTCTGAGAGCAGAGCAGAGGCCAAGGGAGCTCCAGAGCGAACCCCAGAGTCACTGTATGTGTTTAGGGAGTGTGTTTCCTGGCCAGCCTGAGGCTTGCCTCTGATGCTGAGAGCACTGTTAAGAGTGCTGGAGCTTGTATACTAGAAATTACAGTAACTTGTTCATTAAATATCTGTCATTCATTTTGATGATTTTAGATGGTTGGTGGACTCTGGGACAGATTTCAAACAAGATCGTTCTTGGCACCGGTCAAACCAATTAATTTGTAAGTTTTATCTCCTAATGTTCCCATCACTAGATTTTCCACTATCACATGCTTATCGTTAATAATCCAATGATTTAGCCCATGGTGGGAGAGAGGGGGCAGGGGGACATCCTCCAAGAGCATCTTGTACATTTAATTTTATATTTACCTAATCCACAGTTAATTGCAAAATAGAGGAAATATTTAGCCTTAGCAACATTAATGAGAGTTTTGGATAAATTTCAGTTAGTGAAAAACAGTATCATAAATAATATTTTCCAAAGCTTTCAAAATTGTACCACTTGAATAAAACCAGTGTAAATTGCGCATTAAAAATAATTGTTTTATTATTAGAAGAAAAAAAGAATACTGAAATGGAAATATGAAAAATTGTAATCAAGTTTAACTGCTGGATCTGGAATTATACATAGTGGTGATACTCAGAAAAACATTGGGTCTTGTCAGCAAACTTAGATTTCATTGAGCTATATTCTAAAAATAATGTGTAAAATTTTTGACAATGATTATTTAAAAGATGGTTTTGCCAAATGTATAAAACACCCCAATATAAACAATAGATTCCAATATATAAATTGAATGGTAATAAGTTTAATAAAATATTAAAACACTCAAAAATGTAAGATCCTTGTAAATACAAGTGAAATTGTTGATAATCCCATTCAAATATCTTTTAAGAGAATAAAGATATAAATTATTGATACTCTTAATATTATGTGAGTGCTAATGCATAACTTTATTAGCTTCTTTTTGTTTAAATATCATCTGGTAACATAGCAAATAGCTCACCCAGGTGATAAAGTTTTTTTCCAGTTTGTATGGACCCGTTGCGTTTATTTTTTAGTGGTAAGTCATCTGATGAATGAAAAGCTAAATGTCTAAGTGAGTACAGCCAACAACCACTTCTCAGAACTCCTGAGCATACCGCTCACCAAGGAGCCTCCCTCTATGCAAATGTTCCTCCCAGGAGCCCACACAAAAATTTATATGCAACTGTTTCTATCAGCTTTATTCATAATCTCCAAAACCAGGGAACAACCAAGATGTCTTTCAACCCGTGAATGGAAAAGCATGCCCTGGATAAACATACCAGAGTACACCCGTGCAATGGACATAGCTCAGCAATGAGAAAGAACAAATGCAACACACAACGTGGGGATTCTTAAATGGATTTTGCTCAGTGAAAGCAGTCAGACCCAAAAGGTCACATATTGTATGATTCCATTGTATGATATTCTGGAAAAGGCAAAACTACACGGGTGGGAATACACCAGTGGCTGCCAGGCGTTGGGGCAGAAGGAAGGGCTTGAATACAAAGAGCCTATAAGGGGACATAGACTCATACTGCTGTGTATGAGTCTATGGTGTGGCCATAGGACCCCGCATTTGTCAAACCCATAGCACTGTACACCATGAAGAGGAAACTTGACTGAATGCAACGTGAAAAATAAATAAACAAATGAATATCAGCATGTCGGGGGAATCCAGGATGAAATGCCGATTGTCACAATGAGTCTGTGTTACAAATAAAGGACATAACTACCCTTTAGTGGATAGGGGAAAAGGAGTGGTCCTAAATAAATTTGGAAATGGTATTTTGACTGAATACTGTAATGCTAAAGACAAAAAGAACTGTATATAAATCCGCATCATACTCTAGATGGTAAATGTGTTCCTCACAGGAAAATGGTTTGGCAATTCTAAAAGTTATTTCATACTAGGTTTGAACAAAAAAGTGAGTATTTGGTAGGTAATGGGAGGCAGGTTTCACGGGTCAGAGAAAGAAATAACAAATGAGTAAGGCCAAAAATGAACCCCGGGGTGCTGTATTACATAAGGAGCTAGCCTCTGAACTCGTGTTCAGTAGATAGGTACTGACGGTACAGATAGGTACTGATAGGTACAGAGCAGGTACAAACGTGTCTATAGATATACACAGGTGTGTACGTCCATGTCCATCCACTGAGAAGCCCAGGAGAGGGCCAGCCCAGCAGCCACAAGCACATCTGGCACCCAGATGTTGATTTTTTCTCCAGGATAAGAAATTTTGAGATCCTTGGAGAAATGGCTGATTCTAGAGCTGGAGCAGGGAAAACACAAAATAAACCTGGAGCGCCTGGGACTGCTGTCATCGCTGGGATCTCGGGGAAGCCACTGAAGCCTGCAGCACTGCGACTTCCTCTGCGTCTTGGACAGGTCGTCTGGATGCCTGCAAGACCCGCTCAAGTGCGGAAAGTCTAGGAAAACGGGCCCATCAGCTTCGCTGCCTATGGCACGTCTAATCTCTGAGGAAGCAAAAGAACAATCCGCTAGGAGAGGTTTGAGGCAGCGCTGAAAGCATGACAGTCAACAGACAACGCGTCCGTGCGAGTTTGGGGGCGTTTGTTCTCACTTAAAACTACCTCTTGAAATCCTTTCTGTTTAAAACTCCAAACTTTTGGAGGCCAATTCCTATGAGATGTCTCTGAAGATTTTGCTGTTGTTATTTTAATAAGAGGAATACTGTAATGATGTGATGTTTATTTAGTTGATGTGAATAACTCAATTGCCCCGATTTTTTTTCTTTTTCTCAGTGTGAGTCCAAGTTCTCGAAGCAAATACGTTCCTCGCTACACGTACGTAATGTTTTTTAATGTTTTAGAAATTACTAGATTTACACCTAAATTGTAGTTACTTTCAACTCACTCCTGTTTGTAATTCACTTTTTACTACAATTGATGCTTTCTGACAGATTTCTAAAGTTTTCCTAGCACAGTACCCGTGTGACGTGAGGATATTCATCAAAGATTTGTTAAAGATTTTAATAAAAGACAGGGGCGTGGTATTTTTATGTTTTCCCAAACTGGTTATTCTATGAAATAAAATACCTTGCATGCTAATATTAGGTTGGTGCAAAAGTAATTGCGGTTTAAAAGTAATTGCAAAAACCACAATTACTTTTGCACCAACCTAATAGGATAGGGTGTTGTCCACGAGAAAGACTTATCTGTGCTGCGGGAAATACGATGCACTCACCAACGCTGACGTGCCAGAAATGTAGCCTCCCGGGTGTGTCAACTTCAGTGTGGCTTTCCGTGGGGGGCAAAGGAGCGTGGCGTCCACCACTAAGGAGTCTATTCTGCTTTAGACGGAGGAAGAAACTTGTGTGCCGGTCCGTCAGGCAGTGATCACAGCCTGAATCCCACACTCTGGGTGGCTCAGACACGACAGACGTTTGCTTCTCACAGTTCTGGAGTCTGGGCACCAGCGTGCTCGGGGAAGGGCCCTCCGCTGTCACAGGTTTCTCACTGTATCTTGACATGGCGGAAGGGGTGAGGGAGCCCTGGGGACCCTTCTGTAAGGGCTCTAATCCCATGAATGATGGCTGCTCCCTCACGACCTCCACACCTCCCACCACCTCACACCATCTCCTTGGGCATTAGAACTTCAACATAGGAATTTCGGGGGATCACAACACTAGGATCATAGCCCCCTGGAACAAAGGAAATCAAGACAATGGAGCGGCTCAGGCCGTTTCGTCTTTGTCCCACCCCCATGACTGCTGCCTCTTCTGATGTATGACAGAGTTGACTAGTCTTTTTACCAATGGCCACAGAAGCAACCCCAAGGACACTCTGACTGACACACAGACTACGCTTTCTCTCAGGCCCCTGAGGCACGTTGCTGCCCAGCAACAACCAGAGAAACAACCAGGATCCCGGGCATCTGCCCAGGTTTCCACAGGAGATCGGCTGTCTCGGGCACATACCAGCCTGTGCCTTGCCCCAGGCCACCCTCCAGCAGCCAGTGAACCCGTTGTCCCAGAGCTGCAGAGTCAGCCTGTTCCTTTGCTCAAAAGCACAAAACAGCTGTTACTCTCACTCTGGCCCAAACTGAAGATCACAAGAGCCTAGCAACTCCTATTCTGGAAAAGAGAAAGTCTCTTTTTTTTCTTCTTTCTTTTAAGGCAAATTGTTCCATCATCATGCTGCCCCCTCCTTTTATTTTTTGCATTTTCTGTTTTTGATCTATTTTGGCAAATGGAATTTCTTTTGGAAGTCAGGACATTGTTTACCTAGTTCTTCTCTGTTTCTTATAAGGAGACATATGTTTTCTTTTCTTTTCGCCCTGACAGTGGTTATGTGCAGTCCACAGATGCTGAAGACATTGACAATCCTTTTGGGGACCTCACATCTCTGGCCAAACCTCGGAACTCTACAATTCTTCACACAAACGCAAGCCGGTGAGTTCCTCTCATAGTTACCCCCCCTCCCTTTATCATTAAGGATGAAACATGGTGATGGGCTTTGTTATTAATTAAGGAACTAACAATGGCCTGCTATTGAACCTAGCTTAAGAAGGAAGATACCTGTTTCTTGAAATAACTGTAGATTGTCACAAAGGACATTACAGTTTTGGGCACTGACTACCTTGGGTGCCTTGATATGGACACGTATTTACTTTTACCAGTGGGGATACTGAGGCTTGGAAACACCTTCCTAGGACTCATAGGACACCCGCTGTCAGGTGAAGTCCTGTGCTCTTTCCAGTATGCCACTGAGACACTAACCGTCGTGGATATGGGACCATCGGTTTCTGTAACAATTGACGAACATGCAGAAGATTTCATGCAAAGCTATAGTGTGAATCACAGTGGTATTTTAAATGTTAACTGTTTTCTGTTTAAAAAAATAAAATTACTTGTGCCCATGAGAGAAACAACCGTGTTTCCCCAAAAATAAGACCTAGCCGGACCATCAGCTCAAAAATATTAATTTTTGTTCCAAAAGATGCACTAGAGCTGATGGTCCGGCTAGGTCTTACTTTGGGGGAAACCCAGTAATTCTAAACATTTTAAAAGAAGGACATGGGGATAAACCGATTTAAAAATATTTTATAGGAGTAAAATTTTAATAATGCTTCTGCTTTGAAATGCGCATTTGAATTTTGAAATGTTTTATGAAAGATTCCTGCTAACAAATTGAAACATTCTTTTGGGTCATCCTCCAAAGACAGTGAAGAGCAGTCTGGCAGCATTTTTTAAATTTGATCTGAAATTTACCATTTAACTTGAACCAATTCGGAAACACACCGTTCTGCTTCATTTTGCTGTTAATGTCTGTTTTTAAGGACGTGTGATTATGAGTGGATCATGCAAAAGACCGAAGACATTAACTGTACTTGTGCCTCACGGCCACTAGAGGGCAGCCAGGTCGTGATTAGGTTTCCATTTTTAACATAATCTTACCATTTTAACACAAAGAAATGCTTTCCAATGTATTATGAACTATGGGTAGACACAAAAGTATGTACTGTCATATGTAACACATAAAGTAAAATAAAGAATAAATGCCTGTGTATCCCCACCTAGCTAAAGAAATAGTCTTTTACTGATCCCTTTAAGCTACCGGCGTGCTCCTCCCAAGCTCATCGCCTGGGTCCCCTGCCCCAAACCAGAGGTCATCGCTCTCAGACTGTGCTTACTTTTGGCTTGCTGTGCTTTATACTTTTACCACGTATATGTGAATCTCTGTGCAAAATATTATGCTGCTTCTCTAATACCACGTTGAGCTAAAAAGCAGTACAATGTGATGTCATTTGCGTGAAGTCCAAAAGCCAGAAACAAGTAAACTTACTTTGTGCCAAGAAAGGAATAGGGTGCCATCCTATTAAAAAACAAATAGGACTCTATCTTCTCATCTTAACTTCTTTACAGAGAAATACCTTCATGATATTATCTTCAGGGTTCTCATAATTCATGACACGGGGTCCTGGCTGGGGGGTGCCTGGCCCTGCCGCTCCCCGCCCTTCAACAGAAGCCCATTTCCGAGTCCGGGTCACTGACTTGAGTGCGGGTGGTTCCACGGAAGGAATCATCAATTTCCCTAAAAGGTGACTCTTTTTCCAATTTTCCTCATTGATTTTGTTTTTTGGTCACCAAGTCATCTGACATGCTCAATGTTTTTTAAACTGTTGGTGATTGTACTAATAGTTTAAAAGATAGTTTTCAAGAAATTATTGTAGAACTGAATCTGATCATTATAGAAAATAGTACATAAAAATTAATAATAAAATTATAACCACACTCACACAAAAACATAACCATTATTAAGATTTTGGTATGTTCTCATCTGTCATATGCATTTTTAGTGTTGCTTTTGTATATGTACATAGCTGGGATCATCCCACATGTAAACGTTTTACCATCTTGATATTACATCACCGGGGAATGTTATTAAGAACTCATCATAATTTTTATTTGTGTAGGTGTACTGTCATTTAGGTTACATATACAATTCTTTCCCTTTATTTGTTATGATAAATATTGTCATCAAACACTTTTTATATGAATCTTTTTCATGATTTGGAATATTAGGGGAGACTCCTTGAAATGGATTATGGAGTCAAAGTGCATAAATGTTCTGAAGCTACTGCTGAATCATTTTCTGAAAACATTGCATAAATTTACAGTAAAACCAGTGTTTGTGCTGTTTACGGTCACCTTCAAAGCTCACATTTGAAGCTCACAAGGCACCTTCTTTTTCTTTCAAGTGTTTCCATGGTAAAAATACTTCAAATATTTTTAAAGTGTAAGAACTAAAATACATCTTTTATTTTCAATTCAATATTTTTGATATATTTCCAATCTAAAATTTCCCTCCAAGCATTCACAAGTGTCTGTAATGTAGAGCTTCGTCCAAGCACATGGCTGTGTGTGCGTACCTATTCGTACGTGGGGTGTAAGGCTGAACGAAGCAATGGAAATGTTCCCTCACATTGTGCAGGGTTATGAAAATCTTCCTAATGGCTGCATGATGCTCACCACAAGGCCATGTTATAATTTACATGGAGCAAGTCCTGATTAAACATTTTTCCTGTGAAAAAGTAATAAACGGAGCCACTTTAAGTGGAGTCAGAGCTGCCGCCCAGAGGAACTGTCTTGCGTGTCTTATGCCTCAAAAAAGTTCGGAATGTTAAAACGGCGAAGTAACCTCTAGACTGGGGCCTAAAGCAACATTGTAGCCCAAAGAAGTATTTACAAAGATAGAAGAAAGCAGATATTACAACGACTGACTGATGACTACCGGAGTGAAAATTAAAAACAGTTTAGAATCGGTGTCACTGTCACATTATCTGCACCAAGAGCAGAGTCTTCCTCCTGTGGTTGTCACTGTCCGCCTCCCCTGTCTCAGAAATACCCGTGGCCTTTGTTCCTCATGGGAGCACTATTCGGGCTTCCACCTGAATCAGTACGTCCTCAGTAGCTATTCTTACAGATATCAATAAATGCTTGTCGCCTGTCACTTTGAAAGGCCCTTTGTTTTTAGGTTAACATTTTTGTAAACAATACAGGAATAAACAACTGCTACACATAACTTTGCACAGTTTTGCATTCATTTCTGTAGAACAAATCTCTAAGCACAGAATTGTTGCATGAGTTTTTTCATTACAATTTAAATATTTTCTACTTTGGTAGGTGTGCCCAGCTATTAAAAACCATTTAAAATTAAGGAGCTCAAAATATGACTGCAGTTTCCGGTGAAGTTTCTGACATCTAAGTTCAGACTTGTTTGGGAAACAGGAGAATTGGTTTAGGGTTCAGGAAATCTTGGAGCTCAGGATAAACAGCTTTTCTGTCCCTTCAATAAACGTGTCCCATTGACAGATCAGGGTACTTACTGTTCAGGATTTTTTGAAAATGATACAAAGTCACCCTCACTTACAATCTGTAACAAGCAAAAAATGTAAGACTAGCAGAAGGACCCCCTCCCTCCAAATCTGATTGTGTCCTTCTCTTGAACACAGGAGTTACACTCTTTGCAACGCTTAGCCTAATGAACAGGCTGAAGAGAAGTGTGTTTGCTTTCAGTAACTGTTGTGCAGTTCCACGGAGTTTCAAACTGCTGGGAATTAGTGAGTCACGGGCATGAAGCACCCTCCAGGCTCAATGGGTAATAGCAGAGCTGAGCAAATTCCGGCTCCAAAAGCGTGTCACCCTGCCCTTTCCCAAACAAATGGAGGGAGCTGCTGGAAATGCGTTTCTTTTGCGCCGAACTAAATGCTGGAGCCACGTGGGATCTTCTGAACATGCGTCTCACCCGGTCTGGCCCCTTGTTTTACCAACAAGGACACTGGGGTTCGGAGACAAGAGCGGCTGTGCCCAGGTGACAGAGCAGGTGGAGTGATGCTGGCCGCACGCAAACCCACGCCTTGGGCCCCGCACCTGGTGCTTCCCAGACACCACTTGCCCGTTTTTCCAAACCCACCGGGAACCTCCTGTGCCTGTTCCACTAGGTTACAGTGTTTTATTTCAGGGCTTCACATGGTTCCATGTTTATTTGCTTTCCCTCAGTCATGTCTGTGATGGAGCATTTGCAAATACTGAGGAATTGTCTACATGGACCCCAGGCAGATGCTGACCAAGATCCAAAATGGAAGAAGGGGGCCTCCCAGAGGTCCGTGTGATGTGTTACACCTTTAAAAGAAGGTTAAAGGATGAGGCTGTGAACAGAAGTTCCTTACATGAGCCCAACACTTCTGCTTTCTCGGAGAACTCGCACATCTGCTTCATGTTTTTCAAAATAGTGTGTTGGGGCCGGAACAGGCTGTATTCCCATTTTATAGATGAGGCAGCCGAGGCCGGAGTAAATGAGGTAAGGACCCCAGATCACTCAGTTCATGAACAGACTCCTAGTCCACCTGGCAAACTATGCCCTAAACCCACATGGACTTGCCCGTGACCTCTGGAGAACAGGGAGTGGTCCCTGCCTCTAATACGGAGCCGTTGGGTTATTTCTATGCCCTTCCAAATGCAAGAGATGAAGAGTCTAAGAACAGAGGAAGAAAAAATAGATCTGCTCCACAATGAGAATCATAAGAATAAAATCGTAATTCCTGCACAGACCTCGGGGCCACAATGCCTTATTACTTCAGAGAAACACAGTCCAATGACCAAAATGATTCTGGCCTTCTGGGACTTCTCACCCAATAATAGAAGCCGACAAATCAAAGCTCACACGGCCCTCCTTCCTCGTCCCCTCGAGCTGGGCCCCACCTGCGGCGTCCCAGCAGCTCCCCCCGCCCAGCTCCGTCCATCGGCTGGAAGCCCAGCCTGGACCTCTCTGCTTCGCATCCCCTCCCACATTCTGCCCTCTTCCCCAAGCTGCACTGCCCAGCACTGTACCCAGGGAGAGTCACCCCGACGCTCTTTCTGTGTCTCTCACATGTCCCCGTCCTTACTTTGCACTAGTGGTCTTTGCCCGATGTGGGTTCTTTAAACCTCTAGATGTACGTTTAGACATTTTACTCATTAATGTAAATGCAGCCAGGAGCACGGCCTGCTGGATTTCTGTCTCGATCTGGACCTGACACAGAATAGCTCTCAATAAAAGATAGTAGAATTGACTTGAACTTGCATTCACGGCCTGAAAACATGCTGTCCATGCCGAGCTAGCAGAGCCGTGCTGACCAGGCTGGGGGTCCCGGCAGGGAGCCACAGGGGGCCGTCCCCAGCGAGGTGGGCTCTGTCTGTCCAGGCCTGGTTTGGAATAATTTCTGCCACTTGGCAGCTAAGTTAGCTCTGAGCACATTGCTTAGACTTTGTCTAAAGCCTCAGGTCCGGCATCTATAAAATGGGCATGATACCAGGACTACACCGACACAGGGTCTTGTGAGAAATCAGTCAGCTCATGGAAGCATTTCAATGGGCACCACCGCGTAAGTGTCAGTGCCTGGGGTCCAGCACACACCCGTCTGTGTGAGTCACGTCTGCAGTACAGACAGAGACGTTCTGTGCACACGAAATCCTAGTCCACGTAAACTCTACCGGCATTTTACATGGAACAGGGTTTTCTGTGTTCTTTACTTTCGATTTAGCTGTTAATTACACACCATCTGTGCTCCCTTTTCTAACTGATTTACTAAACTTTCTTATAGTTTGAAGTTACTTAATTTCTATTTTGTTATGCATTGTTGAGCAAAACCAATTAGTTGTAAACTCAGGCAATAATTTATTCAAATTTTCCTAGCAGTGAACAAACTTCAGGCTTATTTTGGGACCTGGGATACAAGAGTTGTTGAAAGGACTAGGAGACGCACAGCAAAGACAAAAATTGAGACTTCTTTTAGCTTTAAATGGGCCCCTGCTTCTCTCACTTTCTTTAAATTGGGGTGTGGGGGTGGGAATCTGAACATGCAACTCATCTGGAAATCCATTTTGAAGCCTACACATTTCAGTATCTTTAATAAGTTTGTTTCTTCCACCTGAAAAACAATGTTGCCTATCAGCTGCCAGTCTGTAGTGTCCCTACAGACTGTCCTCTTGTTGATATAAGGTTACGATGTTGCCCTTAAGATGGAAGAAAGAAGTCCCCTTGTGATGTCCTGCCAACGGGTTAAATGGTTAGACTTAGAAGCAGTATGGGTGACACGTTTCATTTTCAAGAAATGGGCAGTTGATCGTGTAACCAATTTCATTTCCAGGCTGAAGCAGCTTGTCTCTAGTTCAGTCTAATGGTTCATGGTTTGTTATTAGATATGCCGTCATCATAATGGCGTATATAAAACCATTTGACATCAGTTGCCTGTGAGACACCAGGCACGTATAGCTGTGTGACGTTTTGTACCAAGACCTTCTCGTGATGGACAAGTAGTTTGCTGCCATTTGACTTCTTAGCTGCCCTAATGGAAGGGGGTGACTTCAGAGGCATTTTAACTGTGCAGGTGTTCCAGGGCCAGTGGAAAACACCTCCCACACAGAGGAAGGGGATTTCCTTTGTACCATGCCTGCAGGCCTAAATGAATGTTTGGGGGAGAGATATACACAATAATTTTGCCCCGTTTTTTGTGACTTCTCTGACACACTGCTGCACTTCTTCAAGAAAATTCCAAGAAACCCTGAAGGGCACTGCCTCAGATTGGGCAGCCCTGATCCCTCACCCAGGCCTCTCTAGCAAACCTGAAAACAGAGCTCTCAAACAAAGAATTCCAAACTCCGGCGCACACTAGAATTATCCAGAGAGCTTTTGAAAACCCCGTTTCCCAGCTCACACGCCGAACCAATTAAATCAGAATGGCTGGGGGTGGGAGTCAGGCCTTTTAAAATTCCCCACGGGATTTCAGTGTGCAGCAAAGTTTGGAAACCGCTCTTTTAACATCTTGACAGCTGCCTGTGCTGGATAAACTTCACACTCTCCACCTACTGGGTTCCTATTTTGTAAATTTCTGATTGCTTTAAAATCTTGTGTTTCCACTTAAATTAGTCGCGCACCTAACTGCGATCACCCCAGAGCACCCCAGAGGGTGGCGGTGCAATGCAGGTGGCTGAGCCGAGACCCACCGGCTTCCCCACCTGACAGAGGGCTCACACTTGGTCCGGGAGCTGGGTCGGGCGTGGGCGGGCGGCGCGGTGCTGGGTTTGGTGGGCTCCCCTGCCCTTCAGCCGCCTTAGATCCCAGCCCCACGAGAGCCATTCACTTGTGCTGTTTCCCCTGCCGCCCCGGCTGTATTCTCCCTTCACTTTGTTAACATCAGCTGTCCCCGATTTTGTCGTGACCCGTAGTCATAGCCCGACACACTGGGAAGGAGCATGAGGCTTCTTCCTGCACCTCCTGCCTGGTACCTGGGTTTTTCTCTAACGTTCACACACCAACAGCCCGATTTCCAGACCTCACATAGGACGTAGTCGATGTGTAGAAAGATCCCACGGGTTGCAGTAGGAGCTGCTCACTACTGGTGTTTCCACCAGACACTTTCCCAAGTAGAACCTCACCACACTTGTCCACGTCCTGGAGGTTGTCCACCCCCTTTTGTAGCGGAGTCACTGTGACATCCAAGGGAATATGTCAACTGTCCATATCTGAGAGCTGATGGGCGGAGTCGTGAGGTGTGAAATTGAGCCCTCACCCTGAGCACACACCGGGTTCCCCTGTCCTTCTCCCCTGTCACCTGCCTGTCACTTGACACCTGTCGTGCAGGGTGTCAGGCGGGGTCTCTGCTCCCGCTCCCCACACAAGAACTCAGGACACGGTGAGGCCAAAAAGGAACACCCATGGAGCCATAGGTAGGGGAGTCATATCACTATATTCTCACCGGCGGCATCCGCCTCTCTGCAATCCGCTCTTGCTAGCCCCCATTCTTTTCTGCTAGCGTAGCCACAGCAGTTATATTAGTGGCCAATGGCTCACGGGTTACAGCTGACGGCCAACTAGCCACAGCTGATGGCCATCTGATCACAGTTGATGGCCATTTACTACCCGAGCCAGCACCTTTCTATGTGAGGCCGAGAGCCTGAAACTGCTTTCTGGGGCTTTGTCCCCACAACACCATAAGGAGCAGCTTTCCAGAAGCTCCTTATGTCGAAATGTACGCCTCCTGTAAAGGGTTCCTGGAGCTTTTTTCTGTCCTCAGCTTGTCAGACGTGGGGAAGAGCGTGGATGCCACCAGGAGACTCACAGAGGAGCCATTCCTGAGTCTTTCACAGATGTGGTGGCCCTGCAGTCTGCTGTCTTTGCATCAGTGGAGGACAAGGAGCCCCGCCAGCGGGTGTTGTGCCCTCAGGGATGGCAAACAGCAGCCCCCAGCCAGTGGCAGTGCAGCCTGATGCCGCCCTTTCCTTGCTGCCTGCATGTTCACGCTGGCGGTGCCCCCCCTTCTCCCACCAAAGCAGGCCTCATGGATGGAGGCTGTAGCGGAAACGATGCTAAGAGCTGAGTTCCAGAAATGATGTGTTATCTGAGTGAGCCTTGTGACCCGCATGTTGTGTGTTCTTGCTCTTTGAAATACAGTTTAAATCTTGTGTTTCCCCAGTGCTGAGGTTAAGGCCACAGGTCTTAAGCAGCAGTTGGGGCCTGGGCCTGGGGTCCTGCCTCTGTCACACACTGTAAATGTGGCAGAGACAATCCTCTGAACTACCTATGAAATCGTTTCTCCTGGATATCTGTCTGCAGACTCGCTATCTGTACCCCAAAACCCTCCCATACGTTCTGTGTTTTTCTCTTCTTCCCTCTCTGGCTGGTGGGAAGAGAAGCAGAGGGGTACGTGGAATAGAACATACTTAAATCTGTACAATTTCAGGAAATTACATTAAATCAATACATTAATGGTGACAAAAAAGAAACATTATTTAAAAACACACTTGTAAATTACGAATAGAATTACCATATGACCCAGCAATCGCTCTCCTGGGTATCTACCCCAAAAATATAAAAGCATTTCTCTATAGAGACACGTGTACTCCAATGTTCATTGCAGCTTTGTTTACGGTGGCCAAGACATGGAAACAACCAAAATGTCCTTCGATAGATGAATGGATAAAGAAGTTGTGGTACATATACACAATGGAATACTATTCGGCGGCAAGAAAAGATGATATAGGAGCATTTGTGATAACATGGATGGATCTTGAGAGTATAATGCTAAGTGAAATATTTCAGACAGAAAAAGCAGAGAACCCTATGATTTCACTGATATGTGGTATATAAACCAAAAAGAACAAGACAAACAAATGAGAAACAAAAACTCATAGACACAGACAATAATTTAGTGGTTACCAGAGGGTAAGAGGGTGGGGGGTGGGTGATGAGGGTAAAGGGGATCAAATATATGGTGCTGCAAGGAGAACTGACTCTGGGTGGTGAACACACAATGGGATTTATAGATGATGTAATACAGAATTGTACACCTGAAATCTATGTAAATTTACTAACAATTGTCACCCCAATAAATTTAATTTAAAAAAAAACACACACACTTGTGTGCCCACTCTGCTGTTTTGTAAAGAACACATCTGCTTTCGTTAGGGAACAGGCTCAGCATTGAATCACGTACATAAAATCTGAGGGAATTCAAATAATAAGAAAACATGGACCCGAAATCAGTTTCTTCAGTCCCGGAGGAGAGCTGTTATCTACATACATGACTGTCCCACTTGCACCCTGCCCGTCTGGCAGCCTGATTTCCAGACCTCACATAGGGCAAAACCGTTCGACTGCGCCCCCCTGTATATTTTCATGTTTGGGTGCTGGTGACCATGACGATTTCACAAATCGTTATTTTCATTTTCTGTCTCTCTCTCTCTCAACTCTTTCCTTTAGCTCTGCAAATATCCCAGGATACACTGGGAAGGTCCATTTCACAGCCACCCACCCAGCAAATGCTGATGTCCCAGCAGCAGCTCCCTCGCCAGACTCGGGAGTGCACCAGTAAGTAGAAGCTCTATTATTCACTTCACTCAGAAACACTGGGGGCAGGGGCTCTAATTATGCTTATCCCATTAAAAAACAATTAAATACTAGCAGTCAATTTACATTGTTTAAGAAATGGGGTGTCGAGTCCAAAAAGATGGAAGACTTCATTGTCCCGTGGATGTTGCCAAAGGAGCGTGTGAAGACAGTTAAATCATATTAGGGGAACAGCACCTTCACCTCTTGGGCTCACAGCTTTGCACACACACCATCCTTCTGCGTGTGTGATTATCACAACACACGTGGAAGCACAGAACATGCTATACAGGACACGCATTTACTTCTTGTGAATAACTTGGTTTTTCATAAAAGGCAATATGCGGTGAAAGCCATGTATATTTTTAAACACCATTTTCAGATTGCAAACAGGAGACATTAGATGGAAGGTTATTGCAGACTCTGTTATTTGAAGCTGCTAGTGAGAAGCCGCATGTTACTGTTTATTAGAACTCAAAGTTGAAAGCATTTGATGGATGTCTTGGCCTTGCAAAGAAGATGACACCGTTTTGAAAGTGCTGGTACAGTCTTCACCAGGTCCAGATTCTGGCCCCCGCGAACAAATAGGCTCTCCAGTCAGTTAGGTGTGCCTGCAGGTCTCCCCAAGGGCTCCTTGTCTCCTTTGGATAGAGAATCTGTTCATTAGGCAAACATTCACTGAGGGTTCATTCTGGGCGGGGCCTTGAGCGCACTGGGCGGGGTCTTGAGCGCACTGGGCGGGGTCTTGAGCGCAACGGCTTGAGTGGAAATGACCCCACCTTTGAGGAGTTTACGTTCTGGTGTGAAAGACAGACAGCAAAGCAGCACAAAGGGAACTGGAGAAGTAACATGACTCTGGAGAGTGATGTGTGCTGTGAAGGAGAAACACACTGGTGGAGCACAGTGCCAGGCAGCGTGCCCATTTAGCTGGGTAGTCACGGAGGGCTTTCTGAGGAGGTGACCTTCGGGCAGAGTGCGAGCTCCTGCCCCCATGGACTACCCACACATCTGGAAAAGCAGAGACTGGGAAGGGTTGTTTGTGTTTGCAGTACGTACAGCGGTTCATTCTCTCATCCCCTCATACATTTGTTGGTTAGTATGTTCTTTCATTGGGTCAACAAATGTTTGTGCTCCAGGAAGTCACGGGAACCAAACCCAGTTTGCAAGGAGCTCACAGTCTATCAAAGAGCAAGAAATAAGCAACTAGATGATGACAAAGGCCATCATAATCATTGTCACTTACGTTGGGCGAGCGCCTCCTGTACACCAGGCAGGCTAAGACCTTGTGTGCGCTAACTCATTTCCCCAACGCACTGACCCCACGAGGGAGGTCCTCTTGTGTAACCATTTGACAGATGAGGAAACTGAGGGGTGTACGAGACACCAGGGGATCATAAGGGGCACAAAAGCAGACTTCAGAGGAAGTGGTTCAGGGGGTGACCCTGGGAGGACTGGGGCGCCGTCTCAGACATCTGCAGGCAGGTTGCAGGTGGGTGGGCTTTGGCTCACTCCAGGCAGCCACAGCAAGCACGGAATCGTAGGGGGCAGTCTGCACCATGCACAGAGTCCCACATCCCCCCACACGCCCTGCGTGCATGACCTCCACCGAAGGACAGTGACAGAAAGGAAAGGGAGGGCGCCCACTGGTGAAGGGCTTTGTCAACCGATCTAAATTTGGGGTTTGGTGATTGTCTAGCCTCTGCAGGACCTGATGAGACACATTTTATAAGGAGAGCACTGGTTTTTAGGCTAATAGTTCAATCAGTTTCCTTCAAGATACATATTCAGATGTCACAAATCCATTTCCAAAGGCAGAACTGGCAGAAATGTAGACAATTGGTGTATTTTATTTCATGTACAGGACCTGAGGAAAGAGTGTCACAACTAAATCCATCCTTCCATCTGTCATTTAGAGTTACTGTCCAGAAAGCCTGGACAGAACTGTGGACGGTTCACGACGGAGAAGGGACCCACCCAAGGACATTTTCTCAGGGCACATGCAAACAGTTCGGATCGCTGGCTTTTTTCATTCATAATCCATCTCCTCAGCCCAAATATCTCAGACCTCATCCCAGACATCCTGTTGATCTAGCATGTTCCCACAGCCGTGTGATCGAGCTATGCAATGTTCCTAACATATTTCAGAGAAATCTTTATTTTTAACTGGAAAACTATCCTCCACTGTTACTGCTCCTGTTACTACTGTTCCTGCTGTTCCTACTGTGCTGTTACTGCTAATTACTATGCTCACTGCTGTTACTACTGCTACTACTGCTGTTGCTACTGCTATTACTGCTGTTGCTACTGCTATTACTGCTGTTGCTACTGCTATTACTGCTGGTACTACTGCTATTACTGCTGGTACTACTGCTACTACTGCTGTTGCTACTGCTATTACTGCTGGTACTACTGCTATTACTGCTGTTGCTACTGCTATTACTGCTGTTGCTACTGCTATTACTGCTGTTGCTACTGCTATTACTGCTGGTACTACTGCTATTACTGCTGGTACTACTGCTACTACTGCTGTTGCTACTGCTATTACTGCTGGTACTACTGCTATTACTGCTGCTGCTACTGCTATTACTGCTGCTGCTACTGCTATTACTGCTGGTACTACTGCTATTACTGCTGTTGCTACTGCTATTACTGCTGTTGCTACTGCTATTACTGCTGGTACTACTGCTATTACTGCTGTTGCTACTGCTACTACTGCTGTTGCTACTGCTATTACTGCTGGTACTACTGCTATTACTGCTGTTGCTACTGCTATTACTGCTGGTACTACTGCTATTACTGCTGTTGCTACTGCTATTACTGCTGTTGCTACTGCTATTACTGCTGGTACTACTGCTATTACTGCTGTTGCTACTGCTATTACTGCTGGTACTACTATTAGTACTACCTTTGTTACTATTGCTTATGTTACTAGTGTCACTACTGTTACTACTGCCTTTGTTACTGTTACTGCTGTTACTACTGTGACTACTTGAGACAAGAACCTGGGTCTTTTGCCTGCATGTTCACACACAGATTCAGGCCCATTACTGCCCCTGAATAGCGCCCTCTGAGGTGGCCTCTCTGGTCTTCTTATTCTCGGGACTCACATGGGCTCTGAAAAGACAGACAGAGGCAGCAAGCCAAGTATCACCCGCAGCTACGTGGTAGCCGCATGTTGCGCCAGGTGCCCTGACCTCCACCAGGCCGTGGACCCCCAGAATGGCTCCTGCTGAGCCCTGGGCTCTGCACTGAGGAAGCACAGTGAGGCATTTCAATTTTCAAAAGCACTCTGCTGACGTGAGAACGGCCTCTGCAGCAGGAAGGCCTGTGGTCTCATCCACCTTGACCCTGTGATCAGAGAAAAACCAGCCTTGGGGGTTCTCTGTAGTGAACTATGCCCTCTGATTTTTGTGGCTCTCTATTTGATGTTTTTCTGCTGAAAATTTCCAGTGAAAGTGGGAGTCTGTGTCTGTGTCTGGTGAGTACCATGAGAACTTACTGAGCTAACTTCCTCCTGATAGTGTCTGCGTGATCTGGTGTGAATTTTCCTGCTGTTTCTGAGAAGCCATCTGTGCGGGGCATGGCCCGGGCACCTCTGCAGGCATCCTGTCTATTAACAGCCAGTCCCATTCCCTGGGGGTCCCATCACTTCACGGCACCTGCGCTTATCTCCTTCCCCAGGCTCCTCTGCAGAGGGGCTCACTTCTGTTACTAGGTAGCCAGGCTGCTCGCCCCCCATCCCCACATCAGAACCACCACTTTCACCAACACTGCTTCCTCTGCCCCTAAAAGACAAGCCCTCACTTTCCTAAAAGACTCGGCCTTCCCCTGAGCTCCTCATCCTCTACAAACCTGCTCCTTCCTGACTTAGGAAGACATCCAGCCGGACCTCCCTAGTGTGGGGACCCCATGTGTTCCCTCAGAGCTGCCGTCCCATTTCTCTCCCCTCCTTCCTTTCACTTCTTCAAAAGCAAACAACCACTCTCCCTTCTCTCACTGCCTCCACATTCTCCCAGCCCACTCTCTTCAGTCTCCTGAGTCTGAATTCTGACACCACCAGTCAAACGAAATGGTCCTGCCTGCAGATGGTAGACTGAAAAGATGACCAGGAGAGAAGGGACGGTTGCAATTCCTCATGCAGAGGGCAGTGTGGTGCACTAGCCATGATCTTTGTGGTTGACGGGTGGCAGTGGTGGCTTGGAGTGAAGTTGGTAAGGCCTTGAATGTCACTGCCAAGGGGTTGGGGGCCTTGTGATCCCCATAACACATTTTGGGTGAGGTGCACAGGACACCAGCAGTGCCTTAGGGTGGATACTGAGCTGCAGAATCACAAGGAAAGAGATTATGGGAAGAGAGTTGAACTGAGGAGATGGGATGCAGTGGGCAGGTCAGAAGGGACGTTGTGAACCTCCACACTTGAGAGGAAGAGAGTACATGCGCAGGTGCTGGTCAGGACTCCTGTTTCCCTTGCATTCCAGGGGTTCTTGACCATTCATTCCCTCACACCAGAATGCAGCCTTCACCTAAGCCCGAGTCCTCACCTCACTGACCACTGCCACAACATTAAACATCACTTCATGATAGTCAGCATAAAAACAAAACTGCTGTGGACTCAGTTGCTGTGTGCTCTGTAACTGCTGCCACATACGAGTGCAGGGTTGTGCTTGTGACTCAAACAGCAGCACGCTCACAAGAAAGTTGGCACGACACATGCCCACACTGGGGCAGAGTATACAGCCGTCCTTCCCCAGGGAGAGGCGACTACCTCTGCTCCCCCACACCCTGGGCCGTCAGAGGCTGTGTGGTAACCCTGGGGTTATTCAGCTGTCTCCCACAGCCTCGCCTTCTTTCAGCTACATCTGCCATATTCTTAGCATCTGCTGTAATTCTAGGCACAGAGTAGATTCTCAACCAGTGACTGCAATATAATGCATATAATGTGATAAATCAAACCGAATGCAAACAAAATAAATGAAACAATACACACAATGATTAATCATTCCCAGTTTCTCTCTCTTTAAGATTCTTTTCTGATACTTGTGTATTATCAGTTGCAGAATAGATGAGTTTATATGTTTTTATGTGTATTTTATGTGTCTTTTTAAATCTTTTTTCCTCCACTGTGTTTTAGTGTCTTACGGAAAGAAATGGCAGTTGACCTCTTTCATCGCCAGGCACCACTGTCCCAAATGGTCACAACTGTAAAACCCTACAACCCCTTCAATAAGAAGGAAAAGGAAACTGTCAGCTACTGAAGAGGGCTGCCATCTGAGTGAGAATTCCGAACCTCAGCCATGGGAGGCGCTGGGCATGGCGTGCTGTGAGAATAAAAGACGGGGGTGTTCTGAGTGTCCACTGAGTCAGCTGAGGTCTGATGCTCTTCTCAGACTGAGGCAGTGCGTCTTGGATCTAAGCCCTGGTCACACACTGGCCCTGGCCCTGGAATGCCACCATTCCATGATGGCCGTCAAGTTTTTCTGGAAGCCACTAGCAGCAAGGGTTTTATGTGAGAAAATTCCTCTTAGAGTTGGAATGCCAGGACAGCTTCTAGGAGGATGCTGGCTTTGTCCCCAGCATCCCCGACCACATCTAGGAGGAGGGAGACGGCAGCTCTCCGTTCTGCCGTGACTAGTTCAGGCTAGTCCCTGTGAAGATAAAATGCCAGACTTGCTCACCACAGAGGTAGGATCCGAGGCCAGCACAGAAGCACCAGCGGCCTTGGCCCTTGGAGCCCAGGGTCCCACATCCAGTCAGCCTCCTGAGCCATTCTATACATATCGAAGGCTAAAACACTGATTCTGGTGGGCTGTGCACCTGCTTTCCCCCATTTCCACACAGTTTCAGATGTGTCGTTCCCACTTTAAGGTTCTTATACTACTATTAAGAGATGCCTTTAAGCCCTTGCTGAAATCGATAGGATACAGATTACATTAAAAATGTTTAGTGGGTCTCCCATCAGGGTTTCCTGCACAAAGTGGCTTGAGGAAGGAAAAACGCACAGCAAGGCTTCGTAGTGAAAACTGTCCCATAGTCTCCAGGGTGGGGCGACCTCCAGCCCTGATAGTCCAACCTGAGGCAGGCTGTCAGCAAGTAGAGGGTGAATGGCCTAGGTGCAGTAATAACCTGACAATCCAGGTCTCTTTTCTAATCAGTGAGAATCTTCTAAATCACATCCACTTGTTCCACTTAGTCGCGGGTAGACCAGGTTACAGTGGGACCTCGGTTTTCGAACGTAATCTGTTCCGGAAGACCATTCGACTTCTGAAACGTTCAAAAACTGAGGCACGGTTTCCCCATAAAAAGTAATGCAAAATGGATTAATCCATTCCAGACCTTTAAAATCAACCCCTAAAACAGCAAATTTAGCATGAATTTTACTATGTAATGATACCATCGATCCATAAAACTTATGGCGTTTGTAAACCGAAATGTTAGTCAACAGAGATGTTCGAAAACTGAGGTACCACTATATTTTAGTCTCTGGGAATCACTGAGTTTTGTGTTACAATCTACAAAGTGCTAACTATAAAAGGTGAAGAAGAAAGTGCACAACAGCTACAATTAACTAAGGACAATTAACTACGTTTCTTTGCGAAAGACATTTCCAGGATTGATTTTTAAACTAATCTGCTATCGAGGCAGTGTTTTCCCATCAGAATTCTCATTCAATGCCAGGTTGGCATTATGGCTACAAGAATGGGAAGCAGAACCAAGTGAAGGGGCCAGGTCCCAGTTCCCACAGGCACCTGCCTCACTGCCACCCCCTGGTAGAGGGAGTCACCTCCTAGAAATACAGTAATAGTGCTATGCTTATAATTACCAACACAGACATGATGGGCACCCTAATTATACTGAGAATCTCATTGCCCGCGGTGATGTCTGAAGGCGACCCACACCTGCCCATGCGTGGTCATTCCTTCAGCAAGCACCCAGACACAGCAGTGTGCCCAATGCCTGGTTCTCAGGAGCCCGGCTCTCCTCACACAGTATTCACGTCAACAAGCAAACAGGTCGTTAAACACTGATTGTGCTAAGGAAGCTACAGAAAATAGCAACGTGCAAAACCTCTGAACTCAGACCAGTACACAAATTAAATCCTTAGTGTAGCGACTGCAGCAATTTTTCTTCCAAAAACTGGGCTGACTTTTTAAAAACAGAAACATTTCCTAGTGTAAGGTAGCTGTGATTCCACATACAACACAAAAGTATACCTAAGGGATAGTTCAATGGAATAAATTATGTATCTTTACCATGAAAGATTTGGCTTGCCCAAATTAATGCTCTCCCCGACAACGGGGATTCTTCAGTCGTGTTGAGTTTCGGGAGCAACGAATGCCAATCTGTGCTGGTTAACTAGTGGGCACACAGTAAATGTTTGATAAATGTGCCTGAAAAGTCAAGTGCTCTGATCTGATGCCACGGTTTTCAGGGCTTTTTTCTGACTCTGTATCATGATCAATCCTTACGCATTCCACCCACACCGTGCGCAGACACTGTACTCTGGTTTTACTTAATGCACTTGTATGGTTTGTGATGGTGGTTCATTTTCAGTACACTCACAATTACTATCATCACAGCCGTTCCCATCTCACCCTCACACTGTGGAAACGGGCGTGAAAGGTCGCTCCTTCCTTGTTTGTCATACCTGCTGATTCCAGGTACACAGGAAGAGGACTGATTTCCTGTGTGCCACCCACCCCACAGGACCATCACCCACAGTGGGTTTCCAGGGCAAAAACCCCACTGGTTTGACCGTGTCAACTAGAAATGAAACAGCTTTACTTCCTTGCATTCACACTTTGGACAAAGTATGTCCGGAGAAACCTATTTTTCCAGTGCTGGTGGGCCATTTCTGTTCCCTTTGAGGGCAGTGTAGAATCCTTTAAAAATCCAAATAATTACTCAGAGGTGATATGGAACTTAAGGGTGTTGAGGCACTACAGCGTTTCGAAAGGTAAATCTGCATCAAGTCTGCAAAATAATTGGAATCTGTCTGCTCACCTATAATCATTCTACTTGAACTCTCTAAGTCCCTTTGACTTTCTATTTTCTTTTGGGAAAGACTTATCTTTCTGAATTTACTCATCAAATTAGGGTCAGTAATATGTATTTTAGGTTATCAGTTTTCTTGATTTTGCTATTTAAAAAAATATGTGTCAACTGCCTCCTAGAAAAGGTCACAGAAATGTTAATATACATCCTAAAACCAGAGGATCCAAAGGCTCAGCTTTCAGCACAAGCTAAATTGTGGTGATGCAAATTGCAGAAAGTCAGTGGCCTGTGTCTCTCCAAGAAGTATTTAATAATGAATTTACCAGTTCAGAAATAAAAGGACCTTTCTGGAGTCAGGCTTGTACACAAAGCAATGAAATACACACAGGCACTGTGGACTTTCAGAGAGACCATCTGAGGATAGCAGAGGACAGGTGGGTAATGCCCACACGCGCCAGAGGGGCAGGGGCAGGGGTGGCCCTGAATGACCTGGTCCTGCCCAGGCTCTGGGGGAGCAGAGCTTCCTAAAGGAGCAAAGACCCTGCAGGTGGGGTCAAGCGCCCTTCTCCCTCTGTTCTTGAGGGATAGTCTGGTGGAAAATGCCCCTCACGTCCAACTCCTTGCAGCAGACGCAGATGGAGCTCCCTGCCAGCCAGGAGGTCAGCCGCTGCCTGTGTGGGGTGGCTCTGATCTTTTGTGCAGTGAATTCAGCTCTTGCCACACAGAACAAAGGTGGTGGCCTCCTGCCCCTCTATCAGAGCAGGCATATGTAAAGGCCCATGTGGGAGGCTCTGCTATGCTCCTGAAATTGCAGCCATCTGCCCACAGCCTTCTGGTTCGTGCCAGGCTGCCCCCTGGTATGGGCTTCTAGAGCTCAGGGTGGAGGTACCAGCCCTGGCAAGTCTCCCAAGCACAGGGACCTTTGCAAAACCTTTACTCCCTTCTGCTGAAAAGGTGAGGTTAGCCAAGGCGGGGAGCGATGTTGTTTGTGTTGGCTGTGGTTTATCACAGTTCCTTTGACTTCTTTATGGTTTGTCCTTCAGGAGTCTCGAGCTGCTGTTCTTCCGAAAGCTTCCGCCCTCTCAAGTGACAGTGACAACACCCCTTCCTCTGTCACAGGCCCACAGAGAGGGAACCCTTGCCATCGCAGCCCTGCTGTGTGTGAGTTGCTCATGTTCACGTCCACTTCCTGCCTGAGGGGAAAGTGGGGGGGGGGGTTCTGAGTGGAGGGGGAGCAGGGAGGGGCAGGGGGCAGGGCCTGTCCAGGGGTCGACAGCAGAGAAAACATCCTGTATGAAGAGACCCTCATTTCCAAGGACACCCGTCCTGGGGCCAGGCTGAATGTGGGGTCCAGGTACTCGCTTACTATTGGTCAAACTTTCTCGTAATTCATAACTCTGATTTTCCTAATTCCCTAGCTTTCTAAATTCCCAAGGATACCCCATGAAGACTATGAAATCTTCCCTTAGAAGAGGCCATGTGCCCCTCTAGGCCTCAGCTGGGAGCCAGCTGGCCTGGCCCACATTCAACTCAGTGTCCCCCAGAGCAGGCGGGGGTCACACACAGGCTGGATTTATGGCAAGGAGTTTCTGTCCCCCGTGCTCATATTTCTCACTGGAAATGCTGGTTGTTGAGGGTATTAGAGAGAACATACCTAGTTCCTGGCAAGTGAGAAACATTCAATAGGTAGTAACAATTATTATTATTAGAATGAACATTCCAATGAAGCAGACCTTCTTGGGCTCTTGGACTGTCCAGGTAAGCAACAGCCCTTCCCCCATGGCCCAGCACCTGGCGTCCGGCACTGCTAACCGTGGCCTGTGGCTGCCAACCTGCTCAGCCTCCTCCAATTCCTGACGGGACACATGACTCACCCACGTGCCTGAACCAGCAGCTGAGAGTCATCCCGCATCCAATTTGGGTGCTACTTTCTCTTTCAATATAGCTCTATCGTAAGTCCCCTTATTTCTGACTTCAAATATTGCCTTACTTAGATTTTGTATGTAATGCGTTACAGCAATTATCTCCTTGTAATGAAAGGATACATTTACTATGTGTTTTCCTTTCCCAGTCCTTGAAGTCGGAAACCATGTTTTAGTTATCTTGGTATCAACCTAAGGCACATATTAGGCACTTACATCTATCTGTGTAACAAGCGCATGGATAAAGCACGGGGACATGGACAGATAATGATGGAAGGATGGATGGGTGCACAGACACATGAGTGGATGATGGGTCACCCAGAACTCTGAGAAGTCCCCTTGGCAGAAAGTGAGTTTGAGCCTACGACTTATAAAACCGAAACTCAGGACTTTCCTACACTTTTTCTTGTATGCTGTACTCCCACATGCTCCCTTGCTGTTCTCTGTAGTTCCTCCTTCAGACCACTTTCCTTCATCTTGTTCTCAGATCAGCATCCCTCCTACTCTTTCTTCTGCTTCTCTCTGATCACCCCAGCCCCACCTCATGGCTTGCAGTTTGTGTCTGCGGCTATGTATGGGTACCCTGGGCAGCACAAGGAGCATCTAATCCCTGCTCTGTACTGAGAAGAGGGACCTGAGTTTCCCCCTCTCCAACTCGGGGTCCTTCAGCTCTCTGAAGTCACATGCCAGCTCTTGTGTGCGTGTGCATAAGCACGCACATGTGCACCTATGCTCACACATTTTACTGGGAGAGCATCTGGGGCACGGAACATGTTAAATTCTTCTACTTTAGTTGAAGAATCTTGATTAACAATAAGACCATATATGACTAAGGGCTAAATTATGTGCTGCAGGCTACACATATTTTAGAACCTCAGAAAAGAGAAGGAACATTGCAGGTCTGGGAAATTAGGAAGGACGATGCAAGGTGTGGAAATGAAATTAAAACTTGAATGAAAATAGAAAAGAATCTCAAAAGTCAATTTTAAAAGTTCTCTCTCTTTCTTTTTTTCTTTTTTTTTGTATCCTGTACCCAGTACCATCTCACTAATTCGGACTTAATTTGGATTCTTAAATGATTTTATTATACTTTCTCTGCATTTGTCAAGTGAAGAGATAAACATTACAAGAGGAACACTGAATGTACACTGGGGACCTCAATTTTAGTAAGGAGGTGGGGGAACAGACAGTAGACAAGGGAAATAAGGGAGTAGAAATATTTTTAACACCCCTATGTGCCAGGTCAAAGCATTATTCGTTAAATAGCTCCAACTGCCCTACAGGGTAGGTATTCTTTTTCCATTTTATAGAGGAGGAACTGGAATTCAGACAGGTACCAAGGTCACACACTAATTCAGGGTGGAATGAGGAATCTAGCTGAGGTCCACCTTCCTCAAAACCCTTGACCTTTATACGTCTGCTGCCTCCAGCCATTGATATTCTGACTGCAAATTATTACAACCACATTTAATCAAGTACCATTCTAAATATTACTGGAGGAGAAGCTCTTTCTTTGAAAATACTCTATACTTCAGATTTTTACCGAAGTCACATGAAACTGCCAAAGTTCTCCCACAAAGTAGCCTCTTACTTTATGTGGTTTTTTATTTCAGAAAAAGAGATGGTCCTTGGCTGCTCCTCAGGGATTGAGCACCATGGGCCCGGGTATATGATCAGCTGCCATCTTCCTTTTGTATCAGGCCCCGGAGTAGCCTCAGCCATAAGCACAGATCCAAGGGCACTGTGACCACTGGTGCGGCCATTCAGAGAGCACCCAGCCGAGGGAGGGGGCTCGCTCCAGCACAGCTGGTCCTTGGGGGGCACGCAGAGTGTGCCAGCTGCAGAGATAAACGCAGGATCTGAGACCAGGCCCGACCAGGGCACTCCAGGAGGAGTGGACGCCTCTTCTTCCTGGGAGAGCAGACAATGCTTCCTGGGGTTCCCCACCTGGAGCTGAGTCCTGAGAAATTCCTAGGAGCTCACTAGGGAAGAGGAGGGGGCAGAACCTTCTAGGCACCAGGAGAGCCTGGCTAAGAGCGGGAATGGATAGACCTGAGCAGATGACCTCCTTCATTGGGCAAGTGGCCCGTTCTCAAACGTTCTGGCCTCCAGACCCCTTGACATTCTTAAACATGATGAAGGTTCCCAAGGACATTTGTTTGTGTGGATTACAATATTGGTATTTTCTGTATTAGACATTAAAACTGAGAAATTTAAAAATCTGTATTAATTCATTTTAAAGCCATGAAATGACTGTTTCAACTGGCAGAAACGCCAGTGAAGGAGCAAGATTCTGTTCTAAAGACCCGGCATTCAAGCAGAGTGGACCAAGGCACAGACCCAACACATGCATTCGTCTTCATCCTCGGACGGATCAGGACGCCACTGACGAACAGCCGTTGCACACGGGTGTGTGCGGTTACCTTTGTCTGTCAGGACATCCTTCTCATCTCTAACCTCCCTTGTCCTTTAAGGAGAAGCCGTGTTTCATAAATGAAAAAAAAAATGGAAACTTTTCAGCATAAAATTTATGCTATGAGAGAAGTTTGACCCTTACCTTTCAGCATATAAAAATTATTTCAAAATGGATCAAAAACCTAAATGTAAGATCTAAAACTAGAAAAATTTTACATGAAAATATAGGGGAAATACTTCATAATATTGTATTTGGCAATGCTTTTTTGGACTTCAAAGCACACAACAAAACTAAAATTGGATAAGTTGGACTACAGCTACACTAAAAACTTCCGCGCACCAAAAGACGTAATCAACAAAGTGGAAAGGCAACCTGTGGTTGGGAGGAGACATTTGGAAATCATACATCTGATGAAGGTTAGTATCCAGAATACATAAATAAGTCTTACAGCTCAACAACAAAAAAGAAATAACTCAAAAAATGGATGAAGGACTTGAATAGACATTACTCCCAATAAGTCACACAAATGGTCACCAAATACATGAAAAGATGCTCAACATCACCGATCCTTAGGGAAATACAAGTCAATACCACAATGAGACATAACCACACACCCATTCGGATGACTGCTATTCAAACAAGAGAAGATATCAAGTGTTGGCGAAGATGTGGAGAAATTAGAACTTTTGTGCACAGCTGGTAGGAATGTAAAATGGTGTAGCCACTGTGGAAAACAACATGGTGGTTCCTCAAAAACTTAAAATTTTGATCCAGCAATTTCACTCCTGAGTACATATCCAAAAGAATCGAAAGTCGTCTTGAAGAGTTACGTGTATGACCAGGTTCGTGTCAGCGTTATTTACAATAACCAACAAGTGGGAGCAACCCAAGTGTCTACCCCAGGATGAATGGATAACAAAACGTGGAATATACAAAGAATGGAATATTAGTCAGCCTTAAAAAGGAAACCAATTGTCACACATGCTATGACATAGATGAACCTTGAGGACATTATGCTAGGTGAAACAAGCCAGTTACAAAAGGACAATCTGTATGACTCCATCTTATGAGGTACTTACAGAAGTCAAACTCACAGAGACAAAAAGTGGAATGGTGTTTGCCAGGAGCTGGGGAACGGGGAGAGGGAGGTTGTTGTTTAGGGAGACAGAGTTTCAGTTTTGCACGACGATAAAGTTCTGGAAATTGTACGACAATATGAATGTCCTCAATACCATAGAACCATACTCTTAAAAATGGTTAAGACAGTACATGTTATGTGTAATTTACTACACACACACACAACAACTTATGCTATGAGAAATGATGGCAATTGTCACCACGAAGAAAGAAGGGAGAAGACGAGAGGTACCAGCAGGTGCTGTGAGGTGTGTGGGAAGGTGCAGCACAGGTGGAGCACAGGCGGCTCAGTCAGGTACAGCGTACTCTGCCCCATCCCAGCGCTGCACATTCACCGTCACCTGGGAGTGACTGCCTTTCCCTGGGTGCTGGTTATCCCAGGACAGGTGTGCAGACCAGTGTGGCCGTAAGTGGAGAATGCCTTTAGGGAGCTAAGTACCCGGGGCACAGACTCATCTCTGGCTACCTGGCACCATCATGCCATCGGTGCTCCTATGGAAATATAAACAGGGTAGTGAAGCCGCCATAGCAACGCTCCCTGCAGCATGAGCAGAGATCTTTCACGTGAAGGAAGCAGCTCACCACACCCAGCCCCGAGCAACAGCCTGGGAACGCTGAGGTGGGGACCCTGTTTGGTGGTGGGCATCCCACTCTGTATGCCTAGAGCAGGTTCTGTGAGATGTCACAGCGAGACAGTGAAAAGCCTCAAATGCCATGTCCAGGAGGGAGACTGCGCAGCAGGCAGGGCCTGGGCTCTCTGTCGGGCCACCCAACTCAAGCACTGCCCATGGCCGCCCAAAGAAGGCCGCCTCGGCTCCCAGGCTCACCGCTGGGACCACCATGAACGGCCCTGACCTAGGGAGGCATCTGGGCATCCAGTGATCATGGGGAAAGTACCTCACACGGCGCTGCCTCTGCTGGCTGCCGACCAACTGCGCGTCACCCTGAGGCCCAGCTCTGTCTCCCGACACTGACAGCCAGAGTGTGTGATCTCCACAACCTGCTCGGTGCAGTTAGCACCAGAGACTCAAGATGGGCACAAACCAAGTCAGCAGGGCACTGAAACAGAGGTAAACTGAGGTTTTGAAATGAGAACCCATTGCCCCTAGTTGTCACTGAAAACCAGAAAACGTCCAATCCTTCACACTTGGCATTCAACAATCACTTTAAAACGCCTACTCTCTCAGCCCTTGTGTTAGGTGTTGGGAACACAATGACAACCAAAGCAGACACCCATCCTCACAGAGGTCACGGGAGAACATGAGCGGTGGACACAGCTGGCTCAGCCCCGGCTTACCCAAAACAGCAAGCGGGGTGCGTACATGCCGACCACACACCAGCCCAGGGCTCCCTGTATGCTCACAGTAAACCAGACGTTGTGCTGTCAGTAAAAATCCCATTTTACAGAGGAGAAAGTGGAGACCTAGAGAAGGTAGGTAACTTGCAGGCAATCATGCAAAGACCCTTGCAGAGTGGGGACTGAACCTGCAGGCCCGCTCATTACGAAAGGGAGAAGGACACAAGGAAGAGGCCAGGCCAACGCATGACAGGGGCAGTGGGGAGAGTGACGTGGACAGGCGGGGAGGGGCGAGGCCTGCGGTCTTCAATGTCAACATCTGCATTTTTTATTTTGCCCACAGATCGGGCAGTTTTCTTCAGGATTCCATGGGGACTTGGCTTTTTCTTTAGCCTTAGACTGAATGACACTAATGTGCTGGCCGTGTAGTTACGTCCCCTGAGTATGTTCTCACGTGGCTGGGTGTAACACCAGCCGAGGGACCGCATGGCCATCCAGGGCGCCATCAGCAAGAGTCCAGCCCAGAACCCAAGGCTCTCTCTGCCCCAGCCACATGCCTCTCTGTCTGAGGCACGTAGACCAGAGGACTCGGGTATGGGGACGATCAGACAGGGGCTCCGGGAGGCCAGCGCGCTCTTGCAGCCCCTGGTTGGTGGCAGCCCCAGAAGAGCTGCAGGCAGCCCCTCAGGGAGACCTGAAGGCAAACACAAAACCCAGCGGAGCCCAGGAGCCCAGGCGGTCCCGCATTTGTCCAACTTTCCAGGAAAGGGATCCTGTCAACTCCACCAAGTTCCTCCTCTGTCCAGACCCTTCCATCAGAAATGCGTTTTTGTGTATAATAAATTGCTTCTACTTGGCGGAAAATCATTTTCCGCCGTTATCTCTGTGATCGGTTACTTCTGCCGGCCTGTAATGGACTTGGCCCTGATTATACGGCTGGTCATTAAAAGCTCAGAGCCCGGCACAATGGTATCTGTGCGGAGTGATCCATGAGGGCTTTGTACAGGCTTACCAGCCACAGCCTTAATTTTACTCATTCGTCTTAATTTT
Organism: Rhinolophus hipposideros; assembly: GCF_964194185.1. NCBI lineage: Eukaryota > Metazoa > Chordata > Mammalia > Chiroptera > Rhinolophidae > Rhinolophus > Rhinolophus hipposideros. Next base: position 2,185,544 of record NC_138064.1, read on the forward strand.
TTGTAATCATTTTTTGTAAAGAGGGTATAATGTCAGGCTTGCTTCCCTGCCTCTGACAGATCCAATCTAGCAGATAATTACCATAAGGAAATTGATGCTTTAGTGTGCGGGAGAGAATTTAATTTACTGAGACATCCTACAGCACAATGCATTCCAGAAGATATGAGGATTTAAGTTTTTCAGAAATTAAATTTTACTATTTAACATGATTACTTATGTTGAACATCATTAACTAGCTTTTTTAACTGTTTGAAATAATTACAAGCACACTTGCTGTGTCTAAAATCCAGAGTGTGCTTTAAATATGGGTTAAGGATCCATGAAATGAAAAGAAAATCCTATACTCTTCTCTTTCTCCCATCTTCCCAAATCTGCCCCTTAAAACCCACGCAGGACGGCTGACAAGATGCCCTCTTTGGAAGACACGCACTGTTTTCTGCATGGTGTTCTAGCATCTACTTTAATGCAAGTATTATCTCAGCTGGCCTGGCCGGCTTTTGTATTTGAGTCCCTCTGGCCCTGCACAAGGTTATTGGTGTAAAGGGTTAGATGAAACAGAAAAGCATTTGGGGACCGAGTGACAGTGGTTTTGGGCACACTTTGCAGAGCCAAGGGTGTGCACAGATAAACCACTTCCAGTATTTCCCGTTTTTCTCTTTCTTTCTTTCTTTCTTTCTTTCTTTCTTTCTTTCTTTCTTTCTTTCTTTCTTTCTTTCTTTCTTTCTTTCTTTCTTTCTTTCTTTCCTTCTTTCCTTCTTTCCTTCTTTCCTTCCTTCTTTCTTTCTTTCTTCTTTCTCTCTCTCTCTCTCTCTCTCTCTCTCTCTCTCTCTCTCTCTCTCTCCCTCCCTCCCTCCCTCCCTCCCTCCCTCCCTCCCTTCTTTTCTTCTTTCCTTCCTTCCATCTTTCTTTTTTTTTAATTACAACCTGGAGAAAAGAAGAAGGAAGCCACTGTCACGTGTAAGGTCGGGATCAGCAGAGATGGAGACACAGAGACACGAGGGAGCCTCACCCCGGGTCTCGGAGGCCAGGCGGCCTGCTCTGCCTTCACGGCCTGAAGTCGCGTGTCCCATCGTCCTGAGGACTGGCTGGGGACAGTCTTTCTCGTCACGGCATCTAACCCTGTGTTAGCTACATTCCCAAGAGTTCCTCAATCCTTTCCTAAACGTGAAGTGAAACACTTGACAGGAAATTTCTGGACAAAGCCAGCCCAGAAGTTCCCTTTATCCTGCACCTCTGCCCTGTCACATTTCCTCTCGGGAGAACTTTCAGAGAAGCCCTCCCTGTCCTGCGTCCGCGGCAGGTCCTGTGACCGTTTGGGTAACAGCCGGGGGATTGCCCAAGGGTCCCAAACGAAAATTCCCCCTGTCCCTCAGCGGAGGAAGCTGGGGCTGTGCTGGCCTCGGCGGTGGTCCCGCCTGAAGGGGCTTCTGGAATGCCACCGGGCAGGCTGTCTCTGTGTCACCCTCCCAGTGACTGAGTGTCAGGGCGGACACTGAACTCTCACACACATGGATCCCTGGCAGAACGGTGATGCTTCCTCAGAAGTAGTGAGGCCCCTGAGACGGCAGGCCATTCCCTAACCAGGGAGGATAAACGCCAAGATTGAAAACGCTGGAGTTAGTAGATACAAGAGAGGTGCCTGCTGTCCTCAGTAAGCAGTCACCTCTGCTGATTGCTCAGTTACTGGAAACCTCGAATATGATTTCATTTGGGAACATTCTGACAGTTGTGTGTGGTTGTTTGTAAGCTGGAAGGGATAAAAAAAGGAAGCAAAAATGCAGGCACTACCATATCGTAACAGGTGGTCTCACTCTGAAACAGTCAAGGGATAAACACCCGAGGTACCCACTCAGGCAGCCATGCCTCCAGTCCACCCAGGGAAACCGGGACCTAAGTGACAAAAGTGTGCAAACGTATGGGCTGTCATTACAGCTAATAATGACAGCTAACGGCTGCGGAGCTCTGCTGCTGTGCCAGGCATGGTTCCAGGCATGTCACACACACACACACACACACACACACCGGGTACTACTACTCCCTTTTACAGCTGGGCAAACCCCACATGGAGAGTTTAGTAACACTACCCAAGGTCTCACAGTGAACAAGAGGCCGAGCTGGGATTTGAACCCAGGACACTGGCCCCTGCAGTCAGCTCCTTAACTACCAAGCTATGCTGAAGGGACAGCAAGGGTGCCACTAAGCCTGGCTCCGTCCTCTACGGTACCACAGGTACTGGAGCGGCTGGCACTGCTTCACTTAGTCACGGTTATACTCAGCAGCCCACGGTTTATTCCCTCCCTCCACCAGCCAGTCCGGCATTTTCTCAGAAGCATTCACTGCCTTTTGCAGCACGCCGGAGCTGTACAGCGATGACACGGAGCCAGACAAAAATCACCCAGTGTGACACTCATCCGCCGGTGTCTGCAGAGTAACACATCGATCACACGAATCTGCATGAAAACCGCTGCGCTCCCAAATCACTTTACTTTTCACTGACAATATTACAGATTCCCACGAGTCCTGGCTTTCCTTTCCCAGCCTCCCTGCCCCACTCTCCCCACCCTGACCACACACACAAGCCGGAGCTTCCTCTTCCCACCCAGCAGGCTCCTCCCAGGGTGTGGGCTCCGACTGCTGCCCCCTGGAAAGGCCTGGCGGGCAGTGCAGCTGACCTGCATTAGTGCTGGACTCAGTCCAAGCTGCCGCCATCTGCCAGGTTCCCTAATCTGCCTGGGACGCTCAGTCCCACGCTCTCCTGCAGCATAGCCTCTGGAGCGGTCCACACTGGTCCTGCCCGCCACCCAGCTGGGACCCCTCGAGAGTGTCAGGGGTTCAGCAGGCAGGGACTAGACACCACAGTCTCACATCTGTGCTCAGAAGAAAACCACGAAGTACTGCAAGAGTCATCACCAAGTTTAATAGGTATATCAGAAGGAACGGTGGGCTGGGGACAGAGCATATCAAGGCCCAAGCTTGCCCAACCCACACTGCCTTCTGGAATGTTCCATAATGAAATGGGAAATGTGACTATTGCTGAGTGTGGCCTGGGGTGTAGCCATCTCTAAGTCCAGAATTGCCCACAAACTGTTTTTAGGAATTTAGGCACTAAGGACATTCCAGGAAGCTTCTAGCAGGTGTTAACCACGGGCCATCGGTGGCTTGATGTGACAGCATTTCCTTCTCTCATCGGCCTCACTTATTGACAACCATGTCTGAGACTTAAGTTCCCAGAGGCAATGGGTCCCGCCTGCCCACCACTTGGGGCCTCGCACCCATCACAGCCCTGACTGCACTCATTCCCGCCGCCCTCAAACTCAGGGCACTCGGTGGGCACTGCTCAGGCTGGGCGGACACCCCTGGACCCCGGGAAAGCCGTGACACACACCTCAACAACACCGAGAATTTCTGCTGAGACGAACTTCCTTTTAAATTGTGGGGGGTTAATTCTTGAAATTGGTGTGTGCTTTACAGACAGAGATACAACACATGTGCTATAACTCTTAATCCTTTTCACTCATTAAAAAATAAACTGTTTGTCTTGCTTTAAGCTCGGCTTGCCCTTTTCTGAAGGGGAAGGCGGGATGGCAACCTTGGAGGGTTGGCCGACTCCCCCAAACCCTCCACCCAGGCTGCCTGGCGCCATCCCTTGGCACCCTCCCGCACGTCCTGCAGGAGTGTGCATGTCTGTCTGACAGCGTGTGGCACTGCGGTGTTTGCTCACATTTGGAGTCAGACAGACCAGACAAAATGGGGCTTGGCACCGAGTCCCGCTGTCACCCAGACTAGAGCCTCTGTCCTCACCCTCTTGCCAACACGGGCCTGGCAGCTGCCCTGAGCCATGCCTGGGGAGGTGGGATTTCAGCTCTTCCCACATCTGAGCTCTGCTAACTGACATCTTTCAGATGAAGTCCCTTTTTCCTTCATTGAGTCAGTTTCTGTTGTGGGTCATGTGAGCCTGACACCTTAGCCACCGTCCCCCCACCACACACGTGTCCACTTGTTCACCAAGCACTGACGAAGCGACCGTGAAGCAGGCCTAAACATCCATCTTCCGCTCTCTGCTGACACCATCTCCAAGGCACATCTCACCTGGAACATCGCAGCTGCGTGCTGGCCCCACACCCACACCGCCCGTCTTCTCTCCTCAGCCTGCCCTACAAGCAGCCCAGGCAGCCATCTCACAGCACCCTGATGGCCCCACTGCAGGCGCCCCACCCTCAGCAAGGGCTCCCTACGAGCAGCGGGATAAAATCTCCAGCTTTGCATAGCCCATGGGCTCTGACCTAACCCCGTATTGGCCTTGCCACTTCCCCTTTTCCCCCTGCCGTAATGCCCCACCCGACACCAGGAAGTTCACTTGAGTAACATTACATGCGGTTCCCAAAACACAACACGACCTTGACCTCTAGGCTTTGGTGCATACTATATCTTCAGCTGGGAATTTTCATCTCTTCTTGTTCACAAATTCTTGCTCAAGCTTTAAGATTCCGACCAAATGCTGCTTCTTCCATGGAACCTTCTATAATTTTCCCTTAGCACTTCTTATCTGTCCTGGATGAGCTCTGGAGCCATGTGGGGCAGTGGCTGAAAGTTCCTGCTCTACAGTCAGACTAAGGAGAGGTACATCCTGACCCTATCACTTGATGGCCAAACCATCTTGAGAAAGTCATTTCATTTCTTTAGGCCTCAGTTTCCACACTTGTAAGAGGGAGTAGAAATACTCCATGCTTCCTAGATTTCACTGTGAGGACTGATGGCGATTGTGCATATCAATACCCAGTATATAGTGATCAATAAAAACAAAATTGTTGTTATTACAGTAATTAGCTTGCACAGCTGTGTTGTTTATACCTGCATTTCTGCACTTAACTCTAGGCAACTCCTTCAGACCAGAGGCTGGATGTGGGGTCACGTACGTGCCCATCACGTTGGTACGTGGGCAGCAGATGCAAAGCTCGTCCAGCTGGTGCTAGGAGGCTTCGCATGTGTTTCCCACCTCCATGGACTGAAATGAGAAGACCCCAGGGGGAGAGTTTTAGGTACCCACTCACTGTGGTTCCCGCTGTCAGTAGAGACCTTAGAAAACACTGTCAAGGAAAGATCAACCCTAAAGGTTTAGTTCCCAGTAATACTTTAGAACGTTTGCCCTTGAGAATGGATGGCAGAGGTAGAACCCACCATGTCCTTGGTGGCTGTAAGGACACGTGGGGGACAGTTAATTCAGGGAAATGGTCACAGTGGTGGGTTTGGGGCTCCTTGGTGAAGGGTGCCGAAGCCAGGGGAAGTGAGAAGGGCAGTGGTTGAATGACAGAACAAACCCAGACAAATTCACTTTGCTCGTCTGAAACCTGTGGAGCCACATGCTCTGTGACCAGAGGCAGAAACAACGTACCATCTCCCGGGGTCCTTAAAGGTGCCTGCAGCATGATTGGCCAAGGGCATGGGCCACAATGTCAGGTGAAATTTCAGCCTGCCACTTAATAGGCACCTCATGTGAATTTGGGGACTTTTTAACATCCGCAAACCTCAGTGTCCTTGTATGAAGACAGGCATAGTGATGCCCACTGTTTGGAGTTTTTCTGGGGAAATGAATGTGCTCCTGGATAAGAACGACTTCATAGACTGCTTGTCACATGCAGAAAACTCAATAGCTAGTGATGGTCGAGATAATTACGCATTCTGAGACACTTCCTATAGCTTAATGTATGTTCTGGATCCAGTGGGAATTTCCAAGAGACTTGGGAAAATAAACAAATACAATGTGGAGAGCAGCTACAAAACTTACATCTACTTACGAGATGGAAGCTACTTATTGAGGACTGACTGTGTCCCCGGCGCAATGCGAGGCCATTCCTGGGTCACCGCACTTATCTCCCCAACACCCCAGAGTTCCATGTCAAAGAGTTTGGAAGCCTCCTTCTCCTTCAGAAATTCTCAGTACTGGCGATACGAGGCTGGGGCTCCGGTCGTCCTGGACACGCGTCTGTATTTGACTATCTCTGAACGTTGATCAGCAGTAACAGGGTTAATGACGCTCTTATTCAAAGAGTCTCAATTACGTTTCAACATTAACACCCATTAAGATGAATGACAATGCATTATAAGTAGTGTTTCAATTTGAAATTGAAATTGTATCAATTAGCCTTTAAACTAGCCTAAATAAATTCCGTTTGGTAGCTCAAAAATTATTCAAATGCCACAATTTTGAATAAGAGGTTTAAAAAAAAGTTTTTTTTTTTATTCTACTCTAAAGATTCCTACTAATAACAACCATATCTGCATCTGTAATCTCTTATTTTAAGAGAATAGGAGCAGGGACCATCAGCGGGTAAACCAGTGCAGCCTGATTACCCGAATGACGATTTCCCAAAGTGGGAAAGGACGGCCGGGGAGCAAGGCCCCCTCAACTGCTGTGGATAGAGAGGACTCCTAAAACCTGACAGGAATGGGCCCTGCACGTTTCATGGGTCTATATTGTCCAAATGCTCAAAGCCTCCCCGGCTACAGTCTAGGGGGTCCCCCACTCCCGGCCATCAGGTAACAGGGTCGTCCTGTGCTCGGTTCCACCTGGCCCATCCCATCCTGCGCTTCCTGTCTGAGCGTCTGCGTCGTGAACACATGAGCCTGGGAGGCCCTGTACATCCCATTACATAGCAAACGGGTCGTACCAGTGATACATGCCGATTCAAGTAAATGCTTGACCTTCTGGACAACAAGCTGCTTACTGACCTTCCAGGTCTGCAAGAGCACACAGTGGCCCCTTCGTAGAACTCCAGAGAAGAGATGCTTCACTCTGCCGCAGCTCGGACCACACCTCACTCTGCGTTCAACCCTGTGCAGGACACCGGCAAAACGCACCAACATCCAGGGTTGCTGCAAAGACCGTGGTGAGATGGGGCACGGTGAGGTCTGGCACCAGGTCCAGCGGAAGAGGCCACATGAAGAACAGACTTAAGATTCAGCCGCCCTGCCTCCGAAACGCAAGAGGTGAATGTGTTCCTGGGCTCCTGATGTCGGAGGGTTTCAGATCTACTGGTCCTGCAGCAGCTGGGAGCAGCTGAGCCCTCATCTTTCTTGTCTGTGTGGCTGCCCTCAGCTCAGCTCCTCTGACAGCAAACAGCCAACCGACGCTGTTCACATACCCGGGAGCATGTGCTGCTTTGCCCTAGTCCTGCGCTGAGATCAGAGTTCCTTCTGAGCGAGATTTAGATCACGTCACCCCCTCCTCAAAACCCTCCAGCCACCAGCTCAGGATAAGGTTAAATTCGTCAGTCTGGGCCCAGAGCCCTCAGTGACCTGCCATTCACCTCCCTCTACCATCCACCCACAGGACATTTGAGGATTGAGAGACAGACATGTCACTCTCTCCCCTCGGACCCACATGCCCGGCCTTCCCTCTCTACTTTGTGAACACTGTTCAACCTTTAACTCAGTTTGCTAGGTCCTCCAGGCACACACACACGTGCACACATGAACATGCACGTGTGCACACACGCATGCACACGTGCACATTTTTGCATATGGCTCCAGATGTTTCCAGAACACTGAAACCATCATGACATAAGGATGCCCACTGTAGTCGTCACATGTTCTTTTATCAGAAAGCATTGGGTGGTGTGCCAATAGCCCATAATTTATCTCCATTTTCTTGAAACTTTTTACTGTTTTATAAAACCATCTTCTATTTTAACCTCCATAAATCTTTGCTTCTCGAATTTGTCAGAGACGACAGACGTGCTGATGGACCTGCTTTTCAGGACAGGACCACGTCTCTGAGAGTCACTGCTTCTTTCTCTCCTGAAGCCTCATCCTTCTCGGGAGCCAGGTCACGGCTCCACGCCTCTTGGCCGTTTGGCCTTGAGCATGTTTTCTTAATCCTTGAAAGTCTTGTTTCTTTGTCTCTAAAGTGAGAGTGATAGCAACACCCATCCTGAGAAATAAGATGACCCAGAACAACAGTCAGTCCTCAGTGATCACAACTAGTATTCCATGACGTTCATGGCTGACTGGCAGTCCCTTCCCCATAGAGCTGGGGCCCCAGAGAGCGCGGCTCAGTGGAAGAAGGACAGCTAAGAGCCAGAGGACCCTGTTCCACACGGAGACACCAGTTACACCACGACCTGAACAAGTGACTTCCTGCCAAACATGTGGGGGCCCTTCTCTCCGATGTCCACGCTCCCGTCTCTCCAGAGGAGACATGGACTTGGCTTTCCACGCAGACCCAGGCAGGCTGGCTGTTTGCTGCCCCTGGGGAAGACACACGCTCTGAGTTCAGGCTCATTCAGGAGGCGGGGACAGTGATGTCCACGCTGTAAGGCTGCTGTGGCCCCACACAACTATGTGGCCTGTGTACCCCGCATGTCAACGATACGCAGGAAGGAGACGTGGTACAACACAGGCTGTCACACAAAACCAACCACGACATCTGTGAAACAGCTTCACGGCTCTATTTGTCTTGTGATGGTGTTAATAGCACCATTTGGTCAACATGCAGCGTGAAACCAGGAAGAACTCTGAGAGCCTAGCACACTGCTCACGCCATATTTGCAAAGAAATCTCAGTGGTGTCTGGGAACACACCTGCATGGGCAGCCACATTTTACCACCATGGGAAACGGTTAATAAAAGCAAAGAACTCTGGAACTGGACTCCCCCACTCAGCAGCTGTGTACCCGTGGGCCTCAGTTTTCTCCTCGGGGAAAGGGGCTCTTAGTGGAAACTAACTTATGGAGTGCCAGGCGGATGGGATGAGAGAGTGAGCATTGAAGTGCTCTGTAAAACTGGGCGGCCCCATCCAGATGTGAGGCAGCGTTACTGGTCCGACCTGGGAAAGGCTTGGCGACTGCCTTTGGTCTTCCTGTAGCAGGAGGAAGCTGCGTGTTGCAGCTGAGAATTCTCCCGTGTGTGAGCCCTCCTGAGGGATAACAGGCTTGACTCCCCACCTGGTGGAAGGGGTGTCCTGACAATACCTGCCTCCAGCACAGAGCGCCCCTCTCTTCCTGCCCCATCCTCCTCAGCTGCACAGGGCACAACCCAGGCCCAAGATGGTGGGGGGAGAGGGAGAGAGAAGGAGAGAGAGAGAAAGAGAGAGAGAGAGAGAGAGAGAGAGAGAGAGAGAGAGAGAATCCGAGAAATGCCCCCTGCTCCAGGGATTAAGCCAGAGGACAAGTGTCCTCATTTGTGACTGCAGTGGGCAATCCTGAGTTGCGTTCCACGGGCCCCACCGGCTGGAGCCCAGTGGGACTTTCCTCCTTCTCTGTTCCCTCTTCCCCATTCCCAATCCTGAGGACCACTTCCTGCACACCATCCCATGCTCAGAACCCAGGCCGGTTCTCCGAAACAACGGGCTGTCTCTGAAGATGACCTAGCAGGTCCCATCCATGGCACAGCTCAACTCCCACGAGCTCAATAATAAGGCTGGGATCCACGGAGCTCCCAGTGAGTCACTGAGAAGCCGGACTCAGGAAGGACAGGAAGGGGGCCGAAGAATTTCCATCCTTCTCCATCGTGGAGGTGTGGTCTGGGCCAGCAGCGCCTCAGGACGGGGTGGATGTGGGCTTATCACCCACTCCATCAGCGACTACTGGGCAAATCTGGGAGACAGCTTACGCTCTCCAGACTCACTGTCCCCACCTGTGAAATTGGGACAGTAACGCCAACTTCACTGCACATGCAGTGACAGTGACGTTAGGTAACAGGGGCAGAGCTGTCACCTGACAAATGCTGGTGACCATGACAATTTGTTACTGTATGCCTTCTGAGTTGGCTTTCTCCGTATACTGACAGAGAGACTTTCTCTCTGTACACTCCATTCCCCTTGATATTTTAAAGTAGTAATAAAAAATAAAAAATTCTGATTCCTTTCAACTTTCTGAGTTTCCTTTTCTCCTCTCTTCCCCGGAGCCTTAATTGACCCTTTATTATTCTCTTGCTCCCTCCATCTCCATTTCCAATACAGTTCCAGCCGGGTAACTCTAAAGCTACTGCGTGAACCTGTCTAACCATAAATACAATTTGACAAACTATTTCCAAGCAGCCAGTAATGTGAGAAGGGAGGCGACCCTTGCTTCGCGTCTCATTGAGCCTCACGCGTCTTTTCAACGTAAACAGCAAAGCCCAGCGAAACGATATTATTTTGCTTAGATTTCAGACAATAAAAACTGTGACCATCAACCTGGGGACCGATTTTCAGACTTGCCTCTTCTCTCTGCTAATAGAAAAGGCACGGCCATTACGCGAAGGATGGTGCAGGTGCCCGACAAAGGACCCTGGAACCCGTCTAATTTATACAGCACTGTGCAGAGCCGCTGTGCTATGGAGTCAGGTGCCCCAGATCAGGACTCCATTTCTCATTGTGGGCCGAATGGGGGAGGGGAGCCATCAAGGGAAGCAAAGCAGGCACCCAGCAGCAGCAACGGAACATAATCCCGCATAACAGTTCAGAGCACCCACAGCCAATCCTTCACAGGACACAGAGGATTTACAGACACTGACCTCTATCTACCGACTGCGAGTGACAATCGTCCATTAGCTGTGTCTGAAGGAGAGCAGCTATTTGCACATATTGGAGTAGAAAACATTTTTCTTTCTTTCTCGATACCTGTATGTGACCTCTTTCATCAGCTTGGGATCCCAATTAAGTCACTGTTTGTTTTTTTTACTAATTGCTTAGGCCCCCACCTGCCTTTATTAGCAAGAAGGTTCGAATTTCCCCACTGAGGAAGGCCTGGTCTGAGGGGTCAGTCTCATTTCCACATTCCAAGCAGAAGGATGAAGGAAGGGATTCCTGGCCCGTCCCCACAGCTGTCGTCACTGTCGGCTGGACACCAGTGCTGTCCGGTTCCCAGGCTGCTCCAGACACTGGCGCCGGCCTCAGGGGTATCCTGCCTGGTCCCACACCTGTACCTCTCGTAGCTCACTGCTCCCAGGACAGCCTGCATTCATCCTGTCACCGTACACTAGCGTATCCCGCGCTTTAGCCAAATGCTGTGCAAGGATTGGCAACTCCCCATGCTGCTCTCTCCTCCAGCATCTCCTTCTTTTTATCCACAGCTACTGCACTGCTCTCCATCCTTCCAATACCTGCTCCAGTGTCAAATCCCACAGAAAGTGTTCACTAATTCCATCAAATGGATTTTATGTTACCTGACCCTAAATAACAGCACGTTTAAAATGAATTTTATTCATAAGACCGTAAATTACTGCAGAGCGAAGACTGTGCCTTCCCCGTCCCTTTTGTTTAGCTCTCTGAGTACCAGCAAAACGACTTGCCCAGAGCAGGTGCTCAAGAAGCAGAGCTGGATGATGATTTCCTGTGTGTGGATATTTCCACAGCAGGCACAGCAGTGATTGGACCAACAACACATTGCACACTCTCTTAGCTCGGCTGCCATAAGAGAACCCCACAGCTTGGGCGGCTTAAACAACAAATGTCATCTCTCAGCTCTGGAGGCTGAAAGTCGAAGATGAAGACCCTGGTGGATTTGGTGTCTGCTGGGAGCTTACTGGTTCATAGATGGTGTCTCCTCCCTGTGCCCTCACATAGCAGAAAGAGAGCTAAGAGCTCACTGGGGTCTGTTTCTAAGGGCACTAATACCATCACGAGGTCCCCACCCTCATGAACTTGTCACTTCCCAAGCGTCCCACCTTCTGACACCGTCACATGGGGGTTGGGATTTCAACCAGTGAACTCTGGGGGGACACAGACATTCAGATCCTCACGCAGATAGCACAGCTAGAATCTGAAGACAGAGAATAACAAGTGTCGGCAAGGCTGCAGGCAGCTTGAGCCTAGTCACTGCGCTGGGAGTGTAAAGTGTGTGGCCGTCTTGGACAGCAGCTGGCAATTCCTCAAATACGGGAGCCCAGAGTTATGCTATGAGCCAGAAATTCCACTCCTAGGTACTTCGCCAAGAGAAACAAAATATATGTGCCACAAATGCTAGCACTCTTCACAACAGCCAAAACGTGAAAACAAGCCACACATGCACCAGTGGAGGAAGAACAAACACCCACACAGTGGAATATCGTCTAGTGATGAAAGGGGTGAGCTGCCAATATAGGTAGGACATGCATGAACCTCAGAAACATTACGTGAAGTGGAAGAAGCCAGACACAAAAGGCCACATATCATGATTCTAGTTTTATGAAATGTGCGAACAAGCGAACCTATAAAAACATATAGTAGAGTATTGGTTGCCAGGGCTAGGGAAGAAGAGCAGTGGTGGGAGTATAGTGAGTGATTTCTAGTACATACAAAGTTTTTATTTGGGGTGATGGAAATATTTTAAACTTAGACTGTGGTAGTGGCTGCAGAGCTTGGTGAATATACTACAAAAAAAATCACTGACTTGCATAATTTAAATGGGTGGATTTTAGGGTATGGAATTGTATCTCAATAAGCTGTTACAAATGTAAGGAGAGGAGGAAAGGAAAAGAATCAACTCTGATATAGTCCGGTCTTCCCACTTTGTAGATAAAGCAAGACTGGGGGTGTTAATATGCCCAAAGCCACGTGCTAATTCACAGCAGACTCGAGCTGAGGGCGGCGATCCCCGACATTTGGCATGGGCCTAGCTTATGCCAGTTGGCTCACACTCCCCGAAGGGTGTCCAAACAACATGACCAGTGGGGAGTGGACCAGGGAGGCTGGTATGACTAAGTAGAGCATGGACAGACATGAGAGACAAAGATTGGGAGAAGTGCAGACAAGTGCACAAGGGGCAGACAAGGGAGAGTAACAGATATTGGGTGGATCAGTCAGGGGTCTCTGGAAAAACAGAACCAATAGGATGTGTACCTTTATATAGAGAGATTCATTTTAAGGATTTGGCTCATCTATTAGGTTGGTGCAAAAGTGATGGCGGTTTTTGCAATGATTTTCCACCTTTTACACTGCAATTACTTTTCCACCAACCTAATAAACGTGGAGGCTGGCAAATTTGAAATCGGCTGGGCAAGTCAGCAAGCTGGTGGCTCAGGGAGGGGCTTCTGTTGCAACTCAAGTCCGAAGGCCGTCTGGAGGCAGAACTCCCGCTTTCTCAGGGAATCTGAGTCTTTGGTCCCAAGACCTTCAACTGATCGGACGAGGCCCACCCACCCACAGAGGGCCATCCGCCTGACTTGAAGTCTACTGATTTGAAAGTTAATCTCACCAAACCGTCAACAACCTCCAGAATCCAGAGTGGTGTCTGATCAAAAAGTGGCCACAATGGCCTCACCACGTTGACACAAAATTAACCATCACACCAGAGGAAGAGGTGGACACTTGATTTCTTCAGTCTGGGTGATCAGCTTAGTGGGACTGTCAGTTTGCTGAGGCGAGATTGTTAACATGTACACATGGGGTCAATTCCAACCCCAGACAGGCCCATGTTCTGCGCTGGCCCGGCGCCTCTCTTCAGTGGTCTCTGGCCACACACGCTCACCTTTCTACGCTCTGGGCTCTCCTCAGGCCTCAGGCGTCTCTGCTTTTCTGGTTCACACGGGTCTTCACGGACGTGCTCACTCTTGTGTTATAAATTAAGAGACCTTAGACTTAGGACACCTTGGCACCTGCTCTACAGTGAATTTCCTCTAGAACTACACCCAGGTGATGAGAACACGTATAAGTGGGACCTGCACATCCCCAAGTCCCCCCACCTTTCCCACCATCCTCTGAGCGAGCACCGGTCGGCCCCACCATCCAAGCGGCTCCCGGGGGGGGGGGGCTTCGCTTCCCTCAGATCCATCCTGACGGGCTTCCAGCTCTTGTCACCCACCCCAGGCTCCTGGAGGTCTCCAGTCTACTTTCAATGAGATCACCGTCAAAGCTTACGCTATTTAGCTTCAAAGCACAGCCACACTTGAGACTGTCATTTCTAAGGACTCTCCTCAGGGCTGAGGCTGGCGTAAGAGGATTACAGTGTAGAAAGGGAAACGTAAAGCCAGTTTCAGCTGTTCCTGCTCCCCGCACCGCTCAGCCTGTCAGCCGACAGCTCTCCACTTGCCCACAACATGGCAGCCACGTTGCTGCGGCTGAGCTCTGCCTCCCTAAGGGCATCTTCAGGCTCCACCCCACCTTTGCCCCCTTCTGTAGGCACAGAATAGAGGGAGCAGATGAGTCTTATCGCGATCACTGTCACCTGAGCGGAAATGCACTCTGCCTTCAGGATAACAGATGTCCCTGTCACCAAACACGGATTGCCACCGAAAAGTTCATCCAAGTATTTTGTCTGCAAGAACAGAGGAAGAATCTCCCTTCCAGGGCTGACCTAGACCTCTAGAAACTGATCCCCATTTAAAAATGGCTCATTTGTTCCTGACCCAGTGACATGACAAGGCCTGTGGGTTGTGCGCTGTGAGGGCAGAAGGAAAGGACCTGGGCCCTGGGTCACAGGAAGCTGCCACCCCCTGGAGGAGCCCAGGGAGGTTCCCAGGGTCCTGGCCTCGGGGGTGAGTCACACACCAAGCCAGCCCCAGGAAGGTGACAGGCTCAGAGCCACTGTGACTCACCGCCCGCCCTCTGTGGGCAAGGGTGCCTCCCACCCTGCTGGGTGGGAGTATGAAAATGGGCCATGACTAATGGAGGGGCTGCCACCAGCCTGCGTACCTAGTTTTCCAGAGAAAAGTGATGTTTTGATTCTATCTCTTTTTTTTTTTTTTTTTTAGCTCACAATGTTGCTGGATATGTAAAGTGAGTTTGAAAACCTTACATATAATTTCCGAATTTCTGAGGACACATTTGAATCACAGACGAAGAAAACAAGAGGCCAGGTGTCTCTTGTACCTTTATGATAAAGATTATCCCATGAGTAACTAAAAGATTTTTCCTTTTTTAATTTTTCAAAGGCATAGAATTGGATTCATCTGCCATGGAACACCATTCTTAATTATTAAAATTGACTTTAAGGAGGGAAAAACAAGCTGGAATTTTCTCTGTCAATCTTCAGCTATCCCTGAGTACCCAGGAGCAAACGTGGTACGATTTTGTCACCAGTAAGTCAGTCTGTAGGACACCGTTGTCCAGAGTAGAATGGTTCCTCTATTTGTGCTCGTGTGCTGATGGCAAGGCATCTTTTTTCCATAGATAGCAACCGAAAAGACGGTGGTCTTGATTTTGAGCTCTCTTGCTCAGCTCTGTTCTAGGAGGCCAGGAACCCATCTGTTATTCACCAAACATGGTAAACACACAGGAAAATCATTACATAAATGAGTAATGGCTGATTTCAGGATGGTCCCCCAACGTGTGATGGGTCCACTTACGAAGTTTTGGCTCTATGATGGGGTGACAGCGACACACCAAAGAACACAGCGCCTGCGGAGCAGCCAGGCCCAGGCCCTGCTCTTCCCGGTCTCGTCAGAAGACGGAGAAAGCGACATGCTCCCCCCTGCACTGGTCATCCGGCAGTTAATTGAAGTCAATGCTTCAGACGTCCGTCAGAGCCAGTGTGCTCTCAGCTGAGGACATTAATGGTGAGGACGAGGCAACATGCCGTTGTGCACGTCCTGTGTGTCCGACCCGGTGCTGAGCCATCCGACACTGTCACAGAGCCGGCTTCCTGTGAGACGACCGTGCCCAGCTGTGCGCCTGTGGCAGCACCCTGAGCACGTGTCTGTGGCCGCGCTGGCGGTGGTGCTCAGTGGGTTGGGTGTATGCAAGGCACCTTCCACTCAGTATTTTCCTCTTAAGATGGGCTTAGCAGACTGTAATCCCATCGTAAGTGGAGGAGCATCTGAATACACTTTTCTTTTTTGCTGTTTTATGAAGGAACACCAAGGTCGGTTTCTTAAAGACAGGACAGGTGCCCAGTCCGGCCGCTGCATCTGCCAGCACTACCCCCCACCAGGGGTGCGGGAACCCCCCACAGGCCACCTCACTCCTGAAAGGCCACGTCTTCTCTGTTCCATCAGCTTTGTCTCCCTCGCTCCTTCAGCCTCAAATCTTAAACCCAGACCTTAACACGTAAAGCTGACTCATTTTCTGATTCAAGCTCACTTTTTCTTTCCCCTCAGATTTGCATCGCCGTTTTCCTTTCATTGTCTGGCCCCTAAGTCATGAAATCCTCCTCTGCTGAACTCTGACGTGTCATCGCAGTGCTGTGCCTGTTACGCACATGGCCGCTTCTAGGTGACGTGGGTGAGGCCTGTGGCAGCTCACAGGGATGGCGAGCTGCACAAAAAGGCTCGAATCACGTGCCCTGGGAAAGGACAGAGGGAAGGACATGGCTTCTCTGACGGATCCTTTAGCCGTCAGAGGGCCAGTCGGATGTGGACACACAAGGGGACAATGTGAGTAAGGGGGGACACAGGGAAGGGTGCAGAGGAGCCATGTGGCTGCAGGTGGAGGTGTGTGCAGGACAGGCGGAGGGGACCCTGCGGCTGCTGGACCAGCATGCTGGCCTGAGTTTGGCCTCAGTGCCACCTGGGTGCTTTCCATTTGATGGAGGAATTTAAACTTCCACCTTTACTGTAAGGGCTCAAATCTCCTGCAAGAGAGGGATTCTTTCCGGTACTTCTGAAACACAGAGGGATAATGAAAAAGTACCATTTTTCAAACTGGATGTGTTTCAGTTTGTGGACTTGACTATTTATTAGCCGGGTGATGTTGGATAAATGAACTCCCCTGCTTTGACTCAGTTTTCTGGGGTGAGATGGAAATATTAGCACACACTTCCTAGGACAGTGTCTGTGAAGTGTGAAAGGACGCATGCAGGAGCCAGCAGGACGCAAGTCTTGGCCCCAGGCCCCAGTGAGCCCTGTCACCTGGCTCTGCTGCCTGAGACTGAACTGTGCTGCTGAAAATGCAAGATTGAGTCCAGATAAGCCAGTAGGGAGCCACATGTCACTTCTGAGGTTTTGTAACTGAGTGGAACTTTTTATGCAGGAAAACAAGGTAAAAATTTCCCGAGGGGTTTCTGTGAGATTTCCAGCACTTCCTAAATTAGCCCTGACCAGTAAAACCACGACAGACTTCCTGGCAGGGCCTGGCACTTCCATTTCCAGTCCCAACCGAAAGCAGGAAGCATCGAGACAAGTAATAATTCAAATCTTCAGTTGGCTTCCAAAATGATCCACGTTCAGGTCCCTTGGCGTTTGCACCAAAGGTCAGGAGTTATTGTGATTTGATCTGTTCCAGACTATCGACTCGTTTTTTGCCAAACCGGTTGCAGACTGACTTCTAGCTGATGGTGATATTTTTATCTTCCTCATCACCCCAACGTGTGCTGAGCACAGCTCCCTGTGGGGAGCAGGCTCATCTAATTAGCAGGAGCCCCGTAAGCCTGAGCTACCTGGAAAGCAAACACTGCGCTTTGGGCTCAGACCTCCTGAGTACAATTCCCAGACCTGCCACTGATTAGCTTTGTGACCTTGAACAAAACGTTTAGATTTGCTAAGTCTTGGTTTCCTACTCTCAAATAAAGGAGGTCCACACACATTAGGATGGCTCCTATTAAACAACAACAACAGCAAAACAAACAAAAACCACAAGTGCTGGTGAGGATGTGGAGAAACTGGAAACCTTCCATGGCTAGTGGGGATGTAAAATGGTGCAGCCACTGTGGGAAACAGTACGGCGGTTTCTCAAAAACTGAAACATAGAATTACGACATGGTGAAGGAATACCAGTTCTCTGGACAGATAGATACTCCAAAGAATTGAAAGCAAAGCCTCAAAGAGATGTCTGCACACCCAAATTCACAGCAGTGCCAGGCACAGCAGCCAAAGGCAGAAACAGCCCGAGGCGTCCTCAATAGACGGATAGATAAACAAAGTGGTGTGTACACACAATGGAAGCTTATCCAGCTTTAAAACGGAGTGAAATTCTGACACACGCTACAACATGGATGGACCTTGAAGACATTATTCTCCGTGAAATAAGCCAGACACAGGAGGACAAATACTATTTGATTCCATCATAGGAAGCACTTAGAATAACCAAATTCAGAGACAGGAAGGAGAATGCTGGTTGCCAGGTGCTTGGGGAGGGGAGAAGGGGAGTGGTTGTTTAATAAGCACAGAGTTTCAGTTTGGGAAAATGAAGAAAGTTCTGGAGACAGATGGTGGTGACGGTTACAGGACAAAGTAAATGCTCTGACTACCACAGAACTGTACACTGAGAAGTGGAGAAAATGGTGCGTTTGATGTCATGTGTATTTAACACAACTAATTTGTTTTTAATGGAGAAGCTTCTATTTTCATAAACAGTTCTTCTGCACCAGAAAAGCTATCACAATTCAATCTTTGATTCTAGGCAAAGCCCACTCATCCACACCAGATACCACGTCACCCTGCTGACGTAGCAGATTTCAGGGTACAGAAAATGTGGGCTCTGTCTTTGGGGTGCAGACCTTGCCTGACAGGTGTCCAGCTTAGTGACCCAGTGCCCGATGGGCCTTCTGGCCTCTGGACACTCGGACACAGAGTTTTCTGGCATCTCTGTGAATGACCTGCAGGCTGAGGACCAGAAGCTCTCTCGCTGAGCCCCTCCACCAACCCCTGTGACCAGTCACCATGCTGCAAGAGGGTCACGGGTTTACTTCGGTATTTTCTTCTTTTATGCTGTTCTTCCTCCCTTTCTTTTTCTTCTTGGTTGTATTCTGTCTCCTGCAGCCTTGAGTAAAGGTCAATGAGTACGATTGTCCCTCTTTTATCCAGTGGATTCACTTCCGGTGGCAAGTTGGTACAGGACAGTGCTGGGAAAGTGACGGGGAGACCTGGGAGCACGACGTGAGCGGACGGCTGGCTGCACACGGTGCGGATGGGGAAAGGGCAGTCCCAGGACAGGCAGCCCCCTTTCGGGTAAAGACTTGGACGATAGATTTGCCAGATCATCGATGCTCAATCAAAGTGTCCATTGCCCTTTCGAGAACGTTAAGTCCTTCTGAGCTTGGCACGTAGCCATAGTCAGAAAACTGGAACTTTTCCATTATGTCATTTTGGGGAGTGGCACAAAGTCAAATGACACATTTTTGTCTTTGAATTATCAGATAGTGCTTTCACTTGTGTTCATTTTCCACAGATACAGGTGCCTTGGTAGGAAGCCTTAAAATTGTCACTGTCAGGGGACAGTAATGATGCCACGCATGACTGTGGACAGAGGTGGCCCTGGGACATCACAGCTGACCTCCCCGTCCTGGGAACAACCGAGCACGGCAATGGCACCGACGCACGGTGGGGAACCCCCAGCCCCTGTACCCCACCCTCGGTCACCCCTTCCCTCATTGTAGGGGGCAGCAGCGGTCAGTGTGGTCAGCATGGAGTGACGTGGGGCACTTCCAGGTGAGGGTACAGAACATTCTGACTTCCCTGCCTCCTCCTGCCGCCTCCCGCCCTCCTCTCACCTCAGAAGAGCAGACTCCCTGTTACGCGCCGGCACAGCCCCTCCCGCCCCCAGGCACAGGCTTGGCAGTGGACGCCACACCTCCTCCGATGACCGCAGCCCTGGCCTGCCTGACAGTGTCACCGCAGTGCTAGGCCGCCCGGCGTTTGGGGGTAACTGGTTCCCCAGCAGCAGGTAACCACACAAATGCCATGAGTGCAAACTCCAGCTCTGCTACCTAATGGCTTTGCATCATCTCTGTGACACTCAGTTTCCCCACCTGTAAAATGGGAAAATAACAAGAACCTTGTAGGGTCATTGGGAGGAAGGAAGAAGACGATACCAGGAGGGGACCTGATGTGAAACCACCGATGGGTTAGAGATTCGTGGACACGTAACAAACTACCCCAACACTTGGTTGCTTAAAATAGCAACTGCTCACTGTCGTTTGTAGCTCAGAACAGAGAGAGCACGGTCTGGGCTGCGTTCCCCCTGCTGTTTGGCCTCAGCTCGCCCAGGCAGCTTCGCTGAGCTGCAAGGTCAGCGGAGCGGGGATCACATGCCTGGCCGTGGTTCTCCTCCGTGTGACCGCTCTCCCTCCAGAAGGCGACATGTCGTTCTTCCTCGGTGGTCTCAGGGCAGAGTTTCAAGAGGTCAAAAGCCAAACATCACAAGATCTCCCCAGGCTCGGCGTCTGGGACTCCCACAGTCCCATTTCCATCCATTTTGTTATCAATTCTTATCAGTGCAAGTCCCGGGCTATTCCAGAGTCTAGGGAGGGAAAAGGATACCACTTGGGGAAGAGCCACCAAGTCACGTGAGGAGGGGACACCCATTCCTTCAGGAGCAGTCTGTGTCGTGCTTTGCAACGCCCCAAGCACACCCTCAGCTCTGTCTGTAAATTCCTCCCTTTCAAGTCACCAGAACAGCCCTTAGAACAGAGCCAGGGAGCCTGGCATCTCATTGGGAAGAGTCATCTGTGTCATAATGGGACAATTGCTTAGCCCCTCTAACTTTTGTTTTCTTTATCTGAAATTGTTTTCCTTGCCCGCACTTTCAGAAAGGGCTCCACTCTTCCTTTCTGCGTTCTCCCAATGCTGTTGTCACATCCAGTCTTCAGGAATGAAGGGGTTGGTGACGTCCACGCAGCTCCCCACAGGAAGCGCCCCGGCAGCGGAGCCTCAGCAGAGAGCTCCCGAGAGCCCCTGTGAAGCAGTCTTGCTCCTGGGCCACCTGCCCTAGACGGGGGGAAGCAGGGAATAAACACTTTCCATCTTTGGGTTCCTCAGCCGAGAGCTAAAGCCTTATTTTTACCGCTTTGATGGGGAGGAAGGATATTCAGCAAGGAGAATGGAGCATGAAACACGAGAACCTGAGCGAAAGAGCAGGAGAGTAGGTGGCCCAGTGCCCCTTCATGCTGTACCCCGCTCCTAACGCTCCCCAGAAAACACGGCCCCATTGGTACCCCTGCAGGTGAGCAATCCACAAGCATCCTCCACCGGGGACAAAGGAGGGGGAGGGGAGCCTCACAGGAGCTGGCAGCAGCCCTCTGATGGAGGCCGCCTCCCAAGGCTGGGGCAGGGGACCTTTCCATTCATCATTTAGCAGACGCGTACTGATCCATGCATCCCGGCCAGCGTTCTAAGGACAGACGTCCCCAAGGGGCCTCAGCTCTCTTCATAAGCACTGACAGCCTGACCCACGGGCCATGCAACTGTCTGCTAGGCCTGCCCAGGGACAGAAACCACCCATTGCTTGCTGGGTCGTGTCCCCCAGAGACTCCCAGGAGAGGGTGGGGACACCCGGCTTAGTGCTGCCTCTGCTCCAGCTCACAGCTTCTGTCAGACCCTCAAAGAGGCCTCTCTCCCTTCTGCCTTGGAAGCTCTGAGCCTCATTCCTTCTGTCAGAGCTCCGTTCTCCCTTCTCTCCACTGAGTTAGCTCACATCCATGCTTGGCTCTCTGTACCCAGGTCGCTTCCTGGGGAAGCCTGGCTGAGCTTAGTCCACATAAGTCCCTCTGCGAGGAGCTCTCATGTAAGGTGGTATTTTCCTTGGTAGTGTTTTCACTGTCATTCTACAGCCTTCATGAGAAGTTTTGGTCAATCTCCAGCTCCCTCAGAGAACAGGATCCATGGAGGTTTCATCTCAACATCCATTTCCCGGCAATCGGCATGATCTTTGCCAAGAGAACCTCAGGAACTATCTGTTGAGTGAGTGAACAAGTGAGTGAATGAATGAATGAATTTCCCTGGGTGGTCTGCAGAGATATTCCCTGAGCCCGTAGATGGCAAAGTAGGTTCCCAGGACAAGACGTCACCTGGGACTAAGGGCCCTCCTGAGAGGCTCCACCCACTTTTGAGGCCCAAATTCCTTCAAGCCTTCAACCTGTAGCCCTGTGACTGCTGTCCTGTAGTCCCTCCAGGAGACCCAGGGGACCACCGCCCGCCGCTTCAAAGACCCCCCAGGCCGGACTCAGTGTCAGTCCACACCTTGCTTCCATTTGGACAGACGGACATACAAGCCTTTGCCGGGGACAGGGAAACCAGACGCCTTCCAAGGCCACCTGGTCATGAGCCCTGAGGAGACCACTGGGAGGGCCAGGCGGGGAAGCTGCGTCAGACGCGGTCGTTCCCTGGTGAGGACGCATGGACGAGGAGCGACTGCCTGCCGGCGGCTCTTCTAGACGGTCTGGCCAGGTGCCCGCAGGACCCTGATTCGAGGGGAACTTGAGGCACACACCAAGGGGTCCGAGAAGAGGAAGCACGGTCATTATTTTCTGGAATAATGGTGACACCATGTTGAGGTGACACTGACAGCCGTCCCAGAAGCAGTGCCCAGCAGCCAGTGCTTCGTTGTTTCATGAATTATTAGAGTCACAGGCAAGTGAAAGCAACCAGAGTGTCGCTTTTGGAAGACACCTTGGAGCATGTTGGAGACATGTTGGCCGCGGTGACAGCCGGTGGCCCTGAAGGCCTGGAGCCTGGCCACACGGGTCACCCTGTCCCCCCAACCCCAGCTGCTCAGACTCTGGAGCCCGGGTGTCTGTGGCTGGGGGCGCTGACCACGTGTTTGTCTGCCGCTCTGCAAGATTTCAAGGTACAGACACCCTGAGGGCGTTCCTGGTGCCCACAAAGCCAGGCCGCTCTCTGCCAGGAGCTCTCACGGCGCAAAGTGAGTGTCTGGTTAGGGTGCGAGCATGGGAGAGAAAAATCACAGGGAGAACATTCTCTCCTCTCCCCGGAGTACCTCGTCTTCCCCGAAGATTAGGAAAAGATTAGGGATTGCACCCACCTAAAAATAGGAATTCCCTCACAGGAGCCTAGCCTGCAAGTTGGGTAAGCAGACAGCAGGTGGCAGTAGTGACCTGGCCCTTGTACCAACCAGTCAGTACACACACACACACACACACACACACACACCACCGAGCTCTGACTGAGGAAACTGAGGCCCAACGCATTACATGACATGCCCACATGTCCCAGTTGGTGACACTGACCATCACTGCCCCTTCCCTAGGGGCGGGCCTGTCACACTGCTCAGAGTCCCCAGTTCCACAGAGGGGAGCAAGTCCCATTCCTGCCGTGGGCGCGTGCATGTGCTGAGGCCACCACGTGCGGGCACTGAGCTGGGCCTGGCTTGGCAGAGCTGCCCTCACCTTCCCCTGGAGCTGCCGGGCCACGCGACCGCTGCCCACACTGAGGCCTTCGTCCGTTCCAGGGGAGCCCGTCACACCACGATGGGGGAGGGCGGGCCAGGAGGAGGGACAGCAAGTTCAGAGAGGGGGTGACATTTGAGTTGTGTTTGAAGTCTCATGTGACTCACACTTGCCTTCCAGGGAGGAAGGTGAGGTTATTCCAGGCAGAAGGGCGGCCGGCTACGGAAGTCGTCTGAGGTGCGCAGTGTGGAGAGTGTGAGGCAGGGTGGGCTGAACACAAACGTGGGTAGCTTGCGAGAGCGCTGCCTTGTCACCTGGGAGGGGCCCGTGTCTTCTACACGAGGACAGGGCAACGGCGCCCGTCCACCTGTCCTGCAGCGGTCGTCTGGGCCGGGCCGTCCCCCTGTGGGTGAGGGGCTGGACCAGGAGCTCAGCCTGGAGAGGGAACAGTCAGGACGGACAGACGGACCTGGGGCAGCGGGGCCTGCGGCCCACCCACCCTCCCGACGCCCACGGCGAGCCAGGGGCCCCCTCTGCACGCCCACAGCCCCCTTTACTGTGCCTTTCCCCTCACATCAGTGTCACCCCCGGGGTGACTTGTCTGCCCCCTGGGCTACACAGTGGACTCTGGGAAACTACTAGAAGGTGCTTTTGTTCTGTCTCTCGATGTCATCCCCTCTCAGGACGCGGCACACAGGGCTGCTCAGCAAACAGCAGGTGCCCGGTGGGCGACGGGTGCAGAGTGGGAGGGTCAGCGAGCACTCAGCTGAGGGTGCAGGCCGGCGGGCGGCAGTCTGAGCAGCGCAGGTGACAGTCCTGCACACCTGTGGGCCGAGGTCCGGCTGCTCAGTGGCAGCTGGGCTTGAGGAGAGGGCGGTTCAGTCATTCACATCAAACTCGGTCCCTGTCGCTGACACAGCAGCCACTCCGAGGCTGGCACTGAACCCTGGAGGTGTCACTGGGGACACGGACTACGTCCCCGCAGAAAACTCAGGTTCTGGTCAGAGGAGCCAGCCCGGCAGAAGCAGAGGCAGAGCTAAGGTGGCCGCACATGCTTTCTTTCCTCGGCCTCGAGGAGGCAGAGCAGGGCGGGCCACTCAGGGTGGTCAGGGAGCGTGTCTGAGAGGAAGTGACTGACTGAGACCAGAGAGAAGGGTCCCTGCTCCAGGCAGAGGGAACAGCCAGCAAGGGGGCCCAGAGGCAGGCCCGGCACCCGTGTGTGAGGGGCAGCAGAGCCATAGGGAGGCAAGGGCATGCGGCCAGCTCAGGCAGTGTCCCCAGCGGGGGGGTACAGCTCAGACTCCTAGAAAGAGGGAGGCCAGGGGAGTGTTTAGGTGGTTCTGACGTAACCAAGAGGTGCTGGACAGCCATCACTCGAGTCGCTGTGTGGAAAACACATCGGAGGCCAAAATGAACGTGAGGGAACCAGGTGAGGGACCACAGGCGTGGTCTAGGGAGAGGGGACAGAGTTTGCAGACGGGGTGAGGATGGGGCATAAGTTTGGGATGGTGTTTGAAGTAAAGGAAAAGCCGTGAAAACCTACCGATGGATTGGATGTGTTGTGGGAAGTGGGGGGACAGTGAAAGGGGAACTGGGATGAAATGCCATTGAAAGATCAAGGGCGGGAAATTGGAGTGATGAATCCTGGGGGTGGTAACATGACGTCCTGAAAGCCCTTTGGCAGCTCAGGCCAAGGTTTCCGGCAAAAGCCACATTTCAGTTGATGGAGGAGTGTGTCTCCCAAACACACCCCTCTTCCTGGTGCACGCGGCCAGTCCCCACCCCCGGGCTGCCCCCCTGCTCCTCCTGGGTCCTTCGCAGCTCTGAGCCTCGTCCAACCCTTTTGACGCGAGAAGTCCTTCTACGCCCAGTTGTCAGCAGACGTCGTCCACCTCAGCCACGTGCTAGTCTTTCTTTGGGTTATTAGCACGATTGCTGTGCCGCCTTCCACTCTTTATTAGCTGAGAAGGATATCAGGGCACCATTTCTGACAATGGTGGATGCAGTGAGGTCACAGTTGAAATAAAAGAACCATCCTGTTTGATCATTTTCTTTTCTCTTCAAGAAAAGGAACTGAAGGGGAGACAGCAGCCCCAGCGCTGTCCGAACCCCGGACTTGAATCAGAGGCTGTACCCAGCCGAGGTGTCCCCATCGGTAGGCAATGCCATGACCTGACTTTATATCCCTCGGAAGAAACTGTCCTCTTAAAATGCTAGTATCTACTTTTCAGGAACAGACGATTTTCAAACATTTTCACAGAATCTTAGAGAGGCTTTAAGACAGAAATTTAAGGTGGTTTCCTGCCAAAGGGGGAAAAGCAAATACGTGAAGCCAGGTCTTTGTTTTGGTTACAATAATATCTTTTTTGGAAACACACAATACTTCAGAGATTGTTACCTTTTTAGATATCACGCCTAATTGGATTGTTATCAAATCATAGGCAGCTATATTACAAGAGAGTAAACTTCAGTGTTCGTCCCAGGGCACATGGCAGACGAGGGGCAGATGATAGGCTGGAGCGGGGGTTGTCCCCAGCCTGACATGTGACAGGCAACGTGACTGCAGGACACGGTGGGAGGGCCAAACGGGAGTGTGCACACTCACGAGCACCTGCTGGGAAGGACTTTTCGGTTCTTTTCCCCTCAAGGGATGGAGATTTTGGAAATCTTTCCTGCGACGGCTGGCTGCCGGACCAGGTATTTTCAGTGGGAGGACCAGGTGTCAGGGCAGCCGTAAGACTCAAACAGAACCAGCGCTCATCAGACTTGTGTGTACTCTGCCACTCGTGCGTGTATCAGTACTAGGTGCCAGTGTTCACAGCTCAGTGGACCCGCAGGTGACCCTGCAGGTCTCCCATGTCCCCTGCCTCACGACTGCGTCCCTGCCGGGAGGGGTTTCCTTCCATGTCCCGTGAGCACAGCTCAGACATCTCCACACGTTCTTCTCCAAACGCTGACTGCAGACAGACCCTTCAGGAAGGTGGCAGGAGGAGACCAGGCACATGGCCCACACAACCCCATCCTTTCTCCTGGAGAGATGAGGCACCAGTGAGGCGGACTGCTGCCTGAATGCGTCCACGCCATCCTCTGAACAACCAGACACGTTACCAGAAATAACTCGCAGCAGCCACACTCGACATGGAAGAAGCAAATAAATAAAAGGATTGTCAAAAGAGCGGCGGGGTTGGCCTGGAGGCCGGTGTCCCTGCAGGGTGTCCCCACACCCCACCCACATCACAGTGAGTGTGGTAGAGCCATCCACCGTCCATACTGTACTGAGGGGAGTCGCCTTATTTCACTCCCACAGCACCTTTGAGATAAATACTTCCGGGATAACAATTTTCCATATGTGGAAAGCAACACGCAGAGAAGTGAAGTGACTTGCCCAAACGCACACAGAGCACACAGAACACAGCTGGGGTTGGGGTCTTTGTTCCCCCAAAACATGTCTTCCTGACCGTGGCCCATCCCACCAATCAAAATGCAGCACCGCCTGGCTTCCCCTAGAAATTGCGGTCACTGGGCTGCAGCAGGTGTGTGGACACTTGCTGTCCCCAAAATTCTCCCATCAGCGAGTGATTTCATGGCCTGAGAGTTGGGTCAAATTGGAATGTGTGCAAATCACCTGAGGAACTACGCAAATCTTATCTGTGCGGCGTCTGCTGTGCAATAACTGTGTCCCCAGCACAAGCCAGAGAGAACACTCGATGGCTTGACCAAGCAGCCCTTGTGCAACGGCCTGCTGAATCCAGAAATCTCTTACCCAAGAGCACTTGCAGCCTTGCTGGGCTTGAATGCTGGAAGGTGGCGTGGCCTCAGCTCCTGGAGAAGAGAGGAGCTCTGGTTCTCCCTCTGCCTCTCACTCTGTGTAGGCTGGGGCAAGTCCACGCATGCCTGCCTCAGTTTCCCCTCTTTGAAGTGTCCTAATAAACACCTAAGGTTCTGCTTCATAATCTAGTATCAAGTGAGCTGAGCTTCTTCCACAAATGCAAAGCGATAGAATGTCACTCCTAATCGTGCCACAGGGGCGTTTGTCTCCTGGGTCATAATTGTGAAATGTGGGGCATACAAGTCCTGGAGTTGGTACTAGGTGCCTGCTGCCTCTGGGTAATAATCGAGGCTATCTACTGACTCTTCATCTTCTACGTTTAGTTTTTGTACCATCTGTTTCCTTCCCTGCCTCCCCCAATGATCTTGTAATCTATTTTGTGTCATTAGAGTTTGAGAGCAGAGACGTGAAGCCAGCAAGGTTTGTTCCAGAGCCCCTTCCACACAAGAAACGAGGTGTGAGCCAGGGGCCACCTGCAGCTCAGCGCAAAGGATGGCTGGCATCAGGAGGGGACCCCGGCCACACACATGTTCGGTGCATTCAGAGCCCGGAGTAGCAGTGAGAGCTGTCCCCACCCTCCAGTGGCCCGGGTCATTTCCCAGGGAGGGGAAAGCTGAGCGAGAGCCAGGGAGGCAGTCTGATGTCACTAGGGCAGATTCCTGGGGCCCCAGGGGTCCCAGCGCTGCCGGCCCCCACCTTCCTGTTCCGTCCTGCCAGGCCTGCTGGCCTGCCATTGGCCCTGCGTTGCTAACAATGGGCTGCACTCCACATTAGCACACAAAGCATATTCACTGTTTTCTTTCCCTGCAGCTAAGTCCTTCCACTGCCTCAGCGGCCTCCTGAAGAATATAGACTCAATGCAGTCTCGGTGGGAGTGACAAGAGGGTTTGTGGTCATCAGACAGGCTGGGGACCCCAAGGATCGGCTGCGCTCTGGGCCACGTTGGAGGCAGCAGTGTGACATGGGGAGGGGTGGAAGGCAGTGAAGATGAGGGCCATGGGCAAGGCGGCACTCCAGGAACCTGCCGGGCAGTGGGGAGGAATGGGGGTGTGCGCCAGGCGCCCCTGTTCCCTCCCCCTGCTCCAGACCGGAGCTTATCTCTAAATCAAGCACGCATATGGCCAGGATACATATCTGCTGGGGCCTCCAGAGTTGGAAACCACATCCGTACCTTGGCTTCTGACGGCAGGAACTGCCCGGCGCTGGAGAACGCCTGGCCTTCACCAGCTGCCTCCGTTTCCTGCCAACAGCCTCTGCAGAGCACGGGAGGACCCAGTGTTCTCCTCTGGCTCCAGAGCGCAGGCCTCTCTTCCATTCTCAGCTCCTCCACGTGTCTATGCTTTGTCCTCATCACGCTCACTCTACGCTTCAGTCGGCACCAGTCAGCACCCCCCATGCACAGACACACGGCGACTGTAGCACCCCAGCCTGCTGTCTGCACAGTAGGTGGTGCACAGCCCTGGCTGCCTGCAAGACCAGCCTTGGAGCGGGGCCTGGCCTCGTGTGGGCACCTGCTCTGTGTGGGCACCTGGCAGGCTCACTAACGACGCTCGCTCCCTCCCTTGCAGCCCGGCACTCTCACACACTGGCCTTCGGTTTGCCAGCACAGAGCACAGAAAGGGCATTAGGGCTCAGGAGCGGGACATCAGATCCTGGTGCCGGGGCTGAATCCCAGGAGACCCACCACTTCCTAGGATGTGGCCTCAGTGTCCCCACCTGTAAAAGAGGGAGCAGTGCTAGGTCTGGCAGATGACGTTGTGAAACGGTCACTGGGCCCGGCACACAGCTGCCACCACGTTCACATCAGTTACTTTGACTGACTGAGCCCCGTTCTCCCTGCACTGGGCCTGGGGAGAGAGCTGCTCACCCCTGTCCTGTGCAGGAGACCTGCTGAGGCCCAATGGCACCCCGGTGAGGCTCTCAGGAGGTGCGGCAGCCCGGAGAACCACGCACGGAAGGGAGGTGCTCAGCTGCCAGAATTGAGCTGATGGTGAAAAACCTTTATTTTTGGAAAGAGCATGTTGTTGAGTGGTGAAGGCTTGTCCGTGTTTCCCCAGGGACCAGGGACCCTCCAGGCTCGGGCACTGTGTCTCCCTGGGAGAATGCTCTGGTTGACCAGCTGCCCAGGTGTCGGAACAGCAGCAGGCACTGCTGTGCTCTCTGGGGTCCCCCAAGCTGGTCTTAGCACAAAGGGGAGCTTCAGAGAGGGGGCAGCACAGCTGACAATTACCCCTGGGAACTGCTCCCCCACCTGGCTTGGAAGTATCAGGGATACCTGCAGACCTCACCTGCTCCCTGGGAAGCTGGAGGACACAGAGCAGTGGTGCTTCCGGAGCTCACACGTGTGTGGTTGCGTGGCTGTGGTGGGAAGGGCTCCGGGCAGACCCATCTTAGCAGGAAAGAGCGGGTGGCACAGTTCTGCTGGGCCCGCTCACGGGGGCCCATCACGCTCCTCTGGATGGCTTCTTCTCTCCAGATCTTTCCCCCAAGGCCTGTGCTTTCCTGGATATTAGGAGCCACACAATCCCCTTATCTTCCCCTGCGGCTCCCAGATTTTGAGGAGCCTTTGTTCCCCTGGTCCCTTACTTCTATGATCATGGACTTTCCTCACTGACACTCATGTTCTGAAGCCATGAAAGGAGGTGCTGGCTGGCACAGACTCCATCATTACTCACAATGGAGTGTGAATTCGGCAGGATGTTCTAAGCAGCCTTGGAATGCAGATGCCTCTCTGATATGTTGTGAGATGTTCCTTGTGCCGAATTTCTCACAGGAATCCTACCACCAGTTAGCAGGTGGGGATGTCTTCGGAACAAGCCAGGGATTATGAGTAAAACGCTTCCAAGCATTTTCGAGAGCTGAGGGAGAGCATTTTTACAAGGGCCCTCTGTGCGTGCTGGGCTGCACAAGCTGGCTGTTTGTGCCTGAGCCCATCAAGACTGGAGTGCAGTGACTTCCCTGTGACTCCCACAGGCCATTAGAACTCACAGCCTTTCAGAAGCGCAGAAACTCAGCCTGGAGCCTCAAGGTGCTTTCCACCTTAGAGGACATCGTGGGGACATCTGACTGGCACTTTATTGGTATTAGTCTCCAATAACAATACACAACCGAGCAAATCTCTCTGTTCATTTCATGGATTGATATTAGAGACAGAGTTTAAATGCCTGAGAGAAGAACCATCTGTGAAAATGAATCAGGAGGCTGTGATGAAACCCCCTTATCGAGGTTGCACTGTGCACTTGCCTCGATTTCATTATCTCCCATTTCCTACTTCTACTGTAATGAGCAGCCTTTTCCTGTTACCCAAGGGTAGCAATTTCCACTTTAGACAACATATTTCTTACATATCCTTTGGTAATCATGGACAACTTGATCATTTCCCCCTGTTCTCTAACAAGAGCGTCCTGCTCTTTCTCAGGCAGAAAGCCAGACTCTGGTCTCTGCTCTGCAGGCAGGAAGCCCGTGGCCCAAGCTCAGCTCAACAGTCAGGGTTGCACATCTCACGTGGAAACAAAATTAGAGTGGTCTTTAAATGCTAGAAAGGAACCTCTCCTTAGGGTGCCACCAGGTCACCCAGCCTTTGGGAAAATGTGCGCCAGTACCTCACTTCTCAGAAGGACAGATTAGCAGGAGAAGGAAATGTACTCCAAAATCAATGTAAACCCATTCAGTTTAGGAGCAAGACTCTTGCACTATCTCCAGACAGCAGCCTGGCCGGGGTGGGAGATGGTATTGAGTGCCCTCCCTGGATGACATCACAAAGGTGAGGCACCTTTCCACAGGGCCTGGAGGTGGTAAGGGCCCAAGCCAGGTGTGCTCAGAACTCCCAGGCTCAGGAAGAATCCAGGTGCTTGGAGCTGTGATCCAGGGACCACAGGAAGGGGGACCCCCTGCTGAGAACAGGAGCTGCGGTCACATGAAGGGCTTAGTTGGTGCCTGAACACTACCTGCTTCTGAAAAGGCCCTGAGGTCAGACATGCCCTGGTGGGGGGGTCATCCAGACATAGAGGCCAGACACTGGCTGGAAGAGGGACTCAGACGGGGCTCAAAGGGAAGGACCAGGTAGGAACGGAAGGATGCTACGTGACAGACACCATCCAAGTCACCTCCATCCTCACATGAACCTGGGAAGGAAGGGTTATTCCCACTCTACAGTCACAAAGCTGAGGCTCAGACAGGTGCAGGGATTTGCCCAAGGTTAGGAAGCTGGCACTGGAGGAAACTGAGCTATCCACGCAGGAGAGTGAGTCTCTAAAGCCATGATTTTCTCACTAGCACCTGTCACTCAAGGTCCACAGCCAAGCAGCACCTGCATCATCTGGGAGCTTGTTAGAGAGGCAGAGCCTTGAGCCCCACCCTGGACCTCAGGCAGAATCAGAATCTGCACTCTATCAAGGGTCCCAGCTGGTGAGTCTCCCTTCCCACAGATCATCCTCAAGTACTGCAGGGTCAAGTCTCATCATCCTAGGCAGGTGGTGGGTCACGATGGGCCTGTGGACTGTCTGGAAAAGAAGCCCTACCCTGAGGAATTAATGATCTAAGGTGATAATCAACCACCAAAAGGAAGCAATGGTAAAGCAAGAGTTCATGAAAGACAAAATGATTGGTAGATGTTGCACCTCGAATTGATACTGAGTATATGAGTCCATCTTTCCATCCAACCATTCATCAAAATTACTGAGGATAGAAAGTGTTGGAAGGACACAGGTTATATCTGATGACTGTTGCATTTTACAACGTGGTCAATCCAGAGAAGTTAAAGTAGCATGCCCTCAGAAGTAAGCTGAGCTTCTGAGTTGAAATGACCAGAATTGTCACCTAATGGAGATGACCAGTCTACTCCAGTCCCTACCAGATGGGCCATCTCATAAATCAGAACAAAAGAGAGTTGAGACCGTGAAGAAAGTAAATGGATGGCCTGCACTCTAATCAATGGTAGTAACATACCTGAGGAGAGGGTGGCAGTACAAGGAAGATGGTCCAAAAAAGAGAGGAGGGGGCAAGATGTGAGTGGGTACTTGTCAACTGCACCCCAACAAAGGGACTGGGCAGACATGAGCATCCCAGTCACTTGAATAGCACCACAAATTGTTCTGGGAGTTTTCCCAGGGTCCTCCAATATCATCCTCTATGCTGTGCCCTAATCATACCCTGATGGCCATTGATTTGGAAGTGGTCCCATGGGTAGTACACATGAATATCACTGGAAAGGGATACTTCTTACGGTGAGTTAACAAAAGAACTCTTTTGGGATTGTATTTTGCAAATTGTGAGTTCGAATATCATGAATTTGTTCCTGAGAACGTGGTCACTGCGAGATGCACTGACCAAATCAATCCTCTCCAGATTGAAAAATCTGTGGCCTTTACCCTTGACCTGGAAACTTCACCGAATGACTCAGTGGCCACACCTGCTGAGCAGTGGGCCTCCTTTCTTGACATGATGCTATAACCTCACTACCCTGTATCTTTCCCTTCTACTTTCTTAAAATTCAGTTAGTCACCTGTATCCAAATGCTCACTCCCTATCTTGTCTTTAGCTCCTGAATCAATTTTGGCGGAGATACTTAAAGCTCTGCAACCATCTCCTTCCCCCCACCCAGGTGAGTAGAAGTCAGTGTCGTCACTCTCCTCCCTCGGCAGAATGGGGAGCTGCTGCCCGGGTCTCCATCCTCTCGCTCTCCCTGCCCTATGCATGGCCCGGTCTGTGGACAATGATTTTGGGTCCTTTTTCAGTCTCCATCTAGTCCTCCAAATGTCTTGTTCACGTCAGAGCTCATTCCTCTGGAATTTGAAACCTGGCCTCCGAACACCTCACAAGGTGGCTAGGACCTAGTCTCAGAAAACCAATTCTCCAGATGTTTCCATCCCACCTGACATCATTTACTTGATATTCTCATGGTCTATATTCATCCACCACGAGGCTGTCACCACCTGCCAATCACACTCCCACTTTCAGCGCTGACAGTTTTCCTTGACCCCTGACTGAGATGTGCCCCTGAGATACGCTTGTCCAACCTCCCCTGCTCCAGACGTCATTCTCAGCCCTGTGGGCTCCTCCCATCCCTAGGCCATTTGCTTGTCCTGGTGGGCAGACTAAGTATCACCTAGGCCCACCTCTCTACCTCCCTACATGGCTGAAGATGGTGTTCCTTCTGAACAGCCCACTCCATTCCAAGACAGAGGAGCCCTAAGGAACAACCAGGGTGAGGGACAGGAATGAGTGACAATTTTATGTAGAAAAGTTTGACAAATGTCATAAAGATGAACTAGGAAAGGCGTAGGGGAGTATCTCCGAATAGAGGAAGTGGGGTAACTCTGGCAGAGGCTAGGCAATCACCGACTCAGCAGGAAATGGAAAGGAGATTAGTTTGTGGGGACTCACATGGATGGAAAGTGGGGAGGGGTGTGGCTGCCTGAGCAGTGAGACTCTCTGGAAGCTCATGGTCTCTGGTTTAGTGGGAGATGTTGTAGGGGTACCATTCCCCCCGTTCTGTGCTAAAGGATGCAACGAACATTCATTTCTGGCTTATAAGAAGAAAATTGAACAACCAAGATTAAGATGTTAGAGCTCAAATCTATGTCAGAGCTACTATGAAAGTGGGAAACAAGCAATCGAAGATGAGAAACTGATTTTCATGTACTGTTTCACTTTTTTACCCAATACAACAATTTCAGTTACAGACTTAAGCCATCCACAGCACCTCTGTGAACCAAATCATAATCCTCATTAAATGTTCAAATGTAGAATTATGTTTATTATACACACACAGAGGTACATATACACATGTATATATAATACATATACGTATGTGTGTGTAGATAGATAGATAGATAGATAGATAGATAGATAGATAGATAGATAGATAGAAAGATAATTTGCCGGGGAGAAGTTAAGTGAACAATGTCATGTGGTTACAACCTCAAAAATGTTGGCAGTACTAGTATATTCATTTGCAAAAGGATAAAAGTGAACCTTACCTCAAAAAATATTAACTCAAGATGCATCAACACCTGATGTGAAAGCTAAAATAATAAAACTCTTGGAAGAAAACATAGAAGTAAATATTCACGACCATGGGTTTGGCAGAGAGCTTAAATATGACACCAAAAGCACCAGCAATGGAAGAACAAATAGATACACTGGATCTCATCAAAACTAAAAACTTGTGCATCAAAGGATTATATCAAGAGAGGGAGAAAACAACTCATAGAATGGGAGAAAATATTTGAAAATCATATATCTGACAAGGGTCTATTACCTAGATTATATAAAGAGCTCTTACAACTTGACAAAAAGACAAAGCAACTCAATTTAAAAAATACGCAAAGGATTTGAGTGGACATTTCTCCAAAGATGATAAAACAAATTGCCAGCAAGCACACGAAAACATGTTCCACATTGTTAGTCACTAAGGAAATGCAAATCAAAACCATAATGAGATAGCACCTTACTCATACTAGGACGGCTACAATCAAAAGAGTGGGAAATGACCAGTGTCAGGAGGACACGGAGAATCTGGAACCCTCACACACGCTGGTGGGAACAGCAGAGGGTGTGCTTGCTGTGGGAAACAGGACGGCAGCTCCTCAATAACTTAAACATAGAATCACCATGTGACCCAGCAATTTCACTCCTATGGACAAACCCAAAAGAATCAAAACAGGTAGACAAACAAAAACTTATACATGAACGTTCGTATCAGCATTATTCATGAAGCCAAAGGTGGGGATCACGCAAATGTCCACACAGATGAACGGATAAACACCCTCCTATCCACACAATGCTTTCTGGGCACGGGTTTCCATTGGGTGGTAAGGTTCTGAACTAAAGGGTGGTGACAGTGGCAAAACATGTTTTTATATGCCACACTTTTTTTAAAAAGTGTAATAATCAACATTTACGTCATGCTGTAAACGTCACAAGATGCTTGCACATGCCTGAAAATATTATTTCATCACAAGTATTTTGGAAGTCAAGGAAGTCATGGCTATTTGCTAGAATAAAGAAGACCCCAGTGCAGCATCTCATTTAGGTCTTCAACCTGCGCCTGACCCTTAGTAGAAACTTAAAAGATGAATGAATGAGTGAAGGAAGGAATGAGTAGACAAACGGAGAAAGCTTAAGTGACTTTCCCAAGTTTACATCACCAAGGAATGAGAACTAACGTGTTGCCGGCTCACTGCAGTTAACTTACAGCCGAGACGGAATTTCCGCCCGTGCCTTCCGTATGCCTGTCACATTCATCCCCCTGTATCATGCCGTTCGCCAGAAGCATACTCCCTGCATGGTTTTTCTGTGCTTCAAGGAATTGTTAATAATTTAGAAAAACAAGTGATACACATCCATCATTCTCCATTAGTGTAGGCAGCATAAAACCAAACAAACTCTTCTAGAAAAAAAGCCAGGGTTTTCACAAGGCTAAAAGGCAAGGTTTTCCTAAATGGGGTTTTGATAAACTACAAGAAGATAATTTCCTCAAAACCTCACGTACACAATCCTACATTCCCAGCTCTTATTGTCAGGGTTTTGTGATGTCCGGGGGCTCAGCAGCAAGGCTCCCGGGTGGGAAGAGACCTCTCATGTCTTCCCATAATCCCATATGATATAGCAGACATAGTGATAAGAAGGAGCTTAGTTGCTTGTCACTTTGGCTCATGCATCATGACATCTAATGTTAGCTGGGGATTATTTTCCACAGTGCCCCAAACATCTGCTTAAAAATAAAAAGATGTGCCTAATTGTCAAAAGATTTGTTGACTTGACAGAAAATATGAATATATGTGACTTGAATTAAAAAACGTGTATAATCTGGATATTGGGTCACAGGTGTGGATATTTACATACAAAAGCTTGGCATTGACTAGAGAAGTACATCATTCAGAATCCAACACGAGGGAGGCGATGGAGTGCCGCGGCCGAGAGCTCAGCCCCACAGCCGCCGGCCTGATGGGAGTCGAGCAGCAGACCTTCCTGGCCGGGTCACCTTGAACAGTCCTCCCTGCCGTTCTTCTTTCTCTGTTAACTGGGTTAATGACAATACCGGACTCTGTGTGTGAGGTGAGATTTAAAGTACCGAGCCTATATACAGCACTGAGTGCAGGGCCTGCAAGACAGAAAGCACTCAAACCTGTAAGCTGTTAGGAAAACCCACGCATGTCAGCCACTAAGTCACATTAAGAAAACAGCTGAAAACAGCGCTAGAAACAAGGGTTTGGGCCTCTGAGGCAAGAAAGTTACACAGATTTCTCTCTAAAACAGATTTCTAGGCAAAGCCTCATCAGCAAGAAAAACAAAAGAATTCCAAAGACGCTGTCTCCCATGGCCTCAGACGCTCAGGAGGAATATACTCAAGCAGATGTGGGAAATGCCGAGAAGGGCTCAGAAGTCTAGCCGGGCTGGAATTTACAAATAACACGCACAAGGTGGAAAGGACAGACCACCCAGGACCAAAATAGGAGTGATGCTTGGCCCTCAGAGTCGGATGAAGCTTCTGGAACACAGAATACAGCAAAGACGCCCCTTCAAGGCGGAGGAAGAAAGGTGGAGGGTGAGTGGCCCAGGGCAGTGTCGGAAAGTGTGGGAATTCCCACTCAAAGGACAATGCTGCTGAGATGAATGGGGAGACCACAGCAGCAGGCGGGCTATCAGCTCGGGTCCAACAGTGAAAACTTACAGGGAGCGACTCTACCTCTGACACCAATGGTGTGTGTTGGCTTCAGGCCCCCATTCCTGAGACCCCGTTCCTGTCCTGCCTGGCTCACGCCGGGCTAATGTTTCTCTCTCTCTCAGCCCCGTCCATCCATCTACATGAGAATGGTAGTATTAGGTGGAAGCCTATATCATAGCCAATATGGAAGCCTATATCATAGCCAATTACCCCACACACGAGCAATTTAATACGGTTTACCCTAACAGCTAATTTGTATACATGCTAATGGTGACGTCAGACCACATGTAAGTTAACTGCAGTTAGCCCACAATACACGTTAGCTCTTGTGCGTCTACACTGGAAGATCTGACAGAAAGTTGGAAATGGGAAAGTACCAGAAAATGTCCTGATTTATATAAATAGAATACTAATAGTTTAAAAATCAGAGGGCTCTAAATAAATCATTTACATTGAATAATAATAATAAATAATAATAACGACTTTCATATTATACTGCCCAGGGCATTTTTTCTACCTCGGTCCTAGTTAGATTCTTATGAACATATTTTGAGCTCTATGGACACTGTCAGTCCCCTCACCATACCGCCAGGAAGTGAGGTATTAGCCACAGTAGAGACCAGACTCTCAGCAAAGGCTTTATTTCCAAATGCAGACCTCTTTCCACTGCACCACACTCCTGTCTCTATTTACATGTGAAAACTCCCAGAAATGGATCCTCGGATGGAAAGCAAAGCAGGTGTTTCAGGACTGGGCTCCAGCCCCTCCTTTCCTTGGCCGAGGGAGGTTTGGGTTACTTGGTAACGAGGTGGGTGGAGCAGGGATTGCCTTTCCTTGCTTAAGTGGGTGGTAAGTACCAAATATTTTCTGTTTGGAACAAAAGGTTTCCAATTTGGGGGGATTCTTACAAAGCAGCTAACGCTCCTGAGCTGCTATGAATACGGAGAAACGCCTTACGTCATTACCTAGTGGAGGGAATCCGGATCTAAGTTTCAAGCTGGCAGTTCTTAGAATTAATTTCCTATTTTGGACAAAAGGTCACCTTCCCCATTTTGCTCTTTCCATCACAGACTGTGACACTTCCTGATGTGCTCCTTTTAAAAATGGGGCGGGAGGACGAAAAATCCATATATTTAAGTATGTAAGCACTGAGTGCTATTGGGCAGGAAAATGTGGTTTAACTGCTACAGTAAGGGTCAAAATCAACATGTCTTTCCTCCCACTGCTTTTCTGAGATGATCTCATGACGATTCAAATCCAGAAGAACGTCGACCTCGGAGCACAGTGTGCTGCATCCCTGTCCCGTCCTGTGAGTGGCAGCAGGCGTCCCCAGTCACTTTCCACACCCCTTCAGCTTTTCAGGAGACCTCCAAGTTCTCAGTCTGTGCCCACGTCGGTGAATGAGAAACACCACAGCAGAGCCAAAATGGGACTTCTCTTTGGCAGGCTAATGGTCAGAAACATCTGCAATCCATCCATTGCAAAGAAGAAAATAACACTACACCCCACACAAATGCCTCCTGGAAAGTCTCTCTCATCCTCACCCAAGCTCACCTCGAGCCAAGAGGTAGGAGTGGATTTTACCTGTAATTATAGTTACACAGAACTTCAGCTTTACCTTGTTAAATAGTTCGTTTTAAATTTACACTAAACTCCTTCTTACTAACTGAAAAAAGCAACCCAAACCCTTTCCAGTTCGAAGTGTTCCTCTTTTATCTAGAACTTCAGCAGTATTTTAGGGTATAAAGGAAGCGAGTCTCGTCCTAAAATATAAATATAGCTCTCCCACTGGCTCCAGACATGGCTTCGCCTTCTGGCTGAATCTTGCAAATGGTCCAAAACAGAATGGTCCTTGTGTATTACTCAGGTTCTCACATTACTCTGTTAAATGTTCGATCATTCATATTCATAACCAAGACAGGGCTTACCATGAGGGAAATGTACTATGCTTCCTTCATTCCAGGATGTCATTGATTATAAACCTACCATAGGCTTGATAACACCTGTTACAAGTGTTGCAAGGTGGGGAAGCATTACAGGTTCATTTCCTACATGTTAAGCTTTCTGACTTAGAATGCTTTGTCTGATAAAAATATACATATGACCCACATAAAGTTCATCAAATGCATTCCAGCACCAGCAATGTAGACCCAGGAGGAACTGTGGGCTTTCACCTTTTCTTTGCCTGTGTATTCAGCGTCGTCCCTTACCCCAGCCCATTCTGTGTTATTGATTAAATCATGAAAGTTACACCTTATGCTGTTGGAAATCTCAAATATAAAACAAATTTCTGAACTCTGGACTAGGCATCCCAGGAACTGGTAAATGAGAGAAGTGTGAGAATGAATAAGGAGGGTGAGAAAAATTAATCTGTTTAAGGGGGCTGTCGGGAAGGAATGTCACTTCCATCCAGGGTACAGAATCAGTGTCCAGGGGGAGGGTTGATGGAATAGCTTTGTTTGTTTGGGTATATTTTTAGTCTTACGAATCAGAAAGATTAAAATCTTTCTTTTCATCTCTGGGGAAAACTTTTTTACAGAAAAGAGGGTTCATAAAGTGACTCTGGGAAAAATTCAGTCATCCTGGGATCACCTGGTAGCAAAGAAGGTAATCTGTTCTGAGAACTGAGAGGTCCTTATTTGGACCCCAGCACTAAGGACCCCAGGACAGAAAGAAGACAATCATGTTCCTTTGGAGAGGAATCAGAGAAGACCTAAAGGAAGATCCCGGGATTAGTTTGAGTAATGCTCTATTCAATGAATTATCGGTGTATGTATAAATAATCTATGGGACCAAGCTCTACCTAAGACTGCTGGCTGAATATTTTGTTATCCAACATCCTTTTTCAGCTTCACCTCTGTGAATTCCTTTAACCTGCTCAGTCATAATGCCAAGCATTATCACTGTCTCCTCTGTCCTCTGAGGACCCTGGGAGTCAGTCACTGTACTCTGCTGACCTAGCACCCACCTATGTCACTTCACTGTCAGTCTGCCACTCTCCCAGTGGGGGTCGTGATTCAGGCCCTGATTACTTCTTGCCAGGGCTGTTCTGGTCATTTGCTGACATGCTTCCTTGTCTCCATGCCCTATTCAATGCATCCTTTTTGAACCCCATTGCAAATCGATGCTTGGGTATCTTAGAGGCCAGGTTATTCTTGAATCCCAAATACAGCATTCTTCCATTAAAGAAATAAGACAGCCACTAGAGGAACATGTGCCCTTCATGGGGCATGTCCCCAAATGGAAAATTTTAGGAACCAAATTTGCTTTGAAGGTAAGCCTGCAATTATAGGAAGCCACCACCAGCAGGCAGTGTGCTGAACCATGACTTGAGATCTGTATCATGAATGGGTTACCTTCTGTAGCAAAAATCTGTATCCCATTCAGCGTGGTGCACATGGCTGGAGCAAAGCAAAAGACAAATTGTGATGCAGTAATTCAAATCTTTATATTTTTAAAAACTTCCTCAGGGTATTTTTCCTAGCTGAAAAATAACCTATGCTATTTATAAGCATCTAAAAAAAACAGAAAATATCTTAAAATCACCTGTAATATCACCTCCCAGAAATTGTCATATTACATATTCCCTTACAGTTTTTTTCATTTGTATAAGCATTTTCATAATTAGGATATATGTGTACGCATACATACATGTCAACAAACATACACATATGTGTGCCTATATAGAGACACACATACATTTATATTAATATATAGATATAAATATATATACACAGACAAACTCATTCACTATTCTGCCCCATGACTAACATAGTATTTGGCACATAGTAGGTTAATATAAATATCAGTTAAAAGAATTAATAATTGAATACACTGATAGATTAGAAACACAGGTAGTTAAGAAAAGAAAGAAGGAAGGAAGGGGGAAAGAAAGGCAGTCAGGCCTGAAGGGCGTTCATGTGAGCACGCCCTGCAGAACTTACCATGGTGGCTGGGATTAGGCCTACAAGGACACCCATCATAGAAGAGTGGATAGGTAACACATGGTAGATGTCTGCCAGCGAGGATTAGTTGATAGTTAAAAGAAACAGATTCAGTGTACATAATTACATAGAGAACTCTAAAAAGTAGTGCTTAGTGAAAAAAGAGTGATAAACAAATGAGATTATATTATGACACCTTGTGGATACATTAATAATACATGTACACAAGACACCAAACACACATTTTGAAATGACAGTCCCAAAATATATATTAAAGACATCAGAATGATTATCCACAGAATGTGAATACTCACACAGAGGTGGGCCAATTATTATAATGTGTCACAAAGTTGTGAGTGCAATTAATTCAGTCTTTTGCTTTTGAGGTCCAAGAAAATTATTCTAACATGAATTCCATTTCTGGCAGGATGACAGGATGTCCTGAGATAGCTATGCACTCACACACACACACTCACAGACAAAAATCAGTATAAACCATCTTTAAACTATGATTTAGATTATTTCTCAGAAGCAAATAATGAAGCAGAAAACGAACCCAAAAATCCAAATATGGAAACAAACTCTATTTTCCGGAAGCATCAGTGGAACATAGTGAAACTGACTTTCTGTTTGATGGCCACACATGGAGCACAAAAACGAGCGGTAAGTCTAATCCTTTCCCAAGTTAGGGCACCAAAGGGGTGCCTACTTAAAGTCAAAAGCCAGAATGATAGGGTAATTTGGAAACAACTTCTCCCCAACAAAAGGCAAAAGGAAAACTTTCCTAGAAGGAATGACAGGTCCTTTCCAGGAAATCCAACTGCACCCAGTTCTCAAAGAATCCCCACAGACAAATTTCAAAGGAACATTATAAAACATAAAAGGAAATAGGGTATCATGAGTGAAAACTAGTTGACAATAAAAAATGAACATGCATATTGGAAAAAGAAGGAAACATATCAAACTTCCAAATTTTCTTAAAGTATTGGAATTTGAAATAGAATAGTCAGATTAGATACAGCTAAAGACAAAATTATTTATTAAGTCTAAAGAAATTACTGTGGAGATCCAGGGAGGGCAGAGCACATAAACACTGTGCCTGCTTCCTTCCATGAACAAATTAAAATTACAACTAAATTCTAGAACAATCAACCTGCAGAACCATCTGAAGTCTGGCTGAACAGAAGTTTTATAACTAAGGATATAAAGAAGCCACATCAAGATTGGTAGGAGGGGCGGAGATGCAGAATTGGCTAATCCAAAACCTCTGTGTGGCAGTTGAGAACCAGAAGGGCTCTCTCAGCAGCAAAGTTTCCCCCCAGAAGAGTGAGAGATCCCAGCCCCACACCAGCCTCCCCCGGCCAGAGCACTGGTGCCGGGAAGAGGAGCCGCCCTATCTGGCTGTGAAAACCAGTGGAATGGAAGCTTGTTAAAAACCCAGGCATCCTCTTAAACGGCCTGAGTACAGATTCACTCGCTCGCAGGCACTCACCTTGGGCTCCAGCGAAGGGGCAGTGACTGGTAGGTGTCAGAGGCATACGGGTGGGAGGGGAGCAGACTGAGGTGTGTGTCCTTCGTATGGTGGTTAGAGGACAGTCCATTTACCTAGGTGGGTTCCTCCTCCAGTGCAGCCGGCGGCTGGCAAGCAGGCGCCATCTTTCCTGTGTTGAGCCCGCCCCCTACCTTTATAGCCACTGGTTTTCACAGCCAGATATGGCGGTTCCTCTTCCCGGCACCAGTGCTCTGGCTGGGGGAGGCTGGTGTGGGGCGGGAGTCTCTCACTCTTCTGGGGGGAAACTTCGCTGCTGAGAGAGCCTGTCTGGTTCTCAACTGCCACACAGAGGTTTTGGATTAGCCAGTGTCGTGCAGGGTCTCAGCTCCCACTCCCTGCCCAAGAACGCAGGACACGGTAAGGCCAAAAAGGAACACCCATGGAGCCATAAGTAGGGGAGTCAAACCAATATATTCTCGCTGGCGGCTGGGCTGGAGACACAGGAAACAGGATGTACATAATCTGCCTAACAGCAGTCCGCGCTTGCCAGCCACCATCTTCTTGCTAGCCCCCATTCCTTTCTTGCTAGCATAGCCACAGCCGTTATATTAGTGGCCAATGGCCTACGGGTTACAGCTGACGGCCAACTAGCCACAGCTGCTGGCCATCTGATCACAGTTGATGGCCATTTACTACCCGAGCCAGCACCTTTCTATGTGAGGCCGAGAGCCTGGAAACTGCTTTTTGGGGCTTTGTCCCCACACCAGTTCTGTGTCTCCGCCCCTCCTACCAGTGAAGAATAAAATAACTGAAATGAAGAATGCACTAGGAGGAATCACCAGCAGACTAGATGAAGCAGATTAGATCAAATCAGTGATTTGGAAGACAAGGTAGCAGAAAACACCCAAACAGAACAGCAAAAAGAAAAAGGAATCCATAAAAATGAGCATAGTTTGAGAGACCTCTAGGACAACATCAAGTGTCATGACATTCACATCATAGGGGTACCAAAAGGAGAAGAGAGAAAGCAAGATATCAAAAACATATTTAAAGAAATAATGACTGAAAACCTTTCTAACCTGGCAAAGGAAATAGACATGCAAGCCCAGGAAGCACAGAGTCCCAAACAAGATGAACCCAAACAGGCCCACACCAAGACACAACATAATTAAAACGCCAAAGGTTAAAGACAAAGAGAGAATTCTAAAAGCAGCAAGAGAAAAGCAGATAGGTACTTACAAGGGAGCTCCCATAAGACTGTCAACTGATTACTCAACAGAAACATTGCAGGTCAGAAGGGATTGGCACAAAATATTCAACGTGATGAAAGCAAGGACCTATGATCAAAATTATTCTACCCAGTAAGGCTATTATTTAGACTCAAAGGACAGATTAAGAGCTTCCGGACAAGAAAAAAACTAAAGTTGTTCATCATCACCAAACCAGTGTTACAAGGAATGTTAGAGGGACTTTTTTAACTTGGGGAGAGGAAAGGGATCAAAATTATGAATAATAAAATGGCAATAGCTACATATATATCAACAATTACTTTCAATGTAAATGAATTAAATGTTCCACTCAAAAGACATAGGAGGGCTAAATGAATAAGAAAACAAGACCCTTACATATGCTGCTTACAAGAGGTTCCCTTCAGATTGAAAGACACACACAGATGGATTGTAAAGGAATGGAAAAAGATATTTCATGAAAATTGAAATGAAAAATAATAAATAAATAAATACATACATACTTACATACATACATACATACATACATACATAAACAGTGGTAGCAATACTTAAACCATACAAAATAGATTTTAAAACAAAAGCTATAGCAAGAGACAAAGAAGGACCTAGTAATCCCACTTCTGGGTATTTATCTGAAGAAACCCAAAATGCTCCTTCAAAGGGACGTGTGCATACATATGTTCACTGCAGCATTGTTTACAATGGCCAAGATGTGGAGGCAGCCTGGGTGTCCATCCATGGATGAATAAATAAAGAGGAGGTGGTACATATATGCAATGGAATATTACTTGGCCATGGAAGGGAATGGGTCCTTGCCACTTGTGGCAGGATGGATGGACCTGGAAGGTACTGTGCTGAGGGGAGTATGTCAGACAGAGAAAGACAGATGCAGTGTGATTTCACTTATATGTGGAATCTAAAGAACAAAATAGACAAACAAAACAGAAACAAACTCATAGATACAGAGAACATTTTGATGGCTGCCAGATGGGAGGAGGATTGAGAGTGTGGATGAAAAAAGCAGAAGGGATTAAGAAGTACAAATTGGTTGTTACAATGTAGCTTTGGGGATGTAGGGTATAGCGTAAGGAATATAGTCAATAATATTGTAATAACTATGTATGGTGTCATATTGGTGCTAGATTTGTTGGAGTGATAGATGGGAGAGGGTGGGGGCAGGGTGAAAAAGGTGAAGGGATTAAGAAGTACAAACTGACAATTACAAAATAGTTATGGGGATGTAAAGTACAGCATAGGGAATATAATCAATGATATGGTAATAACTATGTATAGTGCCAGGTGGGTACTAGACTAGTCAGGGAAATCATTTCTTAAATTATATAAATGTCTAACCATTATGCTGTACACCTGAAATTAATATAAAATAATATTGAATGTCAACTGTAATTGAAAAATTTTTTAAACAGGGGGAAAAGGTGAAGGAGAATAAGAGGTCTAAATATCCAGGTATAAAACAAATAAGTCATGGGGACGTAAATTACAGCATAGGTAATATAGTCAATAATATTGTGATAGCGTGGGACATTGTCAGATGGCTGCTGGACTTAATCATGGTGATCACTTCTTAGGTACATAAATGTTGAATAACCAGGGCATACTCCTGAAACTAATATAATATTGTATGCTACTATATTTTAATAAAAGTCTTTTTA
Organism: Rhinolophus hipposideros; assembly: GCF_964194185.1. Taxonomy (NCBI): domain Eukaryota; kingdom Metazoa; phylum Chordata; class Mammalia; order Chiroptera; family Rhinolophidae; genus Rhinolophus; species Rhinolophus hipposideros. Next base: position 2,230,356 of record NC_138064.1, read on the forward strand.
AAAAAAGAAATTACTGTGATGGCCACAAAGAAAGAAAATGAGGTGCTAAATATAAGATGGGTTAGGAGACATGATGTCCAGATGATGTGGGTTGAACATACATTCATTCACTCAGAGTCTAGTAAGAGAGGAGTGGGGCAGTATCTTCAGTGGCACTGGCTGAGAATGTTCTAGAATTGACTATAAGACACATCTCTGGAGATTCAGATAGCACAGAGAATCTCAAGAAAAATAAGACAAAATTTATACCTAGATACAAAATGTTGATGTTTCAGAACACCAAAGATAAAGATCTAAAAACTAGAGAAGAGAGAAAATCCTGAAGGTCAACATCAGTTACACTGATAGCTGACTCGGCAGCAGCATCTATGAGAAGCTTGTTTCATTGGTCCCGAGATAAACCATATATCTATGGCACAGAGGTGAGGTCCCAGAGACAGATGTATACACAGACAGAAACCTGAGTGTGACAGCACTGGCATTGAGGACTGAGACAACATGGCGCTCTCTTAGCCTCGGCGTTGTTGCCTGTAAATTGAGTCTGATGAACATCCTCCCGGGGGCTTAGTTGCAGGGATTAAGCCCATGATGTCTAAAATGCCCAGCCCACTCCTGGGATGAAGGAACGAGCCCTCTGCGTTCCTGCCCCGTCCTTCTCCATCCCTGCCCTGATCAGCCCACGGGGCCACAGAGCACACGCGAAGCCTCCTCGGAACAGGTCTGGGGCGTGTGTGCTGGAGCAGGTCGCAGTCACCCCACCCCAGGCTGCTCTGCAGTGGCCCTCTCTCACTGGCTTCTACATCCTCAGTGGGCCCTGCAGCTGGTTGGTGCTTGTCATCCAAGCTCAGCTCTGCTCCTCAGATGAGCACCTCTGCCCTTGGGCACAAAGAAATGCCAGACACCTGTTGCCCTGGCCCTTGCTGGTGTGATACCAAGACCTCCCACAAACGTCACAAGCAGAGCCAGACACAAAACACACTCTTTCCCCACTCTCTCCCACTCAAAATGCCCGGACCACAGGCTCTCCACAGGTGCTGCCTGCCTGGTGACAGGCTTGTCTGAGGCCATCAGTTTGTGCCATAGAATTATGCTTCTCTGAATGATTTAAGAATAACATGACTCAGGCACATAATATGGACAAATACCAGACCATTGTCATCATCTCCCGTGTGTCCCCTAGCCATTCCCCTGCAGCAGCCCCTGTTGGGTTCTAACTGCACTGTTCACTGAACACATGACCTTGGATTCTGGCCTGAGAGCCTCTAACTTGCTTTATAAACAGTCACCCTGCCTCTTCAACATGTCCCGGTCTTTTTCACGGAACCCTCTGCTAACCTGCAGGAATGATGTTTTCTAAAAGGCAATGTATATAGACCACGACACTCCTGTCCCTAAAATCTTAAAAATCCAAGATACAGATCATTTGGTCCTTTGTGATGTGGCTGTAGTTTCACCTCCCACTATTTCTCCAAATACATCTTATATGTTGACCTATATGCAATTTTCCAAAATGGCTATTTTTTTTTCATGTTAAAATAATGGGTGTGATGGAAGGAGAACTGACTCTGGGTGGTGATCACACAATGGGATTTATAGACGATGTAATACAGAATTGTACACCTGAAATCTATGTAAATTTACTAACAATTGTCACCCCAATAAAATTAATTAAAAAAAATAATAATAATGGGTGTTTTGGGACAGTCTCAAGCGTAGAGACAAATTTCAAGTACACTACTGAGAAGCTTCTTTCCTAACTCATCTTTATTACTATGTAGGTCGCTGTCATGGTGTTCAATCGACCTTCAGATGTTTTAGAGTATATTTTCTCTACACAAAGAAATGATTCCTATACATCTTCTGTAAGACCATCAAAATGGGAAATTAACACTAATATACTACTATCATTCAATCCTATCCAAATTTTGCCAACTGGCCCCTAAATACCCTTTATACCCAAAAAATCAAGTTTAGAATCATGTGTTACTTTGAGTTATGATTCCTCTTGAGCCTCTTTCAACCTGGAAAAGTTGCTCAATATTTCCTCGACTGTCAGGTTCTTGGCATATTTCAAATTCTGGACATATTTGAATTGTTTTAGGAATGTTTCCACATGTCTGTTTGCCAGGTATCATCTCATGATTTGTTTGCTGTGGAACACAATTCTATCACATGGAACACAATTTAGTTGTGCTAGGTTGTTGTTTATAATACTTCGGGACTTAGTTAATATTTCAGCTAGGAGTTTTGCATCTCTTCATGACAAAGATTGGGCTGCTGACTTCCCTTTATTGTGATGTTCTTTTCAGCTTTTGTATCAAGGTTTTACTAGCATTATAAAAATGAGTAGAAAAGTTCCTATTTTTCTATTGTCTGGGAGTGTTTGGAAGAATTCACCAATGAAGCCACTTGGATGAGGCGTTTGCTTTGATGGAAGGATTTCATAAGAGTCAACAGTCATTAGATATAGGATTATACAAATACTTTATTTCTTATGTGTCAGTTTTCAAAAGCTGTATTTTTCTAGGGATTTCACTATTGTATCCGAATTGTCAGATATATTGACATAAAGCTTTCAATAAAATCCTAATATTAGCTTTTTAATGTCTATTGTTTCCACAGTAATGTCCCATTTTTTTATCCTTAATATTGGGAATATATGCTGTTTCTAATTATTCTTTTATGTGGCTGATCAGGGCTTTGTCAATTTAATTGGCTTTTACAAAAAAGTGACTTTCAAACTCTGTTTCCTTATATCTGAGGTGTGAATTTCATGTTTTCTTATTTCCATCACTTTTTGATTCAGCATGACAATCATCGTCTTTTTATTTGGAACATTTTCAGTTCTCATTATTATAACTAATTTTATATTTAGGTTCAAATCAACCATTTTACAACTTCTTTTCTATTTGGGGCACGTGTTCTGTACTTTATTTCCTTTCTTTCTGGCTTTACAGTCTCTTATTGTCCTTTTAGCACTTACTCCAGATATTACAACAGCTTCTTTGGTTATCTGTATTTTACCACTTCCTAAACAATGTTGAAGTTCCCTTCCAGCCTTTTGGCCTCTTGTTTTTGTGTTTTGGGTGGTGGGTAAACAAACGTTTAAAATTTTGAGGTAATTGTAAATTCACACGCAGGAGCAAGAAGTCATACAGAGAAGTCCTGTGGTTCTGGTTCTCCTTTCCTGTTACGGCAACATCCTTATAAGCCATAGACAGTATCTCAACACGGTACTGATGTTGACACAGGCCATCCAGCTCACTGGGATTCCTCCATTTTACTTACACGTGGTGTGTGTGTAGTTCTGCCCATTTTATCACGTGTGTAGGGCCATGTCCCCATCACAGTGGCCACACAGCAGAGTTCCATGGCCACAAGGATCCCTCATGTTGCATTGTTCTAACGCCTTCCACCCACCTCACCTCCATCCCTGACCCAGGCCATACTGATCTGTTCTCCATTTATACAATTTCGTCACCGTGATTGACTTATGCTGTCGCCAGTATCTTCCTTTGTATGGTGCTCTAAAAGGGCACTCTGAGTACTACAGTTCTCACAGTCCACGGGTGTCCAACCTTTTACCAAGCTGAGTGAAGTTCAGAAAACCCTGTCACACTTGAGTTCTTTTACCTTTCCCACTTTAAATACCACCGTCTTCAGTATCGGATGGTGTTACAGGTTTTGTGTCAGTCATAAAATCACATTTATAAAACTCACAAGAAGGATGGTCTCTTGTATATACTAATATTTCTGTTCTTTCTCTTGTTCCTTCTTCACCCCTGATACTCCAAGAATTTTTCCTTTTCATTTCCTTTCTATTTAAAGAATTTCTTGCCACTTTTTTGCTCCCCATTTCTTTGAATCCCAGGTTTTCAGCAACATTCCTTTAAATGCTTTTCCAGACCTACTCTCTCCTCTCCTTCTTGGACTCCAGCGATCTCGATCTGAATGATGAATCTTTTGTTATTGTCCCCCAGTCCCCTGAAGCTCTGTTCATTTTTTTCACTCTGTTTTATATCTATGTTCAGATTGTATCAATTATATCGCTCTGTCCTCGAGTTCACTGATTTTATTTTCTGTCATCTCCATTCTACTATTGAGCCCATCCAGTAACTGTTTTATTATTTCTGTTATTGAAATGTTCAGTTCTATCATTTTTATTCGGTTCTTTATAGCTTTTTTGCTGAGATTTTCTAGGTTTTTTTTTATTTGTTTCAAGAGAATTTGTAATTTGATTAAGCATTATTATGATGGCTGCTTTAAAATCTTTGCCAGATACCTTCAACATCTCATTCATCTCAGTGTTGGCAGCAATTGACTGTCTTTTGTCATTCAAGTTGTTAATTTCCTGGTTCTCAGTATAAGAAGTGATTTTCATTATATCTTGGATATTTAGGTTCTTATATTAGGAGACTCCAGGCGCCCCCCCCCCCTTTTTTTTTCTTTCTTTCTTTCTTTTTTTTTTTTTTTTTTTGAGCAGGAAGTCACCCTACTTAGATTTAGCACACAGGTCCTGGCCTATTTTTGTGGATTATGGTTTCAATGACAATATAGTTTTTAGTACCTTTGCAGTATTATTTCCATCTGTTTGGTTTATCTGTTTCTACTGGGATTCTTGCCAATGCTGCCAAAGAGGATTAGGGAAGTTTCACCCAACCAGGTTATCTGTTGTCTTTAGGTGGGGGAAGGGACTCTCCAGTCCCCAAGGAGGAAGCTCTTCCCGGGCCTGGCAGTTTGTGACACTGGACCCCTTGCCTGCCTGCTTGGCTGTCTGGTATCTCCGAGTGACCGCGGCCCAGGAAGCTCCTTTCTTCCCACTGATCTGAGATTGTCCTCCCCACCCAGAGATTCCAGGCAATTTAGAAATTAGATGGTTCTTCCCCCCTTTAACTGCTCCCCAAATTTTCTTTTGGTCTTTGGGTCTCAGCAGTCTGACTGATGTGCTTAGATTTGATTTTCTTTGATTCATTCTATTTGGGTTTCCTTCAGCTCCTTAAATCTGTGGGCTAATGCCTTTGTTAATTTTGAAAAATTCTTGGCCATTATTTCAATCATTCTTTTCCTCCATTATCACTCTTCCCCTGAAAATTAGATTACATATATGTGTCACCTTTCCACCATGTCCGGCATCTCGGATGTTATTCTCAATATTTTCTAACCAGTTTTCTCTCTACGTTTCAATATGGCTACTTTCTCTCAGCTTATTGTCTCTGTAGCTCTGCCTACTTGTTATCCTATAGTTTCAATTATTATATTTTACATTTAAAAATTTTCTGATTTCTTACTTTCTAGTTCTCTCTGTTGTTTTCCATTTTGTCATTTAATTCCTTGGATATATTCATTTTAATTAAATTAAAATCGGGTGATTTTGATTCCACTGTTACTACTACTGATTTTCGTACATTTTCTCTTGATTCCAATTACCAGTATTCCCAGTGATTTTTATATAGTCTGCTGGACATTGTGTACAAAAAAATACCAGAGGCAATTTTAGGCTGCAGTGACCTTATATTCCTCTAGGTAGGTTTATTTTTGTAACTTGTAGGTACTTAATGCAGAAGCAGTTCAACTTCATCCCGCCTAGGACTGAGTCGTTTCAAACTCTGTGGGTCTATTTCTGATTTTTGCCTCTGAGAGTCCCAAACCCCTTCATAGTTCCTGAACTGCTCTTTTGATTCATTCTCCACCATAAGACTAGAGAAAACTCTCCTCTACTTCATTGCTTCTCAGCAACCACCACCAATAGCAACAACAAAAAATTCAACAAATGTTTTAAAGGAAAATGCAAGACCAACTGTAGCATTCACCCATCTGAAATTCCATTATTTAAAAAGTTTTGTCCCTTTAACACTCTGCTGTCTCAATAGGTCTCCAACACCTTCAATTTTTACTTTTTATCCATCACTTCCAGTTTTAATATATGGAAGAATTTGTCTACAATGACCCACTTGAAAGTTATCTGAAATAACTTATCTCCTTACTATACATTTTAATACCTGAAAGCAATATTTTTAATTTTACATAATCTCTGATCCTTTTGATAAATTTTGTAGCTAGCTTTACCTATTACTGCTTTCACATAAACTTTGGTAAAATTATTTCAGTTACTAGAAAAAAAATTATATGGTTTTGGGCTGAGTTTTGTCAAGAACTAGCATCTTTATTATTTCCATTTGCCACTCAGAAATATGGCATAACTTACTGTTAGATTTCCAGTTATGGCTCTCAATAAAGTTTATCTCGTAGGTGTTGGGTTATTAATGGACCTTTTATTTGTATTACACACTTATGAGTAGAGTTTTATTACTAATTATTTTAACTAGTTACTGCTGGCATCTAAGACTATTATCCACTTTATACTTGGTAAATTTGGGTAAGGGTTATAATTACTGGTTATGGACTATTTTCAGTGTGGGATTTCTCAGAGACATTAATTTTTTATTATATATTGTCAATGTCCGTGATGTTGATTTAATGTGTAACATTTCCAAAATTATTCATTCTGGAAAAAATTCTGTATTATAAACATAACAATTAAGATTACTGTTTCATGGAACTTATACTCTGTGGATACTATTCAGAAAATGTTTCAACAGAGTTTTTTCATTAAAATGATTTCTAGTCCTGGTTTTCACCATCAGCACATGGCATCCCCACCTTGCAAATCCATGATATACTACAGTTTGTATCTGAGATACATATACTTATAATGTCCTGAGTTTGGTTTCAGGCTGTGGAATTGCAATGGTGCTATGAAGGTGCACGTGAGCTTTCACACGCATGTGTGCACCCAAGGCAGGCATCACAGACGGTTCACTGGAAATATCACTAATCAATCAAAGTGCACATGGGCACTTTCCCTTGGAGTCAAAATGTAGCTTCAGAATCCTTTACAATACTGTTTTCTCAGGAGCCACAGTACAGGTCAGAATTGATATACAATAAAAAATTGTTCTATCGTGGCAATAATGTTCCTCACTTAGATGATTGCTGTTAAATTATTTAATTTTCTGTTTCATAAATAACAGTAACATTCAGATTCAAAGTTAAGTCAATCTTACAATAATTAAATTTAATTTCCACCTCTAGTCCTTTGACGCCTTAATGTTTTTCTTGATTGACTAATTTTGATTTATTTCTTGCCTGACTGAAACAAATTTTTGTGCCATTATTAAAGAAAGGTTATAGAAGTGGTACTTTCTTTTTGAATGTCTGGAAATGTCCTTCTACAGCTTTTATATGTGAATGAAAAAAATACTGTCACATCACAATATTGAGTCAGATCTTTTGCACTAAAAGTTTTGTAGATGTCGCTTCTGCCTTTTTTTCTCATAATACCAGTATATAGGAAAGCTGTGAGATAAAAATATTTATTAAGCATTTGTGATTACTCAATTTCTGTATCTTTTCTTTTTTTCTCGATATGTATAAGAGTTTTTATTATTACTGTTACCTTCGTAATTCAAAATTGTTGCCAAGGGAAGTCTGGTAGATTTCTTTTTATTAATTTTGCCTAGGTATCAGTGCACTCCTATATTACTCAAGAAACTTTTAATCAGTTTTGACTTTATGTATTACTTCTACTTTAATTGCTTTGTTTGCTTCTTCTCGCATACCTATTATGCTTCGTTAGCTTTGTCTCTCTGTCCTCCATGATTACTGTCTTCTCTTTTATCTTTTTCATTTCTTTGCCCCTATCCTGAGAAAGCTAGTAGAATATCACCCAACACCACTGATTTAATTTTCAACTATGGGAGACCTGTTCTTTATTGATACAACCTATTTTCAGAATGTGTAAATTTATTTGGGTATCAAATTCAGTAAGAACTAAACCCTGCCTTCAAGATATTGGTAGAAGTATATTTGAAACAACAAATGAACTTAGAAAATCGAGAATATCAATAAAAAGGTATACATTACCTTTAAAAGGACAAAATGGAAATTCTGGAGTTGAAAATAATAATGACTGACTTTAAAAAAATTCTCTAAAAGACTTAACAACAAATTTGAGATGGCATAAGATTCAGTAACCTTTCAGATAGAACAATAAAACTATTCAATATGAATAATAAAGATAAAAGATTGAACAAAAACAAAGTATCAGAGATGTGTGTATAATATCAAGTGTATCAACATATAGGTAATGAAAGTCCCAGGTGAACAGAAGAGAGAAAAGGGGGCATAAAAATTATATGAAAAAATAGTGGTTAAAAACTTCCCAAATTTGATGAAAAAATATTGATCTATAGATCCAAACCTCAGTAAATCCTAATTTGGACAAACAGTAAGAGATGCACACTTAGACACATCTTAATTTTTTAAAAGATAAACAGAAAATCTTGAAAACATCAAGGGAAAAAGGATTCATCAGACAGAAGAAAAAACAATTCAATTAATGCTATCTTGTAATTAGAAACAATGGAGGCTAGAAAGCAATGGAATGACATTGTCAATATGCTGAAAGGAAAAGTGTTAATCAAGAATTATACATCAGTAAAACTGTCCCTCCAAAGTGAAACAAAGTATTACCAGCTAAAGAAAGACTGAGAAAATGTGCTGGCAGCAGATCTGCCTTACAAGAACTAGTAAAAGAATTTCTTCCAGCTAAAAGGAAGGAAAACCAGAAGGAAACTAAAATTCACAGGCTGAAATAATGAGCACTGAAAATGGTCAATATGTTGATAAATATAAAACACTCTATAAAACATATTTTTTTCTCATTCTTTTTCGTAACTTCTTTAAAAAACATAAGATAGGGTAAAGCAATAATTTATAATACTGTATTCTTAAATAAATAAGCTATATAGACAATGATAACTCAAAGGAGGGGTGCAGAAAATGAGATGTGTTGGAGCAAAGTTTCTATCACAAAACTTTGCGATTTGTGATAAATTAAGATGTATATTATAATCTGTAGTATAACCATTAAGAAATAAAATTTTAAATATAGTTTAAAAAAATCAAAGAAATTAAAATATAGCCCTAAACGTATATATCTAACACAAATGGAGTACAAGAGATAAATGAAATGAGTAGGAAACAGATTTAAAAACTGGCAGCCATATGTCCATCCACCTCAGATATTACATTAAATGTAAATGGATGAAATACCCCATTCACAAGGTACAGATTGTCAGATGGATAAAAAACTAAGACTCAACTGTCTATAGAAAATACATCATAGATTCAAAGACACAAATAGGTTGAAATCAAAAGAAAGATATAACATGCAAACAATATCCATGAGAGAGGTGAAATGTCTGTACTAATAGCAGATAAAATAGACTGTAAGATAAAAAATAGAAACAAGGAGACACTTTCCATAATAACAAGAGGATCAATATATCAGGAAGATAAAACAATTATATATATATATATATATATATATATATATATATATATATATATATATATATATATGACTAATAACAGGAAACATACATGAAGCAAAATGTGACAGAATGGAAAGGAGAAATATTCAATTCATCAATATAGTTCAAAATTTCAATAACTCTCTTTCAATAATTAATAGAACAACTAGTCAGAAAAGTAGCAAGAATATAGAAGACTTGAACAGCATTCCTTCCCAACTTGACCTAACAAGGAAAAGTTTTTAATATTTTAAATTGAATAAAAATTAAAACACAGATATCAAAATGTATGGGATGCCATTCATATAGGGCTTATAGAAACATTTAATTTTTTAGCATCTATATGGGTGAAGAAAAATGTCTCAGATTAATTACCTAAGCTCTCAGCTTAAGAAACTAGAAAGAGAAAAGCAAACAGCCTCCAGCATGCAGAAGGAAGAGCACATGGGCCTACTCACTCCATTCCGGGCAAGGAGCTCTGTCAATACCATCCAGATGGAACCTAGGTCAGGGATAGAACATATTTTCTTCAAGGGCCAGGGAGTAAACGTTTTTTTTTTTTTCTTTTTTTTTTTTTCAGCCATAGTTTCTCTGTAGCAACTCCTCAACTCTTGCTTATAGCACGGAAGCAGCCATAGACAACTACTTCAAAATGTAAAAGCCATCCTTAGCTTAGAGGTGAACTAGAAACGGGTGGTGGGCCAAATGTGGTCCTGGGGCCACAGTCTGTACATCTCTACCTAGAGAATAGAGTCAGAACAGACATGCATGGTAAGTGTTGAGCCCCACTGAGGAAGGGAACATATCTTTGCAGTCCTGTGTCCCCAGTTGGTGAACCCATGAGATGACAGAATTTAGGAGAAGCGTAGCCATTCTGTAGAATATGTAGGATGAAAAAGGAGAAGCAGCTGGCCTACCAGTAGTAAGTGTTTGGAAATGGAATTATATAGTTTTAGTTAAGTTCTAGAGGGAAAGATCTAAAGACGGACTCTAACATGTCGTACGTGTCTAACATACATACATTATTTCATTTAATTGTCACAAAAACCTCCATTTTACAAATACTGAAATTGAGGGTCAGAGAAGTTAAGTAACCTGCCCAAGATCCCATAAGTAAGAGGAGATCGAAAAAGCTCAAGCTTTTTGCATGAAACCAGGCTTACTTGCCTTGTGGATCATAGGCTTACACTTGGCTCTTTCCATCCCTGCTGTTCTTAGAATTTCTCTTTCAGTACTAATACAAGGAGATGGCAAGGTCCTCTTAGAGAGCCGTAAGCCTGGATTCTAGCAGCAGCTTTGGGTCACTTCCTGAAGGTCCTCATCCCCGCCATTCACCAGGTTTGAGCCTCAGAGCTTCCCAGTTGTGTGAGGATCACCACGCATCTACCAATCTCAGTGGGACATTAGGAAGATCGAGGAAGATCAGTGAGGTGAAAGCGTTCTGGAAAGTACAGCACATGACACAAATTGATGGTGGAACTTTCAGTCATTCTTAATGGGCTTCGGCCTTTTCTGGTTTCCAGAAACGGGCACACCTTTGTGAATCAATCACTGGGCTTTCTAAGCGTGTGCAAGCTCTTTGTCCATGCCGCGCGTGACTGGACAGGGCCGTGCACCTGTGGAGGCCTCCCTGTGGGAGAGATCTCTATCTGTGGCTATGCAGATATGTAGGACACCCTGTTCTGCTGATAAGTCAATCTTTTACTGAGTGGATTTTAACTTGTTCTTTGTCATCCTAGTAGCTGCTTCTGGACAGTATTTGTTTCTGGAAAACTGAGTATAAAAGTAGAATGCTCACCACCTGTAAAGCATAATTGTGCCAGTGGTAAAACCTTCATTGTAAAGGAGACACTGTAACTCTGGTGTGGAATCCAGGGCACCTCAGAGTACTTCAACTTTTAGGTGAGATAAACATGGAGAAGTTAAACGCTTATCTGGAAACTTGGAACTTTCTATGCCTATTTGGTTAGGAAATATCGTGAGATTAGATTTCCAGAACTTCCTGATTTTTGACAGGGCCAGAAATTCTTTGAAAAAACAAAAGCCACTGCGGTGTCCGGCTGCTGTGACAGAGAGTAGAGTGGAGGGAACCAGGCGGAAGTGTTGGGAACACACCGCTTCTCTCCACTCCAGAAAGCCCACCTCAGAGGTGCTTGGGCACCAGCCAGAGGCTGACAGGGTGCAGTTGCCTACTGTCGGGGGATTTCTGTTTTTCATTGCGCTTGGTGGTTATAACTTTCTCTGGTAAGAGGGTAATGTAGCAGGCAGCCCAGACCTTCCACTCGTTGAGTCTCAAATTCCTCTTCTGAAAAATACAAACAGAGATATGCACTTCACCAGGTTCTCATAGGGCTTAATAAACCAATGCACAGCTCCTGGCCCATCTTAGGCCCTGAAAATGCCCAAAAGACCCTTCCTTTTCCACTTTGCCACTGGGGTGTTTGTTCTAAGAAGGGGAGAGCCCCAAATAAGGTTACATGTGTAACTTGCCACGTGCATTGCTGCTCCATGTGGCAAAGGGCGGAATGATCCAGGGAATTCTGCTGTGGGCCATGGTTCAGAGTCAGTAGCCCAGAAAGGTGTGGAGGGTAGCGCAGTGGGTGTGCAGGAGAAGGGAGGGCACCACACACCACCTCTCTGTGGAACAGACCTCAACACTTCAAAGAGGACTCTAGAACCTTCTCAATCAACTTGCCTTTTCAGTCAATTGATTAACATTCTGAACATTTCCAAAAAGTGTTGAATTATCCCTGGCTTCAATGCAATGACTGAAAGGCAGCATGGAAGGAGTGGGAGAAGAGGTTCCTTCTTCTGTCCCCTGCCATTTCCTAGGTTAGGTGAGTGAGTCAACAGGTCACCACTGGGTTCCATTCCAATTCAACAGCTGCAAAGCCACCCAACATTAGACAAACAGGAAGTGAACTAAGAGAGGTCTGCAGGGACCAAGATGAAATGGAGAGTGCTCTCAACACCAAAATTCCGCAGCTAATGGCCAATCCAGGATATCACAGAATAACAAACTTCATCTTTTACGTTTAATCTGAAATTTCAGTAAGAAACATTCTCTTACTCCATCATTAGATATCATCATCTTCACCCTTCTCATTTCTCCTTTTTCTAAACACCCATAAAATGAGAACTGATCTCCATTTGGTGCAGTTTTTCTCTGACATTCCAGTGCGTAAGTGTGTAAGGCATAGCCCGTGTACATTTTATTCACCATTGCACCATCAGTAGTGTCATATTTCCTAGCACCTAGGAGGCCCAACATAATTATATAATGCTGTTTTGACCATTGATGAAAGCCCTCTGAACACAAGTACCTGAACAACAAATCGCTATCCTTTTCTGCTCCCAACTACAGGGCATAGGGTCTTGGCTTCCATGCAACCAGGGTTCAATAAATACCCAGTGAATTGACAGAAACATTGCACATTTATCCGGTACCTTCTGGAGAGTGAGCTGAAGAGAGAATAAATATGTCACATTCCCTGCCCTTTGGAGGAATGACACAGAGACCTTTTGGGGATGCTAAGACTGAAATGTCCTCACAGGAAGGGCTGGAGAAACTGGAAGATGTAGGTAGGAAAACCAACATGCTGCCTGCCATACGTTTGATACACTTTTTCTTATTTCATCTCCTTCAATAACATTCCATTACAAAGAAGAAAATTCAAGGCAGGATCTTAATCCAAACCTTGCCAAAGAATTTTTGGTTACAGTGAGAATGCCTTCCCCTGGAAAACGAAAGAAGGAATTAAGCAAAGAGGATGGTGTGAGAAAGGGCTAGGATTTAGACGCCAGGCGGCTGAAGCAGACGTAGAAACGTGAAGATGGAGTGGGGTTTGCTTCCGGGAGACAGTGCTGGGGACTCAGATAAACGCCAGTTGAAAGGAGCCTTTAGAAGCCATGTCTGCATTTGGCACCTTGTTTTGTGCTTCAAATAGGGAACTTTGAAGGGGTGTTAAAAGGGCAAGCAGTATTCTAGGAAACTTAGTCAAGCTCTAATATCAGATAAATAAAAAGGGGACAATCCAGAGACAGAGAATGGGGATTATTGCAAGGTCCCAGATGAATGATGCTGAGAGCCTTGCAGAAGTCATTCTTTCTTTCTTTCTTTCTTTCTTTCTCTTTCTTTCTTTCTTTCTTTCTTCCTTCCTTCCTTCCTTCCTTCCTTCCTTCCTTCCTTCCTTCCTTCCTTCCTTCCTTCCTTCCTTCCTTTCTTTCTTTCTTTCTTTTTCTTTCTCTCTTTCTTTCTTTCTTTCTTTCTTTCTTTTTTTCTTTCTTTTTCTTTCTCTTTCTTTCTTTCTTTCTTTCTTTCTTTCTTTCTTTCTTTCTTTCTTTCTTTCTTTCTTTCTTTCTTTCACTCTCCTAAGTATTCTCTTAATTATCTCTTAAGATGCTCTTCTAGGTGCTGGAAATACAGCAAAGTAACAAGACAGAAGTGATGTTTTTCCTAATGGCACCTACATTCTAGCAGGGGAGATAGACAATTAACAGGAAAGAATTAACTTCAGTGGGCAGTAAGCTTCGTGAAGAATAAACAGGTGGAGGACTAGCGACAAGTGAATTGGGTGAACAGGGAAGTCCTCTCTGAGAGACATGATCTCTGAGTGGCTATCAGCCAATGGCCCTGTGAGGGCCTGTGGAAGAGCATGGGGGCCGATACAGGGGCGGCCTAGGATCAGAAGAGCCAGTGTCCAGAGGGCAGCCAGCAGGGGTCTGCTCATGAGAGTCTGGGAAGAGGGCAGAGGTCTGAGCAAGTTGAGATTGAATGTGAAGAGAAAACATGAATGAGAGAGAATATGAAAGAAGCTTTGAATGGGGAAGGGGGTAAGGACGAGGTTCAAGGACAATTTCAGACTGGTCAGTTTCTAGGAGGTGACAAACAGAGGTGAGTGCTATGCTCTGGGGGAAGGGGAAGTTTTAGGCTTTATGAAGAAGTGGCATGGGACATAGAGGTAGCACATGACTCATCTGCGGCTTGAGGCCTCTTTCTTTTAAGGGCAAAGCTGTATTCTTTCCCACCATTGTGGGATTTCCAAAACTGGAATTGCCATCTACATACAGAAGTGATTTGCTGAGCCCCGTGCCTTGAGAAGGGTGGTCAACCTACCTCGCCAGAAAACATGTGGATGTGAAGTTGGCAGACTGCCACAGGGAGAGGACACCAGCATTTTCTGTCAGAACACACAATGCTGGTCTTCAAGTTTAGTTACAAAATAACTCCAAATTTCAAAATTGTTTTTGGCATTGGCTCACAATTAAATCAACCAACCAACCAACCAATGGAATAAACAGATACACGAAAAAAGAAATCACTGAGATAGAAAGGAATGGAGATGGAGGGTTTTGGGAAAACCCCTGTTGAGAATTCTCCGATGAAAGATAACACACAGGAACACAGAAATTGATTAACTAATGGGTTCCGCTCCAGCTTTCATGCTCAGTCAGAGTCGGGGCAAAGAAAGAAAGTTGCAGGACTCAACGTCTGGTCACAGTAAGTTGCGGGGCTTATCTAAAAAAGAACCTTCCTAAGAGGAGATGTTTTTATCAGGAGAACAGTTACTAATAACATCCCTCGTTAAAATCTGCCAAAAAGACAATTACTCCAAGTGGCTGTTCCTTCCAACACTCTGTGGTGGGAAAAAAGTCATGCTGGCGTTAGTCTGCTAGGCTTTGCGAGGTCTCTGGGGACAGAGAACGACCCTGGTATGTCCATTTCCGGGAACCCGGCTTAATAATGGGATAAAGATTGGATAACCCAGAAGAAACAGTCAGTACAGTCTACTGTCCATGGCAAATGCTGCCCCTGGATGTGTGGGCCTCACTCAGATGCAGCAGACATGTGGCTGGAGGAAGAAGCCTCCGGGCTCTGCTTGGGGTGGGGGTGGGGCTGCACAGTCTTCCTGGACTCCCTCCAATGGACCCCACTGTCTCCTCTTATAGCACCCACTGTGGTCTGCACAGACCCACTCTAGTGAATTTCTGGTCATCCTTTGCTAATCGTGCAATGCTGTGAAGTTCCCTCCCTGGTGATGGCCTGGTCTCTTTTCAGGGAGAGCATTAGAGCAGGCTTCCTGCAGAAACAGGTAGGTTTGCCTGGCATCCTGATTTCCCCAGCATATCAGTTTGGACAAGTGCTTCTGACTGGGTGGAGCTCGCCTTATACCTCACAATCACAAGTGTTTGTTCTAAGCCTTCCCAGCCTCCTGGGTGGGAGGGGCCACCCCTGGGCCTTTCTACCCCCCTCCCTGTCAGGATGCCTGTCACAATTGCTTCTCTCCAGACACTCTGGCAGTCATGCCTCTCCGATTCCACTGCCTCAGCTTGTCCTGTTTAAAATTTGTAATGAAAAAAAAAGAAAAAGAAAGAACAAAAAATTTCAGCAATAGGTAATCACAACCTTCCCTGTACGAAAACACAGCGTTTCTCCACCATCAGCAACCTGTGCTACACAGCACAGCCCTGACACATGCTTCTCAGGATGGATTAGGGATCCGGCCTGCATTTACATAATATTAACATCACTGTCTACATACACAAAAGCAAATGAATCTTTCCAGGTTTCTCCCACCGGCTTCTCCAACCTGAGCTAAGTTTCTGCCTGGCTTTCACTTTTTGAGCCAAGGTGATTTATCTGATCTGTCCATTCTTTGCTTTCCTGGTAAGGGGCGGGTTCCCTTCAGGGGAGTGCAGGAGTGTGGGAGCAGCAGGCACGCCTGCGGGGAGGACCGCTCAGCACCCAGCCAGGCGAGGCGAGGATGGCCTCTTCCCGGCAGGCTTTGCAGCTGCAGGAAGCCACCCACCCGAACTGCAGAAACCGCAGGCTCCTGTGGGTTGACAACCCCGTTTGTGTGTTCTTTTAAACGTGTACACCATTTACTATCTTGTTACATGCCTTCTTTTCGTTTACTCGGCTGGAACTAGGAAAGGGCAGCAGTTGCTGTGAAGCAGGTGGTTCGGGCTCCAGTCTCCCCATTCCCAAAAGGGGGTCAAAGGAGGGGGCGTTGGGCTCCCTCACCACACGCATGATGGAGGAAATGCCCCTCGGCTGGCCGTGCACTAGAAGTCTTCCTCATTTGGTGTGCAGAAAGGAGGACCTGTGTCTTGTCTGGGGCCCTAAGTAATCAGGGGTGTATTTTTAGCGGCCACCTGTCACTGTGGAAGTGGGAGGTCACTCTGTGGAATGAGGAGAGGTGCTCCGGTCTGAGCCAGGGCCAAGGGGCTCATCCCCCACCCAGCTCTGCACTTTGCACTCTCTCTCCTCTGCACAGAGCACCCTCTTGCTTCTCACCTGCCCAGCCCGACTCAGCCCAGGGCCTGACCTCTAACTGCTCAGGCCGCCCTCTCCCTGTCCTCTGGCTTCCAGCCCACATAGCGGTGCCATGCCTCTGGCTCTGAGATCCCAGAGGGCAGAGCGCTGTCACTCCTCCATCTCTAGCCGTGACAGGCGCTGGGCCCGGTTGGCCTCAGCCATCTGGTGGCACAGGAATATTCCAGGGCAGCTGCAGGGTGGACTCTCTAGCTACCTCCCGAGGCCCAGGGCTGTGGGGTCCCTCCCTGCCCTCGCCCACCTTCCTGACCTCAGGACCCAACGAGTCCGGTCCCTGGGGCAGCAGCAGCTCCAGAGAGTCACCTTCTAAGCCAGTGACCCCCTGAAGGCAACACCCCACAGTGTGTAAGGCCTCTGTACCAAAGGCTCTGCCATCCTCACAGGCCCTGGGCTTCTCTAGTGTGCAGACAAGGAAACTGAGGCACGTAAAAGCTCTTTCCAGATCACATAAGCAGTAAAGATCAGATACGTGAAGCCATAAACTTTGACGGATGCAATTCACTTTACCTTTGCCGTTCCCTCCCCAGCCACTAAGCCTGATGACAGACGACTCAGGGGGCTGCAGACATTGTGCTGGCCCTGCCCCATGCAGGAGGCCCGGCCACTCACATCCCATGGCCATGGTCTTCAATGGCCAGTAACTTTTCTTGAACTTGTGTATTGTGTGTGACGTTGGGTGGAGCAAGTGAGTAGGGGCTGGGGAGCAGCTTGCGTGTAGGCCGGGGTCCCAGCTGCCTCCCTCTCCCTGGGATGGGCTTCTGGCCACTTGCCCCACCTGTCCCCACCAGCGCCTGCTGCCACCCTCTGCCCAAGCTGGGACCTAGCCTGGGAGTGGGAACATAGGGATGTTAAGACAGTCAAGTGTGTGCAATCATGAGTCTGGTTCCTGGTGCCCTGAGGGTCCACAATTACCCCCTGAGGACCCCAATGCCCAAGGCAGGTGACATTAAATAGCAAATCAGAAACATTAGGAGAAGTTAAGAGGGAGACCATGAAAAAGGAAAAAAACGGTTTTCCTCTTTTTCGGACAAGGGGCTCAGATTTTCCATTTGCACAGGGCCCCGCGCAGTATGTAGTTGCCCTGCCTGGCAGACGTGCCGTGCCACCGGTGACCAGGACACAGGTTACTATGGCAGCGCTGGCTCTTCGAGCCCCCATGTGGTCTGGTAGTTTAGATTATAGTTGTTTTTAAGGAGTAGGGTATAAGAAGCAGCAGCAGCAAAAGATAACCTGAGATTTGGACGATAAAGAGCCCACCTGCCCCCTCTCTCCTGCAGGTGGCTTGGGTGAGGCTACCTCCTCCTTAAAGGCAAAAGATATTGTTGAGTGTTTAAGAGCTGCATTCTTAACCGCTGTGTCTAAAATAAGGCAGCAATTTTGCATCTGCAATTATTTATGCCTGGAAATAAGGAAGTGAAATTCCCACCTACTGGAAAGACAGTTATGAGGGCCATTCTGTGAGGCGAGTGTGGCTTAGCACCAGCAAACAGTGACTAGCACGTGCAGGGGACTTGGGAACCATGAACAGGCAGCTGCCAGAAGCGCTGTTCCTTGGGGCAACACAGGGATCAATCTTTGTTTCCTCCTCTGAGATATGGCTGCAGGAGAGCATGCGGGAGCAGGACTAGTCTTTGGGAGACATGTGCCCAAGCAGGGACAGTCAGCTGGGCTACTGCCCATCAGTGGTCCTCACTACCTGTCACGATGCTAGCAATCCTCCCCTTAGAGGACAGTCTCTATGTGTCCGGGACTTCTCTAGGCTGTGGGTCATGCTGGGTGACATGCCTCTGTCCTGCCACGTCCCTGTATTGGGCATGTCTCGTGGACTGATTCCATTTCTTTCAGCGGCCTCCTCTGAGCTGGCATGTGAGTGGCCCTGACTCCATAGCCAGCTACAGGAGCGCGGGCCCTGAGCTGCCAGCACCAGTCGTGCGTCAAACCACCTGGCCACAGTCATTGGTTATGACACAGGGGCGTGAGCTAATCAGAGCCAGCGATATTTCCTGTGGCCTATGGAAGTCGAAATTTAGTCTTCTGCAAGAGCTTCAAGGGCAATATTCACCCTTCCTCCAAATGCTACCACTGAGAACACAAGGTCTGGATGTGCAGGTGGAGCTTATCCAAGTGACAGCCACCTGGTGGAGTCCAAGGGTGAGGCTGACACCGTAAAGGGCAGACCATGGAAATGGAGCCTCACTGATTTCCTTGCTCACCTGTTGGAACGAGCTCTTCTCGTATCTGCTGTCGACATTTTTGTTTGAGCTGATACATTTCCTATGTTGTTTAGATGTTTCCGTTTTATTTTAAAATTGTACTGACTTAATAGGTATTCAATTATTATTGTTCAAGTTAAATTTTGACAAAATCATGAGGTTTTAACTATTCCTTCTATCTCTTCTGGAGCACATGACACATGTCAATTTTATGCGACTCAATATTAAATCTTTGTTGTATTCATTTAAAATATATCCCGGTTTATTTTCCTTTTCATTTTATTTCTATTATGTACTTGTTTGGTAGACGTGTGCTGTGTTTATGTTCCATATCTATTACTTTCTTTATAATTGGTTATATTAGCTCAAAATTCTGGAATTATGAAAACTTCCTGAAATGCACTTTACTTTGCTATTCATTGCTGGGATTTGTGCACATCCCTAGTTTTTCCTCATCTCTTAGAGTTACTTAGCTATTTTGATTTTGTGTATTTTTGTGTGTTCTTTCTCCTTTTATCATATTTCTCTGGGGCCTCTCAGTCGCCAGCTAAAGCAGCTCAATTTGAACTGGCATATACAACGGTAGATGACTTATTAGGAAGAGGCCTGAGTAGTTCACAGATGTGAAAGACGAGCTGCCATGAAGCAAGAAGCACAACAGGGTGGCAAAGATCTGGGCGTGGAACCCTCTCTGCCTCCCTCCCTCGCTCTTCTTGTCTCCCAACTGCAGATCTTGGTATGTTGTTCTCCAGTGGCAGACCTCGCTCCGTGCTGAAGAGAACAGAGCCCTGGCCGGCCACCTTACAGCTCCATCATCCACGCCAGGAATGTCCAGGGAAGATCCAACGGGCCCAGCTTGAGTCATTTGCTGGCCCAACACACAGACTCAAATAATAGTTGGTATTTCCTCAAAAAGAAAATTCTTAACCCTCTATGGTGAGAAGACTTTAAAACTCCCCATTTTAAATCTGAGCCCTTCATGACCCAAAGGCTCCTACAAGTCTGAACCAGTCTACATCTCAACCGATGAGCCAAATGCAGAGGTTCCATCCCTGAGCCGCGCTGGAGGGCTTCATGATGACCCCTGCCACACTCTACATCCTCCCAGGAGCGGCCGTGGTCACTGCTGCAGGTGGAGAGCAGGGCTTCACCTGAAGTCGCAGGACTCTGGGAGGGCCTTGGGGATTGTCAAGAATTCCATCTGCCATTTATTCTTGGAAAGACATTTTGGTCTCTATATCTAGACTCCTTTGTAAATGGGCTAGGGTACCAGTTTTATCTGACCAAATTCAAAAGCTTTCGGATCAAACTTTTCTCTATTATTTTAACAAGTGTAGGAAGACCAGGGAAACATTATTTACAAAACTTTGCCTTTATGTTGTTGTCTGGCTTTACTATTTACTACAGAATAATTTATTCAAATTCCTTAGGCCCTATTCTTCTTAAATATGTTGCCCCTCATCATGGGAGCCATACTTCTCTACCTGATGATAACTTTTAAGACACTATTTTTTTTTTTTTGGTGTCTCAAAATCTTTTCTCAGCTGTCTTGAATACTTCTGTTTTTCCAGTGCGTGTTGGTTAACTTTATTTGCATCATTCGGGGCTTTGATTTTAGTCAGCACTATTAATAATTTACTCTTTGACTTAATGGGGCTGCCGAGGGATGAGGGAGATCTGGTTGAAACCGTGCACGCTCCTGCTCTGGACAGCTCTGGGCCTCTCGTGTGAGTTGCCAACTGCATCACAAAGTGATAAATGTCTAGCGAGCTGGGCTGCTTGTGCGTGCGCTAAAAATGAACTCGGAGGTAAGTGGGAGAAGCGTTTCTGCTCTGCTTTCTCAGCTCTCTGGAGCTGCATGAGCTGTGGAAGGAATTGTTGAGACCCCACTTCTCAGAGTGAGCGGAGTGCCTGTGTAAACAGCCAGTCTCAGCACCTGTAAGTTCTGGATTCTTCTAGAAGCACTGCTCCTAAATAAGTGGTTTTAATCAGCTCCTTAGCCATGTTCCAAATCATGCACCATGGAGTAGGGCTTTGTGCTACTCCTGGTCTTCTCATTTCATTCACTCAGCTGGGCCTGGCCTAAGCTGTTCTAGTGTAGCTTGTGGGTGTGAAATGGTTAATCAGCAAAACCTCAGAGGTCTGCAGCTGTGGGGGTGGGGAGGGGTCACAGTTAAGTGTGATAGAGTGACCCACGTTCTCAGTGGGGGGGGATTTCTTGCCCTCACACTGAGTCTCTATGTCTGCAGATAGTTCGTTCTAGAGTGGGGGGAGAAGGGAGAGAACACATGTCCAAGTAAGAAAAATGGTGCCGGAACATTTTAGAGGGACTAAATTGGATGAGAGTCTCTCCCTTTGAATCAGCAACAACCAAAGCTATGTAAGTACAGGAGTGGGTGACTGTACTTAAAATGTGAGTAGCGATCACTTGCAGACAGAGTGAGAGTCCTTTTCAGTTAGGACAAAACGCTGTACCCCAGCAAGACCCCCTTGTGAGGGACCGGAGAGGGACAGGAGCTGGTGGCACTTCGAGAAGCACCCACTCTCATGCACCTGACCACTGAACACGCTGAGCACCACCAGGACCCAATGTCCCCAGCTGGGAGCCGCATCGATTCTCCAAGCCTGGTACCAGACACTCGGCACACCACTGACACTGGCTCCACACCCATGATCAAAGGCGCCCCGTTAGTCGTTGTCAGCTGCCGCCATCAAATCGGGAAGACCACAGCTAGACTTCATTCCATATGGATGCCACCTAGCAATACTTAATGATGACTTTTAAGGCGCATGTAAGCGTTTCTCTATCATTTTAATGCAAGTAGGGAGACCAGGAAAACAGCATTCTTTACAGAATTTTGCCTGGATGTCACTGTCTGTGCTACTTCCTATACAGCTCTATTCCAGGGTTTCCAATTCTTTTTCTTAAAGGTGAAGCAAAAGAATTAGTGTTGGGCTGAATTGGCTGCTACTTCAAAATACTGCCGCCATTTCACTGTATTCAACACAGCTGTCCTCCCACGGGCAGAAACCAAAGGGGCATCAGGCCCTCCCCTCGACTGAGAAGTGCACTCCCTCAGTTAGACCAGGGATGGGTCATTTTGAAGGGCGTGTGGCATTGCATGCTCAGGAGGAAGTGGGAGGGAAGATTAAACAATCACCATCCAGCCGTCCCCTCAGAAGCAAAGCTGAGCTCTCCTCCAGCCACAGACCGTGCTGGACACTTAGGCATGGCAGCGCTCTGAACCACAGGGCCCGTCCTTCTAGCACAGCCACACAGCAGCCCCAGTGACAGCCTCTCGAGTCTCCAGAACTGGATTGCCACCATCATGGAATAAGGACCCAACCTTTACTTGTTCACCTGGTAAACATTTATGGAGCACCAGAGTATATATAAATGAAAAGAAAGCATTGGGACCCTGTCTTTGAAAGCTCTTAATCTAACGGTGATCAAAATTGACTTGACTAGCCTGAGGTGGGGAGGGTGGGGGTCCAAATAGCTCCATCCTGGAAGGACCGTGAGTCACAAAAGGGGCTTTCTGAAACGTACTCTTCCCATCGTACAGAGCAAAGTTTAAACACTTGTCTCTGAAGACAGACAAAATGCCAGAACAGCTGTGCAGAAATGAACACATTACGTTCTTACAGAATAACATGTTTAAGTGCTTCCATGTGTCATGTACCCTCCTAATCCCTTTGCACGTCTGGGGAATCATCACCACTGCACTGGCCAGACTGCTCACCAGGCATGCTTTACAAATACTAACTTATTTCATCCTCTAATCAGTGCTATGCAGACGTACTATTATCATCCCCATTTGACAGATGAGATACTGAGACACAGAGAGGCTAAGTAAATTGCCCAGGGTCACACAGCAAGTCAGAGGAACAGCCAAATTGGAATCCAGGCAGTCTCACTGTGGACTTTATGCTCTTCACCACCATGCCTTGTCCCAGGTGGGGAAGCAGCCAGGTGGGGCACAGAAGCAGGAGGAAACAGGAATGGGTGTGTCTGCTTCGGTGAGAGCTTGTCCCCATTACCAGATACACAAACAGCACCTTCAGCTGGGCTGGGGTGGAGGGTGGGAGGGACGGGAAGAGCAGGTAATGGAAAAAGGAAAAGTAAGTTCATCAAAACCAGGCATACGTGAGTTCAAGTCCTAACTTCACAATTGTCCAACAGAGATGAGCCTTGGTTTACTCATCTGCAAAGTAGGGGCAGTGGTGTCTACCTCACTGGGGTGTTATGGGAACTTAATGAGGTACGAAAACTATTCCTACAGCGTCTAGATTCAATTGATGATTAGAAAATGCCAATTACTTCTCATGGCCCCGGTCCCTTTTTCATAAATTAAGATTTGTTCTGGGCAGGAGCAGGCAATACCCTCCCTAATGCCCCTCCCTGAGTGCTCCCAGCATGTCTGCAGGGCCTGCAGTTGTCATTATGTATAACATGCTGGGATAGTCAGTATAGAGGATTGTATAGAGGAAACGTTTGGGAGAGGGGGAAAAGGAAGAGAAAGGAAAGGTGAGGCAAAAGGTGATGCATGTTTCTAACCTGACTGTACAATGGCTCGATTACTTCCCTTTGCACTTTATTTCCGCTGTACCTCTAAACGTCTACAGCTCATGAATGGGCTCCCCTGGCGTCTTGCCTACCAGGCTCCATAACGGAAAACCCAACCCCTCTGGCAGAGCTCCCTGACCCTTCCTTAATGGATGGGCTGATTGACCTCATTAATTGGCAAAAGCTATTTATTTCTTCTCTAATAAATACGTCTTAATTCAATTAATCTCCTTCTGGGACATATGCTGAGTTTAGAGAGGGTGCCATCGCTGCAGAGCCACCCTGACGCATGGAGACCGCTATAAGAGCAAATTCGTTCTTTCCAGAACATTAGCCCAGAATTTTTAATAACCTCGCAGGAGCAATCAGGTTTGCACAGCAGCACAATGCCTAGGTCTCCGGCCCAATTTATTCTCTTACTCAGAGACCCACTTGAATTCACGAGCTGGAAACATATCAGTTTTAAATTGGGAATTTAGAGGTCTTCCTGATAGAAAGAGGTAAAGTGGTATGCTCCAATTCCAGGCATGTCTAATGGAAATCTTATTCCTAAATGTTATTAAATTACATGGATATTGTATTCTTGGTTTCTGTGACCCATTACATACGGTAATATCTTTATTTAAATGGCACCTCGGGGCATCTTTTCAATAACCTATTAAAAAAACAACTGACTTATCTATAATAAAGGATCTCATTTATTAACAGTGCTAAATTGAATAAAGTCTCCTTTCTCTTTGAAATAGTCAGATCAACAGACTAAATAATCAGCACATGTTGACCACGCAGCAGAGGCGGGAGGGCCACGGCAAGCCAGGACACACTCACCCCGGCTGCCTTACGACGAATGACTGAAAAAGAACTCGACTCATCCTGGTCATCTCTTTACATGTCCAACGTCTGGTTCCTGCATTTTCTGAGTGTCCCCAATAATCATACTGACCATACAATTCCTGAAGTTGTTGGGAAAAGGAAAACATACTGCATTTGCCTGTAAGAGCGTCCCAGTCAGACAAACTTGGACTTGGGTGGTTGAGTGGGTAGACGCGTCAAAAAAGTGAACGGTTCACTTCACTCCCACGGAGTAAAAGGCAGACAGAAATCCTTTGTGTCTGGGAATGGGCCAGGATTACAGCGTGTGATTCAACGTCACACCAGGGCCATTCGCTCCACGCTGCCTTCTCTCTCTTCCTCCCTGTCCAAAGCCCTCTAGAAAGCATCAAACCTTCTACAGGGAGGAGTTAGAAAACATGGGTGTGTTTGTTTTGTTAAACAAAGAAACTTCTTTGCCTAAAAAAACAAAAAACAAAACAAACCCCCACCCCCAAAAAACAAACAAAAAAAACAATTGTTAAAGTCCATTTTTAGATTTTATTGCATGAGAAAAGACAAAAATTGGGAAACAAAATTCTTAAATTTACATCAATAGGGAAATGTTCAAGTCGAAAATGATGTATCCATATTATAGAATATTACACATTTTTTAAAAGAATGAAGTATGTTTGAGGTTGGGAAATTGTTCATGACATTCTCAGTTTTTCTTCAGTATTGAGTAGATACAGTATTATAAACATACATAAAGCATGAAGAATAACGGTCTAACCGTCATGAATTCACTTTAGGAAAACCAACCATCGTCATTACTGTGGTGTCACCAGGATCCTGCCCCCTAACCCGACCTCCTGGTCCCTGCTCAGAGTAAAATACTATCCTGAATTTTGAGTTTATTTCCCTATGTTTCCTAGAAAATTATTCTTATTTTCCAACATCCATAAATAGCATATTATTATGTCCTATCTTTGGACATCACAAGAATGAAAGGATACCTTTTACACTCTTTTGTGACTTACTGGTTCCCCTCAAAAATAGGTTCCTGACACTCACCCACGTTGCTGCATGATGCAGAGTTGGTTCATTTTAACTGCTGTGTAGTTCCCCATTGTAAGCAGGTGTCACAGTTTTAAAAAATATTCACTTGCCAGGGAGACTTCTGGTTCCTTACAGTTTTTGTTGTTCCAGACAGTGCTACTATTCTTCATATTCTTGAATATTTTAAGTTTTCCAATCTGGTGATATGATAATATGGTTTTAATTTGCATTTGCCTAATTACTAGTGAGGTTGGACATTTTTCATGTTTGTAAGTCACTTGTGTTCTCTGTTGTCAGTGCCTATTCATGCCTTCTGTCATTTTGCTATTGCTTTATTATCAATTTTAAAATCGGATCTGTAAGGGGTCTTCATGTGTTCTGAAAATGAGTCATATACATTTTTCTACGTTCTGGAAATGACCCTTATATGTATTTGTGAAAGAATCTTCCAGTGTGGAACTTGTCTTTTTAGTCTCTTTATAGAAGTTCTCCGTCCAGATCGCACGCCAGTCAGCACCAGTCCTTTTCCTTCTGACGTACGAGCGGTTGTTGTACCTGCAACCCGACAAAGTCAGCACCCAGGCCTGAGAATGCACTGGGGCAGATGTCTCCTGCGGCTGGAGTTCGTTTCCAGTATAACCCCCAGCCCACCTCTCTACCCCCAGGATCTTCCGTCACCAGCTTCGGATGGAATAAGAAAGAGTTCATCCACAGGCTTTTGTGACACCCAAGCAACGGGAGGGAACTACATCACGTGGACACATCTTTGTCGGGATGAAAATGACCAAGGAATATTCCCCTTGTGCCTTACGTGCCTGTGGCGAAATCGCAAGAATGCGGGATCAGAGTGGATGGCGAAAAGCTGTGCCTTCTAGGCGTGGGGGCTCCATCTGGTTGTAACACTGTACTCAAGTCATTGTCAGAGAGGGGAACTCGGAAGCACTAAGAGAGGAAGTGCCTGAGGTCAGCCCAGAGTCAGTTGGCAGAACCAGAAATAGACTTCAGGTCTAACTCTCAGTTCAGACAAGGCTGCATGTTCTGCTTTGATGATAGAGAGAGAGAGAGAGAGAGAGAGAGAGAGAGAGAGAGAGAGAGAGAGAGAGAGAGAGAGAGAGGAGAGAGAGAGAGACCCATATCTGTGCAGTGGATACAAGATAATTACTAAGAACAGTTCTTTTTTCTGCTCTTCCACTCGGGCCCATCTGGAAACCCTCTGCTAACTGGTCTGAACTTTCGGAGGATTCCAGCCAGAAGAAACCCCCCATGGTAAGCGCTGCAGCTGCTGTCCCCCAGCTGCAGACCGAGCATCTTGTGATTTCCGCAGGGCTCAGACGGTGCCTCTTGGTTTCTTCTTGGCCTGTGTGCTGACTGTGGGAAAATTCTGCGTGGGAGACTTCTTTCTCCAACACTTTGGGAGCATGCCACAGCGCAGGCCTCTCCCTCCTGAGGACATCCACACCTGTGCGAGGGGCGGCTCTGCAACGCAGTCCAGGTGACGTGTCGAAACCCCCTGAGAAGGCACACTTCGGAGTTGCCTTCCACCCAGCTCTGAAACCCCGAGGTCAGGGCCTCCACCAACAGAGAAAGCATGGCGAGTTCTCCTCCCTGAATCCCGTGGAGAAGAGGCTGATCTCTCCTTGGTTTCCTCAGTGTGTAAAACGTTTCTTCCTCGGTGAGGCTTCTTGGGACACCGCACCCAGTCTCTCCGAGGCGGCTGAGAGACCAAGGCATACGCAATGAGGTTGAAGAGAAATGAGTACAAGCTACAGCATCCCCTCTGGTCTCCATTCTTTCCCAGAAATAAGCGGTTGCAGAGAAAATACAAATGGAATCTAAATCTGGTAAGATTTGCAGAACCTCAA
The DNA here is from genome assembly GCF_964194185.1 of Rhinolophus hipposideros. Lineage (NCBI taxonomy): Eukaryota > Metazoa > Chordata > Mammalia > Chiroptera > Rhinolophidae > Rhinolophus > Rhinolophus hipposideros. Next base: position 2,257,577 of record NC_138064.1, read on the forward strand.
GGTTTCGCTGGGTCAGGAACAGGATAAAAATAGTCTCTTAGGATGAATCCTGGCCAGGAAAACAGAGAGAAGTGAAGGGCAGGAAAACCCATTGCAAAATTTCACTTTTTCCAGCTTCCTATTTGGTTTTACTGTCTCTGAATCAGTCCTTTCTCCCGCCACCTTCCTGGCATTACGAGTGAGGCAGCTGGAGCCCCAGAGTCCAGGGGCTTGCAAAGTGGGGACTTTTGAAAAGTCCTCACCAAAACTGTGGTAAAGATAGATCCCGGAAGTGGACCAGATGTGCACAGAGCTGGCCACAGAGCTGGTCCTGCAATGCAGGACCTTACCCCTCATCACGAATATGTCCACAAAGCCCAGAGAGCGGACTCAAGTGGCCCAAAGAGGGAGGGATGACTAAAGGCCACTTGTCACCCGCACGTGTCCTGCTATCCCAGACAAGCCACGGGTATTGTATTTCTGAACATCTCCAGGACGGGAGCTCCTGCTTCCCCTGACAGCTAACTTCCGTCTAGCAGAACACTTGTGCTAATTTTCCTTAGGTGATCCAGCCTGCTTACACCCAGGGCTTGTTCTCTCCAAGGGGCCTTTTCTATCCTAGGGCCCTGGCACAAACTCAGTGACCTTGAAGATTCGTCTGCCATCATCATTGTTTCTTATATACTATCCAAAGGAATTCAACTGCCCAAGGCCAGCATAGTGAGAACAACTCACACTCGAGAAATTTTCTTAGGACTTCTCAAGCTCTGGAGATTGCAAGCAACAGAGACCCACTCAAGCTGCCTGAAGTAAGAAGCTTGTTTCCATTGCGCTGTATGTTCTTTCTTGGTTTCTTTCCTAATAAGGAGTGAAGCACGTCTTGTGGTACCCGAGAGCAGAAAGGTACCCCAGGCCTTCCCAGAAGTTGGAACTAGAAGAGGAAACTCCAACCTGACCAGCCAGGAAGCCCGGTTCCTCTCCTCTCCACCAGATCTTACATTCTGATCTCTCCTCCGACTGCCTCTCACCCCTGTAACTCTGCAAAATGCATTTCCGTCTTGAGGCAAATACATGACACAATACGATTACCCTCATCTCAGCTTCACAGCCTTGCCTCCAAATCAACTGGCATGTTACATAACAGTTCCAAAGTTCTGGGGATGAAATTGAACTGGAGACAAACCCTAGTCCATTAAACTGCTCACAGGAGGAGGGGCTTATGGTTGAAATGAAGGTACAGGCCTGCTTTGTGTGGCTGAGACCGGTGTGTGTCCTAAGTCCCATCTACAACACAGACAAGCTAAGTGTCATGGACTTACAGTAACTAGTACACCTTCCCCACATGACTGTGTATAAGAAAATGGCAGCTCTGGAGCCTTAGAGATTATTTGTGCACCCATTTTCTCTGCTAGCATTCTTTAATTCTGATTGTACTTTGATGGGGGGCGGGCTATTGAATGGGCTGGAGCCCTCTCTGGGTGTGATCAATGGTAGCCCACATCTGACAGTTGGGCAGGTTAATGTGTTAACAGATCATCGATGGGACCCTAATGGAGCAGCTCGTAGTAGCACAGTCCCTTGGCACAGGCGCTCCCCCCAGTACTGAGCCCACAGCAGTGTGTGCTGCGACCACGAGAATGTGTGTGCAAGGCCATGAGGACAACCAACCCCATCTGTCACCTGGAATAAAATCACACAGCATCAGCACTCCATATTATCTTTGTTTGTAAAAGTGAAGTAAAAAAGTGCATTATTACGTAGAAGATGGATGACAGTCAGTATATCAAGCCCTAATCATGTCTAGATTTAAACAATATCTGAATTCACCAAATGCATTGTCTTAGTCTGTCTGGACTGCTGTGACAAAATACCATAGACCTGTAGCTAATAAATAACAGACATTTATTTCTCACAGTTCTGAAGGCTGGACGATGAGGGTGCCAGCATGGCTGGAAGAGGCTTCCGCCTGGTCAGACTTCTTACTGTCCCCAAATGGTGAAAAGAGTGAGGGCGCTCTCTGGGGTCTCGTTTATAAGGGCACTAATGCCATATACTAATGCCTCATGGCTTAAGCACCTCCAACAACTCTGCCTCTTAAGCCATCACCTTGGGGGTTAGGATTTCATGTTTGAATTCAGGGGAACACAAACATTCAGGTCATACATTTACAAAGTAGGCCCTGGCTTCGTCAGGACTTTCAATATATTTAGCTCCTCTTTTACACAGTGTTTATCATCTTGAATGGCATTTGGTTTCATACTTGTTTTCCTCACTGAACGTTTGGGTTCGTGAGTGAAGGTACCCTGTCTTTAGCTTGTCATAGACTTAGGAGCCAGTCCAATGCCTGGCACATGGCAACAAACAGTTGTCAATAGCTGGATGAATCAATGCGAGACGGAGGAAACGATTTAGGAATTGAAGGCTGGAAAGAAAAGAAGGGAGAACTGAAAGAGAAGGAAGGTAGGAAGTGAGTGAGTTCATTAAGGAACCCGACACCACAGGGAGCCCTGGTGGCACTCGTCCTGTTCACCTCTGCAAGCTGGTATGTGCAACCTTCTAGACCAAACAAAACAGCACAGAGCTGATGTTTGGCTTCACCCAGGAAACTAAGAGGCTCAGGCCGAGTGCTGAGAAGTTCCAAGTGTCATGTTGATTTGGGGTGTCCTCTGCCCCTTTTGTCTACCCCGGCCCTCTTCTCATGCCTAACACCTCCAAAGTCATCCTCCCCAAGTATGCAGTCTTTTCTAATTGGTTTCGGTCACTTAGCAGCATCCATTGAAGTTTCCTCCACGGCTTTTCATGGCTTGAGAGCTCATTTCTTTTTATTGCTGAATGCTAGTTCATTGTCTAGAGCAGGGCTGTCCAAACTGTTTTCAACGTTTTTCACCAAGGGCCATATGCGGTAAAATACACAAACAGCCGGGCCACTCACTCGAGGTGAAGTACGTATTGCCTCACCTGGTTTACTTAAGTAAACTAAATATGTTTTTGGAATTTGCTGCGGGCCAATTAAATATGGATTGCGGCCGCAGTTTGGACACCCCTGGTCTAAATGAACCACCGTTTATTTATCCATTCATCCACTGAAGGACATCTTGCTTGCTTCCAACTTTCCGCTACTATGAATGAAGCTGCTATAAACATCTGCCTGCAGGTTTTTGTGTGGACACAAGGTTTCACCTCCTTTGGGTAAATACCAAGGAGCATGATTGCTGGATCATATGTTAAGGGCATATTTGTTTTGTGTGAAACTGGCAAACTCTCTTCCAAAGGGGCTGCACCATTTTGCGTTCCCACTAGCAGTGAATGAGAGTTCCTGTTGCTCCATAGCCTTGCCAGCGTTTGCTGTTGTCGCTATTCTGGATTTGGGTCATTCTGATAGGTGTGTGGCAGTATTTCATCGTTGTTTTAATTTACATTCCCCTGATGGCTTATGATGCGGAGCATCTTCTCGTGTGGTTATTTACCATCTGTGTCTCTTTTTTGGTGCGGTGTCTGCACTTCAGGTGTCTGTGTCTTTTAGTCTACTGGTAATAAGGTTTCCGACAGCAAATCTGTAAGGATGTTTCAGCATGGAATTATTGCAATACCTCCTTGTTAGTTTTTATTTTGGATCAGTTTTCTCAAAACTAAATATGTCCCCCCTTTCATTGAACTGAAAACAAAATGAATTCAAGTGTTTGATTTGTCACTGGCAATACAGCTGGTTCCGATTCTTTTAGCCTATGAATTGATGCTGTGAGCTACGTTATCATTTCCACAATCATCCTGAATCCCTTTTTAAAGTTGGAGACTATGCTTTTATTTCTTTTCCTTAATGACTAAGCCATGGTTCAACACTCACCTCCTAATTTCTTAAGTATAAGCGAAGACAAGCCCCTGGATTCAATTGCACTGAATGAAACCACCTTTCACTTTCAAAGTACTTCTTAGTTGCTTTGTTTCCAATTCTGGCATACATTTTATCTTCCCAACATGGAAACCTTTAGGTTTTGGGTCACACTTTTCTTAAGAAAACAAGTAAAAGTTGTTTTATTTGCTTTCAAATATCCCCTGAAGCATTCTCAACTTCTTAGTTCTACACTAAAGTTCAATTCTTACCAAATAGATGAAAAGCACGCATTTTTAAAACATTAAAAAATAAAAAAAAAGACATTTTAATATAAAATCATTTGGGGAAAAACATTTTTAAAGAAATAATCAAGGGTTATAAAACACATTGGGTTCCTCATCTTATGGGTAAATTTGAATATCTCAAAATTCAATAAACATGACCTTAAGGTATGACACCAAATGCACAACTAACGAAAGAAAAAAATAGATAAATTGGACTTCATCAAAATTAAAAACTTTTGTGCATCGAGGACACTAACCAGAGAGAAAAACAGCTCGTAGGCCAAAATACTTGCCAACCACACACCTGACAATTCTGGACACCAGAATATATAGTCTAGCATATGTCCAGAATATATGCTGCATCCAGAATATGTAAAGAACACTGACAACTCAACAATAAAAAGACATACAACCCAATTAAAAAGGGATCAAAGGGTTTAAATAAATCTTTCTCCAAAGAAGGTACACAAATGGCCAACAAACATATCAAAAGATGCTGAATGACACTCGTGCTCAGGGAAATGCAGATTAAAACACTACGAGATATCACTTCACAACCACTAGAATGGCTATAATTCAAAAAGGAAAAAATAACAATGAGTGTTGGTGAGGGTGTGGAGAAGATGGAACACTCACACGTTGTGCAGGAATTTTACACGGTGCAATGGCTGTGACAAACTGTTCACCAGTTCCTCTATAAATTAAACAGAATTTCCATAGCAATTCCGCTCCTAGTACGTACCCCAAATGATTAAAAGCAGGTGTTCAACACAAAACTTGTACACAATGTTCATTGTAGAAGCTCTATTCACATTCGCCAAAGGGAAGAAACAAATGAAATGTTCATCAACAGAAGACTGAATCAACGAAATGTCTGTACAGCGGCATGTCACTAAGCTATAAAAACGAACGAAATACTGATACACCACATAGATACATACTTCAAAATACCTCCCAGGTCATTTTCCTTATTCCGTTTTGCCTATTAAACTGGAGACAATTGTATTGGCTTTGCATAGCTTCTTGAACCCATTTTTATAATTCTGATCAGATTCTCTTTTCCTACAAAACATTTTTACTTCACTCAGACGTTTTCTACACATTCATCACTTTCTCTCTTTTCTGGGCATCAAATGATTGCCAGCCTTTGAACTTAAAGGCAGTTGCAATTCTTATTTTCACTGCCTCTCCTCAGTTGCAGCTCATTCTTTCCAATGTAAGTGATAGTATGTGCTGAGATCTCAAGGTCTTCCTGCGAATTTTCCATGTTGTAGGCATTTACATAGGCATTTGGGGAAGTTATGGGTTTTCCCCGCAGCATTTCCCACTTACCACAACTGCCTAGCTCACAGTAGTATTCAGGATTTCCCCCTGATCAATACACTCAGTTTTGTCCTACATTAACTCATCTTCCTTAAATCTCCCTTGCTTATGCAGCAAGCAGCCTTTCCCAAGCGTCCTGGGCTTCACCAGGTGTCATCTTCTTTTGCTCAAGAGGACTTTCCGAGGAAACTCCTACCACTCCTCTGTGAGGGCACTGCAGAAATCAAAGTCAGGTGGGTCTTTACCTCCAGCACCCATCTGTTTAATTCATGCTTCGAGTTACGAGAATTCTTAAGTTCTTCACTCTTACTCACACAGTTCTGAAGCCAAACCATCCAGGTTTAGCTCAAGGGGTTTGGTCACTATAGGTTATTAGGTAACAGAGTTAGTGGTTGTGTTTGAGAGTATTTGAGGGTCTAATCTGTTCTGACTGCTTTTAGCAGAGTTAGTCCTCAGTTCTTGGGGCCTTCTGGGGTGACATGGCACTGAAAGACAGAGGTAGGGTGGACTTAGAGATAATGGGCAAAATCCAGCAGAGCTTTTCCCCAAGGCTGTTGTCAGTCCCATGCCAGCCCACAGAAATATGCTGCCAAAGGAAAAACCCGGTCATGTCGGATGCGTCAGAAGAGGTTACAGAAACCATTTTGTCAACCACTCTCATCTTGTGAATGGAGAAACCAAAGCGTAGGAAGAAATGGAATGACTTGCCCAAGGTTGGAGGAGAGAAGCATAGCCTAATCCAGGTCCCCTGACTCTCACTAGTGACCCTCTACACCTACCAAACCAAAATAACCCATCTCTGGCTAGTGGCTCTCTCCATGTACCCAACCTCTACCAAAGCTCAGAAGGCCAGTGGCGCTTCTCTAAGGCATCTCATGTGATGGCAGAGCCTAAAATCACCGCAGTGGGGTTGACCACCATCATCCAACTAATTCAGAGGGACTTTGAATATAACTTGCTCAATCTGGCATCTCGTCAGTTGCTAGTCTAGAATCCCTCATTCTGGACCTCATGGAGATGGAACTAGATATGGCCCCATTGGATGAATGAAGGTCTACTGGAACAAAAGACCTGGGTGTCCAACTGATTAAAATGAAAAGTTTACTTCAAAAGGGAATAGGCTACTAACCCAGGTGTCCTCAGGAGGCCCCAATCCAAAGCTCTGGTCCCATCCTACCCATGATCTGCCTCAGTCCTTACAGTACTTGGTCTTTTGTCTGTGAAACGACAATAGGATTAGGTCTTTAAGAGAAGAAATAAAGAGTAAGTAGTTCTCCAGGTTTTCTGAAGCTATGTTTCATGTCTGACAATCTTACGCTCACCGACTTGACAGTCTGCTTTCACTAATCCATATGCATGTACGGTGTACGTTACCCCCATGTCTACAAGCTCCTCACTTAGCCAACGACATCTGTCTTGGAACTGTCATGAAATGCTAGAATAATTCTTTTTCTTTTGTGGTGTCAATTCCTCTTTCTGTCATTATTAACCTTGTTAAATACCCTCTTCCCTCCCCTTATGAAAGGCATGAACTGAGTGCTAAGTTTCAAGCATACCCCCTTAACACAGATGGGGAGAAAAAAAGCACATCTCGCTATCTACTTAATCAAACCTCTACTTTTACTCCATCAACGGGGAGTAGGCCCTTTTGTACACTTAACAAATGCAAGCAATTTAGCAACTGGGTTACAGTCTATGTAAAGTGCTTCAACAACAAGGGGAATGAAGACACTGGTCCTCTGTCTTAGAATTGGTTAATGGAAGACGTGAAGTCTCAAAACGCGCACAACTGTGGGTTCTTGCCGAGCTGCCTAATGCACTGCTGGGAAAACCTTGAGAAGTTTCCCATCACGGTGGGGGAGGTGGGTTGACAGTTTTGCCTTTGCTGTCAGTTCCACTGTAGGAGGCTCCTAAATTTATTATACCGAGGAAATCATTCCAGTGCAAACCCATCCTGGAGGAAGCAAAGGAGCCAGGCATGCAGGGCACTCGTCTACATGCATTGTTGGTGGTTCCTACCAGGCTACCAGGCTGAGTCTTGGCAACTCCATGGACAGTGGCCATGGGGCACATCTCTGTCTAACTTGATCAAGGGGTGTCTAAGCAAGAAGTGGGTCCCATTGGCCTTCCTACCTCAATCAGCTTGCCAAGCCGTAGCTAAAAAAATAAGAAAAAGAAAAATTAAAGAAATTTATTCAGGGAGTAAAACAGAGTCATCATGGTGGAGAGGCCAGGTTTCCGTTGGCTGGAATGTGTCCATAAAGCGCCGTCCCAGCCGAGTAATGAAAACACACAAAACCACCTGTTAGAAGCTCAGATGTCTAACAACACTTTCGGGTCATCAAGGAGCAGCCTTCTTTTCCCTCACCTGCTCACTTTGGGAGGCTTCTGTACCTCAGTTTCCTCATCCAACAACAAGAGCAGTGATGAGACCCCGCCTCCGGGGAGCAGACTGATGAGCGCCTGTTTGCTGATTAGCTGGAGAGCCACACAAAAGTAACCCTCGGAGCCCAGGGCACACCCTGCGCGGCCCACGCTGCCTGCAGCTCTCCCTGGAGTCACCTGGAGCTGCAGGCATGGACAGGAAGTGGGGGCTGGGAGAGCTGGGCCATGGATTTCCGGCTGAGGGCCAATGCACTGCTGGATGGGAGAGGCAGCTGCTAAGTGTCTGATTATCGACCGCCACTTTTGGATTTGCTATGTCAGGGAGTGCAGCTGAAAAGCATCAATCATCTGGCACAACGCTCCATGTCTACGGGCCGCATGGCCTTGGCACCTGAAAGGCCTGAGCTTCCCTCCGATGTGCGCCGAGGGCTCTGCACAGGCTGGAGGGGGCCAGTTGGAACTGACTGACTCCACAGATAAACTCCAGCAACAGAGGAATCCAACCAGCACACAGGTTCCAGGCACGTACAGTGCTGATGGTGACAAAGCCACACCTTCCCCCACAGCTCAGCCTGGGAGCCAAAGCCCCTGGTCCTGCCCCTGGTCAGGCACTGGGCTTATCATCTTCCCGTGACTATGGAATGTGTCCGACTGTCAACCATCGTATCAGCCTCTGCAAATCCCCTCTCTCAACTCACACCGAAGAGTGGGACTTTCATTCTCCATATTCTCTTTTCAACAGTAGCCTTTGCTCTAATCTGTAAATCAAGATGACATTATGCCTTCTCCCAAAACTCAGGGTCATTCAATACAATGTATTGGAAATGTTGTTTGGCACAAATGTTTATAAGATATAATCACAGAAAATAGAGTTATATTACAACGAGAAGTCAACCCTTCAGTTTAATTGCAAGACACTGTTTAAGCTGAAAGAAATTGTGTATCTGAGCTCTGAAGTGGAAATAAAGTTGCCATTTCCTGAGATGCGTAGCATAAACAATGAGTTCTTTTCCTTCTTAAGAAAAACATATCTCACAATGGGATTTATAGATGATGTCATACAGAATTATACACCTGAAATCTATGTAATTTCACTAACAATTGTCACCCCAATAAATTCAAAAAGAAAAACATATCTGCAACTAAGAAAAGTATATGATGAGTAAACATTAATAGGCTACATAAAGCCTTGGGCTATGAGTAACCACAGAGTACGCTGCATCTTTAAATAATTTCTAACTCCCCAATTTAGAGAAAATCTGGCTCCTGGCCTTACTGAAATACTATGTTTGTCATCCTGCAGAAATAAAGAGGTAGCAGCTCACTTAGAATCAGGGCCCCCAGAGCCAAAACAGGTTTAGGGCAGGTTCACTCTGAGTCTGAAGAGTTGCATTTTAACATTATTCTTTGCTTCCTTTTCAGAAAATAGCTTGAAAATGAGGGTCCTAGTGCATGTATAAGGATAGGGTGAACTAAACTGTCAACTTTTCTATAGACCCAAGAAGGATGGAATGTGGAGCCTTCTGGGTGGAAGTGATCACAGCAAAGAGCGTTAAGTAGGTGAAGCAGAAACTGCACCGTGCACGAGCGTGCAGCTCCGGGCAGACAGGACTGAAAGGAAGGGATAGCTCCTTCCAGCTAGAGGGCTAGGGAAACAATTCCCCTGCAGATTGGAGGATCAAAGTGACCAACCTTGTCGTCTAATTTAAACAAAATTGTTTGGCCTGAGTTAGAAAAGTCTGCTAAAACCTTTCAAAAGTAGTACTACCAATACATGGGGATGTCTCTTAAATATCGGGGTTCCAGGCATTGAGGAAACAAAACAGACAAAAAAACTCTACCTCATAGAGAGTAAACAAAATCAATGTTAATTTTAGGGAATGTTGGAAGATGACAAGTGCTGGGGCGAAGCAGAAGGCAAAGGGGAGCCTGGAGGATGACTGGGGGGGGTGGTCAGTGTCCTTGCTCTTAATGCAGGGTGGGCAGGGGCAGTCTCAGAGGCAGGATGACACCGGAGCAGACCCGAAGCAGGTAAGAGGGCAGGCAGCTCACAGGAAGTGCAGTGAGCCTTCCTGAGTGCTGGAGGAACAGGAAAGCAGAGCAAACTGGCCACAGACCAGTGAGCAAGGGGCGGTAGCTGGACACGAGGTAGGGGAGAGAGGTGAGGAAGGAGGGGACAGTCATGTGTCCTCCTAGGACTTCAGCTGTTACTGGGGTGAGCTGGCCCACCGTCCAGCAAACAAGCCCGTGGTCTGACTCTGCTCTTTATCAGGCTCTCCCTGAGTGCCGAGAGGGACAGAGACACAGGGGAGAGTGACAGGGACCCCACAGGTAGCCGTGCAGGTGACAGGAGGCTGGATTATGGGACACTGATGGAGGCCAAGCCCGTGGGAGGACCCGATGGACTGGATTGTAGAGGAAGAGGCGTGGGGAATGCCTCCAAGGTGTGTGGCCTCAGCAATCTCCAGGAGAGGAAGCAGGCTGTACTGAGGCGGGTTGGAGGGCAGGTCTGGGATTCAGTTGGGGACACGATAAATGTGACATGGCAATTAGACCTCCAGGTGAAGGCGTCCAGGAGGTAGTAAGATACACGAGTCTGGATCTAGAGAGGTCTGAACTGCAGCTGTCAGTATAGAGACGCCATTGAAAACTAGGCCCGGCACCTGGTCTGGGGAGGTGGGCATTTTAGGGAGGCCACTGAGAAGGAGCAGCCCGCGACACAGGGCAGAGCCAGGCTGGCCACTGGGGCCTGGACATCCACCTACTGACAGCGGCTTGTTCAAACGCCATGTTCGTGGATGTTTTTTCTAAACTTTAAAATGCTGCTCACTGCTCACTTACTGCTCCTGGAACCAGTGGGACCTGGCGCCAACCACTTAGAGATCATTCTTCCCAGCTCTTCCCAGAGAAAGACACAACCTACAGTTGACTCTTGAACAATTGGGGCTTGAACTGTGCAGGTCCCCTCCCACGCCGATTTTTTTCATCTTGTAAACAAACAACACAAATTTATGGTGTCAATAAATACGTACCGTACTGTACATGTATGTAATGCAGGGTAGGGTCTCTGCTCCCGCTCCCCGCACAAGAACGCAGGACACGGTGAGGCCAAAAAGGAGCACCCACGGAGCCATAGATGGGGGAGTCACACCAGTACATTCTCGCTGGAGGCTGGTTGAGACACAAAAGCAAACACCCGCCAGTACCCAACAAGGGGTCTTCCTGCACCGCAGTCTCACTGGTGGCTGGGTGAGACACAGGAAGTAGGATCCACACAATACGCAATCCGCCATCCACGCTTGCTAACCCCCCTTGCTAGTGGCAATCCACAGTCCGATTCTTTGCCAACCAACCAACCCCAGCGTAGCCACGGCAGTTACATCAGTGGCTAATGGCTCACCGGTAACAGCTGATGGCCACACAGTCACAGCTGACGGCCATCTACTACCCGAGCCAGCACCTTTCCACGTGAGGCCGAGAGCCTGGAAACTGCTCTCTGGGACTCTGTTCCCACAATATATTTTCTCTTCCTTATGATTTTCTTCGTAACATTTTATTCTCTCTAGCTTACATTATTGCAAGAATATAGTATACAATACATATCCCATAAAAACACGTTGTCATCGACTGTTTATGTTATCAGCAAGGCTCCCGGTCAACCGCAGGCTATTTGCAGTGAAGTTGCGAGGAGTCAGAAGTTACACAAAGATCTCCAACGGTGCAGGGGTGGGTGCCCTCACCTTTGCATTGTCTAAGGGTCAAGGTTATCCACACCTGCTAACCCGTGAACACCTTTCAGGCACCCTGCCGTCTTCCTCACCTGCCTTCTGGTGAGTGTCCCCTCCTGAGAATCTGCATGGGCACCTCTGATCAGGGGAGGGGAACCAACGCTGGCTGCCAGGTTTATGTTCTTGCTCTCATTTAATCTTTACACCAAGGCCGTGAAGCAGGGCTGACTTTTGCTGTCGTACATACAGAGAAGGTGAAGTAACCCAGCTAAGTCTCCACAGCGACCTATGGGAGTAGGAGAAACTCCGAGACCCCGAGGACTCTTTCCAGGACACAGCCCAGCCCCTCCCCAAGGCTGTCCCGCTGCTTTAGAGAGCAGACAGGAAAGATTTGTGCTTCATTAGCACTGACAAGAGAAAGTTGCTATAACAACACAAAAATAATGAGCCTACGTTTCTACGTGCTTTATAGATTGGAAAGCCTGGTCACAAACCTTAACCTTTCCTGGACGAGCTGATCTGATGATTCCTTTATCAGGACTGGCGCTGCTAAGACTGGCGATTTGGCCTGAGGTGAAATGAAAACAATTGAAAGAGAACAAGAGAGAAACACTTTCCACCAGCTGGAGAAAGCCATCTTAAAGGGATGAGTCCTCGGAGCCATCTTGATTCCCTGCTTGGAACATGGCATCGGAAGGGGCCGTCCCTGAAAGAACCTGTCAGGCCAGGTACCTGGGAACAGCTCAAAACCTGGAGAACACGCATTAAGTCCTCAGCCGACCGCACGTGAGGAAGGTATTATTATCATTGCTGCTGCTGTTGTTATTATTATTGTTGTTAATGCTATCATTCCCATTTTACAGAAGAGTAAACTGAGGCACAGAGAAACCTAGTCACTTGCCAAGCTACCAAACCCAGAGTTTGTCTCTAGCGTCGGTCACTTCACCTTCACCCCCATGTGAATCACCCTCTGCGCCTTAGTGTTTTATACAATATCGGGCCCCTGACGCTGGCCTTGCTGCATGGTTAGACTGGAAATGATGTCTGGAAATAGGCTTCACAGGGCGGGGCTTAATCGGGGTGGTTATGAGAATAGTACAGTGAGTGTTGGGTTAATTCTGTCTTTTGAGAAAGAGCTTGTTAAGCCCCCTGCCCCATGTGGAGAGGAAAAGCAATTCCTTACACTCTCTGTGGGGACAGAGCCCCAGAAAGCAGTTTCCAGGCTCTCGGCCTCATGTGGAGAGGTGCTGGCTCAGATAGTGGTTGGCCATCAGCTGTAGCCATTGAGCCATTGGTCACTGATATGACTGCCGCGGCTACGGAGGGGAGCCGAGGAGAGTGAAGGAGGAGACTGAAGGAGAGTAAGGAGAGTCGAGGACAGTTGGTCGGTTGGCAGCAAAGCGCACAGCAGATCGCACGTCGTGTCGTGTAAACCCAGCCTCCAGTGAGACCATAGTGGTATGACTTCCCTACCAATGGCTCCGTGGGTGTTCCTTTTTGGCCTCACCATGTCCTGCGTTCTTATGTGGGGAGCAGGAGCAGAGACCCCGCAGGCCGCCCCGCCGGACACCCCGCACGACACCCTCTCTGTGTCCTTCTCCCCTCTCCCCTCTCTCCCTGTGTCCACAAAGCCTTTCCCTACCTCGGGCAACCACCCCTGTGTTCCACAGGCTTTGTGTCTGGATTTACCATAGCACATTTCTCATCGAAACGCAATTATCTTGCTTTACTGGATGGGAAGCCCCTTGAGGGATAAGTCCCCATCTTAGGCTTTCTTGGGGCCTCTTGTTTCTCCAATCCCACCTGCCGTGGGAGCCTCTCAGTGAATACATGCCCATTGGATAAATGAATGAGCACGTGCCCACAGAAGCTTTTAAACCTGCAGAAAGAGGCTTCCAATCCCAGTCCTGCACAGCAGGCTCCAACAGGGGTGACAGCTGATTCCCCCTTTTCTGGATTCCAGTCTATTCAAGTCAAGTCAATGTCTACTGTTCCTTTCCTCACCCAAAACATTTTCAAGACCTTTTCATCCGCAATCTATTTTCTCCAAATCACTATATCTGACTCAGTGTGCTTTTCAATCTTTTCTAACCAAACAAGATTGATAAAACGTCGCTGTTTTGAGAACTAAGCATATTCCTCTTACAAACACCAAAGGGAACGAAGTGGGAGAATAATCCCAAAGTGGGAGGGAATTAGTTGTCAGCTGTCCCACATCCTTGATTCAAAGCCTAGAGGCAGAGATGTGAGCAGCTAGCAGCGGTGCTTCATTTCTGTGGGTTTCAAAACCAGGAGCCACCTGGGCTCCAGAGAGGAGATGAGGGGTCCCCTAGGCGCCCAGGCTTCTCCCCAACAGGCCGGACAATGCTGGCTCCACGTGTGCACCTGCCCATCCCTGTCCTGTCCTTTTACTTCCAGAGTAGGTGGGAGCCAGTGTTTCTGCTTAGAAAAAGCCAAACCCAAGATGTGGGCTCCAAGAAAAAGGGTGAAGCACCTGGCCCCAGTCTGGCAATAGCCAGTTTTCAAAACCAGCAGAAGCTGGAGATGGTGAAAATTGCGAAAAAGAAACCAAAGAAGTAGAGTCCTTGTTGGAAAACCTTCCTCCAAGCCCTGGGTCCTTCTCATCAGGGTCATGTTCCTCTTTAGGTGAAACTACCTGAGTTCTGTATTAGTATAACAGTATGGAAATACAATTGTTTTACAAAAAACATTTCCTGTTATTTAAAAATATATTTGCTGTTTCCTAACTATTATCGGGGAAAGGATGCTCATTTTGTTGCTGTTTAACAGATTTTTTAAAATAGAAGAAAATACAGTTATAATAATACTTACAATACTTCATCCCATTTAATTTCGCCTAATTCTATCAATACCATTGTGAAATAGGTTTGCTCTGCAGATGACAAAATGAAGCTCAGTGAGGTTAAGTACCTTGCCAAAACTCACACAGCTGGTAAGAAACAACAGTATTGACCATATTGTGTCATATCACCTCAACCATTCATTTGCTCTATAAAACTTGGTCTCCTTTAAAACTCCTTCCTGTCTCTGTCAGGACAAAAGCACCAGTAACTGATTATAGCAAGCTCTCAATAAATAACCTTTGATTAATTCTGTATGTGCACCTTATTCTTTTGATCATATCCTCCCAAAAGAAGAAAAAAATGGTAATTTAATAATTATTGTGTGAATAAACTAAGCTATACTTATTAAATTCTCTAGCATTATGAAACAGCAACACACACACACACACACACATACACACACACTCCTAAAGAAACAAAATGACTTTGGACTTATTTTTTTTCCAAGTATCACGTATGTTTCAATTTTCCCGGGTATGTTTCCCCCTCCAATGTGCTTTTACTGTCCTCTTTTATTGTTGATTTAAGTGTCCTGTGTGGTCCCGGGGTGTCCACCCACAGATCCCGGGTTGCAGCCTGAGTTCCTTCTGCTCCATTTGTTTGGGGACTGGAGGGAGTGGGACATGGAGCCTCATTCCTCTCAGCTTGTTCCCGCCTCAACAGGACACTGGGAGTTAGCAGGGTCAGTGACCAATAACGGTCTCTGCACAGAGTCCTCCTCTCTGCCAGGATATGGCCAGAGCTCCCATATGTGGGCGACATACTCCCCAAACAGTCCTGCGAGGTGGTTGTATGACCACCACCCATTTATAAATGGGGGACTGAGGCTCAAGGTCACACAGCTGGACTCTCTGGGCTCCTCGTCTCATGTTCTCCGGCCTCAGGAGGGTTTGCCTTGGGCGGATGACCACATCTGAGCCGTCCATTTCCACTCCTGGGGACCACACATGTTTGAAGGGACAGTCCGGGCTACGGGTGCTGTGGGCATTGGGAACCAGAGGAGTCCCACCAGGCCTCTGCGACCCCACTTTGGCCTCCCCGGGGGCCTTGTGCCTTACGCTTATTGCCAGACCTCATGCTCAAAAGATCTCTTTAGATGCAGTAGCATTACTGTTTTGCAGATCAGGAAGCTAAGTCTCAGAGGGGTTCATGAACTTGCCAAGGTCCTACAGGTAAGGGGAGGACAGAAGCACTGAACCGCTTGCAGCCCTGCCTCCTGAGCAGGGCACTCACTGGCTCCGCCTCCGCCCAGAGGGTTTGTTTCCTTACGGACAGTTGAGCAATAACAGGTGTGGTCCAGGTGGCCCAGGAGCCACCTGGCCAGATGCTGCTGCTGGGTCATGGAGGGTGGGAGGAAAGCCGGCCGGCGGGGGGCCTGGGCCCTGCGGGCAGCAGCCTCCGCGGTCCTGCAGGAGTTTTCTGCCCGGACCTGTGCGGCTCTGCTCTGCACCTGGGAGGCCCGCGCATCCTGCCCCGGAAGCCACTTCCCCTCACTGTCCCGGAGAGGAGTCGTCCACCTTCCTGAGTTCCCCACAGGGCCCCGTGGGGTGTCCTGCTCGCTGGCTGCTCCGGCTTTGTCCCCTGCCTGCCTGACGCCCCTGTCCCTCCCTCGGGGCTGAGGGGACTCGGCGTGCACAGGTTGAATTCCGAATTCTTCCTTTTCTGCTCACATTGACCCGTGTCGCCTGGCTCCTGCTCGGGCGGGGCCTGGCTGATCGCGGAGCGGGAAGGGGTCAGAGCTGTCAGAGCGCGTCCTGCGCCAAAGGGCCCAGCGCGCCCCCCACGCGCGCTGCGGGCTCAGGGAGGGGGCGTCCGGGGGGCTGCGGGGTCGCCTCGGTCGTCGCCTCCTCCGCTCCCGCCCTTTCCCACGCGTGTGCACAGGGGCCAAGATGGAAGGCGCGATGCTAAGTTCCGCGGCGAGCAGGTGGGAGGGAGGAGAGCCGAGAGGTATTCCATTGGTTGTCTGGGAAAATGAACTGCACCTTCCCTCGCTTGCGGAGGATCAACTTTCCCAGCCCTCGGGTGGGCACTCATCACCCGGGGTCTCGGCCAGAAACCGCGCCCCAGTGGCCCCAGATGCGGGGCAGTGGGCTGGGCGGGCAGGGCCGCCACCCGCCGCCGGGGACAGGGCTCTGGGCGCGCCGGCGGGACGACACGCGGGGCCGGGACCCGCGGCCGCAGGCGCAGGGCGGGGGGTCCGGCCGCGTGCGCCCCCACGGGTTAAGCGCGGGCCCCGCCGCGCGGGGGGCGATTGTGCCGCGGGGTCCGGTCCGGGCGCGGAGCCGCGGGGCGATGCGGGGCTGGCGCGGGGCCGGGCGGCGGGGCGAGCAGGTACGGCCGCCGCGGGGCCCCGGGGGCTGGGCAGCCCCGCGCCGCAGCGAAGTGGGCGCGGGAGTCGCGGGCGGGACGTGCGGGGCGAGCTGGCGGCTGCCCACCGCGCTGCGCCCCGCGCGCCTCCGTGTCCCGCTCCGTACCCGCCGCAGCGCCCCAGCCGGGGCCGCGTCCGCGCGGGGCGGGAAGGGCCGGCGGGCCGGGGGGGCCGGGGGGGCCGGGGGGGCCGGGCCCGCAGCGTGGCGGCCCCGAAGTTTGCGGAGCGCGGGCGCGGGGGGCCCGGTGCACGGCCCGTGGGCGGCGCTGTGCGCGCGGGACAACTGCGCGCCCGCAACGCGAAAGCCGGCTCGGGCCCGGCGGGGGGGGCAGGGGGGCGCGCGGCGCAGAAATGGGGAACAATGCGAGCGAGCAACTTCAGGAAGTCATTGTGAAAGGAAGCTGGGAAGAGTGCGGCGGCCGCGTTAGCCGGGCGCTCTAACAAGTGCCCGCACGGCCGGCGCCCGGCGGCGACAGTGGCGAGAGTCCCCGGGTCCCCACGCAGCGCGGCCGAGGCGGCTGGACGCTTGGCCGCGACGAGGCGGCGGAGCAGGCGGGCGCGTCAGCGCAGACGGAGCCCCAGCTCTCAGGCTGCTCTTGCAGCCCCACCATCAGTCTTGGCCCCCAAAGTGCGACGCCCAAGTCCACGTGAGTGTTTCCAATTGAATTTCAAAATGAAAACTTGGGGTGGCTGGCGGATTGAAAAAGAAAAGAAAAAGAAACAAGGAAGGAAAGAAAAGACAAGGCAGTAAGATTCTGAAGCCCTGCTTTGGGTCAGGTCTGCCTTTCCTTTCTGGGGACAGTGAGAGCCCTGGCTTGTGGCAGACTCAGCCACTGTGTCTGTGAGCGCAGGTGCAGCACCAGGCTGGCGGGGGACACCTCTGAGCCGCCCTCCCACTGTCACCGTGAGGACTTTCTAGCCCCAGTCAAGTCTAAATTGACATGTACTTACACAGTGAGACCAGGAGGTCAGCCGTTATGCAGTCAGCCATAAAGAGCTTTCTTTTCTTATATTTTAGGTGAGAGTTTTTGCTTATATTGTAAAATAATTAGGTCGAGTCTGAACTTGCTTTCTGCAAAAATAGAATAATCCTGGTTTGGAAAGTTGTACTAGCACTTGTGTTGACGGCGATTTGGGCTAGGAAACCCCTCAGTAATACGGCATCAGGTTGCTTGCGGTTATATCTGAAATGTTTTAAAAACAGTTCGGGGATCCTTGGTGTTTCCTAAGGAATTTCTCCGGAAAGTGTGATTGATTTTGTTTTTGTTTTCTAATTTGGAGGCACAGAGTATGGCAGAGAGAGACAGAGAGAGAGAGAGAGAGAGAGAGAGAGAGAGAGTCAGGGTCCCAAGGGTCTGACCAGGCACAGCTTTCATGCTCTCTTGGGCTGCAACCAGCCTAGACTGAATGCAGGGTAGTGTGCCTGCCAGGCTGCACACTCATTTTCCCACTGTGCTCCCTCGGTGTATTTCAGCTTTTAGGTACCTTGTTTTAAACTTGGAGAGACAAACTGGTATTGAAGAAATATCTCCTTACTGGTCAAATCATTGTCTGCTCAAAGAGAAAAAAATATGAAAATTGAAAACATTTAATATGCATAATATTTAAACACCGATGGACATTTAAATGACTTTAAGGATTGGTACACTTTGGGTTATAAGTTGAGAGGAGAGAGAGAACCCCGCAGGAAATGGTTGGAGCCTCTTGGATTTATTTCTTTGTTTCAAGATGTTTGTTTGATAAGGTTAATTGGACTCATCTTTTTACATGGGATTTTGAATGTAATGTAATTTAAGTATTATTTATATTAAATGTGTCAGAATTGTTTCAGTGACAAATCAGATTGTTTGGTGTGTGGCTTAAAATTTAAACAGTGACAAGTATTCACAGCAGGACGATTACCTGCTTACCTCATAGAATATGCAGACATTTTAAAACATAACTTGTATACAGAGATAGAAATGATGATGTCACATTTTATAAAGTGCTATGCAATTCTGGTTTGATATAATGTATCTGATTTCAAAATTTCCCACAAACATACATGGTTACCTTTTATTTTTTCCATAAAAAAGTATGAGCTTTCTGTCTGGGCGTCCACCCGACAGACCTGATGCCTAAAACATTTTACTGAGTTAAATGGTCATGTTTTCTTCCACTTTTGTTTCATGGGGATAGTGGAGGCAGGAGTTTTAGAAACTCCGCCATGCCTGCGTGTGTATTCATCGGTGTTGTAAGTGCTACCTCTTGGAAAACTACACATCCTCCCAGATTCAGGAGCACGGTAGCACTGTGGCCCCTCATCACGGTCTTACAGGATGAACCTCCAGGTCCGTGAACAGAAGTGTGCATGAGTCATGTCCCACCCTGAGAAGCTTGTGCACAGTCTCCCAGGAGAAACGAAGCCGTGGCAGCCATTTCCCCGTCACAAAGTTAAGATGACAACGAACTTCCGGCCGGGAGGGCTGAAACCCAGCCGCTCTGGTGGCCACTGCGCCTTCCTCCCTTGACTAGAGATTTAGGGTTTGAGGACGGTGGTTCTCTGATTTGGGGATTTCTTTCCCCCTTGACTTGGATTTGAGTATTTCACAACTGGTTCATGCAGTCGCATATTGTCAATATAAATGGCAGAGTTTTGAAATTTGTGAGACATTATATGTGTGTTCAAATATCCATCTATCTATATATCTATACAGGTACTGTCTACTACATGCTATGCTATGAAACACCCCAGCCCACGTACATGTATTATGTGTGTACTTCAGGATTATGTGTGTATTAATGGATACAGGAAATAAACTATGCGAGTATATGCACCCACACACATGCACACACAGCATGGGGAGAGAGAGGTACGGGGGACAGGGTGGAAAGAGTTGTGACATCTAACAGACCTGACTTGAGTAGTAAAGCCCCTTTTTTTCTGTTTGTTTGCTTGTTGCTGCATTTTTCTAAGACAGAGTGCCCTTTCTGATCTATCACGGTGAAATTAGGCATAAATGCCATGAGTACCTTCAGTGTCTGCCCACTATGTACATGCCGTCTGCAGTTAACCCAGAATGTGCCCAGGATGGCACCGTTTAGCAGTGCTCTACTTTTTTTCTCCTCTTGTCTGTGTGACTGAAGTCATGTCACTGCGAAGTGTTGGCTTTTGTTGCCGTATTCTAAGGGCGAGCCACGGCAGTGGATTCAGCTCAGAGAGCAAACCCTCCGTGAGCCTTGCTGTTTCTGATACTGACAGGCTTTGGGGCATCGTGCCTCCTGCTTCTTGCCAGACCCTGTGGGGCCCCCGCCCTGGCCGTTAAGGTCGTCCTTGTCTGTGCCTCTGCGTGTACAGTTGCAGAGCCCTCAGCCGTGCTTGCAATGGCATTCTGTTCCACTGGAGAAACCACAGGAGGTAACAGTGATAAGTGACCCCTCCTTTGAGGCTCTGAAGAGGAGACCCTTTGGTCCAGGTTACACCTTCAGACAAAGTATCTGTTTCGCTCTAAGCAGGTGCATGAACTTGTGGGATCCAAGTCTCGGAAGGTTGTGTCTCAGAGTACCAGCCTTACACACACATTTAAAATTCTGAGGAGCGGGAGCTAGGAATTGGGGTTCACCAGGGCTTTGGGCAGCTCAATCCAGACTGTTTCTCTTCTGGGGTCGACTAGCTGCTCACAGGGATTTGTTGTTCTTTGCAGTTTGATAAATGACTCTACACCTGAGGTTATCTTTCTGTAATATACGTTCATGCCCTTCAATTTTCCATGCCGTTGCTTTAATAGCTTATGTTTGATGTAGTTTTTAACTGTTGGATGATATTCTGACAAATTTTTAAAGATATTATAAGACATTAAGGGTAATGTGAAATGGCAAACAAAAGAAGCTTTGCAGACAGTTTCTAAGTGGAGAGGTGGGCAGGGCCCGCCTGTCATGGTTGTGGCACTGGACGTCCCTCCAGAGAGGGGCCTCAGGGAAAAGCAGCAGAGGCCAGACCAGAGGAGCAGCCTAAGGGTCCAGGGCCTGTTTTCCCGTCTCCTACTTCACTGTGCTAAGTGGGTGGATGCCTTCGGCACCTTCAGTGACCCACTGGGGTAGACTGTGAAAAAGGCTGAAGCCCAGAGTTCAGGGGATGGAGGCCACTTGTCTTCCCGTTACAGCCCAGCCTCCTTCCCTTCTCCCATGGCCATTTCTGCCCTTGGGGACCTCGCGATTTCTGTTGACTGGAAGGGCTCCCTGTCCCACCACAAGTCTGTCAACCTAGACGCCCGAATCATCTCTGAACCGGCTTTGGTCAGGGCAGGAAGCGCAGGCTCCCTTCCTGCCCCTGTTTTCCTGAGAGAAAACTGTCTTCCCTCCTTTTTTGCATATTTGGCAAGTGGTTCCACCTTTCTCTCCGCCCCAGTGGAGTGTGAAGGCGGCAGTGCAGGAGAAGGCCACCACCAGGGTAGCAGGGGTCCTCCCAGGTGGCTGAGTTGAGGACACTCCACGTGGCCCAGGGTCCGAAGACCCCCAGGGCTCAAAGTCGGGATCAGTGTGGGGAAGGCAGCTCCCCTTGGCCCCCAGGAGGCACGGGTTCACTGGTGAGTGCCCGGGTTTGTTTGCCAGGCTTGCAAAGATGGGGGTAGAGAACGGTGTGCTCTCTTGGGGGTGGTTAATGTTCCAGCAGCAAGTGGCTTGTGGCCCAGGCCTGCCGGCACCCTCCTGGCCAGGAGTGTCCCGTGATGGAGAGCCTCACTAGGATCCATTTGCACCCTCTGCTTTTGGGGTGTCCTATGCTCCACCTCCTGGTAGCTCACAGTGCAGGGGCCACCATCTAACAGATTGCTTAAAATGGGCCCTAATTAGTGGAAATGTACCTCTTCATATTTTCTCATTCAAGTGTGCCATGATTCAATTTTCTTCAGCAATCAGCTCACTGCTAAAGGAAATCTGACTCTCTTCCTGCCATTTTCGCGCCAAAAGTTGGCTCTAATGGACAGAGGTTCTAGGGGTGATGAAGGGGTGGCAGTGAAAGGGGGCCCAGCATCCTTCCTTCATCCTTTCCTTTTCTTCCCTCCCCCCTCCCTTTCTTCCTCTTTTCTTTCTTTCATGTGTGGGTTTTTGCAGAGATGATCGAAACAACTGAGAACGGCATAAAGTATTTTTAAATGGCCTTATACATATTGAAATAGATATTTACGCTTCATTTCTGAGATGACATCCTGAACTCCACACTCTAAAGCATTTTCTGTTAGTTTGAAACTGCTTAAGAATGAACGGTATGGAGTGGATTAGAGTTCTTGTTTAAAGCCAGGAGCTCCATGGTAAATACTGATGCGGCAGTTTGGGGAAAATTTTTGTAGTTAAATCAGGTGTTTACTGGCAAACTTGGAGCAAATAAAACAGCACATAAGATCCCTACCTAGAACAAACGGGAAAGGGTTTAATTTAGAATCTTTAGGAGAAATGAAAATGAGGAATTGATCTTTCGTGAGCTTCCTTGGAGGCACTCTGAAATGTCCTCCAGTGCTTTTAATGGAAGCAAGAGACAGCCAGCGGGGGACCCCCTGGCTCAAACCCCACTGTTAGCATGAAACAGCAACCTTTTCCTGCTCCTTTAAGCTGAGTTGTGTGTGGGGCAGCAAATGAAAGTGCTATTCAGAGATTCACAGTAAAAACATGTTGATTAATCGGGCATCCCACTCGTTAAATTAAAATCACACTGCTAATTATCTCAGGTTGTTAGAGATAAGGCAATTAATTACCGTTTAAAAATGATTTGGACATTTCTGGTGCTCTTCTTCTGCGTGTTTTACCCGCTTCTCTTGGGGGTTGTATATGTTTCCCTGAATTGAAAGAATTTTCAGTTTAATTTAGAGCAGACAAGGCTTTTGTAAAAGGAATATTATTTGTAAAAAGCAAAAAGCAAAAACAAAAACCACTTAAAACTGACAATAAGTAATTTAAATGTATTTAAGGGCTGTGGAAAAATCTGACTATAGTGTTTAAAATGAGTTTTCCTGCTAGACGTGAGCATTTTCTGTCAGATTATAAATAAAGACGTGCCGGTATTTGTAGCCTCCAAATGAGGAAGTTGTAAGCTTCTGAGAGGTTGTGCTGATGCCACCCCCACCCTGCGTTTACAGGGGACACTGTCGGCTAAAGGTTGTGGGTGACGGAACGGCCTCCAAGCAGTCCTGCTTCGGCCTATGCCCACGCGGAGCCTGTTGGCGCGGCCCTCCATCCCTGGTCCATGGGATGGGGCTGCCGTCCCCGGGACCCGCTGAGGTTTGGCTAATGCTGTGCTCTGTGTCTGTCACAGAGTAAAATGAATTCTACCCCTTTTCCTGCTGATTTGATCCAGCTAAAGAGCCAATCAGAACATCAAGTGGTTGTAGCAATCATTGTTGCCAAATAATTGATACATTGAACCTTCCCTTTCGGTTCTCACGCAGGGAGTCATTTGACTTCCACGGAGCCATGTGAAGTTGGGGTGAACGAGGCAGACTGCCAGAGTACCAACCCTTCTGTGTTTCCGCGAAAATAGGACCCAACCGGACCATCGGCTCTAGTGCATCTTTTGGAGCAAAAATTAATGTAAGACCCGGTCTTATTTTACTGTAAGACCAGGTCTTTAATATAATTAGTATAGTATAGTATAGTATAGTATAATGTAATATAATACTATGTAATACTAGGTCTTATATAATATAAGACCAGGTCTTATGTGAATTTTTGCTCCAAAAGACATTAGAGCTGATTGTCCAGCTAGCTCTTGTTTTCGGGGAAACACAGTACTTATTAAAAGATTGAACTAGATTTAAGGAATCTAATTTTTGAATCTGCATTCTGCATACCGTGAACATAGTTTAGATTGTGGACATAGGTTATTTTTAAGACAATTTTTATAAACAGTTACCTCATTTTAATCGATTATAATAGTTGATTTTGTGGGTGTTGTAAAAGAACTGAGCTCAGAATGCAAGTCCTTTCGGGAGAATTTCCCACTAGCTCAGAAATCAGGTGGCCTTAACACAGAGAGAGCAGAAGCCTCATCCCTTCCTCCAGAGGGAGGATGAAATAGCCCATGTTAGAGGTGAGGCCCGACAGCCTTTTACAGTGCAAGGAGTACGAGGTAAATCGATATCTGGGTGACAGTGAATTCATTTCCTCCAGAACACATTTTCTCTGTGTTTGTATCTAGATTTGTAAATCTTGTCTCACCACCAGCTGGCTAGTAGTTATCAAAATAAAATGCGGAAAAGTTGACAGTACCTAAGACGGTGTCTTCAGTGGGCAAATCAATAATCACTTTTCAGTTATTGATCGACACATATCTATGGATTTGTGAACAAATGGACATTCTTGGGAGGATTTGCATCATTTTACTTCGTTGGGTTTGAATAAAACAGAGTTTTCACCACACAAACTTCTGCAAACACTTCTTAAATAGAAGTGAAGTAGTCTAGTAGAAACCCCAGGCTTCCAGGTGCATTTTTTGGAATATGATTGGCATACAAATAGATTTTTCTACCAGGTTCAGGTTGAAGTTGTAGTTTTAATTAACCTGTCCACCCAAAATTCTCTACTGGTGTGTTAGGATTACTACTTCACTGCTAAAAAGGCTAGACAAGACGTTATATTCTTTATGACAGCATATTGCCTCCTGTGCAAAAATCTTAGTTAGATATTGTAACTTTGTATTTATCTATTTTTTAAATCCAAAAAACAAAACAAAAAAAAACCACAAAATTGGTCCTGGACTTGCTCCATCTCTTCACTTTATAATAATAAATGACAAGACATCAGAACTTTTCGGCATATCTATGTAAATCCTTATTTGGGGCAGTTTTTGTATTTTTTAAGATGTAAGTCTCATTTTTATTACACTTTGATTTTGTTGCAGTCACTGACCATGCACGTTGAAGTCTTCTAAAATAGAGAAGAGGGTAGAAGAAAATGATTCTAAAGTTGGATTTTTTTACTTAAGTGATGAAGTGTAAAAAGCCATTTATAGTTGAGGAAGCTACTTAGGAAGTGGCCCATGATGATGGTCAGAATTAAGAAAACTCCAATAATAGCCCACGTGAGTTTTGAGTACAGTTGCTGTGTGAAGAGTTGTCGCTCTGAATAGTCTGAGAGGGAAGGTCCCTCCCTCCCAGGAGAGGCACACACGGGAGCAGACAGCCACAGGACATGTGCAATGTCCTACAGTCCCGGGCCTCTGGACACCCAGCTCTGCGCCTGTCCGGACAGCATTTGTGTCTCCAATTCCGTTTTCTCTATTTTTTAAAAACCATGTCTAATATCATATCTCACATCTTTTTTTCTGCCTCACTTTGAGACAGGCGGTTCCATTATGGCATTTAAAAATATTCTTATGGTTCTTTTCCTTCTGTATGAAATACTTCTTGCTAAGAATGTTTTCAAACAGCATGGCTTTTAGCTGTGCTCTGTAAAGGTTTCCTTGGTTCCCTCCAACCCTTCCTCTTTTGCATATCAGTTCCTGCCCATAGGAAAAAATGTGAGGACAAAATTGCACATCTGAGCTCATTTGTCCTCAGAAAGTAGGTTCACGGTAGAACAAACTACTGGAGGCGTTTACTGTGGCTCAGTTAAGAAAGGTGGGGGGCAGGGCCGGGGGGAGGGGGGTGGCGGTGAAAGCCAAATTGGATTCCCTACTGGCCTGTTTAAATCTTGTTTTTCATTATTTGCGCCAGCAATATACCGTGGAATAATCATGAACATGTGTGGATTGGCAGCTAATTTTTGAAAAATGAAAAGAATCAGAAACGAAATAAGAGTGCCCAGAAGTTTTGATGTTCTCCTGACCTGTTTTTGTCAGGTTGTTAGGAAAACCCATAAGGTCCCCTTATCTAGACACAAAGACCTTACAGACTGCCTCAGCTTTCTCTTGGAACATTTCTTTTTTTAAGATACAGTGTAATTCACAGTGATATGATAGATTAGCAAAAATAAAATCTACTCATCTGAAAATGAAAGGACTTCCTCTTAGCAGGAATACTGGCTTTTATGAAAAAGGTCTATGACCTCAGGCATTTAAAATAGATGATAGGCTTGGCCAGTGTTCCTTCCCCTGCATACCCGCCCCTTTCCAAACAAGTGTCTTTGAGAGTATGAGGAAATCGCCCCAAATGTAACTCTAGTGCAACTTCACTTGCCAGGGAGGAAAAAATCAACAGTATACATTTGATCAAATCACCAGAGTTTAACTATATCGTAGAAGTTTGGGGGTGAAGTTTGCCTTCACTGTAGAATATTACAAAGAACATTCTTATTTTCTGTTAAGGTACAGGGAACATTGTACATTGGAAATGAGGGACCGCTGCCCGGGGTGGAGAAGTTCTGACAGGCGGGAATGGAGACATGAAAAGGCATCACCACCCAGTGGCCATGGGTTCGAATCTCGTGGGCAGGCTCCTCTTTCTTAGCCTCGGTTTTTTGGTCTATTAATGGAACTAATAATATGGATTACATAGTGTAATAATACTAGGTGTAATGGCAGGGATTCAGATTACACACTGTGCGAATGGGCATTGGATTCTACATCTGCTCCAGACACTGTGGGCGAAAGTGGGCGACGCTCTTGCTCCTGGGTGTCTTCGCAGCAAAGGCCAGGCACATAGTAGGTTGTTCAAATAAAGCTGCCTCATCCAGTATCCCTTCCTTCACCATGTTTTTCTGGCATATATAAAGTGCCCAAGAAAAGTTATAAAATATTAGTGGACAGAAGATTATCTGTGCAGTATTGGGGAGGGCAAAACATTTGCATTTATTTAGTTGTTTGTTTCCTTGTTCCTGTAATTTTCTGTCCTTTTTTTTTTTTATTGAGGTGTGGTTGACATTATATTAGTTTCAAGTGTACAACATAACCATCCGATATTTATGCGTATTGCAAAATGATCACCACAATCAGGCTAGTTAACATTCGTCACCACACATGATTACACAAACGTTTTTTTTCTAGTGATGAAACTTTTAAGGTTTACTCTCGTAGCAACATTTCAATATGCACTTCATTATTATTGGCTGTTGTCATCATGCTGTACATGGCATTTGTTTTTGGGGGGAAAAAACCCGTAGTGTAGTTGTTTAAACCTCAAATAATGAAGGTTTTCCCAAGCTGGTAGCAGTGCTGTGAGCTCCAGGAAGGGGCAGATTTGCGTGGCTGTCAGCAGCTCATCACAGCCAGTGTGGCACGATGTCCTCGAGTCTGTAATAGCCATAGATTTGGGGGGCTTGCAAAGGAGTTAGGTTGTGGTTTTTGACTTCATTAATCCAGACTCGCCTTTACAGAATTATGGGAGCTCCCCACTATTTCCAAGCAAATTACTGGGGAGCGAGGTGTTCATGGTGGATTCAAGGACACGGCACCCGAGGAGGCGAGGGTCACCTGAGGACCCCACCAGCCCTTCCCCTGACAGCAGCCCTCGCGGCTCTTTGGCGCATGGAGCTGTCTGGGGCCACTTGCTCACTCGCAGGCAGAAATGAGAGTAAGGTCACCTCTTCTGCAGTCTTGCTGGTCTCCTCCCTCGGAAGTCACGACTGCCCAGGGCTGTTGGCTGCTTCTCCCCAGGAGACAGCCAGGGTCCAGTCCCTCAAGGGTGTGGAAGGAGGAAAGAAGGGCAGGGTCAGGGAGGGTGTTTCCACAAAGTCCCACTGTGCCCAAGGGAAGCTCCTCTATAGGGCCCAACGCAGGCCAGAAGTTCAGGGTTCCCAGGTCTGGCCCCTGGGGAACAGGACAGCTCTGGGGCTGGTCTGGCCCTACTTCTCGTGTTGTTTGCTTCATCTTTAACATCCTCTGTTTTCTAAGTCAGCCATATGCCAACTCCATTGAACTGCAGCTAGGAAAGTCCTGTGGGACCCTGTTGATCAGAAAGACCAGAGAGAGACAGAGAGAGGGAGGGAGACAGGCAAAGACAGAGAGAGACTGCAGACTTGCAGATCAGTGCCCCATCCAGACGGAAGTGACAACAGGCTGTACTCTCCTAGAGGGACAGCCATCCATGCTCTGTCACACTGGCCTTCACGTATCTCTGCATCTGTTTCCCCTTGTGCAGGATTCAGAACAGAGTGCCTCAAAGAACAATGAAGGCACCCATGTTGATCACACCGCACAGGGGACAATCGTGGTGTTGCTGGCTTTTCTGCCATCCATAGGTTGTTTGGCTTTTCCCTACAGAGTAGAAAATGACAGTGTTTCTTCTGTGAAAGAGTTATTCTCTGCGGCGTCTCCCTTCACAGCTCTGCTGGTCTTGGGTTTCCTTTAGGTGAAGGTTAGCAAAAACAAGTTGTTAGTGCACTTTTGTGATCGCTCCTCTTTCTGGCAGAATGCCTTTACAGCTGAGATGGTGTGGAGCTGGGTGCTGTCTTCTGCGTGGCACTGGGCGCTGCTCTCCAGTGGGAGAAGAAGGTCCAGCAAGCCCTGCCTAAAAATAAACTCAGAGCTGGCTGTGCGGGTGTTAGGGGGTGGGATGGTACTTCACTGTCCGCTGAGACCCCCAGGGCCGCCCCGCAAGCCTAGCCTTGGGTCGGCCCATTTCCTCTCCCGCAAGCAGGTTCCTACTGTTGGATTAGTCTTTTGGCCTTTGCTTAAAAGTAAAGTCACTTTTACCAAAAAAAAAAAAAAAAAAAAAGTCACGATTTTTTCATCCCAAGAGATGCAGATTTGGAGTTTGGGGAAGTGTGAGGGAGCTGGTCGAATACCCGCTGTGTGATGTCAGAGGACCAGGCCACGGGATTCACGGGGCCGGTGCAGACTGGAAAGGCACGTCCTCTTCCTCAGTTATTCAGAATGTCAGAGGGGTGGGAACAAGCAAACATTCGTCCAGGCAGGGGCCCCTTAGCAGGCCACGGGCCCCTGCAGCAGGCCGATGACCTGGCGAGGTTCCACGTGGGGCGTGTGTGTGTGTGTGTGGTGGGGGCGAGGGGGGTGGTTGGATTCAGACATTTAGTGACAATGGAAATAGGCCTGTTGACACAAATCCAGAGTCCCCTGGCTGAGTGTGGTAGGCTCTGTAACACCCCCACTGTCCTGTGTGTGGTCGGCTGCTGCGGCTGGGCTGTTCCAGGAAGGTGCCCTCACCCGTCCTCCCTGGGGACACACGGGACCCAAGTGCGAGAAGACTGCCCAGGGCGAGGGCTTTCCCGCCGAGCAGACCTGATCTGGGCATCAGCCATGGCACAGAGCACGTTTTCTCCTTCATGACGCATCCTCGCAATCCTGAACCTGGATGGACTGAGGTTAATCAGTGCCTCCTTGGTGCCCGTGGTCGGCCCCTGACAGCAAACCTGGAGGGTCCCCTTAAGGCACCCTGGCTGACAGGGTGCTCCCCAAGTACTGAATAGTAGGGGGCCATCAGCTGGGCTTTGGAAAACATTTTGTTTCTTTTAGCTGGAAATAACTTGTGAGTAGAGTACTGGTTCAGTAACTTCCTGCAGCTGAACAGTGCCTGGTCCACAAAAAGGCTGATGCACGTTTGTAAAACCAAAGGACACCTGTAATGTTCAATGGAAAACTCCTTTCCCAGCAGTGTATTTCAGATAGTTAGCTTCCTATGTTTTTCTGAAAAGCTCTGTGTGTGCATACACACACATACACACGGAAAAACATTTGGTAGTCCTAAGTGCTGGCTATGATGGGTATTTTCTTGCCTTTATAAAAAATAGAGATTGTAGAAAACACCACTTACGTAGCAACAAAGTTCAAAGTCAACATTATAAACATGATGTGTTAGGGGAGTATTTGTCGTCGCAAGACTAGTTCTGCCATCTGTCTGTCTCTCCAGTCAATACCGGGACGGTTAAGAACTGCTCTGTGACGTACCACAATAAAACCCCACTCTCGTGTTCAGAAAACTGAATCTCACAGTAATTCTGCACAGTAATTACAAAGGTTTTTCTCATTTGAGTCTGTCTTGTTTATAATTGTTTGGATAGTTTGGGAAGAATCGCAGATTTCGCCGTTTTTATGGTAAACACATGTGAGATTGTGGACACGCGGTGCCCTGTGAGGCCAGGTGCTGGCCCCGTTTGCTCCGGGGGCTCGGTTGTCTGGCTGTGGCTGCTGGTGGCTCTCGGGCCCGGGGCTGAAGCACTGGTGGGCCATGGAGCCCTTTCCCTTCTGTGCTCATCAGCTGCGCCCCTCATCCCCAGTCTTGGAAACTCATGTCACAAGTCACACTCATTCAGTGGCTTTCAGAAATAGGTGAAAACCCCTCCCCATCCAGAAAAGGTAACTGTCACTCATGTCTTCTTCATAACTAGTTCTGATATGACTGAAACTGGAAATATGTCTTCCAGACGTGCCATCCATAGTACCTATAGCCTGTACCTGCACAGTTGTCAGCCTGGTTGGAGAGGGTGGGTCCCCTGAACCCTCCAGCTGTGGCCAGGTCTCTGCTGAAAACAGGCTGCACAGCTCAGATCCTCACTTCTGAACCAAAGCACAGAGGTGCCCCCCTCCCCAGAAAAAAAAGGGACCCAATTTATATTCAACCAGCAGGCCCAGTTTGCTGGTTAGGAAGGCGTCTCTTCTGAAGGTGGTCCAACAGAGCATACATGAGCAGAATTGTTGAGGTCACTTTCAGCTGTCACCTACCAGGGACACCTGAGACCTCCCAGGTGCAGGCCAGGAGCCCAAGTGCCAGCCGCAGCACCCCCTTTCCTCCTGCCCCACACATGCCGACCTCTCCCTGGTGTTGGTGGGACTGCCACCCAAGGGCAGCTCTTCCCGCTTGGTTTCCTCTTTAAACCAGCTGAGGAGCCAGCCATCTGTCAGCAAAACAGGAAGGTCTGGGCCCTGTCCCGGCCTCGTTGTGCCGTGTCCTGGCTTCACTTCTCCCTGTGTAAGAGCAGGGCGAGGTCTGAGGCAAGGGCCCTGAAAGAGCGGGACAAAGCGGCAGCGTCCGCGTGGCCCCGCTGCCGGGCTGGAGGTGTATTCATTATTGATGGAAGGCGTGCGCGGGCTGCTCAGATATGCAGCCTGCCTGGGTAAATGAGACATTCTTCAGCAAATTGCTTCGTGGTTTGATTGCTGATTGTACGCATGTCACCAAGCTGACTCAAGGCTCATCGATGCATGCTCAGTAAATTAGAAAGAACATAACTATGGATCAGCCAAGAGAATGAATTCTATGCCTACAATGACCCAGGGCCATTTAATTTTCTGCTTAATTTTGTTGCAGTCAGTTTGCATTTTGGGTTATTATGCAGTAGGAAATTAACAATAAATAACAAATTTGGTCCTCCTGTGCTGGTAATGATATTTTTATAAATCTTTGTAATGCTGTTTTTTAAAGCATCAAGGTCTGTGCCATTCTGATACTCCCGCAAGTATGCGAGGAGGCAAACATATTCTTGGTAGATAACGTTGTTGTTAAATGCACAGGGCTTCTTTATCCCGCGCACGCTCTCTCGTATCTTATTAGTACTTTGCTCTAAACTAAAGTCCCTTCCTCTCTTTCTCAGGTAACCTGAGGACAATGGACGCTGATGAGGGTCAAGACTTGTCCCAAGTTTCAGGTGAGATCCTTGAGATGCAGCTCGGGCCTCGGACGCCAGGTTGTGTCCGGGGGAGGGGAGGGGTTGTAGTACAGAAGGAAAGACCAAGGCCGGATTGAGGTCTGTGTTTAATGTCAACTCTTAGAAGTGATTCCGGTGGGAGAACCTGAACAGAAAATCTCCACATTCAAATTAGGTTTACTGTTAAATCTGAGAGCAACTTGGAAAGGACTCAATATAGGTGGTGCTCTTGGGGGGTGAGGTGACTGATCTTCTCTAGACCCCAAACACATGCCAGTGATGGTGTTTAAAAGAAAGAAGAGAGAGGGGGTGGCCAGAGAGGGGGAGAGAGAGAGACAGAGAGAGGAGGAAAGAAGGAAGGAAGGAAGGGAAAAAGAAAGAAAAAGGAAGGAAGGAAGGAAGGAAGGAAGGAAGGAAGGAAGGAAGGAAGGAAGGAAAGAAGGAAGGAAGGAAAGAAGGAAGGAAGAAGAAAAGAAAAAGAAAGAAACAGAAGGAGGCAGAGAAGGAGGAAGTAGCTTGGAAAGTGTAGTTTTGTGGGCACAGTTCAGAATATCTGTTAAGCGTGAAAACATTGGTCCCTTCACTATATGTTTATTTCAAGCCATATTGGATGCAGCTCATTTCATCGTAGGAGACCCAGGAAGTGGAGCGATAAGTAGGGAGAGTAGGCGTGAGGTGGATCCCAGAACGTCCCATTGGGTGGCAGTGGGGAGGACGGACCACCAGCCAGTCCAGTGCAGTCTGCTCAGCTCCCTTGTTCACAGGCCGGGAAGCCCACCGCTGCCTGCCCTGCACCTGGAGGGCACAGCAGCAGACGCAGCCTCCAGGGTGTTCAGTGTCTCCTATTTTATAGCCTCACAGGCTCATGGTCAACCCCAGTTTGGCCTCCATGGGAGAATGGCCCGTCCTTGTCCTCTGGGCTTGGCCGACCTGCAAGCACTGGTTTCCAACTTGTTCTTGAATTCTACCTCTCGGTCTAAGCCAGTCCTCACGACGGTGATCAGGACCAAGGTGGCAGCTGCCCTTCTTGGTGGCTGCTCTGAGGTGCCCACGTCCGCCCGACTGGAGATGGATTTCCTGCACACCACAGGCATTTCCTCCGCCTCTGTGCCAGCTACCCCGTCTCTCAGAAAGTTTGGAGTTGAACTCTCCAGGCTGTAAAGAATCGAGGGCTAGCTTTTCAACTGTGGCATTCAGGCGTTTGATGTACAGCTGGTGGGAGTGAGAGCTGGTCAGCCAGTGTGGCCTCATCTCTGTAAATTAGAGTGAATTGCAGGAGTTACCTCAAGAGATACACCCTGACATGTGCACAGCATGTAAGCCGACATCACTGCAGCATCGGACGGACGTTTGGAAACGGCGGTCCGTCCCCGCACCTTGTTCCTGAAGCTCTGGACAGTGAGCGTGACGTGAACATACTAGTGTGGAAGGATGGCCGAGGCATGTGCAGACGTGAACCAGTGTGCGATCGGCGGTGAAAACAAATCACGCAAACACACACACACGCTTTCTACATGGCTGCATATAGGTTTAGGAAAATTCTGGAGTAATAGTTGTTAAATCCATACTTCCTCTTGGAAGACTGGTGGCAGGAGGAAGGGGTGGGTTGTGGAGGCAGACGTGGGAAACTGCTTTTTCACCTTCTACCTTTCAGCATGCTTTGAATTTATTTCCCTTCAGCACATACTTGGTTTCTTAAACAGAAGTACCAGCACAACAAAACTGTAAATGAACACAGAAAGCTTTGGCTCCTTGAAGCCTGCCGTGTAGCCTGGCTGGGGTCTGGTAACTGCTGGGAGAGGAAGTCCAAAGGGAAGGGGGCCCATCCTTCACGATGGCACTGCGGCTGGAGGTGATTAAAACGTTAAAAAAACATGATGCTAAAAATCCCAAAGGCACACGAAGACCCTTTCACTGCTTCTGCTCTTTGCTGTCTTTCCCCGGGGTGGCCTCTAAGAAGTGGCGTCATGCATGATGGCGCATGTGAAGAGGGGACAGCGCCTGTGGTCAGTGGAGTCTGCACTCAGGGCCCAAAGCCCAGGCTGAAAGGCCAGCCTGGGGGGCATCTCTGGAATGTCTTATGTGAGGAACAGCCGTTAGTGCTCTCATCTCTTATCACGATAACAAAAATGGCAAACGCCTCATTTTTCTGTCATAGTTTTCCTTCCCTGAATGTTATGCTGACCACTCCATTTGTCCTGAATGTTGACTGGCTGGTCTCGCGGGGGTGGGAACCTCAAGAAACAAGACTGTCTGCAAAAGGAGACTCTTTGGGTTGAAAAGATTTAAGCTTTGGTGAAACTCAGATTGCATACACCTAGCAAAGGAAATACTTCTTCTAAAACACTCGTCATCCCTTTGGGTTGAACTTGGAGCTTTTTGTGTGGTGATTAGAGCATTTAGAGCCATGCTGTTTTTACTAGACATAGAAAGGATGCCTTTTCTAATTCGTGCTGCTTCTCCAATGAAATCCAATCACCTCACTTTTAATTTTTCATTTCTAAAATTGAGGAACACAGCAGTTAGCTTTGGAATAGGAACATACATTTACCCAAACAGAAGTGGATGTTCTTGATACAAAATCTGAAGAATACGTTACTGAATTATCCTCCTTTCCCATAAAATTATTCAATGTTATCTTCTGTCCATAGGAAAGAAAAAAATAGATTTTTCTAAGTTGAACCCTATGAAATTACCATTTTCATAGGTTAAAGAACAAAAAAGATGTTCCAATACCAGCAATTACATAGGGATCAACCTGACACATGCAGACTACTCAGCTGGAAAACAGAAATTCTTAATATCTGATTTGTTGGAACCACCGGCTCTTTCTTCCCTGGGGTTGATCCTAAATGTGGGCTGAGCCCAGGTTTACAGTGTCCTGTGGAGAGTAGGCACCCAGTAAACATGCAGTGCCTTGTCCCCATGGTTGGGACAATGGTATTGAACAGGCCTGGAGGAGACTCCATCTCCCGCCAGCTGTCCCTCCTTTGGGGCACTCCTCATTCATGCTCTCAGTAAGGGGCTTTTCTTTTTCTCTTTCTTCTTCAGCACTCTTTCCAGAATCTGTTTCATGGGTATTTTTGTTTTGGTGTCTAAGGGAAGAGTCAGCCTGTGGGAGCGTGAGGGATGGGAGAATCAACAGACCTGTATCCGCCCTTCTCTGCCCCAGCGATGGGACCTGAGACAGTGGTCCTTGCCTCCTGGAATACTGCAGTGTCATCTGCACAATGAGGGACTGGAGCTCGTTGGTTGAGTTTCCTTTGGGCTCCTATGACCCCAGGGCTAGATCGGATGTTTTCAGATCGGATGTTTTCTTTGTGGTATTTGTGATGTTTGCTGGGACATGGAAACGAGAAACAGGCTCTGTGGACATATGCAGTCTGCTTAGGGAAATTTGGCTCACCTACTGAAGTACCCATAGAAATAATAATCCGACGAGTACGTCAGATGCACTGAGTACTTTATACTTAGCGTGGTTCTCATTTCACCTTTGCAAAAACCCAGTGGTAAACGTACACACACCACCTTCAGTTGGCAGGGAGCTGAGAGTCCGAGAATTTCAGTAACTGACCAGAAGCCCCTCCATAGGGAACCAGACATGCGTCGGGGGTAAGCCCAGTTCAGATGCTGGAGCGCCAACTTCTCCAGTCTTCCATCGAGTTGGAAGTTTGTTTAACCCCAGGAATTATGTTCAGCTGCGTAATTTTATGTAATAAAAACTCATGCATTTGGGAGATCAAGAATCACAAAACTTTGTTGCGTGAAGTATAGCCTACATGAGAAATTCTTTGCTTGTTGCTAATAAGCAAAGTATACAGTTTTCTCATCTAATTTGCCCCCAAACACTTCTCACAGGTAATGCTTTATTTGAAACACAGGCAGTAAGTTAATTAAATATAAATTGGTAACAAGTTTCTTTCATTTTTCTAACTAAGGGAAATTATATTGTACCTCTTAAATTATTTCCTTTAAATACTTGGTTTCTTGTTGCCTGCACTTCTGTGTGTCTGTGTGTCATTCCCATGCCCTCAGAAGAAAGACACACGCTGCTACACATACCTTATGTTTCTATACCATGTTACAGTCTACACAATGATCCCCGAAGCTTCGTTAGCATGTTAACATTCACACTCATTACTGTTATTTTATCCTCACAACGACATGTGAGCTAAGCCAAAATCATGTGTTTTAGCCTCATTTTACTCTTGAAGCAGTGAGAAAGAGGTGACTCATTCCATGTTCCCATCAGCCTCAGAATTGGTGACGAACTACCGTGTTGCCCCAAAAATAAGACCGGGTCTTATATTAATTTTTGCTCCAAAAGATGCATTTGGGTGTCTGTTCAGGGGATATTGTCCTGAAAAATCATGCTAGGGCTTATTTTCCAGTTAGGACTTATTTTCGGGGAACCACGGTATATAGTCAGAACTGTATCCCAGGTCAGCTCACTTGCAGTCACAGTGTGTTAATATTTGGAATGTGCTGACTTGATTTAATAACTTTATCTTTGGAACTTTTGTTATCTTTCTGTGGTTTTGCATTTTAAGTGGTCAACTGGGCAACTTTGTTTAAACTCCACACGTACAGGTATTTTTGCCTGTCACGAAGGTTTCCATGAAGTGGTAAATAATCCTGGTGGAAACCTCCTGCAGAGAAAGCTTCCTGGGTCACTGAGTGAAAGGCTCCTGGGCACAACTGATGTCTCAGCAGCCAGTGCTCAGACTTCGGGGGCTTTTAGGCAAATCAGTTGGATGACTTTTAAACTATCACTGAGTGAAGGCCAGGCAAGGCAGAAGCGCAGCAGAGCCCTTGGAGGGCACGGGAAGCGCTCTGACTTTGCTCTCTCCCAGTTCTGACTTGTTACCAAGGCCACTGTACACGCGGAGACTAATGTTTCATTTCCCTGCTCCCCAGGGGTTCTTTCACACAGGGGGCTCCTATTGATCAATCTGGCCCACAGATTTTAGAATCCTGATCCCCACTGTTTGCATTATTCCTTTTCCTCCCCCACTTAGAACACAGTGGAAGTTTGAGCTGGAAGGTGAGGGCCCCGGAAGGAGAGCTGGCACTCAGGGCAGTGCTGGAGCCTGACCAGGCAGAGCAAGCACCTCTGTTATTCTGGGGCCTTAACAAGTTGCAGTTGGTCTTGTTCCCGAACAAAACGATTGCTCCAGCATTCTTTTAAAAAGCAATCAAGGCGTATTTGGGTGGATATTAGCATGAATTGAGCAGAGGGAGGATATGCCTTCTTGGTATGTCCTCATTCTTCACGGTCCCTCACCCCTTGGTTCCAGCCCTGAGATCTAAACGGGTCCCAGCGTGCTCGAACGGGTCACGAGTGCTCCAAAGGTATCACGGGGATGATGATAATAAGAAAAGGGTTCATAAAGCTTAGTTTCTCAATCTCTCACTCCCGCCCCCTAATCATGGCAGCCAGGTAATCACAAAGACGCAGAGGCACACCTCACACTCTGCACATTTCATCATCTGGCAAGTTTGCTAGACCAGGGGTCCCAGCTGTCTGTCCTGTGGGGGTTCCACAGGGGGCTTTGACAGAGCAAGTGGCCTGGGTCTCTGACCATCCAGCCTCCCCACCATGCAGTGTCCCAACTTTACACTGAAGTTTTCTTAAGCTTATTCTTACCAAAAAAAAAGATTGACCATCTCCCCGAAGCCCTCGAAGTTTGGAAACCATTACTCTAGAGAGTCCTAAGAAAGAGCTAAATGGCTCACATACCTCTTGCATTCTTGTATCTAGAGTTTCCCCCATTTATAAAACAGGTGAAAAATAACAGACATTTAGCTCTTGTTACTTTTAAGTCTTCTATTTAGGACAATGGAAATAGTGATGAATGCACAGCTACCAGGTTTAGTGTGACACCAGCACGTGGGATCAATTTCTCTCTGGCCTTTTGTTTTTCCTTGGGAAATTCTCATAATGATGCCCAACTTTAACTATTCATCTTGTATTGGCTATCCAAATAAACCTGTAATGCTCTTTCTGAAAATAGGCCCATTGTGGTCATCAACGCTAAGCTGGAATGTTCCACGAGGACATGTTTCCTAGAAAATGCCCGTGAAGGTTCCACTGTAAGTGATCCCAGAAGGGTTGTGTCACATGATGGGAATGCTTGCTGTGCTCTTGCCTGTCTTCTGTCTGTCGGTGTTGCTCCTGCAGGTGGTTTATTCAAAGAAACAATAGCATCGCATATTCTACCTATAGCCGTGGTTTTCTGGCCACATCAACGCTTCGATCATCATCGGTGCACGTGCCCACGTGGCCAGCCCCCCCCAGCAAACAGGCAACGCCAGTCTGGTGCTTCTCTAATCACCTTCCTGTAGGATCTGACCCCAACTCGTCTTCTGCAGACGCTCTGGAGTTTACTTTGCATCCACTTAGGGCCTTGCCAGCTGTTTCTTGCATGTACTTTAGGTCTCCTAATTCAATTTTAAGCTAGGTCTTATAGGGTATTAGAGGAAACACAGTTTCAAAAGAAAAAGAGCATTTTCCTACGAGTCGTGGCTTCCCAGTGTTGCATTCTGGGAGCTGGGGTGGGTGCCCACTGCTATAACCTCTGACTAAGCTCAACTCTAATTCTTCACTCAGAACAGACACAGGCACCGTGAAAAGCCCTGTCTTATTTGGTAAACCCTACTTTGTGGTTGTGTGGATTACATTTTATTTTCATGGTTCAAAGAATTCCTGGTGGCAGACGTTCTGTGTGTGCGAGAAGCGAACCCTGGTCGTTCTCTTCCCAAGCCTCCCTCCCCTCCCACCTTGACACACATCAGGCCGCTGCCAAAGTATTTCCTGACAAGAAAGGAACAGACCCCACCTGTGGAGCCCTGAGCGGGATGCACAGCCCGCTGACCATGAAACACACTCATGTGCGGTGTGGTGACGCCGACCAGTGTGGAGGGTAAACCGGAACAACCTTCGAGGAACACGGATCGGCACACGCACAGAGAGCCTCAAACGCCCAGCACAAAACTGCTGGGGAATTACACTGTGGGGACTAAAAAGAACACGTGTGAAGGTTGGCCATTCAGATATTCACCACAGGGTGGTTTAATAAAAAGAAATGAAAACAGTACAAGTTCAAAGATACACACAGGATTTAAATAGTTCCTAGTGTACCCACGCAGTGGAGTATTATTACACAGGTGTCACAAGGCCAAAGTGTTCGTGAGAACGTCTAAAAGACAGTTTATTTTGATGAAGAAAATGTATCACCAATATTATGATAATACTAGGTTGGCGCAAAAGTAATTGCGGTTTAAAAGGTTAAAAATAATTGTGAAAACCGTAATTACTTTTGCACCAACCTAGTATATAAATATGTGTATATGTGTACACACGCCATGATTTCAATAGTGCTAATCTCTAGGATTGCAGGTGATTTATAGATATATTTTTCCTTTTGCACATCTACGTTCTCTCATTGTTTGGTGTGGCAATGATCTTCTTTTATAAAATGGAAACAGATTTTAACCCCCACAGAGAAGCATTAACTCCATTCAGTAACTGCCTCCTTATGCTGTCCTCCCACGCCAAGCGAAGGCGAGGCCCAGCACCGTGGGTCCCCCTGCTGGCGCGTCCCTAGTGACCACTGCCCTCAGGACTGACCACCGTCCTTAGCGGTGACCGTGCCCCCAGAACCTCAAGCTGCTCCTTGTTTTCTCAGGGAAGGAAAGCCCGCCAGTAAGTGACACTGCAGACGATGGCGATGAACCCATGCCTGTCCCCGAAGACCTTTCCACCACGTCTGGAGGACAGCAGAACTCCAAGAGTGAGAGAGGCGTGGGTGAGTTGGGTTGCCTGCGAGCCGGCGCTCACACAGTCTGTTCCTATGAGACCTTTGTCTCTCTGTCCTTTCAAACACAGTGACTAGGTGACGTGAGTCCTTTTCTCTGCTATTTCCCCTTAGCCACCATGCTGAGGAAATACAGAATAAAGATCAGCAGGGTGGGGCCCTCTTGAATGAAG
Source organism: Rhinolophus hipposideros (assembly GCF_964194185.1). NCBI lineage: Eukaryota > Metazoa > Chordata > Mammalia > Chiroptera > Rhinolophidae > Rhinolophus > Rhinolophus hipposideros. The sequence continues at coordinate 2,296,838 of NC_138064.1, forward strand.
GAGGGTAGACACTCACGGGGGAAAATAGCTGTGAAACACACGTGTGGGGCCAACGGGCAGAGCTGAGGTATACCCCCCATGGGTAGGCACTTCACCAGCTCTGTCTTCTGACCTCAGTTCTCTGCAGGAACACCCAAGTTTATGAACTGTAGATAGGGAAAATTATGCATTGATGTGTGAGGGCAGCAGGGCTATTGATATTTAGAGCTTTGGGTTAGAAGGAGCAAATCTGGCCATTTGATTTTATCCCTCTCATCCCTATTTCTTAAATGTCAAATTTAACTGAAAATAGAAAATTTGATAGGTAGAAAATTTTAAATGTGAAAACTCAATCTAGGTGGTCTCAGTCAGCATGCGTTTACATACCGTTACCTGCCTTTTCCATAAGTGGGTTTGTGTCTACAGTCTCTCCCCTGGCTAAGTGACGCATGGGCTACAGCTCACATTTCCAAAACTGAGTCCACCCTCTTCATTGTAAGACAACAGACACAGAGAAAGAAGTTCGGTGAATTAACTAAGCTCAAATAGCCAAGTCAGAATTAGACTCAATTTCTGACTCAACATCTAGTTTTTACTTCATTATGCTGTGTCTCATGAGCTAAGAAATCAACAGTTCTTGAAATACTTATTTTTCAAAGGAAAAAAACCTGATATTGAAAGCCACGTATAAGCACCAAAAAAATGTCATGAGGGGTACCCAGGTAGAAATGAGGCAGAACGGGTACACAGGTGGACCGGCGGCAGAAGCCCCTGCAGCCCAGAAGGCAGCGCCTATGGCCGTCTCAGGGCTATGACGTTCACGCGACCTATCTGCAGGATATCGGGATGTAACAGCTGTAGTACGCGTTGTGTTTTCACATGTCGTAGAAACCAAGTAGACTCTGGGTGCAGTGGTTCTTTTTGTTTGTTTTGTTATACAATTAATTGTACCAACAGCTAAGGGTAGTGACGAAAGCCATTAGATGTAGAGGAGCCAGGAAAACAAGAACATTTCTGAATTCTGTCTCCCTCATAGAAAAGGGCCATGTATGTTGGAGAAGAGGTGGAAGACAAGTATTTGGGGATCTTCTGCTCTGTTCCGCACACATCACTTCAGGGTGTCCCAAAGTTGGGACACAGAAGAGCGTGCTTTATTGTAGTTGACGCATTTAGTTTTAAGGTTGTCTTCTGTTTATTGCAAGTGATGCTATTTAATCATATACCCTGTTGCTACACAGGTTCCTCTCAAATTCAAAGATAAATAAGCCCATGATGGTGCACATATGTGATAAAGATTTGCAAAGGTGGCATCTGAATAGCTAATGTTGGGGTGACCCTGTATTGTCTCATTTGTTTGGACCCAGTGAGATGGGCACTGCCCTCTGCACTGTTCACGTCACCAAACAGATGCTCGTAACTCACCGGGGACACAGAGTGAGGGGCTCAGGGACCAAGGGCCAGAAGACACTGTGTGGATATGTATCCAGGAACTACTGACGTGAGGTAGGACTCTGGGGAGCATTACGAGAAAACCTGGGAGCTGTCCCTCAAGTCCCCTGCGGCCTGGGCGCCAGAGTCGCCATGACGTCCCTTAGGGAACTGAAAGTCAGGCTGATTCCTGGAGAGTAGAGGACAGCACACAGGTATAGGTAACAAACCATGTCAGAAAGGCCTTCACAATACTCTAAATACATCTCCCTTTATGAACGTCAGATGACTGACTTCCCGCCGGTAAGGGGTAAGAGGTCACCAGCCGCTGGGGCTTCTGACGGTTCCCAGACTGCGTCCTCTTGGTGAGGGTTTGAGCTCCAGGCACTAAAAGGCACCTCTGCAGCTGTGGCTGTGGCGGGGGGTGGGGGGCTGGCCTGTGTTTCCCTGTGGTCTTCTCCCACTGCTCCCTTGCTCCGTGTGATGTGATTTTGAGTCTACTTTCTCCTTTCCGTATAAAGTTTATTAAAACATGAATTTTAGAGTTGTAAAATTCAAAACACTGGAAAAGCCTCTTTGTTGGTCTGTAACTGTTGGTTGATGTCGCCGTATGGGCACCATTTGAAGTGGGCGCTGGGACACGTTTGGGAAACACTCTTAAGCAGCCTGAAGGCCAAAGTTGCCAGGAAGCCCAGAAAGTGCAGAAACACAGGCGACACTGGGGCACGGGAGAGAGGAGAGGCTTGAGGAGAAAAGTTAGCGAGTGGAAGACCCAGCATAGCAGACAGTAGAAAGAGGCGTCCAGGAAATCAGCACTCTTCCCAGCACCTAGGTTTTAGAAACTGTCCTTTGTGATTTTTGATGGGAGTCAGCGTGCATATGCGGTGATAGGTAGCTCATTGCATACTTCATTGTAATATGTAGCATGAAGCAAATGAAGTAAGGAGCTAGCAGCAGGAGACAATATAAAAAGATAGGGGAATCAGTAAATGAAAAGGAGAGGAAATGCGTTTGAGGCCACATTTCATCATCCTGGGAAGAAGTCAGAGAGCAAAGCAGTGTCAGAAGACAAACAACAGGAAGCGAGTGCAGTCCCTCCCTCGCAGAAGTAGTGAAGCAGGAAGAGGAAGTGCCCCAGGGACTCAGGCAGGCGGGCCAGGGGCGGGGCTGGCAGAGCTGGAGGAGAGGGCCTCACATGGAAGAGCCAAGTCCAAGCCCCTCTCTGGCCATGCCTCTCTGAGTCTCAGTTTCCTCATTTTAAAGTGGTGAAAAATGGCGATAAAATACATCTGACAGAATGGCTTCGAGGGTTAAATGGAAAAAATGTAAACATGCTTTTCTGATGTCAGAAAAGTAAAAAGTAAAAAGGGCAGTGAAAGGCAAAGAAAGATTGCAACTTGTGCAAAACAGATCTTTTATGAAAAGGGTAAAGGAACCTAGTGAAGCTTCACTTGAGAGAAGGGAAGGAGAAAATAGGTAATATGTGTAGCCCTGAGGATGGAGGAGGAATTTATTAATTTAAAAAAATCCATAGAATAAGCAAATTGAAATAGAGCCAAGAAGAGAAAGACAGAGTTACTTAGAATAGGGCAAGACCAAGAGGGAGACTCATGAGAGGGGCCGACCTCCAGACCCAAGACGAAGCCAGGAGCAATCTGTATTTCTGTTAAAATACCAAGGAGAAATGGTGAGGGGCCAGTAGGTGGGAAAAGGTGGGAAAATATTTGCTAATAATAGACCACTGGGGCGTCTGGTTTAGAAAGAGACACAGAATGCTTCTGAAAAGCTATGAGCTAGATACAAATCTCATCTCAAGCAGGAGAACACCCCATAGTAATGAACAAATTGGTGGGAAATGGAGCAATTAGACCCCTAAGACGGGGAAGTAGTGTTCATACTGAGAGGTGGGTCACTCCCAGAATGAGAGAAGTTAACGGTCATCACCTCCTGGTTTCACCCTCTGTTGAAGGAACACCTCCAGGACTGTGAAGAAATATGGTCACCTGGATTTAAAGAAAAGGAAAAAGATATGGGAAAACAGGTGGCAGAGAATCAGGCCACGTCCAGGCGACAGCCCTCACTTGTCCCCATTTTCTTCTAGGTCTGAAGAAGAGGGAGCAGTTGGAAGGATTTAAGTTAGACACAAAAGACAGCCTCCTGGAAATGAGGGAATTAGTCATCAGAATGGCCGTTTAATGAGATGGTAGCTGGTTCTTCTGAAGTGGTCTCTTTAAAAATGAGAGAAGGCTCACCTCTCTGAAGTGGTTGTGTATGAAACTGCTTAAAGCAGAGGTTGTCCTCAGCGACCTCCTAAGGCAGCCCCAGATTTCCTCAGTCAGCCGTGGCGCCCATTCTAGAAAAGTGGCAAACGGCTCAAGCTTTCTGCTGACATCTGTTGGCCAGGGGCTCTTAAAAGTGGTTCCTGGGGAATGTCAGGAATAGTGTATAAAGGACACATAAGCACTGTGCATAAAAACCCCACACCTTATTGCTTTTCTTCCTTTATTCAAAAATCCTCACATTTCCTCCTTCTTTAGAGCATGTGTTTTGCCCATCAATACCTCACCCTCCCTTTGCTAGTATGGGTCTCATGTCCCAACATTGAGCAAGGATCTTAAAGCTACCCATGACACCCAGGCCTGGAGGCGAGTCCCATTCCAAGAGGAGGAGCTGTGGCTGTTGCTGGGGTGGGGGTTGGACATAGGACAGGCTACAGATCCAGGGGACCCCACCCACCCCCTGAATGGAGGCCGGGGTCCTCCTGGGGCTTTGGTGGCTGGAGCAGAGAGCGGAAGGAGAGAGCAGAGGTAGGAAGGATATTAGGGTCAGGAAACCCAGCTGGCCACCCTGAGAAAGCTGAGCACTTAGAGTAGAAGCAGCAGGAAGAGCCAGGGCTGAAGGTCGGTGGTGCTGCCGACGGAACTGGGGGGCAGGTTCTCACGGCGCAGAGGGGGCAGGTGAGGCTGCGGGAGGCAGCGGCAGAGACCCTGCGGGACAGGACAGGGTCTGCCACGTGGAGGGGCCACACCAACGGTCGGGGAGAACCTGAGCTTTACTAGTTCCCCCGACGCGGAGGGACATGTGATGGTTGGCACGCGTGGGAATATCAGGCGGCAACGTCTACCTTCTGGAATGTGCAGCCTTGGCCTCTCGCACTTCCCTGACCCCCGGAGTTGGAAGGCGACGCCCTCCTTCCATCACTGTAGGTCGCATCTCCCAGGCGGCAGGTGCTTAGAGCGAGGTGGCATCTCCAAGCTGAATTAGGTCACCTTGGGCTTCCCTCCAAATAGTTTGACCAGGGTTTCATGCACCCTGGCAAAAATGGAAAGAAAAAAGTAGAGAGAAAAAATCTTGTTTATTTTCCCTTATTGGGATTCCAGGAAAATGATTAAATGTGTAAAAAGCACTTTCTTTTTTAGTCCATCCCCTCAAAGTCAAACTCCATCCACTCAGCCATGAGCTGGAGGACTGGCTTGGGAATTGGAAGGGTATCCATGTATTTTTAATTGGCTGTCCCCGTGCCACACCTCACCATCCTTGTCAGGTTTTCGGTGGGACGGCAAGACAGTGCTGGGGCCTGTGAAGGGAGGTAAGCCTCCACTGCCTGCGGGGAGGTGCTGGAGAGTTTTCCACGATGGAAAGAGAAAGCGGCGGGGCCTGGTGGCTTGGAGATCGGGCAGCCCGCTTTGAGTACGGATGCGAAGCCCGCTTATCTAATCAGCAGTTAGAGGAAGTTACTTTTATCTTTGCAAGGCATCACCTCAGAACGATAAACCCCATTTTAGCTAGGGAGAAATGTTATCTAGCAGCATCTGAGCCTGGGCTGCAGCTTAGCTCAAGCCTGTTCAAATGGGACATGATGCTGCGCGTCGTTTCCACCCACTCGCTCGCTGCTGAATGCCCACCTCTGGCGACTTGGGGGTCAGTTTGTTTATTTCCCTTTGAGGAATACTACAAGCATCCCTCCTGGATTCTCACTCACCTCTCGATCTCAATTCCTTTCCACTCATAGTTGAAGTATCATGCAATGGTTCTGATGGAGGACATTTTAAAAATTCTGTATTTGCCAACTTGCAATTCACTGTCTCTGTGTTGGAATCCCTTGTGAAGACAGCAGATGTTGTCACCGTGACGGAAGCGAGCCAGGTGACCCAGTTGGAGAGACTCATTTTCCTGAATTTCCAAAAAACATGTGACACAGCAGTAAACCAATTATTTTGCCTACCTCTCAGCCTTCGAAAAGTTTTGAAAAGAGAGGCTATGACTTTGCAGATTTGTCACTTCCCATTGAAAAGTAAACATTAAGGCTTTTGTTACCTCCACCTCATAGGTCGGGGCAAGGCGGCTGGAAATCATGAGCTTTGCAGAACATGCTGACATGTGGGTACACTGAAATGAAAATAAGTGACCGTGTGCTGCGCCGGGGACTGTCCGGTACTTGGGTTGGGAGCAGGCAGGAGAGGCTTCCCAGTAGCCCTTAGAGAAAAAGAAGTGTGCGTGTGTGTGTGGTATGTGTATGTATGTCTGTGGTGTGTGTGTGTCTGTGGTGTGGTGAGTGTGTGTGTCTGTGGTGTGTGTGTGTGTATACAGTGTATGTGTACAGGTGTGTGTGTACAGTGTGTACAGTGTATGTGTACAGGTGTGTGTGTACAGTGTGTGTACAGTGTATGTGTACAGGTGTGTGTGTGTACAGTTTGTGTACAGTGTATGTGTACAGGTGTGTGTGTACAGTGTGTATACAGTTTGTGTACAGTGTATGTGTACAGGTGTGTGTGTGTACAGTTTGTGTACAGTGTATGTGTACAGGTGTATGTGTGTGTACAGTGTGTGTACAGTGTATGTGTATAGGTGTGTGTGTGTGTACATTGTGTGTACAGTGTATGTGTGCAGGTGTATGTGTGTACAGTGTGTGTACAGTGTATGTGTACAGGTGTGTGTGTGTACAGTGTGTGTACAGTGTGTGTGTACAGTGTATGTGTACAGGTGTGTGTGTGTACAGTGTGTGTACAGTGTGTGTACAGTGTATGTGTACAGGTGTGTGTACAGTGTGTGTGTACAGTGTATGTGTACAGGTGTGTGTATGTACAGTGTGTGTACAGTGTATGTGTACAGGTGTGTGTGTGCACAGTGTGTGTACAGTGTGTGTGTACAGTGTATGTGTACAGGTGTGTGTGTACAGTGTGTGTGTACAGTGTATGTGTACAGGTGTGTGTGTGTGCAGTGTGTGTGTACAATGTGTGGTGAGTGTGTGTGTGTCTGTGGTGCGTGTGGTGTGTGTGCATGAAGGTGCACACACCACAAGTGGGGGAGACACACTGCAGTTGCTCACCTAGAGGACCTGTCTGCACCTGGGCCAGGCTGTAGGGTACTCAGTCCTTGACTCTCTTGGTCCCTAACTTGCTGGCCCCGGCGGGCTGCTTCATGCCGATTTGGTCCCCATGTGGTGAGAGGAGTCACCTTGCCTTGTGCTGTCATAGGTGGAAAGCACTGAGCTGGTGGGTGACAAGTAGACAGTCTGCCTTGGCGGCCACTGTAGATGTCCTCACCATCTCCACATGGTGCTCTCACGGAGGATATTCTGCAGCATCTGGAGACTGGATGGATGTGTGTTTATCATCTCCTGGCAGGTGATTTCAGGCAGAAGCCCTGAAACATGGACCCAATAAACAGCCTGAGATTCCTGCGGAATGAGGCCCACAGAGAGAGCAGCCTATGGCCAGGCTGGCGAGGCCAAATCTCAGCACACGTCAAGTCCCTAGCAGCCACCAGAGAGAGTGGGGTGCAGGAAAAGGCCAGCCAGCAGTGGATGGTGGAGGAGTCATTTTGCTCTCCCCCCCGCCCGTGAAGGCATGCCCATCAGGAGGGTGTGCATGGGACGCTGGACTCTCACACTGCTCTCTGCTCTGTGTCACATAAGTGCCAGAGTGTCTTTGCCCGCCTGCACTCGGACGCTAGTGACCACATGTCCTGAGAATTCAGTGTCTGGCCCAAAGCAGAGTCACAATCCCTGCTGGGCTCACTGTGGGTTTGGGCAGACACCACTCACGTTGGCGAAGTGCTTTGTTCCAACTTCAGTTTCCTAGACTCTTCGGAAGGTAGGAAGTTTTACCCATAAGAATGGTATTGGCAGAGGCTTTTGCTGGGCACTGCCTTTGAGACCATAGCAGGTCAAGGTCAGAGACGATGGCCAGATAACAGTAACGCACCACAGAACTCACAGGAAGTTCAGGTTTACTCTGAAGAACTCGGAAAAGGAAGACTTGTTCCTAGGTGGGCTGGGAGTGGGGAGAGGATTGGGGAAGAATTCCAGAGCTGGATTTGAGCGGGGCAGTGACTTTAGGAAAAATTGATGGGTGGGGAGAAGGGAGGAGGGTGTAAAGGGTACAGAGGTACACGAGGGCCAGGGGCTAGCTCTGGGAGTGGGGAATGGTGTTTGGAGGGGGTCCTTCAAAAGGTTGCATCTGGGGAGTGACCCTTCAGGTAGCTGTGCTGGAAAGATCACCCTGGTGACCATAATGAGGGAGAAAAGATTTGCGCCTGAGCCATGAGCCCTCGGCGGGAGAGGGGGCAGGACGGCGGAGTTTCTCAGTAGTGGCCGCAGGATTTGTCCCCTTACTCCACGTGGGTGCGTGGGGGGAGTGGCTGCAGCTTCCACCTTGGCGAATGGGACAGCAGTGATCGCGTTGAAGAAAATGGGAAACGTACTATGAGTTGGGGTTAATTTGATGGTTCTTAGCTAAGGAGCTGAGTGGAAGATGGGTTGTGGAAGAGATGGAGAGAGAAAATTCTAGCTGTGTCATGATGTTATGGGGAGAGACCTTGGGGAATACATATACGGAGTTGTCTAGAAGAGAAAGAAAATAGAAGAATTAGCTGTTTGATTCAGGTAAAATGTCTAGAAAGACACATGCCGTGGAAGCCACTGGATCAAAGATTTTCAGGAAGGTGAGAAGATAACAGGGTAGCAGGTGGTGTTGGAGGCAGGGGCCTTGGGAATACGGGTGGGGAATTTCCCAGAAGCAGCTCCGTGGAGGGGGAGGCCCAGTCAAAAGGTGGAAGAGTGACGGTGAGGGGTGGAGAGGGCAGCCAGTCAGGGGAGAAAGGAAGGGGAGAAGGAAGCAGTCAGGGAGGATTTCTAGGTTGGTCTTCATAAGAGGAGCATATTCAAGTATGTTTGAAGGCTGACAGGAGGCAGCAGGGAGAGAACGGATTAAAATCTAACAGCCCAAGTGCAGTACTGGGGAAGGCGGGATCAGCGACCCAGAGCGGGGCTCGGGGCTCAGCCGTGATGGTGTCCTGGCCTGAAGTGTGTCCCTCTGGTGTCCTCATGACCCTCTCCTGCCTGCACTCAGCCTTCACTGAGAAGTCCCACGTAAGAAACGCTGTCTTTGAGCCCACGATGCAAATAGCAGAGCCCCCTCCACCCTTACCCTGCAGCCTTTCCCTTCACAGCATTGCCTGTCACCACTTACACAGATTTGCTTGTTGCTGTCCCCAGCAACCAGGTCATCCAAAATGTGGACCGCATGAATGAATGAATGAATGAATGAATGAATGAATGGTGGCGTTGCTTTCTCAGGTGGAGAGCTGGTAGGACAGTGAAGAGAACTTCAAGTTCAGGCTGCATCTGAATTGAAAGTTCGTCCCCCAGATTATTTTGGGTCACTAACTCAGTGGGCACATTTGGTGTTTGGGGCTGAGATGCCATCACTGGCTGAAACTGTCCGTCCCATGGCAAGCTATTTGGCCACCCACGTCACACCTTGCCTGGTCGTCATGCTCCCCAAATGTCTCCCCATATTTCTCAGTGAGAACGGGGATTGATGGCCCACCCTTTACTCTCAACACCATCTCATCCTCACACAGCTCAGTACACCACTTTGCACTTACAGGGGGGCAGTATGTGGCAGATTCTCTAAGACTTTTTTAAATACAGGCAGTGTGTTCCAAAACCTGACGTTTGAATTAAAAAGAAAAGAGTCCCCATAGAAAAATTGGATGAGAAACGGTTGTCTCAAAACTTGGATCCTGGCATTTCTAACCATGCTTCTAGTTTTAACTTCCTGTCTCCAAAGATGGGTGTTAATTTTGAAAAGTTGTTATTTTCATGAACAGAAAGCAGGGTCCATCTTGGCATCATTTTATCCTGGCAACGTAAATTCAGGATCATGTTGTACCTGATTGGTTTATGGAGGGAAATATAGATTTGTATCCCCCAGAGTCGATAGATAAACACTGTTTCCTGTTTAGGTTTTGGGTCCTAGTTTTCTTTTCTGCTTTGTTCCATCTGCATTGAAAGAATAGTTAGCTGTGTGTATAAAAGAGCCAACCAACATGTCGTTAACTTTCCTTCTACATGGGGTTTCAGAAAGAAATGGAAAAAAAAAAAGTTTTCAGCTGTGGTTGCCAGTTGCCACCTGTCCTTCGATCTGGTTAGGACATTTTCTGATTTGGGAAGTGTAAATATAACCCAGAAAAGAAAGAAAAAAAAGCTTCCCCTCCTTTTATGCAAAAGTAGAAAAGTTTAAGCAGAGGCCCTGCCGTTTCCACTGAACCAGTTCAATTAGATGAAAACACTTGCTCTGGGGAGTCCCCCCCACAGCCCCCAGCAGCCCTGCTGGCTCCCGCAGCTCCTGCCTGTTTGAAAAAAGGGCAGGACTGTACCCGCCAGATAAGCCTGGCGTCCGCCAGGAGCTCAGCAGGCACTACACACAGTTAGCTCACACATGACCACAGATCTGCCTCAAATGGTAACCCTTTTGCCTGTTAGGACTGGAGGGAAAGCAGAAGCTCCTAGGGAACTCAGAAAAGGTGTCCAAGTTGGTGGCATGCTGGGGCCAGGCAGGACCGGGGACTGATGGGTTCAGAAAAGCTGTGGGGCTCTGGTCAGCTGCTGGCCGCCTGAAGCACCGGCGGTTGGGAGGATTTACACCACAAAAATTGGCAAATGCTACAAACTGGGATCTTTAGTGTCGGTTTTTGAGAGCTGGTGGAGCAGCACACCACTGGCTTAAATAGAGTTTCGATGACTCGACAGTCGTAGTGGAGAGGGGTAGTTATTTTTTGGTGCAGGTGTGTGTGTTTTTTGGGGGGGTGTTAAGGGAGAGGGAGCCTGCTGGGAAGCCCTGGGCAGTAAGGGGTAAATGAAGGTTGTCCAACAAGAGTTGGTAACAAAGGACTCTTGGCTGCTGATGTCACAAACTGGGAATGTCAGACCAACTAGACTGTCTCTATTAACAACTAAAAGCTTCTTTAGATTTTAGTTTTGTTGCTGGGGGTCTGTGCTTAGAGAAGGATTCTGTGTCTTATTTATGCGATTATATTACTATTATTGTTGCTGTGATTTTGGTGTGAAGAACTTTAAAATGCAAAGCAAGACGTGTCTGCATGGCATTACTATGTTACTAAGTGACAGTCATTTTTCCAGGAAAGCATTAACCTCATGACATCCTTCGAAACATGGGACTGAACTTGGTGCTTTCAAAAGAATTTGAGTTCCCTGTGTTAAATACAACCCTGAGACGTGTGTGTTGATCTAGGAGGTGACGTCTTCAGTTGTCCCCAAGTATGCAGTGGCTTCATTAGGACACTTTCACAGCAAGGGCGTGGCAACCTGTGAGTGGCCAGGGGAACTGCAGAAAACTAATGACTGTGGAAGGATTGGGAGGCTGTGGGGCGCCCATCCCTGCCTGCAGGCACCTGACACTGGGGCCACTTGATGAACTGAGTCCTGTGTCTGCCCTGCTTTCAGAGTGAGTTCAGCTGTAGGCATCTTGGGGCAGCCGGTCTAGGGTGTGTCTTTTCGAGGCTGCCTGCCAGGAAAGCACTTCCCCTACAGGGAGGTGGCTGCAGGCTGCCGCTTTCCACTGAAGTCACCTGGCATGATTCTGGTGAAGCCTTGACCAGCTGGAGTCTTTCCCCAGGGGGTGGGGGGGAGTTGATGGATGAAGGCATCTAACCCGGGGTCCTGGCTGCAGTTACAAAGCGCGTGGCAAAGATGGCTGTTCTCTTCTTCGGAATGAAGGACTGTCACTAATGGTGAAATCACGCCGAAATGAGAAAAGGGCTTTTATTATAGCCCTGCAGGCACCTGTATAACTATGTTTATTATTATTCTTGGAATCCAGCAGAATTGTGCTGCTAGCAGTAAAAATATAGCTCTGACTTCACACCCAGAGCACTCACTGCTATTCCCACCATACTATTAAATAATGACAATCAACGGTATCTGGGGTCGCTGCCACTCAGGAGATCTCAGTGTTGCCATTTAAGCGTCTGGTGAAATCCATGCTCAGTAGAGAAGGCCATGGTTTTAAGTGAAGTGGTTTTAATCCTGACAAGGTGGCAGAGTGATTTTGTTATTGTAAAGACTGCATTTACTCATGACTTTAAAGCAGTATATTGCTTTATTGCTGATATATGGTTTCAGTAGAGATTTTTCTGTTTGACTTTGTAGCTGTGGGTATTAAAAATTCTGTTCAGGGTTCGTTTGCTCTTTTTTTATTTTTCCCCATTTCAGTAACTTTTTATTTCTGATGGGGTGTCTCCCGAAACTTGCCTTAAAAGCAGACTGTCTGTGCATGGAACGCCCCCCAACACACACATACACTCTAAGGATAGGCCTGCCCATCCATCCTAGGCAGGCAGCTGGCCTTATGCCTTAGGAGGCATAGCCACTGAGACTAGTCCTTGTTTGGGACAGAGGTTTCATAGATGAATAACAGCCAGCAGTTCTGGGATTTGTTTGGGAAACACGGGAATCAAATGTAGGTAGCTGAGTCTCTTGAAAATATGACCTCACATTCGTAATTCTCAATATTCAAGGAGCCGCACTAAACAAAAAGAAATGGCACAGGAGGATTAATTTTAATATACTTTATTTAACTCAGTTTACCCAAAATATTATTACTTAAACATGCACTCAGTATCAACAATCATTGATGAGTATTTTAGTCGTTTTTGTACTGAGTTTCTGAGTGCTTTACACTCAGACCACATCTGAATTCGGACTGGCCGCATTGCAGGTATTCAGAAGCCACCTATGGGTAGGGGCACAGCTCCAGGATTCTGTAGAAGAGCGTGTCATCATATTATAGAGAACTTTTTAGGTTAATCTTCACTGAAATTTTGCTCAGAGTCAGTCATTTATCAACTCGCTAAAGTAGTTTTTAAATCAGTTTCTCTTCAAAACATTTTCTCAATTGTCATCAAAAATGAATGTGAAAATTTGCTTTTTAGTTCTTTCATTTTGGGCCACATTTGATTTAGAAAAAGTCTAGGTCCAGTCCAGTTTTTACATCACTTGGATTTATTTTGTACAGCTCTGTTTTGACTACAGGTCTTTTAGGCATTTGATCAAGTACAAAGTAATGAGAATAAAACAAAACATAACATGGAAAACACATTCATTTTCCAAAGCATAGGAGCTGAATTAACATGGAAAGGTATTAGTTTTAGTTTTCATCCGTTCGTTTTATTTTCATGCACGCCCTGTGGTAATTGTTGGGGGTGCGAAACCCCTTTGAATTTTTGAACGAGGCGACTGCTTACAGACATAGAGCCCATTCCAGGAGAATACGGCCACGACAGGCACTAAATGAACAAGCTGCATGACAGATGCTGTCACACGTGTGAAACTGTTTGCAAACGTTGTGGACAATGAAGCTTCTGGACAGTTTCTACAAGAAGATACCACTGTAGCCGGATGAAGCCGCCAGAGGTGGGACAGGCAAGCGGCCAGCTGCCTGCGCTGCAGCCTGAGGAAACAAGCCTGGTGCTTTACTTCGCACCCATGTCCTGGCAGCCCAGGCAGGGCACCCTGGCCCAGACCTCAGCCTTCCTGTGTAAGGGACGTCCCGTGCTCACTACCCCAAGCTTTTCTCACGTTTCAGGAGATAGCACGGACTTTTGTGGCTGCTGTGTTTCCTGAGCACATTGTGATCCAGGCTCACAGGTTCAGCACTGTGGCTTTTGTTGTGCTGTTAGTGTCTTTTGATCTGTTTTTTCTCTGTTCTTCCTGTCTTTCCCCTCTCTCTCTCAGTTCCTCCCTCCTTCCCCTTCTTTCCTTCTTTCTTTTTCCCTCCCTCCCTCCCTCCTTTCCTTCCAATATTGACCTTGTATGCAGTTTTATTAAGCTTATACTACTGGAGTGCAAGGACCAGTGACTGCAGCCTTTGGCCCAAGAGTAAACCTTTTAAAGTCATAAAGGCGCTCAGGTACCACACTCCTGTGTGGCAGGTAACCTGAAGTAGCAGGCTAGATGGCTGTGACAGGAAGAGCCAGCCACACAGGCCCCAGGTCATTAGCTCTTGCTTATTGCTGCTTGTTAAGTGACTTAGGGGTTACCTGGTGCAGGATTTGGTGACAGTGGCAGCTATTTCTTTGTACAAAGAAAAACACACAGTGGTGACAAGGTTGCTGGCTGTGGCCCTGGAGAGCACAGGTCACCCACTGAGTGTGGAGCCCGACGATGTGGAGGGAGCGGTTTAAGGACCCACGGCCCCGAGCGCGTGGCCCCGACTGGCCCTTGGGGCCCAGGCTTATTGCGTCGCTCACACCTCTGCAGTTCCGTCCTGCTAGTCCCTTCCAAGCACATACTTTTGAATATTTCCTTTTTCTTTTAGAAATAGTCAGCAGTTCATTTGGAACCTAGACCTTTGAATAAATTGTTGAATTAACCTGGGAAAGCTATTCTTTTGTTCAAAAACAGGGTTTAATAATAAAGTAGTGAGGATTGCTTTCTGGGATGACTTATAAATTCACACTAAAAAAAAAAAAATGCTTCTGGAAGAGAAGCCCAGCTTGTTGTAGATGGGTTTGAAGCAGAAGCTATGGGTTCAAGGCTCAGCTGTCTGCCTTCTCCAGTGTGATGGGGGCGGGCCTCCCTCAGAGCCCCGCTGTCCATATCTCAGGGAACATTGAATGAGTCATACATTTTCCCTCCGTGCACACTGTAAAATGGGACTTTAAAAATCCGTTAGTTCGCCCAACTGCGTTGGAAACGATGCACATTTTGCCATGTGCTTACTGTCTGCATTTCCTCACGTCTGGGTGGATGGAGCAGCCACACCCGGGACCACCTCTGTGTTCATTTCTTTGTCGCTTCCGGTGAAACCTTGATGAAGTCATTCAGCAGCACTGTTTGTTAAGTTCCTTTCCTCATTGTGGGTCATCTGCATCTCACCTTTACACCCTTTGTGATCTAGGGAGCACATTTTACAACTTTCAAACCATTTACCTGAGTTCATCAGAGCACATCAAGAATTCTTGCACCCCTATCCCTCAGAGCAGAAAGTTTGGGAAGTGTCAAGACGCGCGAGCACCCACCCGCATTAGGACATAAGCCGCCACAGGGCTGCCCTGGGGTCTTGCGCCTGTACGGACAGATGGCCAGACTGCAAGACCCTTGAGGGCAGGGCACGTCTCCTCTTTAAGTGTCTTCACGAAACTGGCAGAGATAGAAAATCATCTCGGGAGGGAGTTGAAAGTTGGGAAGCAACATTTCATCCAGCTGATGAAAATAATTAAAACAGAAGGGCAGGGAGCAAAACTTATACAGTTGAGAGGAAACGTAAAATGTATCATCTGAAAAATTAAGTCAAATATAGATGGGAAAATACAGGAAATGGATATTTTCTCGTTTTTGCTGTATAATTAGAATCAGCTGCAGCCTAGAGTCTGTGAAGGTCAGCCCTCTGGCCTCCCACCACCCCTTAAGAGGGCGAGTAATCTGAATTAACTGCAGCCTGGGATCTCAGCAAGGATGAGTGTGCCCCACATGGAATTACCTTCTTAGTAAAAGGTTCAGAGGTGAATATTACAAATTTCTTTTACGCTATTCAGCCTTGCAAACTGAAAAGAAATCTGAATGCATATTGAGTTGTAATGCAAACCATATTCTCTGCAAAGTGTGAGGTCGGACTAGATGTCCTGGGAGTCCAAGCTGATAAGAACTTGTTCCCCCAAGGAGTGGAGTGAGCTGCAAATACCGACTAGAAGGCTCGCTCCACACTCTGGTGGGTCAGCATGGCGCAGCATTCCAGGAGCCAGGAGCACACTGCAGGGTCCTGAGCTGGCTTTGGGGGATGGATTCCTGAGACAGATGCTTGACAAAGACCTACTTCATGCCAGGCACCCCGCTGTGCCCAGGGGTGACCGATAAACAAAAGATTCAGGGGTTCAAAGAGTTTGCCTTCTGGTGGGAGAGCTGAGTAAAGAGAGAAAAATAGTAGAAAAGGAGAAAACGAAACTAAAATAGAAACTGTCTTCTTGTCCCATGGACAATCCTGCCTGTTTGAACATCTGCTGGTTTTAATGAAAATATTTAACTTTAAGTTCACGGCTGCTTTTACTGAACACACACTGGCTATAGTATGCCCAACTCCCTAGTGAAAAGGTGAATCGAATCATAGCTTCTGTCTGCTCGTGAACGAAACAACAGACTTTTCGGAAAGCCTCTAATGCTGACACTTCCTCCCCCCCAGCTCCTGCAGAACCAGCTGTGCACACACACAGTGTGTCTGCCCAGAGCTGCACTAACAGTACAGGCAATTCCCGCTCCCGTAAAGCATGTTCCAGATGCAAGCCGCTGATCGGTGACGATCGCCAGAGCATAAGTCGTTTAGCGTCTTTACAAGTGATGGGCCAGCCTGTTTGGACCTCATGAGACAACCTGCTATAGGTTTCGAGAGAAGCGGATTATTAGGAAAACCCTGGATTCAATGTGCTTCTACTTAGAGCCACCCCTGCAGCCACCTGCTGTATCAACACTTTCTCTTAGTTTGGGAGCCCTTCACATCTAGGAGACAGCTATCATAGGTCCTCTGAATGCCCCCTCCTCCTGGCACAGCATAAACACGATCAGACATCTACTTTGCTTCTCCTCTCTGTTCTCACTCTGCCTGGGCATTGTTCAGTATGCCTGAGTCCTCCCTAAAACACCGCACCCACAGGGTGACACTGGCCTCGGCAGGGAAAGCAAGTGAAGGAGAAAGCCCAGCCCCCGCTTCCAAAGAGCCTCCTTTGTCCAAATCTACTCCTGCCCTCAGGGTGCGATGGAAGACGCATGCCAAAACTGATTTGGCCATCCCATGGGAGTCACCTGTGTTAGCCCTTGAAGCATGGATGGTAAACACACTTCGTGTACTTTTGACCTTAATCACCATTGTGGTTCCCAAGGGCAGACAGCCAAGTAGGAGCCCCCTTGCTCTGGCGCTGCACTTGCCTTCATGCGGCAGGCGCACACACCGGGCCGTCACCTTTGTGCAGCCAGGACCCTTGTCCCCTAAGAACCCATGTCAGTTTCTCAGGAACAGCTACCACGTTTCCCCGAAAATAAGACCCAGAAGGACCATCAGCTCTAATGCGTCTTTTGGAGCAAAAATTCGTATAAGACCAGGCCTAATATAATATAATATAATATAATATAATATAATACCCGGTCTTATGTAAGAATTCCGATTAATTTTTGCTCCAAAAGACGCATTAGAGCTGATGGTCCGGCGAGGTCTTATTTTCAGGGAAACCTGGTAGCTATTGAGATTCACCTCCCTCATCGTGTGAAACGTCATCTGTACCTTCGATGTTTGGGTCTCAGCGCAGGGTCTGGCAATGACCATGGCATGCTGGGTGCAGTGTGTTTCACATGAGCTTTCTAAGATCTTTTGGAACAACTGCATATGCCAGATGCAGGGACAGTGGTGAAGGACAGAAGGTCCTCCATTGAGATGCTTATTTCCACACCTTCTTTGAAAGGGGCCCGGCTGAAAACATAGCCATTTAAAAAAAAAAATCAGATAGTCTTGTTTATTTTAAGATGAAAGTGACACACGCGGCTCACCACGGCCTCCCTCTAATCCCCACTCCTCTAGGATCACTAGCCTCACTGTCAGCACAAGCGTGTGTAACGGAGCCATTTGGGATCGTTTGTCAGCGAGCCAGGCCTAAGGTCAAGCCGGGCTTTTTAAACCGTTGAAAACTAAGCTTTTGCGAGTTCCTTAAAGTGAGCAAAAGTCATAGCACGCATTAAAGCAAAAGCAGACAAATCCGCCATCGTTCCCATTGGAACAGCCCTTCAGCCTCATTGTTTTCTGTGAGGCTGGCTTTGCAGGTGTTGTGTCTGTCCCATTTTCAGTTGAGTTTAATTTTTACTTCTGTCAGTGGAAATGTCACCTTTAAGCAAACGGGTCCTTCCGTAAATCCAGAATTCCCTGAGCTCAGTTGAAAGGGCTGGTGCTGTATCACATAATTTCATGACTCTCTCATGTGCAGGTGGCGTACCGTAGATTTGGAGAGATTTCTTAGAAAGTTGAAGTGAAAGGGAAATCAGGTAGAAAGTGTGCTTCCCAGTAAGATGTGTGTGAATGGCTCTCTTTGTGACAGTTCATGCATTGTCGTGGCTGGTTAGACCATACTGTGTTGCTGCTGGGGACGGGACCCCGCTCCCTAGATCAGGAAGGCTCCTATTCCAAGGTCCACAGAGAAACAGGCGGCCTACAGCCGAGGGAGAGGCATTTTACTACCATCCAAATTTGAAGTGTGTTTTTTTTCTTTATTTAGAATCACAAGATTTTCCTCTGATATGCCAGGGGCATTTCCAGGAAAATTCCCATCTCAGAATGACAGATCTGTTGCTTTCCCATCAGTTGGCCATACTTTCCAAATTGTTTATTCAGAAATAGGGAAAGGAATTTATTTCTTGAGATTTTCAGAAAAACAAATTCTTTGAAGTCCTTGACGGCTGCCATTGGAAATGACATGTCTGACTTTTCAGGAGCCGTGGAAGTCTGAGTCAAAAAAAGGAAAAGGCTGCTGACAAGTGATTTCATGAGACGTCCCACAAATTGACTGTTAGCAAAATCCTCACCTCAAAAAAAAAAAAAAAACAGAGAGAGAAAGAGAGTGGGACATGTGCCTTGAGAAACAGCTATTTTTGGCGTATCCTTTGAGGTAAAACACCTCTGTGAGGTGCTGCTTCCTCATTCTGTGGCGCAGAGACCTGAACACGAATGTGGTGGTTTTGAAGCCATGGACGTCATCATGGCGACTGCACAGACTTTGCCCGTGGGACAAATGGGCTCAGGCACCATTTTGTGTCAGGAATGAACACAGTGAAGCACCAGGCAGATGTGGTTACAGGCAGGCAGCTCTTCTGAAGGTAGACATGGAAGAAAGTAAACACAACAGAACCTGAGGTCGTCCACACAAAACAGTTTCAAGGAGTGAGCTGTTATTTTGCAGTAATAGTACCCGCTTGTTGACTAGCCTGTGCTGAGAGGCTCTGGGCTGACATAACTTGGCGTCAATTGGAGGGAGACAGAGGGTGCCAGTCGTGGCCGTGTGTTCATCTGATGCACTCTTTGGGGGTAGCGTTGCTCTGTTTCACAGATGAGGAAGGTCCCAGCCCCTGCCCGGATGCTCACAATGTCCAGAGATGGCAGGCGGTGTCATCCACTCCTCTTCTTCGTTACTTGGTTGGTTATAAAATTAATGAGGTTAATTGGTGGATCTTCAAATCACACAACCTGTGTGAACCCAACTTTTCGGATTCTGAATCTTTTGTTCTTTGGACGCGTAGGTGCTACCCTTTTTTATTTTAGGTCTGCCTGTTTATGATCTTTGTTACCTTCCAAAGAACAAGCAGTGCTGAATGACACTGAAAAATCCTGGCACTGAACTTTAAATGGCCTTCGGACACTGATAGGAAAGGTGGATCCTGGCATCGGCCGTCCAGAGTGGCTTCACGCTTGCAGTGTTTGTTGGGTGTGCGATGAAGAATACCGAGGGTGAGTCAGGTATGCACGTGCCTCCCCACGGGGAAGAAACACCGCAGTGGAGGAACGAGAACCCGCAGGACACGCAAGGAGCAAAGTCAGCTCTGATGACCAGAGTGTAGGCTGTTCAGAAGACATGACATATCCTGTCCGCTCCAGAATGGGTAGACTTTTAACAGATTGACAGGAGAATCAGGTGGGGGACAATCAGGTGGCCCTGGTTTCTGTGTGGGCCAAGGGGAAGACCCTGCTGCGACCTCAGAAGAGGCCTCCGGTGAACGCATTCCCGAGGCAGCCAGGGCAGCGGTTGTCGGCAGAGCTGACCCCCAAGAATGATCGCTCGTTTGAACCACTGCTTCTGTTGCCTTTCATGAGAGATCATGTGGATGGATCACCCTCCCTGAAGCCCTGTGAGATTTAGGGGATCACTCTTATATTTTGAGTAACGGTACAGGCTCTGTGAGAAATAAGTTTGCGGCAGGGGGGATCCTCCATGCAACATTTGAGTCAAAGCTTAGAAACAAGTCAGCTCATCTTATTTACACATTCATTCAGGAAGCTGCAGTTTTGAAAATCCCAAGTTAGGTACAAGAACCCATGTGAGAAAGAAAAGAAACGATCCCTGAGTCAGTTGGAGTGTCCGAGCAGAGATGTGAGTGGGGGGGTGAGCCTGTGGCGGGCGGGGGGGGCGGCAGCCAGGAGCCCTGAGTGAGTCAGCAGTGATGACCCCGTGGCTTGGAGCCAGCTGCCCCTCCTCTCTGAGCAGCCACACGCTGGTGCTACCACGTCCAGGGCAGCGTGGCAGGAAATCCTGGATCCATGCAGGGCCAAGCTCCTTCAGGAGCCCAGCTGTCAAGCCCAGTCTCTGTCCAAAAGGCAGTGCAAACCTCCCCTCTTCCCTGCTGTTGCCACCTCCTCCGTCAGTGTTCACTGTACAGAAGCCAGGTGTGATTTTCAGGCCCATCTGGGAACTGGGTGAACTGAACAGTGGAGACAGGTAAAGTTTCTGAACCCACCAGTCAGTCTGGCCATCGTCCTGCCCACGATGGTGAGAGAGAGTTTGTTGGCAGGTGATTCTGCAGCTGGAGAGACAGTCCTCAGGCTGGATGTGGAGGCAGGCAGATGGGAGATAAACTGGCTTCTGATAGCACGTTACACCAGACTCTGATGGCGGCCTTACACCATGCACCGATAACAGCCCCGCTCTTAACCGTTAGAAATGTGTCACTGAAGTGTGAAAATATTTACGCTGTTAGATTTCCCATCATCTTCTGTTCTTTCATTCCCTCTCATTTGCATTGGTTACTCATAAATGTAGATCTTTGGTGTGATTTGTACAACCGCTCTGTGTGTCAATCTGTGAAAAGAACTCTTGGGGCTAGCAGAGCTGTCGGAACCGCTGGGTCCCTGATGTTGCATTTCAGTTGTGAGCTTAAAATTGGCGTCATTTGGGCCTCGCCTGGGCCCCTGTGGATCAGTGAACAGAGAGCAGCATGGGCTTGTGGTCTACACACTGAGAGACAAAGACCTGCTTTTAAAAATACTAGCTGTGCTTTCCAACATAAGGCACTGGTGTTTTAACAGTGATTCTAGTTGTTGAATTCAATCTGTGTATTACATCTCTGGACAAAACCAACCAAACTTTATAAGTTCTGATTTGAGATCGCTAAAATACTCGCCACTTCACAACTGCCCATTAGGTACTTTCTCCTCTTTTAATCGTTTGCTAATAGAAAATACCCAAGATCCCTGTCGTTTTATGATACAACAAGGGAGTGGGTTTAACCATTATATTATTTGGGTTCTTTAATTTTAAAAAGTCATTTATCGTGAAATCATGTCTTAAGAACCTTGATAACACGTGTTTTGCATGATTACACCTTAAGGTTGAAACACATGCATTTCATCATTTCCCAGAAGGGGCACTGAATTCACCCATTTCCTGTTTTTAATCTCAGAATGTTCTTTATTTCCTCCATTATCTACTTTCCTGGCAGCAGGACCCGGGAAGCAAACTTTAGCCCCTACCTAAGATTTATGCCCCTTGCACACAGTTGGGACCAAATGGACATGTGCATATCAATGAAGCTCTGAGGAACATGTTACCGCACAGCCGTTCAGCCTGCTGGGCAGTGAGCCGTGGTATCTGGGCCCGTGGAGGGGTGACGGTCGTGACCACAGTTCACATTCATAGCCTACCTCAGCCACATCTCATCATTTAGCATTTGTGGGGGGACAAGATGGGGTGTTTCTTCATGACAACGCTTTCTAGACTGCTCAAGACTGCTCCACTTCACTTTGGGTGTCTTTTAACCCTGCTGGATAAGGACTCTTTCTAGAACCTACTAGACCCTGGGCATTTTCTTCCTAAGTCAAGTTTACTGTTGTAAATGGTCACTCAGGCATTCTGGAGAGAGCACGAGTGGGCACACGCTGTGCCCACTGTAATTGGTCAGAGGGAGAGCTGTGTCACCAGGGCAGTCACTGCCTCGCCCATTCATTCCTTCAGCAGATGCTGCTCACGCCCCCAGTGGAGCCAGGCATCTTTCCCAGATCTTCCATAGGGTGCAGATGGCGGCTCCACTGCCAGAAAGCGCACGTGCCTTCGTCTGGCCGTAGGGGTCTGGGACTTCCCTTCAGAACAAGTCACTGTGGACAGAGAGCTGTCACTGTCCCCAGATGACCCCGCTTGTCTTGTCTGTTAGGGTCGTCTTTTCAGTCTTTCTCTCCTTCCTAACTTGCCACTTCAAATCTGCCAGGTGTTAAGATAAGAAAGAGTCATTTTCACAACTGCTTAAGGTGAGATGCAGGAGCTCCCCATGAGTGAGTGGAGGACCTCAGCATGAGTAAACCTGTGAATTGCAGTTCAAAGGCTTTTTACTTCTCTTTTACTTGGTTGCCTCAGAGACCAGTTTTACTTTCTTTCTCATTCTTGACCTATTGCCACCAGTGGCTGGAGATGGATGTATGACCTGTGGGTGTAATGTCCAGGGCGTGAGATCAGCCGTGAGGCTCTTCATTTCCCCAAGCTTGCATTTTTAAGTTAGGTCGTTCTGAGCACGGCAAAGGGGTTACACTTTCCATCTCTCTCTCTTTTTTTTTTAATTTAATTTATTAGTTTATGACTGGATGAAGAAACTGTGGTACATTTATACAATGGAGTATTACGCAGCCATAAAGAAGAAAGAAATCTTATCATTTGCAACAACATGGATGGATCTAGAGAACATTATGTTAAGTGAAATAAGTCAGAAAGAGAAAGACAAGTTCCATCTCTCTTATCACCACCCCACCTCCCAGGACGGGCTGAATGTCTGGCTACCCTCCAGGCATAGAGGGCTCCTCTTCTTTCCTTGGTAATTGAACTTGAGGCTTAATGTCTGCAGTGTTTAGCCTGTTTGTGCGGGAGAATGGAATCAGAAGTTTGTCTCCTCCTTTTGTCTCATCTCCAGCCGTCATGTTAGGGGTTCTCTGAAGTCACCAAGTGGAGTGACTGACCATGGAAGCCAGTCCTCCGTGGGGATCCTGAGGCCGGACATGCCGGAGCTTAGCTGCAAGACCAGGCCTGTCTGGCTCCGGAGGCTGTAGGGGCTTGATTGCCACAAGGGCCCAGGGGATACCCCTTTGTCTCCAAGACCAGTCTTCAGGTTTGTCATGTTTAGTGAAGGGCTTCTCTTGTTAGTGAATCTCTAAATCTCCTAGCAAGTGGCTAAAACTTTCATCTATTAAAAAGTGTCAACAACCCTGTGAACAGGTTTCTCCTGGAGCCTCTGTTACAAAGTGGGAGACTCGTCCCAGAGCCAGGATGTGGGAATTGTATTAAAACTCAATAACAGAAGCATCCAGAGGAGCAGAGCCTCCCACTGTCTGCCCTGGCTTCTGTCCGTGTTTATCTATAGCTCAGGACCTGAACACACCAGCTGCTTCATCATCCAGTCTCCCTTACCGGGACACTGGGAGAGGCCCATGCTTCTCGCAGCCTGGCTCTCCGCCCCAGCAATGGGATGGGAATGCTACGAGTACTAATCTGTTCATTTCATCTAATAGGTGACCTTGGAGGGGCAGACCGAGGGACAGGGGAGAAAGAAAAAGAGAAAAGCAACGCAGATGTGTGCGGCCACCCCTGTGGGGACTGGGCTTCTACCCCACGTCCCCTCCAAAGACTGCAGGAGGGGGCCACGCATGGCGCCCCCCATTGGCCACAGGCTGCCTGCAGAGGAGGAGCACAGCCCTTCCTGCAGCCTCAGCCCGGGCAGAAAGGAAGTCAGTGGCACAGCTCACAGGGTGCTCTGTGTTACTCCTGCCCAAGGGAGGGTGGATGGCAGGCTGAGGGGACAGTAGGGCAATACGGTACCTGAGGTGGGGTCTTTGCTACCGTGTACTTGTTTTACACAGGAAAAAGGAAAGAACAAGGTCATAGAGGAGAAACCAACTTGCCGAAGCCAAAGGAAAAAAAAAAAAAACACACCCTGAGGCTTTGGAGTCACAAGCCTTTAGTTACTGTCTCTAGCATGTCTGCTCTTCTCCTGGTTTGGTTAAAATTAGAGTCAGTGCCCTTGTTTCACAGGCCTGTGGCCAGAAGGGAGGACCTGGCACTCTCTGTGGTACAGAGTTGGCACTGCAGGTGCTCTGTGAAAGCTTCTGGAATGAATAACCTGAAGTTTATGTACGTAGGAAACGTTAAGTGTTTTGGTTTTACATGGCATGCTTGGACCACAGCACTCAGTGTCACTCTTCAGTGTCCCCAAAGTCATGTTGGGGTAGGGCCTTGAGTGATGCACCGAGTCATCTAGAACTTTCACCCAGGAAGCCTGAGGGTGGGGTCACTGGGTGTGGAGGAGGGCGGGCCTGCGCCTGGGTGGAGATGGGCCTCGCCGGCCTCCTGGCCAGCCTGGGGCAGTCAGCCTCTGTCCTCCGAAACTTGGGCAACCTGCTGGATTCTCAGGGAAGTGGCCAAGCCCAAGAGAGCACTCCTTCCCCCTCAGACAGAAACTCAACTAAGGGCACTGAAGTTGAAACTCCTCTGGGGTCTGTGCCGTCTGTGGGCAGTGGCAAAGGGTTGAAGAAGTAAGGCGTGGCCAGGGTACTGGCCGACCACCACCGGGGAGGCTGGACAGCAGGCGGGTGGGAGACACGCCAGGCCCACCGCCCCACCGCCGAGCTCCCTTCACAGCAGCCCATTTTAGATTCATGGTGGATTTGAACGTGTCAGCTCGCAAGGAATAAATTGCAAGAAATACTTCTATGAGGGGACTACTCAAATGGAAACTTTCCAGAGACAATCCGTCATTTTCCTGGGGTAGCCAGTGTTTCTCTTGCAAAATAAGGAAGAGGGAAAACTGTGTATTAATTTAAAAACCTGTGCCTGTGAGGGAACTTTCCATCTGAATTTGGAGACCTGGGGAGGTGGCCAGGAGAAGGCATCCTGGGCTGGGCCCCCCGCCCCTCTGCCAGGGACCTGTGAAAATAGGAGATAAGGAATTTTTTCTAAGCAACCTCCAAACTGCCCAGCTGGGAATGCCTCTGACTCAGGGTTCTGCCCCAGGTTATCTCCACAAACAGAAAATGCCGCAAACCGGCTAATTCACAGTTTCTCGTTTTTCCCTAGATTTCAGGGTTTTCCTGCTCTCATTTTTAAAAATGATGTTTACAGGTTTCAAATATACACTTGTAATTTCTTTTCCATGAGTCCATTATTTTTGTCTCCGCCCTAAAATTAAATTTTTGATAATGATGTGAGGAAATTTTACCATGTTTTTTCCCTAGCTTTTTAAACACAGGAGAAAAAGAACAGAATGGCCTCCTAGAATTACAAGGAATTTCTGGATCTCGTAGCACTTAGGGCAGACACGCAGGGGACCCCAGCCTCTGTCTGCTCAGCCAGCGGAGTGGCGAAGCACATGTGTCCCTCTCCCTCTGCGGAGGCTGAGATCATGCCCTTTTAGAACTTTACAGAGACACAGAAAAGGCTGTGTGAGTGGATCAGTGTGTGCGCACGCGCTTTGCTAAGCCACCAAATGCAATTCCTTACTCTTGCTTCCCTTTCTGTCACTTCTCCATAATTCTTTGCATTTCGGTTGGGCTGGTGTCTCGGGCAGCTTCCTCTTTCCCTGCATTCCTATATTTCATTATTTGCCCTTGTTCCTCTTCTAGGCCTTTTACAATACAGCCAGGAGGATGTGGAAACCCAGTTACAATATGACACACAGGCGGCAGTGTCACAATCACACTCTTGGGCCCTGCCTCCTGGAGGCATCTGGATGAGGCGGGAGGAGGAGGAAGATAAATGGCTGCCGAGGGGAGATGACAGAATGCAGAAGTGGGGGCTTCTGGAAACCCAGGGCCTGGCGATCGCCAGGATGGTTTTCCTCTAAAGCCTGGCATTTCGCATTAGCAGGGCCGCTCCAGAGTGGACTGCCGACGGGTGGTGCAGTGGAAGGCCCTGGGGTGAGCATTTTGGCCACAGGAACCCAGCAGCTCAGAAGCTACTTCCCAAGTGGGAACAGTGATCCTGCCTCAGACACCCGCTGGCTCCCAGCTTCCCTCTTTCAGACTGCGGGCTGTTAGGGACATTCTCTGCACCCTCCCCAGCCATCGCCATCCTGACGCCTGACCCTGTTACCACCACGAGACCCCAGAGGAGGGGGCGTCATCTCAGCTCCCTTGGCCCCCTCTGCATCCCGCCAGGCACACAGCTACGCTGGCATTTCCACTGGGAATTCCCTGTTCCCTCTTCTCATTTTGAAGGTTGCCCTGCCGGGAGGCCAGGCTCCTGTGTCACTTCTCCTACCAGGCTCCCCTGCGGTGGGTGCAGTCTTGTCTCGTTGAGGACCAGGCCCCGAGCTGATGCTGCCCCCTGCCTCCGGCCAGGCTACTGTTTGCTGGGGTCTTTCTCTTCTGCCCCTTGGACACTACACTGTCCCGCAGTCAGAGAACGTATTCTTGTATAATTTCCTCGTGACTCCCTCGGCCTTCACAGGCACACGTGGGCCATGTCTGGAACGCAGGTCACTCCTGGAATGATACGTAATGCGGCTCATGCAAAGGGCCTCACTTCATACACTCACTCACTGAAGCCCTGGGATGGAGGGCTTGCAAACGTCTCAGCCCCACCAAGATGACTGGAGCAGGATAGCACATTAGCTCCCTCTCCCATAAAATTCTCATCTCAGACACTATGTTTTACTCAGCTTTCAGAGCCCTTTGGTGTATATGGCAGCCTTGGCGTGGCATAGGGGACATGGGGCAAGTGGACATACATGCTGGAGAATACAGGGTTTGGAGCCTCGTGAGTTCAAGGGCCTGCTCCCCAAGTTCCCAGCAGGGGACCTGGGGCAGCCAGGTGGCCGTTCTGAGCCTGCTCTCTCTCACTTGGGAGTCCTATGTTCCTCAAAGGGCTGCTGCAGGAGTGAAAGAGAGGAGCTGATGGATAGAAAGTGTGTCACAGTCGCTGGCACCCGGTACCCGCTGATAGATGTGGGAGCAGCCTAACACGGCTTGGATTTTAAACGGGAAGAGTGCAAGAGCCACCATGGTTCTTTTCACATATTTCCCAGTAAGTGGTGTTGAATCAGAAAACTCCAGAGAGGGGAAAGAACGGGAGGAACCGCCCTTAATTCAAAGAAATGTTGCTTAAGTGAAGGACAGGACTTTTTGAGACATGCTGATCCTGAGAAACAGCTGACATCTACTAGGAAAAAAGTGTGATATTTGGAGGTTTTTTCCAAGAGATGTGAAATTCTGGCAGAAGTGTTGGGAACCCAGAGGCTGCTGAGGAATGTGTGACCCCAGACAAAGGCCGTGGGTACAGCCAGAAGAAGGGGTGCCTCAAGTCCTTGCTCTGGGACAGCCACCCCTTCTACCTCCAGGCGTCTGGAGATGTGAGCGGGCGTTTATTCTGGTGCTACAGCTGAGACTGAGCGTCAGAACAAACCTGACAGGCCCATGACTGTCAGGTCCCAGAGCTTCTCTGGGTGGTGGGCAGGGAGCAGAGCCCCCCTCCCTGAGCCCCCTTCATCGCCCCGTGGGCTCCGAGCCCTGGCCTGGACTAGCACTCGGAAGAACGTCCCGGGACTTCGTGGGAGGGGGACAGATCCACTTGTGCGTAGTGTCTATCAAGCCTAGAGCTGCGAGTTTGGGAATCGTGAGAGGGGCGTGGGGGGAAGGGAAGGGGGCGGGCTGAGAGAGGAAGCCGTACAGAGTTCCTGAAGAGGAGAACTATAAAATGGAAGGGTTTTGAGAGTCTTCTCTCCAGGTTAGCCATAAGGTGACTCTTATTAAAGAGCTTGAAGCAGCCACCTCTCTTGCCTTACGTCCCCTCACAGCCTGTGCGCGTCCGTCATCAAGACGTAGAATTCTGTCAGAAGCCGCAATTCCCTACCCAGAAGCCTCTACGGGAGTGCTCCCCAGTTAAGACAGGGAGGGGGCTGAAGTTCATGGTGGCTTGTCAGTGCCCTGGACACCCGCTCTGACTGCTGGGCACCTGTCTGCGCCTGCTGGCAGGGCGGGGGCTGGGAAAGAGTTTGGGGTGATGGGGAGCCCCTCTGATGCTCGAGCCCCAGGGACTGCTGTCTGCCTCTCTGCACTGCTGGCTTTTGAATGTAGAAGTCACTGTGAGGGGGCGTTCCACGTGTTCAAGTCTGCACTGCACCGCCTTCGTAAATATGTGTGCAGGAAGAGCGGCCTATGTGTGCCGTTCACACGTGTGCACACACAAGTGCGCCCTGGTGCACAGGCCGGCTGCATCCACCCACCCCTCTGCTTCTGTCCCCGCTACAGCACCTTCCTCAGCCCGGTCTTTCCTCTGCAGCCAACTTGACAGACACGCCGAGGTGTCTTCCACTTTCCACTCTTCCCTACCCCAAGCCCCCCAGCTGGCTGCCTGAGAAACATGCTTTTGGGAGGAGAACAGGAAGGAATGGGAAGGCTGGGATGGAGGTGTCATCCCGTATACTGTGCAAAAATCACCAGCAGCCCCAGAGGTTTCAGCACGAAAACTCCACGAACACTTCCATTGAAGCTGGGGGATGAGGGGCCACACGCTGTGGCTGAGGGACCTGGGACACTACCGCATACACTGTTCCTTTTCCTTTGCTGAGTCACCATTTGCTTGGAATTCTGGCAGGGACCCCTGCGAGCCTCTGGAAGGGAGGGACAGCAGGGGACCCACCCTCTGTGTGTCCTGGGGGAGATTACTTTATCTCTGGCCTCCCTGAAGCAGGGCCCGGGCTCCTGGAATCTCTGGGGCTTGACACAGTGCCAGCTGTGGGGACAGGCGGGAATGGCCAAGAGTATCTGCAGAGCCTGGAGAGGGGCCGGGGCGCGGTGTGTGCAGCGAGGCCGCAGGTGGGCTGGGCAGCCCTCGGCATGTCAGAGCAGCTTTTCCTGTGCCTCCTCCATGTGTGACAGTCCTCAGCCCTCAGGGCTGGGGCGAGGTTAGCAGTCAGTCAGAATGCTGCCTGTCCTCTCCGATGCTTCCTCTGCCGAAATCCTTTGACACTGGCAACGGCAGCTCGCCCAGTGCTCCAGCGAGAACGTGCTGCCAGGAAAACCACATCTAACATGTGCAGCTGCAGCAGCTAGAGCGCATGCCGGACGGCGCTGCAGACACTCAGGCAGCTGGTGAGCTGGGCGGCCTCACATCCCTGCAGGCCCTTCTTTCCCATCCGCAAGTGACCGCAGCCACCGTCACCACGGGAGGTGTGTCTGGTCCCTCCTGGCCTTACAGGGCCTGACCCCCACACCTGGGAGGTCACCCACCAGGCAGCACGTCCACACTCCTGTGTGCAGCCAGACTTAGTGCAGTTTCCAGAATAAATTGGAATACAATTTGGAATGGAAAAACAAAACAAACTTCATTCGCTTATACCCAGGACCTCACACTCTGAGCCTCCCCGGGCTCATGACAAGACCTTGAGTCTTGTCGTTATTTCTCCAGCTCTCATTTGTTGCCTGAAAATGTCCCTTCTTCCTTCTCCTTTTTTTAAATGCTTGAACTAAACCTTCTCACTGTTTTTATTATTTTTTTTCCGTTTTCTCCTCTTCATTATTTTCTTCAGATTATAGAAGTTGGAGGTGAATTTTAGAAATTTCATCTTAGTACTTCTGTATACTTGCTACCTTTAGAATAGGCAAATAGAATTTTTACCAAAAAAAAAAAAAAAAAAAAAACGAACAGTAATTTTTCTTCAAAAAGAATGAAAAAGCAAGAAGGCTGTAACATTCAGGAAACGTTCCTAAAGCTATTCTTGAACCTGTTGAATGTTTCGCCCCACACTGTGGTGAGCTGTCTCAGACGGGGTGCGGGATGCACCGGACTGGGGCCTCGCCCTGAACGCCTGTGGGCCGTCCTGCTCAGCCTGCCATCCCCGCAGGTACTCGCAGCAGGAAAGCCTTTGCTGATCCGCGTCTCCCTTTCTGAACTGTAGGTTTATCCATCAGGGTTTTTTCCATCTTTTAGTTCAGTGGGGAAAATGAAGATTGTAGTAATGAAACATAAACTCAACTAGGACACTCCCCTGGTTGTCCTAGATTGAGGGAGAGAGGGGGGTGGGAAATTGGCTTTTCCTGATCTGTTAATCGGGCTGTTGTTTAGGTCTGTACGTGGTCTGCTCTGCACGGCACATCTGATAGCTGTAGTTTGACTCGGGCCACCTTTGTCACGTTCCTCTTGAAGCAACCAAAATTGTCCCATGCCTGGCAGTTCGCCTGCAACGCTGAAAGGGAAACTCCCAGGTGGAGGTGAGAACCCACCAGGCGTATTTGGGTGGCAAGGCCTGCATAGACTGCAGGGTGTCGGAGCCAGCAGCATTCCCCAGGACATACATCTGTCTTTACTTGTCCCCGGCAGTGGCTTGCAAAGCTCTCCCTGCTGTTTTCCTCCTTTGATGTCATTGGCTGTAGCTGACCCCACAGGCCCTGGAGTGTGTGTTGACAAGACGATAGCTCTTTCCTTGACCTGCTGTGGCCTCCCACTAAGAAAAGAGCTGCAGTGTGCCCAGGCTGCTAAACAGCAGGGCTCTCATAAGCGTCACGAGAGCCTGACAACACGCATATGACTGTTCCCACAGGATGGCAACTGAGGCTCAGAGTAGTTGGCCTTAGCCCCGCCCACACAGCTGGTGGGAGGCAGAGCGTGTGCCAGACCCCGCCCTCTGACCTGCAGGTGCCTTTACCTTCCACCGTGAGGTGACACAGGCAGAAGAAGCCAGAGGACCCTCTCCAACAGAAAGCCAGGAAAGTTACACATGAGGGAGAAGCTGGCAGAGTGCCTCCCTTGGTCTAAAGGCACCAAGTTTCCTGGGAGCCTCACTCATAACTGACACGCGGAACGCACCACTTTCCACCACACGCTTTGTAGCTCAGGTTGAATGTAAGTGGGTTTCTGTTCAGATGTGATGACGCCACAGAAAGTCGGGGTGAGGAGTTGGCTGAGTCAGCAGGGGAGGGGACCAGGGGGACCACGTGCCTGCAGCCTCTCCTCTGAGCCAGAACTGGGCGCGAGACCACATCAGGTCCAGACCTGGGCCTGCACCCCAAGGTTCTGCGCTGTAGCAGCACCGGGCGAGGGCGGGTTCTGAGCCGGCTGCCCAGGCCTGGAAAGGGACCGCGCCGCGGGGGTGCAGTCCTGCAGAGGGCGGGCGGCGCCAGCTGCGCAGGGACACCTGTCTCCCTGCAGGACGCACACCTGTCGGGACCTGGAGAATGTGCTCAGCCCGTGGCTGAGGCTTAGTTAGGAAATAATTACATGCACAGCTGAAGGGAAACTACAGGGTGTATGCAAACGAGGTGTAGCTGCAGGGTTGGGTTTGTCTTGCCTTTTTCCAGAAGGTTCATCCATGTGATTTCCTGAATAGCATTAACTGTGAGAGAGTCATGCTCACTGGGACCAGTCCTAGAGGATATGACACAAGGCGTGGGACAGAGCAGGCCATGGGCACTTTGGAAAGACGGATATGGTGTCCGTACAGCAGTTTTGAGGGCGATGGGCAGGGTCGATGGCAAGGGGCACGGGTGCAGACCCCTCCCCGTGCCAGGTGGTAGGCAGGCGAGGAGCCTTGCTGGGGGAGGCAGCGGCTTCGTGGACGTGCTGGGATGTGTGTGCCTGGGAAATGGTAGGAGAGGAGCCTCAGAAGGACTCGCGAGGAATTGGCTGTGCAGGCCCACACAGGTGACCGTGTGCGTCTGGACGTGTGGGGCCCAGAGAACAGCAGCACCACACCTGTGGGACGGGAGGAGGGCTGGCTCTGGACAGGGACCTCGAGTTTGGATTTGGGTGGCAGCATGAAGAGAAGAAAGGACAGCCAGGCGGCCACTGAGGCCAGGACAGTTCCCACAGCCAGGAGGCCCTGGCATGCCATCCGGACAGGACAGGACTGGGTGTGTTGTCACATGTCCCTATGGTATATAGTGACCCGTCCATTATGAATTCTCACCAGGTCAGCCTTCCTATGGAGAAGCAGAGCGGCTACTGCTACATTTTGTTTTTTTAAACTTGTTATAATGTTTAGGGAATCAAACATTAAGAAAAAAATTTAAAAGTTAATTTGAATTATACTAGGCAAAGGACTGATACTCTTGAAAACGAACATTTAATGTCTAATGATATAACATTATTTATATTAAATGGCAACGGGTAAAATGGAAAATTCTCACAAAACTATGTATTTCAAGGCTTACATTACAACCATCCAAGACCCGCCCGTCTCCCTTCTCTAACAATGAGACAGATTTTGGATAACATGGCATTCAGTTCTAAGCCCTTGGCTCCTTGGCCCGAAGGTTTCCCAGGGAACATGAAGTCCTGCAGGGCTATACTCATCACACACACACACCCCCTTTGGCCTTGGAGCTGAAGGACGGTGTTAAAGCTTGACTTTCAAATCAAGTCATATCCAAGCGTCTGCAGTGTCTCAGGGACCTGTGGCAGTGACGTCATTTAATCAGAGCATTTGGTACGTATTAGGTCACACATTGCAATGCCCCAGTTTTGAAAGGGCAATGCTTAGCTTTGGAAGCATCTTTGCCTTTCCTCCATGATCTGAAATGGTTGTGCCTGCATGACTCAGAGCAACTGAGGTTGGAAACGCTGACAGGAAGGGTCGGAGCTGAGTGAAGACTAGTGCCTGCAAAGGTCACTGCGCGGTCGGGACCCCACTGTTGACCATGTAAACCCCCAGCACGTGAGCACCCAGGTAGACCGACTGAAGTCAGCTCTGAGTGACGAGACACATGACAGTAGTGACTTTCTCTGTTAGATTTGGACGGTCAAGGAACAATAGAAGTAGAAGACTCAGTGTGTGTTAGGAAACAATGAAGCTAGTCCATTCAAGCCACAGCTTTGGAAGTATCTCTCAAATTGCGTTTGCCCACTATCCCAATTTGTAATAAGTTTTTCACCGGGGGTGGGGGGAGAGGGAGGGTCTGTGGTCAGATATTTTAGGATAACACTGGCTCAGGCAGCAGAGTCCAGAGGCCTGCAGGACACCATGGTCTGCACTTGGTCGATTCAGTAGTTCACCCAACAAGTTCAATTCCACAGCCACACTGTACTCATAACGAGGCACTGTGACTGCACTCATGGAGAGAAAACTGCATGCGTGGGCATGCAGTACACACGTGTACGTGCGTGGTAGCCAGTTAGTTTGAAGGCACACTCTGGGAAGCTCTGACCTATAAAACAGAACAAGAACTTGAAGATTCGAGACACTGATAACATTTATGAGGGCAGCTGATAAGGAACACCCACAGAAATTGGGTAGCTCTCACCGAGGGAGAACCAAACACTCATTTTCCTCCACTCACTCAGGGTGTCGCATGAACGTTCTCTAATTTCTGTGAACACTTTCTAAGAAAAAGCTGGGTGCACAACATGTGCTGTGTCTGCCCTGAAGGAGCACACAGCTTTGCGGAGGATGAATGCCTCCCAGGAGACTGCATCTCGGACCCGCTCGCACCGGTTCAGCTGAGAGATTTCCCATCGTTCTGGAATGGGTTAGGTCACCACCCTGAGATGTCTGCCACACCCAGGTTGCTCCAAACACTGTGATGTGATCCTGAGCAGGCACTGTTGTCTTTGCAGGTGTTTGAGGGCCAGTCGGCGCTGATCAGTAGTTAAATAATGGCTTTGAGCAATGCTTGCTTATATTTAAGAAAATAATGCTTTCTTTTAAACTCTTACTATGTCTGTCAAATGGTATCACAACCCAGCTTTCTTTCTTTTTGCTTCTTTATTGCAGTTGCATATGGGGCTGATGGCTTTAGGGATTTTCATGCAATAATTCCCAAATCTTTCTCTCGTAAGTATACACTTTGCTTCTAAAACATGGAAACGTGTGTTCATTTCATACTCAGTTTCCATAGTGCAAATATCATGAATGCATGTTTTTTTCATCACCTTCCTTCATACTTGACAAAAAGAGATAAATATTGACCATTCCATCAAGTACATCACTTATACAAAGTACGTATGTGACATTTTAGATGGTTGAAAGAGCCTGCTCTTTGTGGTGGCCGTGGAGGGAGACTCAGCAACAGCACGGATGGGATTGTTAACTCTACTAAATACTGTTAAACAGGGTTGTTATTAACCTTGTATTATCTCTTTTTTTATTGAGTAGCTGATAAAATGGCCAGACTTTCTGTCACCAGGAAACAACCTAACATGTTCTCAAGATAATTTTCCCAAGTTTGTAGGACAGGAGAAAGACACATCCTCTCCTTCTGTCGCTCTGAAGTATTAATTTCAGAACTGAGAAAAGTTGCAGGGCCTCCAGGCCGTTGGCCGTTGGTGCCTGGGGCCTCGCAGTCTGAGCCGACAGACTTCCCACTTCGTGCCTGGGTGCCATTCCTGATCTGAGCTGTTAAACCAAAAGCAGGTGTGGATTTCATCTTTCTTTTTCAGGCATTGAGAGATGATAGATGACATATATATGTGGGCAACATTCTCGAAGGAGTATTTTAAGGAATGGACAGTGCTTTTGAAAAATGTACCCATAGCTGAACATTCAAAGTGATACGAGTGGGTTGCCCCCTAGAACTCAGACGCTTTAGAACCTGTATGAGTAAGTTCTCTCACATTGGAGAGCGACATTAGAACACAGGTCGTGCTTGTTAACACTGTAGCAAGTGCAATACAGGCTTGGATCTAAGGGTGTCAGGAACAGGTAGAGATGGCTGTCTGACATCCTGGTCTCTAAAGGATTTCGCAGGGTCAACCTAAGTAGGCTCCTTTCTTACGAGCTACATTGACTGCTTTTCCAGTGTACGAGTATAAAGGTACAGAGATCTTTCTCTTACTGACGGTCCTTTAATTCAACACCAGCTTGATCTTTATTTCTGTGGGATATGTGCATATGTACATACATAAATATTTACATATGTGTACATATGTGTATGTGTGCTTATATGATTATATAAAACACGAAGGTACTGGGACAGAGAACTCAGCGTAATTTTGAGATGAACAGTCACATGGTTGAAATGTCGAGAAGCCAAGTGCACTTCAGAGGAAGCTGATACAACCTAAGACAGACTGTCACT
Organism: Rhinolophus hipposideros; assembly: GCF_964194185.1. NCBI lineage: Eukaryota > Metazoa > Chordata > Mammalia > Chiroptera > Rhinolophidae > Rhinolophus > Rhinolophus hipposideros. Next base: position 2,331,556 of record NC_138064.1, read on the forward strand.
AAATCTGAGGATGTTTAGGCTGAAGCAGATTGCAGTGTGGAAGCAGACCTCTGGGTGAAGACAGTGTTTAAAACAGGGCAGCATTTAGAGATACGTAAGACTGGAGTTTTTGTAAGATAGATTATAGAGATTTTGATGCACTGCCTGTGTATGTACTTATACACATGGGCTCACAAAGTATTAGGGTCTTTCTCTCTTTCTCCCCCTCCCCCATGTACCCAAACTGTACATATCCCCTCGCACAAGTGGCTGTTCTTCTTGACGACAGATCTCCCCAAGCAAACAGCAACCAAACTGTTCTGGGCCAACATCACCACCTAGTGGTCAGGGTGGAGAAGTGTCCTCACCCCTCACCTCTTCCTTCTTCAAAAGTAAAAACATAACCTGTTTGACCACCTTCTTTATCCCAGTTACCCGAGGAAATGCAAATATGCTTGTAACTTGTTCTCTTTTCATACACTTCCTATTTTCTCTCTTTCTGACATCATTCCATTTAAAGGCCTAAAACATCAAATAAGGATAAAAATATTCCTAAGCATGCACCATGACAAGAAAAAGAAGGAAAACTCCGACATTTAAAATGGTATAAGTTATAATAAATGGTTTTATTAACCTTTAAGATGCTTAAAAGTTTTCATAAACCTCTCCTAGAGTTACTTCAGAAACACCTACATATCTCCTCTTCATCTCAAAATTAGCCTCGTTCCAGATACAGTATAAATATTTTTATTCCATTTGATTTTTTCCTGGCTAGTCACCAGTGCTGCAGGAATATTTCTTCCATTTTTAAAATTTAAAAGATTGAGGTTCCGTGGCCTAAACTGATACTATAGTGAAGATCTCAGAATGTGTTTTCAATGGAAAAATGCAGCCTGAGTACAAACATTTACCTGACCAGTAAATATAAAGACACAGCCCCAAAAGAAACGAAAATGAAGAGGCAGCGTCACGCCCTTGGACGGTGGGGCTGCCGTGCGCGGCAGCTGTGCACCCAGAAGCTTGCCTCCGTCCTGACAGCGTACAGCTCGGGGCCGCCTCAGGCCTCACCCCCGGCCCTGGGTCCCCTGGCTTCTCCGGGGCTAACCTGTCTACGTGCTAGAGTCCACTTACATTCAGGGGCGTGCGGGTCGCTCTTAGGACTGCTGTGTTACTAACAACGTAGGCCTCTAAAATACGGAACAATGATACTGTCATTTTTCCAGATGTTTCATAGCCTCTGGGAAGGCAAGCAGCTTTGAACCAGGGTTGAAAACATCCACTCGTAAAGCCACACCTATTAAATAGTAAAATCGGGCCCCGTCAATAGAAAGGCTGCAGGGTAGGTCTCGGCCCTGGTCCCAGGGTAAAGGTCTATATTTCCTCAGGTCGGGCCAGCACCTTACTGAGAGCGCCATGTTTCCAGGGTGGGGGGCGGAGTTACACAGTATTTATAAGTACAGTCCCTCTATTCAGGGACAGTGTCACATTCACAGAAACAGTATCTTAGCAAAGCAGCTCCAGGCCCAGGGAAATGGCTCAGACGGAGCGGTGTATGAATTCAGAGCAGAGTGCAGGCAGGCGGTCAGCACGAGCCCTGCTCAGCTTTCCATACAGAAAACACCTACGGGCTGCACCCGAGTACAGAACATTCAATTAGGGGGACCGACAACTTCCCACTGATGTCCCCACAGGAACTGGTTTCCGTCCCCCACTGACTTCCTTCCATCTGACCACGCCAGGCTCTGCTTGGCCCTTTCCAGGAGGTGGCCAGCCTGACCAGGGCAAGGGACTCAGATTTAGATTAACGCAGAACCTCAAGACTGCATCTTGGATGATCTTTTTCCCAGCCTCGTTGCTAATCGGCCTTGCCATCAGCTAAAACCCCGAAGCCTTTTCTCACGTACATAATGAAGCCAAGCCTGTAACCCCCGCTTCCATCCCAAGCTTGTGGTTCTTAAATGTGCATTTTAACTTAAGTGGACCTTACATTTACATCTATTAGATTTCAACTTCTGAGATCCACTCTGTTTGCCATTAAGGTAGTTTTATGCCCTGATTTCTGTCATCTACAAAAATAAGAAGCATGTTGCCCGTATTCTCCTCCCAGCCCAATGGCAGACCTGTTTTCACAGACCCTCCTCGGGGGGCAGAAACCTCTCACTCTGCCATGCAGCCAGCACCCCATTTGCACCCGTCCTCAGACACGAGAATCTTCCCTCTACATTTAGGGACATTCGCTCATGCTTGCATCTGACACGCTGGCCCATTTCTTCTCACCAGACCCCTTTGCCCCAGAAGTCATCCTTTCCCACCCTCAGTCCCCACAGACTTCCCTGTCATCAGAAGGCCCAGAATTTGTGCCCAGAGTGCTAGCAAGCTTCCAGCTCTAAAATGCTGGGCCTCTGCTGTCTGACTCCTGTTTCGAAATGTGTGTGGCATTTGCTTATGTGGAAGCTCTGTCCAGTTCCCGTTATCTCTGGTTCCTTGATTTAGCCGCACTGACTGGGGGTTTTGTCTGCGTTTTTTGAGAAACCTAGAATAGCACAGGGTCCTGAATTTCCTTCTTTGAGCTTTGCCTCTTCTGGTGCTGAACATATCTACCTAACATTGTACCTGGGGTTCCTCCGTGGTCTCAGGGTAATTTGTCAGATGCTCTCGGGCCTGAGTAGCCTCCAGGTTTTTTGGTCCCATGACAGTTCTCAGAGAAAATATCCCATGACATAATCATGATCAAGTCCCTCCTTCATGAACCACTAGTCAAGGTGGGGACGGGTGTCACGTCTTCTGGCTTGAGGACCTCTGTGGCATTAAGGAGATATCACCCTTGCTTTCCCATCACGCCGTCATCCTTCCCTCCTGACAGTGTCACCCCCTCTGCAAGCAGCCTGCCATAGGGGAGCATGTGCTCCTGGGCTCAGAAACCCAGACGTCACCCTCGTGCAGCCCTGCTCTTCCGCTCCCCACACCATCGCCAGCCATCCCCACGAGCCACAGAGCACCATGGGGTCGCAAAACACCAGGCTTTCCTGACGCAGAACAAGTGGGCGTTCTGGGCAACCGCCACACACCATCTACTACTGCTGTGTGTCTTTGGGAAAGCAGGAGTCTATTCTTTTCACTTCTGGCCTCTAAATTTATGACATCGAGCCGAGTGGAGGGCCAGCCAAGGGGTGACGCCGACGCTGTCCCTCCATGTGGTCTCCTTCCAGCGCCAGACGCCCTTGGCCTGGGTGTCAGCTTCGGTGTTGGAGAACTTGTCGCACCCAGTCATTTGCCCCACTGTGCGCTGAGGCTACAAGATGACAACTAGAAACAGCCCTGGTGAAGGAGTTCAGAGGCCTTGGAAGCTGGATGGGCATGTTTCCGGTGCAGACACGGGTGGGCAGTGGGCCCTGGGGAATGAGTCTGCTTCCCCCTGAAGAGACAGCTGCTCGGCCCCGAGAGATGGAGCCCACAGAGCGCAGGTGGGAAAGCCTCTGCGGGCCGCTTGCCCGCCTCCCTGCCCGTCTGGTCTCCCCGCTCCTGTGCCTGGAAGACTCTCCCTGGTGGCTGGGAGAGGCCAGGAGGCCGCTGGGACACAGGGCACTGCTGAGCCTCTGGTGTCAGGATCCAGTAGGAAGCCCCTTCTGAGACTCCTGATCAGTGGGTCTTCAGAATACTCTAGAGCAGGGCTGTCCAAACTGTTTTCAACGGTTTTCACCAAGGGCCATATGCCGTAAACTACACAAACAGCCGGCCACTCACTCGAGGTGAAGTACTATTGCCTCACCTGGTTTATTTAAGTAAACTAAATATATTTTTGGAATTTGCTGCGGGCCAATTAACAATGGATCATGGGCCGCAGTTGGCCCGCGGGACGCAGTTTGGACACCCCTGCTCTAGTGTGATCCAGGCCCTGATGGGATCTCAGCTAATTCATTCCATGCTCTTATCTACCTGTAAGTCTTCTCTCCAAAGCCTTAATGGGCAAACCTTGGCTGGATAGCAGTCAGGCTGCCTGCAGTATCTCCCAGCTCTACCACTTGCTAGCTGTGTGACCCCCGGCCAGTTGTTCACCCTCTCTGTGCGTGAGCATTTTCACGTGTAAAATAGGATACGAGCAGTGCCTCTCTCATAGGCTTGTTGTGAGTTCAAGTGCCGGCAACATTAATGGGATGAGTGGGGCCCCTCGGTGCAATGGGTCTATGGCAAATGAGCCTCCATGCCCAGCCACTGTCCTAAGCTAACTTCTCACCGGCTCAGCCACCAAAACCTCACGCCGCCCAGGAGGCCAGTGTAGCAACAGAGCCGTGTTTGCAGATGAGGACACCCAGTCACAGAGAAGTCCCGTGGCTCGCCTGGGGTCTCGGAGCTTAGAGAAAGTGGAGCTGGGGCGCCACACCAAGAAGCCTGATGCCAGAGTCCAGGCTCCAGACTCCCAAAGGTAGAGGGAGGTGTTGGGTAAAGTCAACGCGGTGAGGTGCTGTTAAGTTGACCGTGATAAACAGTTGTTCTCAGACTCGGGTGGACGTCACAGGCCTCTGCGGGGACCAGCCCCGCTCTGCGAGTTTGTGACAATCTGCTCTTCTAGTAAATTCTCAGATGCTGCTGCTGCTGGTCCAGGGACCCCACGGGGAGGACCACCGACCCAAAGCCCTGGTCACAGGTTGTGGTGGTCACTGTGGTCTGTCCCCAGGGTGTTTTCCTTGGCAATTTCCTGCGTGCTCTCACCGACCTGTGGAGACGGATGGAAACGATGGTTTTCAGTGTAACGGCAGCCCCGTCATGGCAGGTTTGGGTTCCTCCACGCCCCCCAGTCTGTATTTCAGGAGAATGCACATAACATGCCCCTCACTGCGTTTACCAAGAGAAATATGGGAATGATATAAATAATTGCCCTAAATGTGACGTAAAGGGAAGGAGAAGGCAGGGGATGCAGCAGCCATTGTGTCTCGACACTAGCCCTTCACCCCACACGTGGGCTGTCTCTGAAAAGCAGGTCTCAGTCTCTTCCATTCACAATGACCCCAACCGACCCTTCAGCCATCGTAACAAATCGATGGAATCGTGGCTGTATTTTAGGATGCAGCTTTCGTTAATATGATGAAATAAAAGGGAGTTAGAATGATAATGTACTAAAGAAGCAAACAAATCTTCCAGGAGTCTGTGGTCAGAAGTTGAGCATGCATTTGCTGAGGTTGGTCCCAGAGTTCATGAATACACGACACGAAGAAAGGCAGCGTTCTAAGTAGCAGAGTTTCTCAGCCTTGATAACCACCAAGTAGGGTTCTCGCCAAGCCAGGTCACGACCCCTGGGAGGTTGGATGATGTGACAGCGCTCAGCTGCTGCTGTGAGGGGCTCGTCTGGCAGAGGTGCCACCTGGTAGTGGGCCTCCGCTTACTCCAGAGGCCACACCAGGCTGCCACTGTGGGTCTGGTGACCGTGGCTTTCTTAGAGAGAGGACCTTGCTGCACAGTGAGGATTTAGGGATGGGTCCCTTATGCATTCTCAGGCACTGCCACTCGTGCCTGCGGCGAGGGCAGGCCGGTGGTCCCCAACGCCTTGGTTTGCTGTCCCAGGCCCTCTCGGCCCCGTGGGCTGATCCGTCCACCACTCAGGACGCTGTCCATGTGGCGGAAGCTGCAAAGAAGCTCTGTTTCGGAGCTTTCTGCTCCTGTTGGGTCATCCTTTTGCTGCTGTGTTGCTTTGTTTTGTTTTTGCGATGACACTGAGTGGCGCCCTGTATTGTGTCTTTCAGCCAGTAATGTTAAAGTAGAGACTCAGAGTGATGAAGAGAATGGGCGTGCCTGTGAAATGAATGGGGAAACATGTGCCGAGGATTTACGAGTGCTTGGTGCCTCGGGAGAGAAAATGAATGGCTCCCACAGTGGCCAAGGCGGCAGAGCTTTGTCGGGAGCTGGAGGCATTCGACTTCCTAACGGCAAACTAAAGTGTGATGTCTGTGGGATAATTTGCATCGGTCCCAATGTGCTCATGGTCCACAAGAGAAGCCACACTGGTAAGGCTTGGGGGAGTCGCAGGAGGTACTTCTGCGTCCTGTCTGGGCTGCCGTGCTCAGGGTGCTGCAGGAAGACGGGCGCTGGGCGGTGGCTCCACGCCACAGCAGGGTGTCACGTTCTCATTCCAAACGACGTCGGGCGGGACTGCTAAACACTCACCCATCCGACCGCAGACAAGTCAGCAACAGACAGAAAGGGAAAGTTAGCGGCCTCTTGTGTGTGTGCGAGGGCCGGCGGTGATGCCCACTGAATATCAGCCGCTGCGCTGTTAGGTGGCGCCTGCCAAGTTGTTAGCCTTTAAGAAAACAAGACAGATCCCCCCAAAAACCAAAACATTATACACCAAAACGTAGGCCTCAGGCTTGCCACTGAGGAACCCTGAGTAAAACTGCATTTTTTTCTGTATTCCAACTATCAGGGTTTGGTTCTTAAATATTAGTGCAAGACGGGGTGTAGCCTTTCAGACAGAGTTCACGTGGTTTTCCCAATGGCCCGCCCTCCAACTATGACCCTTGGAAAATGGTCGTTTCATTGCCGCCAATTTTCATCTCAAAATCGGTAAAGAATTTAGTCCTGAAACCCCTGTCTGTTGAAGGCTTTGGGAGTATAAGACAATATAGTATTCTGTGTCCAAAAATGAAGGAACAAGGACAGTCTCGTGTCCGATGGCTATGCCCATGCTCCCAAGGCGTTGTCACGTTGGGGAGGCGGCGGTGGAGTCTCAGGTCTGCCCCCACCGTGGAGTGACCAGTCCCCGGTCCTGGCGATTGACCAGTCACGTGCTTTTCCACCAAACTGTCCAGCCACCACTAGTGACACGAGAGGGTCTTCAAAATACAATATTAACAGGATACATTTTACCTTTGACGAACTGTATACATGGGGTGTCTTGAATTGAACAGAAAGTTTACTCGTCTGTCCTAAAGGTGGACAAACCACAATAAAATCACCCGTTCTAGTAGTTATTGAGTGTTCAAACATAAAACATGGAAACCCTGAGCCATTCCTGCCTGGGGGGTGGCATCAGTAGGTCACCAGAAAGCCAGTACCTGGCAGCGCAGAAGGAACAGACAAAACAGATGGAAAGCATACCCCAGAGGCACAGCCAGATTACATCCCCTGAGTCTCACAAATTCAGATGACCAAAAATTAAGAGGGAATTCAGAAAATTCATTGAGCACCAAAGCTGGTTGTCAGGAAATGTACCACTTGTTCAAATTTTTAAATTTGAATTAAGAGAATTTTCACTGCACAATCGGGCTTTCCATGAATTAGCAGGAAAGTAATTTACGTGCGAGGGCTATTTCTCCATCGGGAATGTATTCACATGGTCCCAACGTATTCTGCTAAGTGTCTAACACAAGGTGACCTCTTCAAATTTTTAAATTTGAATCAGAGCAGTTTCTAACACAGTATCTTCCATTTGTGGTACATCTGGAAAACCATAAAATATGTTTATTTTCAATAAGCATTCATTTTCAATAGAAATTTGACTTCTAAAAGTAAGCAAAATTTGCTTTGCCTGGTGTGTCCTGAATCCTCTAATTATCCAGAGAAATAGACCCGTCACGTCCAGCTGTAAGTAGCACATGCAGGAGAGTCGTGGGGCTCTCCCCATTTGTAATGAGGTGGAGAGTTAGGTGGAGGTAGGTTAGCTCGTGACAGACATTTAGCAGAATGCACTGGGACCGTGAGAATACATTCCCGCTGGAGCAACAGCCCTCACAAATGAATTACTTTCCTGCTAATTCATGGAAAGCCTGGTTACACAGTGAAAATTCTCTTAAATAAGTATTTGACAAATGAATGTAAACTGCCGGAATATAATGAGTGCCTTCCCTGAGCAAAAGACTAATTGTGTCTAATGAACACAGCTGCCAGGTGTGGACGTGCACAGACGCGGCGGCTGTTTGCTGCCCACTTCTCTCCACAAATAGCAGCTAAGTGCCAAGTCCACACCAGTCCTTGGAAGCCTTTGCCCAAGCACAAGAAATTCTAGAAATAGGGACATATCTGCTATCAGTTTTATGGTCCCTGCCCTGACTTTAATTGGAAAAAAAAAAGCCGAAACAATGCACGCGTAGGCTGCCTCCTTAAGGTGTTTCCACCTGCGTAAATGTGGAAGGTCACAGGTAGATACAGAATTACATGGGTCAAATGAGGTTTGAATAACGACATGCGAGGAGGGGTCCATTCTCCAGGAAAGTGAGTGACGGCGTCAGACAAGGCATACTTTACTAACCACAGCCACCCCAAATTCTCCAAGTTGAAAACATTCTAGAGCAGTGCCTCTTGAACTTAGAGACCACACGAATCCCTGGCGGTTCCTGAAAATGCAGGGGACACTGGGGACGCGGTGCAGATGGCAGGGTGTGCTGTTGAGTGGACCGTGAACTGTGCCGTTCCGGGGGGCTCGTCATTTGGGAGCCCGGGTATGACCTCACTGCCCCCAGGCAGCCAGGACACGCCCCTGCCCACCACCCAGTGAGCCTGCCCGCCGGGATCCTTCCCTGGTGGGCTGCAGCTTTCCTGGGCTCTCTCCCACCACAGAACGCTGTCCTCTGCCCATGTCAGCCCCTCGGTGAGGAGCCACTGGCTACCTCCTCTAAATGGTTTATCGGTACCACCCCCTGGCTGCCCTAGGTTTATTCAGTTTTACTTTTTTTTTAAGGCAAGTATAAGAGTAATGCCTTCCCCACCAGCATCTCAGGGTTCGCGTGAGAGTCAGAGCGCTGAGTGTATGGAAGCAAGCTGTGCAGTGTGTTCCCGCCATGCAAATACTCAGTGTCATTATTCCAAACGATGGGACTTTTCACAATAAAGACCAAGGAAAGCGCCTGGATTACGGCTGTCTTACAGTCCTGCACCCACTCTGTTCCCATCTGAGGGGACCAGGCACAGTCACCACGCTTCCTAAGCACAGCATGGAATGGGAAGGCATCTTCCACTTCCCCATCACAGCCCCGCCCACAGTTCAGGTACAATGTTTAAACTCACCCTCTCTGATATGCCTGCAGAAACTTTCTGATGCAGCCTCCATGAAGACTTTCTTCTTCGCCCAATGAAGTTATTAAAACGGGCTCAGACATCCTAATCGAGTCCCTGGAATGACAGAGTCTAGAGTCACTGGGATTGAAAACTAAATTCCGAATCCCAGTTAAATAAATACAAGGAAATACGACCTTGGAGAAACTTGATTTCATTTCGCTACCGTAAGCCCGCTAGCGACCTGCAGGAGGGGAGCACAGCTGAGCACGAATGGCGGGGCGTGTTCCCTGGCTCCCTGCCCCATTAACACCCGCAGAGGGAACTATCTGGAGTCCAAGCTCTGCGCTGTCACTTCAGGGAACACTGTCTTCACTTCACAAGTCCCCAGGCCCTGTTACGTATTCACACCAGCACAGACCGTCACCAACACACGGATTTCCAGGAAAGCTTGCAGCAGGAGTAAGACAGCAGGCAGGAGGATACACAATAAGAGCCTCAAATTAGAAGACAGATTTTACTCTGGAAGAAGCAGCTCCTTTCTTTCCTTGCTGTCCTGCTCTGAGGAAGGTGGACAAGGCTTTAAGAAATGTCCTCTCTGTCTCGGCTCGCTGGCTGCTCCTGCGGACACGCTGGCTCAAGCGTGGGGTCCCGCCTGGACCTCCCCTTCCCTTCAGACTTCAGGAGAAAGAAGGAGGTGGCACCTCATCATGGAAGGGGCACCTCACCCAGCGTGGGGGGCTCGCTCGCTTTGGGTCGTCCACACACCTCGGTTACCAGCAGGGCCCTGCTTCCTTCTCTTCAGTCTTTTCAAGGCAGGACGCCTCCGTCCCAACTGTCCTAGCAGGACACCCAGCTGAGGGGCCAGCCTGGCAGAGTGGGAGGCACGCAAGGACCATCCCACTTCACGTTGTCCTTCCGTCTGCTTGGGAGATAAACACGCACATTCACTCACGTGTGGGGGGAGGCCCAGAAGCGTTTCTAACAGATAATTAAAGGCTCTCTCTCTGTCAGACGCTCCTCAGGCTACCTGGCTGCCAGCCTTATGGGCTTCTAACTCAGAGGTTTAGTTATAGTTAGTTAGTTTTACCATCATCTTCTCACCTGCATGACTTTAAACTGTGTTTCTGCTCAGCCAAGTCCAATCCAGGTAAAGATTTGGGAAAATACCAAATGCATGCTGGTTATTATCAGGGCCCTTCCAGTTGGTCCATAGCAGAATATCATTGTAAATTAGTTTCCATTTTTACGGTAGCACCTCAGTCCTCCCTACGTAAAAATAGAAATGGTGATAATCATGAAATTCAGGTGCCCAGATAGCCTTGCCAATTTAAATTTTAGATTTGTGTAGATTCTAATGGTACCAGATATGCAGCTAATCACTTGTGCTAAGTGCTGTCTCGTCTGCCAAAGTCATGTTACTCAAATGGGAAGATTATTAAATATACACAGTAAACACATTCTTTTTTTCCTAAGAAAAAACTGTTCCTGGGAAGTGTGTTTTCAGGAAGTACAGATACTGGGGTCACACAGAGCTCTTCTAAAAAAGAAAAAAAAAGAAAAAGAAGCATTTGTTGTCGAGAGAGTTTTAGTGTTTATTTCCACATGACAAATGCATCCATCTTAGGTGACAGTTACAGGGAGTGTTCACGCATTTAGATCCCCAGGCCTGTGACGACGCCGTAGCTTATTTCTTGTCCACAGATGCCTGCTCATCCCTGTGTTGGGTCCCGGGCACAGGCACGCGCATGGCCACACACTGCGGTCACCTCTCCGGTAGCACCCCCAGGGAGGGGATTCCGAGGAACACCTACATCGCATCTCTGAGAATATTTGTACTGAAAACATCGCTTGTGTTGTGTGCATGTAGGCCAGTGTAGCAGCAAGACTTTAGGGTGTGTGAGGAAGCCAAGAGCCCGAGCCTCGGGCAGGCAGCTGTGCTATGCGGTCCTGCTCCCCAGGGCCCGGGACTTCTGTGGGCGATAAGGACTTTCCTCCAGTTTCTTCACTTCACATTTTAGTCACTCTCTCCCCCTCACACTCTCTCTGTCTGTCTCTTCCTGATTTGCCTGCGTAGGGACAGACAGGTAATGGAGAAGAAATTGAAAGGGAAAATACAGGGAAAATGTAAATGAAAAGAAGTTATTATAACTGTTATAATGAAGTGCCTTTCATTTAAATATAAGAATGTAACGCTGAAATGAACTTGTGATCCTGAAATGCATTTTTAATGAGTTTCCTTTTTATTTTGCTGCTTCAGTGGCATATTTTAAAGACCCTTTGAAAAAAGCCACATTAAAAACCCCACCAAATGCCACAACACGCAAAATTGGATATTGGTTTATTCCAAAACTGCTCATCAGGAAGAGTGGCTCTTCATCACAAAATGTTGCAGTCACTTTATTTAAATGAGTTTGAATTTGCATTGTGATGTGCCATTCTGATTTAGGGGAAAAAAATTAGATTTTCAGATCAAATTGACCCAACCAGTGAAGCGTTAAGGAGCTGGCAGGTTCAGTCTGAAAGCCTCGTGTTCTATCAAACCTGCCGCGGTGGAAGCCACAGGCCCGTGGGAAACAACTTTCTGGCCGGCCGGCCGGCCGGGCGGCGTCCTCCTCCCGTCCCGTCCCCGTGGAGGACGGCTCTCACCAGCTCCCTGTCTTCCTCCCAGGAGAGCGGCCTTTCCAGTGCAGCCAGTGTGGGGCCTCCTTCACACAGAAGGGCAACCTGCTCCGTCACATCAAGTTACACTCGGGGGAGAAGCCCTTCAAGTGCCACCTGTGCAACTATGCCTGCCGCCGAAGGGACGCCCTCACGGGCCACCTGAGGACGCACTCCGGTAGGTCCTCTGGGCGCAGTCCAGGGCTCGGGGACTCGGAAGCCACCCTGTACTGCGTGTGGGCGAGGGAGCCCTTCTTGTTGGCTGGCCCGGTCCCAGGGCACAGCCGTCCATCGGGGACTGGCCACTCTGATGACTGTGGCGGCATCAGTGTCACCCTCATATTCTGTGATTTCCGCGTGGGGAAATCTCACGTACACAGACGTCCTGCCTTAGGTAGACTGTGGTAAAGGAGGCCTCATCCATTTTTTTCAGGTAAGTGGGTCTTTGTGAAGGCTTTTCCAAAAGTGCTTTTACTGGGTGTCCTGCTAACACCCGCAAAGCTCCCCAATCCATTTCTCTACAGTGACTGTTAAGTCACGTGCATTGCTGGGTTATGCAGACATTTCTGTAGCTATTATTGGGATGGTTTCTTTGCAGAGGTGGTAGGTGAGGTGATTCAGGGCTTGCAGTCACCTGTCCTGATTGGATGGACACCTGTCACCAGAGGGCACGCTGCTCGCACTGGCCTGACTATACCTCTCACGCCAGGAGCCAGTCAAGGCCTCCGTTGGAGAAGCCAGTTTGGGGCCATGACCAGATTTGAGTAAACACATCCTGAATAATCTGGATGTGTTCTCGAAACACTCCCAACCTGTGAAGTACATCCCACCTTTGACTGGATTAGATCTTCTACCTCCTGAGAAATCTTTCTTGCTATTTTTCATGATCAAGTAGCCCCACAATCTTAAAGGTCAGAGGAGGAAGGGTGGGGCCCGCAGGGTACGGCACACACGCCATCCCCAGGGGTGTTTGCCATGGCGCACAGCAGGAAGCTCTGGGGACAGGAGAAGATGGGCCATCGCACCTGCCCTCAAGGAGCTCCCATCCAAACCATCCTGTCTCGGGGACTTCTCCCAAATAGGGCGCTGGGGGAGAGGCAGAGGCTTCCTGCCAGCTCCTGCCAGACATCTCCAGGGCAGCACCTACAGAGGTACCTCCCCCAGAGCAGGGATGCTGTGTCCTTGGGGAAGTTTTCCTGGGCTCAGCCCATCTCTTTCCCAAATGTGATGAGTGTAGTTAACGTTGGGTTTGAGAATCCTCTTCCTGTGTCACTTTCTTTGTCACCCATGTACTGAGCACCCCAGGGACCCCATTCTCCAGTGGAGGAAATAGGGGCAAAGTAGCAAATCACCACTGTCTTACAAGAGCTGTGACACAGCGTCCAAGGAGATGGTGGAGCACGGGGAGGAGAGAGTTGATCTCTGGGGCGGGAGGCATCAGGAGAGATTCCGCTAGAAGAAGGGCTTGAGTCCAGGCTGAACAGTGAGTTTCTAATGTTTACATTCAGGGATGTGCCCCCCAAATGTGCAAGTCTGTATGTAATCCCAGAAAGGGGAGTGGTACGCACTTGAGCAAATATGGTGGGAAACTTGGCCGCTCTCTTGCAGTGGTACCTGCAGGCATTCCTCCAGGAGCAAGGGGCAAGGGTCCTGCAGCACTAGGGCTCAGTCAGGCCACCGTTGTCCATTCTGTCCTCCTTCCTGATGGCCAACGCAGAGGAGGCACCCAAAACACTCTCAGTTAGAAAACCGTGATGATTGGAGTGAGGGTCTTAAAATAGTCCAAGGAAGAGCCATACAAAGCCCAGGACTTTGTATGAGCAGGCAGGTCAGCAGGGGCCGACAGTGGGGCCAATGCCAGCACCTGCCCATCAGAGGCGGGCACCTGCTGAGGCCTGAGGAGGGCTTTGCTATAGGGGCCATGGAGACTAGGGGGCTCTCCCAAAGTGGGACGATGACAGTGTGACAGTAAGCATTTTTAAATGTTTCCATGTGACAGTAATGAGGAGCATGTGTGTGGTCCCACGTAGTCGTGAAGGTGAGCAGGGAACTAACTGACAAGCCAGGGTGTGCAGTCTTCAGATGTGAGGATTACGCGGTCTGTGCATAGTGCCGAAGAGGTGACGGGACAAAGAAACCCCGCAGACATCACTTATAAGGCGTCAAGCAGACAGCAGCACAGAGGGCAGTAACACTGCCCTGGGATGGTAGGAAGCAGGAAGTGCTACGTGGGCTGAAAGCAGACTCATCCTCAGCTTTCCAACATGTGGTATTCAGCCTAGATTCTCTGAGGTGCAACAGCCATCTCTCCTGCATATCAATCCCTTAAACCTAAAGGGAAACTGCTCCCTTTTCTTTCCTCTTGTGACGTCAGGACATCTAACGCAGTCTTGTCTTAGCATGGCTCCATGGATGCTCGTTTCCTTCAGTGTGTGACGGTGTCCTGTTCTGACAGTGGTAGGTTTGGGCAGCTTATGCCTCTAGGGACCCGGGGATGAGCAAGGAGACAATCCTGTCGTGAGAACGCCACCATTGATCCAGGGCTGCTGGTAACTCTGCCATCTGAAGGTGCCACTGACACACAGCTCTTAGAGAGAAACGATGATTCAAGTTCTACAGGATGATTTCACTAACATGAAATTAAGATTTCGGCCTGTGTCTACAAACTCAGATGGGGCCACCTTCTATTCCGTTGTGAAATGGCTACCCCCCGTTCCAATAGAAACATGATCAGCCTCAGACCTTTCCCTGGCAACTGGGGAGGGCCGGGGGTTCCAAAGACCAAAGACCAACTGGAGAACCTGACCCACACTGACAACGAGGGGGTGGGGCGGCCTTGCAGGGTAGGGGAGGCAGCCCCTTCCCTCTCCACTGCTTTCTGTGCAAGCTGCGAGCTTAGCTAGAGATGTCTTTCCTACCATGTTCCCCCAAAAATAAGACCTAGCCACACTACCAGCTCTCATGCATCTTTTAGAGCACAAATTACTATAAGACATGGTATATATTACATTATATTATACAGGGTAGTATAATAATTTTTGCTCCAAAAGACGCATTAGAGCTGATGGTCCGGCTAGGTCGTATTTTCGGGGAAACATGGTACAGAACATTGGGCTATGCTTTGAGATATACTTCAGTTCTGTTGCTGACAGTAAGGTTCCAGAGTTAAAACCAATCCTTTATCAGAAAAATGGATATTCTGAGACCATGCCATATATATGAATTGGCTTAAGTTATAGCTTTTCCAGGAAAGGACACTGAGAGCCTTTCTCTATATTCTGTCAATTTCTAAAGATAGTACTCAATAGAATGTGCAATTTTAGGCAACATTGTATATTTCAATGTTATTTCCCTCATGTTAGGAATACAACACTTTTTACAGATAAGGACCTCTTCTTCTATTAAATGTTCCAGAAGTCAAATTTGGGGTTTTGTCTTCGTCTTCTTAAACTATAGCTTCTGTTCACCTAAGGAAGACATTTAACTAATATGAGCTTTAGTTAAACCATTTTACCAAACATTCCTATTTGGATGGTATTGATTCCACATAATACTTTCAACAATGTAAAACCTAACAATATGAGAAGGAAGTAGAAGATTGTTCTGGTCTTAGGATGGAAGTTTATATTCTTTATACGAGTAATTGAAGAAATTTTATCCACTTCATCTCTTAAAATCTCCTAAAATGCTATCAAAGTCTTTGAAGTTAGGCATGGTATGAATCTGTGTTAGTCTTCCTAAAATACCACTTGATAAAATTCAGGAAGAACTAAACTCATTGTACAGAACTGCATGGTTCAACACAGTAGCCACTGGCCATAAGTGGTCCTTAAATTGTAATTTTAACCACTTAAAATTAAACAAAATTAAAACTGCAGTCCTCAGTAACTCCAGCATGCTTCCCATGGTCAGTAGCCACAGGTGGCCGGTGACCACCAGACTGAGCAGTACTATGGCACAGACACAGGACAGTTCCATCGTCACAGTAAGTTCGGTTGGACGGGGCTGGCCTAGAAACCACACCGTCCTAAAGCTCTTTGGGACAAAAACAGAACTTTACTAAGTTAGAAGCAGAAAATACGTTTTGGAAATAAAATGGTCACTTCATTAAAGTCGATCGATCTACTATGATTCCTTAGAGCCCTCAAATTATCCAGTTGGGTTTCCTGGAACAGAATTCGCTGTGGTCGCCAGACCTGGCCCACCTGTGGACGTGACTGTGTTATCCAGCCAACTCGGCGTCTTCCTCCCGCTATGTCTACTTGTCCCCCCACCACATTACAACACCGCGGGGGTGTTTCCCTCCAGTTAAAAGACAGATTTCAGTCAATTAAAGCGGAGAATTTGGTGGTCAGTAGAGTGGACAAATCAAGATGAAACAGGATTGACAGGCGTTCTTGGTACGATGAAGGAAACCCCTGGGCATTAACATTTTTAAAGGTAGTAATTCTGCCGGAGTCCATGATGCTTCGAGCTCTCAAGAGCAGAGTTTTTTTGACTTTTTGGTAATGACTGTATTGTATGCATTCCCCTTACACATAAGGCCGGCATTTAATTGGGGTCTTGAACTCGATTGTGTTTTCTGCAGTTGGTAAACCTCACAAATGTGGATATTGTGGCCGAAGCTATAAGCAGCGAAGCTCTTTAGAGGAACATAAAGAGCGTTGCCACAACTACTTGCAAAGCATGGGCCTTCCAGGCACGCTGTACCCAGGTAAGCGCCCACAGCACGGAGGCCACCTCGCTGGGACCCAGGGGAGTTTTGGCCACTCTAACCACACCGTTCCACTGGCGGCATGCTGTGCCAAAGTCTTCACCTCACCAGAGAGCTTGGCCTTCAAACCCCTTCCTCTTGCAATCCGGGGAAGCTTCTGAGGTGATAGTGACCCTTGAAAGTTTGCTTTTTGTGTGTGGGTTTTTTGTTTTTGTTTTTTGTATTTGCTTTTTTTTTTTTTTTCAACCTGGACTATGGATTGCTTCTTTGTGCTTAATAACCAAAATAAGATGTGAACTCTTGTTTGAAAAACTATTAGTGAAGTTGATCAAATAAGAGTTTCCATACTGTTTCCACTCACGGGTCTGGGCACCTGTCTGAAACAAGAAAGGGCGCTTGGTAGAAAAGCCGGCAGTGGACAGCATGGCGCTGTCCCCGGACTCAGGGGAAGGCTGCCTTTCCTTCCAAGCTCCGATGGTCCGCAGTGCGCTGCATCTTGAGAGGGCACTTCCCTCCAATCTCCAGCAAAGTGACAGTTACAGAGATAGATGGGCGGAACTCAGTCCACAAAGGCACCTCCTAACATTAACACAGAAGACATTTAGGAATAGATCAACCTCTTCCAAAACACGGCTCCTTTAGCATGACCACTGGGTAAATTGTCACTGGACCAAGGAGTAGGAGTTAAATGGTTGAGAATTTATGAAGCCTCACTCAGCTTTCAGACTTGAGTGAATGGCTCAAAAAGGAAATCCGTCAGGGGACACTCAGATTATATCTGTAATTTTAAATTTTACTTGATTATTGTATTTTGTTGTATTTATCATGATAAAGCAACCATCAAAGAAACCGGGCTGTTCACCCTTTCTAAGTGTACAGTTCCATGACACAAGGTACGTTTGGGAACATGCACGTTATGCGAGCAGCGGAGAGAGAGCAGGAGAGAACAGTGAGGCCCTGGAAGTCAGACAGTGTCAGCATACAGAGGCCGCTTGTCACATGTCGAGAGCGCTGCCATCCCCATGCTGTCTCCCTACCCATCAGATGACGACCTGGGACCAATGGCTGACTTCTCTGGGACTTACTCTTCTCACCTGTGAAATAGGGAGATCCCGTGAGGTGATCATTTAGCTTCCTTCAGAGTCTAAGGTCTGTTTCTAGAATGTAAAGGTATTGAGTGTCCACGGAAGATGGGACATTAGCTATTAAAAACAACAATGATGATCATGATGTAGCACATCAATTTGTGGCCGGATCCCAGGGCAGGAGACTGAGGGGTGAGAAGATGATCTATGTGCCTTTAAAATAAAATATGAATACTCGGATATGGTATTTTCCTATAAAAAACAGAAGAATGGATCTCAGAAGTAAGAGCTGCTGATTAATGGTTAAATAGCCATTTGTCTACTGAGCAAATGTTTGCTGAGGACGTGTTACCTGCAACGCCATGCCCTGTTGAGCACAGTAGTCTGAATTTCCCTTTAAAACTACACAGGGACTTGAGAAGACAAAATGAATAAGAAACAGAGCATGTGGGTTTTCTGCACTGTCCACATTTCCAAAGAAACAAGCTGTGAAGTCACAGCAGGGGGAGAGCTTCTTCCAGGGGGCAAGCAGCGTGCATGCATTTCTCTGAGTCCTGGGTTCAAGTTTCAGTTCTGAATCTTTTCCTGATTATGACCCTGAGCTCATCTCATAAACGGCAGTGATAATTCCTGCCCAGCCAACCATGTAGAAGGAAACGTGAGAGAAGGTACAGTTGTGAGAGTGACGGAGTTTGGGTCACTTGAGGATTGACATTTAATTCTCTTCTTTTGGCTGTTGATACCAATAAGCTTATAGGTCAGCAATCTAGGCATTGAATATGACCCGATGGTGAAAATCGATTCAGTGCTAAAGTGTTAATTTCCCCCTTTGGTGACCACATGGCTTGGAGTACCAGTGATGTGTCATCGTGCTCCTGTCCTCAGGAGCTGAGAAGGCGTCTCGTGTGCCGGTTGGAGGGACTTGGGAATCCATAAAAGCACTTAAGCAGAAGTCCTCCAAAGACGTCTGGGACTCGGAGGGCAGGCAGTGGGCGGGGTGGGGGTCCTGATCGCTTGGCTTTGCGGTGCCAGGGCCAGCAGAACCTGTGTCCTCTGTACATCTTCCTCTCATCCTTGCCACGCACCCCAGGACCAGCTACTCAGCACTCACGCGGACACCCAAGCAGGCTCTTCCCTCTCCAACCCCCTTAGGTTGGGGCCATTCTGGTGCAGTAGGTACACACAAAACCTACCTGATAGGATGTAGAAAAGATACGTTCTATGAATCATAGTGTCTTTTAGGCAAAGGCATTTTGGTCACCCGTTATAATTTCCTAATGTCTTTATGGAAAACATAAGTGTCTCTTGAGCCGCAAGTGTACAAATTGTGTCACAAGCCCTGAGCGGGACTGCATCAAGGGCAGAGCAGCCGGGGGCCCAGGGGCTCTGGGCTGAGCTGTTCCTCATGGTGGTGACTCTGAGGGTTGGCGCTGGCAGGAGCCTGCAGCCTGGCAGGTGCCCTGGGCATGCCACAGCGCCCTGCTGCGCAGAGAAGGATGGACACACAGGAAGCACGTGAGCGCGACAGGCCAAAAGTACAACCAGTGGGATTGAACTTGGGTTTTACGTGTATCCTTCATATAAATCAGGGCATTACATTTACCCATTTAATAAGAAACACGTGTTTTTGGTGTTAAAAAATTACATATACTAGCAATGACAAATTTGAAATATTTTTTTTCAAAGTGGTAATCATACTGAAACAAGGAAGACGTAAAATAATTAGCAATAACTTTAGTAGGTAATGTGCAGGACATAATGAAGAAAGCTACCAAACCACACCGAGAGAAAACGTGGGAGATTGAAGAGCGAGGGAGGACTAGACACTGCACGTGTGTGTCCTCCCAAATCCCGGCATGATTTAGCATAAACTTGGTTTGTAGACTTGATTGGATTTGGTAACCATATATAGTAAAGTATATCCGGAAAAATCAGTGAGGGATTTGGCATTTTTTTGAAAGCAGAATGTCTAATGCTTATTAAAATGTAGCTGTAATGTGGACCAGCTTGAAGAAGAGACAGACAGATCAATAGCAGATAAGGGGAAAGCAGCACCTCACGTCTCAGGAAGGAGGAGGCCCCTGGCAGTGGGATTTAAATGGTCTGTTCAGAAACGGTGTTGGAGGAAGTGGTTATCTATTTGGAAAATAGTCAATTTACATTTTCAGCTCCGTATACATTAGGATAAATCGCAAGGAGATGGACAACATACATTACCAAAAACCCAACTGTAAAAACTAGAACATAGATGAGACTACACAGGATAAAAAGTTGTATCTTCGATTGTAGAAAGAGATGACATAAGAAAAATAAAGATGGGCTAGAAATACTTCCTACACCAACAATTACCTCCACAATTCCTAAATATTCTACAATCTGCAGGTGTTATTTGATTTTCCAGAGCTTGCCGTGTTCAGGGATTGGGAGTGCTGGGTTCTGTCTCCGTGTTGCCAGGCTTTTGCTGCAGTGTCTTGGGCGTTTCTTCTGCTTCTCGGTTCCCTGTGCCTGTAGGTGGAGTCGGACCTTTAGATGATTTCCAGCTCTGACAGTTCTTTCATTCTCAGAAACGTGATGATGTCAGGATTGACTGAGTCAGTGAATTTGAGAGCACCTGACAAGTTAAGAGGGCTCGTCAAAGGGACACAATTACTAGTCACAGTCCACCTCCTGGTGGCAGTGGTGGTGCTTGGTCCTTTGGGCACAGGGGACAATGTGCAGTGAGCAGGTGTCTTTAGCAGGTGGTTCTGTTCAACCCCTGTCTGCCTGGCAGGGTTGCTGGGAAGATTAGAAATAATCTGTGAGAAGGGCCTGGCTTTTGTAGGCTTAACAAATGTCAGATTAGCACTGGACGTGACTGAATCCTTTCACCGTAAGCATTTCTAAACTGGCCTCTCTTAACTGTCTTTGACTTTAGTCATTAAAGAAGAAACTAATCACAGTGAAATGGCAGAAGACCTGTGCAAGACAGGATCAGAGAGATCCCTCGTGCTGGACAGACTAGCAAGTAACGTCGCCAAACGTAAGAGCTCTATGCCTCAGAAATTTGTTGGTAAGAGTTAAACGTTTGCTGTCTCTTAAAAAAAAAAAAAAAACAAACAACTGTGCGGGTGTTTTAGGCTCAGGTGGAAATCAGCTGAGTGCAGGAAAAAGAAAAAGAATCTAACTTTTTTAAAAAAGTAACAAAAGTTTAACATTTCTTAAATATCTTGGCATTTTTTCAAAATGACAGATTTTCCCCAGTAGTTTCTCCTAGAAGCAGTCTGGCAGTGTCCGGGGCACTCGGTGAGGTGGGCCTGTGGACACTCGGTGTCCACCCGGGTGGCCGGGTCAGTGTGCACAGGTTCGAGAGCGTGGGCCTGGCTCGGCCAGGGCCCACCACAGCCTGAATAGCCCAGCCTGAGCAGCCGCTGAGCTTCAGATGGTCGTTTTCCCCACGAAGCTCATACTTCTCTCCACACGGGCTACTGCAAAGGTTTAATGGGCAGAACTGCACTGTGGCCCAGGAGAAATGCCCAGTGACAAGCTACAATTCCTGTTTTCACAGGTGACCCTCCACCTGCGCCAGGTGCTTTCAGGGGTAGAGGCAGAGTGAGGCAGTCCTTTCCCCCAGCTTGTTGTCCAGTGTAGGTGGTACGGAAATGCACCAACAGCATCAGCCAGGCCAGACACTCAGCCTACGGAAAGAATGACCCCCAGGCGGGTGTGAAAGTGGAAACGCACCACGAACCTGTGGGCGTCAGGGCACAGCCATGTTAACACTGCCCTCTTGCAAAATTACGTGGCTTCTCCAAGCCATGGTTTTCTTCTTTACTTAACAGGGTTTTGTGAACATGACCTAACACCAAGGATGGGAGGACATTTAGCAAGGCTCAGTATGAAGGCCCACTCTTATCTTGGGGAGGATACAGAAAGAGGACCACGGGGGAGGGTCGTGTCCGGGAAAGAGGGTCCATAAAAGCTTCTGAAGTTGACAGTGACTTTGACGGAAGAATAGGATTTGAGCCCAGTACTGATAGTGGAAAAATGGAAGAGGATTCTGAGCAGACAGATGAGAACAATACAGAGAAATGGTGATGCTGGTTGTGGGGCTGGATGGGGACATGTGAGCCGTGTCCATGGAGAAGGGGTGGCCTAAGCTAACTCAAGTACCCTCAGAGCACATGAAAATAAAGTCTCAGGAAGCTCTGGCCATCAGATGAATGGCTTTTTATGCCAAGGTAGAAAAAAATATCCTTAATTCATTCAGTAAGCAGAAAAAAAGCATTGGCATATTCTTAACTGGAGCCACATCCAGGAAAATAGAGACTGCAGCACCGAAAGTTGATTGGGAGAAGGAGAGCAGTGGGACGGTGGTGGCATGGAAAGAGGGGTACGGACGAGAGAGGCAGCATGAGAGAGGGGGTTCAGGCCAGCGCAGGGACTGGGGGATGGAAACCACCAGTCGGGGGTACTCTGGTACGGTAGTGGGCCAGTTACAGAAATGATCGAGCCCGGAGGCTCCGTTTTTGGAACCAGGAGGATTTCCACTTTTAATCTCCTCACTTTCAAGGACTTCCTGCTTTATATGCCACGTGGGACTCTGGGAAATGTGTGCCAGGAGAGGGGATGGGTCTGAAACGTGGTAACGTTTAATGGGGCTGCGGATTCCAGAGGGTGCCTGCTGTCCTCCAAGGCAGACAGGATGGCAGGAACGGGGAAGGACCCAAGGGAGGCCAAGGTCTGGGGCTCCAGCCTCCTTCTTGCACTTAAAGTGGCTTTCATTTTGATCAGGTTTTTAAATAAAGGTTTGTCATAGGTTGGGGGTTGGGAGGGGTGGGGGAAGAAGTTAAAAGATGTTTTGTCAAACCACTGGCTGGACACAGCGTGTGGGGAGTCGCCCCATAAACGTGAGCTTTCAGACCCTGGGAATGAGCAGAGTGAGAGTCAGCTCATGAGGAGAAGAGGCTTGGCGGTGAGGTCTCAAGTCGCAGGGTGCTGTGGGGAGACCGGGTGTGCAGTGGGGAGCGCAGCTGGCAGGTGACCAGGGAGATGGAGCAGAGACCGTGCAGCCGTGCGTCTGAGGCCTGTGAAGGGTGACTGGCCTTGGGGAGCTGAGGACCACTCCACCCTGCAGGGGAGGACGCGAGACTGCCAAGGGCTTGGTCAGTGAGCATGTGCAGCCATTTTAGCTTTTGGAGACTTGAGGCCAAATGTGGTGACCTGTGAAACTCTGCTGTAGACAGCTCGCGTGAGACCGCAATTTACATGTCACCTTCACAGGTAGATGCTTCCATGTTAGGAAAAAAAAAAGCTTTGCTCAAGCAAAACTAAGGTGAACCAGAAGTCCCCTGGATAGCAGGGTGGGATCGGAAAGAAGCGCTCACAAGCGGCTGTGTCTTCTGTCAGATGTTTCCCCACGCGCTTGGTGGCTAGCAGTTTATTTCTAAAATAATGGCTCTTCTTGCCCCTGAACACCCTCACTTCAATTGGATGGGATTTCAGTCAACCATTCCTACTTGTCACAGCTCCTCACTCTCTAAAATCAAAATGGGGCTGGCGCTCTCAGGGCCCTCCTAACCTCTGCCCGGAGGCTGACTCTGTCCTTCATGGACGAGCTCAGCCGTACACGCTGGCCCAGTGCAGGTGAGCTCAGAGCCCTCCAGGTTGTCTTTCAGGACACAGGGTTTCGGGGTCCAGCTCCAGCTGTGACTAGCATGGTGGCCTGAGCACATCCCTGTCCCCACCTGGAAACGGGTGTGAGGCGTCCGTTTCAGGCCTGCCTTCTGCAGTGCTTTGTGAGGACCAAAAGCACGACAGGTGTGGCAGTGTTCTCGGCACAAGCACGCACCTGTTCGTGAGCTGATGGTATTTTCAGGTTGCATAGTGCTCAGAATGGCTTGTCGTTTGCTTCATGGGCATGTCATCTGTGGGGAACATTTTTAAATCAGGCTGCGATGTGAGCATTGCCAGCCACACTCCTCACCAAGGAGCTCATCCTCTGGGGTAACAGACACAGGTGAGCAGGACCAGTGGGGCTCAGCAGCAAGGGGCCGCCAGTGTGTCGCCACGCTGATCGTTCTCTTTAGTCTGTTCAGTGATTGTGGCGAAAACACGTTTTAAATACAGAAGAGGAAAATAACAACGATCAATATTCCTGCTACTCATTATAATCATCTTAGTTTATTTTCTTTTCTCAAAAGAAAGAAAACATCCTATTGTATTATTTAAATGACACATGAACTTAATATAAAGAATTTTCATGCAAAGATGAATATATTAAAACCACCACAAAACCCAACATCCAGAAATGACCAGCATTAAGTATAGCTGAGATTCATCCTAAACAGCTTTCTATTTCTATGCGACTGTATGTGAACAGAGAGGATAATGAATAGGTGGGAAGGTGTGGAATAAAGATGTAAAGACCCTATCATACAGTATCATACAGGTGCTACTGCAAATGAAGGCGTTCATTTCTACATGCCTTAAATTTAAGAGGTGAATAGGAAGCTACCAAAACAAGAGGACTGACTCATCCTCAAATATTTTCTCACAGGAAGATAACTATTTTTAAAGCCTTTCTCAAAGATTAAAAATGTATATTATGAAAAACATTAAGACCTTTAAGTCATTTTTAATCCATTTGTATCAGTTTAAGCAGTATCTACTGACTCATTGCTTTGTAAAATAAGGGCATTATCCCACTTCCCAATGTTTAGTTAGATAATTATTTTTACATTGTTTAGCTTAATAATTTCACATTCTTTTCTGTAATCAGAGTCCTCACAGTAGTTTATTATTTGCTCTACATTTAAACTGACTCAAAGTTCAGATCCAGTCGCTTTACAACTGTTCCTACTTTTTATTTTTCAATTATAGTTCACATTCAATATTATATTAGTTTCAGGTGCCACTAATTCTATTTGAGTAATCTCTTCATTGATTGGATTTTACACTCAAGCCACTTTTTGTGAGAAGGTTCTATAGCTGCTCTATGTCTCGAGTGCCTTGCTGTGTGAGGGTGTCTGCCCGTTGCCTTTCTACTTGAAGAGCATCTTGAGGGAATGTGTGGTGCTGGGTCACTCTTTTATCCCCCCTGAGAACTTTCTGGATCTTTCCATGACTGATGGTGAGATTTTCACTTTCTTCCTGAGTGCCTGAAGAGTTCTTTCTTTAACCTTAAAGTTAAAGAAACCTTAACTTTAACTTTTTAACTTTAAAGTTAACCTTAAAGTTAAATACCCTCACTAGGATATATCTTGGTGTTTTGCATTCTGAATAAAAATTTCCTGCCATTTTAATCTGGGGATTCCCCTTTTTTTTCCTTTATTTCTGGGAAATTCTCTTTTTTTATAAATGTATCTTTTGTTCCATCTATTGTGATTTCTATTCAAGGATAGCAGTCATCCTTATGTTGGATAATTTGTCTTCCATATCTGTTAGCATTTCAAGTTTTTTTCCGCCTTTCACATTTATTCACTGTTATTATCTTCTGTTTTTCCTCTATGTCAGTAATTCCATTTTTAGTAGTTTTTGTTCTATTACTTGCTGCTTCTAATCCAGGCATTGATTCTGTAATAATACTGTTTGGATCATTTTTTTCTTGAGATCTGCAATCTCCTTTTTTATCTCATTCTGTTGTTTTAGCATGCTTCTTTCAGTATTCTTTTTTTTAATTGAGCTCATGTCACAAAGCAATTATGAGACATTTCCTCTCTTCTTTGAATTAAGCATTTTTCCTAGGATGGGCTTAGTGGTCTGTGTTTTACTTCCTTTCTTTGTATTGCTAGGAAATATTTTCGTAGTAACCATGACATTTCTTACCATCTTGCTTTTTCTACTTGGGCTGATATAGCTTGATTGACATTTCAGATTCTTCCCATTGTATCTGAGACACTTTTATTTCCTGTGAGAGCTACTGACTTTTCTAAATCTTGAAATAATGCCAAAGATGGGCTGGGGGACTCAGGTGAGGCAGAGAGCAGTCTTTGTTAAAAGACTTTCTCTCGGCTCTCTCTCTAGTGCTGAGATTGGGTTAAATGTCCTAAGCCAGTTGTCACTGTACCGGGTTGGGGAGTGTTTCCCATCCTTAGGGGATATGCTGAGACTTTAGGCCACACCCCCTCAGTGTACCGCGTGGAGGACGTCACTCCTGTCCAGATAGACAACCTCACCACTCACTTGTGCTTTGTCACCTGGTTCTCACTATCAGAGGTTTCAACTGCTTTTTGATCAGAAGTGAAAAAACAGACCTATTTCAATTCATTCTCTACAGATATGAGGGTATTAGGGAAAATGCTGAGGGTTGTGTTGATTCATACTTAAGGTTTTTGGAAGTGAGATCAGCAGCCAAGCTTTGCCATATGAGTCATGCCAGAATTTTTTTTCCTTGGT
Organism: Rhinolophus hipposideros; assembly: GCF_964194185.1. Taxonomy (NCBI): domain Eukaryota; kingdom Metazoa; phylum Chordata; class Mammalia; order Chiroptera; family Rhinolophidae; genus Rhinolophus; species Rhinolophus hipposideros. The sequence continues at coordinate 2,357,353 of NC_138064.1, forward strand.
CCTTGACTTTTTAATATATATATTTTATTAGAATGGGTTCCTTTCTTTAGTTTATTGCCAAAGTTAATTTTGTGGGCTTTTATTTTTCTCACTTTGTGGAGTATTAGGGAAGGGAAATTCCGTGGGTTGTTTCGATATGCCACGGCAATCCGAAATATTTCTTTTTCTTCCTACATCCATTTATTGTTGATACCAAGCTTGAGAAACAACAGAGTTCAATGGTTGCTTGGGAAACCATGACTTTGTGGAGAACCAGGATGATTACGTGGGAAAGCACTACTTTTGGCGGGGCTGTAAGCACTGTTATATTTATTAGAATTGGCTGCAAAGTCCACTCTCCCCTCTCTCCTTCCCAGGATAAGTGGAGGCGTAGGCTGGGATATAAGCCAGAAAGGGTTAATTCTGTTTGGGGGTTAGTGTAAGACATTTAGCACAACACAAAAACAGAAAAAAAACGTTCTGTGGTTTCTGTAATGCTGTCCGTTTATTTTTTCTGACCTCTGATGGGGAGAAACCCAACGTGATCGAGGTCCCATTCTGTTCAGTGTCTGCAGAGGGTGTGACTGGCCACTGACACGGTTTCTGTCTGTAATCAGAGGATCGCATTGGACCATTATCAGACACGTGCCACCTGACCTCCAGTAGATTAAAATGAGTGGAAATCAGGCCGTTATGTGAAAGTATCCATTTCAAAGCAAGAAAGGAGACCTAAAGATACTTTGTAGTATGATGAGGCATACTCCTCAGTAATCATCAATGGTCGCAGAGATTTTTAAAAAATAAAGGATTGTTATTAAGCCTGTGAACTATGGGATAGTTTGCCCTTCTGTGATTCTGATGAGCAGAAGGCTCTGAAGTCAGGTGTCAGCATGGGAGATGAGGGATCCTGCATTGGCACCACCCTCACCAGCCACCATCAGCCATAACCTGGATTCTGGGACAGACTGGAAGTAATTCCCCTACCTTTGTCCCTCCCCAATATGTTCTTCCTCTGGTGACTTGAGGAGAGATTCCTTCCTTCAAACCCTTCAGTGGCTTCCATCTTCCTCTGGACAATGCCTCCCCCGGCCTAGCTCTGCCTGCAGATCTGGCCCGGCCCCTCGCTCGCCCTATGCCCAGGCCTCCGCCCCACTACCTTCACCCATCCCTCCAAAGCTCCAGGCTCCTTCTCACCTGTCCCTCTTGCTACTCCCAGTGTGGGGCACGAAACCTCACCTGCCTGGCTGATTCCTCCTCCATCAGAAGCCTGGGTGACACTGTCCTAGCAATCCTTCCTTTGTCTTCATAGGACTTCCCAGACCTGATACACTGTTTGCAGGATCAGGCTTTAACGCCTGTCCCCGTTTGCTGTGTGCTGCTAGGGATGGGGACCATTTTGACTTGCTCACCTCTCTGTCACCACGGTCTGGTCCATGGTCTATGCTAGTGAAGATGTACTGAAGGGAAGAGTGAGGGGTAAAATGTATCCCTGTCAGACACGCCCCGCATGGCCTCATGTGCTTTGACTTGTAATAATACTTAACCACCCCTGAAAGTGAAGCAGGTCAACAGTCCAGACACTATTTAATGACTCTTCTCTGTAGCCATGGTTTCATACCAAACTTCTGAACAATAGATCGAGAAGGTGTATCTTTAAGAAAATTAGTTTCATTTCTTTAATGAAAATGTTTACTCTAAAGCTAATCCCGGAAAGCCAAGGCTGGGCTGAGATTTCAGCTTTCCTGGGGAAAGGAGCTTCCCGCAGACGCTGGAGGCCCAGGTCACTCGCTCGTCAGCCCTGGGCAGTAGGTCCTTGGGCATCACCCACGCTCGGTCATTTTTTGAAAGAACAAGCAAACAGCTCACCATATATCCTGTAGCTTGCTTGGTTTGCTCCAGCTTCCCACCATGAGTCTCTGGGGCACATGGTTCCAGGGCAACCGACGAGGGAAAGGAAGTGGGACTTCAGGCGAAGGAGGTTGCGGGCAATGGCTGGGATGTCTGAGTGTCCTCCTTACTCTCAGCCCAGTCAGAGCTCACTCAGCTCTGCGTTATGGACACGGATGCCGTCACTTTAGTGTGCAGAACACACAGCTATCACATATTTTGATTACATCTTATTCTAGAATATTAAAGTTGCAAATTTAAAATACATATTATTTTAAAGAGATGCATTGCAAATTATTGTGAATAATGATATAACCGTGTATTTTAATTAAATGAAATTATGATAAATTATAAGTTGCTCAGCACCCTGGAAAACACAGGCGTTCGTCTTGACCCCCACGGTGTCTGACTGCGCCGTCCGGGCACAGACAGCGAAGCCGGCGCCCCGCTGGGCTCACGCGCGTTTACCCGCCTGCGCGCGCGCGCGATTCCTCCCGAGTGGGGTGTGGGCGCTGCGGGTCCCTGCACGGGACGCCCCGGGTCGGTGCCCCGGTGACGACTTCCCGTGTCGCTGCCTGAGCTCACCGGGCCTCGCTGACTGTCACCTGCTTCCCACAGGGGACAAGTGCCTGTCGGACGTGGCCTACGACGGCGGCAGCTACGAGCAGGAGAACGAGATGATGCAGACGCACGTGATGGACCAGGCCATCAACAACGCCATCAGCTACCTGGGCGCCGAGTCCCTGCGCCCCCTGGTGCAGACGCCCCCGGGCGGCTCCGAGGTGGCCCCGGGCCTCGGCCAGATGTACCAGCTGCACAGGCCGCACGCGGAGGGCCCCGCGCGGTGCAACCCCTCGGCCCAGGACGGCGCCGTGGAGCACCTGCTGCTGCTGTCCCAGGCCAAGTCCGTGTCGTCCGAGAGGGACGCGTCCCCGAGCAACAGCTGCCAGGATTCCACGGACACGGAGAGCAACGCCGAGGAGCAGCGCGGCGGCCTCATCTACCTGACCAACCACATCACCCCCCACGCGCGCAACGGGCTGTCCATCAAGGAGGAGCAGGCAGCCTCCGACGCGCTGCGCGCGGCCCCCGACGGCCCCCAGGACGCCTTCCGCGTGACCGGCGCGGCCGGGGAGCATCTGAAGGTGTACAAGTGCGAACACTGCCGCGTGCTCTTCCTGGACCACGTCATGTACACCATCCACATGGGCTGCCACGGCTTCCGCGACCCCTTCGAGTGCAACATGTGCGGCTACCACAGCCAGGACCGCTACGAGTTCTCGTCCCACATCACGCGGGGGGAGCACCGCTTCCACCTGAGCTAAGCCGGGCCGGTGCCTCCCCACTCGCCAACCCCCCAACACCGAGCTGCAAGAAGGGAGCTGGGACCTGGGGCTTTTTCTTTTCTTAAATGACCTTCCGTTTTCTTCTTTCCTTTTTTAAGTTGCTTAGGAATTTGATTTGCATTTAGAAATAAGGAGAATTTTGGATGCTCCAAAAGTTTGGAACTGCTGGATGCTCACAAACCAATCCCCACAGATGCAGGGTTACGTTTGGTATGTTAAGTGGCTGCTACGTGTTTCCCCCAAAATAAGGGCCGGACCATCAGCTCTAATGCGTCTTTTGGAGCAAAAGTTAATACAAGACCCGGTCTTATGTTATATTATATAAGGCCTGCTCTTACATTATATTATATAAGACCAGGTCTTATATTAATGTTTGCTCCAAAAGGTGTATTAGAGCTGATGATCCAACTAGGTCTTATTTTGGGGGAAACACAGTAGCTAATATCCACTCATTCACTTGACCTAGAATATTTTCTGCCAAGTAATGGGTTATTTTCAGGAGTATTTTTGTCACACCAGGCCACGCACGGTCTGGGATGAAAGGAGACGGGTCCAGGCTAGGCCTAGGGTCGCACACCAGATGGGCTTCCCAAGGCCCCAGAAGCAGTGCTCGCAGCCCCTGGCCAGTGCTGGTGAGCTCTCCTAGGGGTGCTCTGACCCAGCAGGGGCTGCAAACTACACAGCTATGTCATGCAATTTTTCAAGGAAATTATTCTGTCATTTTCTGCACAGGAAAAGAAGTTATTGGGAAAGTTGTGCCTGTCGGGCTCCTTGGGCAAAGATGGGGAAGGGATGGCAGCCTCTCAGACTCCTCAATGTCCACTGCCCTGAATGAATTCTAGAGCAAAGGCTAGGAAGCCTTCTGAGCATAAAAGCATTGGGGGAATTTCCTGGGCAGCAGTCTGGAGCCTGACTCATTGCTCTGGAGTCATTATAAATTCTATAATGAACTAGTCCCCTCCAGTCTTCAGAAACAAACCTTCTCCTGTGCATTCGAGCTTTATAAAAAGGATGGAGCCCACAAAGATACAGTTCTGGAGCCATGCATGGGCTTCTGTGCTTACAGAACATTATGGCATTTTGAAACTGGAAACAACAGTATCATAATGCAGGTCGTGGTGCACTGAACAATGGCACAGAGAGAAGAACTGGCTGCTGAGAGCTTTCATTCAAAAGGCAGTGACAGAGAAAGACACGCCTCATCTAACTGGGCAGATTCAAAGTGGGACGCTGACATTTCCTGCGGTTCGGCCCATTCCACCTGCCCTGTGCTTTCCATCCAGCCCACAAAGTCAGGTGGTAACCAGGTTTTCTTTTTCTCAGTGGCTTCACACGAAGTTCAACCCAGAATTGTAAATAGAGGCTACTGGAGTACTTTTCTAAAATGCTTTCCCCTTCTTTTCACTGCCTTTTTTAGTTAATATAACTATTTACATACTTTTTGTTGTAGTTTTATATTGTAAAAGCATTTTCCTTTGAAACATTGTATTTAAATAAGATTTCCTACGATGATGTCAATGTGTAATTAAATTATGTTTCACAAGTGGCCACATTCTGTACCAAAAGATGTTAACGTTTTCTTCTAGCTGGTAAAGTAGAATTTTGCATGCCCTCTACCTTTTTGTTCTGTCACTGTCCTGCTGTTGGGTAGTGTGAGTGTGTGTCTTGGGGACCGCTGTGTACTGAAGTACCTGGGTGTCACAACTGTCATTGTGGTTAAAATACATAGCAGAGGAAGGAGGGTTAGAAGTGGCAGGTCCATCTGTTCAGCAGGACAATTGTTAGCCATCCTGCCTCTCCCGCCACCACCTCCCCGGACGCAGAAAGCCTGGACACAGGCTCCCGACCCAGGTCCCTTCTGGAACGTGTGCCTGAGAGCACAGGCTTGTCCTAGGTGAAGAGTCACTAGAAGGACTGCATTACTGATCTGTCACCAAAGGGCACGCATGTCCCAGCACCAGTCACTTCAGATACCAGCATGTCCCACTTCCAGTTGTGAGTCAAGTCGGGAATGAAATCTTAACATCTTGATTGAGAAAGAGATCATCCATACTTCTTATAGAAATATAAACTTCTTTGACGGTGTTTTTTCTACTTTTGTGTTTCTTTCTTATTTTGTTTTGATTACATTGTGAGTCGTATCTATCATCTTTTAGTCAAAACAAAAGGTTAAATGTATATGTGCAGTCAAGTCAAGGAGTAAATGTCTTTCTCTGTCCTTCACTCCTTAACTTCCAGCCCCTTCCAGTACTGAAGGGGCAAGCCTACTTCCAATCCAGATATCCCTCAGTCAGGTCCATGCGTTTATTTCCTACTTTAAAATGACCCCAAATCAGACTTATTTAAGATGAATAGGCATCACAAAAGCAGCACACACGCTGTCTGTCGGTGGATAGCATTCACTGTGAACATACGTAACAGATATTAATATGCAATATTGTTTAGAATACTTTCTAATACACGTTTTTTACAATGTTTCTGTGTTGATTGTCAAGGTCCACTTTGTGTGTATCTGATGCAGCTGAGAGTCTTCACCTGCCACTCTGGCAAACACATGTATAGGATCGTGAATGAGACAATGCAGTGGTACTTCCAACCCACCGCTATGATGCTGTTAAATTATTTCTGTTTGGCTGTGAACACGGGGGTGCACCCCTGGAGGAATAGAGTATCCTTTTGGACACATTTTGAGATGCTTCTTCTCTGTAGTCATAGAACAAATAAACACAAGAATGTTCTGTCGGCCCCTCCCATTAAGTCCACCTGGTATGACAAGGTGGCCATCCCCTGTGGACCCCTCCCAGGCCAAGGCCATGCACCCCATGTTTCTAGAACACTGAGCACCTCCTGTCCGAGCTGTGCTGAGCGTGGGGCCTCCGAGTGTGGGGCTGAGGGCGGGTGGAGGTGGTGGGCGACGAGCATATCCCAAGGCTGCCCACCAACCGCACAGGGCCACGCGGCAGGCCATGCCGGGGAGCACAGCACCCACACCCCGACCCGGACCTCACGCTCGCCGCACACTTCAGGTGGCACCGGAGGGCTCATCCCCGCTCTGCCACAGAAGTGCATGACTGCAAACATGGGTACAAATCCTCTGTCCCTTTTAGAGAGATAGCCAGACGTCATTTGTGTTCGGACACACATGTGTTCGGACACAAGATATACACTGAGGTAACCAAGTTTACATGGTACATTTGATCCAATTAAGGCGGAACTTTAATGAGAGCAACATTTAATGACTGTCCCGCTTCACGTCAGGCTCTGGCATCAGCTCCAAGGAGGGCTTTCAAAACCCTCATGGGCCGAGGCAGCACCTTTTGAGGATGACCCCAGCCTCCTTGGGTTACCTCACCTAGAAACGTGATGACGCACGCACTTACAAATCGGGCCCGCCATTTCATAGCTTCACCTTGTCATTTGTCAGCGATTGGGTCCAAATCGAATAAAGCATCTATACACTTAGCTACAAACAACCCAGGCTCAAACTCAGGGAAAGCAACTGAAAAGGTGGGCTTTGATGGTGAGCCTGAGGACCAGGTTCGTGCATATCGTGACAGCTCAGTCCCTTACGGAGCTTAATGACGCCCGCTGGAGGAATGCCGACGAAAGCAGTGCATGCACTTATCACTCCCTGCCTCCCAGCTCCCGACCGAGGAGCACATGATGTGGCCACTGGCTGAGGACGCCCTTATTTTAGTCATTGAGTGCTTCTTCTCAGCACGGCCCTCTGACGCTGTAGACCGCTGGTGCCTGCATACCTTCCTCTGGTCCACCGCAAACTGTTGGTGAGGAGGTGGCACAGCCACTCTCTGTGTGCCCCAACAGGTGAGCCCACACTGGGGAGGCTGGCCTGGACGGGGTGGCAGTGACAAGCAGAGCAGTCACGTGCACACCTGGGATGGGGAGGAGTCAGGAAAAGTCTGTCTGGTGGGCCCAGGAGGAAGGCACCAGGTGGGAGGCAGCAAGGTGAGAAGCCGGGCTGCAGGCCAAAGGGCCCAGGGGCCGAGTGGAGGCGAGGCGTGGATGCAACGCGGTCGCCCTGCCACTGTCCCCAGCACACCTGGAGCAGGACCGGAGACCCTGAGCACTCCAGCTCCAATGTGCCCCGAGGCAGCCCTGGAGGTATCCTGCGTGGGTTTTCTCATCCCCCCTCTTGGCAGCCACCTCTGTTCCTGATGAGTGCTGCAAATTTAAAAGTCGCGCTCTTAACTTTAAGTGTTAGCATGAAATTTGGGGATCAGAACTGGGGGCTCAGAGATCAAACACCCCGGATCCCGTTTCCAATTAACATGCCATATTTTCTATCAAAGTAAAGCATCTCGGAGGTTCTGTGGCTCTTTGGAGAAACCTGGCACTGGCACTGAGACCACGTGGATTCTCAGGGAACAGAATCCTTCCGGCTGTCCCCAAAGTCTGTTTTTGGTATGACTTCTCAACTGCACACACACAGCTAGGCGCAGAAGGGGCCACTAGGGAACGGAGCAGTCGGCTGAAGTCTCACGACGTTCTCAGGCCACTGGCGCAGGAACTCGCATTCCTCCAAAGCCCAGGGCACAGCTCGGAGCTCCTCTGGCCTTTCTGTGCACCTGAACCCAGAGCGGTAACTGTGGGACAGCGGCCGGCAGGCGTGGAGCCAAGTGTGGCCATTGCCCACACAGCACGTGTCGTGTCTTCCTCTCCCCAAACAGCCCAATGCTCATCACCTGTACGGAAGAGGGAGTGGATGCCCTCAGCTCTCAGAATGACCATCCTGCCCCACGGCGAGGCCCCTTCGGTCGTGCCCTGGGCCTCTCCCACCACCCACCCAAATTCCCAGTTCTCAGCTCTCGGCTGCCCCAAGCCTCCCTACCCACGCCCGGGGCCCAGTGCTTCCAGGGACCGCCATGACCCCAGGTCTGACATGCAGCTCAGAATCCCCTGGGTGGCTGGTAAAAGCGCCTCTTGCAGAGGCCCACACCTGACCGTGTGGAGCTGGAGGTCTGCCAGGGCCCCCCCCCCAGCAGCTGCGGGACCAGCTCCGCCAGGCTGGGCTCAGCGGGCTCCAGGCCTCTTCCTGCTCGAGGCAGCCCCCACCCCCTTTTCCAGGGAGGAGGACACACTAACGATGTCTCTCTCTTACCCTCTTGAGTTTAAAACAACTCAGGTATAGACAAGGGTAACCAGAATACTGGCTATGCCACCCGAAAAAACCCAGATCAGAGGACACAGCTTCAATGCCTGAGCAGTGGCCGTGCTACCTGGCAGCCCTGGACACACAAATCTCAGCACCCGAGGAGGCTGAGCCCCAGCCCTGCTCTCGCAGAGCCCAGAACAGCACGAGGAAGCACGCATCCAGAGTGCACACCGTGGGGGCACGGTGGGATCCCAGGCTGTGGGAGTAGGAGGGGCAGAGGGGCGTCAGAGGCCTGGGGAGAGCCGTGGCGGACTGAGGCCTCACCTGTGCCTTCACCTGCGGATAGAGGGCTAAGAGAAACGGAAGCAGAGAGGAGAGCAGCGAACCCCCGCTGCCAGGACACAATCTCTCTGAGCAGGGGCTGGTGTTTCTAACTCACTGCCACGGCCTCCGTCAACATAGGACTGGAGCACAGCGGACGCTTGCTCTGGCACGAGTGTCTGGGTCCCCCCCCCCCAAGTCGTACGTGGAAACCCTAACTCCCAGGTACTGGTGTTAGGAGGTGGGCTTTGGGGGGCCGAGGTGGTGAGGGGGGTTGCTCACGATGGGATTGGAGGGCACGGCGTTAGTGTCCTTGTAAGAGGCTGCAGGGGGCTCCCTGGTCACTTCCACCACAAGGACAGAAGACTCGTCACCTGATTCTGATCGCAGACTTCCAGCTCCCCGAACAGTGAGAAATAAATTTCTGTGCTTTGTCCGACACCCAGACTCCGGTCCTTCCTTACAGCAGCCCAAACGGACCAAGGGCATGCTCAGCCAACATTGGTGGCATAATCCTCTCTTTAAGATGATTGGATGGATGTGCATCAGTGTAATGAGGAGTCGACCCCAAGTCTCAGATCCGACCTGAGCCGTTAATAGGAAAGGAGGAGGTTGGCGGGGGCCTGAAGAGGGGGATTATTCTCTGTCCTTTAAGCAACTGGATAAGGAGAACAGGTCAGCTTTAGAGAGGTCGTGGATTTGAGGGTCACTAACTGTCAGGGAGGCTGTGACAGGTACAGGAAGGTGCCTGAGCACAGAGGAGGGAGGGTGAGGCACAGCCAGAACAGCAGGGCAGGGAAGCGGCTGTTCCAGGCAGGACGACAGCCAGCTGCCCAGCCTCCCACATTGTCCCCCTGCAGGGGACGCCATCAGCAGGCCCTAGAGAGGAGGCGAAGTGAGGAGGGGGCTGGGAAGCCACTGGCTGAGGACACAGGACACTTGGGGAGTGACTCCAGGGAGGGTGGCAAGTGGGTGCCAGAGAAAACAGGCTGGGGCCCCGACAGAGAAGTAGACAGAGGAAATGGGGAACTCAATGCACCACGGGGCCCAGACCTCAGCTCCAAAAATGCCAAGTTCTGGGCTGTATTTTCCTAGAGAGGAAGGTAAAACCTCAACTGTGAAGTCCCCTTGCTTTTTGCACTTTGGGGACAGGCCATGGACAGGAAAGGTGACATCCCTGAGCTCTGTCCCCTGGGGCTGCCCTCTCTGGGGCCAGTGGGTGCTCTGGGGGAGCCGGCTGCTCGTCCCCTCGCTGCTCAAGGAGCCAGTCCCCTGGGTCCCTCCTCCCGGGCAGCAGGCCCCTTGTAGGCCAAGCAGAGGGGCTGCGGCCACCAGCGAATGGGAGCAGATCCAGCCGCCAGGGTCCCTGTGCACAGCTGGGAACCAGCCGCCTGGAGGGAATTTGCATACGAGGATTATTTGGTACCAAAGCTGTCCCCTGAAGTGAACTGCATGGATCTCGGTACAGTTAACAAATTTCACTTCTCCTTTCCCATGTGTTGTCAAACCAACTCGATGTGACGTTGCCTTGTGTGAATTGTCCAGAGATGTTGTTTCTCCCTTCCTGAGTCAGCGCAGGCCTCCTCTCCGCTCTGCCACATCCCTGCGCCTCAGACGGTGACACTGCCAGGGGTGCTCTCGCGGCCTGCTCCTGCCCGCAGGCACAGGTGCTCACGCTGGGCAGTGCCGACCCCCCAGCGGGGCAGCGGGGCTCTGGGCAGCATCACCCCCTGCTCCCTGCACCTGCCGTAGCTTCCTCTCCCTAACATCCCTCCGGCTTCCTGTGGGCGAGGGCGGGCCCAGGCCCCGCAGGAGGAGGCCTGTGGCTGCAGGGCCCCATTCCTCTTTCAGTGCCTTCCTCCCCTTGGGGCACTGCCCTTCACAAAACCTGCCGGGCTCCCCTCTCAGGCTCACGATCCCTCTGTAACACTGGTGTCCCCATCCCCAGGGAAAGTAGTTGTATGTGTCCCTCCACTGACAGGAAAATCAAACCGGTTTGCTTCTGAGCTCAGGGATGTGTCCATCACTGTGACCCCAAGCGGTCAGGGAGCCTGGTCAGGCTTAAGTCCACAGACCAGAACGACATCTGGCCCAGTCCAGACTTGACCCCACGCCCGAGTGATTGCTCCAACCTCCTCCCGACTTCCAGGTCAGGCCTGATTCCCAGGCACGTGCAGGTCACAAGGCCCGCTGGTCTTGGGATGGCCAACCGCTGTGCACTGTACGTAAGTCACGTTGGTGCTCCTCCAGACCAGGCTGCTGTATGCCCGGGAGCGTTTGCAAAAGTTTGTGTCAGGGCTCTCCAGGGGCTGTGTCGTGTCCACCTCCTCCACCAGACTGCGAGGGCAGAAGTCTGGGCTCAGTCATCCCCACGCCCTCCACAGTAAATCCTGGGGTCGGGCCCAACAGCCCTGGGACATCGTGTGGGGTGCAGGAGGGACCCTCTGCCCTGCTCCCCGGGCCCTTGAGGCCGTATCTTGCCCTAGATGATGACGTGCCCTGGCCCATGATGCTTCCTTCTCAAGTCCCCTCCCATCTTTCCACTTGCTCCAGGGCCAGTGTCACTCTCCCCGGGGAAAGGCAGGAGAGGCCCTGGGCTGTGGTCCTCTCCAGGTCCTGGTTTTCAGGTCCCCGTGGGCAGTCTCCTCCAGGACACAGGCTGAGCAGTCCTGGGGGGAAGGCAGGCCAGCCGGGCTCCAGAGCACGTCGGCCTAACCCTGACAGGCCCAGGCAGGCAGGAACAGCAGAAAGTCACAAAAAGCACTCAGAATCAGAGGAGGCAGAGAGATGGAAGACAACAAACCAAATGACGAATGAGGGCAACCAACAGAAAACGGCAACAAATGTGGTAGCTATTAATCCTACTGCTTCAATACTCATCTTAAACGTCACTGATCGAAGTGCGCCCGTGAAAACAGAGATTGTCAGAGTGGATCCACAAAGCAGGCCAGCTGGATGTGGCCTACAAGGACCCCGCTCTAAATAGAAAGATACAAGCCAATGAAAAGAAAAGGGAGCCAGGAAGACACAGCACGCCAGCACTAATCAAAAGGAAGCAGCGGAGCTGTACTAACTTCAGACGGGGTGGACTTCAGAAACGGGGACGGCTTCCAGGGCAGAGGAGCATTAAGTGGTGATAAAGGGGCAGGTGCTGCAAGACGGCTCACAATCCTTAACGTGTACGCGCCTAACAACAGAGCATCGCACTGCGTGAGGCGGAGTTGACCGGACTCAAGGACAGAGACGACCCACTATGACAGCTGGAGACTGGACTCCTGGTCAGAAATGGGCAGACCCAGCAGGGAGAGCGCGGCCAGGACGAGCCACACTGAGACACAAGGAGTCGTTTGGGTGAAGGAAGGCGGCGGGAAACGAGGCAGAGAGGCAGCATGTGTGCAGGTGCACACGCGGGGACGTGCACACACTGAGTGTGGCTCCAGTGTTCTGGGGGGCATGAGCGGGAAGAGGGTAGGCGCTGAGCCTGGGAAGGGCCCTCCGCACCCAGGCTCAGCAGGGCCTTGGGGAAAGGGACCCAAAAGGAGGACCCCGCCTAGTGCTGGAGCTGCAGGGCTGAGCAGGGCCGGCTCGCGCCCTTCGGAGGAAGGTGCGGGTGGGCGAGAGCATTCATTTCAGGTACTGAAACTATGGCTAGGGAAGCACAGTGACTTTGTCAAGGTCACAGAAAGTCACCGTTGAGACACATTTCCTAAAGCCCTTTATGCGTAATACAAAAGGGAGGATGGAAAAGCCACACACTCCTGCCTTCTCAGGAATCACAGGGTACGTAGCCTCGAAAGGCTGTGGGAAGGGTGGACTACAGTTATCTAACCCAGCTGCCCACAGATGGATTTAACTCCAAATGCCCCACCACCCCTTTTTTATTAACAATATGAGAATCACTCCAGGAGGGGAAGAGCTACAGGGCACGGCGGAACCACAGCCAGCCTGTCCCGGTCCTAGGAGACGCGTCCCCAGCTGTCCCCTGGTACAATGTCACACGCTGCCACACACTCATACTCCATTTAGGGCTAAATACAGAGTACCTGGAAAGGCAAGGAGCGAATGGACTTCTAGACTGTTTGCATACACAAACAGCTTCCTTTTTCACACCTGTAGCATGGAGATGCCAGAACCTACAGGTTCATTCCCAAACAGAGGTTCTACACAGAGGACACTTTTCCACAGGAGCCATGGGAGGCTATTCAAATTTAAATTCATTAAAATGAAATAAAAGAGAATTCCATCCCTCCATGCAATAGCCACATTCCACGTACTCAAGAAGCCATGTTCGCAGCAGAGTGACACCTTGGCTCCTGTGGAGGGCTCTGTGGGAGTGCCTGTGACCCCCATGCCTGCCTCTCCCCTGGGAGAGGGTGGTGCCCAGCACATTCATTCCTGCCCCCAGCAGCCCACATTCCCAGGTTTCTCCCCACTAAGGCTGCCCTGGCTACTGAATCCTGAAGGCAGCCTTCAATATTCAAATTATGCAGCAACTTTCACTTCCCGTTCGCTGGGGGCCAGGCCTTCCACTCTGCCAGCCAGGGAAATCACATTTGCCTGAGGACATGCGCTTTTTATAAACAGGCTCGCTGGTCCTTCCAAGGTGTTGGCTGCCGTGGGAACTGCCTTTCCCCCAGTACTGCGGATGCCCCGGGATCTCCGATATTTCCACCCCGTTTCCGGTGCCTCTGAGTCCTGGGTGGGTCCTCCTGTGACCTCCAGGCCCCCCTCCAATTCCGTGGCAGCAGCAACCTGCAAAACAGAAACTGCGATGGGCAGGAGTGGAGGGTGGGATTTCCAGCAAATAGGGAAGGACTTGCTGGTATTTTCTTGCAGGATCACCCTCCTCTCAGGAGAAAAAGAGGAAAAAAAGGCCCATCACTGTCCTCTTGCTTCTGCTTCTCCTCATAAACTGCTTGCCTCATTTCCTTTGCAGTTAGAAAACGTTCCTTGTGAAAGCCGCTGTTTCCACACGTTCACACAATGTGTGGACTCCGGGGTCCCAGGACGCGCTCCTCGCCAGGTCCCCCGTGTGCCTGGAATTTGAGCTCTCCTTGCGTCTCCGCTTGGGGACAAACACCCACTCAAATCATCTGGTTCTTCCTTCTGTGGAGCTTGTCGTTCTCCACTGGCCCCCAGGGACAGGTGGGATGCAGCTCTGGAAGGGTCCCCGGAAGACTGGGGCCTGGGGACCTCCCAGCAGGGCCTGTGACCATCCGCCAGCAGCAGCCAGGAATGTCCCAGCATCTCTGCACCCTTGCTGCGAAATCCAGGGCCGCATGGAAAACCAAAGCAGTCTCCTGAGCCTGTGTGCAGAAGAACTGTCTGACCTGCCTCCTTGGCAAGCACAGATCATTACTGCTCACCCCGAGAGCAGGAAAGGTTAAGTGAGATAATAGAGGTGAACAGAGTACTCGCAAAATGTCCTACCAGGGAGCAGTTCCTGACTGAGTGTCTTTTGTGCTGAGGACTTTTTTTTGTGAGGACTTTTTTGTGTGGAGGACTTAGGAACATTCTGGTAGATAAGAGAAATTTCAGAAGCTCACAGGCTGAAAGGAAGCTGGCCCTAGCCTCCCTGCTGTATCTCCATTTCTTTGTGTCCAGCTGACCAAGAAAAGAACAACTCAAAAGAGATTCGAGGCACTTTCCGCACAGATAGAAGCGAATGTCAGTGAAGGTTCTGGTGAAAACCTCCCAGTAATACATAGGCCAGAACATTGAAGAAAATCTAATTAAGCATATATATTTTTTTAATTTAAGTGCAGTACATTAAAAGACAAAAATGAAGAAACTCACAATTTGAGCATTTTAGCAGATAATTAACTGAACGTTTTCTAACATCTGAGTTGGAATCCTTAAAATGGTATCAGAAGTGAAAGGGGTGTAGACAGCTGTGCCCAGGCCTTCCGGGAGCCCCGGGAAAGCTGAGAGCAGCTCTCCACCTAGTGGTGATGGGATGGCAGCGGCACTCAGCAAATGCAGCTGACTGCAAACCTCGGATTCTGGGGGCTTTCAGCACCACCAGGGAGAGCCATTTTTGCACACCACCCCCTCACCCCATGACAGATGGACAGGCTGAGCCCTGGCTGAGCCCTGGCGCTGTAAAAACATAGCCCAGTAGCAAGTTAAGGATGGTTTACAACCTTCCTTAAGTTTACAGGTTACCAGGTTTACAACCAGGTAAATGTCTTTTGTCATTTCTTACGGTTTGATTTTCAAACACCATTAAAATCAGTTATTTAGCTACTAAGCCTCCTGAGATGGGTCCCTGCATGAAGTCGGCTAACACCAAGAGTGTGGCTCTCTGCCACTGAACGGGCTTTGGGAGGACCTTGCATTGGCCCCACCTCTTCTAACCTTGGTGGATGCCCCTATTCTAACCCTGGGGGGGGCCACCATGAACTCAGCTGAGCTTCGCCCTGGCCTGAGCAGGAGTTCAAGAAACTCACCCGCAACAAGAACGAGGCCAGACTGTCATGCCTCACACTGCTGTCCCTTCGCCCTTGGCCTCCAGATTCCCAGAGCCGAGAGGCTGACGTCTTGGCAGGAGGAAATATATCCTTGGATCCTCATGTTCAATGACTGCGTCTGCGAAATAAACTGGCACTAGACATATCAAGAGGAGAAAAGGCATCTAGTTTTATTTGAGGTTAAAAAGTTGACATGGTTTGGAGGGGCCTTCATAGAAGAGAAAACCCCCAAAGAGATGGCTGGGTGTGGAGGCTGTTGTGCCATTCGGACAACGGTCAGGACGCGAGTCTCCCTTTGCTGACAAGTACAGATTCCCATGGACACCCATTCTGAGGGTCCAGCCTCCTGATGGTACTAGACAGCGCTGTAGCCTCATCTGGGGAAAGGTGCCAGGAAACGAACAATGTTACATGTAGGCTAGAAGCCTCCTAATAAGTCTGCCAAAACAGACGCATTCTCTGTGCACAAAAGGAGCAGGTCATGCTGAGAACGTATTGTGGTTACGTACGACGTTGTCACAGGGGAAACTGCACAAGGATGCGAAAGACCTCTGACGACTTCTGCAACTTCTTGTGGTCTGCAATTTTTAGAAATAAAGGATTTTTAAAGAATAAGAGTTATTTTAATCAGACAAAAAAAGGTGTGTGAGCTGCCAAGTTTTGAACAAGGAGTGGGATCCTGGAGTTTTTAAACAAAGAACAGCTACTGGAAAGGCACTCTGGAATCTGTGAAAGCAAATCATCATTTCTTTGACTACAAGCTTTTTAGGGGGAAATACATACGGTCAGGAGGAAAATTCTGCACAGTACAGTATGTTTGAGTTTGAGGCCACAGATCCAAGTGTGCAAGAAATACAATTTTACTGGCCGGATTAGTTATCTGCTGCTCCATTCAAGACACCCCCAAACTTAGCAGCTTCCACCAGGAAACGTGTTATCTCAGTTCCTGTGGGTGAGGAATTCAGGTGCAGCGGAGCTGGGTTTCTGGCTCAAGGTGCCACTCTGGCCACAGTCAAGTTGTTTGTTTGGGCTGAGGTCTTATCGGCTCAGCTTTAATTTACTTTAAAGCTCATTTACTTGATTGTCTGGGTTTACTTCCTCTCCTGCTGCTGGGCGGGAACCCCAGTTCTTGCTGTTAGCAGAGGCCTCCCTGTGTCCTTGCCGTGGGGGCCTCTCCAGAGGGCAGCGCACAATGTGGCAGCTGGCTCCCATCAGAGTGAGCAGATGAGAAAGCCAGAGAGGGTGAATAAAGCTGAAGCCACGATCTTTTTGTGAACCACTCATGGACGTGACACCCCTTCATTTCTGCCGTGTTCATTGGAGTCACACTCAAGGAAAGCTACGGGAAACCTTGAACATCAGATCCTGGGAACATCCCAGCATCTGTCCACCTGCACCCACCCTCTGGCCTCCAGGGATTCTACCCTGACACCTGGAAGATACACTCACCCCTCCACGTCTCATCAGACTCAAGCATCAACTCAAAGTTCAAAATCGTATCACCTAAGTCAAGTCCAGTTCGGATATTGCCCGAGGAATGAATGGCTCGAGTGCAGCTCCTGAGGCACAGCTTCTCTTGATCTGTGGACCAGGGAACGGACAGGGCACATCCTGTGCCGTCACACACAGTGGCAGGTACAGGCACGGGGCAGCAGCTATCCGCATTTGCTCAAAAAGGGGCAACGCAGTGGGCACAGCAGCCACTGACCCAGAGCAGCTTTGAAATCCAGGCAAGCAAACTGTTGGGAGTGTCTTGACTAACTTTCAAGGCCTGAGAATAATTTCCTGTGGCTCTTGGCTTTGCCTGCTGAGTCTGGGTTCTGCCCCCGGAGCAGCCTTCCTTTTTCCTAAAAGGTATTTGCAGGTGATTAGTTGTATCAGACTGTTTCCTGCCAGGAGGACTGTGGGGGGTCTGACAGATACCTTTCCTTTTCACTCCCTTCATTTGTCCTTGTTGGTCTAAGCTGAGTGTTTCTGCTGAATCCATTTTCTCAAATACTCTACAGGCACCCTGGGGATTTCACGCCATTGGATGAGTCTCACCCAGACCTTTTGAGGTCACTTTCTCTACTGGGGCCCCTGTATCATGACTGATGAGCGGCTTCCTAGAGGCCTTCTCCGGTAAGGAAAGGGTGTGTGAGGCACCAAGTCTCCTCCAGGTGCATGAGGCTGCTGAGCTTTTTATCCTTCTTAAGTTTCACTGAAAGGTTGTATAGTCACACCTCTGCTTTTCCCCAACACACATATTCCTGACAATAGATCTCTTAATTTTAGTAGACATTAAAAGCACCTTACTTCTCCAAATACTAATCAGGAAGCTTCAAGTAATACTTGAAAACAAGTACAGAGAGAAGAGGACAGGAGGAAAGGGAGAGTGGAAGGAAAAAAAGGAAAAATGTTTTAATATATATTATGTCCCTATTTCCAAATATGTTTCTCATTTACTCCTTATCATAATCTTTAGAAGATATTATCCTTATGAAAATAAAACAGGGAACACTGAGACACGGAACACCAAAATTCAATTCTAGTACCTAGAATTTTATATTCTAGTTTTATAGGAGTCCGTTTCCATGGCTTCACTTTTGACCCTGGGACCGTGCATACTTTCAGTTACCATCATAAATGTGTTCAGGTCTTTTTCTCATGCAAAATTCAGCCTTGTTTGTTTTTTACGTTTTCTCCTATTTGAAGTTGAAAACTCATCTTTGATAAGCTCATTTATCTTAAGCTGATAACATCATTAAATCATCAGGGAATTGGTTTCCTTGCTTTTAAAAAATGTCCTATATTCTCTAGAACATTATAAAGTGTGTACTACATTTTACATAAATTAGCATATTTAGTCCTATAAAGGAAACACAATACTAAATTAACTATTTCTTAGGACAGATATATCTGCCTCGATTCCTTGACTAGGGTAGAATTTTAGCAGAATGTTAAGTAATAAAGTTTAATTTTAGTTCCCTTACGAATCCCCCTCTCGCGTACGAAGGCTGCCAGGACAAGCTGTGCTGGATCCTCCCCATGCCGCTCCATGACCCAGGACTTACCAAGCCTTTTGACGGCACAGGGGTTGGGCTCACGGCTGATTGCCCCCTGGTCTGGCAGTGATGCCAGGCTGCTCTGTCGGCCCAATCTTGCTAAATTGTTTTTTGTTGAATGAAAATACTGACCTTTATGATCAATCAAAAAAGATTCACTTACTTGAAAGAGAAGATGTGGATCTCATTCAGTGGTGAGCAACCTGGCAGCCTCGGGTAACGTCTGACACAGAATGTGCACGACGGGTCACAGTGGGACTGAGTCAGAAAGAATCTTTGAAATTAATTACACAGCAGGATTAAACTTTTCCAAAATACTGAAACAGCTCATGAAAAAAATTTTTTTCCCATTTCTATGTGCACAATTGCAGAGTGGATATTATGTGCATTTTCCACTCTAATTTAGACTGGCTGAAAAGAATAATGAAGTACTGACATACTTATTTTGCATCTACTAAGCTTATCCATTAAAATAGATTTATCTGCACCATTTCCCTTAAATTGCAACTGCGCCCCACTTTTACAGCAATTTTCTATATTTTGTGAAATTGCTTCCAGAAGGTTCTCACACATCCAGGGTTGCAGTGTTCCACTAGGTCAGAACCATGTACACGGTCAGGCTGTTTCTTCCAGATGTGAGTTCAACATCATCTGTAACCCTGAACTCTGGTAAAATGGAATTTATCCACTTCTGTGGTCACAGCGGTAGTGGCATACATGTATGTCGCTTGCTCAAAGATTCCTTTGTAAAACAGGTTTATTCCTTAAAATGCAGAAGAAATCTGTATGCGCCTCACTAGTTTTTAAAGCAATTTTGACAGCTTTGCTCAATTTGGAGTTGGATGAATGACTTCTTGCTATAGATTCTGATTTTGAGAGGTTTACTTCTAAATACAATCATATATGTGCAAAACATGAGTTTTCAACCTGTTTTTCTAAAGATTTATATGCCATTTGGTTATCTTTTCAGCCCCATTTTCATATGCAATCCATGTTTTCTAAGAGAAATTTATAATGGGGACTTTTAATTCTTGCCTCTCCATCACTTGCCTCTCCATCACTTACTAACGAACTGATTGGTACCAAAAAACAAAACACAGAAAAGGTTAATTAACAATCTTATGTTTAATACTTTAAAATACGATTTAATTGAGTCTTTAAAAGAGTAATTATTGTAAATGGTCAAAGCAAGGCTATTATGTGTGTAAAGTCAGAAGCGGGAATTCTCTGCCCTACCCACTCCCAGAGGGAAGCCCTCGTCACATCCTCCTGGAACTTTCTGCACGCCTTTCCTCACAAGTTGATGTCATGAGTTCTGTGCAACCTGCTTCTTTCACTGAACAACAGAGTCCAGGCCTTCGCCTTACTGGTGTATAATCTGTATAAAACCCCATGGAACGGATTTAACAGTTCTCCACTGATGGACATTTATTATCTATGTTTTCAGATACTGAAATGTTTCAGGGAACTTATTTGCGTAGTATAGGTATCCAGGAGTGGAATCAGTTTGGGGCAGACAGATCAAACTACCTTCCAGAAAGACTAGACCGAGCAGTCCTCTTCCCTACCAGGGTGTGGCAACGCCCCACTTTCCAAATCTTTACTAACACTGTACTGTCAATGTTTTCACATTTTTGCTAGTGTTTTAATAGTTTTTAGTTTCTAATTTTATATTTTGATGTTTCTGGCTCCATCTGTAAAGGCTCGTGACTGGCATAAAGGTAGTACAAGACCACTAAGGCAGTCAACTTATTTCTGTTTATAATAAACAGAAGGCAGACAGCCTAAGGTTCTGAATGCAGAGAGAGACAGAGAGACAGAGAGAGAGAGACAGAGAGAGAGAGAGAGAGAGAGAGAGAAATTATAGTCCATCCGAACAATGGAAGCCCAGGCAGTCACACAAGGGAAGACACGCAGACATATGTGAACATGAGAAATGGTGATAATACACTTTAAAGAAAGAGCTCAGGCTCCAAAAGGCCCCGCGTAGCACCATCCTGCTCCTGTATAAAGTATCTGGAAGAACTGATTCTCAAATGTTAAAGTGTGCCCAAAGTGGCAGGATTAACAGTGACTTCTATTTTCTTCTTTTTGCTCATCTCTACTTTCTAATGTTTCCACAACAAATGTATTATTTATGAGACAGAATGGTCCATTATACAAATCTGCAAACATTTATTTTTGAAAGAGACCAATCAATACTCCAGGCTGTGAAGCAGCATCAAAGAAAATGTTATTAGACATCACCTGTCCCCTGGAAAACATTCTTCACCTGTCAGTTCTATGTCTGATATTAGACTACCCTTTGCCGTCTCTGAACACGCTTGATTACTTAGTCCCAGTAAGGGAAGAAAACAGTAAGAGCTTACAAACCAGACAAAGTGAAAACTGGTACTTTCACTCCAGCTTTAGGTGAGATCTTAAATTTATTAAGCAATGCTCTGTTTCAAATGTAAACAACGACACGAGCCGACACTAAGAATTATGTGGTCTTCAGAAGAAACTTTTCCCAATAAAACATGTATATAAAACATACATCCTCATATACAAATACGATTTTCCAAAGTTTCAATTCGAGCTCACTATTCATCACATTATACATCTTGAGAACAAAGACCTATTAGAAACAAAACAAAAAAGTTCCCTCGTGTTTTGTATGAACAGGCATATACACATCAGGTCATAACTGGAAGAAAAACCAAGCTTTTCTTAGCATACGCAAAGTCAATCAACTGTAAAATCTGAGCTATTGCCATTCTATTTGAGGTATCAAATTTGGAATATACACCAAAAGTACAGTTAATAAATTCCCAGTTCCCTATGCTAAAGAATGGGAAAGACTATACTACAAAGA
Organism: Rhinolophus hipposideros; assembly: GCF_964194185.1. Classification (NCBI taxonomy): domain Eukaryota; kingdom Metazoa; phylum Chordata; class Mammalia; order Chiroptera; family Rhinolophidae; genus Rhinolophus; species Rhinolophus hipposideros. The sequence continues at coordinate 2,378,367 of NC_138064.1, forward strand.
AGCCATCTTTTAAGTTCACGTGTCCCATTTACTTTCCACTACCAAAAGTTTTATTCCAGTTTTCATAGAGCTCTAAGTCTTTTGGAGACACGCTCGGTCGCACAGTTCTGAAAGCATTTTCAAAATCAACGTAAGCTATTGGTGGAACTTGGTCTGGTGTGATCGTGGCAATATCAGCCATCTGTAAGCTGCGGATGGGACCGAGGGACGCCTCTCTGCAAAGCTGTGTCATGTCTGCACCTGAGAACCCATCAGATTGCTGCACGACCAGCTCAACTTCCTCCTCGCTGAGGCAACACTGCTCCTTGGACATTAGGCTCATTACTATCTGTTTCCTGGCTGAAGCTTCTGGGAGGGGAATGTAAAGCCTCTTCACCAACCTTCTCCGGGCTGCCTCATCAATCTCTTGAGGCCGATTGGTTGCCCCCACCACTAGAATACGGTCTTCAGAAGATGTGGTCGCCCCATCTAACTGAACGAGAAACTCGGTTTTTATCCTCCTGGAAGACTCATGCTCACCATCTCCCCGCTGTGATAACAGGGAATCGATTTCATCAATAAATATCACAGCTGGTTGCTCACACCTTGCAACAGCAAACAGCGCCCGGACCATCTTCTCCCCCTCGCCCACCCACTTGGAGGTCAAGGAGGAGGCGGAGATGCTGAAGAAAGTTGCCCCAGACTGACTGGCGATGCACTTGCCAATCAGAGTTTTGCCAGTCCCAGGAGGGCCGAAGAGCAGAATTCCTTTCGGGGGTCCTCGCAAACCAGTGAAGATGTCTGGCCTCAGCATGGGCCACACGACTATCTCCTTGATTGTGGCTTTGGCAAACTCTACCCCTGCAATATCTTCCCAGCTGACTGGGGACCCATGATCCATAATCTCATCCATAATCAGCTCGATCATCCTTGGCTCCAGGTTCCTGAGCCTCTCATCCACTGGAAGTACTGGTTTTGGAGGCCCAGCAGCGTCAGGCTTACACTGCACGCCACCGCCCGGGTCCCCCCCGTCTTGCTTAGACACAGGAGGGACGAACTTGCCAAATATCCCTCGGGACCTACTGGCTCCCAGAGACTTTTTCACACCACCATAGGAACACCCTGATGAGCGCGGGGGTTGCTGGTGCTTTTTTTGCTGATCTACCCATAATTGTTCTTTAGCAGTTTTAAAGGTTGGCAGGCCACTCTCCTCTCTTTGGCCATTATCTCCTGTTTTACTAAAAGCCTTATTCAGCACTGGGGTGGACAGTGCATCAATGGCACCAGCAGCACAGAAAGCTTTCCTTTCCCACAGATTTTCACAGCCAGAAGGAAAACAAGACTGATCAGATGTGCACATACTCCGTCCTCTGCTGTTCTCCTTTCCGGCACTCCCAAACAATGGTGTGCCATGGCATTTTGCAGGGGCCAGTTCCCCAAGAGGCACTGAGAGTGTGGGACAGGTCTTCGGGGTGTTAGTCACCGGGGGTAGCTGGGCATTCTGAGGGCCCTTCAGAGGATTGCTCTCTGGGACGTCGTGAGTCCTGTCTGCACCATGAGCTGAGTTAGTTAAGGGCTCATTCTCCCCAGAACCACCACAAACACTAAACGGACGAGGCTCAAAGGCACCGGCCCCTGTATCGGCCACGGCTAGCGCACTGGCGGGTGCTAGCACGGAGTCTCTGAGTGTCCTGCCAGCTCGCATCATCTCCTGGACGCTACTCATTTTGTAAACATTACTTACTGATAATCCAGACTGCCACTTGTCACTGTCCGTTTGCTGAGATCTCGCTGAAGTTAAAATGTTTTCCGCATAGTTATTCAAGCCAGTTTCAACATTGTCAGAGTCAATAATTGCAGAATACTTCTCCGCATATTTTTTGAACAGTTTGGCCGCACAGACCTGGGAGGTCTCCGAGTTCGCCCAGGCATACTGGATGCGCAGGATCTGTGCTCGGTAGGCATCAGCCTTCTGTCCTGCTGCACACGCACCAGATGTAACTGCAAAGTAGTGCTTCTGCCATTCACTCAGGTGCACAGACCTAGAGCTGGAGGCCGGCATGTTAGAGGGTCTATAACAAATGATAAAACTGAAGAAGAATCAATAAGAAGAAAACAAAGACGTGATACTTCAAATGTACTTTTTAAATCTCAGCTCTTCTGAAGGAAGTGTACTGGATTTGTCATTTATGAAGTACATTTACACGGACAGACCATTTGCAAGGAAACTATCTAGTTAATCATAAATTTCAAGCATTCAAGATATAAAAGATTAAACACCCAACTTAATACTTCATTATGGGTTAAACTCTTTTAGTTATATAATAATTTTCCCTGCAAATAGGGAAAGCTTTCACATGGTTTAGGAAAGGATTTAAAATTAATCAGCAAAAGAAAGGCAATATGGAAAAACAATGGAACTATGGACAAACAAAGCAAAACAAACCAAGCATAGGGTTTAAGTCTGATCACCAAGAAAAATTAAATGATTTTAAGCAAGCCTCTTACTATCGTCAAGTCTTCAGTTTTATGTATAAAGTGAGTGAAATCACTGTGAGAATCAGGTCAAATAATGAGTATAAAGACGTTCTGAAAACGACTACTATCAGCGCTATGCCCACATGCAGAAACGGGCTGAGAGTACCACGGAACTTACTGGATCACAGAGCCGGTTAGCACTGGCACAGAACTCGCACACAGGCGGCTTCACACAGACAGGATGCACTTCACCTTGAGCAAGGTGCTCCCTGAGGCTACCACCAAAGGTCACAGCAGCATGGACCAAAAACATGAACGACCGTCATTACTGTTTTAAAGGACTTATTCAGGAATGAGCACTTAAAACAGGACGCCCCAGAATCACTCACAATTTTCCAAATTCAAATGAAGTATTAAGAGGTGAAATTGTCACGACAAATGAAACATGAGCACGGGTTCAACAGTCTGCTCCTAAAGTGCTTTCATTTCAGATTTCTTCTTACAAGTTCATTTCAGAAGCCCCCTTACATTTTCAGGCTATTTTAGCGCAAGTACAGATGAATGTATCACGTTGCGGGACGCCTAGAACTTACCAGTCACCACACAAAAAAACTCTGTACGACAACTCTTGTTTCCCAAAGGCATTGCAATAAAGTGAAAACCGAGAACTCGCGTATTCTACCTTCCAAATTACGGGTAAATACAGCTGAAGAATCAGCAGGTTCTTTTAGTGCGAGAGCCACACTTAGCGCAGCTTGGGACCGCCCCTAATGCCCTGCAGACACTGTCACACTGTAGGCAGTTGTTCCTAAGTGTTTGTTGGGAAACACAGACACGTAAGACCCAGAGAGGCTGTATGTGCTGGAAGCTGTGAAGCCGAGCAGCGTGAAAAGGAGAAGCGAGGCCTCCGGGAGCCGCTCGTCCCTCTGGTCGCCACGGCACTTTCAGCGCGAACGCGGCCCTGCAGGCGGGACGTTTACAGGTGTCGCGGGCAGTGTGACCGGGCACCCCCACCCCTGGCCCCGTCCCCGCACTGCTGTCCCAACAGCCGCCTCGCCGCCGGCCCTGCCTCCTGCCGACTCAGGCGCCCGCCCGCAGACGCGGCCACGGAGGACCGGCCGCCACTGAGCAGCCGGCACCGCCCGGGACGCCCGCGCCGAACGGCAGCGCCCCGCCGCCCTCGCACGTCCCGCACCTGCGGGCCTTCCCGGCGCTGACGCTCACCTTCGCCGCGCCGCCCGGTCCTTCCCCGGGCAGCGCCCTCTGCAGGGGCCGCCTCCCCCCGCGTGCAGCACCGGGACCCCCCGCGCGCCTCCCCCGCCGCCCGGTCCTTCCCGCGCCGCGCGGCTTCACCCCGCCACACGCCCCCAGCACGCTCAGCACGCAGGAAACGCGCCACGCGCGGCCCGCGCCTCACCACGGCCGCCCCGACCGGAGCCGAGCGCCGCTGGCAGGGGGGCGGGCCGAGCCCGGTGCTGCGCGACGCCCACCGCCCGGAGGGGCCTTCGGGGCCCACGGCGCCCGCGCCGGACACGGCCGCTGCCCGCAGCCTCCGGGGCCGCCCCCCGAAGCGACCGCGCGGACGGGCTGCGGGGCCCGGGCTGCCCCCCGCACCTCCCGCCTCCCCGCACCTCCCGCGCGCGCCCGCCTCCCCGCTTACCTGCTGCCTCCAGAAAGCGCGCCCGCCGCTCGGAAGCGTCCGCCCGCAGCCGACGGTCTCGGGCCTCTGCGTGCGTGCGTCGGTGCGTGCGTGCGCGCGCTGGGGCGGGGCTCTGGGCGGGGCGAGGGCGCGCTCTGGGCGGGGCTCTGAGCGGGGCGCGGACGAGCGCTGGGCGAGTTGCTGGGCGGGGCGCTGGGCGGGGAGCTGGGCGGGGCGCTGGGCGGGGCGAGGGCGGGGCGCGGGGCGGGGCGCTGCAGCTGGCCGAGGCTGACTGCGCGGGTTCTGCTCGAGGAGTCGCGCTAACTGTGCAGCCACGAAGGGTGTAGGAAACGTCAACTAGCTGCTTTCCATTGTGCACTGCTCCATTCTTAAAGTCCTCCTAAATAAAGACACGCAGCCGCCGACGTGAACTAAATCGGACAGTTCCCATACCAGGCGCTCACCTGGACGCACCTGGGCGGCGCCCAGCCCTCTGTCCTCGATGGTCCCCGTGGTCCCAGCCGCTTCCCTCCGCTGGGTGTCTTACCGCCTGAGATTTGAATAGAGTGGGTGCAACCCGACGTGCTTTTTAAAGACAGAATAAGGGGACAGAAATACCTGCCCTGAGTCCCGGCTCATCCACTCCGTAGCCGGCACACCCCTTTTCCCACCTGAGCGGAACACGTCCCTGGAAGACTGAAAGGCACCCTATATGACTTTGGACTTGGGCTTCCGAGAACAGAACCCTATTTCGATCAGTTTAGTGCACAACCTAAGGATGTCATGAAGGACCATCTTTCCATTCTGCCATCTTTTCCCCAGTGGATTTTCCTCCACTGGCTTGTCACCCCCTTGTTCCAAGAGGACCCCCACAATCCCAGGAACACAGCCTCCCATGATGTATTTAAAGCAGGAAGAAGGGGCCAAACTGGAGAAGGACCTGTCCCCCCTGAATACTTCTCTCCTGGAAAAAGGAAGATGGCATTGCCCAGAAAGACCTAGTACCTCCCTCTTACTCTCTGGGCTCAGCCTGCCCTGTGGTTATTCCTTCTTGAGAAAGTGAGTCTCGAGTGGGGGGTGGAGAAAATGACGGTTGAGTAGCAACTAACACACTTGACACCTATGTGACTGAAAGTAGCCCACCTAGTTGGTGGTGTTTCTACTTTTTATGCTCCTTAATATTGCTGTTTATTTCTCTAGAAGTTGGAGTCACTCCAGGTAAAACTTGCATGTTGTTAAACTACCTAAAACAGTGCCCGACAGATAGATACTAAGCACTCAAGAAACATTTGTTGAATAAACTAATATCCAAGGATATTAAAGCATGCCATACCTTTGGCTCTTTTAAAAGGATAAGTCCACATTACAACCATCGGTTTGTAGAACAGAATGCACACCAGACACAGTTACCATTGCATTTCAAATTGTTTATTAAGCACTGAGCCACAGGACAGAACAATTTAAATACAAGAGGTATAATCTCAAGTCCCATAACCATAGACTGCCCCAAAAAATAGTTCAATAAGCTTTTCCCACCAATGACAACTTCAAGAGCACGAAAACCTATGACTTTTTTTTTAATCAACAAAAATCACAGCCAAATAATGAATAAAAGCCATGTCCACTGGGATTAACTTTTCATAGAACAAATAATATTTCTTTGATGAGAGACTGAACAGACATAACCACAAGCTTCTGGGTAACTGGACAAAGAAACGTGGAGCTACCTACAGCCTTGGTTGCATGGAGCCAGGATGGTGTTTATTTTCCTCTCATTCCAGTTTTCAGATCTACTTGTTTTCAGCTTTTGCTCTACAAGGGAAAAAAGTAGCATGAACATATGAGTACATTCAAAAACCTTAAAGAATCAGAATTTTGTATACTTTCCATTTAAGCAAAGAAGGAATATACAATTTCTCCAATGAGATGGTGTGCAATGTAAGAGTTTGAACTGGATGAAATGAGTTTTTATTGCTGACCCAGCTTGTCTCTGACACATTTGACAATGTCAACTGGAATCTGTGCTCCATTTTCTATGCTCTGTAAACTAGGGACAATTCCTCCTTTCTGTCAGAACTGATCACAAGGGTTTGACATGATAGCCTCCAGTACGCACAACTCTAACCATGGTATTGATATTTTCATTGCTCTAATTCATCTGGTCAAACCAGCATAGGTGCACTGTGATTTACTACCATATCCAGCATTAAAAAAATGAAATCCTATTTTTACCTTTTGAAGTGATAGCAATTATCTGACTCCAGAATAACTGGGATTTCTGTCAGATGCATGCCTTTTTTCTGGTCATTTTTCAGAGCTCTAGTCTCTGCGTGTTGTTGTGGGCACATGGGAACACGATCACGGTGTGCTGCATCCTGATGCAATATGTGCAAACATACAAGTAGGGTTGCAAAAATGCTCATCAGGAGTGTTTGCCTGACATGGCTCTGTTTTGTGTGTATTGTTACCGTGTTTCCCGGAAAATAAGAGCTCACTGGATCGTCAGCCCTAGTGAGTGTTTCCCGGAAAATAAGAGCTCACTGGATCGTCAGCCCTAGTGAGTCTTTCGGAGCAAAAATTAATATAAGACTCAGTCTTATGTAAGATATATATATATTTATATTTATAGTCTATTCTATTCTATTTTATATCATATAAGACTGGGTCTTATAGTAAAATAAAATTGGGAAAGTTATAGAAATACACCATTGATTGCCTCATAGAAGGATACAAAGTAAAAGCCTGTCTGAGGTTCTAAAGGATCATTACAGTTTCTTCTGGTTCTCCAGACTGGTCAGGGTATGGTGTCATCATCCTCTTTTTACATGGAAGAAACTGGTCCCACCAGTGGGGACTTAGCTGACCTGCAGCCGCCCACCTTTTACTCCATCCCTGCTGCCAGCAGGTCAGTTGCCAGCCCTCTGATGTGCTCCCAGGCCAGCTGCACGTGGGCAGACTCTACGACGCGGGAGCAGATGGCAAAGCGCAGCACAAACTTGTCTCGGAGGTGACACGGAACCAGGTGGATTTTTTTGGCACTATTGATTCTTTCCAGAAGAGCTTCATTCAGTTTGTTGGAACCCTGAAGAGATCAAGAGAGTGGTGCCACATGTCCGTGAAAGAAGCCACCTGACCACTTGCCTGTCATTTGCAATGGTAAAATTCAATGACATGGTAGCTCTGTGGCCCTAACAGACTGCAGCCTCTCTCTACAAGACAGTTTCTTCAAGGTGTAATGTGCTGTCAAAAGATGACTCTTCCACGGTCCAAGTTTTTAAAGAAAAAATGAAGATTCTTAGCTATGGGATCTATCAACTGATGAGCTTAAACAGAAGAAAGTCTCAACAATATAGAAAACGAAGCATAACAGTCAATTTGTTGCTAGACTCTGGGAAACGGCCAATGAACTAGAGGACCCAGGGGCCACCGTGGATTCCCCTCTGGTAGGGAGCATCCGTCCAGCCTGGGGCAGGGAGCCCAGAGCCCCCCCCCCTCCCTGACTGGACCAGAAGGAGGGCTGTGCCACACGGACCATGGGAAGCCATGCTTTCTGCCTGGGTGCTCCCCTCAGCAGTCACTCTTGTCTCTCTTCACATTCCCCTCCCTCAGTCTTTCTTGGTCCCAGACAGTGCCTGCATCCCCAGGCAGCTGTGTGGTCTACGTAGAAGGGGCTGGAGCAGGGCCTTGCATCTTGGTCAGATGAGCCTCGCAGGATTGTGGTGTTTCTGTCCTCGCTCTGTCTTGAGATTCGAAAGGCAGGAAGGACAGTGGGAAGAAGAAAGTCCAGTTCTTCCCAGGGGAAGACCTGAGGATGCTGGTAACTGGCCTGAGCCCTGTGCCAAGATGGACAGATGGAAGGGACGGTGAACATCCTGGGACAAGGGTCTACACAAGCAAGAAGTGTCCGAGTTTGGCTTAGGAAGTGTGAACAGTGCCTAGAGAAGACTGTACATGGGGCACCATGGCCGGTAGGTGGGGTCACGGCCGGGACGCCTAAAAGGCACACTGGAAAATGATGCGGCCGGATTCCCTCCTCTCTGGGGAGCTAAAGCAAGTTCTTGAGCACAGAAGTAATGAATGATACTTACCCCCCTGCCACATTCAAAAGAAATGAAGAAGATAGAATAGACTGAAACATACCTTTAGCCGAAAGCAAACCAGCCCCAGCGTGACCTCTGCACAGATTTCAAAACGAGGGTCCTGGTGCACAAAAGACTCAAATTCGTGGGCCAGCTGGACGTGCTGGAAAGGGAAGGGAAATGTGTCTGAGCAGCTCATCATGATTTAATTCAGAGCTAACCACCTAGAAAAGCTTGTTAGGCTGCCCATCTATAATTAATTCATTTATGTGCTTTCAGCCATTTTCTTCAACTGTTGAGGCAATGCACTCAACAGCTGTTCCCAAACAGGTTGAGAAAAAAAAAAAGATGTGTTACCATGGGAAAAATGTAGTGTCTTCAGAAAAACACCAACCGTCATTTTCTTCTGCTCAGGGACTGTTTTTATCCCACCAAAGCAATTAAAAAAAATAATTTTAGAATAAATATTGCAAAGAGGCATTTGAACATTCAAGGAAAGAGATGGTGGCTAGCAGCTGTTGAGTAGCCCCTGTGTGCTAGGCAAGTGCTGATGCTTCTCCTCTATGCCAGCCTCACAATAACCCACCTCACCAGCGAGGCAATGATTATACCCATTTTGCAGATTAGGAAACTGAGGCCATACTCTCACACAGCTGCCCAATGCCAAAGCTTCAGTTCCTTGGTCGCCATGACTGTTTGTTACTCGACAGTTTTGCCATCACTGAGAGATATGCCAGTCCCCATCATATTCGAGAACTGCCTTCCTCTCATTGAATAATGTCAGCTGATTTGACTTCTAGATGTGTATGGTGCTCAAAAGCTAATTCAAATAGTATGCGATCCATGGTCTAGCTGTAGAGTATGTCTTGCTTATTCTAAACCCGGGTGCTCAACAGGGTGCTGTTACTGGTAGGTGCTCAAGGAGCATCGGAGCCTAAGTACTGGGGCTCAGTGTGCTTGGGACCAAAAGACCATTTATATGAGCAGTTCCCAGTCACATAATAAACCTCGTGCCACTAGAGGGCGGCAAAGACCAGGAGCTGTCTGAGATTCCCCACAGCTGGGTCCTGGACCAGCTGCCTGAGGCTTGGATGTCCCTCGCTCTTCTTTCAGGGAGGATTGGGTACCCTCCCCGCAAAAGCTGAATTCTCATTATAGTTGAGAACATGGCTCTAAATGGGGAAGGGTCTCTCTACCCACAAACTCTCACATACACCCCTTTTCTACCCCTCCCCACATAGATTCTGCTGCCCCTGATTTCTCCACAACAGGCTTGCGGGGCAGACGTGGGCCATGGGGCCTGTCACAAAGAAGGGGCCTGGGGACATCCCACCAGCCCAGAGGTTAAACCTCAGAGCCAGGACTTAAAATGAGGGACTGGCCATGTCTCTGTCACTAGAGTTGGAAACTGCAGGTGTGTCCCGTTTCCGTGAAGGCTGAGGACCTCTGCGCATCCACATGGGGCCATGGCAGAGAAAAGACATCAGGGTGGGAGGGACTCAGCTAGAAACAGCTGGTTAACTGGGTGGGCCTTGGGCAAGTCCCAGAACATATTCAGGCCTCAGTTTCCTCAATTGTTTAAAACAAACAAGTGATGGGGCAAAGAGAAGATGGCTGGTTCTCACACTTGAGTACCCCTCACAGCTGGGACCCACCCTGAGAGCAGGTCGTACCTCTGCTGCTGGGCTGGGGCACTTTTGGGAACCACCAGGCTAGATAACATCATCCATACCCCAACGCTAGCTTTCTCCGTTCCAGAAGGTTCTTGGAGAGAAACCTAGTGTGTGCTTGCTATTGCCATTGTTGACTAGACCTTGCAGATGTGACTAAAATCCCAGCTACGTGGTGTTTTCACTTTGACAGTCTCCTGGACCCCATACCTGCAGTCTTCTTGGAAGTGCCTTCAAAGAGCCGTACTCGTACATTGACCACGTTAATATGCCCCCATTGTAATAGCTCAAACTACCCCTGGTCACTTACTTGCTTATTAGGACATCTTAACTCATTCCTAAAGTCCCCTACGACCTCCGTGAGGCTGCCCAGGTAAGTAAAGAAGACAGACTCACCTTGCGGATGTAGGCCTGGAGCCCGGTGACTCCGTACATCCTGCAGACAAACCACAGCTTCAAAGAGCGGAACCTGCGGCCCAGCGGGAGCTGCCAGTGCTGGAACGAAACACCAAGGGAGCCAAGTGAGGAGCCACGAGGAGGGAGAAGTGGGTGTCCTTTGACCCACCACTCCGCCTGTTTCTCCTGGAAGCCGCTAAGTCCCCTGAGGCCACCCCTTCGCTGCCCTACGGCTGAGGAGCTGGGATACTGCCCTTCGGCCAGAAGCAGGCCTCAGGGAGGAGCAGGATGTTTCAGGTGTGTCTCAGAACAGCAGCTCATAGCGGCGTGTGTGTGTGTGTGTGTGTGTGTGTGTGTGTGTGTGTGTGACTATCCATCTGTGCCTCTGTCTCCCTCTGCAGCCTGGGGGCCAGGAGGGAGGTATGGGGCTTGTTCACCTACAGAAGCTGCCAGAACAGCACATGCTCCTGGCTGGGAAAGGAAGCTGCCTGCAGAGTGGCTGGGAAGGGGCAGTGCCGGAGTCCTTTTTATGAACCCACGTTGCTCTCCCTCTGCCCAGGCTGTGGGCTCCTGGCTCCCGGCAACAGCACGGAACAGAAGGGCCGCACGATGGAAAGATTACGTCCTCCTTGGAGGACTCTGGGTGCGGAATCCCCTTCCCTCTGCGGCAGCATCATTTCCTGCTAACCTGAGACCTGCAGGTGGTGGGCTCAGTGACCAGCCCCTGCCTGGCCTGGTTTGCTATTAGGACCCAGTTAGGTGGTGTCCTTTCGTGGGACCCTGATCGTGAGAGGAAGGGAGGGGAGGCAGCAGGAATTGGGGCTGTGACAGCACCTGGCACCAAATCACACTTTGCATTACCAGGGACCTGCAGCTCCACCAGACAGATTTCCTACTTACCCTGTAGTCAGTGATAAGCCCTGGAAAAGAGAAAGACGAGGAAAACAAGAACCCATTAGACGCACTGGTTGATTACGTGCCTAATTGTTCTCATCTTTAAAGTAGGTACATCGTCTCCTGAACAGGCGCTGGGTGTTCTTTGTGGCACGCCCCAAGGTAAGAGGTGTGAGGGGGACCCCAGGAGCAGGGCGCCCCAAACACGAACGGAAAATGCTGAATTATGAATGGACCCCATCCACTTCTCTTTTGGCAGTTCCATGAGCATGAGAATCTGAGATTTCTCTAGCAGTAAGTTGGCATGTACGGAAAGCCCTCATCATTCATTCATTCATGTGTGGGAAGGCAAATGTGCGAAGTGAAGAGTGATTAGAATATTAAAAAGACTCAGACTTTTGCTGGGCACTCATCTCCGTGTCCTCGGGTCTCAGTCCAGTGTCTGGCACAGGGCAGACACCGGTGAGTGCCCGAGTCGTTTTCATTGTCCTGGATACAAGGACTTCGCAGTGGCTATGAAAATGGCTGGTTTGCAGTTCAGTCTCTGAACCGGTCTAACATCGCAATTGCAGCATCAGAAGGGGGAAAGGACTCTGGACGAACACCCTCATGGACATGGGTTCCCACACGCTCATCCTAGGAAGGAATCGGGGGATTTTGCAGGTGTGCCGCACTTCTGATCCTCTAATGTGGTCCAGACCAGGCCCACTGTGGCTCCAACGTGTCCCTCACTCCAGGGTAAGAGTGGCCGTGGCTGGGCCCTAGCTGGCCTTACTGAGGTCAGCTGAGACAAGCTGTCTACCTGACACAACCCACTGTCACCCTTATACACTACTCTTGACCCACTGTGCAGACAGGTCTACACTGTATTTACGTGAAAATCTGGAGTCACAGCTTACTGTGCTTCCCTGACTGACATCTGGCCAGGAGAGACCAGGCATTTCCTCGGTTTCAGCCATAAAATGACAGAGATGGGAGAAGGAGCAGGGTATTTTGCGAGGGCAAACCTCCTTATTCCATGAGGGACCCTGAGATGAAGCCCAAAGTCACACAGCCTGTGTCAGCTCCCAACCCATCCTCTCTTTCTTACACCCTGTGGGAGGGAGTTAAACCGCCGTCCACAGCAATCACCGCAAGGGACCTGAGAGGGACGCACAGATGACAACAGAAATCAAAGAACAGCACCCAAGAGCATATTGACCTGAAATCAGTGCTCAGAAAGGATTGATCGAAAACCCAATGACATTGGGAATGAAGGCGACTGAGCGGCCCTCCCTTTCGGTTTATGTCACTGCACTATCCCAATAGCCACTAGCCACATTAAAATTAAACAAAATTAAAAATTGGGTTCTTCTATCAGACTAGCCACAGCTCAAGTACTCAATGGCCACGGGTGGCTTAGTGGCCGCTGTAAAGGACAGTGCAGAATTATAGGACATTTCTTTCACCGTAGAAAACCATTGACAGTGCAACTGGTGCTTTAGGAAAGGGTTCAGACGCGTAGCGCTGCAGGTAAACCACATGGTCGGTGAGAGACCGAGTCCACTTCTCGGGGAAGCTGCTCCCTCCACGGTGGGCTGCAGACCTGGCTCAGGTTGGAGGCCTGACTGGTGTCCACTGCGACCAGAAAAATGCCAAGGCCCCTTGTCACTTATACTGTGGGCTTCTTAATACGTTTTATGTGCCTGGTGTGTCTTCACAACTCCACAACATACATGTGGGCTGAGCAGCTTCTAAATTTGCAAATGGCAACTAGTAAAAACAGTGAAACCACACAATGCATAAGAGAAGACCGGCAAGAAATTCAAGCACATGGGACCATGACTGCATTTGGGGGGTGAGGTGATGGGAACTTCCTGGCTCCCCATTTACTCTGTTATGTTTTCTAAATGTACAGTTTTTCTAAAGAAAGAATCTGTCTGAAAAGCCTATATACCCAGTGTGGCCACTTTTCCCTGTCACCAGCATTGTGAAAGAATTTTCAGTTATCAAAAAGAAAAGTCCCATTTATTTTGGCCCCAGTCCTACCACTGGCTGGCAACGCGTCCAACAAGACACCATATGTAAAAATGCAGAACAAACGCAGGGATGCATTGTGACCATACCCTCTCACGCTGCGGCCGCTCCCTCTGTCCAGGCAAGTACTATTCTAGTGGGGAGCTGTGGGGTGACAGTCCCTACCCCAACCACCCCCAAGGATCTTAGGTACAAGCAAGAGAGAAGACAGTAAACAAGTAAGCAGTGGGCGAGGGTTTTGCTGCTGGAGTCACATGCCATGTAGGAGCCTTCAGGGTGAAGTGGCAGATGGAGATGCCGAGGGGGGCATCTGCTTACACGGAGAGGCCTGGGAAGACGTCCCTGAAGGGGAGACTTTGTTCTGGGTCTCAGTAATGAGAAGGAGGTGTCGTAAGGAGCCAAGGAAGGGACACCAAGTTGGGCCTGGTGAGCTGCAGTGTGTGGTGACAGGGGCAGGGCCAGGCCACCAGGGTCACGTTGGCCGTCCGCAGTGGTTTCTGAACGCCCCTCTCTGCCCCACTAGGCTTCGTCGGTGGGCACGACCTGGTCACTGTTGCACCACCAGTCCCAGGCACGGACAGCAGGTCCATAAACCAGATGGCGAGGGCGGCATTGGTGTGCCTTATCTGATTTTCTCTCCACTCCCAACCCCCACCCAACTCTCTTCATTCCCTTTCTTCTCCCACTGGTACTGGCATAAGTGGCTGCACGTGTCACGGAGTCCCTGGGGCAGTCATTATTTTAGCAGGTGTCCACCTCTGTGCTGGAAGCCGTGCTGCTGGGCCCCCGCTCTGGCATTGAGCAGGTCTGCAGAGGGGGCCCCACTGAGGGACCCCGAGGCCTCACCACCACCCCGCCCTCGGGAAGCAGCCCTTCCTGGGCTCTACACGCAGCACTCCATGGGGATGCCTCTTGGACCGGAACCTTCACCCCAGGCTTCTAGGCATTTCAAATGCAGCTCTGATGAAAACAAAACCAGAAACAGACGGCAGCACGCAAGGACCCCTCTTACCTGAATCCTGGTGGCTGTGTTTCAAGTAGAGAGGGTCCAGTTTAAAGGCTCCCGTCAGGTCTGCTCTCTTTTTCACCCTGGACGTAGAGAACAGATGATGGGGCTTCATGAGGAGGTACCTCAGAGGGACCCCACGCCCTAGCTGTCTGTCCCTTCTTCCACCTGGCCCGGCTCAGGCACCCCGGCTTCAGAGCCCCTTCCCGGGACCCCGCTCTGCACACATGCCCCTCTGCTGTGCTCCCGCCACCCCTGGGGTCACTGCAGTACAGTCTCCAGAGCTCTGAGCACCTGGGGGACGGGCGGAGGGCAGTATAAGCAAGAATAAATATTTGGTCTTCGTCTCTGGTTCCCGGCACACAGTTCCTAACCCCCTGGGATCGCGCATCTTTTGTATGCCAAGGAGATTACAGGTAGTGGGCTCCCCAGCCAGGAAAACCAGGTACTGGTCAGAAGGCTGCAAGGTTGAGCCCCAGCCCTTGTCTCCGGGGACGGAAGGGACTGGAGCCTGAGTTTACAGTCAACGGCCAATGAGTCCATTAGTCATGCCGATGTAAGGATACGTCCATCAAACCCCCTAAATGGTGGGGTTCAGAGAGTGTCTGCGTTGCTGAACACATCGATACGCTAGGAGAGGGCGCTCCGTGCCCCCACCCCACCCCACACCTCGCGCTGGGCATCTCGTTCATTTGGCGTTCATTTGTCTCGTTTCTAAGAAACCAATAAATGTAAGTAAAGCTCTTTCCTGAGTTCTTTGTTGTTCTAGCCAACTATCAAACCTGAAAGACAGGGGGTTGTGGGAACCCCAACTTTGTAGCCACGGGGGACCCACTGCTGTCACTGGTCTCTGAGGTGGGGTGGGGTCTAGTCAGGCTGTGTGCCCACTTCCGGGCTCAGAGTCGGGACTGCAGGTGGGACACCAGGGTGTGTGGTGAGCTGGAGGGCTGGCGTCAGGAGCAGGAGCACAGCAGGGTGGTGTGCATTTCTGTCCTTCCAGGCCCAGCTCGGGGACAATGGCCTCTCTGCCTCGTTCGGCAGCACTGACACCATGTCTCAAAGCAACTTTGTGGCAAACAGAGTATCTTAGGGGCAAACAAGGGAAGGCACGTCAGTCTGCCAGTAGCTCAGGCTTGAAAGCAAATCGATGGGAGCGTCCCTGGGGGATGAAAGCCAGCGAGCCTGAGACAGGACACAGGAGGGGTGGGGTGCAGCGAGGAGCCGGGCAAGAGGCCGGGTTCACTTCTGCAAGGCAGGTGCGGTATGATTCCTTCCAAGGGTTACAGGCGGCAGTAAGGAGCTGTGTGCTGTGCACTCTGACCCGTGGAAGGGACAGGTCACGCTGCTGTTAGGTGTGCACGGGAACTTTGTGACATTGTAACCACTGCATGAGGACCCCTGGAGGAATTCCCTTTGGGTCCCTCTGTACTTGGGAAAGCTCTGTGCCCGGCCTACTGAGAAGGGGACAGTGTGAGAGAAAGGGGTAGGAAGACTTCTGTCTCTCAGTAGAACTCTACCCTTTGTCATGAAGATCGCACTGCCCTTCCTACTGATGCCAGTACAACCTTCCGGCTGTTTTTCTTTTTTTTTTTTAATTAAAAGAAAAGGATTCTGCAGTGTTAAAACCTTGCCAAAAGGTACAAATGGTCAGGTATCCACTGCCTTTGAGCAAAACACACAGCTAAATCCCTGTGCATGTCTCGGGTCACCACTGCAGAGGAGGCCGCCGGGCGGCACAGGGTTTATCTCGCCCACAGAGTTCCACTGATGTTCCCATACAGATTCCTGAGCAATCTGCAGTATTGTTTCGCGCATTTCTAAACAGCATAAACATAAGATGTTTAAACACAAGTGGCATCATCTTTTGTATGTGATTTTCTGCGATATTCTCTCACAAACAGACCAGTGAGCTTCTGACCCGTGCAGGCACGTGGCTCTCATCCATTTGGGGCCGCTGCCTCCGTGGACTCCACCCCCTAACGATCATGGTCATCTGCCCTTCTGCTGTGTCCCACGTACTGTCTTACTCCTCTGCAGACACACGGGCCGTCCCACTTGGACGGTGGTGCCCAGCGGGAGCCCTGCTTGGACAGGCAGAGGGGCAGCCTACGCACAGGACAGGAAGGCTGCAGTCCAGCTTTCACCTGTGGCCTCTGGCCATGCAGGCCTGGTCTACGACCCAGGACTCATTTCAGCATTCAGACAGACGGTGGAGTCAGTGACAGTTTGAACAAAAGTGGAAGCAAAATCGGGGCCTGACTGGGTCATTCACACCAACACCAGCTCTCAGTGTCCAGTATCTCCTGTGTCCACGGTAATAATCCAACAGGCTCTGTGTGCACCATTTCGTTTACAAAAATGTGAGTCGCTTTGCACACGTTTGTTCTTTATCTCCATCCTGTGAGATACATAATTCTATCTGTCCTTCCCCTCAGTCCTAGGTTGAAAATGTCGCCCCTTTTGCTAGTATCCAACACGGGCCTATGGCTGTGCGTGGGGTGTGTGCCCTCTGGAGAGTGAAACCCCTCAGCCCCAGTCACCTACACCCGTGAAGCTGTGATAGGATTAGAGGAGATGACGATGAGGACACAGAGTGCTACCTAAGAGCAGACATGATTTCAAATGAAAAACTGGGACACCGCATGCTTCTGCAGTAAATGTCAGGCTCGGGCACCCCTGGCCTCGAGGACGGTGTGGACGCGTCCCAGCAGGGGCTAAGAGCCCCTCCTCCAGACAGCCCTCAAACTCACGTATTTTATTTCCTTGTAGCCTCTAGTGCTGGCATTTAACTTGTTATAGCATTTCTTCAAACCAGGTGAGCAAGTGTGACAGGTGCTCCAGGGGCTGGCGCTCAGTGTGCACATGTGTGGCACCAGAATGTTCTAGGTCGCAGTGGAACCACGGCACGGGTCCCACCAGTGGGTTAGAAATGGAGCGCACGGCATGCTGGGGCTGTCTGTGTCCCCCCACCTCGCACCCCCCACCTGCCGGCTCCTCACACAAGACACTGTTCTCAAGACTAATGACCAGGGAAACTTACCACATGGCAGAACAGTCAAAATTCACCAAGAGCCATTTGTGAGGATTAAAGTTGAAGGAATCTGCAAACTGCCAAGGAATAATCAAAACAAAAAGAAGACATTTTAGTTATTGATGTTTAGTTACAAGACAAGACACCATACAGGACAATTGTCAGTGTGTCATCTCAAGTGAAACAGCAGACCATGCAGAGGGGTCCCTGTGCAGTGACGGCACCCTTGGGGATGGGGACACCGGGACAGTGGAGAAGGTCTGGGCTCGGGGACTCGCTCGGCAGCCACCTGACCTGTCTGAGCCTCTTTTCATTCATTTTCAAGTGGGAATAACAAGTCTGCCCTCATGAAACAGGAAGCAGACGCAGGTCGGATTCTGGGCTGGAGCTCAGTCGGTGGGGGGGAGCTTTGGGCCGGCGGTGGGGGCTCACGTCCCCAGTGGGTCACCGCTGCAAACAACTGGTTCTAGGGTCACTCACCAGTTTTAGGTGCCACCATATTTTCTAGCAGAAAACAGGAGATTTCAACCATCAAGTGGCCAAGCAGGGCACTCCACACTTTCACTGAGCTGTGGTTAAGTGCTGAATTCTTATATTTTTCAAAATGGGTGCCCTGGCTTGTCCTCTGACTGATGAACAAGACCCGAGTCCACCTGGAGGGCCGGGGACATGGCCACGGGGCAGAATCCATAGTTGAAGCAGAAATAAAGGCAGCTGCCGTACCAGGCCCTGTCTGGCTGAATGTCCTAACCTCCCCAAGGCTTTGGGACACGTCCTTTCCATTTGTCCCAGGGATGAGCCCTGAGGAGGCACTGAGGGTCCAGGGTCCAGGTGGGCATCAACAGGGACATTAGGTCAGCTGATGACAATCTTGCACGTCAGCCCACTCTGGGGGTGCAGATTAATTTCCTTCTAGGCTTTAATAAAGCTAATTTTGAGGAAGAGACAGGAAATTACAAGGAGTTTCATTTGTTGATAAAAGGAAACAAAAGGTAAAAGGAACGCTTTGTTTGCTAAGAATTTTATTAGCTTGCTCCTGGGGGGCTGATCTGTTTAAACTTCTTTCATTTCCCAACTGCGATATTTTCCTCCTGCTGACAGAGAGAAGGCCCTTATCTGCAGGGCAGGGCCGTGGGCAGGATATTGCAGCCTCTTATCTGAGCAGCTGAGCGGCTAGGCCCTTGCTAGATAGGAAGGAGTCGCAATCATGGAGGAAGATGGAAATGCTCATTGTCGGGCATGAAATCCTGTCTGCTGCTGATAGGGTCCCGCTGCCACGCCCCCCCCTGCAGCGGGCTGACAAGGAGGCACCCCTGGGAAAGATGAAACCTCAAGTTCGTGGGGAAGAGAAGAGAGGTAGCAGGAAAAGGTCAGAAACCTAAACCTGACGCTTAGAAAAGAGCACACCTAGGAGAGGCACACAGACCCCCAGGAACGCCTTGCCCTTCTTTCTTTGAGCTGCAGGAAAACACACTCCTAGTAATGGTACCGTCCCTGTAATAAAGGTATTTATACAACATAAAGAATTATTCTTCATTTCCCAACACCAAACACCCACAAACCCAGCAGTCAGCAGTGAACCACAGGGGGTGGGTGTCAGTACCCGCTTACCAGAGCCTCTCACGTAGCGCCTGATATTTACAGGGGCTTCACGAGCTCCATTTACACCCCGGGATTGATCTAAGCCCCAGCAGGCATTCAGTGGTCAATAAGTCATTACTGAATGAATGAGGGAATAAATGAATGAATGTGATGGCGATATAAACCAGAATGCTGCTTATTCATTAGCATGAAGGGGCTGGTGGTTTTCAAAGATGCAGACATTTGTATTCTACAGCTCTGACCCCCGCGTTCCTGGTATTACGGCATTATAAGATCCAAGTCCATAACTAGAAAATGGATTGGCGGCATGACATGAGAGTGGAGACAGGTCCTGAGCGACGGTCTCTCCAGACCCTGGTGAAACGGATAACAGCATGTAATCCATGCACAGTGCTTATTGTGAGCCAGATGCTGTTTTTGAGCCCTTTAAGTATGGTTAGCTTCTCCGATCCCAACAACCACCGCTTGAAGGAGGTATCAACTAAATCAATTTGTGAGGTGTGGAGAGGATTCCTAACCTGCCCAAGGGGACACAGCTGGCCCTAGAGTAAAGCTGGCATCCAAATGACAGTCTAGTGCCAGAGACCATGCCCTTAATCCCTGCACCCTGCATGACGAAGCCTCAGGGAGCCCCTGCCTCAGAGCACAAAGCGGCTGCTGGGGCTCCTCTGACATATCTCCTTCCCAGACACACTGCTAAATGCACCCTCTGTTACATTTACATCTGCGTTCCTGCAAGGAGGACCCTACTGCTCTGTGAGCTGCTGCCAACTAGGAAATCCTGTGGGAATCCAAAATGAAACATAGAGCACACCCACAAAGTGCTGTCTCCATGCTGTGTGCATGTACCACGTTACGCTCTGCAGCCCTGTGGAGGAGCTGAACACTGGTCCATAATTTTGTTTGCTATTCCTCAAAAGAATCAGATGTGTTAGTCCGCATTCCAGGCCACAATTTTACAAGTTCTGAAAGTGGCACAGGACATTCCAATGCATTAATAGCTGCTCGTTCGATATTGATCAGAACACAGCTACCTTATTGAACCAGACCAAATGGAATCACGGGTTGGTATTTTAAATTACTCCTCGATCTCACACCCATTAAGGTTTTACATTGTTCCTAAATATTTTCCCACAGTTTTATGAGCGAAAACCTCTCCAACCGTGACAGCTCTGCCCAGGATTTGTGCAGACTGAAAAACAGCTGTAGACATCTGGTGCATTGCAGGAAGACAGGTTGCCCATCCGGAAGGTTCCCACCTATGTCATAAGGGACGTAATCACTGGAATTGGTTAGAAAATAACGTGCTGAAAAACTGAATGTCACATCCCTATCAGGAGGTGCCACTGGCTACATAGCGCTTTTGAAAACACAATCTTGTTAGAGAGCACACCCACCTCTACTCCGTTCAGAAGGTGCCGGAACTCAGGGCAGATGAAGGCGCTGCCTGCGTAGGCCGCGTCGATGTGCAGCCACATGCCCTCCTTGTTACCTGAAGGACAGAAGCGGCTTGTGAGTCCTCCCGCGGGTGCCCTCCTTGCGCGGTCTGCCACCTGGCCCCACCCTGTCCCAGAATCCTTCCCGCTGCAGTCTACCCTCGGCATTTGTTCACCTGGTCTCTAGATGCCGGAAAGACTCCTCCCCTGAAGATCAAAAGTGTCCTGAGGACACGGCATTCCCACGGAGGACAATGGAGCAACCTGAGGATGTTCTATGGGCAAAGGGTGTCGGGCCCGCCTCCCTGGGCACCCGCAGAGCCCTCATGCATGCGGCAGGGAGCCAGGGAGGGCACAAGCCTTGGGACACTAGGGTTTCTCCTGGAGACAACGGGACAGCCCCTGCTGCTGCGGCTGAGATGCACTAACGGGTAGTTGAACATCTCAGAGCAAGTCTGCTTCCAGCCTGTGGGCCACTCCTGGCCACTGCTGAGGGCTCTGCACTTTCCGTTGGAGGCATGGGAGCGGTCTGAGACGCCCAGGACTGTGTTTGGTTCAGAACTGTGGTGAAGGGGGCCAGAGCAGGACTCCGCCTGAATGGGCAGTGGAGTCAGGAAAGACGAGCCACAACTCCAGGGGAAGACAAGGCCCTCTCTTCCCTAGCCCTGTGTCCTCCTCCACAGCCATCACCCTCACGAGACGGATGCTTGGCTAAAAACACCCACAACCCATCCACGCTGTCCAGGCCTCCAGGACAGACAGATGGAGGGGTCCCCAGGAGGGGGCCAGAGGAGGCCAACCCCCAGGCTCTGTCGCTCAGGGCGTATTGGAGACGCGGGAGGGGTGGTGGGTAGGAATGACAGAGGGACCCCAGAGGAAGTGCTGTAAGGAATTAACTTCCCAAAAGAGGCCTGGCCTTGCCCTCGGCTCCCGGCAGTGACCTCTCAGCCCTGGACCACCCTGCCTGACAGGTGTCTGCTCCTGCCTGACTTTGGCCCCCAGACAGTTTAACATGATTTATGATGGGGCTTTGGGCCAGGCCACATGAGCTCTGGCTTCCGGAGGAACTAGAGACCCCAGGAATTAGATGGACCTCTAGGAGCGGCTCGAGACTGGGCAGCAGGTGGGCCGTGCGTGACTCAGCGCCAAAACAACTATGGATGTAGAAAGCTCAGGTGAGCTTCCCTGGCAGAGAGGTACCCCACTTGTACACGTTGTCCTCCATTGTGGCTGGGGAGTCAGCCAACCATGACGCCTCGGGAGAGGAGGACCAGAGTTCTAAGCTGAGACCCTCCTGCACACTGTCCCATGTGTCTCCTCCCAGGAATAAACCATAATGGTGACATGCTCTCAGGCGTTCTGTGGGTCCTTCTTCGGATTATCAAGACTGACGCTATTTTGGGGAAGCCTGAATTAGTGTCAGAAGCAAGGAGGGTCTTTCAGGCTCCCTCTAAACTTTCCTGGCCTAACACTCCAGCAGAAGGAACTCAGATGCCCGTGGGAGTGGCCTCTGAATAGGCTTCTCTCCTTTCCATGGGAGGCAAAGAGCCATCGCACCAGCCCTGTGTCCCATCTGGTGTCACCAGCCGACACCACAACCTGCCTCTGGACCCTCTCAGTGTTTTGGGTCACCGAGACCCCAAGGCCAGAGCACAGGAGTTACATGCTCGGGACAAGGTCCGCCAGCACCCAGGCGTCACCGCCAGTCCGCTGCAGCCCCTTCCAGCCATCCTTGTGCCGCTGTCCCACCCATCTCTCTCCCCATCCATATGCCCCGGGGCCCCCAACCACATGACCTGGGACCCCATCTCCGTGCTCTGGGACCCCCACCCACATTCCCCAGGACCCCCATCCACACTCCCCAGGACCCCCATCCACATGCCCTGGGACCCCATCTCCATGCTCTGGGACCCCCATCCACATGCCCCGGGACTGCTCCCAGCCACAACACTAATTTGTCCTTTAAAGAATTCTGTGAGGCAGACACTATCATTTCACAAGCATCGCTTTCCGTGTGCTTGAAGGATGCAACTCAGCAGTGAAGGCACGCAGGTTTGAGCGGTGGGCCTGGGCTGCACCACGGCTCACCTGTGACCAAGGCCGTGCCCCATGCTGTCACCCACAGCGCTGGAGAAGGGGTCCACTCCCCAAGTATGGACCATGGCGGATCCCGGGTTAGGAGAAGGGAGAAACGAGGTGGGGCCACCAGAGGGTGAGCCAGTAACCAGGGCTTCCCCTGAGACCAGCACACGCTACAGAGTGGTCCTGGGCTGTGACCAGCTCCAGGGACCTCTGCATGCTTAGCTCCTCCCAGGGCATCATGTCCCGAGGACAGAGAAACGGGGTTTCAGGAGCCGGTGCCTCTAACTGATGACAGGCCCCCAAAACCCATCTCAGAGCTAACTCTCAACCAGCCTTACAGTCACGGTCACCTTTGAACAACACTGATTTCCTGTGTCTAGTAGAAAACCTAAGTGCTGGGGGGCAGGGGAGGAGGTGGCGAGCAATGTCTGAAGCTCAGATTCTTCTTTGGAGAAACCCAGTGTTTGGGTATTGATTTGCTTAATCGCTTTAAGCAATTTGCTTAACTACATTCAGTAATCTCAAGAAGGCTAGAAAAGATGCTGGAAAACTTACTTCAAGGGCGGGTGATCTCTCGCTATGTGTACACGGCCCTCGGGAAGGGGTGTGCTGGGGTTTGGAGTGTATTCTCCTCTCCGCCACGGGCAGTCAGCCTTGCACTTACGTCACTTTCCACTGCTAGCAACAGCTGGCTTTTGAAATAAACAGTGTGTTTGGTAAAGCTAAGCCCTGCTCTTGTCCAATTTATCCAAATTCTGGTATGTGGAGTTCCATCTCGTGCGGTTTGTGTTATTGCAAATGAAAAAAGAGTTTGGCAAACTATCATGATGTTAAGTTGTATTATGTTGACATTATAGTGTATGTTATATTCTGTTTGTTATAATATTAAGTTAATATTGGGGAGGAGAGCCCACGAGGAGAGTCTGTGAAACTCCACACATATCGAGAACTTGCTCCAGAAGAAAGTGGAATGGGTACTTACAGATGGGACCCACTTCTGAAAGCCGGTCAAAGGAGCAGCACGATGTGGTTCCCAGTGTGGCCACCACCTGGAGAGTAAAGAGCAGACGACCTTGTGAGCCCCATGCTTCGGTCACGGTTACAACTGCCTGGGGACAACCACCGCCCAGACTTCTGCGTGTGGTGCGTGGTGACTGCCGGGTGGAGACGGGGCTCTGAGCACACACTCATCGGTGCTGGAAGCGTCGTGACACCTTGAGAAGGAGCCAGGCTGGGTCGGAGCAGCCCGTGTGCTGAGGGGCAGAGACGGATCGGCTAGGTCCCCGTGCTCTGCGTTAGACAGAGCGTCCGTGTTGGCCATCGTACCTCCCATGAAGTAGGCCTGGGTCTTTCCCTAGTGAGTGTGTGTGTGCATGTGTGTGTGTACTGGGTAAGTGTCTGTGCACATGTCTGTGTGTGTGTGCACGTGTGAGTGTGTGTGCAGAATACACACTGGCAATGACGAGCACTCAGCAGGACACGCTGGACTGCTTCTTCTAGAACAAACAGCCTTTGGGTGGGTTCAGAGCCACCGCAGGAGTCTGGCTGCCTGTCACTCACTGGCTGTCATCGGCTGCCTTCCTCTCTCTGGACCAGACTGTTCCTGAAGATTAACTCCAACGCTCCAGGAGATGTGCTCTCCTGAGGAGATTTATGAGGCAGCCCTGCGATGTTGGAAATAACTCTTAACGTTGTGTTCTGAGCAAGTGCTCACACATCTGGGGACATGGAGTGGATTCCCCTGCTTCTCTTGGTCTCTGAACACCCTGCGGCCCTGTGACAACACATGCACCAACTGGTTGTGCCATCGCCACGTGCCAGGCTTTCTGTCTCTCTCTCTCTAGACCCTCGAAGCTCTAATACCAGGGTCCGCGTCTTATTTCTCTGTACTGCTAGGAACTGGTGCTTTGTTGGACACAGCCTAAGTGCTGAATGTAAACTCTGCAAATGATCGCAAAGCACTTATGTTCACGATAAGCCTTTCGTGTTTACCAACAGGCCTAACTACTTATGATGCCAGGTACTGTCTGGATAATGAGGTTTCTCCTGAGATAGGACAAAAGTGTGAAATTCCATCCAGTCTGTGCAGCTGTTATTGAGCCCCCCCGCCCCCCCCCCGGCCCACTAAGACCCAAGCAACGCTATGTGCCATGAGAACAGAGCTGGGGAGGGTGGAAACGCATGCATCTCATCAACCTGGGACACTGTTGGACGTCTTCCTGGTCCCATTTCATATACGACCATCTGCGTTAGCCCGGAACGCCGAGTGCACCTCCCAGAGAGCTCAGCCCTCTCTAAGGGGGCATCGTATTGTCCTGGGGATGGCTCAGCTGACATGCCCTGCTTCTCTGCTGGCACGGCCCAGTCGTTGGCTGGAGAGCCACTGCCTGGGCACCAGAGCTGTCCCCTGCCCAAGGGCAGGAAGTGGTGCCAAAGCAAGTCCTGGACGCTCTATGGCAGGCATCCGGGGGGCACACCCAAGGGAGTCAGGCCCTCAAGGCTGCTCCCAGGCCTGGCAAGAGCAGGTTTTATCATCGTTTGGGCACGGCAAGGCCAACAGATCAGGAGACGACTGCCATTGAAAAGATAGCCTGTTATACTCCCAGTTCCCAGGACGAGGGGCAGCCACGCCATGCAGGCCACACGGGGAAACACCAGGGTAGGTCAGGGGGCAGGGGGATGGGGAAACGGGGCTGAGAGTCTTTACTGTGGTTTCCGCCAGAAGGATCGGGCGAGGCAGCCGAGCAGGCCTAGGATTGGAGAGTTTGAATTGTCTCAGTGGGCTGTGGGGCACAGGGCCTGCCCTCGTCGTCTGGTCCTGGGGTGACCAAGGCAGAGGGAGGGTGGCCCTGGGTGTAGGGGCCCCCAGAGGGGGTGGAGGGGCCCTGTGGGCTCTGGAGTGGCTGTTTGCATATAAAAGGTTCACTGGCAGGGGAGTCCTTTCCTTGCTCTGGTTGTTGGCTAGCCCTGGACCGGGTGGGGGATGGGGGGAGTGATGCAGGCCTCCAGGGCCGCAAGGGCCCAGACCTCAATGCATCAGAAATACAGAGAATGAAAAGGCCTGACTAACAGAAACATTTAAGCCAAGCACTTGGGGCAAAAAGACCTGAGTGGGAAGCCCAGCTCTGCCACGTTGGCACCCAGATGCACTGGGCGTGGTGCCCGCCTGTCGGTAAGGTATCAGTGGCTCTCACGGTCCACACCTCCGCTTTCCTTTCCTCTGCACCTCTGTGGGTGCGCTCCCGTCAGGGGCTACCATTCTCTGCATGTGTTTCTTCTGACTAAAGAGTCATTGTGTGGGAATTCCAGTCAGTGTGTTATTTTCCTCTGGTATTGGCAATTCCTTCCTGATATGTAACTGAGTACTAAAATGCTTTGTCTGTGTCATTAAAAGAATAGTAAAAAAAATATGTAGTTAAAAAAACACACAGCATGATTCAACCATCTTAATGTCTCTTGTGATTTATTTTCTCAATTTTAAGAGTCTCTTAGGAATGACGTATCTGTCACTCAGTAATTCCTTCCATTTCATCTCATTTTCCTCAGTTAAATTCTAATTGAATGAAATGCAATCACTTCTGTTTTTAAATGATATAAACATTAAATATCCCCTTGTTAAAATGATTTTCTAAGAATGTATGCACAGAAGAGTACTAGAATAACGTTCACCAAATATTAACATTGTTTGTCTCTTAGGAAGAGATTTTGGTTAACATAAACCTTTATTCTTAGATTTTTATATAATTATTGATGTTTTTGTTCTGAGCCTAGAGCTTTTTGTAAAAACCATCAATCCTGCTTAGTCCTGGGAGTAGCCCCAGTAGAAAACTAGAAGAGGGGACATTTTCTGGTTCCTCTGAGGCCTGGGCTTTGCAGATATGACATTCAGTTGTCACAACAACCTTATACATGGGACTTGGTTATGACCCTTACTTAACACTGACCTAAGGGAGACTCTGGAGGGTCAAGGACGCACAGAGGGGCAGGGCACGCGAAGACGGGGAGCAGGTATGGTCAACTCTTGCTGTCTTGCCAGTTAAAGGACCTAGCACCCTGGGCTGTGCCAGAGTCCCGACCAACCAACTCAAGCCCCAAGTAGCCCACGAGGAAGGCCAGTGGGCACCCAGGCTCTCAGCAGGGATTGCCAGGCTGGCCCTGTGTACTCAGTGTACTAGACCCCTGCCAGTCCGCCTGTCCTGACTCCCAGAAGCCACTTGAATGCTAAGCACCTGCTCTGCTCCAGGCTCTGACTCCCCGGCTCAGCTTGGTGCCGCTAACCTGATTTTAGCCGCTCTGCAGAGGTATAATCACATTTATGCGGGTGCGGGAGGAAGGAGCACTGGGCAGGCGCCCCATCTCTGAGCCTGTGGCGCCCTGCTGCCAGCACACGTCCCCTTCCAGAGCCTTCTTTTCTGCCTCACTTACCTATCGACCTGCCCGCTCTGCTCAGATATATGCCCTGCAGGCACTGCCTGCTGCCTGCGGCCTGACCTTGTCACGTAGGGAGAGCAAACCATCAGATGGAAGCCAGGGGACTGATCACAAGTCCCGACGAGTTCCTGAAGGACAAAGATCCGGCCTCCAGGTCCAAAGCTGCAAATGTGCCCTCACTCTCAGCAGGGGATGTCGGATGGAGAGGGTCTGCAAGCCCCTGAGCACATAATGAAGGTGACATGCATCTGAGAACTAAGCCCAGAGCCACATGCCCGAGCAGAATTATAACCACTAGACCCGTAAGTCCAGGCTCAAGCCGCAGCCCCTCTGGGTCTGGGCCGGCCTGTCTCCCTTTCGTCCCGCAGCTGCTGGTTTAAGATAACCACACATCAGTTGCGTCTCCTCCAACACCCTGTGATCTTTCACATCTCCGCGGCTTCGCTGTCTATCACTGTGGGTTGCTCTGACATCTGGGAAATGCCCAGCAGATGGAGCGTGCCTGCTGAGCAGCATTCCCTGGACGTACACGAGGACCCGAGTTGCTGGGAACCATTCCCAGGGCCTGTTCCCTCCCCGGGGATTCTGTACCATGGAGCTGGGGTGGGCCTGGGCAGTGGTACTTCCCCTCCGGTGCCCAGTGGTTCCCATGTGCAGCCAGGGGAACACCACAGTGCTGCTGCCTCAATACGTTTTATGTGCCATCGCACATGACTCCACATGCTGCCATGGCCACAGCGGGGGTGCCACGCCCACCATGTCTTCCCCCCGGCAAATGCCTATCTGCACACTAGAAAAGCCCGGGCTGCGTGGCTAGTGCGACATTTCACCTACTTGACTGCTTGCTGGCATCTCTCACGGGCACCGTGTCTTGCTATCTACTGAGAACACTGATCTAGGGGCCAGGCCTTCTGTGCTTTATTTCTCATTCGGTTCTCATCCGTCACACAGTCCTCATGACAGAGCATCTAGAACCGTCACAGATGGCACAAAGAACAGTCACCGTGCAACGGCATGCTGGCACGTTCACAAGAAGCGGAAACAAGACGTCTCATCTTAGCAGAATCCTCCAGGCTGGGGTTCTCTGCTTAGTTCTGAGATTCACGCAGCAGGAGGAAAAGTAAGTGGAGTCTTCCTCCAGCCGTCCTCAAGGAGGGGCAGGCTGACAGCGTACGTGCCACCTGGCCTGTGACCGCCTAGGCAGCCTGACAGTGGCCTGGCTCCCGGTCCCCACCCCAGGCCCAGGCGGGCTCAGAACTCCCAGGGGCCCCTATGCAGAGGTGCTGTTGGACTTACAAAGAAAGGAATCAGGCCAGCGGCCTTGTCTCTCTCCAGGGCCTCCTGCAGAGCAGAAGCACGCATGGCAAACTTGCCATCTGAAGGGATAGCTTTTAATTTCACTCCACCAATTAATCCGGCTCTTTCCACGGAGGAGTGGGCCTGGAAAGAAAGCACAGAGTTAGAGCCACGCTCCACACAGGCGCCATAAGCCCCCAGCTCTGCAGAGAGGCCCCCCTATCAAGGCCCCCTTCCTCTGGCCACGAGGCAGCAGAGGCAACCCCTGACCCCCCACCCACATCTTCTTTCCTGGAGTTGTTTCAGGTCCCGTGGGATCTCGCTTTTTCATTTAGTGAATCAGACACTTGTGAGGGTGAAGTGCTGGGTCAACATTGGTGACGTTTGTCACTCATTGTTTGAATTCTAGAATAAGCCATGAGATCTTGGAAAACACACCCCAGAAGTGAAGTTAAACCACCTGGATTCAAATCTGGGCCCTTCCCCTCACTGGGGTTGGGGGGGCTGGGCAGCTTGGGGGCCAGGTCAGTAAACAGACGCTCGATACGTACTGTCTGGAGCAAAGGAGCCAGGACATGGCACCGTCACTGGGTGGCGGGTCTGTCCTCTCTCAGGGACTCCCAGGAAAGCCAGCTCCTGTTGCAGTCACCACCCTCTGCCTTGCCACGCCACCACTGTCTCGCTCCACCCTGTCCTGGGCCTGGGCCTCGCGCGTCCCACTCCCAGCGGTCATCCTGTGGGGCCCAGCGGGCAGCTCAGGCTTCGGAGCACTGGGGGCCTGGGTGGACTCCGGCCGCCTGCCCGTGACCTTGGCAGTTACCACAGTGAGCCCCTACGGCTTCACGTCCGCAATCAGAACATGACAGATACTCCGAAGCACAGCTGTGAAAATGACCAGCACTGACGTGGATTCCTGGTACGGTGTCTGGCACAGAGGGCACTTAATAAGCCACCATTCCTACTCTTTTCAAACGCGGCTCGAAAATCAGCTATGAAACAGATGACTCTCAGGAGTTCTCTTCATGAACCCAGGTGCGTTCTTTTCCTTCAGATGATGGGTGAGGTAATCAGGTTGTAAATTTACCACCAACACCCTGACCTAAGCCTGCTGGGGCTGCACAGACTTGAATGGGATTCAACTCAGGATGAGCTGAGCGGAGGTAAGACGTCTCAGGATGGCTGCTGCGGCAGACAATGGAGTATTGGGAAACAGTGACAACAGGATTTGTCCCTAAAGCCAGTGGTGTTTTAGATTGTCCATGAGACATGGTTTTGTGTGCGTGCACCTAACTCCTGGAGAGGAGGCTTTTGTCGTCCTGCCCAGGTCCCCTTGCATGGCCTGGTGTCCACCCCCAGCTGTGATGGATGGTAGCTGCTTATGGCTGCCAGCTGCCCTTTCTCTGTTGACAGCTGCGCCTTGCTACACCCAGCCCCCCAGGACTGACTGTACAGACGTACAAATGGCTGGCTCCTTGCCTCCAGGAGGGACAGCTGTGTGGTGGCTCATACGCCAGCGCGGCCCCCACAGGCCAGGCTACAGCTGGATTTAGAAGAGGCCACGTACGTGCTTGGTCCTTCCAGCTGCACCCTGCTTCTCTCACTCCTGCAGGTTTCCCGAGAGAGCAGCTCCCCCCATAAACAGTGAACACCTCAAGCCCCTCGGCAGCCCCTTCTCCTGGGGAACCGGACTGGAGAGTCACAGCACAGTGACGGCCCGAGCCCATGGTACAAATGGATTCATGTAACTCCCATGTGGCTAGAGTGGTACCAGCCATGCAGCACCCTTGGGAGAACTGAGAACACAACTCATTTTCAGCAGAAGACCCCCTGGGAAAGGGTACACCCTAACCTTCACAGCAGCCTATGTCAACATCTATTCATTGAATACAGACACATGCATTTCCCTCAGTTCCCTCGTGTACTTCTGGGAAACAAGGGAGATAGAGATACAA
The DNA here is from genome assembly GCF_964194185.1 of Rhinolophus hipposideros. NCBI lineage: Eukaryota > Metazoa > Chordata > Mammalia > Chiroptera > Rhinolophidae > Rhinolophus > Rhinolophus hipposideros. The sequence goes on from NC_138064.1 coordinate 2,408,354, forward strand.
ACGAATAGTGTTCTTCATGTATAGGGTTCTGATGTGTGGCACACACGCAGAGACAAGCCTCCTGATTAAGCACTGAAGTATGAGCGCTGCATTGATCCCCGGCTGCACGTATTGCTAACTGGGACAGAGCTGTCACCGTTGAGGTGCCTGGCTTGCAATGCCTCAAAGATAAGGGTGCCGGCAACAGGAAGGCGTCCCTCCTTGTGGGACCCCACGCTGAGGGTGCGGCCCTCACGTGTCTGCTCTGCCCTCAGGACTAGAGTTTACCTCCTGGAGGTACTTCCCGCCAATCAAGTCTCTTTCCTTCTGTGCCACCTCACACGATTCTTTTTTTAAACCTTTTTCAAACGGACTGGTCAGTCAGTGGAATCACACTAGATGTTCCTGTTTGCAGAGTTCCTGAGATGGCAGCCACTCGCTGACAGGGCAGCAGTACCAAGGGGCAGGGGCTTGTGTCCCCGTGTGACGAGGACAGCCAGCTCAGAGAACGTGCACGAGTTGCCTGAGATTACGACACTTAAAACAGCAGAGCTGGGATACACGTGGCACGTCTCCGCATGGCCGTTCTGAAGGCGGCCAGGCAATCGCGGGGAAAGCCAGTGCAGGTGACCACAGACCTGGTCCCAGGGACCTCAGGGCATGTTCACTTTCAGCTGGATGTGCTAAGGTGCCACTGCAGCCACACGTCCTCTCCAGCGCAGCTGTGTATCTCAGTGACACCTGAGCCACTGTTCATAGACGGGATGTGATACCGCACAGTCTTGGTTTCCACTGGACACGGAACACTCAGATCTCGGTGGCTCAGTGGGGTTCCAGGCAACATACTCACTTGATCTGAGGAGTAGGCCACCAGCTTTTCCAGGACAGCAGCTTCCGTCAGCCCCGGGGAGGCGGCCTGCAGGCGTTTGGTCACTTTGGCCCGAGCGGCCAGCAGGGACATCAGAGTGGCTTCACTGGCACTTCCCTACGTCAAAGGAAATATGGAAATGAGCTTCAAAGCACAGAGCAAAGGAATCCACGTCTAAACTGTTGGGAGGCATACTATGAACTCGCTGTATTGTTCTTAAGAGATGAACCTGAAATTGCGAAGCCCACGCTCCTTTACGCAGGAAAACTCTGGACACCTGTGACGGCCACTTCAGCTCTTATTATTTCAACAGCAGGTTGTCTATTTTCCATAACATAATAGCCTGCATTTCCGAGCACTCGGCACGCACCAGGTGTCACACACCCGCTTTGCAGTCACTTCCCACAAATCCTCGGCCGGTGCCACTCCCATGTCCCTCCGAGGAGGGGACAGGGCCCAGGGACCAGCATCGAAGCCCAGCTCTGTGTCAGTGACAACTGGGGCACACACGTTTGCATCTGCTTACAAAGAGGGTGTATTTTCCTCGACACTCTGAAACTGCCTCAGAAGATTTTCCTTCCATCCCCGAAGCTTGAACTGTGTCCTCCCAAATGTCATATGATGAAGTCCTAAACCCCAAGACCTCAGAATGGGACCATATTTGGCGTTATGTGCCTGAAAGACATCACTACATTTACAGGAGGTCTTTAGCATGGGCCCTAATCCACCCCAGCTGGTGTCCTTAGAGGAGGAAGAGCTGAGGACCCAGGAGGGCCCAGGCAGCATGCACACAGAGAAGTCACCATCTGCAGGCAAGGACAGAAGCGTCAGGTGACACCAACCCTGCTGCCACCTCACTCAGACCTCTAGCCTCTAGCATTGTGAGACAATAAACATCTGTTGTTTAAGCCACTCGTCCGTCGGACTCTGTGATGGCAGCCCGAGCAAATGCACACAAGGCATGCCAACGACTCATTCTGGCAAAGAACGGTGCAAAGTTTACTGCTCTGAGGTGCGAGTGGGTGACAGGTAATACGGACTCAGCACCCACCCGGCTAGCCCATGTAATTAGCCAGACAGTCCTGTTTTCTAAGTTTGTCCCCATCTTCACGTGGGTCACCCACGCTCGGAGGGGTTCAGTTGCCCCAAGTCAGAGGCTAGCAAGGGGCACGGTTAGGAGGAGCCCACACTGGTCCCTTCCAGGCTGGCACCCCCCTTCACCCCCCATCTATGAGCAACTTTCCCTGTTCTCTCTGCTTGTCACAGTGTCTGAAGTAAATCTTAGGAGAGACCCAGGCGCTAAACACGATTAACACTGGAAAGAAAACCATGTTAAAGGTGGAGAACAGTAAGATTTTAGAGTTTTATAGAGAAACATACAACTAAAAAAACCTTTTGTTAACATTTTATTCTCCCTTTGTTGATCCTGATTTCCTATTTTTATTACCAATTTAATGCATTTACTTCTTCTTTGAACTCATATCCTTCGGGAAGACGGGTGAAATTTAAAGATCAGTACAGTACATTTACTTGGAGTTCTGTAGCTCTGATGGGTGGACATGTATACACATATGTAACCTTCTTACTTCAGCCTCTAAAATGGGTTCGACATTTTCTTCAGTTCGTATTTTCACTAACAGATTTCGGTATGGTTTTAGACCACCCGGTTTTAGATGTGGTTAGGCAGCTCTCGCAGGCCTTCGGAGCTCTCTGAGGGTGGGCACAGGGCAGTCCTCTCTGGCGGCCACATTCCTTCTGTGTCCCCACATTCTGCGTGTCATGGACCCGTCCTCTGCCTCATTTGTCCTCACTGGACCTGGACTGTGAAAAGCTTATTGAAGGCACAGGTCCTGGTTGGGGTCCCGTCACCCCAGCACTCATGTGGGCTTGTGGCTTCTCTCCAAACCCCACCCTCCACCTGAGGCCCTGGAGTCAGGTGACCCTCCCAAATGTCCAGTCCCCTCCTAACTGCATCCTAAGGAAAAGCTTAGAATCACCATGCCAGTTCATTAGGGGTTTCCTTTGGGCTCTGTCCACATCCTGAGAGAAAAGTCTCCTCCTTCAGGCAATGAAAACTGATTTTAAAAATGCCCAAAGACATACTTGTCACTGGAGCACCCAGTGCCTCTGCCGAGGGGAGCAGGAAGACACGTGGATTTCTGAGCCCTTTGTTGGAAGTAGATCCCTGCGGAGGGATGAGGGAGCGATGGCAGGGGGTGACTAGTCTTGTGCTCAGAGAGCATAATGACACCTTGGCTGACGGCAGCAGACAAAGGTTGCCATGGCAAACCCGCCAAGAGGCAGAAGGAAGCACTGGTGAGAGCTGAGCTGGGCCGCTGATGCTGTGAGCAGAACTGGCCCTTCATTTCCTGGGTGTTGTCACGCCACACATGGCAGGAAATTGGCTTTTCTTCCATGAGAGCTTTCAAACCCAATTAAGAGGCCACTCTGCGGCCCTGTCGGCCCAGCTCGGAGGACAACTTGCCTGCCATTTGACTCAGACGCCTGTCCGGGCGCCTCTGCAGGCAGCTCTGAGGGGCTCGGCCTCCCCTGCAGCTGGGGCCCCAGGGCTGTCACCCAGCTCGGTGCCCTCTGGGCCCTTGCAAATTACAGACAATCAATCAGCCTTGCCAGCTGGGAAGGGCAACACAGACACGGACTCGTCGTCTGCTCTCGTCTGGCAAACCGAGCAGATCAGGCTCCAAGGAGGAGTGTGTTGAATCCCTGGGCCAACAGGTGCCAGGATTAATCCCATCCCATGCCAGGGCTGCCATTGTCTCGGGAAAATGAGCACACCGCAGCCCAAGCACGCCCACTGCTGCCTGAGGGGTGAGGGGGGACCGGCGTGGCACCCACAGGCCCCGCACGTGGCTGTACGTGCTTGCTTCTGACAGGCCTGTGCTCTTGGGCCAGCTGCACTACCTTTCCAGGCTCAGTTTCCTCCTGGACAGAAGAGATTGTCTATAATGCAACCAGCCCTCAATAATATCTGGAGGCTGAAAAGTGACAACCCAAAGTCCACGAAACAGGCACACACTCCTAGCTCAGGGCAGGTGTTCACGCAAAGGAACTTTGAAGTTCAGTGCAGACTTGCTCGGGTCTTGGGGCCTTGGTACGGTTTTTGAGCAGCATTAAATGAAGGTGGCATCGGGCTAGGGCTGCTGAAAAGAACTAAAACTGTTTCAGTGGTAAATCCCATGAGCCAGAAACACTCTGGTAATTTTTATTTGTGGTCGAGTATGAATGGTCAATGTGGGCTCCACCACCGAGAGCCCCGGCAGGAAGCTGACCACCTGAGGAGACCGTCGCACCTCATCCTAACAGGTGTCCTCAGAAATAGTATTTCTAAGACTGAAAATTTTGGCACAGCATAAGGACTCATATTATTTATATGAATTGTGACACAGCTCAGAAAATCACGCAATAATAATATTCTCAAAGAATATGTAAGTAATGGGAAATGCTCAATAAAATAGTAAGTAAAATACCATAGAGAAAAATCTGAATGTACATATTGTATTATCCCTATTCATTTACACACACACACACACACACACTAAAGTATGTCTCAAAATGCTGCTTTCTTCCATTTTCACAATGAATATCAGGTTTTCACCCATAGAAAGGGGATATTGAAGTAAAAAAGTGGCAATGTGGAAAACTGAAACAATGATGTAGAGAAAATCATGAGTAATTCCCCCAAAATACAGAGTAGAAAGTGCCAAGAAAAGAAAACAAGAGACAGCCCAACATTATGGATGCAGTTTCCAACCTGCGGAAGTGGGAGCTCCTGAGAAAACAAGCACAGGGCCCCATGTGCTAACTACAGTTTAGTAGGAGAAAAAGTCCCAGAGGAAGAAAGAGGGGTCTCCGATGAATGGGCGTCACCAAATACTGGGGCCGGGGAGGGAGTTGTCCAAACGAATGGAACAAATGAAAAACGGAGACCTTGGTGAAATACGTGGATTATACAGAAAAAGTAAGTCTGCCACGCGCGTCCAGGCTGCAGTGAGTTGTCACATGGTCCCCTGTGAGCAGCACCCCTCCTCCCACTGCTGATGTGTTTTCTGTCAATATGACTCTGCTCTTTGTCAGAGAAGGACGAGGGTGTGCCCCTGGAGAATCAGGGCGAATGGACCAGGACTGGAAGCCGCCTGCCCCACCAGGATGAGCTGATGGGGCACAGATGGGGGACGGCCCGGGCTGCGGCCCCCTTGCCCTTCCCAAGGCCAGAAGGGCATGTGCACGTGCTGTCTCAGTGTGTCGTCTCTGTCACCGAGGTTGGCCAGGCTGCGTAACCTGTGACCAGGAGGAAACTGTCCGGACCTGAAATACTTTGCATTGGTGAGGAAATCAGCATTGCTGTTGTTAAGTACAGGCCTGGGTCACAGCATCACGTGGAAGCTTTGCCGGCCTCGGAGCCAACGCTCCTCATCAGCTTCCCACTCAGAATCAGTGATGTGATATGGAAAGCCTGAGAGGCGGATGAGGATAGAGCCGGTGGGTCTAAGCCTGGCCACAGCGGCCCACTGGTCTGGAGAAGTCCCATGCGTCATAGCACGTGGCCTGTGTAGCAGAGTGGGGCCGCGATCTCTGCGTCAGAACGACCTGAGGTGCAGGACGGAATGCACACTCCTGGGCCCACCCAAAACCTGCTGAATCCAATTGCTAAGGGCAGAGCCGGGTCCCCACAGTGACTCTGACATATCCTGTGTGGCAGGCAAACGAAAGACCTGCCAAAAGTGTCCATGACTTAATCCTGGAACTTGTGACTATTTACCTGACCTGGAAATGGGGATCTTGCTGATGTGACTAAGTTAAGAATCTCGACCCAGGGGATTATCTTGGATTATCTGGATGGACCCACTCTAATCACATGCACCCTTAGAAGTGGAGAGCCGTCCGTCGTCAGATGGATAGATAACTGTGACCAGGAAGGAAGGGTCAGAGAGATGCAACCCTGCTGGCTTTGAAGATGAGGGAGGGGACATGGGCGAGGAGTATAGGAAGCTTCTAGAAATTAAAGAAGTCAAGGAAAGATTCTCGCCTGTAGCCTCCAAGGTGTCAAGCTTAATTTTAGCCCAGGAAGACCCGTGTCAGATGCTTGACCTACCGAACTCTAAGATGACAGATTTGTTTTGTTGGAAGCCACTAGAATTTGTTACAACAGCAACAGAAAACTGACATTCGGGAGTTAACAAATGCCGGTCTGGCTGAGCAGTGTCAGGTCCGGAAATCGGGAGCTTGCTTCCTGGTTTCCTTTGGCCACGCCAGCCAGGTGGGGTACCCGTACCTCAGTGTTCCCAGTGGTCCAGCGGGCAGAGTGACAGCTGCCTTAATTAGTTCTTGCAGCCTTTGAGAAGGCAATATCTGAAAAGGGAAATCCCCTTTTGTTTCAAAGTAAACAGCGCTTTCCCAATATTATCATCATATACTGGATAAGAGGAAAGGTGTCAGGGAGGGTGGTGGGCTCAGGAGAGTCCATCTTCGCTGCTAGGAGATAAACAAGCACAGAGCCCAAGTCTTCTTAGAGGCATTTGTGCTGCAGCCCCCGCTGGCGCAGACACACTGCCGTCACTGTCATTTGTGTCTGCCGCGTCCCCTGACGTATGCTTTGGCACATGGTCTCTCTCAAGGGTACGTGCCGGATGAAGAGAATGAAGTAAATTGGCGCATAGAAAAGGCAGCATCTTTAGGTGAACTTCTGGCTCCCACAGGCCCAGCACTTTCTAGGAGCCATTGATGCATGTGGCCACAGCTGCCATTGTCTCACTGGGGACAGCCCCACGTGGTGGTGAAGATCACGGCTTTGCCATCACACAGATGTGGGCTCAGACCCCACCTGGGGCGTAGCACCTGGGAACCCATGGGCAGGTTACCGCCCTTCTCTGTGCCTCAGTTTCCTCACCTATACAATAGGGGGCTCGAAATGGCCTCAAATTCCTGTTGTTGTTGTGAGAATTAAGTAACATCTGGCAAGTGCTCAGGCGTGGTGGCTGGCAGCCGGGACACAACGCCAATGTCAGTTGCTGCTGTGTTTCTTACTAGGCACCTGCTAAGTGACAGCCACCATTCTGTGCACGACGAATAGGGCCCTGGAGGACCCGGTATCAAACCTAGATCTGGTTTGCCTGACAGCACAGCCCTGCTCACTCTCCAGAAGAAACAGGAGCGCACCTCTTTTTTCTAAGCCGTGGTCGCTCTGTGGAACCTGCACCCCAGAGGGCTGGGCCCCCACCCGCCCCACCTTACCTGGATCACCCCTCCCCCTTCGCCAGCTTTCTCGGCCAAAAACGCCTCTGGCAGCTGCAGCATCTTCCCCAGCCAGTCCATCATCACCGTCTCCAGCTCCGTGCAGGCCGGGCTTGCAGCCTGTGTGGGAGGGAGGGTAGGCATTACCACAGGCCAGCTGCCCTCCGCTTCCGGTCAGTTTGATAAAGGGATGTGACAGATAGGAATACTCCGTCACTGCTGTCACTTATGTTTTATCAATTTAACAGACGGTTTTAAACATTTTCGGGAGGCCCATCGCGGGTGGGAATTCAGGTGAGGAGGTGAATCTTGGAGATGCAGGGAGAAGCAGCGGTGGAGACGGGACCCGCAGACGGGGCTGGCAGCAGGTCCTTTCCTTCCGTCTGTGGCTCTGGGGCATTACTGGATGATCTGGGCCGGCATGGTGCTGAGAGCCTGGCCCATCCTTGGGATTGGAGGAAACCACACCTCCAGCCGTGCCCACTGTGTGCAAGGGTTTGCACATGTCCCCTGGTGAGCAGGTCATCCCCCCCACCTTTCTCTGCCCTATTAGTTCTCTAGGGGCTGGTGTCGGAACAAGGGGCCAGGTCATGCAGAATTTCAGGAGCAGCAGGAGGGTTTAATCTGCCACTTGACCGATGTTAAAATTGTCCAATCCCAGATGCTATGAGAATGCCAGAGCAGGTCTCAAACAGGTACTCTGACTAGCACTCCTGAGAGAACGGGGGGATGGGGGTCGGCGTAGGCCGTGGGGACTCCTCAGCCCGCCTGCTTCTCTGGTAACCATCCATTTACTCACAGAAGGATCTAGAAAGCCTGCTGGTTGGACCCTCGTCCACAGTCACAGTGAGTGTAAGGGGACTGGACCAGTCAGGAGGTATCCTCTCGGCAGCGGAACTGCCTGGGAACCTTGGATATGTCAGTGGCCTCGTGGTGGAAGCTCTCGAGATGGTGCTCTAAGGACTTTGCTGCACACGGAGGGCAGTTGGCCTTGGCCCCGCCTGAGGATGGATTGAGCCCCCCCACCATGTGTTTGTCAGCGTGCTGCTCAGGGCCTTCAGTCCACGTGTCCACCAGCTCCTGAAGCGCCACAGGTTAGAAAGACAGAACGTTCTCCTGCTCCTCAGCCCCCTCAGAGGGCCCTTCCCATCCCAGTGAAGCCCAACTCCAGGCAGAGGAACCTGCACTCACTGTTAGTGACCCCACACTCGGCCAGCACCACAGCCTAGAGATGGTGTGGCAGCTCTCCAGGGTCCCAGGGAAATCAGACTGTTCTCAGAAAGAATAGACACAAGAGGGGATCGAAGCCATATCACCCTGAAGGGACAGGTCGGCTATGGACCAGCAGATGGAGTCTGCTGCAGTATCTAAGGAAACAAAATGACCTTCAGAAGGGGGCGTGCTCCACGGACACAAAGGAAGGTCAGCGAGGTCACAGAGGCTGTGGCCATACTGCCCCCCTGGTGGAGAGGGTGGCCTCGGGGCGCCTGACAGAGGAGCAGGGCAGAGAGCTGGGGGACACTCCGACCTTCCTGTAGGGCCGCAGCTGCTGACCCCACTCCAGCAACCTGGGACATATGGGGGGTGGGGAGCAGGCAGCAACGGGTCCCAGTGCTGGACACCATGTGTTCATAAACTGCCCTCTCCTTCCCGCGCCTCAGGCCCAGATTCAGTGGAGTCAACACATGAGTTCCCTCAGCGCCGAGGGACAGGCAAGTGGACACTTGGACCCAACAGGCCAAGGGTAGACCTTCACCTTGAAGTTCCCACAGGGTGAGCAGCCAGGGAGCCCTGACACGGTGGGCGGGCATCTCTGTGTCCTCTCTGTGCCTCTGGGGAGCAGGCGTCCAGCCTGTGGGGCTATGCTGGCAGTAGAGCCAGCCCCGCCCCCCTTCTGAGCAGGGCTCTTTCTAGCATTTTGTCCCCAAATGAGATGGGGCTGGGCTGGTGTGCGGGGAGGCAGGAGCTGGCCCCATTTCCAGAGCTGCCCGCTCTGCATCACCGGCATTCCTCATGGGTGGGGCCTGTCCCTGAGAACAGATGGGATGGGACACGGGCAGTGGCATTTCTCAAACTGCAGGTCACCTGGAATGCCTCTGGGCACTTGGTGGAAATGCAGATTTCCAGGCGTGGACTGCAGAAACCCAGGACAGATTTTAATCCAAAGCACAGCCGTGCAGGATTGCCTTTTGGTTGATAACCTTCCAGAACCATCTCTCTATTTCCCTGTGTTTCACTTCCTTATGAGGCATCCTCTCCAGGGGATGAATCCTTCTCCGCTCCCACAGGGGCACTGCCACCTGATGTCACCCTCTGAAGCCAGGCGCATGTCCCTATAGCAGGGCCCCTGGGTCACCCCGTCACTTACCCAGGAGAAGCCGATGCAGCCAATGGCCCCACATAGCATGTCCGCGAGCATGGCCGGGTACGAGCTGGCCGTGGGAAAGTAGGCAAAAAAGTAGGGGCTGTGCCAGTGGGTCACCTGCACGGGAGACAGGCGGTTACTTGGGTACAAGGGGAACCCCCCTGCAGCCCAGGACCCAGGACCCTTAGTTTGCCACAGCGAGTGGCAACAACACTGTATTTGACATTCTGGGCAGGAGTGCTTGTCAGGTGCAGCTTGCACCCGAGGCTCATCTCTTTGTGTTAGAAACCTGGTTTTCTAAAGTGCTCCACAAAAGCAAAGTCTGAATCAGAAAAATTATGAAAAAGGACTGAATTTTGAGGTTTCTTCATCTGGCCTTATTGCCACCTCTTTCCCTCCAGCTCAGCGTGGCGCCATCATCCCTCAGATGCCTGGTCCCCTCTGTGCCCCAGCCCTGCCAGGCAGCAGTGAGGCCACACCTGGCATCAGAAGCAGGAGGGGACATGCAGGCACACCCTTTCGGGGCGCGGGAAGGTCTTCGAGGTGACTGTGGCTGGCTGGGAGTATCTCAGAGTCTAGGAAGAAGATGGGGGAAGGAGAGAAAATGTGGGGGTGTGGCCCAGTTTTGGCTTCTTTAATTTCTTGTCCATGACATGCCTGTCATATGAGAGCAGAATAAATCCCTGAAAACACCCCCACCCCTCAGAGCAGGAGGGGAGGGGCCAGGCATGGTCATTCAGTCTCCACTCGGGTTACAAGCTCTTACTTGTTGTCCAGGAGACATGATCCAGCAGCCTACCCCCCCCCCGCCCCCAACCTCAGTACTCTTTAACCCAGCATACATCAGCTGCATGGGGGCTGGGGGCACCCCTGGACAGCCAGCCGCTTGGATTTTCTGGGTGACCTCAGGCCGTGGAAAGCACCACTCTGAGCACCCACATCCTCTCAGGTAAAACAAAGTGTGCACCCAGTGTGTCTCCCAGGGTCCCCTTCACCAGGCCTGTCTCAGACTCCTCCAGCCTGTGGGGGTGTTCTGCCAGCATTAGTCACTTTGAGTCTGGGCCAAAAGGCAAACATTCCTTCACGGATAACACCAGTTATTAACTGTCCATTGTGAGACGTGGCATGGAGACCCCAGAGTGTGAAGGTAACCGAGTGGGAGGGCTCCCAAACCAGGAGAGTTCAGCAGGGTTTGTGGTCATGGGGACTTAAGACTGGGTCCCACAGCAACTCGGCCACCCCCACATCTGCAGGACGGGGGCAGGGAAGGCCCTCAGGAGGACAAAGCGATTCAGCCTGGTGAGGCGTGGCGGGGGTGCAGGAGAAGGGGTTTCTCTGCAGACGGAAGAGCGGGGGCTGTGGGGCTGTGAAGGGCTGGGGAACGGTCTGGGGAGTGGGGGCACTCAGCTCAGTTGGAGCTTGCAGGGCTGAGGCAGGAGAGGCTGGGGGAGGGCTGAGAGGGCCCTGAGGAACAGCAGGCTTAGTGGCCAGGCCCACAGTGTTTTCAGGGGCCTGGAAAATATTGTAATTTCATTTAAAAATCAAAAGGATAAAAGTAAACATTCAGGTCAAAGAAAAAAAGCACTCCGTAATGTTAATACGCGTACTTTTAGCAATGTACTCCTGGAGCATAATTTTCCATATTTCTGGGGTGGAGGGGCGCAGGGGAGCAGGGTGTGGCCAGGGCCTCCTGGCCCCTTCCGACCCTGGAGGCCTCTCTCTACCTGCCCTGACACCTGGGAAAGGACAAGAGTGATTCTTGTCTAGGGACACCAGCCCCTTTGCTTTCAGTCTCAATGAACACTCAGCACTCGAGATGGCTGTCCCTACACTAGCCATCCAGTGGCGCCCAGAGATCTTAGCTGCTCTCCCTGCAGTCACACAGCCAGCACCAGGAGGGGCTGGAATTCCCCCCAGGGCCCTGCCCCCAGCCTCGCACGTCCCGCACAGCTCTGCACGGTGAGTGCCCCCATCTAACCGAGTGCAAAGAATCCCGCAGTCTCTCTCGTAGGTTTGTGTTCCCCAATTCCTGTGTGGAAGCCCCAACCCCCAATGTGATGCTTTGTTGGGGGATGGGAACTTTGGGGGTGATCAGGGTTTGATTAGATCATGAAGTGGGCCCCTCGGCAGGGAAGAAGCTGCCATATGCAAGCAGGAGCCGGATCTGGGGGCACACTGATCTGGGACCCCAGCCGCCGAGCCCAGAAGCACATGTTTGTTGTGTGAGCTGCCCAGAGGCGACCTTTCTACGGCAGCTGGAGCAGACCAGGACCCCACCTGCTGACATTTAACTGCACCTCCCCCTGGAGGGGCTGGAAGCCCAGGGCTTAGTGTGTTTGCACAACCTCTCAGCAAGAACAACTTCTCCGTGAGAACCAGACCCTGCGCTTGGCTCAGAGCGCAAATGTCAGGGAAAGTCTCCTGGGAGGAGGGAGTGAGAGCAGAGGGCTGGATCCCAGGCTGCTGAGCAGTGACGTCCCAGGGCTGGGGCCCTCCTGCCCCCTGGTCACTGGTCTAGGGGTTGCCATCCTGTCTGAAAACGAGGGGAAGGGATCGAGGACCTGAGGCCGCCTGCCACGCTGGTGCTCCAGGCGAGCCCCCTGCAGGGAAACCCTGTGCACACAGGAAGCTACAGGGTGATCCTGTGCCCACAGGCCCTGGTCCTGCGACCCCTGTCTGCAGCCCCACCGAGCACCATACGCCAAGCTCAGCTTCTGCACCTTCGCATCGCCCATGCTCAAATAAAATAAATAAACCATTTCTTACACAGAGCGCCTTGCCCTCTGCCAAACACAAAATTGTAGGAAAATGCTTCATTTTGAGCGATGGACTGACTTGAAACCAGCCACCTGGGTCTTTCCTCCTGCAACCACCATGACCATATGTATACCGGGGTCTCAGGGCAGGGGACTGACCTGGGGGCTGCAGGCAGAGCTCACTCACTGCCTGGAACACAGACCTGCGCTGCAGTTCTGGCTCTGTCAGTTAGTAGCTGTGTGACCTCAGCCTAATTACCTAACCTCTCTGGGCCTCAGTGGCCCGAGCTGTAAAATGGAAATGGTAAGGGTTTCTGTCCAATGAGATGGTGGTGAGGAGTAGGGGAAATAGTACATGTGAGTCACCTGATTCCCAGCATTAACCCCAGTCCTCCCGTTTCCAACCTTGACACACTTACTCCTGGCATGATTATCTTCTCAATGTCACTCACGATATCCTCATACTTGTCTGGCTCCTGGGGTGCGGAGGTGGGGATCAAGGGACGTAGGTAGCCGGGTTCCACGTCGGGATAGACCTGGCGTCCTTCAATACCTTCTATGTAGTCAGCCACATAATCCACCATCTCTTTCCCTCTCCTTCTGAATTCACTGGCGTTCATGGTGACTGGACTTTGTCAGAGGTGAGAACTGTACAGAGAGAAAACAGAAATCAATGGGCCAACATGAACCTTTAAACTGCAGCAGGGTGAGTCCAAGCAAACCGACTGCTAGGGTCACCTGGGTGATGGCCCAAATACCCCAGGGGCCACCAGACCCCGCGGCAGGAGTGTCTTGGTATAGAAGTTACCCCTGGTCATTCGCAGAATGTGAAAGAATTCATGAGACTCTAAAAAGTGAGAAAGCAAGGAAAGGTTTATTGAAAGTCAAGAATAGAGAGAGAGAGAGGGGGAGAAAGAAGGAGAGAGAGAGAGAGAGAGAGAGAGAGAGAGAGTTCTGTTTGGAAGAGAAATACTGGCAGAGGGAGTTTTGCCAGGGCAGTCTGATGGAAAGAGCTGCAGTGGGTTTCTGTTTAGTTGGGGTTTTATATTTTTTCATGCAGGATGGAGGATGCTCATCTGCTTGCAGGGGGGCTGCCATTATAATTGTCTTCTTCCGGGAACTGTCCTGTTTCCATGTATGATGGATGTCAGCTTGCAGGGGATTGCTGTTGCGACTGGGAACTGTTCTGTTCCCACCTGTGATGGACGTAAGGTGCTTTTCAGCTTACAAGTGCAGTGCTGGCCCAGGGATTCAGAGCCAAGTGGTTAATTTTTAAGCTCGTTCCTGCCAGCTCACAAGCTCACTCCCATTAACTCTTTGCCTGTCCCATCCTGCCAGCTCACAAGCCCGCCCCTGTTAACTTTTTACTTGTCTCATCAAGAAGTGCTTTCCTTCCATGTCTGCATGGCATGGAAGTGACACTGGATCCTGAGATTGTGGCAAAATGTTTCTACTAACATTTTAGTTTCTCCTAACTAACATGTTCACCAGCTATTCAACTGAAGACAATGCTACGTCGTGTTCTTTCACTGTCTGCAACTGGTGAAATGGACACACATTCATTTTCATGGTCCATCTCAAGTTAATGACAACCACTGTTCTGTCTTGGCCCTTCCTAGCTGCTGGAGAAAGTGCTTTTAACCATCTGAGTCTCTCTCCGCATCTGAGAAATGAAGATAATAAAGTTGCACTGAGGAAGGAACGAAGGCGTCGTCACACCGCATGTGTGAAGCACGAGCCTGGGACAATGTACCCGTCAGGGCTAGAGTCTGTTTCCATTCTCTGCATTCCTCACCAGACACAGACACACCTCTGTGTACAAACTTCATCTCAGAAATAATGCTTTCTTTGCTAATCACATAAGTAATATACAGGCAATTCTGGTTATCCGTGGTAGTACGGGACTATAAAGTCTCCGAGAATACTGAATAAACAGACACTGAGCCATGGCCCCTTATGCAGGGCTAGGTCCCTGCAAGTCACTGGTAACGTTGTTATCAACCAATCAGTACAGAACCTTTCTAACGTGTGTTTTTTAATGATAGTTTAACATACACTGGTTCATTAACTTAGAACGCGTGGCCAACAGCACCGTAATACATGCGGTTTTACGTAATACATGCTGAGTGAAGCTTATCTACACAGGTATTTTCTGCAGAGAGCACATCACAGCCTTCGTGTATGTAGGAACCCTAGACAGCACTTCAGCGCTATATTTGCAGACCATTTTAAACAGTGACATAACTAAGAATAAGAGCAAAATACGTAGAATGTGGCACCAAACAGACTACTTGTTGAAAAACAAGGCAGAGGGCATTGCCAACTTGCCTTGCTCAGCTGGGTGACTCAAATTTCCCATTCCGCTGCATATGTGCAAGTCCACGAATGGCCACAAAAGCACCACAAGTATTGACTTTGGGATTACAAAGGAATTTTAGCAAGTAGGTGAATTTGCATATAGGGAATCTGTGGATAAGAATCAACTATATTTTCAAAACAGAAAACTTGAGCACCACAAAGAAAAATATCCACCTAGAATCCTATGACTCAAAATTCTGGCACGTGTCCTCCCAGAATGTTTCCTATATTTGTAAGAGACAATTGTATGCTAAGCAAGGGATGCATTCCTGAATTCCTGCCATAGTTCCAAGCTTTATAATTCAAGATTGACATTCCCATGGGGGACAATTCCACATCCACTGTAAACAGCGTGGGTGATAATCTTGATATCATATTCCCAGAACTTCTTCTTTGTTTCCCATTGTCTATGCTGGGTTTTTGTCTTGTTTTGACAATTTTTATGAAGTTAAAGGTGTTTAAGAGAGATCATTCACCAGAAACTTGTTAAAGACAGCAAGACAGATTTTTTTTTTTTTAAGACTACTGCAATAGGGGAGAGAGACTAAATTTAACCCCCAATGTAACAGAGGCAAGCGGGGATTGATAGCCAATGGGTAGGGTAAGAGGGTAGATGGAAACTTACTAAAAGCCAACTTGGACAGGTGTCCAGAGGAAGAGCTCCACTGGGTATCCAAGGTAGAGGCCTCCTGGATAAACTGGCTTAGCAGGATTCTCTGACAAAACTGGGCTCATCATGATAAAGTGGGGACCTCGCTGGTACGAGGGCTCAAAGAAGCCTGACTGAAGAGGGTTTCTGTCAGATGTGAATCAGTTTGAAGATGCCTTTCCTTTCCTGAGCATTCTGTCCAATGTTCTTTGTTCAGAGTGTTTTCAGCTACACAAACAGTGTAGCTGACATTGAAGGGAAGATTTTAGGTTTTGTAAGGCTGATTATTATGTCAATGTTCAATGTTATTGGGTACCTTTTTTCATCTGGTGAATGTAGGCGTGACAGCAGTTAGGATAGAAGATAAGATTCTGAGTTACAGCCACAAGGAATGACAAAATAACAGCAGGAGAAAAACTAAAGTGCATGTTTGAAGTTCCACTGCATCTTTGTATGTCATAGCCCAGGGCCAAGAAAAGTTCTGCTTGTCATCCAAATGTCACGCCCTGTTTCCAAAGCATCTCAGTGCAAAGCCACACAGCTTGGAATGTGTAGCTTCCAGTTTACAATCCCCTGGGCCTGCAGCCTTCGAAATTAAGTTTTCACTTGGAGTGACTGACAATTTTGAATTTTGCACAAGGAGTAAAATTTGGTTTTCCATCAAGTGGAAGTATTTCATGTTGACATGGTTCAAATGCAACCCCAAACTGAATCCAACTGCAGGTCTTCTTGCCTGCTTGCTTTTTCCACTCGGCAATTAAGAGCACATTTCCCATGACTTCAAATCCTTTTCTATGGTATGATTTCTCAGGATCGTGTGGTGTTTCACAGTTGGAATGTCCAGTATTCACAGTGTGCATTGGTGAACATTTGGGTCATTTCAGATTTTCACCCAACGGCTGACACTTGAGGATCAGGAACCAAGGTCTCTGACTCCATGTTTGTCAGCTGCACGACCTGAAGTAAATGGCTATTGTGGTCGATGTCAACTAAAAACAAAAATCATGATAACAGTACTACCTCAGGTAACTTTTTTGTGATAATTTGATAAGTAATGGGGACAGCCTAGCACAGATGCACAAAATAAACATTCGATAAATTAGTGATTAGCTTTCCTATAAAACACAGATGTGCAACCTCATATTTAAATTTCTGCACCTTGTTTTGCATTTAAAATTTGTAAAAGGAAGAACATATCTTATAATTTCTTATAGAGAAATACATTTTTAGCCTACTTAAATTATATGACCAAATTTGTCCTCAGAATTTTTGGTTTTTTATTTTTATTTTTTTGATTTACCAAAATACTCCGCCACAGGGAGAGAATGAGAATCCTCCTTTTGCCATACAATCACCAACATTGGATTTGAGTTCTCATTTTAGGCTTTGCAAGTCTGATAGGCATTAATGATTTCATTTTATTTTTATTAATGCGGTTCAACAGTTTTTCTACAACCTCTTTGTCATGTGCAGTGATGTTTGCAGGAATTGCTTGTTCATTGCACTCTTTTCCACTATTTTTATTTAATTGCAAAATCTCTAATATGTTCACCCTGATGTCTGATAGATTTTGCAGATGATTTCTTCATTTATGTTGGACATAATTTTGCTTATAATTTTACTCTGACCTATAAAAATGTCAGTGTTTATGTAGTCAAATCTCACGTTCTCACCTTTTACAACTCGCACAGTGGGGTGACTGTGACAAATGGCTTTTAAAATAAATATTCAAGCAACCTCTCTTTGTTCAACGGAGGGGCAAAGCACGTAATGCACAGGGGAACTCAGTGAGGTGCTGTGTAAGGTTAAGGAAAACGTGTGGGTGCTGGGGAGAGCCGCTGCTTCCGTCTCACGGCGAAGGAAGAGCACAGGGGGCCAACCCAGGGTGCCTCAGGGAAAAACACACCGACACACACCAATGTGTCCCCAAAAGAAAAAGCCCCAGTCAAACTGTAAGCTGACACCTGGTTATTCTTTGCTGCTTATTTCCCACAAAGACTTTCTTAGGAGGCTCTTGGTGCAAAGCCGGAGAATCCTGTGCTCATTTTGTAGCTGTTTGATTTTTTTGTGCTCTCAAGATGGGCAAATATTGACTGGCAGATGTAGCTGATGATACAGGCTATGACTGATGCCTTTCTAGGCCTTGGAACAACTCCTGTTGACATGTGGTGGTGGTGGCGGTGCTGGCCAGCAGCTGGGCTCCCCGGCATTTTACGGGCAGCCCCGTCCACACGGCATGGGGTGGTGAGCCCGTCTCAGGCTGGACATTTGGCCCAACATCTCCTCCATCAGTGAGGGGCCCAGCCCAGCCCCCGCCCCAAGTGCTCAGGGAGGTTTGTGTGCCTGTGTGTGCCCACACACCTCCTGACTGACTGGGGTTGCTTGTTTTGGGTGATTTATCATCCTACTGACAGCCTCTGTTAACCGAGGGACTCCCCAATGGAGCAGGGTCCTCAGCTCTTTATTTTTTCTTTATCAGCACCAACCACAGACCCTGGACAACCATGAAGACTGTGAACATTTCCTGGATGAGGGAGGAATGCGTGAAGGAATGAACGGAAAATCTTTCGGTTCTCTGAACATTTTATTGCTCAAATATGCTGCATTACATCCTACTCTCTGTCTTTAAGACAGCCAGAACCACCAGCCCATCACGTGTCTGCCACAAAGAAGCCATAGGAGACCATTATGACCCAGAATTCAGGACAGAATTAGGATCCACCCCCACCCAGGCCTCTCAAGTCCAGTTCATGCTCAGCCTCTGGCCTTCCAGGCCCAGTACCAACTAGGCCTTTGGCTTTCAACTTGAACTTGGACTCCCCTCTCCTCTGGCCCCAGAAGTCCCTGAGGTCTGAGTTGGAAACACTCCCCTTCCTGGATCACTAGAATCTAACTCCCACCACAGTGATTGGCCAGAACCCAACCAGGCCCTCGATGTTTCATTGGCAGTGGGGGTGGTATTGAGCGTGTGGGACCTTGATGCAGAGCTTTTGTGGTGACACACACCCGAAATGCACGGGACCAGCCAAGTCCTCTCTCTGAGTGCCTGGTCATTCAGTCCCTCTGGGAAGGGGGGGGCCACAGAGGCACTGAGTCTGTCCGTGCTTCTGCCTATTGGTGCACTCCGCCACGGTCTCACTTCAACCCTGGGGCCCTGCAGACCGCGTTCAGCCTTTCCTGGCTTTCATTTTCTGTCTTGATAAAAAAGTGTTTACGTTTGTTTTACACTATTCCAGGAAAAATGAACCATAAATCATGACTCAAGAAACACGTGTGCTTCTGGGACTGGGAGGTTTTGTCTTTCTTTTTCCCCTGGAGCACAGAAGTATCAATCCAGCACAGAACTAATCTGACTGCTTTTCCCCTGAATCAACTGGTTTCTTGATGAGTAGTTTTCTCTGTGCATACAGGGACATAAATAAACCCAGCAGGACTCAAGCTTCCAGCTAAGAGCATCAGGGAGTGTCTAGCAATGAGAAGTTTCTGATGGTATGAACAACTGTTCATTTGCCTCAAAGCACTGAAGACCCTAGCTAACGTCAAGTTATTTAGAACTTCATAGGACTTAGCATGTTTGTCAGAGACTGAAGCAGTGGACGTTCACATCAAGACCACGAGAGGCCTGGGCCATCCCCAACGGGTCACGGGGCCCCTACCCCAGCTACCATGTTGCTGGTGCACATCTGCAAGCTTTCTGCGACTCCCTCTCAGCCTCCGTGAAAACGAGAGTGTGTGACATGCTTTCCGCAAAGTGCTGTGGGGAGGAGTCACCGGGGTTACGTGTTAAGCTCCTGACACTACGGTGGTGTTGTCACACGTTTTCACTGCTGTAGGAGAAATGGCATATGGAGGAGAGGGGTGACGTGGGAACTCTGTACTTCCTGCTCAACTTTTCTTTCTGTAAACCCAAAATTGCTCTAAACAAGTCTATTGCTTTTTTAAAGTAAATATAAATTTACTAAGCTGAGCAAATGCACCTCATGCTGTGATTTTAGAGAACCAGCTCCTTCCTCTCCTTGCATGAAACATGCTTTCACTCACATTTCTCTTCCATGGATTTCAGGCCCATCTGTTCACACAGTGGCAATCCTGCAGTTTTGCTCTGGGGCTGCTTCCCAAGCGTGAAGCTGGTCAGTAGGGAAGCTGAGGCAGAAGCCGTGTTTCCTGCCAACCACTCTGTCCTGCAGGCCAAAGTCCCCAAATGGTGCTCCCACTAATGAAGCAGAGACCTCACCCACACCCCCTCCCATGTTCTTCCCCTTACACAAGTACGTTTTGTAAATTGGGGCATTCTTGTTGAAATAGGGATCCTCTCATAGGTTTGGAAATGGGTTAACACTTACATGAAGTTACATGAGCCAAGTACTATGGCAAACTGTGCCTGTGTGTCCTTATTTCATCTTTGTGATGACATCGTCAGGACCTTCATCGCTGCCTTCAACAGGCGAGAAGGCTGAGGACAGAGAGACTGAGCAACTTGACCCAGAGTGCACATCTGGCCAGCAAGGTCAGAGCCACCGCAGGACCCCACACCCTGACCATTGCTTGGCACTTTCTGGCTGCAGTGGACTCCAGCACAGATGCAGGGTGTGCCCGGCAGTTTTGGCCAGAGTATAGGCTGACAAACCTTGTAAAAAGCAGGACTAAAACTCAAGATTAGAAACTCAGAAAACCAGTTTCTCCTTGATCCTCCAGTAACGATTTCCTGAGTACCCCCTGGAGGCCACACTGGGCATGGGACAGCTCCCCTGTCTCCATGTTCCTGACAGACCAGAAGACAATGGGCCTGTGACAGCTCCTGGCTGAAAGTGTGCCATGGCGGAGCCAGCGGACCTAAGCTCCTTCTTCCATCTGCCAAATGGCCACAACACGAAGCGCCACACAGAACTCTAAACAGGACACAGGACCATTTCTATGGCTGGTGCTCCCAGCGAGTAAATCCTCTCTCCCCGCTCCATGCCACATCAGCATCTCAGAGGAGTCTGCTGTCCAGGGGAGAGAATAGCAAAGGCTGGAGCAGACGCACAGGGGCTTCCACCCGGTCAGTACTGGGCATCCAGGAAGCCTGCTCCTGCCTGGCCAGCCCGGCCAGGATTGGAAGGTGCCCTGCCACACTTCTCAGGCTCACAGGTTATGCTTCCTCTTAGTGGCCACTGGGCATACAAAGAACAGCAGATCTGGTCCTGGGTAAACGGGTTTGAGCCCTGGCTGTCAGCCCACATCGTGACCTCTCCCAGCCTCAGCCTCAGTTTCCGCCCTGGTGCACAGGGCAGCGAGATGCGGCGGGCAGAGGGCACCCTGGACCGTAACGCTATCTGAGTCCAGTGTGCATTGTCACTGATGTTGGGGGAGAGTCAGAAGCCTCTTCTCCTGAGCCATCGGCTCATCTGGCACTGACAGGGCACTAGGGTCCTGTGAGAGAGACGGGCACAGATGAAGCTTCAGGGGAAAGCCTGGCTCCTCGGATGGGAAAAGAAGGGACCTCGTGCCACCGTCTGCTATTCATTCCCCACTTACCATACAAGCCCCACCTCAGTATTCTCCCGGCCAACAATTCTCTATGGAAAGGAGCCATTAAGAAATTGTCATGATTTTCGATTGTACTCCCATGGGAAAATACTACGATTTCCACTCACATCCCTGTAATCATATTGCGATATAATGTAAAGCTATTGAAAAATTCTTAACTTTTGCAATTTCAAAAGAAAAAAAAGTCAGCAACATGAAACTTGTTGATATTATTCCAATATACTCCTGATTTCAGACAATTCAAATAGTTGTCTTCAGGATAAGCACATTACTTGGTACCCTTTCTCCATTTTCTCCTCCCACGTGTCTAATTACAATATGCATAATTACAATTACAATATGCATAATTACGCTACATAACTACAATATGCAGAATTATATTAGCATGGTGCTCACCTTTATCCTTATGAAAACTGCTGAGCCCAGATGTCCCTGTGTTCCTGGGACACTACCACCTCCCATTTGGTTTGTCAGCTGGTAGCTATTGGGGATGGCAGCACAGTTATGAAGACAACGGCAGGGCCACGGCATCAGGGTGTGCATGGCTTTGTTTCCATATTAAATTTATCTCTCAACCGTATTAACTCCCCAATGAAATGATGAGGGGTGCATTTCTCAGTTCTTTCGCCTGTTGCCCAATTTCTTTCCACAAAAACTAAAGTGATATAAAATGTCACCCACTGTCAGGCATAGTAGTCATGAAGACCCCATCTCTGCTAGCTATTATCATTCATTCATACTTTACACCGAAATTAATTAAGTTTTAAAAATCAAATTTAAAATCATTCAAATTGTATCATTTTCTTTCTTGTTCGCTATTCTAAAAAGTTCATGGAATCACTGCCCAGTAATTTTAGTTTTAATACTCCTTCTGTTTCCATTTTAGTGTTATTCCAGAAAAAAATTCTTCTTCAGTGGAAGGACCCCTGCTCTGCGTTACCATTTCCCCCCTTATTTTTTCCTCAATTCTTTCCTCCCTTTCTCTTATTCTCTTGAAGTCACATTAATAGTTCACAAAAGGTCACAACCATCTGCCTTTTCTATAGACTGGAGTCTATTAAATTACGTTCGAGTTGGCTGCTTCTTTTCATCACAGCTGCAACATCTGTGGCTGGGGCTGATTTATCGCCTGTTATGACACTTGTCGCTGGGAGTCCATTCATTGTGCTTTGGCACACCCTTCGGGGAGTCTCTGTGTTTTCACAAATCGGTTCAGTGGGAAATACTGACTCCTTGATTCACTGTGGACTTTTCACTACTCTCTGGGCACGGGTGCTGGCCTTTCACCAGCGTGGCTGAGAAGCCTGCGTTTGCACCCCTTCCATCCCCCAAGTCAAAGCCTGCGAGCACACTGGCCCTTGTTGTCACACCCTACGGCCCAACAAGCCAAATGAATCAGTATTTCCCAACCTCCTGCTCAGCTTGGGTAGGACTTACCTCACTTCACATTCTCAACAGTACTGCCAGGCATTGTTGTTACTGCCGGCCACCAAGGTTCACAGGGGCTAGTGCCTGGCCAAGGCCACACAGCCGGTCACGGAGCAGCGAGCGCGGGCATCTGTGATTGTGCCGCCGCCGCCCCCCCACACACACACACAAATACCGGTGCTGTCTGCCGCCTATGTCCTCACATGGCCTGTGCTCTCCGGCCTGGGCTGGGAGGGTCACCGCCTGCCACCAGAGTGTACTCAGGGTCCTGCCCTGTCAGTACACACAGAGGAGGTGCCCCAGAGGAGCAGTGAGCCCCAGCTGGGCTGATCCCCAGGAAACAGAAACGGGCAGAGGCTGACCAAGTTCTGCTGTCCCACGCCCCCTTCCAAAGGGACAAATACTGAGTAGCTACTGCACACAGGGCACCCACGTAAGCACTTTACCACCAGTCTCTCAGTCTTCACAACAGCTCTGTGAAGAGCAACGCCATCCCACCCTAGAAATGAGGTGACAGGCTCAGGGAGGCAGGGCTGTGTAAGCCCACACAGCTCACAACGCTTCCATATGCGGTTCTGTCAAGTCTCGGGACCAGAAGGCTTCCCTCTGGCTGGAGCCCCAACGCCCGCCGCTTCCAGGGACCCCCAAAGCCACTGGAGAACACAATGGAATGGGAGTTGTTCTCGGAGCCGCGTCCAATCCACTGTCCGCATGGGCCCGCAGCATCGTCCTCCAGGGACCCCATGAGCACCCACAGAAAGCTCAGGACCACCCTTCTAAAACGCCACTGGGGTCTCCTACAGCCATCCCCATACTTCCCTCCAGACTCCAATGGAGTTTCCAAGAGGAGAGGGGGAAACCTTCAGAAAGTCATCTTGAAGAGGGGAAAGCATCAATGGAGGTGTAAAGAGGATTTGTCTTATTTTTGCTATTTTAACTAAACAGGCTGTGTGCCCAGACAGGGGAAGGAAAGAGGCGACAGTGAGTGACACAATTTTGTGTCTTTCAAAAACATGCAGACATCCCCCATCTTGCCTAGATCCGAATTGTTCCAGGATGTCCGCTATCCTTGCCAGGACATTATGGGTCACACCCAAGCAGAAAGAGGGGGGCTTTTAGGCTGCAACTGTCACCTTTGCTTTCAGTTCCCTTTAGGAGGAAAATACTGATGTGAATGAGCAATCGGCTGTGAGCAGCGTTTAAGAGAGAGATGGGATCAAGGGAAAAACCCAGGCCAGCTGCTGCGATTTCCCTTGGAAACTGGAGAAAACCAGATACCGTGTTTCCTCGAAAATAAGATCTAACTGGACAAGCCCTAGCATGATTTTTCAGGATGACATCCCCTGAACAGAAGCCCTAATGCGTCTTTTGGAGCAAAAATTAATATAAGACCCGGTCTTATTTTCAGGGAAACACGGTATTGGGGCACAAGGACTACTCACAGCATTTTCAAGCTGCTCCTGCTTTCCGAACTGCAGTTCACTTGCTTATTAACAAGTGTTCCATTGTGCCCACCTGCCCGGTCCTTCACTACCAGGCTGTACGAGGCCGTCTGGCTCTCTCCCCTCCACAGCTGAGAGCAGGAGCCGGGCGTGTCTAACTGGCTCAGCCCTCTCCTTCCACCCATCTCCTGGCCCTGTGGGCTCCAGATGCACCGTGAACCATCTGGAAAACAATTCCCACTCAGTTACATCTTATCAAGGCTCAGAGAACACGGGCTAAAAACCACCACAAGTTTCCAAGTCTTCCTGACTTGTTCCTCAGAGATGACACACGCAAAGCAGTCGACTCAGCTTGGCACCTGTTCCCTCACCAAGTTCCTAGAACACCCCCACCTGCACTCAGCTGGATGACAAATCAACCCAGCCGGAATCCACAGGCGAAGCTCCCTGCAGTCCCCAAACCCGGGGTCACGGCCCCAGGAGCGGGCTCTCGGGTCTGGTCCCAGGCTGTGAGGACAAAGAGCATACTCACAGGCAGCCAGGATTTCCTTGTGCTCTGTCCTCGCTCTCTCTCCTCTCCCCGGTGACAGTTAAAAGGCACAGAGGATGAGACTGCCATTTATGTAGACAGAGTGTCCGCCTCCCCCAAGCCAATCAGAGCCAGTGGCTTGTTTGCCGGCAGCGTCGCCCCCTCCAGTCGCCTCCTGCTCCACCCCCAACCCAGGACATAAGGGCTGGGAAGGGCAGAGCAGGACCTAGGGGACAGCAGAACCTGCAAGGGCTTGGGGGCAGGGGGGGGGGAGCAAGAGGGCAAGGGAACGGCGCCCTGTGTTCCAGCTCACTGTGAAGAACCCAGGACTCAGCTGGCTCTCCTGGAGACCCCGGGCAACCTCTGAGCAACCCAGGCTCCCCGGCTCTGTTCCAGGGTGATGAGGAGCTGGCCTGGACCTGGGAAGCCTGGAGCTCTGGCTCTGCGACAGCAGTGGACTCTGGGCTGGGCCAGCTCCCCCACCCTCTCTCCTGGCACTACTGGGACCTCATACTAGGAGGGACAGAGGCTCGGTGTGCCATGCCTCCTAAGCTCCTCACTCTAAATGGGAGAAAGAAGCAGATGCCGGTGAAGATTTGAACCCAGGTTCATCTGATTCGAAGCCCGTTCCATTACCCCTGAAACTACCAGCATTCAAAGCACAGATTTCTTCCAACTGTGCTGTGGGCTCTCTCCCTCCTCCACTGCCTGGGTGGGCTTATCAGTGCAGGAGGGCGTGGTTCCTTTCTCTGCTAAGGGGAGCACAGAGCCCAGTGGACCTGGAAAGGGGGTCTAGGCAAGCTCACTCAGCCCAGGCCAGGCAGTGGGCTCCTCTGCTCCCTCCACACCTACACACGCATGCATGCACACACCACACACGCATGCACACACATTACGTGTACTCCCCACACACAGATACACACACTCAGGGCCTGGGTCAGGAGCCAGGAACTCCACCTAGAAAGCCACCCACCCTAGGTTTAGTTATGTAGCATCTCGTCACAGAGCGCAGTACTTTGTGTGGTGGAGACGTGTGGGGGCTGAGTGGGCCAGGGAAGGCGGCCTCCAGGGCACGGAGGCTTCTTAGCAGGTGGGAGGGCTGTCCAGGGACCAGGCTGACACAGCGCCTCAGCAGAGGATGGGGGCTGGGCATGGACATCAGAGCAGCCAGGCCATTAGGCCCTGCGACTGTGTGTGAGTGTGGGGACAGGACCCAGCTCTGCAGGGGGCACGTGTGCAGGGCGCTAGCAGGAGACCTGGGGCCATTGCCCACTGCAGGGAAGCCCCTCCCAGCACACAGCTCGGCCCAGCACAGGCCGTTGGTAAACCCTGGATGATACATGGAGCCCACGCAGGTGGGGGGGTATAGGGTGGTGCTAGGCTGACACTCAGCAGTGACCTCTGGACCAGGGGCTGGGAAGAGCGTGAACTCTTCCATCTCACAGTCACTAGTAACATCTGGCATTTATGAAGTTTCTATTATTGGCATATTTACAGCATTCAATCCCTCACAAGGACCTTACAAGGTAGATATTATCATTATCCCCATTTTACAGACGAGGAGACACCGGCACAGAGAGGTTAGGACATTTGCCCAAGGTCACACAGCTAACAGGTGGCTGAGCGGGCATCACCCACACTCCTTACCGGCAGGCCAGCCTGTCCTCCTGCCGGGAGTGGCTGGGTCACTGGTGTCGCAATGCAGGATGGCAGGCAGATCACGAAAGAACACGCACAGAGAGAAGGCCCTGTGCGCGGCGCTGGGCGGGGGTGGCGGGCCCAGCCCGGAGCCCGGAGCCCGGAGCGGAGGCTGCAGGGGGCGGGGCCCGGACGGGGCTCGCGTGGAAAGAGGAGCCCGGAGTCGTGGAGCGGGGCCCCGGGGTGCGTGGGTGAGAGCCCTGCCGGCTTCGCTCACAGTCAGCCGGGCAAGCGCAGGAGAGGCAGCCAGGCTTCGACTTCAGGTGGGAAGGAAACGCGGGCGCGGGGAGGAGACTGGCGCAGGTGAAAACAGACGTGGGGCGCGAACTCCGCGCGGGAGCGGCCCCCGCCACCCGCGAGGCCGCCGTGGGCCAGCGCTGCGCCGCCCACGGCACCGAGGACGGGGACTCACGCGCGGGGCGGGCCAGTGGGACGCAGCCTAACAAAACCTGGGCCGACACGTGCAACACCTGTGCGCAGAAACCCGTAAGAGCTCGTGGGAAGACGCTGAGGACCTAAATACGTGAAAATAACGCCCGTTCGGGATGGAAACGCCTAATGTTGTAAATATCTTTTCCTCAAACTGATGAACAGACTCAATAACTTGCTAAATCAAACTCCGAACACATGTATTCTTGGCTCCAAAACATACCTGGCAAAGCAGAAGTCTAAAAATGGTCAGCATATTCTCGAGAAAAAGGACATTACAGGGGGCCTTGCTCCACACGTATCAAGACAGATGAAACTGTAAAAATGAAATGTTTCTGATGCCAGGTTAGACACCTGACCGATGAAATGGAATAGGGACTCCAGGGGGCAAAACCCCACAGAAAGGAAAACGTGACATCTGTGGAAGAGCAACAGAGAAAAATGGACTATGAAATGGTGCTGGGACAACTGGTCAACAGGTGGGAAAAATGAAATTGAACCGTTTCTCACTCGACATACAAAAATACATTCCTGGTAGAGCAAATCCTTAACTGAAAGGCAAACTTTTCAGGACAACAGAGAAGTATATTTCTACGACCTTGGAGGGGCAGGATTTCTTAAACGACCCACTAAATCAGCTAACCATAAAAGACAGACACAGGGGCTGGCCCAGTGGCTCAGGTGGTTACAGCCCCATGCTCCTAACTCCGAAGGCTGCCGGTTCCATCCCACGTGGGCCAGTGGGCTCTCAACCACAAGGTTGCCAGTTCAATTCCTCGAGTCCCACAAGGGATGGTGGGCTCCGCCCCCTGCAACTAAGATTGAACAGGGCATCTTGAGCTGAGCTGCCACTGAGCTCCCAGATGACTCAGTTGGTTGGAGTGCGTCCTCTCAACCACAAGGTTGCCGGTCCGACTCCCATAAGGGATGGTGGGCTGTGCCCCCTGCAACTAGCAACGGCAACTGGACCTGGAGCTGAGCTGCGCCCTCCACAACTAAGATTGAAAGGACAACAATTTGACTTGGAAAAAAGTCCTGGAAGTACACACTGTTCCCCAATAAAGTCCTGTTCCCCTTCCTGTTCCCCTTCCCCAATAAAAATAAATAAATTAAAAAAATAAAGGAAAAAAAGAAAGGAGGGAGGAAGGGAGAAAGGGAAAGAAGGAGGTTTCTTTAAAAAAAAAACAGACACATATTTGCCTGTGTTACTGTTAAGATCTGTTCTTCAAACTGTAGAAACTAGAAAGACAAACTACCAAGTGGGAGAAGGTATTTAAAATGCATGTTGCTAATTATGGGTTTGATAATAATATAAAAACACCTTAATAATATAAAAACACCTTTTCAATAAGAAAAAATAGAAATAGAAACTCAATAGAAACACAAGCATTTATCAGAAATGTCTCATAAACATGAGGAAACGTGATCTTTCTTGTTAGTAACCAAAGAAGATAAGGGACGTGTTAATACTTACTGACCATCTCCCACGTGCCCGATATGTTCCAGACATTATGTTATTTAATCCTCCCGGTGCTATAATATTAACATCCCCGTTTTGCAGAGGAAGTAACAGAGGCAGGAGAACCAGGTGCCCAAACCGCCTTGGTGGAAAGTGGTGAGAGAAGCAGAGTGCAGGTCTGCCCTGTGTGCTAATGAGAGACAGTCATGCAATCACTCCCCGCACCTACCTTGTCAGACAGGGGCCACACCAGTGACTGTGTGTGATACTCAGGGCTGTCCCCGCAGCTCTGCCAGCCTGCAGCATGACAGACAGCACTGAGGACCAATAACAACTTCCCGCCCTCAAGCAAGTTAACCTTTAAGCAGACCTTCACTACTATTGGCATCAGAGGTCAAGGTACCAGAGTTGCCATTTCAACAATAATAATCTGATTAAGTGTAAAACCGGAGACTTACTTGCTGGGAATTGTAATTCCTTGCGGGCTGCTCTGCTTTATGAGATCCTCCGGCTTTGGGGATTGAGCAAGCTTGGAGCAGAAGCAGTTTGGGGTCAGTGCTCAGGCAGGCTGCTTTCCTTGCAGCTTCAGCTCCACAAGATCCCCAGCGCTTGCACGCTCAACCCCTTATGCTGGTTAAGCATTAATTTCTGATGGTGCTATAGGTCGAGGACGCCGCCAGAAACCTGGGGGGAGCGGCACGTGTCTGGGGAACTTGGGACGCTGGTGCTGGAGAGCCCCGTAGTTTCATGTACAAGCCTGGCATCTTGGATCTTTCTTACCACCAGATTGGCCAATCGCCAAAATCCTACATTTTCCCCAGCAGCCCCTATTCCCACCTTTCAGCCCCATTGGGTCATCCCAGAAATGCCAGCCCTGCCCTGTGGGAAGCCTGCCTGGCCGAGGGCCGCCTGACTTTGGGCCAGCCCTCAAACTGAGCTCTCCGTCCCCAAACACAGTGGGGGGAGAGCTAAGACGGGTGACACGGGACTATGGATGGGATTTTCACAAACTTCTAGAGAAACAAAAGTGGACAGAATTGTATTTGAGCTGAAGGCAGGGCTGAGGCAGCCACACAGGATTGCACAAGAGAAGTCTGCAGGGACGGACGCGGGGCTGGTCTTTCTGGCAAACCTGTAGGTGTTCCAAACTTGGGGCTCGGCAGGACAAAGAGCACAGTGAATGTGAGACTGTGTTCCGCAAGTTCACTAACGGACCAGGTACAAGGCAAGGAGGACAGCGGCTGTGACCAGGGCCATTTGTCACAGGCTGGAGAGAGAGAACAGGGCACACCATTTTGAAATTTACAAAAAGAATTGTAATGTCACTTTGATCAACAGTTTCTCTCCCAGGAGTCAAACCTACAGAGGCATTTGAGTGGTACTGGGAGATGATTGTTGAGATGGGACCAGTCCATGCTCTTAGTTGGATGATCTCAGGGCATCCCCTTTCCTGTTGGAATGTTCCTGCCAACACACACCCCTGGCCAGTTCCTTCATGCTGCCATGCCAGCCAGCTCTTCCTTAGAGTGACACCATTGTTTAGCTGTAGTTCCTAGTTTAACCAGAGGACATGCTAGTCATCTCCACACACACACGTGCATGGCCTTCTCCAGCGTGCACAAGGCACGTTAGCTCTCTGGAAAGAAACCACCTAAAAGTGTTTCCGAAACGAACATATGTTCCTTGGGGAAACATGCAAAGAACGTTCGGAGAGCAAAAATGAGAACTTACACCCACAAGCCCACCTCTGAGAGAGAGCTGCTGCAAACACCGGGAGAGCCTTTGAGACTTTTTCCAGGAGTGCAAATGTGTTCACAACCTGGAGATAGGACTGTACATCCTATTTACAACCTCTTTCTCCCACTTAAGAATAGAACCACATTTCATCACAATCGGTATACTTCCCCAGGTTGACTGTAATTTCTGTTCCTGGATGTTCCGAGTTTTCCCTGTTTATGTGCTCCCATCTCTGAATCCTGACTCCACGCTTCGGGGCTGTTTGGTGTCAGGTTTGGGAAGTGCTGCTCTACTCAGAATGCATATGTATTTACCCCTATTTCCTTGTCGTACTTTGATCTTTTAGATCTTCACTCCACCTGGGAATTATTTTGGGGTAAGGCACAGGGTAGAGCTCTCTAATCTCTGACCCATCTCCCCCAAATAGTAAGCTGATTCTCCCATCACTAGTTTTGGAAAAGGGTCCTCGTCTCCTAACCTGACTCTTGAGCCCGTTGTTGAAGGTCTGTTGAATTGTCTGTACATGTTTGTGCCGTACTTAAGCCATCACCGCTTTACCACGCATTGGGACATGTGGAAGGATGCCAGTTCCCTTACCAGTTTTCTTAAAAAAAAAAGAAAGAAAAATCCTTGCTCCTTTCACTGATTTCTTTTTCAAGAGGAACTGTGAAATCCTTTGTTCCGACATTAAAACACCCTCCTGACATATTATAGAATTGTACAGTTAAACCTGTATGATTTTAATAACCAAGGTCACCCCAATAAGTTTAATAAAGATTAAAAAATCCTCCTGAGACTAGGGTTAGAAGCGCATGATGCCTCCTGGGGCTGTGGGGGTGGCCTCTGCGAGAAAGCCTTTCCTCCCCAAACATTGTTGTCTGGTTCCAGTGTGTCCTGAGCTTAGTTTGCGTTCCCTTCAAAGCTGACCCTGAGACAAAGATTGAAGAGCAAGTAGTTTGTTTTGTTAGTAATCCCAGAAAAACCCCACAGGGCGTGGGACTGACACACAGGAGAGGACAGCAGCATCATCCCCGGGGGGCAGACACCCTCATAAAGGACAGGGTGCGCTCTGATGACCAGAGACAGCCCACAGGCAGAGGTACAGCTGCCGGCAGCAGGCCGCTGTGGGCTCAGAAGCGATAAATCATGGCAGTGTTGTGTTCCAGTGTCTGCTTTGGACCTTGTTGATATGACACGTACATCCTGGTGGCTTTCATTAGGCCATAGAGCTTTTCCACAGAACATATTTCCAACTGAATAAAGCTTGAAGACCCCTCCGGGCTGTGACTGGCAGACACCCAGACCTCCCCGTGGGGGTGGGGGACCTCACTTATCCTCAGGCAGTGAGTTAAGCCGCCCCTGGCCCACAAGGACTTGGGACACTTTCGTTGGGGAGTGGGGTTCTGTTAAGTGGAGATGCAGTGTGCAAAGGAAGGGAACTCAACCATCCCGGCACCGTGGAAACGCTGCTGAGGTAACAGGATGTTAAAAAACAAGAGGCACTGAGAACAGCAACCACTTTCTAAGGAGCGTGTTGGTGAAGGAAGGAGACAGCTCTTACCGGGAGCAGGACCAGGAAAGACAGGGCTGTGCCTCAGAGAAGGGACATTCGAGGGTGGTGCCTGGCACAGGTGCAGACGCCAGCCCGCCAGGCGCAGGCCAGTTGTCAGCCCACACCCAGCGGCACCTGCTGGGAGCCTGGCAGCTCCTGGAGTCTAGCAGCCTTCCACTGTGACACCAAAAATGTCTCGGATATTGTCACATGTTTCCTAGTTGAGCAGTGCTTACCCTGTGACTTCGTTACGCCCCGGATCACAGTGATAAGGCCAATGGCATTGTTTTCTACTGCAGTGGACAGTGACAGTGGCCAGGCCTGTCTTGTCCAGTCACACCAGAAATGGCAGAAGGATGAAGGGAACTCTTGTCAATGTACAACGTCCAAGACGAGAACAGACAACACTGAGTTCATGCTCTCATTCTAAAACCCAGTTGTAGGGGACTTTACTTTCTAGATGTAATAAGCTAATGCTTTTATTATTTAAAAAATCCCTTCTTATAGTTGTATGAACTACTCAAAATACATTTTAAAAACCAATTTAAAAATGTGATCCCGGAAGAGACCCCGCTTACCTGCGTGATGCTTGCGTCACCTTCCTTGGAGGGACCAGCACAGCCTACATCTCAGACCCTGGCCCAGCAGTTCCTCCCCCACCCTGGGCTCTGAAAGGATGAAAACGGCAGACCCTTCCTTGTCATGACGCCTCACACTGCCATCAGCCACCGCTCTGACCTCAGTGCTCCTGTGCAGCCTGGCTGCACCCCACCACGGGCCCCCCCATCTGGCACTCACACCCCCCTCCCACACCCTGGACACACCACACACCCTACACAGTTACACACCAGCCCCACCACATGCACACACACACATTCTCATTATTTTTCTTCCCTAAGAGCGGCCTGTCTTAGAGGGGTGGGCTATCAGAAAGCAAGGACTCAGATTCTGAAAACAAGTGACAAGAGTTCAAAATGTCACTGGTGTGCTCCAGCCAGTGGCCTCGGCTGGCTCGTGACCATATATTCAGACTCTCTGCCTGCCTGGGGTTGGTGGGGAGGTCAGTGGTATATCAGGGTCCCCCAGGTGAGGTCGTGGGGAACCAGAGACACAAGGCATCCATTCTCTTGATCTTTCTGCCAATTCCGTGCTCGACTAGGAAAACCAGATTCTTGCCGCTTTGTCCCACTGCAGTATAAAATAGGCCATGGGGCTTGTCAAATGTGAACTTTTCTGGGTTTCTTGAGGTGTTTGCTAAACTTGAGTGGAGACCTGACTACCTCTGAAGCATTGAGGTGTGGGCTGCAGGGAGAAGAGGCCAGCTGCCACGGTCCTGGCACCCACATGGAGCCCACCCAGCCTGGTGGCTCATAGGAGACCCCAGCCTCTTGGCAGGGCCAAGCACGCATGCCTATCACATGTCACCTCCTTTCTAACTTGTTTTTAACCGGTGCAGAAAAGCACATTGTTAATATTCTAAATAACTGTCAAAGGCTTTTCGTGGCTGATCAGTCGGAGTATATCAAAATATAAAAAGACACTCCTTGCGACAGAAAATGCAGAACGCTGTATTAATGTTTATTTTGAATTACAAGAAACAGAACATCAGTCCCTTATTTGTACAAAAATACCTGAAAGTTTACAATTAGGTTCATGAGCCAAAGAGCTATATACAGAGAGGAGCAAAGCGCATGGAACAAAGGTTTTGTCTCTTGAGTGAACACCTTCTGCGTTCCCTGAAAATGTTTACATGTCAGGCCACTTTCTGGTCACTGAGGCTTGTGCCATGACTTCCCTACCTGCCAAGAGCTAGTCCCTCCCCCGAAAGGTGCACCAATTGGCCAAACTGTCAGGCATTAAATGCAGAAAAGAGAAGACAAAACTTCTAGACTGAGGCACGTATTTCTTCAAGGTTTAGCAAACAATAAAATGTTCTGGAAGTCTAACACGTAAGGTAACAGAGGTCTAGGAAACCCGAACGCCCGAAGCGTCTGGCAGTTTCCTTCTCAACTTCGTCCAGATTGCTACATGGAGTTTTCATTATGAAATGAAAATCACAGGCAGACAGGAAAAGTCAACAGGCTGCAGAACGACCCTGAGCTGCCCGTTTACATTCATGTCATTTTAAATACAAAAATACAAGTCAAATGTCCTTCAGCCCCCGGGCTGGCGGGGCCGGACGCCTGCCTCCTGGAGGGACTGGCTGGCTGCAGGAGGCGTTCCCGGCCACCGACATGGGGCGAGCAAGACCCTGTGCGGAGGCTACACTCGCCAAAGATTCACTGTGGCCGGGAAGGTCCAAAAGACTATGTCATACCAGCTACATACAAAACTGAGTCAGAGTCAAGCTTCTGGTCTCCTTTTAAATAAAATGCGTATTTATAAATATGAAATACTGCAGACACTAGCGGTCTATCGGAGGGGGTGTGAGAGTCTCATGGCACTGGTGGACACTGGTCTATGTAAACAGAGGGGAAATCGTGGAGTTTTGTTTTGTATGATTTTTAAAGATTTTACATCCAACCAGTGACGAGAAAACTGTAACAGTGTCACTAAAGAGTCAGCCCCCTCAGTGACGTTTGGGAGCAGCGTGCACGCTGCCAGGCAAGACTTGACGTCAATGGTGTGAACAATGAGCTGGCGATAATAGGAGGAAAACGCGTTCAATTGAACGTTTGGGTTAAAAACATGTTTGACTGAAAATTCTTCATTTGCATAAGTACACCTTTCGTGGGAAACGATTAGAGTGTGGCCTGTAAACTGAAATACAGTGTTTCTAAACCACAGACTGACTGACACAGGTCTGCGTCATGGAAGCCCGTTGGGTCTGTCTGAACTGTGTGTGTGTGTGTTTCCGGGGAGCCCTGGGAGGTCGGCAGGGGACAGGCCAGTGGCACATCATTCAGAGGGGGTCAGTCAAGGGTGACAGTCGCTATCTCGGAACTGAAAATCACTTTTCACCACAGAGTCGGGATGCTTGTCAGAGACCAGAGGAAAAGTCAGGGCCATGCTCACACCTGGTAACTCAGCTCGGGAAACAGGGCAGTGGGGATGAGGAAAAACTCAACCACCATCTGACTTGGCTCCCGGCGGGGGAAGCAGTATTGTGTTGACAGAACTCCTCAACATCCAAACTGCTGTGAGGTACGAGCAGCTGCGGAGCCTCCAGCTGCCTCATGCCGCTGGCTTCCGAGGGTTTTAACAGGACGGGGGTCATCAAGGACAGACCTCTAAATGCGTCCCTTTCCATGTTTCCATCTTTATCACCATGGAAACCCATGGGCCACTGCAGGAAGCCAAGCAGGCGCCATTTTCTTATTAGGTCCTTTAATCCCAGAGGGAGAACAGCCATGAAAGGACTCATGCCACTGCAGTAGGTAAGGCAGTGATCATTCTAGAACAGGCTGAAAGTACCCCAGGTGGACAGTGAGGCATGGCGTCTACCGCTGGGTAACAGGGGTGTCTCACGAAGGCTGGCCTGCCTCCAACTAGAGGAGCGGCCACTCAGCCCTGCCATGTGTGGAACGGTGAGTTTTCTAAACACATCAAGTCTTCTGAACTTTGGAAGACATGACATGCTAATAACATGAGCATGGACACCTGTGCATAGAGAAGTGATTGACAGACCAGGGCTGCCTGACTGGTCCACAAGACATGCCAAATGCTGACCACGGGTGACACCTTTCATTTTAAAAAATGCTTTTCAAGTATACTGGGAAGGGTGAGGGTGTTTGTTATTTGGAAGCTGAATCCACCTGTGGTGACCTGCAGAAGGCGGGACCACCCTCTGGAATCATTTGGGGGCCCATGCTCCATCTCTGACGTTGGCCCATTCAAAACTGTCTTTCCATCTTGTAGGCACCAAAAAGCCACATCCCCTCCACCAGAGGCCAAATCCGACCTTGAAGACCAAGGAGTGCAAAAAGTGATCGATACAAAAAAGTAAACATGTCGGTTTTAATTGTCAAGATTATTCCAGGGCAAGAGTTCATTTCCAATTACTTCGCTCTGGTTCCCACGTGGCCCAGCCAAGATGATCATTCCAGTTTATCTTCAAATTTACGCTTGCTCTTCCGTGCCCCACCCCCCACCCCCGATTTGGCCGGCGCAGAAAGAGGGATCCCCTTGGATCCACAGCAGCAAATCATTGCCAAGTCCAACAAACTAATCAATCTTGGTAGGTTGGCACCGAAGGAACTGATCTCGCTCCCAAGGTACGGAGTCATGTGTATTCTTGACAACGCAGACACTTCTATTCGTTCCAGTGTCAACTTCCTCCCGTCGTCAGTCAAGACGAAATGTGAGGTCACAAGGCCACGCGGATGCAGTGGTGCTTGAGTTTGCAAGGCAGGACTCCTTTGTTTAGCTGGTAGAAGTCAACGAGCTGGATCAGGTCAGAGAATCTGGTGTTCCCGTCGTCAAGGCTGAAGAACATCTGCCCATCGTCCTCATACTAAGAGACACAAGAACACTCACCAGGTTAGAGACATACCTCAGGGAATGGAAGAGGGCCCATGGTCAGCAGTTGCTCCACCTGCCCGTGGTTCGGTTCCTATGGCAAGCACATGAAGTCAGCAAGGAGAGCTAGAAAATGTCAGGGCAGAAGGTCAGGAGAGGGTGTTGGCACTGGGTGCTACCAAGTCCCTAAGGTCCGCTGGCCACAGCTTGCTCCCCTGTTCCCTGATGTGGTCATAGGACCACATCTAAGTTCTTCTCAGCTTGCCTATTTTGAGGCTGAGGTTGACCAGTTAACCCATGAGCATCCATTCACTCAGCACTCCCTATGGAAGAGAGTGAGGTTGACCAGATAACCCGTGGGCACAGTCCACACAACACACCCTATGGGAGAGAGTGAGGTTGACCAGATAACCTGTGAGCATCCATTCACACAGCACTCCCTATGGGAGAGAGTGAGGTTGACCAGTTAACCCATGGGCACCGTCCACACAGCATGCCCTGGGTCCTTGTTGAAGGACTTTGGGGAAGCTCCTTCAGTCCCTCATGTTCACTTTGTTCCATTATGAAGCAAATGTTGGATTTGCTGTAAAAGATTAATAAAGATCATGTAGGAAAAGCAAGTTTCCCAGATGCTGGATTATTTGGTAACTATTTTTACTGAAATGGAGAAGCTCCACAATATTTCCTAGAAAGAACTATATAGTTGACCCTTAAACAATGCGGGCTTAGGAACACCGACCCCCACGTAGTTGTAAATCCACGTATAAATTTTGACTCCCCCCAAAATTTAATGACTTACCATAACAGTTGATTAACATGTATTTTGTATGTTATATTACATATTGTTTTCTTAAAATAAAGTAAGCTAAGAAAATAAAATGTTATTAAGAAAATCGTAAGAAGGGAAAATACATTTACAGTATTCATTGACAAAAAATCCACACACAAGGGGACTCGTGTAGTTCGAACCCATGTTGTTCAAGGGTCAAGATCAGTTTTAACTCAACCAATTTTAAGGTCAGTGACTGTAATACAGTACACATAGGAAAGTCATACTGCATGTTACCATGGAGGAAGCTAGCTTCAAACCTCAGTCGATTAATACACTTAGAACCACTTTTTAACTCCAAAAATACTGCTGGAGCCACACACACGCCCAGGAGTCTGTGTTCATGCACAGAGCTGCCATCCTGTTGCTGTAAGTCTCAACTTACTGTCCCCCTGCCAATTCTAGGACTTGGGTTATAGGGGAGAACGGCATTACATATTCTGCCTGCTCTAAAGTATTTTTTCAATTCGTCCTATATTTCAGGCAAAGAGAGTAACATCTGTGTCTACAATACAATGCAGCGAAAACCAAAAGGACTGTGAATGAAGCACTTTCTCTCAAGTAACAATTCTCAGGTTTACATATCTTTTGTGGAATCTAGGAAGATTGGGCTCAAACCCAGACTCTGTCCCTTTCTCATTTGTAAAATAAGGGCATCAGAACCCAGTGGGAAGAGGCTACACCCAGCAGTGCTTAGCAGGCTGCTTCTGCCCAGCTGACGACACTAACCAAGAATGGCCACAAGCTTCTCCAGTTCCCGCCTCCTGCCACTGTGGTTCTTAGGACGGCTAGTCTGAGGTCCCAGGCTCAAACCTGCTTGAAAACCCCCAGGTCCCACTACGTGAAGCACACATTCAGTGACCTCAGGACTTCTCAGAGGTTTACTTGTAATGGACAGAGTGATTGAGAGGACTCAGTATCTCACTACCCTCTTTTGGCAGAAAACTTCCTGGGTTTGGGTTCCACAGGAAATAGTTCACAAAAGTTGTGAGTACCAACTCATTACGTAAAACGTTTGGTATTCATGTTGTATATCTTTTCTCCAACTAAATTGGGAATTCCTGGAGCTGTGGACAGCTGTCTCCGCATAACGCCCAAATCATGAACAAGAATCTGAACTGGGGAACATCAAGGAGAGAGTTAGGTTATATCTGACAAACCTAACCGTAATTTGTTAAAAAGGTGGTGTTGACTTCAAACATATTCGATAATGATGTTTTTGGAATTGTTCAAAGGTAGATTCAGTTTTCTGACCCAAGGACCCACTGAAAGGAGCGAGGTAACGAGTCTCTGGGAGGGGGGGGGACCTTGAACATGAGTCTCCACAACCTTCTCGAATCACCTGGGAGCACACCAGCACGAATCAGACGCTTCCTCAGTTCAAGTGGCCAACAGTCAAGCGTACCGTACCGGACCTACCTGGGCTCCTGGCACGGGGCTCCCCACTCACCGTTCTCCTCTAGGTTGCCCATGAGCTCACCTTGCTCCTGCCATCAAGTGCCGCTTCCGCAGCAGCTGGGACTAGACCCTCAGCACAAGGCCGCCATTCTCTGTATAACTTCTTGGGAAACACTGTTCACATTCACAGAACAAACTTCTCAAGAAACTCTCTAAAGTCTCTCACCTGGGAGCTTGGAACTGTATGATAATTAATGATCTACAGTCTGGTTAGTCTGTAACTTGGAAATGACATTAAGAATAACACCAGAAAGCAAAAAAGAAAAAAAAAAAAGAGGATTAGTATGAAAAAAATCAATACTTACAGGTAAGATCTGAAAATTTTTAATTTTCTGGTGATGACACAGTGTGAGTACAAATGCCTTTGGATTACTCTGGCTGTCACGGAGCAGGAAAAGCCTGGAGAATGGAAAATAATCAGTTGATCGTTAATTTTAAAAATCCAGAGTTGATGTTTATAAATCTGCACATGCGCACGCATACACATACAGGCACACACACACACACTCACACATGCACACAGACAGACACACACAGACACACGCACACATGCACACTCACACATGCATTCACACATACACATACACTCACACACGGCTCACACATGCACACACACGTACACACTCCCACACGCACACTCCCACATGCACAGACGCCCACACACTTCCCTGCTCTGCCTGTCGCCATGACGCTTCAGGACACCTCACCATCCGAGTAGGCTGTAGCAGCAACAGCACCCTTCGTACCCAGACTGTGGTCTCTGAATGTCACTCTTCAGTGAAAGGAACCAGGGCTCCTTGGGAACACTGTGGATTCTATGACTAAGGCAGTGAAAGCGCAAGATGAAGCTGAACCATTTTGTTCCAGAGAGCAAGGAAGTGCTAAAAGAATGACCCAGGAGGCAGCTTGGCCAAACCTGGGCATCAAAGTAATGCCAGAAGAAATGGATCATAATCCATAGAACGGAACAGAATCTGTGAACCCACACTGGTATTGTAAATAAATGAGCAAATAAGTTAACAGGGGAGAAGGAATAACTCTTCCTGAGAGCAGAGGGCCTGCTAAATAAACAGAGAGGGAACATGGGTCAGAGAACCACTGTGTGACCGTCACCACAGACTACCATGAATGCAACAACCAGCAGATGAAATTTGATGACAAACAGGATATTTTCATAGTCTCAAAGCATCTACCCCCTAGTACTTATTTATTACAGAGGGGAAAATAGTGACTTTACAGTGGGAACACCAGTCAATACAATCTTCACTGAGTACTCAAGTCAACACCGTCAGCACTGACACGACCTTCCCTGATGGAAAGCAGTGACAATGTCTCAACTGCACTTCCGGGAGCTTCTGCCAAAATGCAACACCTAAACTCAACCAGGAGCAAAGAGACTCACCCGAGCCACAGCACATTTTAGAATAACTGGCTTCTACTTATAACAAGAGTCAATGGAAGACACAGGAAGACGCGGGAGACATGCTGGCATACGAGGGGATGTAGGATTACGAAGTGTTTTTCTCTTGCATCAGAAACTTAATTAGGACTGTTGCTAAAGCGTGACTCAGTGTGTGCGTTAGACGATGGCACTGCATTGACCTTAATCACCTGAGTTTTATATCGGTGTTACAGGGAAATAAGAGAGGACCTTGTTTCTAGAAATTTTATACTGAAATAATTAGGAATAAAAGGGCATCATGCCACTACTTATTCCCACACGGTTCAGACAAAACAAAAGGAGAGAGAGAAACGGAAAGAGAGAATGACAAAGCGAATGTGCTACAATATTCACAGTTAGGGTAACTGGGTCAATCGCACATAGGAATTCATTATATTATTCTTGCAACTTTTCTACAATTTGAAATTATTTTGAAATATTTAAAATGTTAAAATAGCACAAAGAAGCATAAATCACTGCTTTCACATGAACCAATCTGGGAATCAGCTGGTGAGATAAACAGCTATACATTAGAAAGGAAAAGTCCCAAGGCCCTAATCCAACGATGAAGAAATGGCCTGGGTAGCAACATACTTAAAGGTATTAGAAACCAAACTGCAGTATTCAGCTACGTCATCAGTCTCCACATTATAATGTTAAAATGAAGTACAGTCAAACAAGGCTAGAAAATCCTGTGCTAAAAAGGTAAAAGTTTTATTTTACTACAGGACTTCTCAGAGCCTATGAAATGGGAATATTCACCATGACTCCCAAGGGCCTCTGGGTTTTCCTGTCTTCCCTGCAATACAACCCCTTTATTTCAGGGCACATAAATACACTTTGAAGACCCCAACCAGAATTCCAGGGTTCGCTGGGCGCCTGGAAGGACGGTGGTTCGACACAAGAATGGCAGGTGGTGTGTGCGCCTCAGCAAGAGGAAGGGAAAGTCCCGTTCCTCTCCTGGGCAGAGCCGTGCCAGGTGCCTCCTG
Source organism: Rhinolophus hipposideros (assembly GCF_964194185.1). Classification (NCBI taxonomy): domain Eukaryota; kingdom Metazoa; phylum Chordata; class Mammalia; order Chiroptera; family Rhinolophidae; genus Rhinolophus; species Rhinolophus hipposideros. The sequence continues at coordinate 2,448,559 of NC_138064.1, forward strand.
CCTCAACGGCCTGTTTGCTTTGCTCAGAGTCATTTCACTCTCAATTTGCCATCATTACGGGAAACCCAGGGGAGTGCAGGGCTCTAGGGCATCCCAGAGGAAAAGCTGGGGCTGTCCCTTTCTCACCTGTCCCTTTAATTAACTTCCTGACAGAGGAGCACACACAGACGCCGCGTTGTCTGCCCTGAAGTTTGGGGGCACGACCCCAGGAAATGCAGACGCCAGCGGCCCCAAAGGCTTGGGTTTCGCGGTCACGCCTCAAGGTTTTATATCTGGAATGATGGCTGCTTTGGAGGAGCCTGCAGCCGTGCACAGGGGCCAAGGAGCCCCGCGCGCTGTGGGACGGCTCCGCTTGAGCTGCATGACTGGGTTCCATCACCTGCAAAGGGTGGAATAACACCTCCCCTGCAGGGTCATCTAGAAGACGGTGGCTGTCACGTGGTCAGTGTCCTGCACTACAGCACCATGTCCACAGTCGCTGGAGATAACATGATCACAACTGGCACACCAAATCCAGGATTTCTGAGAGCTGCCCTGGGGGGACCACGCACGCCACGGGGTCCCACCAGGGAAAGAAGTCACTGAGCGACACAGAAGCAAAGTGGTGAGACCCAGGTCAGTCCCCACCTTTGTGGAGACCTGGAGTTAGGTATGGGGAGCTCTTTCCAGTGTGCGCCAGTGCACGCATGGAAGAACCGAGCTCCCGCACCAGCAGCTAAAAGCAAGCAGAGAGTCAGCACAGTAGAACTGCCAGTGCCAGAGGCAGACGGAGGACAGTGTCACAGCTCACATATTGACTCACTTTGTCACTCAGCGATCCTGCTACTGCCTGCCTTTCACGGTGGGGAAGCGGTGCAGAGCAGTTAAGCAAATTGCCTAGGTCACACAGCAGTGGAGCCCTTTCACTCGACTCTCCCACGTCTAAGAACCCACCAGCAAAGAGAGAGCAGCAAAACTATGACAAGATGGAGCCATAATGTGCACCCGGAAACCATGGATACGATACGAGCCGACCTGCCCCCGGCCCTGGGCAACCAACCCTCAGGACCCAGGACAAGGAGGGGCAGAATAAGAAAACAAATAGGTTTCGCCTATCTCTTAAAAAAGAAACAACAGAAGGATAAACGGACACTGATAGAAATGGCTACCTGCCGTGGGGTGGAGGGCAGGGCACAACCAACAGAGAAAGTGCCTTGTTTTATAGTTTTGACTCTGGAACCACAGAAATGCTTTCAAAAACTTAAAAATCACCATTGAGCCAAAGAGAAAAATCAGATCCACTTACAAAAAAATCAGAAAAGAATTAAACGAACCTGCCTACACAACAGTTTGGTTATAGAACCCCAGAGAATGAAGGATTAAAAGGACTGCGAAGAAATGTGAATTCAGGAGTCTTATGGAAGAAATATAGGATTAGTATTTTCGAGTTGCTAGATGGGATACAGCAAGTAAGTATAGAGTGGGGTAAAACAAGTAAGTTAATGTTGTAAGTAAGATTTTCAGAATAAGAGAAGAGAGATGCAATAAAATAAAAAAAACTGAAAACCCTGCAAACTTCCATTTGAATTGGCAATTTCAATGTGAACCCGTAATTCATTTTTCAGTTTAGAAAAACACACGTCCCAGCTTTGTCCATGGAAAAGACCTACAGATTATGGTCTCCAGACACCATTTTCCATGAGAAAGAATTAGGAAAAATGTGTCACGGGAGCCAAACGTACCTGGTCACCGATGAAATGAAACTATTAGTGTTGGGTCGAAAGAACCCAGGGGCCGACTTGAAAGAGATCCCACTGGTCAAGAGAGGACACATTGAGCAGCAAGAATTATGCGTTTTGCTTGAAACAAATCAACCACATAAGAATCTAAGTTTATAATAATAGTTTAAAAAACAAACAAAAAACCACCTCATTTGTCACTACTACAAGATAGAACACTAAGTCAGGATTCTGAAAATTGACAATTAAGGGGAAATCAAGTATTTAGCTACATTTTCCAGGAAACCAAATATATGGCAAGGGAAAAAATTTCAGCTAAGAACTGATGAAGGAATAATGGAAAACAAGGGTCTTAAACGTCGTGCTGACACAGGGAACCAGGCAAGTTCAGTGATGACTGCTGGAAACGTGCCCACTCACCCCCTCATTACGGCTACCAGTCAACACCGGTCACCGGACATGTGAGTGAAGCCGTCTCAGCCCCCACCGAGCTGGCCCACATGACAAGAGACAGCCGACGGACTCCAATTATGAGAAATGACATGCTTCGTTCTTTTAAGCCCCTAAAGTTTGGCGTTGCTTGTTCTCAGCAAAAGCTGAGTGGTTTAATGCACAAATCAACAGGTGCGAGCAAACATGTTTTTTTTTTTTCCCCATTTGTCCATGTCCTTATTAATTGAAAATAGCTAGCTAGTGTTCTTTGTCTGCGTAGTTTCAACAAGGAGGTAGGCGACGAGAACAGATGAGGATGAACAGAAATGGATGGCGAGCGCTCTTCTGACACTTACTCGTGGGCGGGCCCCATGCAACATTCCTACCTCTGAGCACGTTTTCTCCTCTTTTGTGAGGCTCTCATCGTCCCGGATGCTCTGGGGAGCTGAGCAGACCACATGCCCACACAACGCACAACAAAAGCTCAGCGGATGCCAGCTCCCACGGGCAGACGTCCTTACCCATCCACCAGGCCCTGCTGCTTGATGATCCTGTGCGACTCCTCCCTGGAGATCCTGCCGTGAAACCACTGCTGTGTCCGGTGGATCACTGTGGGAGGGGGAGAAGAGGGTGGGCTGGCCGCGGACGGACGGCTACCCAGCACGGCTGCCTCGGACCGCAGGGCCCCACTCCCTGCTGCAGCTCGGGGGCACACGTTTTAGTCCCTTTATGTACAAAAGACCAGGCCGACATGCGGAGTTTACCTGTACTGAGGGTCGATGGATGGAGGGGGCTTTGGCTACCCAGCACATTCATCCGAGTGCTTCTCTTCTGCAAAAGAAATGCCCACGTTAGCCCCAGTAGCAGACAGACAGGACCTGCAAGCACCTGTGCACACACCTGGGTTGGGAAGCCTGGCCTGGGGGGAGGGGCAGGGCCCTGGATGGTGGAGTGAAAGCGGCCCCATGGAGAACAAGAGCTTACAGGTGGTAAAAACAAGAAGAGAAGCGTCCGCATTATTGTTGGACCCACTACCGAGGCGCAGACTCGTCTCCCACACAGAGGGTGTCGGGGAGGGTGATCAATCTCCGCAGAAGAGCACGAGCTGGTCTCGCACTCTGGGGGGTCTGAACACTGCTCTTCAGAGAGGTGGGCTGGGGGTACCCTCGGAACTGAAGTTAGGGAATGGCGTCTGCGCCAGAGCTGTGGGCTCCTGTTTTGGACATTGTCGTTGGTGCTCAGGCAAGCGTGGAATTTGGGTGACTGTCTTCTGTGTAGACACTAGGACCTCAGAGTGAAGAGGACATTCAAGGCTGCAGAGCCAGTCAGCAGTCCAGCCACGAGGCACAGGCTCCGTGCTCTGCACAGACGCCTGACAGCAACTCAGCAGGAGCCATTTGGTGCACGAGCCAAGAGGCCAGAGGGCTCTGCTCCTCTCCTGGTCCTTTCTGGGGAGCCCGGGGACAGGAGAGTGGGGGTGGCCAGGTGCTAAGAACGTGAGGAGCCCGGCAGTGGAGAACTCGCTGCCACCTTCCCTCCCCACTACCTCACCCCCTTGCCAGCCCTACAGAGCCATTCTCCTGGAGAAGCCCCGTGCTGGCACCGGGGCCTGTCCTGGCGGGCCCACGGCTCACCCTCCAAGCATGGCCTTCCTCAAGGGCTGCGCTCTGGGCTTCAGCTGGGTTCTCGATCACTCTTCCTGTTTGTCCAGAAAAATCCATCGCCACGAGAGAGTTCTCAGATACACTGCGCTGGAAAGGTAAGGCCACAGGGTCTTGAGGGTAGGGAACCGGGCGACAGCAGCACTCAGGGGAACGGCCGGAAAAGGGTGACGGGAGCGCCCCTCCCACCTCCCAGCACTCTGAGGGGCGGCTGAAAATTCAGCAAGGAAAGGGCCCTTGAGCAAAAACTGGTTAGGGGTTCTCTAAGAATAAGAAACGTTCCAGTTCCCTCTCGGTGTTCAAAAGCCGCTGGGGAGGCCCCTGGCGCCTGTGGGGTGTGGACCGCGTGGTCCATCTCAGGCTCCCTAGCTGAGACTATCGGGCATCAGAGAAATGGAGAGTCCATGGCTGAGCCCGGCCTCCACCGGCATCCACAGCCTTCCCTCAGCTAGGGCAGTTCAGGAACACATGTGGCCGCTCTCTGTGACACAATGTGGCACAGTGTCCTAGGAACAGACATGGAAGGACCTGTGAGATCACATTGCAGACGATGAGCGTTTCTGCACCTTCGCAAAGCAAAGTGTGTCCTGAGGACGAGCAGGACTCACTATGATCTCTCAGCTCTCGGAAGCGAAGGACTCGAGCATCATGGTCACCGCACCCATGGATCTCCGGGTGGAAATGAAGGGACCATGGCCCCTGGCGGGAGCCCAGGCCACTGGGGACCATTCTGAACATCAACCTGACCTTCCGGGAGGGGACTGCGTGGTGGGCAGGGATGGCACAGGAGTTCGCTCCTGGCAGTCCCACTGGTGAGACCACAAAGCCAGCCCCCGGGACATGGGACGTTGTGGGACATGAGGCTTGTCTGAGACACAGCTCGCCTGGAGCTTCTCTCGGCAACCTCGTCTGAGATGAGACGTCCACAGCACGTGTGGATGTGGCAGCTGAGGGCGGCCTGGCTGTGGAAGGACACGGCTGTACTTACCACTGGGGTGGAGAAGGAGGACAGCAAGGCTTTCCTCTGCTGGGGAACCCTGTAGCTCTGGTACAGGAGCATTCCGTACTGGAGGGGGAAGGCAGAGTCAGTCACCAGGGCTGGGGGGCTGCCAAAGCCCCTCCAGGCATGCTACCGCTTTCCCTTCTCATTCCCCTTTCTGCTTTTTCCAAAACAAAGTATATATATGCAGACCAAAAGCAAACAAACAAAATACACAAATATATAAAACGTCCAAGGCCTCCCTCCCACCTCTGCCACCATTTGCACAGCTGCCTCTACTCCCCCGATCTGTATTTTCTCCTGCAGTCTTATACGATGTTTACTCATGTCACAGCAAATATAAATGTTTCCCCCATACGTGGTAGCATGCTCTCTATATACAGTTCTGCACTGGGCTTTTGAATTGTTAACAGTGTATCCTATTTTTCCACAAGGGAGCCCAGAGAGCCAGCCAGTTCTTTTTATAGCTGCAGAGTGTTCCCGTGAATGGATATCCTGTAACACATTTAACCAGGTCCCTGCTGATGGGCATTCAGATTTAAATCTCGCTTGTAAAGCAATAGTCCATGACATACAGTATCTTATTCCAACACTAACATATCCTCTTCTATTACGAAACAGTAACATTTTCATTTTGATCTTTTTGTTTTATCAGTGGCAAAAGTGAAACAAAATGAGGTTCTGGGACAGAGAAGTCCAGGGAGCCCGGTCCCCAGAGTTTATGTTCTGTGGCGTCTCCGAGGAAATCTCCGAGGAGACGTCCTTTCTTCAAGTGACTCCACCATGCGTCTCGGACCAGCTGGAAGCGCCAGTGAGGGCTGGGGGTTTTACTATCAAGATTCTGAGGCCATTGCATGTGTCAGCCACAGGTGACCAAATCAATTTCCTCTAGACCCCTGGATTTGAGCCAAGTTTGTCTCGGTCAACTGACTTGTAACTCGTGTGGGCTTTATAAACACAAGTGATTTCAGACACATGGGGTACATGTGTGCACACAGGAGCATTGGGTGGGAAATGGACAGTGACGTGTGCTCTGCTATCACGTGCTTAGCTGTCACTCAGGAGCTGGTGGAATCACTTTGTCAGTTACTATGACATTGCCATCAGGGCGTTATCCTGTTTGAGGCCCCATGCAGGACATTTCCTTTAGAACTTGCTGTAAGGAGACACTCTCTCCCCTTGGGCACTGTGATGACCTATACAAGTTGTCATGGGCCCCCCATGGCCCTGGGTTTTCTGGAAGCCAGGAGTCTGATGGTCGGTTATGAAAACAATTCACCCTCCTGGTGAACCCTTTGCGCCCCGGTCTCCTGGCCCCGACCTTCCTATTCCTATTCCCTAACCCAGAGCTTCTCCACTCTGAGCCATTCCCTGCCCCCACGCCCCCGGGCACACATGGTGATGTCTAGAGACATTTGTGTTTGTCTCACCTGCTGGGGTTGCTACATCGAGTGGGACGCTGCTAAGTGTCCTATAATGGCAGGGTGGCCCACGCCAACCCCAAATGTCAACAGTGCCCTGGTAAGCAAGGGGCTACTTTCCCCCCATGAAGTCTCCGTGAGAAGCTCCTGAGACCCCACGGAAAGGTGTGTGACAACACACGGTAATGAGAACACTGGAGGGAATGGGCAAGAGCCGGGCGTCTGTAGGGAGCACACAGGTACCTTGAGGAGCCGGAAGGCTGTCATCCAGCAGGTCCGGCCCTGCTCATCCTCGGCACACAGCAGACGCAGCTCCTTGCTGTGATGCATGACTTTGTTTGTCTGAGGGAAATACAGGGGGCCCAGTGAGCGTCAGCCAGCCAGCCAGCCAGCCCCGCCTCCTGCTCCAGCCAGCAGGACCGGACTCGACACACACCAGACGACAGGTGACGTCCTGACGGGGCCAGGCAGGTGTCCGCACACCCTGCGCCCAGCGCCCTTCCTTCCTGTTACTTAGCTGAGTGATCAGCCCTCCTCCAGGGGGCTCTCAGAGGAGGGCACCAGGGGCAGGGCGCTTCTGACTCTGAGGATGGAAGTCATGTTCATGGGAGGAGAGCTGCTCTAGAGTTACAGAGGAAAGGTCTTCACGGTCACCTCTCAGAAGGACTGAGGAGGCGGCTGGAGGAGGGGCCCTGGCCGGGCGAGCCAGGGACGGGGGGACCCCGAGGGCTCAGGGCTGAGCAGTTCTCAGTGGTCCCAAGGATGGGCCGTGAGCAAGGCCCACAGAGGGACACCAGTGTCACCCGAGAAGAGGGGGACTGAAGCGGGGCCAGCAGCCTGCGGCCTCGAGTTCACCGTCACAGCTCTCACCAGGGAGAGACAGCAGGAGCCCCACCCAAAGGCAGGGTTTATTTGGGGATGGAAGAGACATGCAGGTATTAGCTTATCTGGATCTCCCTGACCTCAGATGCAAGGGACAACGTTGGGGGGACACTGTCCCAGGAAGAGACATGAGTGACCAGCCTGCCTGTGGCCAATGCTGTGGCGTAGGAGAGCCATTGCCACCTGGGCCCTCCCGGCTGCCCCCTGCAGCCCCTCCCGAGGCCACCCCTGCACCTTGGGCCGTGCACTGCTTGGTAATAGCCTCCCAGCACCCGCAACCCAAGGGCGCTTCACGGAGTGCGGGGCAAGGTGCAGTTTAGGGTGGGAAGTGCCCCTGACTCCCATCCTCTCCTTGGATGGGGTCGCGCTCGGCTCAGAAGGTAACCCAGCTGGGTGACTCCAGGCACATTACTCACTGGGCACCAGGCACAGGCAACAGGCTGCTGTGGTTCCCACCCCATAAGCGCCTGGGGACACTCAACAAGATGATGGAGGTAAAACCTTCAGCAGAGTATCTCGGCATAGGGAGTATTTAGTAAATTTTACCTACTGCTACACTAACGAGCATCACCACAGCCTCCCAGGGGAGAAGAGCGGGCCCAGCCCACAGGTGTGTGTGTGTGTGAGTGTGTGTCTGTGTGCGTGCATTTGTGTTTGCGTGTGTGTGTGCACGTGTGTGTGTGCATTTGTGTTTGCGTGTGTGTGCGCGTGTGTGTGCGTGCATTTGTGTTTGCATACACACATGTGCATGTGTGTACGTGTGCATGTGCACACGTGCATATATGCATGTCGGTGCCTGCACGTGTGTGCACGTGAGTAAATATGTGAGCACATGCCCCCACTCACATGCACACAGAAAGAAAGGAGCGACTCTCATCCAACTCTCCCAGTGACCAGAGCACACACAGAAGGCATATGCTCACTCAGTCCCCTGGAGGCCACCCAACACGCCGGGGTGGGGGCTGTCCTCCTGCGGGGCGAAGGCCGCAGCTCTGCCTGGAGGCCGCAGCCATGGCCCTAGGCCACTGAGCCCATCAACAGGTATTACTGCCTTGTTTTGTTTGGTTTTAACCATCCTGCTTTCCTCTGGGCTTCTGAGCTACTCAAGGACCCAGGCATCGTAAGTACAAAGAAATATTTTTATATGAATGAATAAATCCAGTGTGAAGCTGTGTTTCTGTTTTTTTTAAAAAGCAACGGCCAAGAGAGGAATTTACTGTTTGAATTCCAAAGTGTCCAGCGGGATGCTGAGGGTTGGCTGGCAGCAGTAGGCAGGGCTGGAGGGGGCGTACCTTAATGCAGAAGCCGAAGTCTGTGGGGGCGCTGTACTGCTTCCTGCCCGCGATCAGGGAGAAGACGCTGCAGTCCTCCAGGTCGGCCAGGAACTGCAGGTGTCTGGGCTCCTGTGGAAAGGCCGCTCAGGTTTACCGGGGAGAAGGCCTGCCGCACCGCCAAGGGCGAGTGTGTGCTGTCCTCGCCAGCAGAGGGCAGCGTGTGTGGGCGTTCCCCTCCCCTCTGACATTCTGCACATCTCAACCATCGCATAAAAGAAACGCTAAGTTAAAACCCAATTCACCCAGCCTCTGCCAAAAAGCCCACCCCCTTTCTAGACATAAGACTGTTAGAATGCATTTGACACTGTGCCAAATCAGAGCCCCATAACCAAATATTCAAACTGAAAACCGGAAAAAATCTGGATCTCGAAGGTAGGAGCACACACTCAAAAGCAGGCCCCATCCCAACTTCGCTCCGTTGTGTGTTCCGAGTCCAGCTGTGCCTGCAGCTTTCCCGTGGACACCTGGTCCCACCCCTGTCCTCCTCACCCTCCACCCCAGCACTGGGGCCTGCTCTAGGCTGCCCATGCCCCTAGTTCAGCACCCAGGGTGGTGAGGAAGCCATAAACCAGAGAGAAGTTTCCCTCCCCGCCCTGCGTCAGCCGGAAGCCGCTCCCTCTGCAGAGGAAGGAGCCCGTCACCCGCCCACATTCCTTCTCTCTGGCTCGCACCCCGGGCAGCTGCTGACTTCTCAGAGCACAGCAGTAATCAGCCCCCTCACTGAGGGTCCTCCCTCTTTCTCCAGGCAAGAGCAGGAGACACCTCAGCTCTTAGGGGGGAACGCATGGCCGAGGTCAGCTGGGCACGACGCCCACTGCAGGGCGTACGTGGACACGAGGAGAAGAGTGAGGGAGCGGTGCAGAGGCCCCACAAGGGGGGCCGCACAAGGGAGGCCGCGAGGCACCGCTGTGTTGGCAGGCCCGAGCGTCCTCCATCTCAGCTCTCCCCCTCCTGCTGGAGACACGTACAGAACCGCAATTTATTCCATAAAATGGCTCTAACAGCCCAGGGTAGACTGCCTTAGGGCGGCAGTGCTCTCGTCTGTACAACTAGCTTGGACGCGGCCTGGGCGAGCAGGGCTGATGCAGCCTGGGGGTCCCAGGTCTGTGTTATCACCGGGTGTCTGAGGACCAGCGGACAGGTAACGCTGAGTTTAGCTGGTACACAGTTTTATCAGTTCCCACGAGCTTAGCGGAACCTCAGGGCCACTTTAAAAGGCAGCCCCCCGTCCACTGTGCAGGCTCCCAGCCTGGTGTGATAGGCAGCGGGATTAGAGCTCACCTTTGAGACCCCCTTTGTGGAGCAGTACAGGCCAGACCTCCGCAAACACATGTAGAGCTTCTTCCACGATTTCCTCCCCAGCTCCTTCACATGCAGAAACCCTTGAACTTCAGGACAACTACTAGAGTTCAGAAAAATCTGTTGAAGAGCACATTTTAAAAGTCAGATAGGCTGATATAAAACAATTAAGCAACTATATTATGAGCATTGCTGACAGTTTGACATTTTCTGAATTACTAAAATCCTCTTCTTTGGGTCAAACTGAGAGTTTTCAAATGCTATGCTTCCTTTCAGAAGTCTCACAAACCCCATCTACACCGGTGTTGCATAGAACGTAATTAGTATGTAAACACCAACAAGCAAAAGGACCTTTCCCACACTGATGAAAAACACAAAGTCACTCATTTCCTCGTAAGACAATACAGTTAAGGATCCTGCCCTTTATTCTAATTTTCCATGAAGCACCCCACCTGGTCATCAAAGTCTGGCCAAGAGGAAGTGCCAGGAGCAACTGCTCAGGACCAAGCGCCTTGCTGTCACTTCCCAGGGTCCGCTCCAAGTGAAAGGTGTGTAAACGGGGTCCCTCTCTCCTGGAACGCCCTGGTGACAGCTCACTGTCCCAGCTAACTCCTCCCACAGGCGGCAGGTCCTTCTAAGGGAGAGGGAGGCTGAGAGCCTCTGGGGGGTAGGCCTGGGAGGTGACTCTGGCAGGACCTTCCCACTGGACTGAGGGGACATGGCTCCTCCCGCAGGGGGGATGGGCCAGCCAGACAGAGTCCGGATGTCCCCGGGCCAGTTCTTCTGGTGTCTCAAGACGTCACTGAGCACCCCCACGAACTCACAAGCCACCTCAGATCAGGCAATCAGAAAAGCCATTCACCATTTCGTCATCACTGTGCACGAGCCATGACAACTAAATGGGGACAACTCTTGCAAACACTGCTGAAGAGGCTCTGGTCTCACAGGCAGAGAGAAGTCCCGCGACTCACCATGCAGGAAGAGAGGCCAGGCGCTGCGTTCTGGAGGAACTCAGTGTTAGTGGCTTCTCTTACTGCACCGGCAGAGTGGCGCCGCCCTGCTGCACAGCTTATTCCCTCACCTAACAGTTTGTACACAGAGGCATATCTGGGGGGGGCAGCAATACTCCCTTCTCTGTTCCCTACTTCCCTGGGAATGTGCAGCAAGTGTACAGAGGCCTCTTGTGCTCCCTCCGTGGACAAGGGTTATGGGCAAAGGCCGCGTTTCCTTGGAACAGACGACGAGGTAGAGGGACAACTAGACAGGTGTCCTCATCGGATCTGCGCTCCAACACGAGCTGGGAGAGCCCGCAGCACCCCCTCCTGCCCTCCACGGGGAATGCTCCAAGTCACAGGAAGCTTTTCCTGTTTGCAAGGACTTGTTTTGCTTTGAAGGAGCCGGCTACATATAGATTTCCCAAGTAAGCATTTATTTCTGGTTACTCTACGCCCCACTGGGAGCCAAGGCTAATCTGTGATCACAAATGCAATCGCTCCAAGCTTCCACAAGGCTGCCATGACAGCTTGAGAGACTTCCGCCCAACACTGTCTCACCCAGTACCTGCAAAAGGTGGGTCTGACTGCCATTGGACTGCTGGCACAGAGTGACCATCTGTTCTGGGAAGAAATTCTAAGGAAATGGAAAAACAAACATGTTACAGGGTAGCTCCGAAGTGGGGAAAAGCACACTTACGGGCATGCCAGTTCTAAAAGCATTCCTACAGCGACAGTTATATACACTTGCATTTAAAACGATAGTCCTTTTTATGCCCTTGTCACACAGTGGAAACATCTGCTTCAAAAGGCTGAACTGTTTCCTTAAACGCTGACATAAAGTTTGGAGCGTCTCTTATGTCGAATGTGAATTCACGTCTCACAGTGTCACCAAGGCAGAGGGCTGCCACGAATCGTAACTCAGTGACACAAGCGCATGGCATGAGACAAAGAACTCTTGAAACTAAAAGATGAATGTAGTGACGTGAAAAGACTCCCAGTGTATCACCCAAAATAATTATCAAATCTCTTACTTTCAAATAAAAAGCAGCTGACCTATTGGGGCTGGAAGTTGACTTGGGTCTTCTCCCCAGTCTCCGAGACTCTGCCTCACGACTCGGAAAGGGGCACACATGCTACGGCAGGTATGAGGCCCCTTATCCTGATATTTCACAAGACAAGTGCCCACTCCCCAAAACACAAATAGAAAAGGAAAGAAAGTGATGGAGAACTAGCCGAACACGCCTGCATGAGGATTTTTCTACTCATTCTTCCACAAACAATCACGAAATAATGTTTGAGGCTTTCAGAGAATAGTGAGTTCTTATTCTGAGTATCTGACCAGTTTGTTCCAAATGAAGAACCCCTGCTCTCTCGCTCTCTCTTCTTAAGAGATGCAGCTCCCTTTCCACCATTACTGTTGGAAGAAGGCTCGATGGATGGCCTTGGGCCGGTACCAAGGCTCTTCATGCAGCATTAGAGCTTGAGTTTTGAGCGAGGGAGCTTTGCTGACTAGCAGCGCTGACGGGCAAAGCAGTCTGCTGCCCCCTGAGTCTCACTCAGTCGCTTTATATTCTGCTCCTATTATACCAAGAACCAGCCGCAAGACTTCAAGAGTTCCACACCCCAAACCCGGAGAGGTGAGACTCACCGTGGGGTTTTTGAAAAACTCGTATTTTGCATAATTCTTCCTGAACAAAAATTTACTCTCGCTGGCCATGGTGGTCTCCACCTGAACTACCAGCTCGTGATCCTCCAGGCACCGTTCTGGAAGGGAAAGGAACACGTGTGAGAAGCGCGGGAGGAAGCAGGTGGAGCCCGCAAGGCAGCGTCACCGCCCGTCACGAAATCTGGGTGGCTTCCCATCCTCCTGTAAACACCGGGAGCGAAGAGGAGGTCGAGAGCGCACAGAAATCACGTCTCTCGTTAATGCACTACCGAGGGTGACCGAGGCCTTAAGGCACAACCTGAGGAGCTCAGCTCAGTCCTCACTGGTACATGTTACACACTTCCTCTCCCAAGTGGGCGTCGACAGAAAGTTAAGGGGAGAATCAGTGAAGATTCGGAGCAAATGATTTTTGCCCTGAACTTAAAAAAGTCAACGCTCATACAGGACGCAGACTACACCTGGGAAGTGTCCCAAGGCAGAGGTGACTGGGGGGCCCCGGGTGGGGGGCCACCGGAGGGACAGCACGGTGGCCGAGGCAGCCCGGCTTCCGCGTCCCGAAGCCAGGTCGCCAGAGGAAGAGAACAAGGCGGGCTGTGCCATCATCGGGGGACAAACACCGTCCCCACGGCTGAAGCCCCGCGCCACACCATCCACATCTCGGTGTGTTCCCGCCGACGGCGACATCGCGAGGATGGGCAAGCAGACATGTTACGCAGCACGCTTGCATGCGTGCTCGCCGCACACACTCGTACACACACTGCAGGGCACTTGAGTCGGCAGTGCTGTCGCCCTGGAAAGGTATTTCCCTCACAGTTGGAACTCTCGGGTTCCACGTGGAGCAGGAAGAACGGGACGTGGCACTGTTCTGCTCCGATGGTGGTCACACCCCTCCCGCAGGTGCCCTCAAAGGCTGCTCCGACCGGGCGGGGGTGACAGGGAACTAACCCTATGAAGTCATGGAACAAGCAATACGAGAAAATCCCTGGCACCTTCAACATGTGGCCTGGCCCACGTGGCAGAAAATCAAACCCTCGGGAACCGTCACAAAAGGGGAAGGTGCTCCTTCAAAGCCCCCCATCTCCTTTCACATGTCCAAAGCTGAATCCCTACAAAAGTGCCACCTTGAAGGAAGGATGAAGGTGAGAGGGGAAGCGTTTCTAAGTCTCAGAGTGAGGACAAAGAATTTCTGTCTGCCAAGGACGGCTGTCGCCAGGCGCTCACCATCTGAGATGGGCCACACCCGCATGCAGCTCACTCAGCTGTGGTTTCCACATGACAAGGAAAGCCTTGCATGTAAAGACCTATTCAAAGCCCGGATTTGCCAAGGAAAGAGATTTCCTCCCCATGACTGCCAGAAGGTCCACGGTGCCCCAGGAAGGGCTGCCTGGCACCATCAGTGCATCAGGGATGGGCCCACTTGTCCCTGGCCCAGCTATGGAGGGACCCTGTGGCAACACCTGAACCAAAACCCTGCCCTGCGTTTCCCCAGGCCAGGAAAAGAGAAGAACCATGCACAATCTGGGTGTGCAGTTACACGTACATTTGCTTTCAAAAAAGAGGTTGGCTCAATGTCAGTCACTTGAAATGGATTTTCCATGTGGAAAACAAATCAGTGACTTCTGCTGAGATTTTTATTCAGAGAAAATATTTCTGTAGTTATAGGGGGGAAAAATACCAGCTACCCAAAAACCTGATGATGGTCAGTTAATAGATTTAACGTTTTGTTTGTTTGTTTGTTTTTTACCAGGTAAAAGGAGAAATAAAAAAGCAAGGTGGCAGCTACCTAAGTGAGGCAGAGGCAGACGTCTACGTCCAAAGCAAAAGGCATTTTGTCTCTGACAAATCGTGAGGCGAATCCCGGCGACCAGTGGAAACACCAGCCGTAAGGGGGACAGGGCCACAGCACGCCCAGGATCCTCACTCCCCCTCTTCCCACCTCCCTGGGCCCCGCCCTGGCAAAGTCCCGCAAACGCTGCAGCACACAGACTGTGAAGCATGGCCTGCAATCGGGCCCCAGGATAGACGGGAACTGGGGAGCAGGGGACCCGTGGACCCCGACGGCAGCGTGTGTCTCCGTTCCTCACTCTGGTGATGCTGGGGGGGCCCAGACACACTCAGGTGAAAACAAAGCTGCTCCATAATTGCCTTTTCTGTTCAGTGCGTGTGAATCAGGAGCCAGTGACCCACAGCGGGGTCGGGAACGCTGTCTGAGCCCATTTCCCGCAGACCCGCATGCAGTCACCCGCGTCTGCACTGAGTGCCCAGGGCACCGGTCTTCACTGCGGGCAGAAAGCCACCCGGCAGCACCCGCTCAAAGCCCCTTTTTCCAGTTCTAATTTTCTCTGTGACTCGGGAGATTCTGTTAAACCATCACATCACCACCCATAAACGTCACGTTATTACAATGACCAAGAGCCAGACTCTGACAGCACGGAGGGGACAGGGCCGAGAGGGAGAAAGGTGGAGTTTTAGGAGAGAGGAGAGGTGGACGCCACGCGGGCCGGGACACGGCTGTGACGCAGAGGCTTGCACGCCACACACCCACGTGCGGGCCTACCTATCCCCAGCTGCGGGTGATGTTCAACCAGGGTCCAGCTATTGTCGTCCACACAATGACTTCTGTACACCAGCAACTGGCACAGGTCCCTGGCCGTCATGTCTGCGAGAATCTCCACCACTTTGCAGGTCCCGTCTTCACCAAAGACTTTAACATCCTGCAACACACAAAGGGGACACTCCCGGTGAACATCTTCGGGTGTTTAAGAAATAAAAACGGAACAGAATCAAAGAGAAAAAGACCACCGTGCTCCAAGCAGCAGGCCGGGCCGGCTCCGTGTCCATCCACTGCCCAGCCCTCACATGGGCCAGGGCACCGCGTGATGGCCTCAGAATGCCCAGGACACTTGGGACACCAGTGCGGCCAGCCCTAGGGTACGCGAGGCTTCCCAACGACCTGTCTTAAGAAGCAGCAGAATTCACTTGATGTCCGGCTGGGGGCTGGAGTTGGACATTTCACAGTGGAAACAATTGTAAAAACAAATTGAGCAACAGAAATCCTAATTTTTGGTTTCGATGGCTCCACCTGCTGTCCCTTCCCAGTGTCCAGGGTGCAGCGGTTAGTACCCATGACCTTCTCCTGTCACTCACTTCCTAGGTCATGATCACTGAGGCTTGGGAGAAAAGTCAGTATAAATACACTGAAATTTAAAATACTAAGAAAAAGGGCGTTGTAAGAATACAGTCCCAGAATTCTTTGGCCCCTTCCCCCTATAAAATCACAAGCAAGCTCCATTTTTTGGGTGCTGCTCAAAGACAGTACAAATGAATGGCTCCCAGGCAAAGGGACGCCAAGCGGAGCGATCCAGAGGGCAGGAAACACACTCTGTTCACACCATAGGATGCAGCCTTTAGGGGAATGTGAGATGTTGAAAAAAAAAAAAAATCTCACCTCAACAGACTGGAAAAAGCAGTCAGAGGAACAAGATGGCATTTTAAGTTCACACTGCCTCTTGAAAGGGAGTTTGTCCCTGGCCTCTCCTACCGTCCCTGGCGGGCTGGGCGCCCCTCCCGCACGGACCCACCAATGGCTGGCTGTGTGGACGCCCTGGTGGGCAGGCTGTCTCCAGGCAGGCAGGGGACCTGCTCCCAGGCTGCCCTGGGCTCTGTCTGCCAGGTAGTGAATCAGCCACCTGGGCAGACCAATCAGGTCCCTCGCTGGGCCTGATGCAATCGCTCCCCCCCTGGCTCCCCACTGCCCCAAGTGCCCACCGGCCCAAGGTGGAGGTGATGACAACAGGGCAGCCACACCACGCTCACACCAACACCCCAGAAAAGCCCCTGCTAATTTTTTCCCCTGGTGCTGAAATAAGCATGCACTCAGAGCCTGAGCACCATTGTTCTCCGAATTGGGCCCTTCTGCCAAGTCTCTTAGAGGTCTTTGTCCCCCACCTCAGGCCATCAGCGACAAATTTGGATGCTTTCTGTGGCCTGGGGGTGTCAGCGGGTCCCCACAAACTGGCTGCAGCTCTCAGTGCTCTCTCTCTCTCTCTCTCTGTCCCTTTTCTTGAGTTTTTCTAACCAGGAGCTACTTTGTCTGAACACTGATTTCCCCCGAGGACTGTGGCGGGAGGGCCAGTGCTGGGGAGAAATCACACAGGGATGGCACTGTCCCATGAGACGGTCTCCCGCCCTTCCACAGCTCCTGGCCAGGAAGGAGTTAATGCTCACTCAGCCTGGAGTCCCAGGGGGAGGGGAGGCTGGGCCAGCCTGGAGACTAGCGCTCCAGGTGGGCAGCCACCACGGCAGCCACCCCCAACCCCAAAGAAATCTCCAGGCTGTATCAGAACTGAGACCTGCTTTCACTTCACAGTCGCCCTTAAAGAAATCCACCCTTCTGTTCCAGAATTTATGTTTCACTCAACGAAAGTTATAATTATACAAAACAAATCAAGTATTCAAACACAGCTGACATGACTACGTCTATAAAAATATAATTTAAAACAAAGAAAATACGTCTCTGGTCTATAGGTAAAAACTTTTTAAAAAAATGCATGAACATAAAAAGGAAAACCAATTTAGAAAACAGAAGTGGATTCACACAATTCCTTATAATAGTATAATAATACGCTGTGTCATCAGCCACGTCTCCCACACCACAGCTTTCAACTACAAAATCAGTGTGTTCCTACTTTCCCTTCTCTAAGTTTCTAAGTGAATTTATCTGTGACTACAATGAACGTGATCTTCTCTGGAAGTTTAAATGATGTTGAAATGTGTCCTCCAACCCAACTTATCCCTTTTCCTGCCCCAAATCAGCTGTGGCACCAGTTTTAAAATCTTCTTTCAGCCCCATTTTGTTTCTCTTTAAACTCTCTCCTCACCTCTCCTTTGCTCTGTGCCCGCCCACCCCCGGAGGTCTATATATAGCCTGAGTATTAAAAGCTAAGCTGTCCTTTGTCATAAGGCCATGTCCACTGCTTTTAGAGTCCTAGAGAAGGCCTGGCTGGCAGGACCTGCTGGGGGCGGGGAAGCAGGGCCTCTGCTGCTGGCCTGTGACAGGGACAGACGCAAAGGGACACAGGACCTGGACCCCCCTGTTGTTCCCTGAGCCCGACACAGCACTGTCCAGCTACCTCCCCGAACAGAGCAGGCCCGCCGACCACATCCAACAACCCCCCAAGACAGAAACCTAGAAAGCCACTGCCCATAGTAGCACGCTCAAACCGGGCACATGTTTGGAACCACAGATAAAGAGTATTTATAACGAACACGCAAGACACAAAGGAAAGTGTTGCAGGAACAGCCAGCCAGCTGCCTCCGTGCTTTTTAAAGGCAGAAGTTCTAGAGCATTCTGCACTAGGCCTACTGCCCCCCGCGGTCAGCGCCTCGGTGGTGCTGGGGGCTCGTTCTGGAAGCAAACCAGGGTTTTGTGTCACTGGCTTCAGTGCACCGGGCTGAGGCCAAGGCTTGCCGGGGAGCGGGCTGGGGTGCCCAGTTAGGTGCTTCCAGCCCCCAGCACAGGGCGGGCCGCAGAAGGTTCTCTAGTGCAGGCCAAGGCCCTGGGCACCACGACTCAGCCTGCGGGGGCAGGTCTCTGCCTCGGGCTCACATTTCTCCAGGGTGGAACTTGCCCAAGCAACATACGGATGTGGGTAATGCCAGGAAGGGGGGGCCTAGGAGGGCAGCCCTGCAGTGCCAGCCCCACTCAGCCACTTCCTGGCTTTGTGATCTCAGGCAGCTCAGTAACTACCGAGGAGCGACTTTCCCGTCTGTGCCATGGGCGCTGCTCTTGAAAGTCAGCGACAGAGGCACAGAGGCGAAGCACGTCCCCCCACGTATGGACGTCAAAGCAGCATTTACGTGGGCCGCCCTAGGCCCCCACCACCCCCAGCACAGGGCGGGGGTGCCACTGAGATGCCCCAGAAGGAGACCGGGCTGCGCTCTGGCTTGATCACTAACTACCGGTGGGAACTTGGCTGAGTGATCCGGCTAGTCTGGGCCTCAGTCTCCTTATCTGCAAAATGGGGATGGGTGAGTAGACCCCGCCCTAGGTGTTGGCCTGGTGCCAGCTAAGGAGAGCCTCTCTTCAAAAGCTCTCAGCACCTGTGCTGGCCCTGGGGGGGGGGGGCGCTTGGATGCTCGGATGGAACTGGGGACGAGCTGGGGACAAGGCAGGCCCCCTTGGAGGCTGGCACACACTGGCAGGGGGGGGGGTGTGTGTGTAGCTAGAACCCTGAAGATCACTGCGGCTCCCGCTTGCCCACCTCATGACTGGTAAGATGGAGCAGGGACAAGCCAGCAGGAGAAGCCAGCCCCCAAGCCCTCAGTGACCTTGTCCGCACTGCAAAGGAAATGCAACAGCCAATTGCTTTGAAAATAAAAGTAACATTAATGAGGGCATAATTATGTCAACAGTGTTCAGAGTTACTTGGGGGAGCAACGCTTTGTCAGGCTGCCCGGCCCTCCGACTGGCTGGCACTGCAGCCTGTTATACAGCCCCGAGGAGGTCAGAGAACGTCCCATCCCTCCCACAGCTCTGCTGTCCCTTTCTATACATTCATGGTACAGAGTGAGAAGCAAAAGCTGAAATCTGTGCAAACGCAAAGGAAGGAGCTGAACAACAATTAGGGTTAAAGTATATCATCTCCATGGTGCCACACACACTACACTCTGGGGAGCCTGGCTTTTTTGTCTCAGGGCTCCGCACCAGGACCACGGAGGGGGTCGACTCCTGCTGTCCCTCTCACTCCTGCTTCACACATCGACAGCCCTGCTGGCTGACTTACAGGCTCAGAATTTGGTGCTCAATTCAGAAGACCTCTTGATTTTGGCCCACGTTGCCTCGTAAACACACAAAATGGGGCATTCTCAGTACTTTGTCCCTCATCGGAGCGTCTGCAGTGCCGGACAGCCCTGGATGGATAGCCCGCCTCCGAGCACACAGGGGACCCGCAAACCCCTGCACAGAAACCAAGAGAGCTGGGAGGGTTCTGAGCCGGGACCTCTTGGGCCTGCTTTGTCTTAGTTCCTCATCTTCGTCCAAAGCTCTCTTAGATCCAGCCTAAATGTTTTTTCAAAGTGAAGATGCAAGCTGGAACTGTTAGTAACTCCCGGAGCCTCTTGTATACACTGGGAAGTACGTGGTTATGGAGAAGCCAGGTTGGGATCCGAGTGCCAGCAGGGGCGCCCACGCGGGGAGGGGCGATACAGAAAGGAGGCCGGAGACTGGAGGTGGGCAGGTCTGATGGAACCACCGGGGGTCAGCTGTGCCCGGCGGTGGCGGCACCACTGCTGAGAGCCTAGTGACTCAATGTTAACACCCTGAGGCAGCTGTCACTCACCAGGACCAGATGGAGAATGGAAGCCTCAGGAAGGCAGAATGGCTTGCCCAGCGTCAAGGAGATGGAAACCTCTGGAGTCAGGGTCTGAAGCTGGGACACAGTGCTGTTGGCCCTGCCTGTCCACCGGCAAGAAGCTTCCAGCACTGGGGACTGTGGCCGGCCAGGAGTGACACCACAGGCTGTGGATTCTGGGGTGCCCTGAACCCTAAACTGGGCAGGCCTAGCAAGCACAGAGGAAATTAAATTTACTTCAGACCAGGGCAGAACCAGGGTTAGGCTTGGTTAGTTTTAGGGAAAACAATGTAGTTCTACCGCTTTTTTGCCAGGTCTGTTCTAGGTTCAGTGGTCCTACCTCGAGCCGTAGGGGATGGGAGCCGAAGCTGCTACATGTAAGGACGTGGCCCTCTTCACCCTACTAAGAGCACGCACGGCCATGTTTAATCGCACTGACTCCAACTTACTTTCAAAAACAAAAATCTGCATTTCAGTCTATTCATTTTAAGGTTTCAGGCAGAATTAAAAATATTTTAAGTCCTTGCAAATCCTTCCTAAAAAAGTTAAAGTTCGAAAAATAACTTCCAAAATAGTTCTTGGAAGTCCGCCCCAGTTTTCCGAGCCCCTGAGCGGACTTCCCTGGGGATGGCTCTCACCGGCTGGGGGGTGGGCGGGAGGGTTTGGGGTCAAGGCACAGAGAGGCCGGCCAGCAGCCTCCCCGCCTGTTTTACACTAAACAGACAAACTTGTTTGGAAGAATCGATTTTGCTTTGCTCATCTGTATTATTTTTTAACTTTTCTAGAAGGACATGCATGGCCTGTTATTTTGACAAAAGTGGTTTTTCTAATGATATCATTCTATAGAGAATAAGAACAAAGGTGTCTTAAAAAGATTTCCTTGGGTGGAATGAAGGGGAGCGAGGAGACCCCCCTCCACCCATGGAGCTGAGAGTAGGGACGCCAGTCCTGCGGCCCTGGCCACACTGGCCAGTCTGCAAGGCTACCCCCTGGGCTCTGGCTGGTCACATGGGTCCGTCGTGTTGTCACTGGGATGTGTGTTTCTCTCTTCCTCTCCACAGCTCCTGGAAAGCAGGCCCCCAGCCTGCTTCTCTTGGTTCCACAGCTCACTTTCATCCTCTCGGTGAGTGAACCCTGCCCTGGGAAGAGTGGCCACACCACTCCTGCTACTTGACTTTTTCCTAGTCAGGAAAATTCTGGCCTTGGCTCCATGGGACACCACAGCTTGCTGGCGACAGCTCAGACCTTTCTTCAGCCCTGATGGCCTTGTCCGCAAGGCTCCCCTTTCCAAGACAAGGGAGTGCAAGCTGGTGCTGTTGGGGCGCACAGCGGGAGTACCCCGAAAGTGTGACCACGTGTCCTGCGCCTGTTCCCAGCAATGAGGATGCGTTCACGTGAGATGGGAAGAGCGGTGAATTTAGAACTTAAACGGAAAAGGACCTTATTCAGAGTGGAGACACCACAGTGTTCATAACGCTCCCTGATCTGAGAAAGGGGCGTGCTGGCACCTCAGAAGTGGTCCTGCACAGCTGAGGCCCTTCCCGGCTGTTTTCGCAGGACATTTGCAGGAGCCACGGAGAAAGCGGTTCTGTGATCAACACTTCCGAGGAGCTGGCGTTAGCTCCTCTTACAGGTTTTCTCCCCTGCGGCATCTGCGATCCCCCAAAACTCAACAGGAAATGTGAACTTCCAAGCAGGTAACAGGGGACACAGAGATCCACTGGGTGGGGACGTGGGAAGGAGTGAAGCCAGCTGCGGCTCTAATACCCACAGCTCAGACCCAGGGGACACAGCGGGGGCCCAGCGGAGCAGTCCTGGGAAGGGGTACTGCATGGCAACGTGTCATTCAGACCCAGGTTGACACACGAGGACATGGCTGCCGCAGACACAGAAACTCGCACACACACGACTCAGGCTGCTCAGGGGCCCTCTGCTCAGTTTCTGCAGCTTCCCGCTGTGCAGTAAAGTGCTAACACGTCTGTCCCCTCCTACACCATGACCCCCGAGGGCTCTCTCAGCTCCTGGCGACACGCCTTGCCCAGGACACCTCTGCCGAGTGTCCCGCATCACAGAACCTTCTGGTGGCAGCGATGGTAGCAGAAGGAATGGTAGCAGTGGGGGCCATGTCATCACGGGTTCTGCTTGGCTCAGTTGAGTCCACACGTCCCCTCATGAGTAATAAAATGTTACATGAACATTCGTTTAGGTTTATTGAGCTCTGTTTGTTGGTTCAGAGCGTCGCTGTGAAATATCAGGAAGGCAGTGGGCTTGAGGCTTGGTGCCAGGTCTTTGGGTGTGACCTGTCCCAGATATTCCGTAAGAACTTCCTGGTGACCGACCGGCCCTCTGACAGACAAGGCGACAGGCTTTAAGAGCTATCACTCCTAAGGGCTGGAACTGGCATCCTGGGTGCAGCCACTGGGGTCCCCAACTCCAGGGGCCTCTCCGCAGCAGGAGCGGATAAGCAAGGACCCGCAGAGAGGAGGCCAGAGCAAACCAAAAACCTTTGTTGAGCTAACTTCCTCAGAGAAATGGTAACTAAGCATTCCATTTGTATACTGTAATTTTAAAAAACAATGAAAACAGTTTATAGTTCTTCTCCAGAAAACTGTCCAGGGAAGTCACGTGACTGGCTGTGCCGGCCAAAGGAAAGAGGCAGAAAGTGTGCCCCCTCCCTCCACATTCCAGAGGGGGAGGAGTCCAGCAGAGGAGCAGGCCTGGAGTGGGAGGACACTGGGACAGCTTGGGTGGCCGAGGACAGGGACAGAGTCCTCACTGGAGCCACAGAGGCCAGTTCCAGCACAGCACGGCCAGCGGGGCCACGTGTCCAGAGACGGCAGCCTCTGGTGGCTGAGTACCCTTGCGGTGTGGCGGGAGGCACAGAGCATGGGGAGCTGACGAGGGGACAGAGGGCCCCAGCAGGGGCCATGGCGCCGACAGCCTGAGTCATCCCCATGGCAGCTGGACTCCCATTCCTTCCAGTGGGGGGGCCTTGGCGGTGCTGAGGAAATGGCAGCTGTCCACCCATCACTCACGAGGACACAGGCAGTGAAAGGAAGGAGAGAAAGGGCTGCCAGTGAGGGGGTGGCTGAATGAAGAGGGCTCATCTCCCAAGTGACAGACTGGGCGGATGGGTCTCTCGGGTGGACCTTTGTGCTGGTAAGGCCTTAAGTGACCATCATCGGGCAGCAGGTCATTGTCCTGCCAGGAGCCCAAGCACTGCTCTCCCGGGCTCCTGTCCTGACACGACGCTATGACTCTCCTGAATGTCCAACACGGGCAGGGCAGCCACAGTTCACCCCACTCAGCGCCCCTTGGGGTCCCCGTCCCCTAGCACTCAGTGAAGCTGCCATGAGGCCCAGCTTCTAATGTGCTCTGATTGCTGAAGGAACCCGGAAAGGTGGTGTGGCACAGTTTGGAGGGGCTGAGAACAGAGGGCTTGTGCACATGTGGGGTGAGGGATTAGGGTGGAGGCTGGCAACAGCAGTCACCTTGGCCCCAGGACGCCCGCAGAGGCCCGACCCAGGCAGGGTGAAGCAGGCGTGGGTAGTCATGTCCACAGCGGCACATGCTGCTCAGGAATCTGCACTTGGCCCTTGAGGGTACTTCTCACCAAAGATAGTCTGAGGTCACGGTACTCTCATCAAATCGTAGTCGAAGCCTCAGGAGACCCAGTTTTGCTCATGAGTAAATGTGTGTGCAAAACGCTACACAAGGCAATTAATTTACTTCCAGAAAATTAATTTTTAAAATTAAGAGAAAGGAGAAGAGCGGACTGGAACCAAGCTGATATTTATGCCCTATTAATAAAGGGATTAAAATACGTGACTAATTGTGTTTGAGGAACACATGGAAAAACCTTTGCGGTAACAGACATTATGCGGCTACGTGAAAATCATGACTGGCTGCAAGAAAGAGCCGCCTGACCACGCCGATCCAAGCACCCGTGAGCCTTTAAAGCTGCCGTAAGTCCAGAACAAAGACATTTCCTGTAGTACCATGCCCTTCTCTCAATAGCCCTCCTCTGCACACCCCCCTCCGCCCTCTCCCTCCCTCCGAATGTCCCCAGCCAGCTGTCCTGCTTGCTCACAGCTCTGCTTCCTCCCAATTGGACGCATGGCCTCCTCCTGGGTCAGTGTACACTGCACCCTGCCTCAGTTTCTCTCTCCACCACAGAACGTTTCTGGGGTCCTGGCTCACCGGCCAGTGTCCCTGGGCTGCTCCAGGTGAGCGTCCCACGCGTGACCTAACACAAGATGCAAATTCTGTGACACAGACAAGGCTGCCCGTGGCCTCAGTGTTCCCATTCCTCACACAAAAGCACATTTCCTCCACATTTGAAGCCAGCCCGGCCTTAGTTTCTTGCAGCCAAATGCAGCCTGAGAGCATGTAATGTACAAAGTCCTTGACTTGCCCTGGGAGGAGCCCCACATCCTAGCAGCTGGGGGCGGGGGAAGCTGTAGTGTCTGGCCCGCCCCCTGTCACGTCCCCATCACTGGTGGCCTTTCAGCTGACCACAGTGCCACCCTTTTCAGACTAGGAGGAGTCCCCTCCATCCCAGGCACAGGGCAGCACCCAGGCTGCACACTGGAGAGTCCCGGCACGGCCCCCTCTGAGCACTGGGCCTCCTTCTCCCCAAGGCCTTTCTCTCCGAGGCCCTAACGGACAACATGGGAGCCAGGAAGAGGCTCCTGCCTACATGGCAGGCGCTTCCCAGCCCCTCCTGCCTCCGTGGAATGAAGGGCCACTCAGAAATGCGCGCTAGGCTCCCACCACGTCGTAAACCACAGTTTCCTTTTCAGCAGCGAGCCAGTGCTGGAGAGGCACCCCAGCCCCCAACGGGAGGCCCAGCAGACACAGAGCCTCCCGTTGGGGGCTGGGCAGGCAGGGAGAACACGCAGGCCAAGTTCACTTCCTGTCTCCGCCTCTGGGCGAAGTAGTTCATCTCGCTGGCCTCAGCTTCCCCCTTAAAAACACTCTATTCCTTGCAGTTTGTAGAAGTGTTGTGAAGATTAAAAGTACAATAACCACCATGAAACAGATGCTACCAAAAAAAAAAAAAAAAAAAAGGCAAGAGAAAACAGGCTCTTCCCGATGGAATCTGTTAGGATCGGCATGTGACCAGCAAACAGTCCGATATTTTCTGATTACATGAAGCCTTTTCCTTGTCCACCCAGGAGTGGGGAGGAGTTGCCCCTGCGCCTGCTGGTCCCTCAGGCTTGAGGAATTTGGGTGACAGAAACGCAGACACCAACACAATGTTCTCATGGGGAACTAACGCCGATCCCAAGAAAAACAGCAGGCAAAATTCCTGGGTTTCCTGATTCTGCTTAGAGTTGGACAGTCCATGGGGGTGGAGGCCCGTTTTCTTGCCAACTGCTGCGAGAGCCAGATAATATTTTCACGGTCTTATTTTAGGATGAGTAACTTTGTAAACAACCTCAGTGACCAATCCACAGACAGCGTGTCTGGACCCTTATTTGAAGCAGAAGGTCACCAGAGAGGCAGACATCCCAGACGGACGTGAGGCATGTGACAGAGTGTCGCAGCCCTGCCAGCTCTGGCTCCAGACGGGGGCACTTACTTACCTCACTACCAAGTGCTGCTGGTGGGAGGACGCGGCCTGTTTGGGAGGCCCGCGGTGGGAAGGGGGGCGGCGCTGGGCGGCTGGCAGGCACAGAAGAAATGTGTTCCTAAGAATGCAGCCCCTGCGTGGCTCAGAAGGGGAGGATTTGCAGAGAAAAGGGGTTGGCGGCATATCGCTCTTTGAGACAGCAAAGGTGGGATGCGCACAGAGGAGAAGAGAGTGATTCCAACAGAGAAGGCAAAGCACACTGAACTACACTCAAAAGGAGTGAATGTGAAGGACCTAGGAAGCACTTAGTTCAGCCGTTAAAATCAGAGGCTCCAGGAACTGAAGTTGGGTCACACTCCAAATCTGCTACACTGGGTAATACCCCAGACCTGTCGCTCACACCGGGTCACACTCAGCCCCGCCACTCAGACTGGGTCACACCCAGCCCTGCTATTCACACCGGCTCACACTCAGCTCGGCCACTCTCACTGGGTCACATTCAGCCCCAACACTTGTACTGGATTCTATCCCAGTTCCACGAACTAAAGCTGGGCCTCAATTTCCCACCTACAGAATAGAGATCACACTTGTAACTAACTCTTAGTGTTGTTTTGAGGAATAAATGAACATTTGAACAAAACAAATCACCTAGAACAGTGTCTGGCACACAGAGATCTCGTAGTCACTGTTAGCTGTCGCTGTCATCGTGGCTGATATTATACTTCAACCACCCTCACCACACACTACAACGTCACGGGGTCTCCCTCCAAGCCTGCAACCCCCCGTGGCCCAGGACCAGCCAACCAGGAGGGACGGCAGCCAGCCCAGCTCTGATGACTTGGTTACTGGCGATGTGACCTCGGGCCTGTTCCTGAAACTCTCTGGGCCTCAGTTTCCTCCCATGGGGTCACTGGGCATATAACAAACACCTCACTGTCCTACTTTAATGTAGAAACTACTGCTTTAAAAAGGTGCCTGTCACCTTTTGGGTCAAGTGAAAATTCTTCCACCTTGAGCAGATCATATTCAAAGTCAGAATTGTAATGTGGAGGCTCTACTGTATGAAGGCCAGGTGCCTGAGAAAGCCCAGCGTTTAACCCTCTCTTATCTGAAATTACTGGGTAACGAAGAGACGTGATGTGAGCATCACTCAGAAAACTAAAAGTCATCTTTAAGCACCAAACGATTGTTATTGTTTTCTACCACATTTATGAGACTCCTAAAGCATATAGATACATCCCCGACTTCATAAATACAATTTTGGCCAGTAAATTAAAAAGTCTCACAAGGCAACAGGTAGAGGTGCAAGAGGAAAAGAACTAAGAAAAGATGCAGTTACCCTCCCTTTTTCCCAACGTAATGAGCTGGCATGTCCATCCTGACCCCACAGCCAAGAAGCCTGGCACTCCAACCAGGGGCATGCTCACCTGCTTTGCCACAGCCTGGCCCGGAGGTAAGGAGCCCGGCGGGGGCGCAGGGGGGCTCTTTGGGCCACAGAGCTCAGGGAAAGGATTAGGAATGGCCGGCAGAGAAGATGTTCTAAACTGCTGGTCTTCTTCCTGCAGGCGCCTGGAGGAAAGAGACAACCGCTGGTTACAAGCTGCTGCCGTAGACATGATCCAGCAATCCCACTCCCGGGGATGAACCCAAAAGAAAGAGGGACACCAGTGGGCAAGTACCCAGCGATCACAACAGGACAATCCGCAACCGTCAATAGGTGGAAGCAACCCAAGTGTCCATCAATCAACGTGTGAATAGATCACAAAGTACATTCTATCCACACAAAGGGGTGTCATGCAGCCTTGACAAGGAACATAGTTCTGACATGTGCTCCAACAGGGCTGAACCCTGGGGACACTAGGTGAAGTGAAATAAGCCAGTCACAAAAAGCCAAATCCTGTATGCGCCCACTTCTGTGAGGCCCCTACAGCAGTCAAATTCACCGAGACAGAAAGTCGGACGGAAATGTCGGGGTCTAAGGGTAGGGGGAGGGATAGTGGGAGTGCCACGGGCACAGCATTTCAATTTTGCACAATGACAAAGTTCTGGAGAGTGGTGGCACAGTAGTGTGAAGATATATAACGCTACAGAACGGTACTCTTAAAAATGGCTGAGACGGCACATTTCATGCTATGTGTATTTTACCACAATTAAACATAGACAAAAAAACCAAGCTGCCATCTCTTGACTCCAAGGGTTCCAGTTGGCCCACTCAGGTCAGAGACACTGAGTGTGCACTCCCATCTCAGACGGGCCCGGCTCATTGTCTCCAGCGACCTCGTCATGCTCCCCACATACCTGATGTGCAAAGAGATCTTATGGGTAAGACCATGTTCTTTCATGAGAACAACTATTTTTCAATGACCTTGAAATGAATACTTCTTGAACCAAATGAAAATACTAGAAGATGCTTCCTGGGGCCTCACCTGAACTGTGGAACGAATGCTTAAATCCACAGAAAGGTTGTTGATACTGAATTAATTGGAAATAAATGCTCCATGTAGCTGTCCACCCCAGAGCACAACAGCCTATATTTGTGTCACCCCAGAAATACCCTGTGTACCCCACTTACACCCCTGAGAACCATTTCTGAATCTACCCAGTCCTCCCTTTGGCATTTCTCCAAAGCTACCTCCTCCCTCTGCCCAGGAATGTAAACCTCACCTGCCACACAGCTGAGCAAAATGCACACAGACGATGGACCAGAGACAATTATGAAAACAGCAGAAAAATCAAGTTCAAAGTCAAAACAAAAACAATGCAAAGTGGCCTATGTTTCGTCTCCCTGGGGGTTCTGCTGGCAGCTTCCTGCCCTCACGTCCAGGGGCTTCCTGGGGGCAGAGCCCCCTCTGTCCACCGAGGGCGTTGTGCCCAGCGTGCAGACCCCCAAGCTGCAGCTCGGCCCCTGTGTGCTCAGCATTCTCACTTCTTTCCTATACACACCCCGTCAGCCCCTTGTGCAGGCTGTGTCTTCAAATAATTTTGTGACTAATTTTACAACTTGACTGCATTACTGACCCATTAGCTTTCTTGGGTGGTTTGCCACGAGAGAAATGGACATTGTGACCATGTGACAAGTTGTCCTGATTCTAAAGGAGGCCTGTCCAGCCATTGCACGTGGAGCAGGAAGTGATGCCTGATTTTCAATACGAGTACTCCATGGCACAAAGGAGCTCAGGCTGAGAACATAGGAAGCCCTTTCTAGGAGCCTTTGACAACGTGCCAGAAAGTTTATTTTTACTGTTAACAAATCGCACTCTTCCCATAACAGCTTCTGCCTGGCAGGGCGTCCATCTGACACGTGTGTCCCTTGTACAGGACAAGAGCAAAGACGCTGACGTTCCAGTTATTCACAGAAGCTTCTGTCTTTAGTAGGTTGTTTTGAGCACTTGAAAAAGTCCTGTGTTTTTTCAGGCAGTGAAAATACTGTGTATGATATTGTAACGGTGGCTTTGTGCTGTCATGCATTTGTCCGAGCCCATAGAATGTCCATCACCGAGAGTGAACCCTTCTGTAAGCTATGAACTTGGAGTGACAATGACGTGTGCCTGTAGGTTCAATCGTAAGCAGTGCACCACTGCTGGGGGTAGTGACAACGGCGGAGGCCCCATGTACAGTGGGGGGGGGGGGGCGTGTGGGAAATCTCTGTATCTTCCTTGGAATTTTGCTATGAACCTAAAACTGCTCTTAAAAATAAAATCTTTATTAAAAAACAAAAACAAAAACAACCCGCCCCCCACAACTTATGCTCCGTGAAAGAGGCCAGCCACACCAGCCACATCCGATACAATTCCATTTACATGACACGTCCAGAATGGGCATATCGGTAGTGACAGAACACATTCTGGGGGCTGCCACGGGCTGTGGGGAGGGCAGAACGAGGAAGCACTTTGTGCACCGTGGCTAATCCCTCCCATCCCTGCCCTAGCAACCACCATTCCACTCTGCTTCCAGAAGTTTCACTATTCCAGATTCCTCATAAAAGTGGAATCATGTAGTGTCCGCCCTTTGTGACTGGCTTATTTACTTGGCATACTGTCCATGTTGTTCGTCTATGGATGAACAGATACAGAAAATGTGGTAAAACACACAATGGGATATCGTGCACCCGTATAAAGGAAGGAAGTCCTGCCCTTTGCGACAACAGGGATCACCTCTCCTGCTCAGAAACCTCTCCCCGCTCCCCGCAGTCCCTCCTCCCTCTTTGACGCCCAGGTCAGAGGCCTGCCATGTGCCAGGAGCCTTCCTCCACTTCCCAGAGTCCCTCCCGCCAGCCCAGTGTCCCCACAGAGGCCATGCCTCCTCCACTTATTCCGCTGGACAGTGTGATCAAATATCTGCGGTGGCACATTTCTGACAAGCGCCAGGGGACACAACTGCTCCTGGTCCCCGGACTCCACTCTGGACAGTGGGGCGTTAGAGCCCTCAATTCACCGCCCAGCTATTTCCTTCTTTCCAGAGCATTCTTCTCTGATGGTTTCCCTGCATGTCCCCCCACCTGGCACAGTGCCTGGCCCAGAGGAGGTGCTCAATAAATGTTATCTAGCCTGAGCCGAGTGCCAAGTCCAACCCAGTGCTGTCATGCTAAACAGAGAAAAGGGAAGCGTCCACCCCCGGCTCTCACGAGGCCAACACCCTCACCCCACCGCCATCTACCCAGCAGAGAGCAGCAGCATGTGTGCACAACGGTGCCGGCTTGCACGCGCGGCTCTTGGTCCCACCTGACAGCAAGGATGTGCATGGGCTGGGAGCGCTGCACCTTCTGCCATGGGGACGCCTGCGGCGGCTGGGACCTTGCTCCTGAGGGTGGTGGCTGGCTGCGGGCATGCTGGCCATTCTGACACAGGGGCACTGTGTCCGACTGCATGTTACACGCTGGGTACAAACTCTCCAAGGACGTGTTCATATCATTCATCAGCGTTTCCAGGTCCACGTCATCCTCTGGGCATGAAAAGGCAAAAGAAGAAAAGAAACTTTAGCAGCAGTGAGGGGGCCACAGCCGAATGGGCACCTCGGCAACCAGACCTGGAAACTCATGATATTTAAAAATATCTGAGGGAGAAGATTAACTGAGATAAGTATGCATTTTTATCCAACACGTTTTGCATGTATTCATATGTATGGCACTGGAGAGGCAATCCAGTCATTACAATGCAGCTGACGTCCATGAGTCTGGGCAGGAAACACCTTTTAGGCTCATTCACGCCTCCCTTCAGGTGGTAGGCCCCACTCTGCCCTGGCCGCAGCTGGCCAGTAACAGGTGGACACAGAGCCCTCATTAGACCAATCAGGGCTCTCCTTTCCCTGAAATTCTAGAGGAGAGGCAGGAATAGAACAGCACTCGACAATGACACCAGCCTGGCCCACTCGAGCCACCAAAGCTGTGGCCCACAGGCTCATGGTGGGCTGCTGATGAAACCTGTACACACCTGGGGCCCTCCAGGTGCCCCTCCTCTGCCCTCAGCTGGCCTGAGAGCCGGAGGAAGCCTGTTTCCACAGAAGATGGCCTGAGGTAGATGCAGAGAATGACAGAAAATGCCAGAAAGAGGTCCACATGTAGTGACTCTGATGGATAAATTTGTGTGTTTACTTGGCTAGAACACGGTACCCAGATATTTGGTCAAACATGGCCCTAGAGAATATTGTGACGGTATTTTTAGATGAGATTAACATTTAAATCAGTAGACTTTGAGAGAAGCAGATTACCCTGTATAATGTGGTGGGCCTCGTCCAATCAGTTGAAGGCCGTAAGAGAAAAGATGGATGTCCCCTGAGGAGGGAATTCTGCCTTCCAACTCTTCTTTGCAACTCTTCCCTGGGCCCATGCTGGACCCGCAGTTCCACAATCATATGAGCCAGTTTCAGAAATGCATCCCCCCCACGTACCATATAGGTATGTCTATGTATTTGTGTGTGTGTGTGTGTGTACGTGTGTGTGTCTGTGTGTAATTGCACATCCTGTTGGATCTGTCTCTCTGGAGAACCGGGCTAACACAAGCTGAGCGATGTAACCCAGCACACTCAGAGATGTGGGAAAGGGACAAAGCTGGAAGCTGGGGACGTGCGCCGGGCTCCAGGCAGCTGTGCTCGGCTCAGCTTCCGTCCTTTCTTAGGCCTGGCTGCCTTCCTGCTGGGAGCTCTGTAAAACATTCCTGCAACCTATAATAATTGTGCTTGAGCTAGTTTAGGTTTCTCTCATTCGTAACCCAATACGTTCTAACTATACTGACTCCTTTTTTTCTGCGACTTCCACATTTGTCACTTTTTAACAGCATGGCAAATAACAGCTGAGGCTGACTCCATGGCAGCACACTGCAGGTCACGTATTCACATTCTCATCTGTCTCCCTCACAGCCCACGTGACACCCGTTTAACAAGCAAGGAGCGTAGGGCACAGGACAGCAAGACCCTCAGCCTACCCAAGGCTGTAGCTCCTCAGCAGCAGGATGACAGGGCATGCTGAGAGCGGCTGGCCTGGGCCCAGGGGCTTTGCTTTTCTGCTTCTTTGCACTTGGACTTGGGGCTAACAGTGGCACCCCAGTAGGAAGTGTGTGAGGAGTTAGTTAGTTATTACCTGCTCTGTAACAGCCTGGCACATGTGAAACACTGGGTCAGTGTTATTTATTAGCTCTATTCCATTTATTTCTTACAAAACAATATAAAGTGGTGACCATTAACCCAGCTTAACAGCTGAGGACCAGGCCTCGAGGACTTCAGCAATTTGCCTAAGATCACACGAGCGCTAAGTAGCGGACCTTGAATTTGAAAACAAGCTTTGCAGCTACCAATTTGACCTCACCAGGTACCCGCTCAATGAATGAGCTCACGGAGCTTTCCGGAACACGTGGCCTCCCCTGCCTCCTGCTCCCAACACAAAGTTTCAGCTTCCCTCCTCTCATAGGCCGTCAGGGCACACGAAGACAGACCAAAATGAAAAGACACAGACACCTGTCTGACGAAGGCATGGAAGCTGAGATGCCATCCTTGCGAGGCAGGCTTCAGACAGGGGCCACACAGGGTCCGGAGGGCAGACAGAATGGAGTTGGAAAGGGAGGGCGGCCGGGGAGGGACCCAGAGTTCTGCCGTGGCGACATCAGCCTGCAGGGCCTGCATTCCTAGGGCCTGCGTGGGAATAAGGTGCTGTCATAGCACAGGCTACGAGCAGTCAAATATTAATCCCATGGCCAGATATTGAAAGGACAAAAGCGCTGACTTAATAATTAATAATTACCATGTCATCAATAATTAATGCATCACATGGGGGACATCATAGTCAGCAGGCAGAGCGCTTGTTCAGAGTCCTGGGAACAGGGCAGGGGTGGGGGATGGTAAGTGGGGAAGAGGGTTTGACAGACAACCAGGACCCCGAGGGGCAGGTACACACGCCCATGGTCCCCTTGCTGCCGCAAGTTGTGTGGCCTTAGAGAAGTCCTCGCTGAGGAAGCAACCCTGGGCAATGATCAAAATCGTGGACGATGGCTGTCCAAAGCCAGCCAGCCAGCCAGTGAGGGGACTAACCATGGCCTACGTGCTACTGAGGTGTCGGGGTATTCATCTACCAGGAAAGGTGTAAGTTACACTGGAGTTCGTGGCTCTGCGGCTTTAGGAATGTCCGAGGGTGCACCCATCATGAACACCATTCATCTCCCATATTCACACTGAGTCGACAGGTAGCAGTTGCTTAAAGCTTAGTAAAACAATTAAGGACATGTGCCACCCTACCTCACCCTTTTAACAACTCAATGTTTCTATTTTAACGGGCCATTTAATCAATTCAGGGTGAGACCCAGAGTTCACTGTTATTAAGGAATGACCTTCCGTTGGCACTGCGGTGGCCTGGAGGCCAAGGACAGGCCGGATGAGGGAGAACCCTGTGGCGTTCACATAGCTTTGTTTTGTGCTGGCTGAAAAATGGGAGAAAATCTAGCAGGGTACAAAGGCCATGATTTTCATCCCTTTCTTTCTGCTTTAGAAATCAAACAGAATACAGTTTTTGCTGACAGATTTCTTCTGAGGAGTAAAAATGTCTTGATTCCCTCAGGTGGGTTTTCGTTCGAGTTATTTTTGCCCTGGCGCTTCTGAGAGCCTGGGCCGTGCCCATCGCGAGGGCAGCCTGCCATGTCTCCTGTCCTGTCCCTTCTGCTCCTGTTCTCGGCCAACCAGGTCACTGCTGGGTCACCCCGCCCTGCAGGCAGGCCACTATGCTTTCCAGAACACAAAGTAATTCTGACATTATTGAAAGTAAATGGTAAAGGTGAGTTGGATGGCAAACTGTAAATGCAATTCAGGCCCCTCTGAGGCGCAGTCTTTATAAAACTACTTTCTGCTCTGATACATTTAGTTATGCTGCCCCCAAGCACAGCTAGGTGAATCTGATAGCATGCACTTAGTAGGCTATAATTTTCATAAATCAAATACAACCACTGTACAGGCAGGTTTCAAACTTGCCTATTGTCCATGGCTCTTAGAGCAGAAATAAAACTTTTCAAAGAATCAGAAATCGCCTCTAGAACAAACTTTAAAATTTCCCGTAGCACCAAGTAGCAAATTGATCTGTTTAGATAATGAAACTACTTACAGTTATCTGATTTTATTTAAACTTAGTTACATTCTAACGAGGACTCACAATGGAATCTTCCCAACTGGGATTTTAAAGGAATTAATTCCAAAGAAGACACTTGTCCATGTTCTTAAAAATATCCCTACACTAAGACAGCCCTACACTGCGTGGCACTCAGTTCTTGCACACTTTTCGCATGGCTCACATTCCGTGTCTAGTCCATCGGGGAGAGCTCATGCTTCTTTCCCTGCATGCGGCCCCTGCATGAATCCATGTGGGTCAATAACCAGCCACTTGTCCAAGCCTCCTGTGGGGTCACAAGTGGGAGAATCAGATAACCAGGCCATTAACAAAGCAAATGCTTCTGGAAACGAATGTGAAGATTACGCGTCTATCCCCTGTGAACTCCATGCCAACACACTTTCCACGAGAATGCACCTCTGGCAGAAATCCTGGCAGGGGAAGGGAAAATGGCTTTCTAACTAAGATTTCACTTCACACAGATTCATAAGCATGTATTTACTGCACAAATATATAGGTCAAACAACATGGTGGTAAATCAAGTTATTAATAGCTGCTTTCCTCCCTAGAATAACCCCGTCTAAAACGGGGCACTGACTTCTGTCCCAAATATCTGAGCAGCTCATCTGATCTGGAACTCACATGTCTATCTGCCTCAATGTCATTACTAATGGAGGCGGGGATGGTTCTCAGATGGGTGGAAAAGCAGTGAACAAATTCAAGTTCGGCTCATACATTATTCTGGGTCGATCTCTTCCTAAAACCGAGGCAGGAAGAGGCCGGCAATGACCAGCCAACTGCAGGCTGGAGAGCGTCAATTCCAGGACAGCAATGAACGTGCAGCCCCATCTTGCCTCCTTTCCTCCAAGTGCTAGGTTCCAGCGTCATCTCGGTAGTGCTTCCTTGAACCAGACATTCAAGATGACACGGCATCCGCTTTACCTAACCGTTTTGGCACCTCACAGACATGCTGTTTGCTCTGCGCGTTCAGGTTCCGTGGTCACTGTCCTTCCTGCACAGGCCCACGTCGGCCTCTGATGACAGGCAGGTCTTCCTCTCCTCCCATGTCACAGACAGGGACACACTCAGCTGTCAGGCAGGGTGGGGCACGCCTGCCTACAAGGCTAAACCGTAGAGGGTGATACAGCGGTAAGAGCAGATTTGGTGCCTGAGAAGAACAAAGCTCAGGGGACTTGTGAAGCTGGGACAGAATAAGAAATGCATCCTTTCCCCCGTGGTTCTTGGCACACAGCTCTCAGAATGCTGGTAATTCCCCAGGTGATAAGAGTAACAGGGGCATCTTCTGGTAACATAGTTGCTCTTTTTGGCTCCCCAAACAGCCCCAGACATTTTATAAAAGTGAAAGGAGCTTTTTTATTATTCATAACAAGCTCCTTCAACAGCACTGGAGGTTATGCTAATGAGGTGACTTTGGGAAAGCCCCAGATAACCACAGGATGGGGGCCCTTAGCCAGGGGAACCAACCAAGTGATTAGAGAAACTTTCAGCCCCACCCTTCTGAACTGGGGAAGAGAGATGGGCTGGGATTGAATTAATCACCAGTGGCCAATGATTTGATCAATCCTGCCCGTGTAATGAGGCCTCTATAAAAATCCTATAGGACAGGTTCAGATTGCTTCCGGGTTGGTGGACGTGGTCAGGCAATGGGAGGGTGGCACCAGAGGGCATGGAAGCCTCACGGCCCTCCCCCTTACCTGGTGCTATGCGTCTCTCCCATCTGGCCGTTACTGGGTTCTATCCCGTATAATAAACTGGCAATCTCAGAAGTGAACTGTTTTCCTGAGCTGTGCGGGCTGCTCAAGCAAAGGATGGAACAAGGGACCCAGGTAGTGGGAACCACACTGAGCTGTGCGGGCTGCTCAAGCAAAGGATGGAACAAGGGACCCAGGTAGTGGGAACCACACTGAGCTGTGGGGCACCCAGCTGCTGTCTCAGAATCGTTAGTACGGGGACCCCCACTTGTCTGGTGTGCAGAAGTCAGTGAGCATGCAGAAGGAAAAGGGGGTTTTCTTTACAGTACTATATTTGAACAGTCCTGAACACATGCCAAGGCCAGCGTTCTCACACATTTCTATCGGGACGCAAACTAAAGGTCCCGCCTGCAAAAGTAATTTAAACCTAGACTGTGTTCTGCTGGCAAGCTATTTTTGTTGACCTCTAAGCAAGTAAAACCTTGTGCAACTATAACTCGATAGTCAGAGGCAAATCTTTGCATACAGATTAATCCTCTAGTCTCATGTACTGCAATCACATGCATTTAATGTTTCATAGGTAGAGTTGTTTGGACGTAAGGAAGCAGAGTAAGAAAATCAGGTATTAAACTGTTATAGTTTTGTTCTCTAGTCTTGATATTCAAAGATAATGAGCAAATGTGAGAGCAAATCCTGTAACCGCAATTCCAAATACAAATGTAACTTTCAAATCATGTCATTTAAAATAAATGGAACCGATGCTTTATTTAAGTGGTTCCTACAGGCAGGCAGGCGTTGAGGCAGGAAATAAAAGTGCTTGGAATCCGTCTGCCCAGTGTACGTACAGAAATACAAACATAGCCTTGCAGTTATGCGTTCACACACCTGACTTTCCAGCATGTACAACAGAGACCTCTTTTCCCACCTTTGTGGAAAATGGCTTCGTCTCCTGTCCACCCAACTTCCACAGTCAATAGGATTTGCCATTGTTAGTGTCTACTGAGAAAATGCGTATCAACAACCTGATTAACAATCAGTACGAATGTGTGTGAGGTTTGTTTTTCATTATGACCATATACATTTGCAGGACTCCTGCCTACTCTGTGGGGGCAGTTGCTGGGTTCTGCAGGCCACCTGGGTGGGTCATAACCCCAAACACCTTCAGGGTCAGCAGGTGAGGTGAGACTGGACACACACACACACACACATACACACACACACACACACCGGGTACAATACACCTAGATAACGCTGAAATCCAAATGACCCTCGCAATTTGCTGAGGCCAGGCCAATTTGTTCCTTGCTTTGTACTGACAGCTGGTATCCTAATGATTTTTCTTGGAATGCCTTTCCTTTTCCTAATCCAAACGCAGAAGTGTGTACTCGGGAAGGCTGCACGCAAGTTTAGTTATGTATCTAGTTGCTAGAGAGCGCTGGCATTGTCCTCTGTTATTTTGGAGCTCTATCTGGACCCCTCCAAGACCAGCTCATAGCAAGTTAGGGATGCAGGATCCCACTGGACGGCTCGTGCTCTGTAGATAATACAAAAGCTGTGGGACGGCAAGCTGCTTTCATGAGGTCTGTACCTGCTGGCCTGAAGGCTACATTTACATATATACATTGTGCCCAAGGAAGTGCTACCACTAGGATTATTTACCTTAAGTCTCCACAGCTGCCACTTAGTTGCACACCGATGTCTATGAGGTTCCATTTAGAATCAAGCCCTTATCTACACCACACAGATGAGCAGGGCTGCAGGCACTGTTTATGGGGTAGGGACCATTCAAGGAGCTGGAGACAGAAAGAGGAAGGGCCAGCCCCCTCCTTCGAGAGGGAGACTACCATCCCCAGTGGTCACTGGATTTGCAGAGGGTTAACAATGGAGGGAGAAAATCAACATTTCAGGAAGGAGTTGCTAAAATCACATCTCCCTCGTGGAAGGAGAGAGGATTCTTACAATTCCAAAACGCTGCAACCACCTAGGTAGTGACTGAGGGAACCCCAGGTTCTTTAGCCCCTGTCTGGGCAATGGGAAGTAGTCAGGCTCACGGGTGCTTTCAAACCCTGAAAGCGAACGCTGGGCATACGTTATGCGGGTTCCCAGTGGCGTTTTTAATCTGGCATTTTCACAGCAGGCTGCTTCCTTTCCTTCCCAGTATAAGGCGCAAGTTCCCCATTAAATCACCCCGCACTGCCACCACCTCCCCCCCCCGCCCCCCCGCCACGGGGAGTGGGATGGAGCACAGTCCAGCGTTCTGGGGAGCAGAACACTGTCGGAAGACACTAAGTGATCTGCCAACTGTCCTGGCAGCCTGGGTCACAGGCCAGGAGCTCCAAGGAAAAGCTTCTTCCTGCTGTGCCACAGGACGCTGAAGGGGTCTTAGAAAGTACGAGATACAAACGTCACCTCTCACTGCTAGGCACAGCGGGGCCCAAAGAAGCAGTGATTCCAGGTGCCCCCAGGGACCTGGTGGCCTGGTGGGGGCCTGCCATCTGAGCTGCGTGTCCACAGGCAACACAAGAGCCATTGATGGCTACGACGACCAAATGCTTACCACGTGCCCCTACAGCTGGCATCACTGATTACCTCAATCCTCAACATAATGATAAGTACAGTAATATCTAGTTAGCAGTGAGGCAAATAATCAGTGGGGTCAAAGTCCCACAGTGACAAAACTCCAATTAGAACTCTGATCTCTTTTCTTTCAAAGAAGTCAACTTGCTTATTCCAAAGATGGTGGACTCGGCCTGCTATGAGGGAGTCAAGCCCAAGAAAAGCCACCTCAGGCTGACCGCGAAAGCAGGGCTCTCAGCTGAGTGCCCGCAACCTGAGGCAGCAGCTCTGCCCCCCTCCTCGCCCACTGGGCAGGTCACACCCAACATCACTTCTCCCTAAAACTCAGGGGTTTGAGAGCACCCTATAAAGCATGGGCTTGTCTTGTGGCAATGCATTGTATGTGGTGCAAACGAGCAAAATGGAAACCCAGTGAGAACAGCAGTAAATCAACATGACCCAGGGACCTGCACACCCTGTCAGATAAACAGAGTTCATCATGGAGCAAGGTCTTCCCGCTGAGCGTTATCTGAAGTCTCACGACCTAAACGGCATTTCCTGTTCAAGCCTCTGCTATAAACGACACGTCACAGAGTGCAGAAACAAAGCAGCATGTACATTTTAAATTATGTATAAAACTTTACTGGAAACAAAAGACATGAAAACAAAAATAATCTCGTCATAAATAAATAAATAAATAAAGCTATTCATTTCACTCAGTGATTCTATTCAATTCTTGAATTGAATTGAAGAATTCTAGAAATTCAAGAACTGGCACCCGATGTCCCGCGAACGTCACCCAGAAAGGAGTGCCAATCTTCCTTCTTTCTTGGATTTTCTCCTGCCACGTGGCTGCAGGAAGCCCCTGGACATCACCTGCATTTCTTTCAGGTCTTTCAAGGCTCTTGTATTCTGCACCAGGAGCAGATACAACACAGGAAAGGAATTCCCCATTGCCCAAACGTGACAGTCTGCCAGGCAAGGGCCACGGACCCGCGGTACAAATTACATTTTAAAATTACAGATTCAGCTGTGCAGTCGCTATTTGTCCTCTTAGAAGA
This sequence comes from Rhinolophus hipposideros, assembly GCF_964194185.1. Taxonomy (NCBI): domain Eukaryota; kingdom Metazoa; phylum Chordata; class Mammalia; order Chiroptera; family Rhinolophidae; genus Rhinolophus; species Rhinolophus hipposideros. The sequence goes on from NC_138064.1 coordinate 2,487,804, forward strand.
CAATTAGAGGGGGTAAAAGAACAGAAACACACTCACAAAATATCACTCAAAGGGGGCCAAGGATCGAGTGCATCTTTCTCCAGGGTTCCTTACCGATTTAAGCTGTTTTTTTCTCAGCTTTCCAATTTTGATTCCCGACTCTTCTATCACATCATAAATCAAGCAGAAGCCTGGGTGCAAGAAACCATGTAACTACACATAACTTGTCGTTCTGGAAGCTTCTCATTTTCATCAACCCTACACACGTTAGTCCAAGAGCACGGAGACTGAAGAGGGAAATCCAGGTCGCAGCCCCAAAGTGTCACTCACTCAAACTGCATTCTCCAAAAGGCAATTTTTCGTAGGTAAATAGACACCAGGGAGTCTTCGTTACCCCACTCAATGGTAAACACTCTGATTCTGTGTATTGAACTCCAAATATTTAAAATCTATGCATGTAGCCAATGTGTTTCTTCATTCAACAAATACACACTGAGCACCAAGTATGTACCTTCCAGGCACTGCAAGGACAGATGTTGGCGAGACAGATGAGATCCCGGCCCCCTGAACATCTGAGGCGAAGAGCTTTGGAGGAGTGTGGCGCTCAATTAAAAGTGGCGAGGAAGGATATGAAACGTCTCTAACTACCCCTGGGAAAACACTTGCCCCCAAGAAGGAGCTGAAACCTGCTCCAGCTCCGTAAGAGAGTGGGCTCCTCGCGGAAAGGAGTCCCCGCGGCCTCCGGGAGGGGCCCCCCGGAGACCGGGTGTCTTATGAGAGGTCAGGGATGAGTGGGGTGTGAGTGTTCACGGATGGAGAGGAGCTCGGCAGAGTTAAGGAAGGGCCCAGGACACTATCCCAGGGGCCAGAAACGCCCAGGATGGTTGTGCCCACGACTTGGCAGACAGAGGAAGTTTAAAACCAGATCTCTGTTTACAGGCACGACAGTCAAGTAGAGGGCATTTAGCTCGAAGAAGTGCCCAACTTCCAAGGCGTCAGGACGGGGAAAGTCATTCCAGGAGAACGGACCACGGATTCCAAGAAATGGCACATCTCCCAGAGCTGAAATGCCCAGGAGAGAGGGGCTGGCTTTCCAGGATGTGGATGGAATCAGGGTTTAACCGGAAAGATGGGAGGCTCAGGAAGTGGCAGCAGGGGCCCTGGTGATCTAGGTCTATGCCCGGGAGCCTGTGTGATGGGCAGGATCACCTGGGGGCCTTGTTTGGGAAGCCAGGTTGGATTGATTCTGAATGCACGTCTTTGGAGGCTGGTCAGGAAGTGCACAAAGCTCTTCAGTGAGGGCTTATAATTCTTATGATAATTCTTTTTCAACTAAGAGAAATAACAGCATGGATATAAGTGGTACTTTCTGAAAAACGGCCCAGGAGACGTGACACTCATGGAGACTGTCTCAGAATCCAAGTTTGATGGACGCGGATTCTCATAGCCAGGCACAGAGGGAGCAGTTCCACAGGCTGGACATGCGAGTGAGAGGAGAGTTCATTCTCTCTCTCTCTCCATAAAATATTGCATTTATTAATAAGGATAAGCAATAGCTTCCATTTCTTGAGCATCAAAAAAGGAAATCTCATAACTCAAGCTGTTGCTAAACTTACCAAACCAGGCCAGCAGGCATTTTGACAGACTTCTGATGAAGACACTGAGGCACAGTCTCTCAGCGACGAAGCGGCAGAGTCCAGCCCGGGGCCATCCAATGCCAAAGGCGGACATGTTGCTTCCTTCTTACAGTTTAGTTTTCTTTATTTTTTCCTAACCACACTTGAGTTTCTAGAAGGCTGGAACATGGTCACCTCTGATTCATCATCTCATTTCACACCTGGCACACAGTAGGTACTCAGTAAAAGTTGAATACGTGGAAAATGGAGTCACCAGCCACCATAAATCAAACTGTAGAATTTTCCAAACAGTCAGACAGCCAGGCAGAGTTCCCAAACTCTCCAGAGGCTGCTGAGTCGTCAGTCCTGTAGCTCCTTGGAAAAAGGCCACAGGGCAGGTTACACACAGGCCACAGGGTGAATAAATGCCAGATTGTCTACTTCCAACAAGGGATGGCTGGTGTCCAGGAAGGAGGACGGTCCTGGCACAGGCAGCTCTGTGCAGGAAGCATTACCTAGCAGGCCAGACCTGTGCCGGGAGCCTACCCGAGCTTGTCAGGCCTACCTGGCTGTCCCTGAGGCTGCAAGAACCACAGAAGGATCCAGTTCTGTCTCTACCCCAGAAGCGCAGCCACCCCCACCTCCCCTTGGGGCATCTCCACAGTGAGAACCCCTCTCCCTTTGTGTATGCTCTGTCCCCCCACGTGTGGGGGCCTTACAGGACGCGGCTGAGCCCCCCAGAGAAGACAGCACCTCATACATCACCTCCTCTCCTTCACGCCCACATGGCGTCCATGAAATGAGTCTGCTGCCCTGCCTCCCAGGTGGCAGCAGCTTCACACCACCAAGATCAATCTCTCTTCAGATTTGTGCCCTGATGCCGAGCTCCCCAGCGGAGACCACCTTAGCACAGGAGGGGCTGGCATGTGGGTGGATTGCAGGCACCACCCTGGGGAGGATTCCATTTCCAGCGGGAGGGTGGAAAGAAGGGTGTGTGTGTCGTAAGTCACGGACCACCACTCCTGTCTCCTGTCCCCAAGAAGCACACACACTCAGCCCTGGGATTTATTTCCTTTAACAAGCACCCCTTGTCTGCTATGTCGAATGCACTGGAGCTGGCCCAAGAGAGTGATGGGAAGGAGGACGCATGGGGGAGGGGCAGCCAGACCCCCGGAGTCACCAGGGCACCTCAGGTGACGCCTGGGGCACACTCGGGAGCTAACTGTTGTCATGTCCATTCAACAACTTAGAAAACCAAAGCTCAGGGAGGTTAAAATACATGGAGCCTCCATTCCTACCCGGCGTGTCTAAAAATGCCAATATCCTTTCAGGTTTCCCCAAAGATTGAAAACAAAAGCATGATCTCAAGGAACCTAGAAATAAATTGCAAAGACAGACACGACCTTGCCATACGATGAAACAAAGCACAGTGTGAGACGTTTTAGGGCGATGTAGAAGGCCTCAGGAGAATCCCAAGAGAAGGCAGCTATTTAATGGGCGGGGGAGAGGGAGGGGACATCCAGGAGGGGGCCCCGGGCGTCTGACTTAGGACTAGAAGAAGGAGTAGGATGTAAACATACAGAGCAGCTAAAGGTGTTATGGTGAGGGTGCCCATAGGCCAAGGTAGGGAAGTAAAAAATTAAATAGTACTTTCCAGAAAAGCAAGTACTCTATGAGCCCAGAGCCCTGGTGACATGCGTATACATGAAACGTGAGAACCTGGAAGGAAAACTGAGGCCTCACCACGTGGGCCCCTGACCCTACTCCCTGCAGCTTGCAGTTCACCCTGTAGCAACCGAAGGACCCAAAAGTGTCTGAGAAAGACAGTGGGGTTCCCAGGCTGGATTTGAAGGAAAAAACTCTGGCAGTCACAACGAATGGCCAAAAGAGGCAATCGTAGGGAAAACGGAAGGGAACTGGTGTCATTCAGCGCTCCAAGTAGGCAGGGACCGTCTTGCTCTGAGGCAGACGACCCCCGGCTTTGTGTCAGGGGCTGGAGTTCACCGCGACAAAGTCCTCAAACAGGAAGTGTTCATTATGCAAAGGTACTTTCAGCCATTTGACACACGAGTATGTTAGACGCCCACTAGGCTGAGTTTCCAAATATACATTTAAAATCTACCCTCCCACAGAGATGGACGGAGGAACAACCTGTGTCTGCAGCTCCTCTAGTCCATGTCCCCACCCTCGAAAAGGTCAGGACTATTATTAAAGCCTTTCTTGGTCAGAACTAAATCCAGAGCTGGATGGGTGTCGGTTACCAGTCCCTGGAATGTTCTAAGGGAAATAGCAGAGGGGGGTGGGGGCCACCAGGCAGGCTTCTGGCTCTAATACTGGGCGCCCAGTGACTGGACTCCACGGAAACGTCCGCTCCTCTGAGAGTAGCTGACAGGATTAACCAGCCAGGTGCTGCCCGCAGGGAAGGAACCACGAGTTTTGAGAACCAACGTGGAGACGGGATGAACTTGTGCTGGGGTAGATAACCTCCGCCATGCTAGCGAACGTGACATTCACTTTGTTAAGGATTCTGGAGGCAGTTGTACATTCTGTCCCGTAGGACAAAGGGTTACCTTTCCTCACAGAAAACCTCTAGCTTGAGATTTTCCTTTGGGTAGAGTTTAAAATTAAATAAGAAAAATAATTCATCCCCCAAAAAATCTACCTGGAATGGCTGCTCAATTGTGGCCTAGCAAAATCAGTAAATTTAGGTGAAAATACAATATTAGATTTTAGGAGACAGCATTATTCTGTTTTTTTTTGTTTGTTTGTTTTGTTTGTTTTTTTTGTTGCCTAAGGGAAATATAAAGACAATCTTTTATCACTGATCTGCATAATAAATTTTATTTAAATTGTACCCTGGCAATTCTAAAAGGCATTTAGAACTTCTTTGGACAAAAAGATCCCTATGTTATGTGGCCAATAAGTTAGAAAGGACTCACTGTTGTGTCCCCTGGGCTTGGTGTAGCCTCGGCAAGCAACAGGCATTCGTTGAATGAATGAATGAACGAAAGAAACAGGAAAACTACAGAGCAAGAGGATTAAAAAACCAACGCACCAGAAAAACAGGCGTCATGGGAGGAAAGCCCTCCTTGGAATGGCGACCATCCTGACAGCTCAAGAACACAGGAAACATGAATGGAGCCCAATTATCTGCTAAGAGGACACAGCCCCAATGGCGATGGCGTGAGCTCTCAGAGCATCAGGGAAGTGGGGGCCCAGAGGACCCGATGTGACAAGGAGGTCAAGAAAAGAAAAAAAAAAAAAAAACCGTGCCTCAATTCACTTTAGGCAATCTACTTAACAATGGAAGATAAGCAGGTCAGAGCAAAAGTGCCGTGGGAAATTTTCGGCCACCCGAACATATCTTCCGTTAAAACCATGTACCCAGTTAAGCTTACCCCAAAACTAGATATCCTGTTGCTGCAGCAAAGATAAGCAGATCCTGTTGCTGCAGCAAAGATAAGCAGAACATCCCCTTACCCCTGGGAACATCCCCTTAAGGAAACCTACCCCTGAGAACATCCCCTTAAAAAATAATAATAACCAGCACCCCTTTTTTCTCCAAGACACATAAATCAGAAAAAGGACAAGTAACAGAAAAGAATAAATAGGGATGGGAAACAGTGCTCAGGGCTCTCGCTCACTGCTATGTCAGTGGAGGCTTGAGCCCAGATTCGAATCTGTAATAAAGGCCTTGTTAATTTGTCCAATTCGGCTCCGTGGTCATTTCTTGGGGACTCGCTCCGTAACATTTGGAGGCCCCAGCGAGATCGCCACCGGGATGCCCTGGAGCCCCCTCCTCAAGGTTGGAGGGAGCCCAGAGGCTCCCCTATAACCACCTAAATTCCTGAATCAACGACCAGCGGAGACTCCCTCCGGACCAACTAGCTAGCGGCGCCGGGTAAGTCAGGCCTCTGTCATTCCTGTTTTGTTTTGTTTCTGGTTTGGTACGTACCCTGAGTGGTGGACGTTTGGAAGGCGGGACGCCGCGGAACTTCCAGTCCACGGCCTAGACGGTGACGACCGTCGAGGTCCTGGTTTGGGCAGATTGGGGCTCCAGCCGCCCCAGTCTCCAATCTCAATTCTGTCAACTGTCGTGTTTGTGGACAGCTTTGGGATTCTGGATCTGTCTTTGTGTTCTGTGTTGTCTGAGTGTCTATTGTCTTGGCGCGCAAGCGAACATGGGTCAGGGAAATTCACAAGCCAGGGGATTGAGTCCCCTCGACTGTGTTATTAAGAACTTTCAAAATTTCGGGAGGAGGGCAGACGGCTACAGGGTGCCTGTGGACGCCTTCTCTCTCCGGAAATTCTGTGAACTAGAGTGGCCCACTTTTGGGGTCGGGTGGCCTTCTACGGGGACCTTCGATCTAGATTTCTGTTACAAAATTCGGCGAATCACTTATGGGAAGACCGGCCACCCCGAACAAATTCCCTACATAGATATCTAGATTGATATTGTAACTGACAATCCAGGTTACCTGAAGGCCTGTGATTGCCCTCCCCAGAAATCGGAAAAAAAAAAGCGAAAACGATCAGTTCTGTTGGCTAAGTCCCCGGGCCAGACAGAGAGACCCAGGACTGAACAGCCTCTTCCTGCCCCGCCGGTTCTTTCAGCCCCAGGGGAGGATCCCGTCCCCCATCGGCGGCCACCCCCGTGCAGCGGCGGCGCCTGTCCGGGGAGTTGTGGGGGAGCGAGGAGGGGGGGATCCGTCCGGGTTCCTCCCGGCCCGCTCTACCCGTCTCTGGCTGGCCTCAGTGGGGAGCGGGAACCCCGGGGCGCAGGTCGAGGGAGCCAGATTTAGACTGGCCCGGCTGGGGAATCGAGTTCGCCTGGTTCTTCCACTGGGGAAGGGAGCCCTCTAAGCCCCCGTAATTCTTTAAGTTCCTCGCACACCCGTTCGGGGGCACTTTTTGGAGAGGCTCAGGCAGTTCCTATTTTACCCCTCTGGGAGGTGGGAAAAACTGGCCCGGGAGGGGTCCCGCTACGGACTTATGTTCCCTTCACCACTTCTGACTTATACAATTGGAAAAATCAGAATCCTTTTTTTCCCCAGAACCCCCAGGGTCTTATTGTTCTCCTTGAATCGGTATTTTTCGCCCGCCAGCCCGCGTGAGATGATTGTGGCTGCTGCTGAGCGCTCTGTTCGCCGAAGAGGAGGGAGTTGGGACCGAGGGGAGAAGGCGGGTTCTTGGTGCCCGCGGGCAGCCTTCCGCTCACCCTGATCAGGTGGAGGCTGTCTTTCCCGCACCCGTCCTAACTGAAGCTGTAGTTCATTGGTTAGAGGAGGGGCTTTGAGCCATTGCCGCCAGGTTCTTTTCAGGGGTGTCCGAGCTGCGGCTAGGAGACCCACCAGTCTATCTGGGGTGACCGGGGTAAGGCAGGGGCCGACTGAAAGCCCGTTGGCGTATCTCGAGAGGCTATGTGAAGCTTACCTGACTTACATGCCTATGGACCCTGACGCCCCAGCCAATCGGGCGGCCCTTGCAGTCCAGTTAGTAGCCCAGTCAGCCCCAGATATTAGACGCAAACTACAGAAGTTAGAAGGCTTCGAAGGGAAGTCTCTGTCTGAGTTGCTGGCCGAGGCCCAAAAAGTTTTTAAAAATAGAAAAGACCCATCTCAGGTCTTAAACCAAAAAAATGGCTAAAGTCCTACTTACAATATAAAAAGAAAAAAAGGGACGAGGGAGAGACAAGACGCCTGGCCAGGAACAAAGGAAAGAGCGGGAACAACTGGGGAAAAACCAGTGTACATACTACAAAAAGATCGGCCATTGGAAGAGAGAGTGCCCTAAGAAACCCCAGAGTGGGAGGGACAGAGCCGCCCCCATCCTAGTAAAAGAGACAGACTGGGAGGGTCAGGGCTCCCCTACCCCCCAGGAGCCCCGGGTAATGGCTGAATGTGGGGGAAAAGCCCATTGACTTTCTGGTAGATACTGGGACAACCCACTCTGTTTTGCTGAAACCTGAAGGACTCCTCTCGAAAGAAAGGGTGCTCATCCGAGGGGCCACTGGGAAGTCCAAATCATATCCGTGGTCCCGAGCCTGGGTCTCCAATCTCGGGGAAAAGACAGATACCCACTCCTTTTTAATTATCTCCGAGTGCCCCGAGCCCTTACTCAGGGGGGCCTTCCCCAAAACCTGGGTTCGTTGGGGTATCGTGTCTCTGCCAAAAAGGCCCAGCTCTGCAGGACGAAGTTCACCTATCTGGGTTATCTTATCCAAGAGGGGAAGCGCACTTTATCCCGGAGCCGGATCCAGGCGATTCTCCAAATCCCCACGCCACGGACTAAGAGGCAAGTACGGGAATTCCTTGGGGCCGTGGGCTATTACAGACTCTGGATCCTCGGGTTTGCTGAGATCGCCAAGCCTCTGTACGCAGCAACCGGGGGAAAAGAAACAGACCTCAAGTGGACAAAAAACAAAAAAAAAGCCTTCACCGCACTCAAGACAGCCCTGGTGAGTGCCCCCGTCCTAGCTCTCCCTGACCTGGAAAAGCCCTTCCAACTATTTGTGGCTGAGTCTAAGGGGATCGCAAAAGGAGTTTTGACCCAGACCTTGGGGCCCTAGAAACGCCCCGTGGCTTACTTATCTAAGTGACTGGATCCCGTAGCTGCTGGCTAGCCTGGGTGCCTCCGGGCCATCGCTGCCACTGCCTTCTTGGTAAAAAAAAAAGCCTCTGAAACTAACGTTTGAGCAGAACCTCCAGGTCACTGCCCCTCATGGTATTGAGGGCTTACTGCGGTCTCCACCAGAGAGGTGGCTGTCAAATGCCAGAGTGACCCAATACCAGGTCCTCCTGTTAGATCCACCTCACGGCAGGAGGAAAGGACATTAAAAACTCCCAGGAAATCCTGACCCTACTGGCCTCCATCTGGGGTCCTACTGCAGTAGCAGTCATCCAGTGCCGGCAGCACCAAAAGGACAAATCAATAGTGTCACAGGAAAACAGGTTTGCCGACCGGACAGCCCGAGACGTCGCCAAAAGACCAGTAGGGTCCCTACAAGTCCTGAGCCTCCATGAGGTCACCCTCCCTCCGGGCCCGTATTACACACCAAAAGAAAGGGAATTAGGACATAAACTGGGAGGAACCGAAACAGAAAAAGGATAGATCCAGTTCCCAGATAAAAGGACCTTACTTCCTCAAAGCTTGGGCAGACTAATCGCCGAACAGATCCACAAAAGTATGCATCTAGGTGGTACCAAGCTCACAGAACTCTTGAAAAAAAAATTTTTTCATAAAGGGACTCTATAAGATGACCCAGGACATCGCAAGGAGATGTCAGACTTGTGCTCAAGTGAACTCCAACCCTACTCCCGTCAAGGAACCTGGGCTCCGGTTTAGGGGAGGGTCCCCAGGTGAACATTGGGAGTTAGACTTCACTGAGTTGCCACCAGCCAAAGGAGGGTACAAGTACCTCCTCGTCATGGTAGATACTTTCTCAGGATGGCCAGAGGCTTATGCAACCAGACAAGAGACAGCCCAGGTAGTAGTTAAACAATTGGTTTCTGAAATTCTCCCTCGGTTTGGCCTACCGCTATACTTGGGATCTGACAATGGCCCGGCGTTCACCGCCCAGGTCACCCAGTTATTGGCTTCCACCTTAAAAATTAAGTGGAAACTCCACTACATATATAGACCACAGAGTTCTGGCCAGGTAGAAAGGATAAATCGGACTCTTAAGGAAACCCTAACAAAATTAAAGCTGGAAACTGGCGGTGATTGGGTAAGTCTTCTCCCTTTCGCCCTCCTGAGGGCCCGGTGTACTCCGTATACCCAGGGTTTTACTCCTTATAAAATAATGTTTGGGCATCCTCCTCCACTCCTACCCCGGTTGGGGAAAAACAGCTGGGGGCCATCAAAAACCATAATCTTCTTAAGTCTTTACAGGCTCTCCAGGTAGCACGGAACACAGCTCAAAATGTGGTGTGTGGAGAAAAAGACCCGGAGACTTCCAGCCCAGTGAGGACTCCTGTTATTAAACCTGGTAAATTAGTCTGGGTCAAAAAGCTCAACCCAGGCCAGCTTAAACCCAGATGGACTGGCCCATTCACGGTGATCCTGAGCACCCCGACTGCGGTTAAGGGACGGTCCCGACAACCAGCTCACAACATCGACCAGCCGCCTATAGGGCCTAGCGAATGTGAGGGAAAAAACGACTTCTACTGCGCTGCCTGAGGCTGTGTCACCCTAGCCCCTTGGACCACGACCGACCAGCACCTAAGATTCCGGAGGGTCGCTCGCCACGGGGGCTCCAGACGCACCGGGGACCTGTCAGACCCCCTCTCCAGGGACTCTCCTAAAACACGTCTGCCCGTGGGGAGCCCACCCAAAACTACCTCTTGACGACCTACAAGGAGAAGGCACATGCCTTTTCCCAGCCAACTTTCGCATAGAGGATTCTCCTTATTCATCCTCCTGTGTTCAGACCATCATCCTTCCAGAGACAGAGACCGACGGGGAAAACGTCCTTCTCGTCGCCCCCGAAGGGACTTGGTGAGCCTGCACGGAGGGTATCACCCCTTGTGCTTACCTCCCTGCTATCATAAACAACAACTCTTTAGGACTCTGTATCCTTACCCGTATTCTTCCTCAGGTCTATTATCATTCTGGTGAAGCGGGTAGAGAACATCTAGGGTTAGAGCCCCATAGGGCCAAGAGGGCCCCAGTCCTAATCCCACTCTTGATCGCATTGGGTGTCGCCGGTTCCACTGCGGTCGGTACTGCCTCCCTCGTTAAACAAGACCAAGATTACTGAGAGTTAACTAGACAAGTGAACTTAGACCTCAGTACCCTTGAGGAAACGGTTACAAAACTTAAAAGCTCTCTGAGCTCCCTTGCCGAGGTTGTTCTCCAGAAGAAAAGAGGCCTCGACCTCCTTTTCCTTAAACAAGGAGGACTATGCCTCGCCCTGGGGGAAGCCTGTTGTTTCTATACTAACCATTCTGGGGTCATAAAAAAAGTCTTAGCCAGCTTAGACGGAGACTCAAGGAAAGAGAGGAAGAGCGAGCCAGGCAAGGAAACTGGTATGCGAACCTATTTTCCTGGTCCCCATGCCTCACTACTCTCCTTAGTGTGGCCGCTGGGCCCCTAGTTCTCCTCATCTTAATAGTCACTATCGGACCCTACATATTTCGATCTCTAGCCAACCTAGTTCACTCTAGAGTCCAAGCTGTCAAGGTCCTCATGGTTCGTACTCACTATCAAAACTTAGCCCTAGATGACGCTAACTTCCCAGAAGAAGATCGAGAATCAATGATTTGATTCCCGGGTAAGACCAGTAGGGAATGTGACAAGGAGGTCAAGAAAAGAAAAAAAAAAAAAAAACCGTGCCTCAATTCACTTTAGGCAATCTACTTAACAATGGAAGATAAGCAGGTCAGAGCAAAAGTGCCGTGGGAAATTTTCGGCCACCCGAACATATCTTCCGTTAAAACCATGTACCCAGTTAAGCTTACCCCAAAACTAGATATCCTGTTGCTGCAGCAAAGATAAGCAGATCCTGTTGCTGCAGCAAAGATAAGCAGAACATCCCCTTACCCCTGGGAACATCCCCTTAAGGAAACCTACCCCTGAGAACATCCCCTTAAAAAATAATAATAACCAGCACCCCTTTTTTCTCCAAGACACATAAATCAGAAAAAGGACAAGTAACAGAAAAGAATAAATAGGGATGGGAAACAGTGCTCAGGGCTCTCGCTCACTGCTATGTCAGTGGAGGCTTGAGCCCAGATTCGAATCTGTAATAAAGGCCTTGTTAATTTGTCCAATTCGGCTCCGTGGTCATTTCTTGGGGACTCGCTCCGTAACACCCGAGACCTGAGAAATTACAAAGGATGACAATGGGTGGTTCAGTTCTACTCCCAGAGAGAACTGAGAAGGGCTAGGTCTACGGTTCACCCAACACCAGGAAAGACAGAGAGAGAGTAGGTGCCACGGTGCCTTTCCTGCACCCATCTTCCTCATGAAGACAAATGATTTTCCAAGCGGAAAAGACGCAATAAGCACAGTGGAAAGGAAACTGTGGTCCAGGATGGGGCGGTGACCCAGGGCATCCGATCCACTCGGCTGCTTTCCAGGACAAGGAGAGCTGAAATCTCAGTCGGAGCCACTGAAATACTTGAAGACTTGAGAGGAGAGGAACGTGAGAGTAGACCTGATCAGGATGGAGGGTTAATCCAGAGTCTGGACAGCACGGTGGTGACAGGCACAGACGCTGATGCCCCAGCCGGGTCAGAGTCAGCGCTCCCACTCACTCCGCGTGATCTGGGCAGCGTCCCGACCTGTAGGCCCACCTTATAGCACAGGCCCGTGGACCCAACGGGTGAACACGGGACGCACAATTCTTCACAGGTTAAAAACCCATTTTTATAAGAGGGAAGTTGCCTAAACATGTAAGAAACAGAGGACAGAGGCAGGAATCAGGATGCGTCTCCTTACGGATTATAACACTCTCATTTACACGGGAGCTGTGCCACGCCCAGTGTGCCAGGCGTGCCTCGTGTCCCTCACGGCACAAAGAATGTGGGGACAGTGACGTTGTGGGAAAAGGAATACAGATAAGTTTTCTCCTAGCTTTGCTGCATCTCAACCCTCATAAAAGATGGTTGTACATGGGGGCAGGGTAAGAGAAATCAAAATTATAAACGTGTCACCTATATCCAACCAGAGGCCAATATTCATTACTATTCAGGATTTTGTTGAGCATTTCACAAAAAAAAATATTTAGAAGACAGCGTAGTTTCACTATGAGGAAATGATACTAAAAAAATAAAGTGAGTGTGTGTGAGTGACGTGGGCTACTGAAGACATTCCCGTGGACACAACTCTACACGATAAAGTGGACGAGAGGGCATCCGTGGAGCACAGCACGTGCTTGGCTCAGAATCGGTCGAAGCCACGCTGTCTCCTCAGCTGACACCCTCTGGGTACCCATCCGTCACCCTAATGTTCCCGAGGCCCCACACATGGCACTGCAGGAAGGGAGGGGCTTTGTTAGTGGGTCTTCACCTTTGCTCACCTGGAGCTACCAGGACCTCCCAGGTGGGGCTTAGAGGCAGGAACTCAGGACCTTTCCGGAACCCGCAAGTGTATTTATGGCATGTGAGTTCAGGAATTCATTAAATAATTATTGATTAAATAAGATTATGGACAAGGCCTTAGAGCAGAACCTTCAAAGAGACGTAAAACATGGTTCTTACGCACAAGAAGTACAGGACCTCGGGGGATAGAGGGAAAACACGACACATAAAGTGACAGGTAGGGCAGTGTGTGCCCATAGGTGCATAGATGTTCCCCTACGTTATCTCAGAATGTGAAGCTGGATGGACTTGGCTTGGGTTCCAGTTTTACCACTGTCTAACCTCCCAGTGACTTCTGGGCAGGTTGCCTCTCTGCCTCAGTTTCCCTATCTGTAGCTCAGATGACTAAGTGAGAAGACACAGACACGCAGGAGGCTTTAACATGGGCTCCAAGTTATCACCATCATCCCTATTATTATTTTTCACAATAATTACGCAAGATGGAGATTCCAAACTGCAAAGTGGTTAGTAACTTGCCCACTGTCATGGGTCACAGGTAGAAGAGCTGACAGAGAGGAAGACCGCCAGCCTAAAGCCTGGCGGCCCCCAACATCTGATGACACCCAGACAGGGGCGAACCAAAACAGAACCATCTCTCTTCATCCATCTCACCACCTCTATTAACTCACGTTCTTGTCCAATTTTGGCCTTTTCCACTTGGCAGATGGACTATCCAGTGTGTTGCGGGGGCTTGTAAAATTCCACACCCTTTCTCGACACTTCCAGTTACTGGAAAGGAAAGCATCCCACCAAACAGAGGTCTGCACATTGCAACTGCATGCTAATAACCAACACCTTTAGCTTAAAGAAACCCAAGAGAAGAAACGAAAGCCAGGAAAGGGCTGTGACACGCTGGACGGGGCTGTGACAGGCTAGGGTCTGGAAGGCATCCTGGATTCAGGGACCAAAGGCTGGAGCTGGGCACCTGCACCCGAGCCAATGTGTCGCGGGCAGTTTCTGAACACATCTCAGGAGGTTTTCTGCCGTGTTCACACAGCCCCGCTCCGCCTGGATCGGTCCTGATGAAATGCGCCTACAGAAGACACGAGTGACTTTCATGCAAGGACCTGACACCTCTTTCCACTCCTTCGGGCATCTTTGCTCAACTGTGCTGTAGTGAGATCACAGCCGACAACTCTGCCTCCGTGGTGAGCAACAGCAACCATCAGAAACAACGGGTTTAAAAATCACAAATCTCGAAAACTTCCCATCTCAAAACTATTGTCAAGAAAACGCGACCCCTGGAACTGGCACATCCTCAAGCAATTGCACTCTAAGGATATTCACAAGGGAAGCAGAAGTAGGGGCTCAAACAGACATCTGCAACACCCCTGCTCACCAAGCATTATCCATGGCAGCCAAGAGGAGGAAGCAACCCAGTGCACACTGACGGGTGAATGGATAAACAAGACGTGGTATATACGTGCAAGGGAAGATTATTCAGCCAAAAAAGGAATGAAATTCTGACGCATGCTGCAACCAGGATGAACCTTGAAAACATTATGCTGAGTGAAATAAGCCAGACACAGAAGGACACATATTATATGATTCCACTTCCATGAGGTAACTAACTAGAACAGGCAAATTCAGAGACAGAGTAGAACAGAGGTTACCAGGAGCTGGGGGGAATTATTGCTTAACGGGTACAGAGTTTCTATTCGGGGTGATAAAGTTTGTGAAAGAGATAGTGGTGATAACCGCTCCACACTGCAGTGCTCCACACTGCGGAATACAATGCACGTCACTGAATTGCACACTTCAAATGATTACTTTTATGTTATGTATATTTTACCAGAATAAAAGAATACTTTTAAAGGACTGTGAAGAGCAATTCCAGCTATTAGAAAACCACCCCCTTACAAAGGAAAATGGGTCCCTTCCCACAGTGTGCGGCTAGGAACGGCCATACCAAAGTAAGCTGCTTACACTAGGAACGAACTAATAAAAAGGAGAGTGATAAATCCTCTTTGTCAGAGGGAAGAATGGGTCAAGGAAAGTCACAGCGGATCTTTTATTCTGAACATCAGGACCCTTGCAAAGAACCAGCCAACTCTACATTAAACCCATCCTGCACACCTCAGGTCTGGGGCCAGAGCAACTGAGGGTGCAGTGAAAATTAAGGAAGGAAAGAAAGAACAGCACTGTCTCTTTGCCAAAGGCCCCGAGTGTTGAAGTCCCTGTCAGGCACAAAGATGGTAAGGGAAGGCCCCGGGGACCTGGGGAGGAGGGCACCCCCAGCCCGCTTTGCTGCAGACACAGGGGCTGTGGGGACCCCCCGAGGAGAGATGAACTGGTGGCACCTGGACACGCTGCAGGACGGATCTGTGCCTTTCTGCTCCTGATCACAGAGCTCACTGGCTTCCTCCCTTTCCAGCGGAGTCCGTTTCCACGTTTTCCAAGTGAAATAAGGGTCCAGCACAGGGCACAAACATGAAATGTCCACCTTTTCTGCTCACTGCCTGCTCATGCTTTTTGCCAGTTTTTCCAATTTGATTGTTCCTCTTATTTATAGGATTTTTAAAAATAAACTGAGGATACTAGTGTTTTGCATGATATACGCATTGCAAATATTTCTTTGAGGCTGAAGTGTGCCTTTTAGTGTGTTAAATGTTGTCACGTTTGTACAGATACGTGTGCTTGTAATGTATCACATCTACCATGTTTCCTCCGTGGTTGTTAAGTCTTATTTGGGAAATTCTTCGCCTGAGAGCAAAGATTCTCACTTCTCCTCATTCAACAAAATAAAAGGCATTTTGTTTTTCACTTTCCGTGATTCAGTTGACCTGAAATTGATGACTGTGGATAGTATGTGGCAGAGATCCAGTCCTCCTGCCCCCACAGGAACAGTCACGTGTGCCCAGGGCTCTGCCGTGACTTTTCTGTGTTGCGCTGGGTTCACGTGGGTCTCACTGCGGGTTGTCCACTCGGGTCCTTTGGCCAATTTGTCTGTCCTTGGGCCAATAACATGCTTTCTTACTTGTGATACCTCACATTGAGGCTGGCTGTGGAAAGGTGCAAAGCACCCCTACAGACACCCTGCTCCTCTTCCAATCTGTCTTGGCTGCTCCTGGGTCTCGTTCATTTTAAAGTTAGGAATCACTGGTCAAGTCACACCAAAACTGCTCAACATTTGGTTGTACCTGCATTAAATGGAAAGATCGATCTCTACATCTTACCTTTGTAAGTCTTCTGATCTGTGATCACAGAACACCTCTCCACATAATTAAGTCTCTTCTAAGTCCTGTAGCAGCACCTTATGATGTCAGGTCATCGAGCTGCACTAACTCCCAGAGCCCTTTTTAATTTCTGTGATTATTGTAAGTGGGATTTCTTTTTTGCGTCATGCGTCCTGATCAGTTTCTACTATTACATGAAATACTATAAATTTTATTTGTTGATGACACATGGTATCTGCCAGCCTGCAGAACCCATTCATTTTAGAAGTTTGTCTGTAGATCTGTGTGGATTTTCTAGGTGGATAATACTATCATTTGCAGGTAGGCAGATTCCTGTTCTTTCACGGTTTGTGTTTCTGTCTCTTTGCTTGTTTTATCACTCTGGCTAACACCTGTGGTGACAGTGGGCGATCCTGGGTGATTCCCGAAGTCCATCGCACGCGATGGACGGAGGCTGACCGTTCTGACAAATACACTTTAAACAGGTTACGGAAGTTTCTTTTCAGTATACTGTTTTTTAAAGAGTTGTATTGTAATTGTTTGTTTTGTATTATATGAGTGAAGAAATGTATTAAATATTCTGTCTCTAATGATCTTTTTTTCCCTTTAATCTTTTAACATGTTAAATGCATTCATAGTCTAATGATGGTAAAGCATCCTTACATTATTAAAATAAATCCAACTTGGTTATAACATTTGTTGGTTTTGTGTTTTATTTAATATAAACTGCTAAATTTGATTCATTAATGTTTTACAGAAGTTTTGGTTGCATATTAACATGGGAAATAGGCCTATATTTAGATTTCTTGTACGATCTCTTGCAAAGATAAAAAACATTACAAAGTGAGTGGGGGAGCTCCGTCCTCCACCTCTTGTATAAAGAGAAAAATCATTTGTCTCTTGAAGGTTTTGTGACACTCATCTGCAAACTTCCCTGAACATTTCTCAGGGGGCGGGACTGAACTGACAGCATTCTTCCAGAACTGTTTCTTTATTAAGATTTCTCCAAGAGTCATTTATGTTTTGTCTTGTTTTTCTCTTTCAACGATTCTTCTTCATTTCTTCAGAATTCTCTACCTAAAACTTTTGAGTGTTCCTTATACTTCTCATCAAGCTGTATTTTCCATCATGTCATATAATAGTTAATTCACATTACATGGAAGAAATATTCTTGCTTTTCTTAGGTAATCTCTAGGTTACTTCTTCTTTCAACATCTTTTTTTAAAGATGTTGTTTGTTTAGCTCAGTTTTAAGTTTAGGACAAAATTGAGAGGAAGGTACAGAGATTTCCCATGTACCCCCCCACACACACATACACGCGTGCATAACTCCCCCACTGTCAACATCACTCACCAGATGGGACATTTATGACCAAGGGTGAACCTACATTGACACGCATCATCACCCAAAGTCCGTAGTTGACTTTAGGGTTCACTCTTGGTGTTGGACATTCTAATGGTTTGGACAAGTATATAATAACACACGTCCATCATTATAATATCATATAAAGTATTTTCACTGCCCTAAATCTCCTCTGTGCCCCACTAATCATCTGTCCCTCAAACCCCACCCCTGGCCACCACCAATCTTTTCACTGTCTCATGGTTCTGCCTTTTCCACAATGTCATACAGCTGGAACCACACAGTGTGCCGCCTTTTCGGATTGGCTTCTTTCACTCGCTCATGTGCATTTAGGATGCCTTCATGTCTGTCTGGCTCGATAGCTCTTTTTAGCGCTGAATAATATTCCACCGTTGGGATGGACCACAGTTTATTTATCCATCACTTACTAAAGGGTTTCTGGGTGGCTTCCAAGTTTGGGCAATTATGAATAGAGCTGCTATAAACATCCGTGCGCAGGTTTTTGTGTGGACAAAAGTTTTCCACTCCTCTGGGTAAATACCAAGGAGCATGATTGCTGGATTATACGGGTAAGACGATGTTTATTTTTGGAAGAAACTGCCAAACTGTCTTCCAAAGTGGCAGCACCATTGTGCGTTCCCACCGACAATGAATGAGAGTTCCTGTTGCTCCGTGTCCTGGCCAGCACCTGCTGCTGCAATTTTTTTTTTTTTTTAATTTCTGCAATACATCATCCATGTCCCTCATATTTGCACCTTTATTAGCACAAACTTGTTCACGGTTTCCTTGTTTTATTTTTTTTAACTCTCTGATGTGTTCTTCTTGTGGTTTTCCTGTGCCTCTTTCTTTGTCCGGAGTGTCTGTGCTGGAGGTTTGTGGTTTGCGTGGATTTTACAAAAGACTGGCTTTTGATTTTGTTCCTGTCAATCGATACTTTCACCATTTCAATAATTTTTTTATCTTCGTTTTTGTAATTACTTCCCCATTCCTTAAAATTACTCAATTTTCATTTCTCTAATTCAATGTTTCTTTCTTTTAAAACTTAGACATTTAGTCTTAACTTCCATTTTGTCAGCATTCTATAACTTTCTACCTGCAGTACGTTCATGTTCTCATTCATTCCTAAACAACTGATATTTTCATTGTGAATTCCTCTTTAACCCACGAGCAAAGTAGGGAGTATGTTAAAGTTTCCACACATATTTACGTTTTGTTTTGAGCTTTTTCTGTTGACTTCTGATTTAATCACACTGGGTCAAAGACCGTGGCTTGCATGAAATAGATTGCTTAAAATTTAGTGCAACTTTCCATATATGGTCAACTTTTTACAAAGCTACACAGATTTTAGAAAAGAATCACGAGTCTGTGTGTTGTGTGCAGGGTCCACGTATTCCTACTAATCTGAGCCGGCTGACCCTGCTCCCGATTTCTGGGGAAACCCCTCCTCCTACCTTATTTTGTACTTTCTGTTTGACATCCTTTTTTCCCTTCACATCTTGTTTTTCTTCCTTTTCTGCTGATGTTGCTTGTGTGTATAAAATATAGATTCCCTTCCAGCTTCTCCTGCTCGGTTAGAAACTATAAATTAAATGCATATTCTTTTAATAATTACAGTCAACATTTTAGCTGCACCTTATATTTTAAAACACACAACTAAGCGTAGTTTTTCCCAATGTACTCTCAAGTTACATTCTGCTCTCCCCACTGGGGTCTTATTATGATTTAACCACTCACTGAACAAACCCCATTCTCCAAAGACACACACACCACACACACACACACACACACACACACACACACACACACACACTCCCAGTGTGTCATTGTCCAAAGTTTCAGCCTAACTTTCTTTACAGTTCATATGGAATCAAACTTACGACACTACGGCCCTCTCTGCTCACCACTGCTGATCACACTCATTCACATTTCTCCTTCCTGAAACACAACCTCTAATAACTCCCTTAGTGAGGACTGCCAGCAATCAATTTTCTCAGTTTGGGCCCAGGAAAAGACAAAAAACAAAAAACAAAACCACTCCATTTTGCTTTCAGTAGCTGTTGGTATAAAATTCTAGATGGACAGGTGCTTGCCTCAGCACTCGGAAAATCCTGCAGGACCTCGGGGCTTTGGCTGTGCCCGAGTCAGCTGTCTGTCCCTGTGCTGGAGAGTCTGCTTTTCCCTCCCTTCAGATTTCCTCTGTGTCTTCTGTTTTCTGGAGCAGTGCTAAATGCTTTCAGATGTGAATTAATCTTCGTTTTTCCTTTTAGTTTTCTGAGTACAGCATGGGGACGTCTCTGTCCCATTCTGCCCAGTTCTCAGGTGGCATCTCTTCAGCGACCCCGCCATGCCCTCCGCCCCTCTCTCCTCAAGGCTGTCCCCGTGTCTGCGTCTACTGACCCATTTGTGTTTTCCCATGTCTCTCTGTGCTGGAGGGAGGTGACTCCAGCTCATTAATTCTCTGTAGACTGAAGTTTTTAATGCCAGTAACTAAATATTTCCTTTCCAAAATTTCTAAGGGACTCTTTCTCACACCCACCTGTTCTTACTTCATTTCTCCCCACTGTGTATCCTAGTTTCTTGCTCTCTTTTACAGACATTATTCTGTCATTCATCTCCCTGAGCATTACAAACACACTTTGTCAGACTTATCTTTACTGTGTATGTAAACTGGCCTCTGTTGACTCTGCTAGCTGTATTTCATGGTAGGGGAATGCATTACATGCCTGGGAATGCAGGTTTGCAGACTCATTTGGGGTGGCTGTGCTTTGTTCTCCCTTCCCGCCCTCCCGCCCCTCCCCCCGTAAGCCAGTGGAGCAGGGCCCTGGGCTGCGGCCTGATGGAGTGGTGAGAGGCAAAGGCCTGCGACAGCTGTGCCCGGCTGCCTGGCTGGGGGCTCATGCACACTGCTTCCCAGGGTCTCAGGAGCAGGGCTGCTCCACCCCAGCTCCTGCCTACACACACTGGCCCAAACTGCCGTCAGTGCTGCCCTTGGACCTGAAGCCCGGTGGGCACCGGCACTGGCTCTGCTCACTGCTCTGTGGACGTGTCTGTCCTGTGTCCAGGCCAGGCTGAGTCCTTCGGCCTCCCTGTTTTATACGTTCTGTGTGCGGAGTTACTGGGGACTGGAGGGAAGGGTCAGCGTGGTGGGTGTGCTTGAAGCATGACCTCCCTGGGAAGCCGAGTTTGCCGTGACGGCAGGCTGTGCATTCCTTAGGCCCCCCTTTAGGGGCTGGGGCTTGGCACGCCAGCTTCAGGCACCTGCTGTGTAGCTCCTTACGGAAGGAGACTCAGCTCCGTCCACACAAGGAAGGCTCTTCCCTCCTGTGCCACAAGGCCCCCAAGGGGACCACCTGCGTACTGTGATATGCATGTGACATTTGAATGTACCACTTACAGACAAGAGGGGGTGAGAGGGAAGCTAAGTTTGAAAAGTCCTCTCAGGGTGATTTTTTTCTAACTTCTGATTGAAGTACTAACAAAAATTTTATATGACCATTACTACCAACACTTAGATTGTTTCCATTTAAACAAGACCACTGGTAAGCAGTGAAATGTCATACATTAAGATTTTCCTAGGTTTCAAAGCCAATATTAACAAATCAGTCCTCTTTCCCTTGCGTCATCTCATTTGAAAGTTTTCTAAGTGATGACCCTAAAATTATGCCTGACACACAAAACCCTCACTGCTTTTACCAAAGTACATTCTCTGGTACCTGAGAAAACTTCTCTTGGACTTCATGGTCAGCTCCCAGCTTTTATTTCTGATAAATTTCATCCTTTCCCATTATGCAATTTAAAAAATCTAAATATTCTAATCGCTGCCAGTTCAAACCCTTTAATTTCTTGTACTTCAACTCTCCAATAATCCAAGCAGCCAGCCTTGCGCATTTCCCCTGTTCCATCTCATGACCAGAGGCAAGTTCCCTTCTCGGGTCTCCATCCTACATCACAGCTTGCATTCATGACACCCAATTTCCTAACCCTTGACCCTTTCAGTCTCATGCCTCTCTTTCCCACGATGGCCCATCAGAAATTAACTAGAAGGGATAGAAGGGACCATAGAAAGGTAGAGAATTACCAAGGGTACACATGTAAAATTAGGCTAAGTACAAATACAAACATGCCAAGATCAAGAGACGGTCACCCTGGAGGAGCCCTCCATATTCACCATCAAGCTGCCTTTAAGTGGAATCTTGGGTGGACTCATATGAAATCAATTGTAAAGTTTTACTCCCTGGAGTCAGTTCACTACAAGGAGAGGGTGCCAAAAACCTGTATACACATTTTCAGAAAGGAAAAAACTGTATTAAAATTGTAATACTCAATAGATACCGGGAACAAAAGATGAACACAAGTCACATGTATACATTTTTTTTTTTTAGCACTCCTGGTATATGAAGATCTCAACCCAAGTATTTTTTTCTGTTTTTTTGAATTTGGTTTCCTTCCAGGGGAAAAAAGTTAGAATCTTCTTATGTCAGTAACAAAAACAATTTCTTAAAATATGAAGTCCTAGCATTGTTGCAAAGCTGAAGTTGGGTGGGACGGCATCTGGGTTGCCATGTTGTTGTCACCCATTACCTTGGTGATTCTTGAGCCGGTCAGACTGGGCTGGGAAGCTGGGTGCTGCCAGTTCTCCTGGGTCCTGAGCAGATGCCTGCTCTGCCTGGTCCTAGGGAGACAGGAACAGAAGGTTCTGGTCAAAAGACGCATTTCACATTTGTCTACGACGTCCACCATCCCCAGCGCTTCCTTTCCTCGTCACTCCCCTACTTCCTTTCCATGTCTTTGCCTTTTTTGTTTTAAATGACAGTTTTTCAAAATATGCTGTAACAGGGAAGTTAATCATGAAAAGGGGCAACCCGCTTGGCATGGGAGTTGGAAGAGAAGTCACTCCTGGTTTTATGGCTTAAATTCCTCTCTCTGAATAGCAATTCAAGAAGTATTGTCAACTGTTAGATTTGAGCAACAAATATAAATAATTAGCATTCCACAGAGCACATGGCTTTTCCATAATGATTACTGTACTCAAGCCTCCCCCACCACCCCCAACCCCTTCCCAACCGTCTGTTACCTGGAACAGATACACCCAGAGGCTGTTTAATTACTGGCCCCCTCCGAAGGCAGAAAGAGTTCAGTGGCATTTTTCAGATATCAGGGTGAGGATGAAAGTTTTAGGCAAAAGTTACAACAACAGTACGACGCCCAAGCCCACAACTCTAGAGAAACATCTCCATGGGATTATAATCAAGCCAATGAAAGATTCATCAAAATGTGGGAAAGCAAAGTGGGCCTTCTCATATCAACGCACTGAATATTAATGACCAAATATTAGCAGTGATTCACTGGGCTGCAGAGATACAGACTTTCTCTTACATATTGAAGAAATCTTTGAGATGTTTATAATGCACATGTATTACCTCCGTAATTAGAAAGATTTTAGAACTGTACTAAAAGTATAAGAACTGCAAGGGAAATCTACCATTAATACTAATAATACGTTGTGTGGACAAAGAAGGGACCCCATGCGAAAGCTGACAAGCTCAGGAGCCTGCGTGGACGGATTTATAAGAGACCGAAAGTAACCCCAGAGGATGGTCTGAACATACAAATTCCTAACTAAAAGCGGTTGTGGCCGGCAGTCACGTAGGCCTGTAGCTTCCCTGACAAAGGTCACTCTTTACCTTTCGTAAGTCTATCTTTTGTCTTTGTGCATCTAAGATAACACACCCTTGGAATGTCAGAGTCATCTCCCTTCCTAGACCCCTCAGGGCACAGCCCAGGCCCCAGAGCACAACACCACAGAACTGGCTGTTACCTTGTCCCTGCAAACCATCTCTGTGCTGTAAACGTGCATTACTAACTGTCCTATGCCCACCAGTGTAACAGCAGTGTGTCCCTCCATTTTACTTTATATCCAATCCCAGAGAATGCCCAGCTTTGCTTTCTCTCAGCCCCTTAATCTACCAACCATGGATTCCATGTACTCCCCCTTCGTCTCCTCCTTTGATTCTAATGTATAAAAATAAGTTGCCAAACTGCCCTTCTCCAGAGCATTTTCTCAATTTATTGAGCTTTGCTTCCCGGCAATCTTTGTTAGTTTGGCTCAAAGAAACTCATTCAAGTTCTCTACAGGTTTGGACGGTTCTTAATTAGATGACTGTCATAAACATAGCACACAGTTGACCATCAGCAACCCTATCCCTGCCTTTGCCCAGGGGCCTGCCACACGCACGTGTGCCACATGACAGCAGACTGCCAGGGTGGGACCTCATCATCCACAATAAGGACAATAAGGCAAGGAAATGTTCCCCCCGTCACCCAGCCGGGGAAGGGGCAGCCCTACGACAGACACCCAGGTCACCGGCTTCAGAGCCCAAGCTTCTTCCCACCCAGGCTGCCCAAGAAACTCATTTATTTCAAAAAGTTGCTTGGTGGCCTACATGCTCCCCAGTGAGTGGCTTCCGTGTCAGAGCCTTTGCCTATTGGCGGGTAGAGAGGGATGGCAGGACTCTGCTTTGCCGGGAAACCACAGCCTGCGGTAAACAGGTGTGGGTCTGGTGGGGAGCTCGGGACAGAGTCCAGAAGGGCCAGGCACCCACTTCTGCCACTGAGGAGGAGGAAGGAAGTGGCTGGCAGCCGCATTCGCGCCTTCCTGGGGAACTCAAACAAAGCCCTGTGGCTCCCCAGGTGTTTTCACAGTCTTCTCTTCTCTTTGCTCTCCTTTCATAAGAAATAGCTTCTTTTTGTTTTTAATCATAGACGTAATACTTGCTAATCATGAAAAATTCAGATATCAAAATAAAGTATAAAGAAAACATTCACAGGAACTTGTAGACTCTCACCCAGGGATGCTGTCCTATCAGTTTGGGTCTGTGCTTTCAGGGAGGAAAAAAAAAATGCACACACACTGTGCGTATATGTGTGCAATGCCTGAATTATTTATGGAGAGTACACATGGTATAGTTGAATCACACGGGGGTTACAAGTGATTCTGATTTTTTTTTTAATGGAACCATAACCATGTGACACATATAATTGTGTTTTAATCTATCTTTCTGGAATTTTCCATGGCAATAATCTCCATCAGCACTTCTGGAACCATAAAGTAGAGGTGTAACACCAGGTTTCTGTCATCAAGGCCCCATCGGTGAACATACAGGTTGTCAAGAATGTAAGTTTTTGATGAGGAAAGAGGACAGAGATTGGTTGGGAGGACCTGGTATCTGAGAGGTGGAAGGAATGCCACCAAGAACCCCGCTAAGGTGCTTGCACGGGGAGCTGGGTGATGGAGGCTACTGAACAAGGTGGAACCCCAGCTCCCAAATTTAGTGGGGTTTCCCCAACTGGGTTTCCCCATCTAGTCTCCACAGCCCCACAGCCAAAGTTTGTCCATCCAATGTAACTTCCAGATGGCTCTCTACCATCTCAGAGAAACATTTCCCTCTTTTAAAACAACCTGTTTAATGTTTTGGAAGTATGGACCAGATATAAAATAAAAATTTGCCTAAATCCTATGACAGTAGGGTAACTTCTTAGCATTTTTCATTCACGGACTCGACACTGTTGAAATCATATGGCATGAACACTTTTGTGCTTTGCTTTTTTCCCTCTAATTAACACTGTAAGAGGTTATTGTAAAACCTTGGTAAATATTTTTCAGATTCTAAACTGCTCTAGGAGACACTTTCAGTCATTTCCAAATTTCAGAGAGCATCAATAATGATCGAAGAAAGACCTTTGTGCATAAAACTTTGTACACATTTCTGATTATTCACTTCGGATCCCTAGAAGTAGAATGAGTAGACCAAAGGTCACCTGTGTATTTTTAAGAGTCGGGATACATACTGTCAACCTGTTCACACAGTTTTATTCTTCCACCCCAAATAGAGGAGAATTGCCCATTTCATAACATCTGGGGCGGCCAGGACAGTGACTGACTTTTCTGGAATTTCTGTCTTGCCAATCCCCGAGGTGAGCAGTGGCCTCGCCCTGTGGCTTTCACAAGCAGGTCTTACATACCGAGGCTGAACATTTTTTTCATCTGCTCATTAGCTCTTTGTCCTTGTTCTCTTGGACTCTCCTGACAGACCTGCTGGATGAGTGCCTGAGGGCACGTGGGCTTTCCAGTCACGTCTGAGAGGGTGTCACAGCCCCCCACTCAGGCTCTGAGGGTTTGGGGCTAGGTAACTGGACTCGCTGAGTCACTGGCCATTTGTCAAATGGGTTCAGTAACCCCTTAGGGATTGCTGGGTGGGGGGTTTATAATGTGAAGCACAAAGCAGGGCCTAACTTGGTAGGAACCCCCAAACTGCTCCCTAATTCCCCCAGGATGAGCTCTTTCTGTGGCAGGAAATGGAGTTTGGTCATATTTGTAGTAAATACTTTTCCACTTTGTCTGTCTCTAGATTTAATTATATTTTTGATTCTCAGAAATTTAAGTCAACGCAGTTGCGTTTACTAAAATTTTCTTTTTGGGTCATAATTTTAAACCTGATAATTGCCTTTACCCTCTATGAAGAAGACTAAAAAACATCCATTCATGTTTTATTCTAATTTCTTGTTCAACTCAATGCATTACCCTCTCAACTCTCTGACATTTATTTGGGCGAACAGGAAGAGATGAGACTATGCATTGACACCCCACTCCCACGGTTGACCAGTTCGCCCAGGCCCATTTCACACCCAATCTTCCCATCTGCCTGATCTGGAAGGTCACACTGATCACACATTATGCCCCTACATACACATATGTCTGTTTCTTGTCAGCCTACTCATCGGTCAAACAGATCTGTGCCTTCTCACTCATCCCCGGGCCAACGCCCCACATTTCCCATCCTCATAGTTTGCCAACATGTTTATTGTCAGCAGACCCAAGTTCCTCAGACATTTCCTCCAAGGGAACTTCAGAATAGTTTCATAGTTTGCTTAAGTTATTAAAACTCCTCATCTGGAATATTTACTTAGAAATACATGGGTAATTACCACCCATTACCAGTACGAGCATTGATACTGGGTCATCTGACTGAAATCAGATCACACCGACACTGGTTTACCCAAACGGAGAAGCTGTCTTCCCCACATATTTCAAAGGGTGGGGGACATGCCTCCAGGCGCCCCGAGCAAGGCCTCTCTGGGGATGGACGTGCCCTGTGAGTACATGCACCCTCGGTGTCTCCTGTGCAAGCTGAGGTCTGACCCGCCATCCGCTCCACACACCTCTTTCTCTGAGAACTCCTGTCAGCAGTGACAAGCAAACCAGACCCCCTTGAGACAGCTATTTAGAAGGCAAGCAACTTTCAAACCTAATTTAAGGCAACCCTGTCTAAACAGCACTGCCACGTTTAGCAAACAAAAATATGGGATGCCCGGGGAAACTTGAATTTCAGATAAACCAATAATTTAATTTCTTTGGTGCAAGTATATCCCAAATACTGCATGAGACTTCTCCTAAAAATATTTCTGTGGTTTATCTAAACTCAATTGGGCATCCTACACTTCACCTGGCAGCTCTATACCTAAAGGACTGTCCCAATCTGACAGGTTTGCATGACAAACCATAGCAGTGAGAACAAAATCTCAACAATAGGCTCATCTGTTCATATGTAAAACTCCCAGGTCAAAGAAGAAATGCACTTTTTAGAAGCTTCAGACAAGAATTCTGTTAGCTTGAGAAAGCAGGAAAGATGAAAGAACATGAAAAATGGTGCCGTTTGTAAAATGAAGCCAAAACACAACAGCAGCGGGGAGAAGCTAGCCACCACGGCACGGAACGCAGAAAACCCTCCTGTCCACTCTAGAAGGTCAGGGACAAATGTCCGTCTGCCCTTCAAAGGCAACAATGCACTGTGCCAGACGCGGTGTAATAGCAGCTGGGGCGAGAGGAAAAGCTTGTCACTGTGCTGGCTTGGTGTCCTCTCAGGGCTAGTGTTTGTCTGGGGGGTTTCCTGTTCCAGGTTAGGGTCAGGATGACATGTGTCCTGGCTGTGGCCCTGGGCCAGTGCTCCAAGCCCCCTCCTCTGCAGGAGGCTGGGGACTGGAAGGGAAGTGAGGCTTCGCCCCTGAAGGCGGCTGCCAGCAGCTAACGCTCGTCTAAACCAGAGCTCTCATTACCGTGCTGCTGCTTCTAAAGAAGGGGCAGCGGTGAAGCCCCTTAATTAGAGCTGCGGGGGTCACGTGGACTCCCCCACCCAGGTGGCTTTAGAAGTACTTTCCAAAGTGGCCTGTGCTGTGTTCTCATTGGAGCTGCGCTCTGCTGCAGGGGCGGCTCAGCCAGCAGCCGGGTCCCCGGGCTCTGCAGGAGAGGGTGGGCCAAAGGCCTGGTTCTCCAGCTCAGCAGTGCTATTTCTCTGGAACGTTCCTTCATGAACCACACCCAGGGGTTGCAGGAATGTCCTGGCCTCGAGCCTTTAGGCCTCTTTTGGGCCCCAGGCAGGAACATCAGCTCTGCTAGCTCTTGAGCCCTGAAAGTTCCTCCCGCCCCAGGAATACACCCACTGCCCACTGCGGAAACTCTGACCATGGAGGCTGGTGGCTCCCCGGTCCCCGCTCCACGGACAAGGAACCCAGCTTGTAGCGATTACACATACAGGACTCAAGCCCGAGACTGGACTCTGGCGGGCCCTGAGGGGAGCAGGGCTTGCCACCCCGAAATACACCTTTTGGGATATCGATTATCTTAACCAGCTTAGTTTTAAGAAACAAATGTCTCAAAAACAAACAAAGAAACAAACAACAACAAAACCTTTGCTCTTCCCTTCACTGCCTAAGAGAATTTAGACAGCGGACCTGGTCCAGAAGGGAGCGCCCGTCACAGGTAAGCCTGTTTAACAGCAACAAGGTCAGAGAGTCAGGGAGGACCCACCGAGGCCCCTCGGGTCAGAGTCCTCTCTGTGTCTCATTGTTAAAGATGCCCCAGCAAACATTGCTTCACCAAACATGTGCTTTTCCATCTCCGTGTCCATTGCCTCCCTGCCCTTTGAAGTCCCAATGCCCCTTCTTCTTAGCTCAAGGTGACACATAAGCCTCAAGAGTCCAGTGAGTGTCCTTGAGTCCCATAGTCTTATGGAACCCCCGTATGCACGTACGTAATAAACTTGGTCATTGTTCCCTACTAATCTGCCTCGTGTTCACTAGGTTATTAGTCCAGCCAGAAAAAACTTAGAAGGCCAGAAGATAAATTCTTTCTCCTCCGCCACAGCCTGGTGACAAGGCCTGAGCACCTGCCCACCAGGAGCGGGTGTCCAAGCGTGGTCAGCCCGCAGCAGCTCACCAGCCTCACCTAGAAGAACGTGTTTGAAATGCAGACTCCTAGGCCGCTGCCCTGCCCAATCCCTCCTGCAGGCAGTGGGGCAGAGTCTGAGCTTTTCACCTAAAGTGGACTGTTCCAGGGGCCGCCTTCCCGGCCCAGGTTCCCTCTACCTCAAACACACTGTTCACAGCCTGTGTGTCTCCCTGTCCTGCGCTGCCTACGGATTCCTCACTATCTGGAATATTCTGCGTCCTGCCCTCCATGCATGCCATCCACACATCCTCAAGGCCTAGCCTTGAAGCGGCCTCCTTCTGGAGCTTTCTCTGACAGCCCAGATGAAAACGGTCTCCTACCCCTCATTCTGCTGCCTTGCTATAACTCAAGGTGGGACGTAAGGGGGTTGAGGGGACAGTGTGCACCCCTCTTCCTCTAGACACCAGGTCTACACTGATCCTTGTCCTGGGGCAGGGACGCCTCTGATTCTGGGGGCAGCAGTGAGGGGTGAGGGTGGAGGCCCAGAGTGGAAGGATCACCACGGGTCGCTGTCACCAGGACACACCCCTGCCCTGTCAGATCCCCCAGCAACACAAACTGTGCTTCCATGAAAAGCATCTCCACATGGTCTGGGCACAAAGAAGACAAGGGGCAGATTTCCACGGGTCAGTCATCAGCTGGCACCTGTATTCTGTAGCAAGGAGAGTACCTAATAAATCCTGCCTCAGCTGGTTCTGAACAGTACAAGAGAACCAAGGGGAGGGAACCTGTTGAAGAGACCAAAGAAGGTCCACTGAGCAGTAGGAACAGTTTCCTGAACCAAAGAACAAACCCACCCCCACCCCCGCAGAACAGCTGGGGGAATTCTATGCAACAGGAGTGTAACAGTCAGCACAGCATTTGCCAGGTAACAAATGGGAATGCAGAGCTCAAGGCCAGAGCAGAGGGTCAAATCCCAGGTCCCTATACCTGCTAACTCGTCATGTGACTTCAGAGAGTGCCCTGCATCTTGGTGCCCCCTGGGGGGGGATGGTGGCTTCATAGGTCGGTTTGTGGGTAAAATTAAAATGATGTAAATAAAGGGCTTGTCCAGGGATGAAAGTTATCCATTTTTCAGTGAATGGCACTAGCCACAGGGACGAGAAGGCTGTACAAGGGATCTCTCTCCAGTGGTGTCACAGGGTCACAGGCTGTGTCCCCAGCCTTGCCTGGGGCACAATCTTTTCAGGGAGCTGAATAAAGGCACAGAAGGCACCCTTCTCAAACAAAGACCAAAGCCACAAAGAACAGAGTGAGGGGATCTGAAATGTCTTCGACCAGCGAGAACGAACATGGGACCTAAACCTACAAGCTGAAATCTTAATGTGGATAAATTTAGATACTACAGGTACACAGAACCAACCAACCAAACAAACAACAATGCATGAGCATGGTGTGGCGGAAATGGGTACCTCCAAGGACAAAGTTTGAGGGGCTCTCCCAGCCCCCCACAACCTTCCCTACAGCTGCCCTGGCCAATCCCACTGTAAGGCCGGGAAAGATGTAGAAACTGATCCCACCCCCCAGGTCCCAGCCGCTCACGAGCCTTCCCCCGGGCCCTTCCCCACCGGGCAGCGCCTGCCTGCCCAGCAGAGTGGGCTGTCCAGTGAAATCACTGGACCCCACCCCAGGTACCACAGAAAGAAGCTTCTGGAGGTCAATGTCTGAAAGGCCATTGGGCTGGATTTTGTCATTTCACACAAGAACAAGTAACAGTGTCAAACAGATCCAAAGACAAAGCTCATTAAACTATGCGACGGCTGCCCTCACGAAGAATGAGAGACTGTATCCTGTGCTGTTTGTATTTCCTGCAGTTCTAGAGCAGGGAGTCCTCCTCCTATCGACTACTATAAACGAGTTCCCTTCTTCGCCCAATGTCCACTTCTGTCTAGTGTATGCATGTCTTGTTCTAGAAGTTTCAAACAGACACAGCCAGTTAGCGGTGACTGGGACTGCACGCTGGCCCTCCCTACAGCTATACGGACGATTACTAATTTTTATTAAAAGTGGATGTAAACACGGCAGGGTTTCTATAGCAATTCCTGGGGTCCAGGCCCAGAGCTAGATAATGCTTGCTGCCCCGTTTAAATTCTTTCTTTCACAGGTGCTGTTATGATCCCCATTCTTACAGTTGAGGAAAAAGGGAGGAAGGGGACTGGGCCAGGTCCCCACAGCTGATAGCCATGGAAGCCACAGGGGTGTGACGGAGAGCGCAGCTCTCACCAGCACTGAGCTATGGGCCGCTTAGCTACCACCCTGTCGTTCTACTAACCAATCCTGCAAATTCCTCAAACAGCAGAGAACTTGGTAAAAGCTGCAATGTCAGCACCCCACGTTTTTCCAGTTGCCAGGTCTGGAAAATTAGCCCCCCTCCATGGAAATAACACTCCTAACAAGCGACCTGGGGCCACTTTTTGGCCAAAATGACACAGCTTGTTTAGATACAGCTCTTTGTGTCTAGCAAGAGTACAGGGAATAAGAGATTTATATCAAACTGACCCAAAAGCAAGTCACAAACTTGGCTTCACCTGTTTCCCATGACCTGAGATGAGAGAAAGGAAAGACTCACCATCGGCCTTCTTCTCACAGAGCGAGGGGAATGCTATCTACTGATATCGTGTCAACAAAGGTTCGCACATGAAAATACTAGGACCGTCTCTCAGGAGAGTTCAACGAACTTTTCTCCAAAACAGGAAGATGCCGCGCTTGGCAGGGGCAATGCTGCTATGTAGAAAAGCCCCAGGTTTTCACTGAAATGTCAGTGTACCCAGGCACTACGACCTAAAAAGACACAGACCGCCCCATGTGCTCCATCCGCAGGCACTTCTTTCGAGGTAACTACCTGCACGGGCCGCTGTTCCTGACTTTACCTGCAAACGCGTATGACGTGCCTCTCGTTCGATCCAGTTACCCATTCCGTGACGCTGGGCACACAAACACCCATGGCAGTTATTCGAGGGGGAGGGCAAGTGCACTGGCCTTTCATTTTTTTAAACAGCTTTCCTGATATGTAAGTTACACAACCTAAGTTTCATCTGTTGTAAGCGTACAATCCAAAGAATGTCAGTGTAATTACAGGTTTCTCCAGCTATCGCCACAATCTGAATTTAGAACATTTCCATCATGCTACAAAGAAACCTCGTGCCCAGAGCCTGTCAATCTTGACGAATGGTTTTCCCAAAATAAAATGCCTTTGCCAAGTCATTTTTGCTCCAGTCTTTTGAGTCGGCTTTCCCACATCAACGAGCAGCTCCACCACACAGGGAAGGACACTCGCAGTAGAATGTCTATAAACGAGTGGCCGAGTGACCTGGGAGGACACGAAAGCTCCCTGTGTGCGTGCGGGTCACGTCGCAGGACGCTTTGGAAGATTTAGTGTGGTCACGCATGTAAAGCGGCGCTCCGTAAACAGTCGCTGCTGTTTTCACAACGAGTCCTGCTGGGGCCGCCATCTCCACCATCAGCTCCATCCATTTCCTCCCATCACCGCCACTTCCTCCCACCACGCCCACCGCCTCCAGCATCACCTCTAGTGTCACTTCCACCATCACGAGCACGGTCTCCATTTCTGCCTCTTCCATCACCAACTTTTACATAAGGAACAGGCAACGGGCCATTTGTGAGCAGCTGATGGCACAGCAAACCAAGTGTCCACATGAGACTGTATAATGGAAATTCGATCGACATCTTTTCTGATTTCCTTTTTCCTGAAATGAGTCCAACTGGACGTAGAAGGTGACAGAGCAGTTCTGACAGTGGCCTATGGGGACAGGTGCTGCAAGCACAGGAAACAGCATGTCTCCCAAGGCGTGCTCACAAGTTTCACCCCAAAAAGAACCTCCGGACACTGGCCTCACACGTCAGATGTTTATGAAGATAAGAGTAGCTAAGGGAACAACACAAACGCCAAAACAGTTCAAACGCTCAAACTCCAAAAGGACGGAGTGGCCGTCTCCATGCTGCCCACTTACTGCCAGTGCAGGAAAATGTAGCCGCCAACCCCCCACAGGGCCTCATCCTCTGCCAGAACCCTGAAAGTGTTCATGTAGGACTTTCCAGACCCACCTTACAGCAAACACAGAAATTAAAATTCACCAGCTCCCAGGGCCCAAGAAGAGACGGCTTGTGGGTCCTGCACAGCTCCAAGCACAGTGGTCCACCTTCAGGACTGCAGGACACACAGGCCAGGACACAGACATGACCATAGAGCTCCACTTCTGCCAGCGGCTGGGCCTGTGTGACCCGAGGCTACCACCTTCCCAACTGCAGCTGCGGGACTGCCTCAGGGCCGACCCTCCAACGACCCCCCATCCACACAGCTCACAGAGCTTCCACTGCTCACTCTGACCCCGAACCCCGCTGTCTCCTCCCAGGCCCCAGGAGGGATGGGCCCTTCAGTATTTAAGGTCTTCTGACTGTATCCAGGTCTCTAATTCTGGACATAACTCACTGGGAGAGGTAACACACTGAAGGAAATTCAGAACCAGGTACCAGTGACTCCAAACAAAGACCAGGTTTGGCTGCAGAAAAGGGGGCAACTGTCATGTGGAGAGGAGGCCTGGAGATCAGGGGTCAGGCAACACCAACAATGACACAACTGCCCAATTTTACAATGGTTTTGTGTCTGAAGAATGCTAGTGAGAGGTGGGGGAACTCCTGCCAGTGTAATTGCTGTGGCTCAGAGAAGGAGCTGACTATTCCAAGTTGGTGAAATTCTAAGTATGGAGAAATGTGATTCCACAAACATGCCGTTTAGTAAACAATGGCGCAGCATTTCCTGTGCCACCGACTCTAGTGTCCATCCTGGCTTTCATTGAAGGCTGAGGTTCTCCCAAAGTTACTCAAGGATTGATCAGAAGCACCACCTGGGGTACCCGTCAAAAACAAAATGCTGTCAAAACTTTGGGGATGGATATTTGGTTGTCTTACGGGACCTGCTGACACACGCCAGGCTGTTCCAGGGATTTCCTTCCCTCCCCAGGAGAAAGCCAATGAGTCAAAGTCACTGAGCCCGTCCCGGTCACTCAGGTCTCATAACTGCCCAAACGCACAGTGTTTAACAAAACAGAAGAGCAGATGCACTTTTATACTCAATGTAGAAGGTGAAGAACGGGAGACCGCCCTGTTTCCGAAGCAGGTCTGCACAGCGGCTACCTGGCCTTTACTTCTCCTTCCCCAGTTACTCCACCATCCACGCCTGAGTCACTAGTATGACCCATTTACACGAGGACGAGGGGGCCTGGCCGCGTGACAAGGCAAGACAGCAACCTTTCACACATGAAATCCCACATTTTCTACTCACAATCTGCTCCGTCTGTCCTCTGGGTGTGCCCCCCCCTGCCCCCCAATCCCTGGTGACAAGGAAAAGGAACAGAGACCCAAACACCTACCTGTGTTAATGTAATGTTAACTTGTTAGAATGGCCAGCAAGTCGCCCCTGAACCTACTGAATCAATGGCCTGCTTTACATCATAAAACATCTCTATTAAACAGTGTTTGGTACTAAATGCAGAGTTATAACCACAAATGATTTGCAAAACCATTTTAGGCAAATGTCTTATGCGCTGAAAAGGTCTCATAAAAGCAAGGGACGTTTCAAATGATCTTTGTATCCTCCCCTTTCAAGGACAAGATCTCTCTATGGTCAGTGGAACTCTCTGTCCACAAATTCCTTGAAGAAAATGTAGTCCAGTGAAAATGTCCCTTTACCAAACTGTGGGTGTGTAAGATTAAAAACGGAAGAGCTGCAGAAGAATCACTCTCTGGAAAAAGAAAGAAAAAACAAAAACAGTGACACACTCTGGGAATGGTATTCAGATCCAGAGACTGATCCCAAGTGGCTCATGCAGGATGATGTCACCTTCCAGCTCCTCCAGACTTTGCCAAAAGATGGAGGAATCCAGATGTTGGGCCCCCAACAGAAAACCCACAGCTGCATGTGATCGGCAAGCAGACACTCAGCAGAGGGCTGTGAGCCCTGTCCCCAAACACTGGGGACACAAGGAGGCCACGTTGGCCTGTGTCCACCAATCAGTGCTCTAAAACGGGTTGGCAAAACATTTTCTGTATCGGGCCAGGCACCACTCAACTGTGCTGACAGAGCCCCAAAGCAGCCACAGATGAGAGGGGAAGGAAGGAGCGTGGCTCTGTTCCAATAAAACTTTATTTACAAAAGCAGGCAGGGAGCGGGATTTGGCCCACGGGCTGTCCCGGGCCAACTCCTGCCCTAGAAGGAGACATTTCAGCCTGAAGGCTCAGGGATACGATCTGAAATGGAGCCAAGAGAAGCCACTTGCGAAAGCCTAGGGCCGGGACGGAATTTCTGAAATGACAGAGGGAGGGCGGGACCGGGACCCATTCGTCGGGTCGGGGGCTGCATCCCACTCTCCGGGATCTCTGCAGGGCAGGATACGGTCTCTACAGTGTGTTACTTCTAAAATCAGCATGTAGGTTTTCGATCCAGAAAGCAGAGGAAAAAATTATAAAAGTAAAAATAAATATTTGGAATAAATGCTTGGAAATTCAACAGGCATCTTCATAACCTCTATCAAATACATACACAGTTGTTTCAGGTCTAAAGCACAGTCCAACCTTCTGTTCAGATGTTTGTACCTGAACTCATTTTATTTTCTATTTTTTGCATTTTTCTGAAAGATAATGAATGTGGCTTTTCTTTACCTCAGCTCTCATAAAGGGCACACATAATCCTTTCCTCAAAACCCTGGAGGCTACATGTGGTTGGGAATTAAACATTTCTTGAGCTTGAGGAAGATAACGCAGGGTCCTGGAACCCAGAATCTAGCTCAGTCCGAGTCAGATTCTGCCCTGATTGAGTAATGAAAAAATCCTCTCAGTTCGGAGCTTTTCAGATTTTAAAATTGCAGACAGGGGGCTGTAGGCCTCTCTACATAAACTCCCCTAAGAACTCCCATTCCTGGTCGACTAAAGCCTAAACCCCTCCCGCTGGCCAGCCCAGGCCCGGCCGTTTCCTCCTCCACCCTGCCCAGTCCTGCCTGGGCACCACCCCCGCTTAGGGCACTTCCTCAGGAAGACCTCCCTGACCTCCTGGCCACTGTCTCCCACGGCCCTATTTTATTTGTTTTAGAATTATTACTCTTATTCCCAGGGTCCTATTTGCCAGTTGTCCCAGGTCTGCCTCCTCACTACCACACAGGAGCCCCAGGAATTGGTCTGTTTTGCGAAGCTGCCTCCCCAGCACAGGATCTTACATAGGGCATCTGGCTGTGCTCAGTTAGTGTCCAAAGAGAACAAGGTGACAACCCTGGACAGGGCACCTGGGAAGTGGCTGGGCCTGCTGGGCATGTTCCATGCATGTCCCCCAACCCTCACAAGACCCCGACACAACAAACCCTTTTACCAGCAGGGTGACTGAGGGACAGAACAGTTACGTGGCTTCCCCAAGGCCACAGAACTGTGCCAATATCACAAAGAGACATCTGAAGTCTTAGGGCCTCATTTATACGGCCCCCACACCAATCGGGCCTCGGTCACTAAAGCAGAAAGCAGGATAATTGACAGCACACATCGACCTGGGTGTTGGTGTGTCCAGAACTGCACGTATCGGCGACTCCGTGACGGAGTCGTGTCCAATCCGAGCCACAGCTATCAGGGGACTGCTAGAACCAGGAGATCACTTGTCTGGTAAAGATCTGTAGGAGACATTCTTCTCTATAAAAACTTGGAGCTATATCTAACTGCTATATTGCAGATTGCTCAAGACTGGAACTCACTGTAAATCACCCCATTTTCTGAGAAATTCTGGAACTGTCATCCAATTTTCCAGGAATCGAAGCTAAATGCTGCCAAGTGTGGCTGCTGGATTTTTATAAGAGCAAGACAGTGTCTTCCAGAGCCACTGACCGGCACGGCTGAGCGTTTCCTCAGGGCGACCCTATCTCTGAGAATGCCCACCATTTATCTATGGCTTCCTGGATCCTGCAGAGCAGCCCTGGGCAACTGTGGCGGCAGTGACAGACAGCTGACACGTCCATCAAGTAAGCTGCTGGCTTTAGTTGGTGCTCTGCCATCTCTGTACGGACCAGCAGGAAATCAAAAACACCAGTGGGAGGGAGGGGCAAGTCAGACGGCCTCTGTCGACACCCTTCCCTCCAGGTCTGCGCTGTCTCTACGGCTGAAGGTGACTCTACCAAACTGACTTTCAGAGGGACACCCCCAGGAAGATTTTCCTATAGTTCACAGAGGGCGCCTGGGGCCAGGCAGCAGGTGGGGGAGGGTGCCTTCTGGGCCCTGATAACTGGTCAAAGCTAAGTGGCCACAGGAGCACTGGACCCACAGCCCATGGTGCAGCACGGAGCTCTAACAATCAATGGGGTGCGGTCACCCGCCTTCTTTAAGAATAAGGACCCGATCCCCCACTGAAGAGGGCAGAGGGCAGAGCCTGGAGCCGACTGCACAGGCCCGTGAGTTCCCAGTCAATGTCACAGGTCTGCTCAAGTTCTAGCCCTCTTTTCTGGATCGAAGCCAATTTGGGCTTTGTCTCAAATTCAAGGGTGACAACGAACAACAGTCCTCATCTCCAGCCTTCCTTTGAAGGTTTGTTTCACTGGGACACCAAATAAGCTAAAAACATGTCCCTCTGTAGCCACGATGCTAAAGGCAAAACCTGATCACTGCAGCTACAAAGAGATTTCAGAGATTAAGGGAGGGAAAAGCAAGTTCAGGGAAGTGTGACAATCGGATCAAGGGGAGAGCACGCGGAAGGACTTCATACGGGATGCCTTCTGGGAAATGGCGGCCGACAGCTGGTGGTGAGTGTACTTTCGATGGTGAAGGGCTGACAAGGACAAACTAAGAGCCACTTGCCAAACCCAAAGCCACAAGGGCCATTCCTTCAAGTAGAGCCCGCTGCCCGTACGGTAACAATCAAGGTGAAAATCTGCTTCAGAAGGTGAAGGAACCTGCCCTGAAGCTCACAAAGAAGACTGAGGGAGCATGAAGGAACGGAGATGAACTCACTCCCCCATAAAGTGCTCTGGGGGGTGGGGAGGAGGACTCCACCTACAAGGGGCCTGTGACAATGAGGTCAAGAAGCCACCCGCCAAGACACCTGTTCCTTGCCCATGCCCTCGGCCTTATGGAAGCTCTGGTCTCCACGTGACTAACCCAATATTCACTGGCATTCTAACTCGCCCTCTGGAACTCAGGGCCCCGCGGGTGACAATGCCGAGCCTGCTTCCTGGCAGGGAAGTCTGCACTACCATGGAAACATTCTAGGAAGGGGTGGCACGGTCAAAGGGGCCTGATGCGGAGGTCCTCCTCATCGGGCAAGGCAATGCAAGGCAATGCAAGGCAATGCAAGGCAATGCAAGGCCCCTGGGGAACGTGCCTGCTTTCCGGCCCTGTGGGATGCCAGCAGTCCCAGCGGAGCATCTGGGGACCTGCTAGTAATGAAATGGTTCAAGGGGATGAACTACATGTGTGCCGTGGCCCTCGACCAGCAGCACTTGCCAGAATCAGACGTCCACGCTCACCCATACCTGGTAGTACGGACGGTGCAAAAAGGAATCTGGGCAGCCCGCTAAAGCCATGGGTTCCTCCTGGCCTTCTTCGAATTACACTTACTGTGTTGCAGCACCTGAAAGAAAGACAGACTGTGAGAAGCCACACCAGAGGCAACATACACGGCTCGCAATTGGCTCAGGAGCAATTCAGCCCCTGGGTCGCCCTGGGACACCCCGTGGTGGTTTGGGCAGGAGGTCTGCTCAAGCAGCAACACCTGCCTATTCTTCTAACACAAGGGGACTGTCACCAACTGTACCACCTTGAAAAGCCCTGTGTGGTCGCAGGGTCTGTGGGGTAGAGGGACACTCAGAGGGATCAGGGTGACCTCAACCCGCCGGAATTAACCCACACGTCCTCTGGACTCCTTTCCTCATAACGATTATGAACACCCTGAGGACCCCATCATACTGTGGGAAATATGGATTGAGCCTAATTCCAGAAAAGCACTGGGCCGGTCAGCGTGTGCCGTCGGGGTCTTGTAGGTACCACCTGCATAGAAACTGGCTCTCCCGGCCACAGTTCTCAGTGGGCAGCGAACCACGACAGTGATTCAACACTCTCCCCGCAGGGCACGTTTTCTAACTGCAACCTTCAAGAAGAGAATTCATGTGACACGTCCCCACTCCTCCGTGAGCTGACATACCATCCCCGACATTACAAGGCACATCTAGCGCCTACAATGAACTCCCGACAAGCAGGAAACAGAGATCCTGTCTTTCTGTTTTTCTTTTTTCTTTTTTTTCTTCAATCTGGCACAAAGCACATGCCTGATGCATGCAAAGTACTCGTGAATGTTCCGAGTGGCCTCGTCCCAGAAGGCCCCGCCTTGCTGACATGTCGGCACCAAGGGGACGCTAAACAGTGCGGCATGGGCTGTGCAGGGACCACCCTCGGCCTCAGAACATAAACAAAGTGCTCTGCCAGGTTACTAACATACAGGAGAATGCCTACAAAGTGAACTCGAGGATGCATCTTCCCTGCTAATTCTTACAAAGTAGGGTTTCACCCCTGTGAGGACAGAAGGCTGCGAGGACTCACACTTCGGATGCAGCTGGTGGATTCTGGGAAGAGAGAGGAACCAGAGGTAACATCGAAAGATCCTCAATACTGTTCTTCTCACCCAGAAACCATTGGAAATTAAACACATTTTCAGGAGCAGCAGCAACTATCATTCTCTGTCATAATGCCAGAGGTACTGGGGACCCTCGCCTCCTCTCTGGCTCAGAGACCCTGAACAAGCTGTAATTCCTGCCACACGAGGCTTTTTCGGGCCTCTGTACCTATAGGTGTTGTCCCAGCTCTGACACTAGCTATCGCTTTCTACCCTTTAGGGCTGAGCTTGGAGATCACCTTCTCCAGGAAGCCCCTGCAGACTGCCCCTCATCAACCACCACCACCCACGAGGGTTCAGTCAGTGTCCACTCTGGGCTCTGGGACACATGGTGGGCTTCCATCCATCCTTCCACCTGCCACACCGGGTTGTAAATCCTCCTTCTTGGCCTCACACCCCCTAAATAAACTGTGAGTTCACTGGTAACAGAGGCTCTCGGCACCCCCACCAAGCCTAACTTTCAGTAACCGTGGACAAAGAGCCACTGCCAAGCTTACTGGGTCCCCGCACCCGATCCACACAGGGCAGCTTTCACAACGGGGGCCCCGCCGGTCCTCAGGGAGGAGACAAAACAGTTCCAAGAGGGCCCCCCACCATGTCCAGGGGCCGCCTAGGTGGGACCTCCCACACTCCACACTCCCCTCAGTACAGGCCCAGGGACAGGTAGTGGTCCCTGGGTGGGGGAGGGCATGGTCACCTCTGAGACTGCGTTTCAGAGGAGCGAGGACAGTAAGTGGTAAGAAGAACCACCACGACGAGGGTATGGGGACTGTGTCCTATTCTTATCCCCGGCGTGTGGAGGGTTTATTTCCTGAAGTACTTTTACTATGAAAACAATAAGAAAGATTAAGAAAGTGGATTGTTTCTCTCAATGAAGGAAAGGCAACACAGAGAAAAGGAGAGTAGCAGGAAAAATACAGGGAAGAAACGGCCCAAGACAAAATGAATTGTCCATTGGGAGTATCCAAATGGCAGAAAACTAAATCCATGGGGGAGAAATTCCAGGAACACTGAAAATAGCCCGTGAAGAGAATGACTGAAATATAGTGGTAAAACGGTAACACAAGGCCAGAACATAACTCTGGACGCAGAGAACAAAGGTCAGTGCAAAGGAAACCCAGGTTTCCGACCTGAAAAAGACCAGAAATTGTCACGGGACAGGGCTCCTCGCATTTCAGATGTCTTTAGCAAAGTCTGGTTACAGTCTGATATTTTTAGAATTCAGAAATAAAAGCCTCCCAGAGGAAAAATGAAAGACTGAGGGAGACATAAAATTAGAGATATTAATTCCACCAACAAAATAGCAACAAAAAAAAAGAAAAAAATCAAGATAAGACCCAGTTATGGGCAGAACCATGTTCTTCCCCCAACCCCCAAAAGTAAAAAATTCATTTGCTGAAACCCTAACGCCTAGCACCTCAGAAATTGGCTGTATTTGGAGGCAGGGTCTTTTAAAGGGGTAATTACATTAAAACGAGGTGTTCGTTGGGCCCTAATCCAACATAAGAGGATATCAGGACAGACATACACAGAGGAAGACCCTGTGGGGACACCAGGAGAGAGGCCTCCCGGACCCTGCCCACACCTCAGTCTCAGACTTCTGGCCTCTAGAATTGGGGAGAATCAATGTTGTTTGAGCCCCCCACTCTGGGGTACTTTGTTACGGTGGTCCTAGAAAACTAAAATAGACCCCAAAATTAAAACACTGCTAAACTGCTGGTGTAGCTAAAAGGAATAGAAGTATCGTAAATCTGTAACATTTACCACCAACCAATTATGTTTTCTGTAAGCGTCTCTCTAGGATCCTTTAAATTACCACCATAAAAACGAAAACAACCCCCAACAGGGTGCTGGGCTGAGAAGGCCCAGTGATGTGTAGTGGATGTGCTCACACGGGGTAGTGCTCCAGGCCGGAACGCCCCCTTCCCTAACTCAGGCCAGGGCTGTGGCTGCTAAGCTCCCTCCAGCTTCCTGCAAGCCCCCAGGCCTTCCAAATTCTCCGGCCTGTAAGTCAACCTTGCCCTGTGAGAGTCAGTGTCGTGTGTGGACTTGTCCTGCTCTGCAGCCAGCCACCTCACCAAACATCAAGCTGGCGGTTGCTCGGAAGGCATTTCGCAGAAGTGGTTAAGAACTGCAATCATCTGACTGTATGTAAAAGCCATTTCCCTCCAGATGGTGGTGGGCCTCATCCAATCAGACGAAGGCCTGGAGAGCAGACTCGGGTTTCCTGGAGAAGAAAGAGTTCTGCCTCAAGACTGCAGCAAACTCCTGCCTGAGTTCCCAGGCTGCCGGCCTGCCCGACGGATTTCACTTGCCAGCCCCCACAGTCGCGTGAGCCAATTCCTTACAATAAACCTCTTTATGTATACACAGACAGGCTCTGCTTCACTGGAGAACCCTGAGTGTTCCGCCCACCCAACCAACTGCTGCCAGATCCCAGGGCCACACCATGACGCCTCTCAGAGACCTCCCCACTGCCACGTGTGCCTGATGGCTCTCCACGGACCACCTTCCAGCCTTTCCAGACACCCCTCCACCTTCTACCCTAAGTACAGTCTTGCTTTCCCCCTTCACCCACATTCCTGAGGGCCAAGGGGAGGGGTTGGTGTCTGCTGGCTCCCCCTTAATGCCAAAGAGAACAGTTCCTCCTGGTCCCGTAGGAGCCTTTCTGCACCCCACCACCGGATAGCCCTGCCCCATGCTTCCTTCGGCCATCACGTCCCACTCTCTCCCTGCCTCACTCTGAGCCGACTGCTTGTGCTCTGGAACTCTTGATGTGTTCAATATATGGAAACATATTGTTATTTTCCCCCTGAAGTTTCAAATGCGATGGGTGTTGAGAGTACCGAAAATACCAATTAAGTACGCCAATTTCATTACTTAAACATCACCTTTGAAAGTATTTGCCAAATGAGATTGCTTCTCAGCCAGAAAAATACACGTCTCAGAGCTCTGTTGAGCAGGTTCCTTTGGGACAAGTACTAAACTACAGTCAGACACAGCGGGAGAACTGGATTAAGTCTGGTCTCTAATAAAACGCCAAGCTAACATCATACTCCCTGGTGAAAGATGGAAAGCTTTCCCCTTAAGGCAAGGATGCTTGCTTTTGACACTTCTATTCAACAACTTTTATTATTGGAAGCTCTAGCCAGATCAATCAGGCAAGAAAAAATAATAAAAAGCCTTCAAATTGGAAAGGAAGACTTCAAATTATATTTGTTCACAGATAACATGTTTTTTCTGTAGAAAAGTCTAAAAATTACACACAGAGACACAATTAGAGCTAATGAATAAATTCAGCAAAGTTATAGGACACAAAGTCCACACACAAAAATCAGTTGTGTTTCTATACACTGATGATGAAAAATCTGAAAAGGAAAAAAAAAAAGCAACTCCACTTAAAATAGCACCAAAAATAATAAAATAATTAGAAAACAATCAAGGAGGTGAAAGACTTGTGCACAGAACACTACAAAATGCTGTTACAAGAATATACAGAAGATAAAAATCGGGAACACCTCCTGTTCCACAGGTTGGAAGACTTAATATGTTATGATGACAAAACTACCCCAAGCCAT
This sequence comes from Rhinolophus hipposideros, assembly GCF_964194185.1. Classification (NCBI taxonomy): domain Eukaryota; kingdom Metazoa; phylum Chordata; class Mammalia; order Chiroptera; family Rhinolophidae; genus Rhinolophus; species Rhinolophus hipposideros. Next base: position 2,530,534 of record NC_138064.1, read on the forward strand.
CTACAGATTCAAAGTAATGCAGTTCCAATCACAGCCCCACCAGTGTCTGTTGCAGAAATAGATAAAAGCCTTTCTAAAATTCATATGGGTTCTCACGGGACCCAAATAGCCAAAAGGATTTTGAAAAAGAATGAAGTTGAAGGACACACACTTCCTGACTTCAAAACTTGCTCCAGAGCTCTGGTAATAAATCAGACACGTAGACCAGTGAGAGCCCAGAAATAAATCCTCATACACGGCGGATTGATTTTCAACAAGGACGCCAAGACCACTAAATGGAAAAAGGACAGTCTTTCAACAAATGGTTCTGGGAAAACTGGATATCTACATACAGTATAATGAAGTTGGGCACTTACCTTAGACTACACACAAAAATGAATTTAAAATGAATCAAACATCTAAATGTAGGAGCTAAAGCTACAAAACTCTTGGAAGCACACATAGGAAAAAAATATATATCATGGCAGTGGAGTGTACAATGATTTCCAGAACATGACACCGAAGACACAAGCAACAAAAGAAAAAGAAAAAAGAAAAGATAAATTGGACTTCACTGAAATTAAAAATTTTTGTGCATCAAACAACACTATGAAGAAAGTAAAAAAATTACTCACAGGAAGGTACAAAACAGTTGCAAATCATATATCTGAGAAGGGATTAATATCCAGAATACATAAAGAACTCCTGCAGCCCAATGAAAACAACCACCACAACAAAATCCAAAACTGGGCAAATGTTGTAACTACACCACAGTGAGGGATCACGGAAAAGAACATGCATCGGTGGGGATGTGGAGAAACGGGAACCCTTGTGCACCACCAGAGAGAATGTAAAACGGTGCAGCCTCTGTGGAAACACTATGACAACTCCTCAAACAAGTCAACATAGAATTAACATATGTTCCAGCAATTCCATGTCTAGGCATATACCCAAAAGAATCAAAAGCAGGGACTCAAACACTTGTCCACTCATGTCTATAGCAGCATTATTCACAACAGCCAAAAGGTGACAGTGACCCATGTGACCACTGACAGATGAATAGGCAAGCAAAATGCAGTATACACATACAATGAATAGTACTCAGCCCTGAAAATCATGACATGTTGATCGATGCTACAAAATGGATGGACCTTAAAGGCACCATCCTAAGTGCAATAAGTCACAAAAGGACAAATATGCCCTCTCTTACATGAGGTACCTAGAATAGGAAAATTTATAGAGACAAAAAGAGGGATAGAAGTTGTCAGCGGCTGGGGTAGGGGGGGTTGTTTAATGTGTACAGAATTTCTTTTGGGGATGATGAAAAAATGCCAGAAATGGCAGTGGTCACACAACACTGTAAATGTACTTAACTTCACTGAATTGTATGCTTAAAAATGGTTCAAATTTTAAAATGGTAAATTTTGTATTTTGTTTATTTTATCCTAAAGAAAACCAAAAACAAATAGCTGGCTATTCAGTGAACTTCCTTTAATAAAATCAACTTTCGCTAAATTCTTTAATACCACCCTGAGATTCAACAACAGAAGTTCTTAGGCTACAAAAGCTTGGAGATGTATGCAGCAGTGGTCCCAGATATCGCTTCCGTACAAACCTATTTTTCTTCAAAGAACACCATCGTAATTGCTTGGAACTTGTTTACACGTTTTCCATTTCGATTTATCTGGACCAGCCTGGCCCTGTCTCAGTCCTGTGACTATGGGACCCAGGGGTCTGGGAGGTGAGACGGAACTCATATCACAAGCCCTCCTTTCATGGTCTGGCCACCCACAGCTCGCAGCGCTATAGGCACTGTCATTACCTGTGCTCTCCTGGAGACGGAAAACCCCACACCGGCCCTGGACAACAAGCCTCACTAGTTCTAAGTGTCCTACAATGGTACAGATTTGATGACAGACTGTGCTACTCCAAAGAGATTCGTTTCTAAATCATCAGCTAATTTCTCAAACAATGATGTACCACATACAGTACTGAGGAAGCGTTTCATAAGCAGGTGGAGACAGTGAAGCTTCAAAGCTCTAATGATAAAAGACTTCCTCGTTAACCGTTGTAGAATGACAGCGACACCGTGCCAATTTGTCCTTTTTCTTCCTTTGATGAAAGGAGCTCATTGACACGTTCAGCTTTCTGTGTTGCTCTCCCACGTCCTTTAGACTGTGAACGTTAAGTATGCCTCTGCAAGAATGCTATTATAAATAATGTCATGGAGTCTGACCGTTTTAATTGAGTTTTGAACTTACGATAAAAATTTAAATAATTTTCACCACAGTTGGCACTTTTTTCCTTAAGAGACTATAGTGCAGAAAAAATAATCCAAGCAAAGTCAAAAGTTTGCTGATTCTAGAGTCAACATTTTTCTTAACAATGTCAATATTTACACTTCTGGATCCAGCAACTGAACTTGCACGTGTCTTTGTTCTTTTCATTTCATGTTTATTTATTTTTCTCCATTTTAAGGGCAATTTGTACCAGTCAAGCTAAAATGATACAATTGTCATAAACTTAAAAAATGTTACAGTAGGTGACACCTTTTCTGAAAAGCACACTGGGCGTTCCTAACTGAAATGCCGGAGACTTTGGCAGGCAGCAGGTGACATTCATACGCCTGTCGCAGCACCACCAACTCTGGCTCTGTTTACAGTCGAGCACACTGTCCCGGTTCCCTGTCCCATCAGGATGACTTTGTATTCTAGAAACATGAACGGGGTGCTGGCCAGTGCATGGGCGGGTCCCCACGTTCATCTCGTGATGCTCCTCAGCCTTTATAATGGACAAGGGGCTCAGTGCGTGCTAAGGACCCTGCCAGTCACTCTCGTGGTTCCTCTTCTGTTCCATTTCCTTACTAAAACACACTTTTTAATGACCTAATCACTTGATTTCAAGGCATGGCGATAGGTAGCAACCCACATTTAAGAATAAGGTCAGGTTGGGTGTGTGGTTAGCACCCCACCTCCAAGCTCACCAGCTGTCCTCTGCACACCCACCCACCCTCCAGGGCACAGACTGCTGCCACTGGCCGGGCCACTGCCACCCCACTCGCCCGCGCCTGCTGAACTCCCGTCCTTCCTCAAGGAGGGTCAGAGGGCTGCTCCAGACCTGGCACACGCCCGAGCATTCGTACCCACCTCTTCCTCTGACCCACTCCTAGAAAAACGCAACTGCTCTGCTTAAGGCAACCAGCCACTTCCAGAACCCCCCGAGTCACAAACGGTGCTAAATGGACACTTTCTATTTTTATTGAACCAGAAATCCAAAATATGTATTTCATGCTGCTTGCAAACACAACTACAAAAGCAACTCCATCTCCTTAGGAAATTTACTTTGGACTCTCCAGAATGTCTGTTTCCCACTCTCTCCTCTCTTCCCCCAGACACTCAGATGACAGCCCCCGCCTGCCGGCCCAACCCTTCAGCACACACAGTGCAAGCTCGTCGCCTGTCGTCTCTGACGCCAGCCTTACTACACGTCTTAGATGGGCTAAACCCTTCTTGTTCAAGAAGTCGGCCTTGTTCCCTGCTACACCCAGAAGAGCACACAGGAGGAACTCAAGAGGGATCTGCAAACAAGCGAGGCTTAACTAGTGTGCTTGTTGATGGACAAGTTAAATAATAAAACTTTGTTTAAAGATTAAATATTGTGGTCATCGTGTCATAGTGTCATTATTCTGTACACCTTAATACAGTGCTGGATGTCAATTACATTTCAAAGTAACTCAAAAAATATTAACATTTTTTAAAAAGATAAAGCATCAAAAATTAACATAAAACAGAAAAGTTTCGAGTCTTCAAATAAATCATTGCAGGATTTTAAAATAAAAAAAGCGGTACCTTCCATAAAAGACAGAAGATCCTGTTCCTTATTAGGAAAAATATAATTGAGCAAATTTCATGATATATTAACATAATCACTTGTAGAATTTAAAACAGATATTTGCATTCTAAATCATAATAAAAGGCTAAAAAAGAAATTAATACCGCTTTAAACAGCAAAGGGAAAATGGAAAACAGACAGAGGAAGGAGCGTCCTAAACTGAAACAACTGATTCAGAGGTTCATGACATGTCGCCATGATGTCAGCTGCCCAGTTCCCTTCTGTTCAAAATAATACTCAGAAATATTCCAGCGGAAAAAAAATACCCAAAGCAAACTGAAAAAGAAAAGCTTTGAAAGGACAGCTAGAAACCGGGTAGAGACAGAATGGGCAAAGATCTAAGAACACAGCACAGAAAACAATGGCGAAGGAGTGGCAGTGATGGTCAAGCATCATCTAGGACAAAGACACACTAATCCACATTTTTAAAGCGAAAGCCATTGATAAAAGTGTAATCAGTGAAGAACGAAAATAGTGGTAGCTCTTTATCCTCCAAATAACAAAGCCACAATAGAAACGAACCTTACTTGATAAGAATGAACATCATACTTCAATAAACCTTTTACACAAAAGTAAATGAACACACAGAAATGCTAACACCTCCAAGGAGAAACTGGGAAAGACTGTTTGTAGTTGGAGACTTCTGTGGATCACTTAGGGCAAAGGAAGGAATCAAATTGAGGTAAAAAGAGTCCATAAAACTACGCCAGATGAGACTGCAGTCATGGGCATTTATGAAAAGTTCTCATCGGCAAATATTTACAATATTTGAAATTATTATTTTATAAAATACTCAACCACAGAGAAGATCAGTACATTTTGCTAACACCTAAAGATCTCTGGAACCACAGAAACACCTGCAGGGGCCAGGCCTCCTGCTGCCAGCCGGCGTGAAGACACAGAGCAGACGCCACAGGCCCAGGCTGACACAGGGACAGCCAGCCACCATACCAGCAGGCCCCGTGCCAACAGGCCCCGTGCTAGAACCAAACACAACACAACTAGAAATTAGGAACGTGTGCATAAAAAACGAGAACTTAGCCACTTGAAAATTAAAAACAAGCTGTGGCCTAAATAACTGGTCCAAGGAGGAAATTAATACAAGAGTCATCTCTGGACAATTAGAACAATGAACAGCATCACGTGTCAAGACAGACAGAAGGAAAGAAGAGAAACAACAGAAGGAAAACTAATGCATGACCTTTGCACCTCCTACAAAAGAAAGAAGAACTTAAAAGAGTAGGGCAAATCCATCCTTCAACCAGAAGGAAGGAAATCTGGTCGAAAACAAATCAGAAAGCAAAACATTACAGAACTGATGAAATTCCAACAAAGATGAATGAAAGACAAATCTCTTACAAATAAAAAACCCCACTAATATATAAAAATTTAACAAAAGAAGAGGAATATAATCATTTCTTTAATTGTATAGTCTTTTTACAGACAAACCTAAATAAATTTGGTAACTTGAATGAAATTATAAATTTTATTAAAGATATATACCCAAATCAGAATAAACTAAAACAAACAAACAAAAACCCTTAAGTGAGAAAACATTGGAGATGAAATTGCATAAAACCCACCCTCCTCCCACTCCCCCAACAGAAAGGAACCCATGGACTCAGATGCTCTTACTATCAATTATTTCAAGGGGGGAAAAAAATGATTTCCAAGTCCTTGGTAGGACTTGTGCACATAAGTATGTGTGTGTGCAAACAGACACACACACACACACACACACACACACACACGAGTGTATGTGGTCTCAGCGCCCATGTTTACAAGAGGAAAATGGAGTGCATCAGTCAAGGTCCCAGGGCTGTGACGGGGGCCTAAGCAGGTGACAGTCAGTACAGAAGTCCAGGCTCTGACCAGAACACTCCAGTCCTGCTGTTTGGTCTCTGGACAGACAGCAGCTGGGACCGCACTGAAATGCCAGCTCTGCAGCTCAGACCCTGACCGGCTAACTCAGGAGCTCTGGGGTGGGGCTGCAATGCAGGGGGTGCTGTAGGAGCCCCGGGGGGGGCAGTTCCACCATAGACTGACCCATGAGAACCTTGGTGACCTCATCCTAGCCACCAGGCTGCACATCCCATGGGAGGTGGGGAGAGGCTAAAACTCCAGGTGCCCGGGCGGCACCCCAGACCAGAAAAAATAAAATCTCAAAAAGAGTGTTTGGGGCTCTGCAGCTCCTCAGGTGTTTCCAAAGCTGAGCACCACTGCTCTCGTCTCTTTTCTTTACAATTATTATTCCTTTTTATGAGGAAAAATGGGAGAAAATTACAATAAAGTTTTGAAGAATCACGCCTCACTTTCTGGGGGCGGGGGAAGGGGAACATATCACCCCTAAGCCGTCTGAAGGAAGAAAGTCATCAGCTCCTCAAATGCCAGCCCTGAGTTCTACCCTGCAGGCTGCAGCCGGCATGCTTGCTGCCGGTTAGAAACCCGTTCCTTTTCCTCCGTGCAGATAAAAGAATCCCTTTCAGAACACCAACTCGTCCTCTCTCCACAGGTCTCTGCAGAAGGGGAGAAGGTGCAGGGACGTCACTGTCAATTACCTGCAGCCAAGAGTGACCTCACCATTCAAACTGCGTGTGTTTAGGCACAAGCGTCTGCATTTGACCTCTGCTTTTCACATTCTCAGTATTTTCTGAGAGACTTGTCTGGAATATTCTATTCAAGTATCAACAACTGACTTCAACATCATGACGGCCACACTCCTTGTCTATTTGTGTATTCATCTGTGCGAAGCATCCACTCCTCTCAACAACCCACGTGGAACACAGTCACTGTCCCCACGCAGGGCCTGGACACTGAGAGCGGAAGGGACTCGCCAGCGGTCGCTATGCCGGCCAATTGTGCAGAAAGTCCTTGAGCTCTGCTCTGCACAGACCCAGAGCCCAGGCCCTGAGCTAAGGGGCAGCTCCCGGGAACAGGACTAGGTCTGTGAGACCCAGGGGAGGCCAATGGTACATACATCTTCCATTTCTAGCTCCCCTGACCACGCGGACGCTGGGCCTGAGAGCTGGGCCTGCACTTCCGCAGTGGTCAGTGTGCAGGCACAAAGGGCATGCGTCAGCAAAGGACTGGAATGCTAATCGGTTCCTGAGGCCCCTGGAAGGAATGACCCAACTCACTTGAGATAAGCATCGCCGGACAAAGTCAGTAAACACACCTGAGCAAGGACGGCCGCAGAAAACAGCCGTGGCTCCCCACACACAGGCAGAGTGGCCGCACGTCCTGCATCATAAAGGCACCAGCAGGGTAAACAACACTGGCCTTTGCTCCTGCACACAGGTCCAGGGGCTCCGCACGGACGTCACCAGGAGCGCGTTCCACATTCGCAGATGCAGTAAAGAGACCCCTCTCATGATAAGCAATCGTGTGCAGGTGACAAGGCAAATCCCACATTCAAGCACCGAACCCTAGACAACTTTGAAACCTGTGAGCGTGACTGTCCCAATATCACAAAGGAGGACGAAGGCTCTGAGCTGTTGCATAACCTGCCCAGGGTCACACGGTGAACCTAGGACCTCCCGGACAGGGGAACCGAATGGGGCCAGAGCGGGCCAGCAGGCCTGAGCCAGAGAAAAGGAAGGGTGAGAACGTCCTACCCATATGTGACCAGGGGACACTGGAGGAGGAGGAAGGAAAACCATTATAATTCTAAACCTAAAATGTGGATCACTTTCCCATAGACCTAAGCTTGGGGTCCTTTTAAAAGAACTTATTTTCCCTGATAGACGTTTTTTAATTCATGAAAGTTCTGTTTTCGTGATCGGTCTCATGACATGATAATCCTCGATTCTTGAGTTTTATGAATAATTACAAATGCTTCTGGGTGCCTTCCAAGGGGTAGGGCTTTGTACATCCAAACTATAAAAAGAAACGAAAAGTAAGAGACTGTGCCAATTAAGTCAAAAAGGGAGAGGTTGCCACCCAAATGGCCCAGGACACACCAGCGCCCTCCAGCCATCTTCACGTGGCAGGGAGTGAACGCTCCCAACGCAAAGCACAGCGCTGGCATTCGTCGTCACTGCTTACAAATGTGATCTGAGATTGTTGGGACACCGATTCCCACTTGGTCAGTGAGATGGAGGACACTGGAGCACAGCCCCTGGATTTAAACACTTTATAAAATGGACGCACTCCAGGGCCCTTCCAACCCCCACCTAAACGGAAAGCACCGGTCACGACAGGAAAACCCAGCTCACTGATGGACATCGACTGGGAAAAAGCACCAAGGAGGTGTACCTAAAGGACACTCTCCAGACCCGGGACTGAGATCACAAAATACGGGAGACAGTGGCACTGGACCTTTGCCTCAGTCTTTGCATGGGTCTCAGAAAGTCTCCAGCCCCCTTCCGTCCCAACAGCCCCAGGTCCAGTGTCAGAGCTACAAGAATCGCGGGTCCCTGGTGCTTCAGAGAAGGGGTCGTGGGTGCCAGACCCTGGGGGTGTGACAGGATGCGGCGATCAGGTTAATGTGCACGCCGGCTGCTTCCTGCGGAGCTGCACACGGCACAGCAACCTGACAGCCTGAAAATACAGGCTCCTTGGACGACGTAGCAGCCAAACAAGGGGCTCTCTATGCAGGGGCCGAGGTACACGGGGGTGAGGGGGCCAAGAGCTAAGGGAGGAGACACAGACGTGGGCAGCGGCCCGTCCCACTGGAGAGTGGGGGAGGAGAGGAAGGATGTGAAGCAGGGCTGCCTTGGGGGCCCAGGGGCCAGGAGACTGCTTCTCACTGAAGACCCTTTGGACCTGTTAACTTTCTGCCCGGTGCAGGAGTTACCACCCAAACGTAGAGACACACTCGCTGTGTCTTAGAAGAATCTGTGCTGCTGTACCTTCCTCAAGCTTGCCCTGCTCGTTGGTGATGTCAGCAAAGCGCGTCCACATTTCTGGCGCTCACACCATCTGGCTCCTATAAACCGCAGGTGAGAAGAGCCAGCCTTGCTTCTGCTGGCTACAAAGGACTGACAAGCAGACTTCAAAATCCACCGTGCATGTCAGAGGGGCTCGGAATCCAGTCCCCGAAAAGAACGCCATCGCACGGAGTATTTTTCCCGGGACTGCCAGGAGGCTACCACCATCTGCTTGCTCTCTCCCTCACTGGGCCCCCTTCTCAGTGTCCGGCACAGGTATCTCCCCAATTCGAAGACCCCTAAGTGTCGGGGTCCCAGCACGCACTTCTCCAAGCGGTCCCCTCCCTCACTCGCTGGCCTGCTCATTCACCTTCATCACACAGACATTGAAAGCTCCCTGCTCCCTGTCCCATCTGCCCCACGGCCTCACCCCTGAATCTGGGAGCACATGCCCAGCTCCTATGCCCACCGTAGCTTGGCTGCACTCGCCCCCCGCCGCTCCTCCATCTCAGCACATGGAATGCCCCTGCGTCGACTCGCTCAGGACAACCTGACGTCCGCCGTGACCCACTCTGTCTCCCCTGAGACAGATCCAGACTTCAAGTACTGCTCCCCAGGCTGCGTCTGGTCTGGGCACATGGTTTTGCTCCCCAGTTTCCAGGCTGCAGCTTTCTCAACAGAGCAGCCAGAGGATCTTTCCAACCGAGGCTCCACCATGCTGCTCACAGGCCCCTGACCCCCACCTCTCTCAGAATTTGAGCAACTCCTGAAAATTGGTTCTCCACCCACCAGCCTCTAAGGGGAGAAGGGGAGGGGGAGACGCCGGGGGGTGGGGGACACAGGAGGCAGAGGACACAGCTGCGGAAGGGGAGGGACCAGGGAGGAGGGGGCGGTGGAGAAAGAACCAGAGAGCCCCAGGGAAAGTAAAGCCATGTTTCAAACTGCTTCATCCCACTTCTGCTGCTTCACTAGAGTAAATGCTCAAGGAAGCAGTGGAGGAAAATAAAACCATTAGGCTTCGCATAAAACCCACTGATTTTTCCATGGAGTCCTTTCTGTTTCCGTGGGCTTGAAAGGAATGTCAGGAACGGGCGCCAGCCTTCTGCTCGGAGTCCCGTTTCCTGGTGAAGAGCCAGAACCAAGGCCAGGCGCAAACACACCATCCATCCGGGCTGGCTGAGACAGCGGGGCCTCGGGACACACAGCCGGACACGAGTGGCTGTGACCCCCACCGCCCAGTACACTCCCACCCTCTACATTTTTCTCGAAACGCTTCAAATCCATTTGAAGGCTCTCAGGTCACTCACTGTGTTCCCATACAATTCCTAGCTGTTTTACAACAAAGCCTATATTTACTCCAGTGAAAATGTGTCCAGTCGAGAAACAACCTAAGCCTGAATGTTATAGGCTAACTTCTCTTCTAGAGGGTTCCATTGATAAGACGTGAGCTAACTGTTGGAACACAATGGACAGAAAACAAGATGAATACGTGGCACCCCTCCCATCCTCAGTGGGTCAGGGCAAAACGACGATATCCATTCTGGCCTTACAGACTCTGAAGTGGAATAAAGAACAACTCTGACCAGACTAGACCCTCCCCCAAAGGGGAAAAGCTACGAGGGCGTTTCCCCCACAGCATGGGGACTCAGTGCTCCTACTTTACAGACACATGCGCAATTCAACTTTAAAACAAACAAACCAACAAACAAAAAACCCTGGTGTTTTCTCACAAAAAAATAGGTTTAATGGGTCTATACTCAACTAGATAGATGATGCTAAAAATTTTTCAAACTCCAAAGTTCTAGATGTTCGCAAACACATTAATTTATTTTGTAAAAACTTATAAAGTTCTTTATTGTGTAATAATAAACTGGGATTTAAAATTGTTCTGTTTCCAAAAAAACTAGATTTATATATACTCTGGCCACACTACTCCTCCATTATCAGAGACGACATGAATAACCAGCGGGAACTTGTTTTTTTTCCCTGAAGTTTGCATAATTTGCAGGATCTGTCATTTTCAAAGCAGTCATTTCCCCCCATCGGCTCTAAGAACTACAATGACTAAGAAAGTAATAATCTCCCGATGAAGTTGTTCACATCCATCATGTACCCTCTGGACCCTTGAACGTCCACTCATTTATCTATGAAGTAACTGGTCAAAATAACCCTTGACAGTACAAAGAAAAGAGCACCTCTGAAATGTCACCCCCTCCTCTCCCCCACCCCGTCTTTAGGCTTATGGCTGTTATTTCTGAAAGCATGAAATGCCTTAAATGGAGCTATTCAATCAGAGTTTGTCCTTCTTATCATAAATCTCATCGCATGTTATTACATTCCTTCATCTTCCCTTAATTGAGACTGTAACTTAAAAAAAATTAATCCTCCTTTCAACTTAGCATGAATTGTAACAGCCTGTTGATTCTGCTTCTCCTTCAGCAATACTGTCACCAGGCTGCCCCCGCTCTCGGAAAGAAAAAAGGAAAATCTAGTTCTTGGAGACAGTTGGAATGTCAGGCCTACAGATCCCATGGAGAAACACACAGAAGCCCTCGGCAGCTCTCCATGGGGAAGCACCAAAAACGAGTGCCCTCTGCTCCCTGGGGGGCCCTTTGGTACCGGGAGGGACCAAGGCAGAGAGTTCTTTGCAAAACTTCAAAGATGGCCATAAGTAACATGTTGGTAGATGCTGTTCTTATTGTCCATACTCAAAACTTGTGTGGAAGGTTAAAGGAGCTATAACACTGAGTGAGGACCAAAGACACACACACACACGAGATTTCCCTACTGCATCTTTCCTCGTTTCTCCCTAAGCAGGTTCGCACATGGAAGCTGTGAAGGTGCCCATGTCCCTGTTCCTCCATCTCAGCGCCACCCTGTTGTATGGCCTCCTCCATGATTACAAAGCATGTTGAGCCAGCAAGAGGCAGCCCTGGGGTAAGACCTCCAGAAGGGCTGGAGTTCACTAGCCATCGTTGTCAGTAACCAGCAGTGGACAGGAACATATAGACCATGACACTCAAGCTCCAGGCCTCCTCCCCGACGTTTGTGACGTAAAGCGACACCCTGTCAATGCCAGAAGACCCACGCTTTTACATCACCAACACACACGAGTTCTCGGTCTGATCCTGCTGGCCACTTGAAAAGGGAACAAAGACAGCAGACACCTTAGATGACCAATCACCCCAGGCCCAGTTCAGCCTGCACTGATCCCCAGGGTCCCAAGATAGCTCAGCACTGACCAGAAGGAAGGGCCCTCCAGGACCACAAGCTGGGCTGTCAGAGGAGAAAGGGAAGTCCGTTGTGCTCCCAAGAATCATTTTCACCATTTACAGTGTGAGTAAAATCGGTAAAGCAGGGTGGACTTGGGATGCACGACAGTGTGGCCTCGACGTGGCTGACCGGCTGCAGGGACAATTAGCTAGGTGCCGGGCCTCTGACCTGTAGGACGCCACACCTACGTCCTGGAGCCTGGGCCACTGGCTCGGACACTGCCTTCCTCATCAGTCCTACCCTGCTCCCTCCAGACCAGAATGCCGATGGCTGGGGGCATGCCGCCTCTGCCTGCGCAAGCAGGACAGCACCCCCCCGCCCCCCGCAGGCTGAGCCCACCAAGGGGCTGCTGCAGGGGGTACACCTAAGTTAGCCAAACAATGGGGCACTGTGGGGAGCTGTGGTCGCTGAAGGCCCACAGGACTTGAGGGAAATGCTCAGAGGCTGCCTAGACATTTGAGTGGGAGAAGAGAAAATCGGACAATTAAGGCCATTTCTACCCTCTGTCTCTCTCCCCTAATACCCCAGAACAAACATGGCTGGAGAGATGCAGTGAACACTGAAGGAGCGCAAGAGCTGTCCTGGTGTCCAGCCGACCGCCCCTCCCCACCTACGGCCAGGCCCCCTCACTCCAGGAGCCGCGTCCAGGGCTGGGGGCCCACGGCTGAGCCACAGCCCAGGCTGAAGCCTCTGTGAGAACACCGTTTCCCTGGTGAGCCACTCTCCCTGCTCCCTCTGAGACCCTTTATTTTGTGTTGCAGCCTTTTTTGAAACCCTGGGGACTGGGCTCCAATTGTTAGATCAAAGAGAAGATGAGTTCTAAATGGAGCATCTTGCTACGAAAAATACATTCCGTGTGAGCAGGGGCTGTGGCCAGCCTGCAGACCTCCGTCCCCCGCACCTAGGACAATCAACACGGACCAAATGGGTGCTCGCTAGGAACTTATGGGAAGAGTAGAAAAAGTCAGGACAGTGAGAACGAATCTAGTCGTGGTTTCAATCATGTATTCAAGCTAGTAGAGTCTACTCTCAGGTTCAGTTTGCTTTCTTTAATGCAGGGGCTCATGGAGGAGGAGTGAGGGGGAGGCCTGCACCCGACGAGGTGGCTCTGCCGTGGAGAGGACGCACATTCCACACCAGGCCTCCAAATGGCAGGAGTGTGGAGCCCAAGGGCCTGCACGCCACCCACCCCCCACTCGCACGTCCCATAAGAACACGTTTCGGGAACTCCCTGGCCAGTGTGCCGTGTGCAGCCATGGAATAATACCCACTAGCTTTTATAGAACCAAAGACTCTACCTCGGACTCACCTCCAGAGAAAGCATGTTGGGAGCTGTCTCGGTGACCACAGGCGACCACCACGCCCACTGCCCAGCTGCCTCCAGACCCCGGGAGCTCCAGGCCCCAGCTCAGCCAGTGAGTCCCTCACTCCCATGCTGGATGACAGGCAAAGAGTTCAGGTCAAGAAAGGCTTCTGTGGCTACAACAGCTTTGGAAATTCGTACCCCAGAGCAATCTTTCGTCCCCCCTAAATCACTACCCCCACTGACATTCTCTGGGGACCCAACCTCACCAGTCCGGCCATACGCCCAGCTCTGTACTCTCAGAGGGGAAAGAGATGGTCCATTTCCAGAAAGGGTGGCCTCAGGTGAAGTACTGGGGCCGGGGGAGGCAACCTGCCTGGACCTTCACTACTTCTGTACCCAATCTCAGGGCTGGGGGGCCGGGGGCAGGCAACACACAAATCAGAACACAGCTGAGTCAAGACCCGCCACCCCGCTTCTGTTCTGGCCCATCTCCAACATAATAACTGCCAACTTGTGAGGGTTCAGTCGGAGTGGCCCAGGGGGCAGATGATCACCCCCAATTTACGCACAGCGAAGGGGTACTGCGGCGGGGGAGCAGGGAGTCAGCCGGCATGGAGGGTGGTGGCATCCAGCCTATCCTGGCCCAGCTCAGCTGGGTGAGTGAAGACGGGGAGAGGACACAGGGAGACAGCAGGGTGAGACCTGCAGAAACCCTGCAGTAAGGCCCACTGTTAGCTCTGCCTGCAGCGATGGGAGTCCATTGACCTCACCTCAATCAATATTCAGCAGACAGGTCTCCTGCAGAGGAAGGCACTTCCTACTGGTGGAAACCAGACAGACCTTACCTGTTGGGGGCTTGTGATGGCTCGGTCTGTTTAGAGGGATCGTGGATCCTTTCAGCATCCAAAGGCGTCATACACGATGCGTGGTTTGTGATTTACGCTGCACAAAGCTTAAATCACCTGCATAAGGCATTTTATTAAGGATACCTGCTTTTACCCTCTCCAGGAATGTGTAAGCCTGAAAAATATTATAATGATTATGTCGAGTGGAATATCTCTAAATTCTAGTAGCTAAATTGCCCACAAGTTAATAAAATAAAGAGTGACTGGTCACACATGTATGAAGGCCTTTGAAATGACAATGGGTAGAATGTTGGGAAATGAACTTAGGGTCACGTGGTCACTTCTGAGCCCCATATTCTGAGGTTTTTCCCATTTTTTTCAGAGAAACTAATCTTTCCCTGGGTTCTGTTCCGAATGTCCCAGGACTATTCCCAAATGCCTTTCATGCACATGCCTTCAAATTTACAACACACGCTTGTGAAATTGGCTTGTTTTCTTCAAAATGGGCAAAAAAATATAATCTGCAATTAAATAAAACTGACATAGAGTTGCCTGTCAAGCTGGTCACCCTGTCACCCATTTCTGTCTATTGTGTTAGAAAGTGAATATTGAACTTCACAGTAGAGAAAACAAAGGCAATACGAGTTTTGGGCTTGACGAACTGTAAAGAGTTACTGAGACACCGTACCTCCCCCAGTAACAGCAGGACCGGTCAACAGACACGGGACAGACTGCTTGCTGCACACCCCGCTTGGCGATGTTTACAAAGCCCATCCGGCACCCACAGGGGTACCACCAACACCCCAGCTCAGGCCCACAGGCTCCCTGCCCGCTCTGGCGGCTGTACTCACACCAATAAGGAAACGGGGCCCTACTGACCCATCAGTCAGGACAGCTTTCCTACAGCTTTACAGTCAGACATGACACAAACTTGAAATCTGAAAGAATCCATGAAGTTGGGTAAAAATAAATGTCTTAACTTACTTCTAAAATATTTTAGAAAGAAAGGACCTCTTGATTTCTGTTTAGTATGTTTGATATCTTCCACAAATTCCTGAGTTAACATAAAGTTTTCCTTCTGTTTAGCTTTCTCATGCTAAATATTTAGAGTAATAACAGTGACTATTTAGACATTCAACAAATCCCGACTTTCATGGCCAGGAGATGCGGTCCGTCCAGCCAGACAGCTCTGGAATGAAGTCTAGGCCTTTTCAAAGGGGGACAGGATACCCTTAATTAAAAAAAAAAAAAAAGAAATTCACTGTTGTACTGATATCAGAGACCACTGTTTTCACATGGGAAGAAGGCACTTACGAAGTCGAATTGAGAAATATATGAGCAAAATGGAATTGAAGAAAAGGCAAATTTTTAAAAAGTGATTGTAAACCTCCAGCTGCTGTTGGCAGGACGTGCGGGCAGCTTCAGAGAGGACCGACGATAGAGCTGGAATGTCGCAGCTCAGGTCACTTCCCTCAGGTGGACCTTACAACAGGGCCTGCCACGGCAGTGACGCCACGTCTACCTTCTGGATAGAGGGGACAGAACGGAGCACACAGGACACGGGCAGCAGCAGCAGACCTCGTGTCTATTCAAACAAGAGGCGGGATAAGCAGCTGGCATGAAAAGGGAGACTGGACAGAAGTGAGTAACTCGCTCACTGTGCACGTGGAACACTCTCAAGTTCATTAGTAACCGTGGAAATATTAACGTTAGCAACACACGGCAATAATGTGCGACCGGTCAGACTGCTACAAACCACAAGGCCTGGGAGGCCCTTGGAGAGCAGGGGGCGCCTGGGGGGCAGCAGGACTCTCCGCGTCCCAGGCTGAGCTCCTTGGGCAGGCTGTGGGCGGCCACGTGGCAGCAACTCCCAAACCTCAGTTCCAGGCGCTGGAATGCTACTTCTCCTGGCTTACTGTCACACGCAGACACTCGTGTACACACACACACACACACACACACACACACACACTCACTGCCACAGTGTAACATGGAAAACTGGAAGCCTCCCAAACGTCCACAGATGCCCCTCTCCCTCGAAGCAGATCACAACAGTGGCCCCTGCCAAATTCACGTGGCAGAACCCAGAAGTCCTCTGTCCTTCCTCTCTCACACCTTCCTCCCTGCAATGCACCAGCCCAGTTACTTAGTGCTAGAGAAGTATCTGAAATCCACCCACTGCCTTCCTTCTGGGCTGCCAACACCAGGCCACCACTGTCATCTGACCTGGAACCAGCTTCCAGCACCCACTGCACCCTCACCTGCTCACAAGCCTGCACCCCAATGCCCACCAAAGGACACCCGGCCTGACTCACGGGGCCCTACCTCCCTTCCAGGCTCCTAGGGAGCCGCTGACCCATGGTCTGCCCCACCCCCGCCTCCTCCAGCTCCTCAGACACGCCCCTCCCTGGTGGCTTTGCATGCTCTGTGCCCTCTGTGTGGGACACTTCCACCTTTGTCCACTTCCCCTCCCCCAAGCCGTCCAGCTGCTGCTACAGCGCCTGGACACCAGTCCTGCAAACATATCCAGGTGTGCTGAGGCTGCAACCCCCACCCCAACTCGGTCTGTGTGTGTCTGTTTCCCCACCAAGAAGTAGGGACCATATCTGCCCCAGGCACTGCCCTGTCCCAGCTCCCAGCACAGGGCGAGCAGCTCACATCTTCGGGGATCATATGAGACACGCCCAGGGCAGCTTGGTAACTGCTGTGCAGGCCCGCTCCAGGCTGCTAGGCCGCAAGCAAGCTTGGGTCCCCCCAGAAAGAGCCCGTCGGCCTGGTCTCGGCCAGGCTCAGCCCCGGAGCAGCTCGTCTCCGCGCCTCAATTCCCTCAACTGTAAAGTGAGAAGAAAACAGCCCTGACCTCATGCCAGGATTAAATGATGCAGTCTTCACAGTGCTTCTCACAGAGCTGGCAGGCACATGACAGCCCTCAGAGATTAGACACAAGAAGGAGCTAAGGAGCGGGAGGAGGAGATAGCGGTGAACAAGGGAAAAGTAACAGATGTGTGTGTATCCACCAGCCCCACCCAGAGAAGGACCCAGAAGCCTGCCCAACACTGGCTTGCCGGGAGGGCCGCCAGGATGGAGCAGACAGAGCCAGAGGGGCCCATGTACTCTCTACACACTCCGGGTTTGCAATTTACAATGAGGAACATAAATTACTAACGTGATTTAGAATTTGTCTTTCTAGTAAGAAGCGCAGTTGTCAAGTTTCAGACCACTGGTCCTGCGTGCCTCTCCTCCCTTCCCAGCCCTCCCCCAAAAACCTCGCACTGAGTCTCTCGGGACTCTCAAGCACTGGATCCTCCCTTTGACCAAGAGCTGGCTCTCCCGCCCTTTCTAGGAATTCCAGAGAAATCACTGCTCTACGCCTAAAACAATGAGCCATTAAGGGCTTCAGCAAGTCACATGGACACGACTGAGGACGGGGTTCTGCTTCTAGCCGCGCGTCCAGACACGCGGGAAAGCCTCTGCCCCTCTGTTGTGTGGATGCCTTTGACCACTCTGAAAATAGCCCAGGATCAAAATGGGCCAAGTTGCGGGGCACACTCCAAAATCCAATATCCTCCAACCTTCAGAACTGTATGTTTTAAAGATAATCACACCCTTTCTTTCTTTGTATCCTTCAGTACGCTCCACGACTCACCACTGTGAGGCCTAGGTTAAAGGATGACAAGCGCACAGTAAACCAAAGTTCCCAAAGAGGTGAGTGAAAGGAGAGATCTTATTCAGGTGAGACAGTTTGCAAACCAGGGCAACACAGCCTCTGGTGGAAACCCAGCATGCACTCCACCGAGACAAAAGGGAGGCTGCCTTTTACAGAGAAATTTCCCAGTCAATTTTCCAATTGGTTCAATTTCATGCAAATGAAGTTTTCAAAATCATACAGTTCTGATTGTTCGGTAAGTATTGTGCATTCTGATTGGCCATTCTAGAACAGTTCTGATTGGTCAGTATCCAGCAGTTCTGACTGGTCGGTACAGACACAAATGAGACAAGTTATGTAGAACGAGGCAGGTCTCAGCCCGTTGGTTGAAAAAGGAAACCCGCACTCCCTTATGATGGTGGACTCACGTAGCTGGGAGCGGAGAATTCATTCTGAGGGTCTTCCAGTGTACAGAGCCATGAGAAGCCCCATCAGCAAATGTCCACTGGGCTCTTATTATTTTTAAAATGTAGGCTCTCGGTTGACCTTGGGGAGTCCATCTCAGCAGATAAATTCCTTCTTGGGGTTTCTATTAGCTGAATCTTAAGGAAAAAAATGGCCCCTCAGCTCCGAAAACCAAGATTTTAATAAGGACAGGGGACATGTGCAGTTTACCCAAAGCAAAAGTGGCTGGGAAACAGTGAACAGTGGTTTTCAGCTGCACAATTTCAATAGCTGGTAGGTCTGAGCACTGAGCCAGCAGACAGGCATGTCCAAAACTACTACTTAACAACTTAACCCACTTCTATTACCTTCTTAAATCTACCTCCATGACTTTTAATGCCTTTCCATTGTCTCCGTGTATTCAGTCGTCTCCCCCCCGCCCCCGCCCAGCCAGGTCAGCAGCTTGCTCAGGCCCCACTGACCTTGCGGTCCGGCCCCTAGATGTCTGGAGACCAGTGCCTACCAGCCCGGGTCCTGAGCCTCCATTTCCAGAAGCTACACCTGAATCTTGAAGGTACAGCAGGTCCTCAAATACCGTCATTTTGTTGAACGCTGTTTCGTGATAACATTGAGGAGGGGGAAGAAAAAGATGATTCTTGTCTGGGGCCATATCCTCCCTAGATCTGCGTGGACTTTCTCTGGGGACGTCGGTGTCCTCGCACACACCAAAGGTGTGCACGTGAGGGACTCAGCCTGTCTACATGGTCGTAGTCTGAGGCATGTGGGTGTGAGTGGCCCTGAGATGGAAGGTGTCCTGTCCAGGGTGGGGCCCCACCTTGTACCCTGAGTATTGGGAGAGGCTCGGGCTGCCTGACCCTGAACTGGAATAACCGGGTTGGAAAAGAATGATCTTACTTGTTTTTATTCATCTTTCTTAAACGTATGCGTAGCAACATTTATTTCATATTAGAAGTGCTTTGGGTCTTTCTGTAGAAGTTCAGTGATTTTTTTTTTTTTTTTTTGGCCAGAAGTATGCCATAGGAACCTAACTCTTGTTTATATCAAGTAGCCTCTGGTAGTATTGGTTTTGTTACACGTCATTTAGGTTAAAGTAAGTTTCCAAGAACCTACTGGTGACTGAACATGAGAGCTTACTGTCCTGGATAGGAAGGCACAGGTCTACCTGAAAAGTTGTCATGGATGGCATGTTTGTGTCCCCCCCAAATGCCTACGTTGAAGCCCAAACTCTCGGTATTGGGAGGTGGGGCCTTTGGGGGATCGCAGAGGAGGTCATGAGGGTGGGGTCCCCATAACGGGATTAGTGAGAGAACAGAGAGCTGGCTCGCTCTCTCTGTCTCTCTCCACTGTGTGAGGACACAGGGAGAAGGCGGCCCTCGGCAAACCAGGACCAGAACTCTCCCCAGACAACAGGTCTGCCGGCACCTTGACCTGGGCCTCCCGGCCTCCAGGACCATGACAGGTGAAGCCCCTGGTCTGTGGCGTTCTGTTACAGCTGTACAGACCACCCCACAAAACTGTTCACACAGGGAAGAAGCATGCATTTGTTGTTTCCTAACCTCACACTATAAATAGCCTGCCCCCCCTTTGGTCACCCACTCCTCCGAGAACAGGCTCTCCTCCGGCCACACAGTGGCTCGCTCGGGACACACAGGCTTCAGGGACTCTGAGAAAGCAGACTGTTCTGGTTTGGCACACAGAGGCGCTACGTTCTTCTGGATCCCATGTCCACCAGTTCCACCTCTGAGTCACAGTGTGGCAGCTGCCATGAGTGGTGCCCTCAGCTGACCCTCAGCTGTCGCCAAGTGCAGGTACAGCTTAGCCCCCACTGTGTCCCTTGGGGCCCAAGGAACAGCTCTTACGTGGTCTTATCAAGGGGCAGCTCTCAGATTTTCCCCTGCCAGTGAACCCAGCATGACGGGACGCGACTGCCCTGGTCCTGGTGTTCACGGACGTGACCCGCCGCAGGGCTGAAGACCCGACAAACCAGGACCAGCTCAGAGCAGACGCTCCCACCACATGCCACAGCTTTCTACCCATCCCCTCCACCGTTTCCTTCCCTTGCCGTGTACCAGGGGCCCATGTGAGCCTCTTGATGACACTGTCTGCCCTGCCTGGGATCTGGGAGGCCAGCTGAGTGAGCACAGGAACCCGTGATGCTCTGGGATCTGTAGTTCCTTCTCAGTCAAGGCGGGCCGTGGGCACGCACCAGCTTCTTACATGAGGATTCGACGGGACAGCTGCTTTGGGGGGAAAGGTTCTGCTTTCCGAAAACACAGACACAACAGCAACACTGCAAACGCTCCCAGGCTTGCCAGCCTCTCGGCACCCAGCACTTGCTCCCATCCGACTCACAGGGTGGATGTGCAAGGACGATACAAAGCCTGGGAGTGGCGCCTTGGCTGTTTTCCTTCCAGATAAAGGAAGTAAAAAGCCATGGTGTCACACATCATTGGAAAAGCCCAGGTGGGAAGCTGGTTATTCTGTTTTTACTTGGCTCTAGTAATTGTGTAGAAAAGGTAAAGACTAGCATTACTGCCTCCTCCAATCCCCAAATGACTCTCAATTTAGAATTACCCCAAAGAAAGGGAATATGCTTTCTGTGCCAGTCAGCAAGGCTTTTGCCGTAGAAGATGGGACGCCATCCCAAGGTCCCCATAACCCAGGGCTCTCGGCAGGCAGCTGAGCGGCGTGGGTTCCGTCCTTAACAATCACCTTCTTACACGTTTACCCTAGTCCCGACATTCATTGTTTCTTCTTTAAGTCACTCTACAAACATTTACTGAGTGTGCACTCTGGTCTCCATCATAGCGCTGTCACTTACAGAGCCTTCTAGAATACGGTCTCTGTCTTTTAGGGCAGAAGTGTGGCCAAATCTTGGCTGAGACCCTGTCATGAGAATATGGGAGGAGAAACCGGCTGTGGCTTGTATGACCACCACTCCTTTGATCAAGTCTGCAAGACCCATATGCACGTGTTGGGACACAAGCTGATGACTTGTTTTCCGGTATCTAGCAGGGGACCCTCAGCTACTGGTAATCCCCAGGGGGAATGACCCTAAACACCTGCTAACTTCTTTAGGTGTCCTAGCTCTTCACACAACATTGACCTCTCATGTCTGGAAAAGTTTGCCCCTTGGACTAGAGGCAAAGCCCAGGGGAAAAGGACAGCCGAAGCCCGCCTGAGCTCATGCGCATGCTCCCTGAAACAGTGACCATTCCTCATGCAGGTGGAGCCTCAGTGGGGACTGTGGGGGTTCCTCTGCAAAACTACCTCGGACTTCGGCTCCATCTAATCCACACTTAGCATCCATTTCTGAATTCTCCTCCTCTGGCCATGGAGCTATTAAAACAGTCCCAACAGACTAACTTCAAACGGTCTCCTACAAAGATTGTTCATCTAAATCTACAGAGATTTAGATTTTTTAAATTCTATTGTCTCCCATGCTTGTGATGTCAGGTGCTCAGAAAAGGTCAGAGCCATCACACCACACAGGAGGGCGGCCCCAGGGGAGGAAGGCTGTGTTGAGACCTGAGAAGGAATCTCAGGAATCTTCCATTTTGACCAAAACAACCTGCTTTAGCTACTGAAATAACTTCCCTGTGCAAATACAGATCACGTACTCCTCACGGCCATTACCCTCCCCCTCACCTCCCAAGTAAACTGTTTCTCAACACCTCTGCACGTCCCCGGGAAATGCTCTGTGGCTTGCCATACTTGCCCTGTGAGATATAATAAAAAAGAAATATTTGGTCTTTGTCCCAGTTTCTGGCACACGGCTCCTGAAACTCTTGGAATCTCACGAGTGAGGACTGTCTTTTGTACACTAATGAGATGACAGGTGGCTGGGGGCCCAAGATAACGTTGGGATGGGGGTCGGTCCCCAGAAAAGCCAAGTCATGATGAGAAAGTTGGACCTCTCAGCCCCACCCCTTGAGCTCCAGAGAGGGGAAGGGGCTGGCCATTGAGTTAATCACCAATGTCCAATGAGTTAATCAATCCTGCCTATGTAATGATACTTCCATGAAACCCCTGAAGGACAGGGCTCCGAGAGCTTGTGGGTTGGTGAATCCTCTGGGGTGCTGGAATGGCGGGATGCTTGGAGAGGGCAGGGAAGCGCTAGGAACCCCCCCCCCCCGCCCCGATCGCAGGCAGCTCTTCCATTTGGCTGTTCCCGAGTTGTATCCTTTATAATAAACTGATAAACGTTAAGTAAAGTGCCTTTCTGAATTCTGGGAACCACTCCAGCAATTCAGGAGAAGGGGACTGCAGGAACCCCCAGTTTACAGCCATTTGGTTCGCAGTACGGTGGCCTTGGACTTTGGCTGGCGTCTGAAGTGGGGCAGGCTTGTGGCGGTCAGGAGCCTTTTACCTGTGGAATCCGACACTAACTTCAGGTGGGTAGTGTCAGAATTAACCTGACTTATAGGACACCCAGTTGGTGTCCAGAGAGTTGGAGAATTGGTGTCAGGAGGAAAACCCTACACATCTGGTGTCAGAAGTGTTGCAAGCAAAAACAACTTAACCTGACAGAGACAAGCAGGTTACCTTCCACCTGTAGTCGGTCTTTCCACAGGGTTAGCTCTGGCCAGCTGTACCCACGCCACATGCTAAGGGTCCTGTGGCCCTGGACACCCCTCCGAGGCTCTGCGTGCCACGGGAAGGCAGGGGCAGCAACCCACAGATGCCAGCACGAACTGTGGCAGCAATACAGTGTGGCTCCCTCTGCCCTCCCACGTGTGACACTGCTGTCCCTTCTCAGCTCACCTTCTACGTGTCAGATACAAACCGCCAGCTGTGTTGTCTTCCAGGTCTCTGGGGATTAACTCTCCTATGACCCCAAATGCTCTTGGATGGTACTTAGGTGATGCTTGCCTCAGTGTCCTTTACAGACCCTTTAGTTCCCCCACCACTGATGTGTTCTGAGGACACACACTCAACCCTGATGGCCGACACACTGTAACCGTCCTGTGCACCACAGCCCCAGGCAGGCTGGGCAGAGCTTCCCGTCCACCCCCTCACTCCACCCGCTAGACTCACAGCTGACCAAAGGCAATCACCTCAACTAATTAAGATCAAGGTGCCACATCACTTCTGGCATTATCATCTCCATGCCACCCCATATTTTAACCCAAAAAGCACATGAGGCTTCAGCTCCCCCCCTCAATCTGGTGCTTAATAACTGCAGACCAGGTGTCCCTCCTGGGACACAGCTGAAGCGACAGAGACAAAAAGTCACCCAACAGCACTGAGGGGGCCCTGGCAGGACGCCTGCATCTTCACAAGTGAGGGGGTCCTGTACGGCCGGGCTCAGGGGAGACCCCGTACCTCAGGGCCTTCCCCACCCCACATCAGCGCCTCTGGCTGGGGACCCTCCCACTTGGAACCCCAGCTTGGCTCGACCTCATGCGCTGGTGACCACACCCTCCATCTGTGAGGTCAAAATCACTGTCGAGGCACGAAGATGTTATTTGGCCTTTCCCTCTTCTCATTAGCATTTTGGAACTGAGAAATAGTTATTTTTCCTTAAAAGATGTTACTTATGTTTATGTATAATGGGCTTATTATTTTTACGGAGGAATAGATGTCTATTTTAAATTCCAGTCTTTATTTCTAAAGTGGCACAGACCAATACATATGGCCACATCAACACAAGCTCTTCAGGGTCTTCAGCCATTTTTAAGAGTGTCCAGGGGTTCTGGAAGCAAAAAGTGTGAGAACTGCAGCCTCTACAGCCTGACCCCGCCTTGGCGGTGTCCCCCGGGGCACCGGGCCGTGCCAGCAGCCAGGACTTGGCCGTGGAGCCTGGGACAGTCTGAGCCACCACCGGGACACTGAGGTGGCCGCCCATGCAGCTGTTCAGAGAAAGTGTGGAGACTTCCTCGTTCAGAAAAGATTTTCTTAGTAACAATATGGAGTTTCAGACCTTTTCAGCCGAGACCTGGGCCCTGTACATAAATGTCCCTGACCAGAACCCCTGGGGACAGCATTCCATCCCGGAGGGCAGCTCTGAACAGGGCATCCCGGGAGGTTGTGACCTTGAACAGTGGCTCAACTATGTGGCCCAAAGGCTTATCCTGCATGGTTCTGGCAAGACGCACGTCTCTGAGTCATTTAGAACATTCTTCCCTGCCTCCGGAATAAGCCACCAAGAGGGGAGAGTCAGAGGGAAAATGTCACATGTCCAGTATTTCCAGTTTTCTAGCAGAGCTCTAGTGCTGGCCTCCCTGGGGCTCCTGACACAGACACCAGCGTGTCACCATCTGCCCTCTCCCTCTCCCATGTGAAACTGGGGGCCCAAGCTCAGCAGCACACGTCAGCACACGGTGAAATCTCCCCACTGAGAAAACACAGATGTTCTCAATTAATGCTGGCCCCGGCTGTTTGCTTCCTTCTGCTTTAACTGTGTGACGTGGGAGCCCACAGCCCATGTGGAACACTCTGTGGGGGACAGAGAGGGACTGTCTCCCCGACCTCCTCAGAGCTGCCCACCCTCGCCTGCTGCGGGATCACCACTCCCAGGACTGAGCACACGCTTACCAGGGGGAAAGAGGATCTATTTCTGACCTCAGAACGTGAGACTTACTCTTCTAAATGGGGCACGGACCTTTATAATACCCGTTGCTGCTATCCATAAAGACTCAGCACCCTGCAAGGAGAGAGGAAAAAACTAGTGTGCTGAACATACAGTTCTCACCTTCGGGAAGCCAGATCGACCCTGAGAGGTTATTAAAAAGTCAAATGAACTGAAACGGCATGTGTGTGCCCCGGAACCTGGCACAGGAAGAAGTAACAGAGACTAAGCGAGACTGTGATGGAGACATCGAGCAACTCACGTGGCCTCCTTCACGCCGTAACAGCCCCAGGATCTCCAACATTCTGAGAAATGAAGATGGGGTACAATCGCAAGAGTCGTGGTGCCACCTCAGGTCCTTCCCTCCAAAACCTGGAAACCCAAGGTCTTTGCTGCAATACTCAAAGCTATGAGATGGCCACCACGTCTGATCAACTGATACAGCATTACAACACAGGACAAAATATTATCACCTATGGTTCCAAATTTCACAGCTTCTAGACCATTCTGAAGCCACAAGTCCCAGGACTACAAACAACATGGAATCTTTCCTGAAAAACTCCCCCAGGAAAAGGGAATCAAAGACCTACTCTGTGCGAGGCACTGGGAAATGAATTTACTTACATTTTCCTTCAATATTTCCGAACCCTGACAGTAAAGAATGAACACCCTCAGAGAGAGTCCCTCTTGGTCCACGTCCCCTTCATTAGAGGGAGTGGGATTTTGGTGGAAACACATCCCCTCTCCCTTCTTCCTTCTATGACGGTACCCAGGGTCCAAAGAACGTGTGGCTTGGGGTCCGAAGACATGAGAGAGTAGTCCTAACTCTTCTGCTAATGCCCCCTTCATCCTGGACAAGGAGTTTGGCTGTGAGAAGCTCCCATTTCCTCATCTATAGAAGGAAGACGCTCTCTCTCCCTCCCTTGTGGGGCTGTGCCGAGGATCAAATGCAGCCGTGGAAGCTCAGTGCAAGGGGGGAGGACAGCACCGCCCAGTCTCATTCTTGTTCTCCTCCTGCTCAGACAGCAGCCCGATATCTCATGCCCGCGGATTCTGGAGTCATGTGGAAAAATGCAGACACCTCTCCGTCATCCCACCATGACAAGAGCACGACTATCAAGAGGCCCAGAACAACCAATTCCGGTTTTGGTGTTTTGTAAAAGGTTCTTCTAAATACAATTTACTCTACAAATGTTCCCATCTAAGGAATCTTCCTTAAAGCTTCGGAAGACAGGATGATAGAGAAATAAAGGGCAAAACAGCTCTAAGATACACACACACACACACACACACACACACACACACACACACCAGCAAAATGGAAGAAGTACTTCTTTATCAATAACTAGGTGTAAATGATTAAACCCTCCAAACGAAAGGCAGAGATTGGCAGAATGGAGGGGAAAAAACCAAAAAAACAAATACATAATCCAATGATATGCTGTCTACAAGAGACTCATTTCAGATCAAAAGATACAATCAGATTAAAGTAGAAAGATGGAAAAGATATTTCATGTTAACAGTAACAAAGAGAGTTAACTACACTAACATCAGCCAAAATATACTTCAAGTGTAAACTGTTACAAAGACAAAGAAGGGCATTATGTACTGAGACGGGTCAATTCACCAAAATTATGTAACAATTATAAACAAATATGCACCAAAAATCAGAGCCCCAAAAGGTATGAGGCAAACACTGGCAGAACTGAAGGAAGAAATGGGCAGTTCTAGAATGATGTCGAAGACTTTACTACTCCACTTTCGGTAATGGATTGAGCACCCGCCTGAAGATGAATAAGGAAACAGAACTTGAACAACACTATAAAATACTTGCATATCCCAGACATGCAGAACACGCCACCCAATCACAGAAGGATACACATTTCTTCAAGTGAGCATGGAAGGTCCTCAGGAATAAACCATACGTTAGGCCACAAAAGAAATCTTAACAGATTAAAAAAACAAAAACAAAAAAGATGAAGTCATAAAAAGTATCTTTTCCAACCACAATAAAATGAAACTAGAAATCCACAGCAGAAGTAAAACTGGAAAATTTAAAAATATGTGGAAATTAACACACTCGTTAAAAATCAATGGTGGAAGAAGAAATCACAAGAGAAATTTTAAAATGTCTTGAGACAAATGAAAACAGAAACACAACATGTCAAAATTTATGGGGTGCTGCAAAAGTGATAATAAGGAATTTTACAGCTATCAATGCTTCCTTTAAAAAAGAGAAAGATCTCAAATAACTTAAATTTATACCTCATAGAACCACAAAAAGAAAAAAAATTTAAACCAAAATCGAGTAGAAGAAAGGAAAGAGTAAAGATGAGAGTAATGATAAATAAAATATAATAAAAAATAAATATAATAAAAGAAAAGCAACTAGGAAAAAAAAAATCAACAAAACCAAAAGTTGGTTCTTTGAAAAGATCAGCAAAATTGACAAACCTTTAACTAGGATAAATTCTAGAAACACACCATCTACCCAAACAAAATCATGAAAAACAGAAAATCTGAATAGATCTATAACTAGTAAGGAAATTAAATTAATAATCAAAAGCCTCCTAATGAAGAAAAGCCATGGACTCAGTGGCTTCATTGAAGAATTCTATTAACTATTTGAAGAAATATTCAGATCAACCCTTCCCAAACTCTCCCCAAAGACTGAAGGATGGAACACTTCCTAACTCATTCTATGAAGCAAGCATTATCCTGATACCAAAGCCAAAGATACTAAAAGAAAACTATAGACCAATATCCATGATGAATACTGATGCAAAAGTCCTCACCAAAATACTTACAAACCAAATTCAGCAGCATATTTAAAGAACTATACAGCTGACCTAGCGGGACTTACTCATGGAATGCAAGGATAGTTCAGCATATGGAAAGCAATTAGAGTAATAGAATGAAGGGGGAAAAATGCATGATCATCTCATTTGATGGAGAAAAAGAACTTGAAAAATTCAACACCCTATCATGATAGCAGCACTCAGTAAACTAGGAATAGGTGGTATCTTGGTCTGTTCAGGACACTACCAAAATACCACAAACTGGAGAGCTTATGAACAACTGAAATGTATTGCTCAAGGTTCTAGAGGTTGGACGGCCAAGATCAGGGAACCAGCCTGGTCAGTTGATGACTCTCTTCCAGGTCATAGACTTCTCCTTGTACCCTCACATGGCAGAAGGAGCTAGCAAGCTCTGTGACGTCCCTTTTATAAGGGCACGACTCCCATTCATGAGGGCTGAACCCTCATAACCCAATCATCTCCCAAAGGCCCCATCTACTAGGATTTCCACGTAGGAATTGGGTTGGGGGAGGGCACAAACCTTTCTAAGCATTCTCTTATCATAAACAAAAGAGAAAGCACCACACAAAACCCATGGGGACCCAAGTAAATGTCAAAGCAGGACACTGTGCAAATATTTACAGAGGGAATAAAGTACGGCCACTAAGAATGCCACTTGTAATAACGCAGGGCCATTCGCTGAAAAATTCTTGGCAAAATTCCTAGATTAAGTAATAGCATTAGCAATAGCCCTTACAGGATAAAGTGTCCTTTTCAGGGACTTTCTAGAGAAAAAGAAACTGAAAATAAAATGGAGGAAATGTATTAAGACCTCAGTGCATGGAGTGTGGCTGTCTGCTCAGCAGCATGAGCACCACCCAGGTGGACAGAAATATCTTCTCAGGCTCCACCCCAGACTCACTGAATTAGAATCTCCATTTTAATACAATCTTTAGAAGATACAGGCACATATTAAAGTTTACGAGGTACTGTTTTCAGACACTGTTAATATTTAACTCATGTCAGTACTGAAATTTGTCAGCACCCTCCAGAAAAATAAGTGAAAGATACATGTATATCACTTCTTAGTTGTTAAATTGACCCACGCGATCCCTCAGCTTACCACCCCTTACTCCACAGATATCACTATTCTAAATGTAAGTGCTTTGGGACAGACAGGTGATAGACTGGCTCCCAAACACCTGTTGAATGAATGACTGAACAGGTCCCTGTCAAAGCCATCCAGAGCCTTCCTCGAAACTCTTGTCCCAGGTGAGCGCTCAACAACTTCTGGGAGCTGCATGGCCATCCATCGGTGGCACAAGCAAATGACCAAATGAGCCGCCAACACTATGCTGACCACTCTCAGAAGCTGGCTCCCAGATACATCCAAGGAGAAAATTATGTACAGGTGACGTAAAGGAACCATCAATACATTTAGGATTTTCTTCCCTCCCTTGTATCAGATTCGAGCCAGGAGCATCTTGAGCTCAGCTGTGACCCTTCCCGATACCTACAGGCAAATCCCCACAGGCCAGGAGAGGTTCTGGGGAAGACAGGTCTAGACCCCCTGCCCAAGGGACAGAGAAAAAAGGGAAAGGACAGGTAAGTGGGCTCAGTATAGACCTCTTGGTCTCTAATCTAAGGCGCTGCTCAGCGTTTTCCTGTCCCTTTAATTTAACCTCTCCCAGCTGTGGGAGGACAAAGCCACTCCACACAGGAGGGAAGGGGACATTTTTCCTGATAAATCCAAATGAACTTCATGGAAAGGGTTCAGGTACCTGTAGGGCTTGAGATGGGTTAGAACTTCGGGGGTGATTTCGTACCAGTGAATTCTATGAACTACAAGTAAATCAGGCACATCACCCCAATTTTGGATTTGCCGCGTGGCCATGCCAAATGCTGGGCATGCTTCTTGCTGTGCTGCCCTGGGTGGTGCTGGGTGACCCTCGGGACCGGGCCAACTTCTTTTTAAGTCTGATGGAAAAGAAAGAAACAAGAAGGTCCACACAATGGCCTCTTTTCACACATTTTCCCAGACCTACAGGGTCCCAAGGCTCAGACCACCCTCATGCCACCTCGTCCTGCCCTTGACCTGGTTAGGCAATAATTGTGACTGGTGGGAGCTGCTAAATTTCTGACCTGAGCACCAGAAGCCCAAGTGGTCACAAGGCCCAGAACATAGGCCCTGAGCGGGGGTGAGTTCTAAACAAAGAATAACTTCTTAAGCTTTGTTCCCATAAAAGTCACCGGGCTGCTTCATAAAGATGTGAGATTCCCGGTCTCAACCCTGGAAAGTCAGCTTCAGAGGTGAGAGCAGGGCCTGGGCATAGGCACTGAGAAGGAGGGGCTTCAGAGGTCACACCTTGACACTGCCTGGTCTTACCTGTACATTCCTCCACCTGGGCATTATCCGAGTGTAACCTGCCCCTTCTGAAAGGAATGTGCACGTGTTCCTGTCCATGCAAGTTTCCTGAGACATTCTTACTAAATCACAGACCACACCCCAAGACGCTGCTCGGCTCCTGCGCGACCACGATGGTTGAGCGTCGATGAATGTTGAAATGTTGCCAAACTCCAAAATTCAAAAGACTCAGTGTTCTCTGTAAGTTCCGAAACCCAGCTCTGGGTGGTAATTAAGTGACGGCTCAAAGACCGAGGGACGGAGATCCTTAGATGACGCTTAGAAAACTCCCATTTTTATTCCTCCATTCTGAAATTCCTCTAACTTCCTGGGAACCAACAGTGCGAGTCCCCTGAGTGCTACCTGCGGTGTTCTTTCTCAGTTAGTGTGCACCACCCTCTATCCCACACGGTGGTGCCTGGCGTCTCTGCTTCACTGGCACAGGGACAAGGGACAAGAGGTGCCCCCCCTCCGTGCCCCCTGTGCACGAACACCACAGCCCACAATGGAACTGTGCTGCAGTGTATGGTTGCCTGCCCCCCAAATCGGAAATGCATGTTCTTCTGAGGGTCTTTCCCACCTTTATGTGTGTGAGCACTGGGGAGGAGAAAATACCATAATCCCCGCTCCCCTGCCACCCCGCAGACCCACCCAACACACAGAGTACGTGAGTCCTGGACTAAAATGACACCCCTGCAAGCCCCACGGAAAACAAAGGGGCAGAGAGCTGCAAGAGACCAAAGGCAGCGCCTAGCCCTAGGGCCACTTCTGAGCTGACTCCCTGCGGCCTAGCACTTCTGGGCATCACCCTGTCAAATCCCCGTGGTGGTCACTTTCATACCAACAGAGAACAGTGGGCAGGCACCCACTCCTCCAGCACCCAGTGAGGAGTGAGGCCATTGGTTGGGCAGAGCAGACAGCAGCTTCTGTGGACAAGAGCTACCTGTGCGCAGGCGTCTCCAAGACCGTGATCAACACCCTGAGGGACTCCTGCCACCCACCAACAAATGGCAGCTGATCGAAGGGACAGTCAACGTGTGAAACAGGTGATGTGTTTCTCTGCAGAGCCAAGGCCAGAAGGTACCACCTGTGTCAGGGGCGGTGAGCTCAGCTCCATTAGGAGTGTGAGGTCTCCCCACACCCTGTCACTTCACCTGAATCGTCTGATAGGGTCCCTGCATGGCAGTGGACGAGCTTTGGAGAAAGAGGAAATGTGACAAGATGTGTCCATCCCAGGCGTTTCTAGCAGACTACATGTGCCATCAAGGTGTAAAAGAAGTCCAGGTAGGCCTTGGGATTCATTTTGGGGCAGAGGAAAGGGTCCCTCTCCCCCAAGTCCCCATCTGCTCCTTTCCCCGGCTGCACCGCCACCCACCGCCCGCCGCTTGTCTAAGAGATGGAGGCGGGTTTATCTGGGTGCAGGTGTTACTTGTTACACATTAAACAATTAAGATTAGAAATGGTTACATAACCGCTTCCCACCGCCGACATCCAACAGGCGGGGGGATCCGGGGCTCCGACCGGCGAGCGGCGCCTGGGAGGAGACGCGGTCGCTCGCATCCGCTGGACCACGCGGCCCGGGGCGGCCGGCGTGTGGAAGGACCACAGAGCCCCGCCGCGGCCGCGAGCGCCGGTGCACCCGGCGGCGCGTGGAAGGACCACAGAGCCCCGCCGCGGCCGCGAGCGCCGGTGCACCGGGCGGCGCGTGGAAGGACGACAGAGCCCCGCCGCGGCCGCGAGCGCCGGTGCACCGGGCGGCGAGTGGAAGGACGACAGAGCCCCGCCGCGGCCGCGAGCGCCGGTGCACCGGGCGGCGCGTGGAAGGACCACAGAGCCCCGCCGCGGCCGCGAGCGCCGGTGCACCGGGCGGCGCGTGGAAGGACCACAGAGCCCCGCCGCGGCCGCGAGCGCCGGTGCACCGGGCGGCGCGTGGAAGGACCACAGAGCCCCGCCGCGGCCGCGAGCGCCGGTGCACCGGGCGGCGCGTGGAAGGACCACAGAGCCCCGCCGCGGCCGCGAGCGCCGGTGCACCGGGCGGCGCGTGGAAGGACCACAGAGCCCCGCCGCGGCCGCGAGCGCCGGTGCACCGGGCGGCGAGTGGAAGGACCACAGAGCCCCGCCGCGGCCGCGAGCGCCGGTGCACCGGGCGGCGCGTGGAAGGACGACAGAGCCCCGCCGCGGCCGCGAGCGCCGGTGCACCGGGCGGCGAGTGGAAGGACCACAGAGCCCCGCCGCGGCCGCGAGCGCCGGTGCACCGGGCGGCGCGTGGAAGGACCACAGAGCCCCGCCGCGGCCGCGAGCGCCGGTGCACCGGGCGGCGCGTGGAAGGACCACAGAGCCCCGCCGCGGCCGCGAGCGCCGGTGCACCGGGCGGCGCGTGGAAGGACCACAGAGCCCCGCCGCGGCCGCGAGCGCCGGTGCACCGGGCGGCGAGTGGAAGGACGACAGAGCCCCGCTGCGGCCGCGAGCGCCGGTGCACCGGGCGGCGTGTGGAAGGACGACAGAGCCCCGCTGCGGCCGCGAGCGCCAGTGCACCGGCCGGCGTGTGGAAGGACCACAGAGCCCCGCCGCGGCCGCGAGCGCCGGTGCACCGGGCGGCGAGTGGAAGGACCACAGAGCCCCGCCGCGGCCGCGAGCGCCGGTGCACCGGGCGGCGAGTGGAAGGACGACAGAGCCCCGCCGCGGCCGCGAGCGCCGGTGCACCGGGCGGCGAGTGGAAGGACCACAGAGCCCCGCCGCGGCCGCGAGCGCCGGTGCACCGGGCGGCGAGTGGAAGGACGACAGAGCCCCGCCGCGGCCGCGAGCGCCGGTGCACCGGGCGGCGAGTGGAAGGACGACAGAGCCCCGCTGCGGCCGCGAGCGCCGGTGCACCGGGCGGCGCGTGGAAGGACGACAGAGCCCCGCTGCGGCCGCGAGCGCCGGTGCACCGGGCGGCGAGTGGAAGGACCACAGAGCCCCGCCGCGGCCGCGAGCGCCGGTGCACCGGGCGGCGCGTGGAAGGACGACAGAGCCCCGCCGCGGCCGCGAGCGCCGGTGCACCGGGCGGCGCGTGGAAGGACCACGGAGCCCCGCCGCGGCCGCGAGCGCCGGTGCACCGGGCGGCGCGTGGAAGGACCACGGAGCCCCGCCGCGGCCGCGAGCGCCGGTGCACCGGGCGGCGCGTGGAAGGACCACAGAGCCCCGCCGCGGCCGCGAGCGCCGGTGCACCGGGCGGCGCGTGGAAGGACGACAGAGCCCCGCCGCAGCCGCGAGCGCCGGTGCACCGGGCGGCGCGTGGAAGGACGACAGAGCCCCGCCGCGGCCGCGAGCGCCGGTGCACCGGGCGGCGCGTGGAAGGACCACGGAGCCCCGCCGCGGCCGCGAGCGCCAGTGCACCCGGCGGCGCCGGCAGCGGCCGCGCAGGACTTGCCGCACGGTGTCGCTGCGCCACCGCGGATGGGATGGGCGCCGGCGGCCGCTGCGCATGGCGCTGCGCAGACCGGGAGAGGCGCCGCGGGACCGCACGCTCCGCGGACCCGTGAGCTGCGCGCGCGGCGTGGGAGCCCGGGCCTCAGCGCCCCGACACCGCCCGGTGTGCGCCACGGCCGGGAAGCGGCAAAGCTTCGCGGCAAGGGCGGGACCCCCGCGCCTCCCGAAGGCGCCCGTGGGACCCGCCCCAGCTCTGCAGCCGCGACGCTACAGCGCAGCCGGCCCCGCGCGCCGCGGACCGGACCCCTGAATGTCAAGACGGCACTTCTGAGGAAGGCGTGGAGGAGAGCACGGCCAGGGCCACGCGCGCCCCGGGAGTCGCGGGAACAAAGCCCGGCGGCGTGACGCCGTTGTGCCCAGAGCCCCCGAGGGTCCTCCGCTGCACGATTCCAGACCCCTGGTTCTCAGGGCAATGCAGAGGGCCGCCTGCTCGCTCCAGGGCCCCGAGACCTGCCCCGCGGGCCACCTCCACTCTGATGGGAGAGGACACACACGCACTGGCCACGCTCCAAGCCCCAAAGACTTCTGACCCGCCCGTGAAACGATGCAGAGCACCGCGCCGGCGGGAAATGTCAGGCTCATCACCAGTCAGACATGTGACAGGCCAGTACAGGAGACCCCAACTCCCAGACAAGGAGTGAAGAAACAGCAGATATTCACCCTAAGAGAAAGGGGCTCCAGGTGATCAGACCCATGTTCTTTTCATATGTAAAGTCGATCAAATAAAAGCAGATTTGAGGCAGGTTCTGAGAGCAGCCACGGGTGGAGTGTGCACCCCAAAATGGAGGGCAACAAGCCTTTCGCAGTCGGGGCAGATCACCATGGGCCTGGGCTGCTCCCGGAGGTAGAGAGCAGCAGAGTAAACCAAGGCAAAAAACCAACCCTGAGAATCTAGGAGACATCAAGGTGCAGACAGAGGAACTTGCCCAAGGTCCTGAGCAAGTTACCTGCAGTCCCCAGCTTTCCCCTGGGACTCTTGCAGCCTCCAGAGTGCGAAGAGCAGGTCCCCAGGGCTGAAGGGCCTCCTCGGTCACACGCCCCTAGACAGATCCCAGGGCTCCCAGCTCAAAGCAGCTGGTCCGGATGTGGGAGAGCAAGAGGGAAGAGGAGAGGGAACAATGACAGGCAAGGAATCCAGAACAACCAGCCCTGTGCGGCGTGCCTGCCCTCCCCCCAACCCCTGCTTCCCCAGGCTCACACACCCGAATAACATACGCACATAAGTTCATGCCGCTGCAGACTCTGAGTTCTGGGTAACCAGACACAAACACACAGAAAACTTTTAAAATAAATAAATAATGCAAAAACCGGAGAGGACAAACTTCAGGAAAAAGTAAAACAAAAACATACGCAAAAAATACCTCCAAAAAGAAATTAAGGGGAAAAAGAGCTGTGTCTCTAAAAACCAGGGATATTATGCCATTAAAGTAAGAATAAGAGTTTTAGGTGATGATGTTGGGTCATTGTAGGTTCACTGACTACAACACGTCTCTCATTCTGGTGGGGGAGGCAGTGGAGGTTGGGGGCAGGAGGTATATAGGAAATCTCTGTATTTTTCCACTCAATTTTTTTTGCAGTGGATCTACAATTGCTCTAAAAACTAAAGTCTATTTAAAAAAGAATAATCAAAAAAGAAAGAGATCCTTAGAAATTAAAAATGAAAATAGAAATTTAAAATCCACTAGAAAAGTCAGAGTCAAGTTGAGATGCCCCACAAGCCAGAACAAGGCAATAGTCACAGAACAGGGGATAAAAGATAGAGAACCAGTTCAGGCTGCTAACCACCAAACAAAAGCCATTCTTACAGGAGAAAAGAGGAAAACGGAAGAAAAGAAATTAAAGAATTAATTCAAAAACATGTCCCAGCCCCAAAGGATCTGAGTTTCCGGTTTGAGGGGCTCTGGACATAACAAGTAGGACAGATCAAACCCCCAACAAGGCTCATTTTCAAGGAATTTCCAAACAGAGACACAAAGAATACCCTACAAGCTTCCAGACATGAAAAAGGGCAACAACAACAACAACAAACCCTGAAAATTGTTCATATAAAGAATCAAGAACCCTATTAGCCTTATTCAAAGCCGCATTCCGCCTAAAGACAATGGCAGCCCTTGCCTTTTTGAGGGAAAGCAAATGTCCAACGTAGAAATCTATTCTCGGACAGACTATTAGTTCTGAGTGGAGAATAAGGACATTTTCAGACATGCAAGGTCTCAAAAAATCTGCACGCACCTCCTTTTTGGAAGTTATTATGGAATGTTCGCCATCAAATTTTGGAAGGAAACCAGGCAAAAGGAGTCACAAGATCCAAGAGAAAGGCAAAGGGCACCCTCCCCGGGATGATGGAGAAGGAAGACTCCAGGAGAGCAGGAGCCCCAAAGGCACAGGAGAGGTTGTTTCCAAAAGATAAAACTGGCCGAAAACCCAGGGTGTGTGAAAGGACATTTGCACAACTGTGTCAGTTTGCAGTGGGGGTGGGGGTGAGGAGTGATACGTTCATAAAGGACTAAGCAGAAGCGAAAACAACTCCAGGAGAAGACAAAATGTGCTGCAAGACAGAAGAAGGCATCGCTATGCACGCAGGGCTTGCCAGGAGCGGCGTTTTGCGGCTGTCACGGCAGCAGCAGCAGTACTGCTGGTCCAGCCATGTCACCAGGAGCGGGGACCAGGAGAGGGCAGTGGACGAGGGGGATGGGACAGAGGCCCAACTCCTCCCCTCCCAGGCAGGGACTTCAGAACACATGGGACGCTGGGGGCTGGCAGGGCGGGCTGGGATTGCAACGCATTTCACAGACATCTGCTTAAAAATGGACGTAAAGACAGGAAAACACCAACGGATAATCCTGGTGACTTCTGGGGAATTGAGCCTTTATGCACATATATTACTCTGATTAAAAACATCAAACCAAACTTAGAAACAGTTTGCCCTGAGAGGGGAGGGATTAGAACGCCAGGTGACCCCTCAACCGGACAGAACTTGTGTGGTGAGGCCAGGCCAGCAGGAGACAGGCCCCGCCTGGGGGGGAGGGGGCGGCCACTCCAGAGGCGCCTGCGTCTACTGAGTCCTCACAGGCTCCGGCGAGGGGACATGGGCCAGGCCCAGCCTGCGATGAAGGGGTGACCCCGCGAGGGAAGGCCTTCCTGCCTTATCGTCCTCCAGGGGCTTAGGTGTCAGAGTCTCATTTCCTGGAGGGGGTTCCATGCAATCCACAGCTCTTCAGAGAAGGGAAGAGCATTCTAGAAAGCTACCTGCAGGCTCTTAGGCCACCACCCGCAGCCTGTGCCGGCCATACTGGCCACTTAGAGGGCTCTGGACAGCACCCAGCCCCACCTTCCGCCTGCTGGGAGCAGCACTTCCGAGGAGGCGCCCAGATTTACAGCAAGCCGTCGTCCTTGGCCAAAGGAGACTTCCGACATGCATGAGCCCACTGCACACACTTCTGAGCTTAAAAGTTACTCGGTTCATAGTAGCTGTTGGTCACTGTGGGTTTCCTGGAGCAGGGAATCCTAAAATTATTACGACTATTAGATACGTGGTATTATAAAATGTTTATATTAAAGGGAGTTCTCAACTCATAAAAGGTTGGAAGAAACCACTGCCCAGACACTCTGAGGGATGAAAGTTAAGAAAACAAGTAAGTAAACCAGAGGCCCAGCTCATCAGAGAAGTGAGTCCTTGCAGGGTCTCTCCTCCAAGAGCGTCTCACGTAGGACCCAGGCAGCTTGCGGCGAGTGGCGCTGGGTCCTGCCTGTGGGCGCCCGCGTGAGCGGCTGAGAGAGCAGGTACAGAGGGGGCCCCAGGCGCCGCTGGTGGTTGTCTCTGTCAGAGGCCCTCCCTCCTGGAGCTCCTGGTGTGACACGCCTGACAGCGTACAGATGGGGCCAGACAGACCGCGGCCCCTCCATGCAGTCCCATTTCACAGTGAAGCACGGAGCCCAGCCGCCAACCCTGCTGCCAGCTGTGGTGACAAAGACATTTTATGATGAGGGCGAAAGCGCATGAAGCGCTTCCTGAGGCCACGTTCCCAGGCGCGACTGTAGCTGCGGGACCTGGCTCAAAACCGCAGTCAGGATTCAGAGGGACGCAGGGCTGTCCCCCGGCACAGCCTTGGGACGGCAGCCAGCGCAGGCCCCAGGGGCAGTCGACCCACCAGGACCAGCAGTCCACGCTGACCTCAAGCCCAGGTGAGCAAGCTTCTCTGCAGACCCCAGACACCAATGGACCTCAATTTCCTGAAGACAGGCGTCCCCCAGCCCTGCACCCCTGGACAGCAGAGGTCGCTGCACACCAGCCCTGTAGCCCCTCTGAGTTCGGGCATCTCAGCCGTCTCTGCATTTTTGCTCCTGGTCGCAAGGGACCAGCCAGGTGAGGTGGACGCTGCACCACTGGACCAGTGAGGGGCTCAAACGACCTGCTATACGTAAGCTATGGGAGGACTCTTACTCACAGGGACTGATGCTCAAAGCAGGGAACTGTCAATTCTGTACTGTTTTACGTGTAACCTGCACAAAGCACCCTGACACAAAAATTAAAAAGGCAGGTCCTCCTTTTGGCAGACCTGGCAGATGACTAGAAAGCAGGGTAACGAAGCACACAGGTCGCTCAAAGCCATGGCTGAATGTGTCAGAAGCAGTGTCTCCAAGCTCTCGCCAGGAGCCTTGCACTGTGAAGGGGTTCACCCAACTCCAAGGCCATCCACCTTCACCACCGCCCTTCAAGGTGAAAATCCCCGGGACTCCCACTGCGCCGGTGAGCCGGTGAGCTAGTTCACCGGTTTGGACTCAGCGAGCTACTAAATGGAAGAACCAGGAGTCCAACTGAGACGGCACGCCGTGTGCAATGGTCAGTCCTGCCACTGCCCTGAGCATCGAGAGGGAGCAAAATGGCGGGAGGGGAATTCCTCCCAGATCCCATCCCCACAGTGGATGGTAACACACAGTCCGCTCTGGCTGCTCCAGCCCAAAGAAGAGCCTCAACTTAAGGATCCAAACATTCTAGGAGCATCTGCTAGCATCCCCAGGGAAATTCAATGATTGACAACAGGAATGATATTCTCCTTTTCCCAGTGGTATCCAGTCATGACACCACCTTCACCCCATGGGTCCTAAAGCAAGACTAGGACTGAAGGGGCAGGAAGATATTCCCATCTGGACACCCCCGCTTGCACAAGTGGGCAGGAGAGCAGTTAGGGGAGCAAAACATGTCTCATTCCCAAGCTGACCCCTTCCACCACACAGGACACGAGTCCATGGGTCCCCAAAGCAGGTAATCAGAACCATTCAATTCCACCTCCGAGATGATTTGATAATTCTAGGTCATGGCGTTTTTTTGTTTGTTTGTTTCTTTTTGCCATCTCAAAGGAGAGTCACACCATTTTTCCTTCCATTGTTAAAGAAGGGCCGTCAGGCTTTCTAGGAGCTGCTGGTGGTCAGCTTCACCTGTCAGCATCTCCTCCTGGTTAACTGGCCCCGTGACCACCAGCAGCACAGACAAAAAAGCCCATGGCTCCAAGATCAGTTCAGAAGCTCCCTGATGCCATAGGTGTCCCGTCAGAGGGAGAAGATGAGGGACAGAGACAGCTCCCAAGACGTGTGCAGCTAAAATACTAACCCAAATTAAATGCCAGCCAGTGCTGGAAGGATAAGATCAGTTACAAACCCATTAGCACAGACCTGGTAGAAAGTTTCCAGGTCCCCAAAGCACCTGTTTGCCAAGCCTTGCCTACCAAGTAGCTCGGCTGTCTTAATTTCTTATATAACCTCCCATACTTCTACAGTGAAGAAAAAAATGAAATAAGACAGTTTAAAAAAAAAAATCTCTATCAGCAGAAAAAGTGTTATTTAAATTTTAAACGTAAGACTGATTGCTTAATTGAAAGGCAAAGCAAGTAGTTTCTCCTCACGTGCCCTAAACAAACCCCACTTTGGTTTAACAAGACTGAGACAGACACCCCATGGGGTTTATGCCACAAACTGCAAATGCAAACGCGTCTTTACCACGAAACAGAACAGAAGTCCCCTGCAGCCAGCTCTCCGAGTTCTGACAGGCAGACCTGCTCGCCTTTCCACACACTTGGTTACACCCTGCCAGTCCACAGGTGTTTCTTCCTTGCAGGTAAAAGGTGGACAGGACTCGGAAGCAACAGTCCTCCGAGTTCTGTACGTTATGCCACCTTTCAAGCACTGGGTCTACCAACCCACAATGTCTACAGTCCTAGGTGCATAGATGTTTCTGCTCAAGCAAGAGTCTGGTTGCTATACACAGTTAAGTGGTAAAGCAGCTGTGTCATCAAATCAAAGGCCTGGGCTCGCTCTGAGTTCTGCCTCTGTTGTTCTCTCCCAGTGGAGGCTGACTGGCCAGAGAGACGGTCACTGCCACTGGGCCAGCACCGCCCTGGCTTCCCATCCTGGTGGCCACCACCACACACCACCCCCGAAAAGTCGCTGGTGTGAGCCTGCCCAGTTCCAGGGTCCTGGTCCATAGATAAAAGGCTTTTTGCCCGGCCAACGCTGCCCCCAAAATGGTACAGAACTTGGGCAAAATGCAATCGAGCACTTTAGTGGTACACAGCTTTTATTAAAACACCATTTTTTTTTATTACAACAAACGTAACTACCATATCAAACTTATGACTCACTGGATACCAACATTTTCTCCCAAAATAAATATGTATTTTCACATAATCAATGAGTGGACAAAAGAAAATGTTGATAATGGCCTCAGCAACAATGAGAGAGCTCTGGAAAGCTGGGAGGCCAGGGAGTGGTAACGGGCCCTGCTAGCTCTTGGGTGTGTGACTGGCAGGGGACGTCCTCTGGGCTATTTCTCTTTCAGAGGCAGATGTACGCGGGGGCAGACGCATAAAACACACAGGACTGAAAAAAAGTCCAAAACCCGGGCTCTGGTGACTGCTCTGTCATGTGCTGGACATGTGACTCTGGGCATGCCAATTTAACCTCTTGAGCCTCAGTTTCCCCACCTGTAAAATGGAGATCCAGGGGCTGTAAAGGGCTGAAAGCAACAAGGCTTCGAACGGTCTCCGTAAACTATGAAATGCTACAAAGTATCAGTCGCTACACTTCTCAGTTACACAAGCGCTGGCTGGCGCTGGCTGCGTGTGTAACCCGGTCTGTCCTCAGATTCCCTCCCTGTAATCTGGAGATTGGCCTGTGTGGCCCTTCTCTTTCAAGTATTCCCAATAAAACTCAACTGTTACGTGCAGTAATCCTAGAGTTCTGATGTTAACCGAAAAAGCCAGCGTCCACATCATTCCTGGAAACAAATTTGCTTCCAGGGCTTTTATTGAACAAAATCTTCCGCTAAAAGACACTTCACTATCCCCACAAGTTGGAATTAATTTCTTCTGTTATACAAATCTAGATTCCACCTACTTTTCCTTCTAGAAAGAAAGGGGAGGGGGGGGGCTCCAAGTCAACTGCTGCGAGAAACCACCAGCCTCATGCTGTAAACCCCAGCCAGCGCCTGTTGCTCGCTAACATGTGTTCTGAGTAAAACCCAGCGAAATGGTAAGTAGAGCACCATTTCTGAAGCTGGGGGCTCCAAACGGCTGAGTCAGCATTTTCAGAAACAAAGTGTTCTGGGCCTGGCCCTGTAAACAGCAGCACCCAGAAAGTTGTGCAATTACGCATATTCACTCCCGAGCGCTACTTGGGTCGGTCTTTTCTTTGCAAGTCTTGAATGAAACTGGGTACAACATCTGCGAGAAGCCCTTCTTTCTAGTGCACGTCAGTCACCTGTGGCTTCCCCACGGTACCCAAGGCTTCCGTCAAAGCCAGCGACAAGAAAAGTTGGCGTTTCTTCCGACCCCGGGAGAGGAACACAATAAAAAAGTGGAGAAGACCCTAATTTGCACAGCGCACATGCTGCAGGGCCTCGCCGGGCAGGCTTTTGGAGAGGCGAGCCGCGAAGGCGGACAGTTGCATCAGAAATTTCCTTCTGCAAACGGTACGGCTCTTATCACGTCTCCACGGCTGGCGGGCGGCTAATCCGCGAGCCCTGGGGTTGGGGTTCGGCCGCAGCGCGGGGCGCGGGGTCCCTAACGGCACCGAGACAACGCCGTCCCGAGCCTGGGCCGCGCGGGCCGGGGGGCGGCGGGGACCCCGGGCGGCCGCGAGCGCAGCCTCGGCCCCGAGCGTGGACGGGCGCGGCCCCCGGCCCCCGGCGTCGGGCGGGACGGTGCAGGGGGGCAGCGCGCGGGGGCCCCGCAGCCCCCGCCGCCCCCGCCGCCCCCGCAGCCCCCGCAGCCCCCGCCGCCCCCGCAGCCCCCGCCGCGCCCGCAGCCCCCGCCGCCCCCGCAGCCCCCGCAGCCCCCGCCGCCCCCGCCGCCCCCGCCGCCCCCGCCGCGCCCGCCGCCCCCGCCGCGCCCGCAGCCCCCGGCCCCGCGGCGCCGCCCTTCCGCCCGCCGCGCCCCCCGGCGTCCCCGGCCCCGCGGCCGGCGCGCAGACAATGACCGCGGGGACCTCCGCCCGCCGCCCGCCCCGCCGCGCGGGCCACCAAGTAACTTGCGGCCGCGCCCCCCCCGAGTCCGTACCTGCGCGGCAGCGTCCGGGAGCGTCGCGCGGCGGGGCGGGCGGGCGGGCGCGGGGCGTCCCTCGGCCGGGGCTGCGCGCAAACTTTGGCTCCGCGCGGGGTCCGGCCTCCGAGCGCTGAGCTGAGCCCGAGCCGCGCGCCGCTCGGCCCTCGCAGCCTGCTCGCCTCCCCACCCCCTCGAGGGGCTTTAAACGCGCGGCCCCGCCCGCCTCCGCCGCCCCCGCCCCTCCCCCGCCCGCCTTTCCTGCTCCTCCCCCCGCCGCCAACGCCGGGACCGCTCGGCGGCCGCCAGCGCGGGCGGGGCCGCGGCCCAGGCGCAGGGCGTGGTGCGGCCGGGGGGGGGGGCCGGGGGGGGCCGGGCCCGGGGGGGGCGGCGTGGCGCCCGGTGCCCGTCCCGCCGCGCGGGGCCCCACGCGCGCGACCCGCCCGCCCGGCCGAGCGCCGGCGGAGGACGCACCGGCCCGGCCCCGAAAGGCAGTTTGCGAGCGAATTCTGTGAAACTCCGGGTCCTCACTGCTCCGTCCCCATCCGGCACCAGCGACGCGCTGCGAGGGGGACCCGGGCGGCGCCAGCGCAGGGGCCTCTGTCTGGACCCGCGGGCCGGGGCGGGCGGGGGGGGGACAAGGGGCCTTGGGTGGCGCTGCCCGCTCACAGCCAGCCAGGCCCGGGCCTCTTCTCTCTGATCTCAGTTTCCCCATCTGCGCGTGAGCACTGCAGTGAATGCGGGGGGCGGAGGGAGGCCCCACGTAGGTTCTCGGCGCCCCCGAGCCTCAGTGTCCTTATCTTTGAAATGGGCTAATAAGCCCCCCTGAGGGTGATTTCCTAGGGGTTGAATGAAGTCATACCTGTGACAGTGACTGGCACGGAGGAGACCGCGAATGAATGAAAACCATTATCGTTAATATAATTATTAATGACTCTACAGATTTCAAAATTACAATACAAATAGGATAACAATAATGATGTCTTTTTCTGGATCTTCATGTTACAAAAACAGCTACGACAATAACTTTTTCTGAGCATTCATTTATGCCAAACGGCCACCAACCTCTCACCCAGCCCCTACTCTGGCCCTCTGAGGTTGTCACTGGGGGATGTCCACGGTGCAGATTAGGAAATCCAACCTCGCAGAGGTTAAATACCTTGCCCAAGGTCAAGTAGCTGGTAAGTGCAGAATAAGGACGGTGCCAAAGCCCTTTTCAGGCACTTTTTATAGCTCCTGCTTTTCACACCTTTGGATGGATATATCATGAAAGGTCACCCTTTCCTGTAACTGAAATAGGCCTCCTGAAAATGTCTACCCATTGGTCCAAGCCCAGAAAACCATAAGATGAAAACCTAGAGAGAATGACGTGAAGGATCTTGGATTCCTGGGAGAACAGAACACAAAGGACTCCTGTTGAAGACAAAGGACTCGAGAGAAAATTACAGAAGAGAAAACTCAATTTGGGCCAACTTCTTACAAGTGTATGAGTTTGAACCTTGTAGCTTTGCCGAAGGCACCAATCAGCCTGCACCAGCCACGGGCTTTTGTACATGTCTGAAAAGCACCTGTGAACAGACATCGTTTTTTCCTGAGTCCCGTGTAGGCAGGTTTCATGCCCTATAGCCCCTAACCCCCACATACTTTGATGTCTTTCCTAAGAGTAGGGAAGCACAGTTAGCAAATTCAAACATTTATGTTGATAAAATACATGTGTCCGCTCTCGGTCCATATCCCAGTGTTGCCCGTTGATCTGATAATGTCCTTAATAGTGTTCCTTTCCCCTCATCACAAGACCCAGTGTAGGGTCAGGTGTCAACTTACTGTCTCGAAACGTGTGGGTTTTCAAACATTACTATTCACTGAGAAGGGATCAAAATAAATGTCCTCCAGTGTTTTCCTGCTTACATGGATCCCTGAAATTCCTGGGACAGGCACTCAGCCCCCACCTTCTCTGGCTCTCCGCAGATATACGCGCATGCATCTCCTTTCTGGGCAGGTCCACTCAGGACCACTTTACCTTCCAAGTTCATGCACGTGTCACTGTTGTGGGTGTAGAAGCTGCAGCTGTCCCTTGGACCGGGGTCCTGGCCACACCTGTACTGTGGGCAAACTGCACCTGAATGCCTTTCCCTGCCGCAAATTCCAAATGCCCATCGCCCACATGACAGCAGCCAGGGTGGACATCAGCCATGCAGTGCTCGAGTTACCCTGGACCACCCACCGGCCAGGCGCAAGGCAGTGTGGCTTTGTGTTCAAGAGCTTCCCCAAGGGGAAATGGCAGCTGGGCGTCAGAATGGGAAGCAGCATTTTGTGACCGTGAGGAAC
The DNA here is from genome assembly GCF_964194185.1 of Rhinolophus hipposideros. Taxonomy (NCBI): domain Eukaryota; kingdom Metazoa; phylum Chordata; class Mammalia; order Chiroptera; family Rhinolophidae; genus Rhinolophus; species Rhinolophus hipposideros. The sequence goes on from NC_138064.1 coordinate 2,574,910, forward strand.
TCACTTATCCAAACGTGCGCAAAGGCTTGTTGAGCTGCATGGAGAGAATCCGATAGATTCTATAATTGGTACCTGTCTCCTCTGTTGACTGTAAGCGTGTGACAAGGGTAACTGCGTGCTCTTCATTGCTGTCATCCTGGCACTGAGCGGGCACCCAGGGAAACCCCTCATCACTGGGAAGTGGTACCATGCAAAGGAATTTAGCAGCAGAGCAGCAGGCAAGATGCTGTGATCCCCGGCACCGTCTCACACATGCCAGCAGCCTTGGCAAAGGGAAAGTGCGCCAGGTGAGCTGCTCACTGACAGGGAAGCGCTCTGGCCAGAAGTGGCCCTCACTTCTGCTTGCGTGGGCAGGGGCCAGTCCATGGTCCCGCCACGCAAGGGGAGAGGCGTGGGAGGAGATGCATCTGGAGGGCAGAGCTGGACACCAGCCAACCATCAGAGGCACTGAGGACTGCCAGCCCACCTCATCCCCTCACCGTGGGGTGGGCTGGATGTGCAATCACAGTATAATCATAATACGCCCCCCACGAACCAGAGGCATCTGTTCACCCTGCAGACCCCTGGGCTCATCCCCACCCTGAGGAGTTTACCGCCCCCCAGGGTCACTCTGAATTTTTAACAGACTTCCCCCATGACCCACAACTGCCAGTATTCCAAATACAGTGACTCCTTGAGTCGTCTGAGCAAGAGGAGTACAGGCGGCCCCAGGGTACAGAGATGGGGAGCCTGGAGGGGGAGCCTGGCGGCTTTGCTGCCCAGCACAGGCCACACCCTCGCAGAGTCCTGGAGCAGCCAAGGTGCTAAGTGCCTAAAAGGGAGCCAAAGGAAAGGTCTGCCAGGTCGAGGGAGACACAGGTACCTCACCAAAGCCAAAAAAAGTGACCAAGTCATCACATTCCGTCACAGAAAGCTGGGGGCGGGGCTGGAGGAGGATGCGTGGCAGGTAGGAGAGGTGACAAGAGGCCAGGCTGGAAAGGCCAGAAAGGACTTATTTGTCGCCCTCAGGCATTTCTACATTATCCCAAAGGTGATGGGAGGGTGTGTGAGACCTGTCTGCTGCCACGGGTCTGACCATCACAGTGTGCCCCCCTCAGTGGGCTATCCATAGTTCCCCAATCACCCCCACCTTTTTTGGTTCCCTACATAGCAGTTGATTTACTGGGGATGACACTGGGCCCAGGGATTCCCATTCCAAGGGTTTGCCTGTGGAGGAAAGGACGGGCCAATCAGAAGCCTGCTCCTGGGAGCCCGAACCGGAAGTACTGGAGGGGGTCTGGACCACAGACACCAGGAGAGGACTACCTGCGCGGGGCCCATGTGTGAAGAGAAGCGCTGAAAGCAAGCCCCGAACGGATGCCCTCCGTCGGTCTCCTGGCTCCCTGGGTCTGGGCCACCGCAGGTCTCCTTTCAGATTTCCATGGAAATGCATTTTCTGTATGATGTCTTAATATAAACTCTCCTTTTCCTGAGATACCTGGAATCAAACTGTCTTCACAATTCAAACAGAGGCTCCCTGAAAGATGTTTCCTCTTAAGTCTGGTCTATTGAGGTTGGATTTGCCTAGAGGAAGAATTAACCGCCCTGTGACTGTGATGTCAGTGAAGACAAAGAGCGGTTTCATCATCCCAGAAAGTTCGCTCTTGTCCCTTGCAATATGTCCCCATCCCCACGCCCTGCTCACACTGATCTGTGCGCTTTCTGTCCCCATAGTTGTGCCTTTTCGAGAGTGTCACATGAATGGACTCACGCAGTACGTAGCCTTTTGTGTCTGGCGTCTCTCTCTCTGCTCACGGTGTGTGATTCATCTGTGCCGCTCTGCGCATCACGAGCGCGCTCCTTCAAAGCTGGTGACTGTGCCGTGAGTGGACGCACCTCCGTTTGTTCATTCATTCACCGGCTGACGGAAACCTGGGCAGGTCCCACTGTGGGGCAATTATGGATAAAACTGCTATACAGGTTTTACTGGGAAGATAGGTTTGCATTTCTCTTGGGTAAATAACGGGAGACGAGATTGCTGGGCCGTATGAAATGTGTTCTAAGAAGTGGCCACACTGTTTTCAAAGTGACTTTTCTGTGTGCATCTGCCCCCGAAAGGCGTGAGTGTCCCAGCGGTTCTGTGTCTCAACCAGCACTTGGCGCTGTGGGCCTCTTTAAGGTCAGCCATCCCAACTGGTGTGCGAGGGTGTCTCGTTCTGATTTTAACTGGTGCTTTCTTCACAACAACAAATGGTGAGTGTTTTTCCACATTCTCACGTGCTGTTCATCTGCATTCTCCTCGGAAGTATACGTCTTTGGTCCAATTATATTATTATTATTATTATTATTATTATTATTATTATTATTATTGCAGCAATCATTTCCTTATCATTGAGTTCTAAGAGTTCTTTATGTATTCTTGACACCAGCACTTTAGCAGATATGTGTTTTGCAAATACATTCCACCGGACTTTTCTAATTTTTTTTAATAGTATCTTTCAGAGAGCAGAAATTTTTAATTTTGTAGGTTAACAATTATCAATTTATTCTTTTGCAGTTTGTTTCTTATATCCCGTCTGAGAAATTCTTGCCTAACCCTAGACCACACTTTTTTTCTTTGTTTTCTCCTGGAAGTTTTATGGTTTTAAGCTCCTACATTTAGAGCTAAGTCCAACTTGAGTTAGTTTTTGTAGATGATGGGAGGTGAGGGTCAAGCTTTTGTTTGGTGTACGGATGGCCGCCTGTTCCACTGGGAGATCTGAGGGGTTAGAGGGTCCCAGTTGTGTCCTAGAAAACTCGATCTGGCTTCAGTGTGGAGCCAGGAGACCAGCTGGAGACTTTTGCCGGTGGGGATGATGGAGAGTTGTGACAGACATGGGAGACGAGTCTCAGCATTGGACAGAGCCCATCAGGGGCCATAGTGGCACTGGAGATGCTTGGCAGGGAGGGAGAGGGGCTGGGGGGTTGGGGGGAGACAAGAGAGGCCCCTCCTGTGGGATCACGGGGTGGGGGGCTCAGAAGGGTAGCCTGTGCTTGTGACGTGACCACTGGCCTTTATGGAGGTGGCCTATACTATACTTAACATTTCTAGAAAAGAACTAAAAGTCTGAATCTTTTTCATAAAATCACACTCATTGCTTCTCTCAAAAATCAGTACATCTGGCAAGAGGGGTCCCCATTCCCAGTAGTTCCCCTGGGGCTGCACTGGCCACGTGCTCACAGGTTAATACCAGGCTGCTTCCCTCCAGGGCATGTCCTGCCAGCTGGGAGGCCAGCGCCCTGCCAACTTGCCTTGCGATGGCCAAAGGACATGGCCGTCACGGCAGGGAAAAGCCCAGGCCCCCAACCCTCTCCATGCGGCTTCCTCACGAAAGCAGCCTGGGAATTAGGGTCCTCAGGGTGACGTCCAGTCGTGAATCTGGGTGTCCAAACCTAGTCATGCCTCTAAAACATGAGGTCCTTGTCAGTCACTTACAGAAAGTCAACGTAGCCCCTTAACTCAGCGAGAAGTTAATGACCCAGTAATATCTCCTATCATACACACTTTACTTAGCGAAATCTATTTCCAGTCCAATACGCTTGATGGTGTTAACCACCGACGTTCCAGAGGTAACAGGAGAATGTAAAATCAGAACAAAGCTATGTAAGTGGTAAAATTTATTTCGAGCTGTTGAAAGTTCGTGTTAGCCCCACGGCCACGGTGTGCGTGTAGCCCAGGGAATGGACGTTGTTGAGGCCGCATCTCAAACTTCAAGCTGAAACTGTTAAAAGCAGGAGCTACTTGAGTTGGTCAGCATACATTCTTTAAGAGGATTAGTCTGCCTGCAAGTGGTGTGAGACTACACAGAAAATAGAACAGCTAATCCTGGCGACGTGCTTGATAAGGGATCTGTAACTGGTACTCCTGGTGACAAGAAACCACACCCAGGTGGAGGGTGGGCGCCCGAGTGCTGGCAGCCACGCTGGGGCCAGGGTTCCTGTCCGACAAGTGTGGCTGCTCCGAGTGCACAGAGAAGACCCGTGGTTGAAGGTGACGTGCAGTCGGCCCCGCGTGTTCAGGCGTGAGCGCCACCAGCGTCGTCCTGATGTAGAGCCAAGATGGAGTGGAGGTCAACGCAGCTGGTTCCGCAAGAAGCTCGAAATCATCCCTTCTTCCTCTGCCCCTTACTTTTTCTGTGATCTTCTCCTCTCTTTTTCTCCTTCATCCTCAAAACAGACCCTGTTTCTTCATCCCCGGCCTCACCCCAGGCAGGTGACGGATGAGTGACGCATACGTCACAGGGTCAGGCGATTCATGTACATAGTTCAGTTAATCCTGACAATAAAATCGAGGTCAACATTATTGTCTCAGTCTTAGAGTCAAGGAAACCTCCTTAGAAGCTACGTGACTTCTCAAGGTGACAACCAATAAGTGACCCATAAACAGAGCCGCATTGATCTGACCCAAGTCCCATCTTCTTCCACTAACCGTCTTCACTGTCATGTTTTGGCATTTTATTATTTGACATAGAAACAGCTATATAAATGTACAGCCTAAAGGGACGTCTTTTCTGCCATTAGATTTCAGTGATGTAAACGTCTCCCCTTTAGGAAAAGGGGGCTCTCGTGTATTTGGGGTTCTACGTGTGTCTGTGGATCCAGTGTGGAGGGAGATATTAGAGCCTTTATTTATTCAAGTCAGGGATTTTAACTCAGCCCACGCCCCACCTGGCCCTGCTTTGAGGGAGTCTGAGGCCTGGGCTGTGATGCTAGCTTGGGAATCCTGGCCATCTGAGAGCAGAGCCACCCAGAAACAGGCAGTGGGAGCAGCACTCCCTAGAGAGGCTGGAGCTGGGTCGCAGCTAACACAGCCAGGCAGTGCGTCTAGAAAATCCACCAGAGGTAGGAGACTTGCAGGGGGGTGGCCCTCACTGTGACTAGACTCCAGGTGACATTCAAAAAGCGGTCATAGGGCAAATGGATGGAGGGAGCTACAAGGTGTGGTCAAGAGCAGAAGAGCAGGGCGGTACCCAGTGCCTGGGCAAGGATGAGACTGGGCTTTGGTCCAGCAGGAAGTGGGTCAGGAGGTCAAGTCTTGCACACGGGAAAAGGCAGACACCCCACGGCCAGAACGGGGACTCAGGTCTACACAGGACCTGTGTCCCCAGCCCCCACAACGGGCCCCTTAGGACAAGACTTCTGCAGAGTTTGAGGAGGGGAGAAGGACAAGTGGAAGCAGCAGTGCCAGTCAACGGGTGTGGAGGACGGTTTAAGTCTGCAAACACCTCGTTCAGGTAACAAACCCCGATAAACGCTCTCTGCGAGCACCGCCTGACTGAACGGCGTTGAAAACGCAGTTCAGAAGATGGCCTTTGACGGTCTACCAAGGCTTCCTTACGGGCGGTGGGGGCTCTGGGGAGGAGGCACCCCTCCCAGGGAGGGCTGCAGAGCCACGGGCCACCTGGGGCTCCACTTCCGCAGGTGGGAGCAGCCCCCGAGAGCACCCCCGTTTGCATGTCACTTACTCTGCTGGGGGCTATTCTGGCAGGGTCCAGCCGGAACTTGGGAAGTAGGTGACTGTCACCCACAGAGGCAGCTGTCCCAGTGCCCTAGTGGGCGCACAGACTGGGCTCCATGTCTGCTCTGGTCAAGAACTCATGCTTTGGAGTCAGACAGACCTGGGTTCCACTCTAATTATGCATGTGATTCATTGTGTGATCTGGGGCAAATTACACAACCCCTGAAAACCCAGTTTCCTCAGCTGTAAAGTCACCTCAAATGGTGGTGTCGTGGATTTTTATGTTTTCCTTAATTTTGTCCAGTGTTTCAATATTCTACTGCAAACTTAGCAGCACGAGACGACACCACCGGGTTGTGCAGACCTGCAGCTCGTGAGTCAGACGTGGCAGTGCCTGCCCTGCTGGCCACCTCTTCTCTGCCACGTCTGGTGATCAGAGTCACCAGCGCCTGTCCCAGTGAGGCCGTGGTAGGTTTAGGCGGGGGCATGCGGACAATTCAGACCAAAGACAAGTGAGCGGAAGGCAGCTCACTGGGGTCTAGAAACGGTGCCCTTTCTTTGTGGGACACGGGCTATGAATGAGAAACGGAGGAGCCTGCATGGCCTCATCAGCCTTCCAGGGTCCCGGGGCGGCTGGGCCTGTGGACCCCCATGCACGCACGGGGAACAGGTCTGTGAGGTCACCCCAGACCAACCAGCCCCAGGCTTCACGTCCCAACAGCCAGGGCTCATCCTCCCTGGTTAGTTTCCCACTGGTACTGTTTTTTCTTGCAGCTTCAGGCATCACAGCTGATACCACTGTTCACTAAGATGGCGCGTGAAAGACACCCACTAGAGAATGGCAGCGTCGTGGGGCCACCTTTCTGTCATCTCAGCACAAGTCACTGCAGACATTCACGGACAAGTGAGAGCTTAATGTCACATGTTCTCCTTCTTCCGAAGGGGTAAGGTCCCCGACCGACTGGGAAAGGGCCCCTGGGAACCCTGCACACACTGACCGGGGCCGGGAAGGCCTGGAGCTGCCATGGACCCCTCCCCCTCCCACGGAGAACTCCAGCCTGCGGCAGAGCGTGGTGCTTGTGGAAGGTGAACCTGCTGTGCGCTGGGAGCGTTGTCTTCGAAAGAGCTGTGTGCACGCAGTGACGCTGGGCCATTTAGAACTGTTTAGGAAGAAGGTCGCCCACATGCACACCTGGCTTCCGAGTCCCAGAATCTCCCCAACTTGGATGCCAAATACCCTCACTAACAGCAGAGGACAGCGCTCAGGCCCCTCTCGACCCGAGTCCTGGCTGCCACCATGGCCCCTGTTCGGGCTGTCAAGGGTGATGTGTCTCCTCCAGCAACAGGCAGGGTGATGATTCTCCCAGAAAAGCCACGGCAACCTCCATCGTGGCTCAGAGCACAGCGCGGGGCTTTGGATCCAGCACACGCTCTCCTGCCATGGGACCTGGGCAGGCCACCTCACCATGCTGCACCCTGATGCTCTCAGACGTGAGGCGGGGGTCCCCACGGCAGGATGCAGCCAATCAGACAGCACCTCCGAAGCGCCCGGTGAGGCGCCGACCCAGGGCACGTGCTGACCAGTGCGTTACTGGTGACCATCACCCGAGAGTCGTCTTAGCCCCGCATGGACCCGTGGTGCTTGCGATGGGTGCGGCTGCTGTGCGGCTCACTGCCACATGGCCCCTGCCCCTTTCCCCACCTGGAACGTGGGGAAGTCACCCCACCTGTACCACAGGCGGGTGTCTGGGGACTAAGCAAGTTAACATGCACGTAAGATGCTCAGCAATGCCTGCCGTTGATAAGTGCTGGGGACTGCACCCCCACGGGGCCGTCAGGACCTGCTGGGGACCCTCACCAGCCAGAAGGATGGTCCCACCTGGTGTGGCCCTCTGTGCTCTCCTCCCAGGGGGGAGGGAGAGCTCAGAAGAGCAGCCTGGCTAGTCGGATGACAATGTCCAAGGACTGTACCTTTCGACCTCCTGCATGGGACAGGACAGCCTGTCCCCACCCCCCGTTATGTTGACAGGTCCTTGAAAGGGACGTGCAGGGCTGCCTGCAAGGTGAGCTCTGAGCTGGCCCCCTAATCCCGCGTTCCCTAGGGGAGCTCACACAGCCGTGGTGACACCTGTCCAGCTCAGGGGCAGATGCAGGGGAAGGATGGGACTTGGGTGGATAAAAACCAAAGAAAGAAAGAGAGAAAGCAACGCTGCATGACACTGAGCCTCTCTCCTGATAGCCGCCCATTTCATTTAAACTTCCCTTATGTTCGCATGTTTACAGGGAAGAGTTAAAAATACTGAAAAGGTCAACTACTTATGCAAGGTGTGATCACAAAATACGGTGAAAGCTGCTGCCGAGTGCCATCCCACAGAAAGGCAGGGACCTTCAATACGGGAAGCCATGCGTCAACCTTAGTAACAGCGTGTGACGAGTTTCAACTTGTTTGGTGCCGTCAGTCAGCTGTGAGCCACGGTTGAGAGACGTGTTTTAAAGTGGGCCGTACATCATCCTCCATCATGACAACACTCCCTCTCACACATCGCTTCTGGTATAGGGCAATTTCTGTCAAATAAAAACATGACGGTGTGTCCTCATCCACCTTATTCCCTGGATCTGGCACCGTGGGACTTCTGGCTCTTCCCCAAAGTCAAAATGGTTCAGGACACCAAGGCAGCCATGACAGCGCAACTAAAGTCACTCATGAGAGAGGACGTCCAGCACTGCTTCAGAAAGTGGCAGGGACGATGCGATGAGTGTGTTTCAAGTGAGGGGGGGTATTTTGCGGGGGGTTAATGGCAATGTGTCTTTTAGTGTAACAATATTTTTTTAATTTAAACATTCACTGTATCTTCTGATCACACCTCATATCACCTCTGCCTTTTCCCAGTAAGTGTGATGGGGCTGTTTCCATTTCCGTGCCAGGAGGGACTTGGGGACTCCGTTGTGTCCTAGCTGCTTGCAGGCACCCTTCTCTTCCAGTGCCACCTCCACAGGCACGTCTTGTGGGGCATCTGACCCATTCCAATTTGTGTGCTGCTATGAATAGCACCACAATAAACAGCCCAGGGCAAGCTGCCTTTAAAAAATTTCCTTTACATGTCTCCTTAAACCATGACTGTTTGCCTCGCTTCCCTTTGTAAGCGTCAAGGAAGAAAAGGTTTACTTGAGTCACCCTGGACGCAGGGCTGTCCTGCGGGACCATGGCTGTAGCAAGAGGCAGAGGCCGCGCTGGGCAGCCAGGCAGAGGCTCCCTTGACCTGCAGGCTTCTCCTGCCCCTCCTGCCTGTTCCTGGCACCTGCCCACGCGTGTCCTCTGCCCTGGTGACTGGCATTCTTTGGGATACCATGGCTCCTTCAGCACTGACCAGCCAGTTACCCCACATTTCCATTTCTGTTGCCAGCAGGCTCTGTCCGAGATTCCAGAGGTCTAGAGAGCATGCTGGGGCTGGCTCGGGACGTGCAGAGCCTCTGCAAGGACACCCGCAGGGCCAGACCAGGCTGGGAGCTCAGGGGAGCGGTACCGAGAACTTGAGTGAGCACAAGGTTCCTGACAAATCCACAGCATGCGAGTTCTGTGAGAGCTCAGGGGAGACCTGCAGTGCAAAGGACAGACCAACTGTCGGGGCATACGTCAGGAAGGGAGGGAGGCAAACGGAGGGAGGCACACAGGGGAGGGAGAGACCGGGGGGGGGGGGGGGTGCCCTGGGGAGGACAGGAGAGCCAGGCTGCCTGGTATCCCCGGGCCTCTGCCCCCGCTCTCATCAGATAACCCTCCCAACCCGGTTCCTGCCCTCCAATGCCTTTCTTCCCACCAGCTCCATGGTGACTGCTCGTCAGCACACGGCCACAGCTCCACGTCCACCAGAAATTCTGGCTGGTGTGTCTTGAAACTCAGCATGTCCAGTACGGACCTTGCCGTTACTTGGAAACCTGACCTTCTTGTGGTCAGTGGTGGCGTGACTGCCCACTCAGACACCCGGAAGGACACAGGTCACCCATCCGCCACTGCACTGAGCAGAGCAGTGCTTCTCAAAGGGTAGTCCCAGGGTTCCTGCAGATGTTCAGCCTCCCAGCCAGGCTGAACGAACCAGACACTGGGCATGGGTGAGCCATCCGTGCTCTAACCCAGTCTGGCCCGCTGACCTGGGAGAACCATGGGCTTCGCCACAGGAAGACCCAGGACTCAATTCAGACACTCTGGATCTGCCTGCACCCCAGCTTTCATGCCCCCAAGTCTGTTATCAGTGAATCTTTGCTTAATGGGCCTCTTGCCCCTGTCGTCAGAGCTCTGGGGTTCACCTTTTTACACCAACACCTGCTCTGTGTCTGGCGGGGGTTGGGGGCTGAGTGCGGCCCCTGGGCTCTATGCTGCCACGGCCTGCTGTCATTGTCTCGACTGAACCATTAACTGAATGTACGAGATGTCCTGATGTATGTGGAACATGGGACCACTTCCCGGGCTCCTCACTTTCTTGGGCTGTGCAGCTGCTGGCGAGGGAAGGTGACAACAGCTGGCATGTACATGGGGACCTTTTTAGGAGAGCATATCCCTATGGCACTTCCACTCCCTCAAGGCTCCAGCGCATTTCCTGGTACAGATTCTATGGACTGACATTGCCTTTGATATTTACTCAAACCACATTTACGTCCATTTGAAAAAGTTACGTGCACAGTGCACTTGTCCCAGGCCCCGAGGAGTTGGCGCTGTGTGGCAGCGGCCCTCACAGCCCTGGACCTCAGCTGTGACATCGCTTCCTCACTCTTTACCGGGGAGGGTCCCTGGGAGCCTTCACCACGTCCAGAGCTGCAGACACAGCACAAGGCACGATTGCAAACAGCAAACAACTGAGTGGAAGTATGTGGGGATTAGCCGTAACTAGATATACTTGAAACCTCTCAACCTTTTTCTTATTTCAGGGTCACACTAACTCATTTCACCAACAAACCTATTGTGCAGGGACTGGGGCCCTGAAGTGTGGGACGAGGCCACACCTCTCGTCCCTGCCGAAGCTGGTTGGGCTAAGGACAGTCACCTGGCCCTTGGGAGCCAATCAGCGGCTAGGAAGTGAGCGATGACATAGCCTGGCATGACACAGTGTCCCGTCCCTCCAAATCTTGCCTTAGAGCATCTGTTTGGGAAATATGGAGAGACTGACCTAGTTTGCAGTGAGGGTGGCAGGCAAAACAATGTCACGAGATAACATAAGAGTAAGCAGGAGAAACCCAATGATAGAGGAAAGTCCAGATTTGCTGAGAGGCAAAGGTATCCCCCCGACCCCCTCCAAAATGTGGGAGATGAGAGAGGGGAGCGGGAGGGGCTGGCCTCTGGCGGGGTCTGTGGGCTCTGGCAGCTTCCTTCCCAGCTGGACCCACCGGTGTCCTCCTTTCCCCCAGCCCACTGGACGACGCCTGCTCTTTGCAACTAAAGGAAGGTGGGCTAAGCCAGGCTCGGGGTTTATGAATACCACAGTACTTTCTGGAAAAGAGTTGTATTGCCATCTGTAGGAAAGGCAACAGCACTGCCTGGTCCAAGGTCCTTCTTTCAAGCTGGGCAGTCTTGGGCAGGTTCTTTAAGTTCTCTGACCAGGTGCTCAGGGTTCCTGCCGTACAGTAAGTGTTAGCTACTCCCAGCCCGCTCTTCCCTCCACATTCAGCATTCCCGTTGTTATTCACAGGACTCCTGAAATGCAACTGATTTCAGCTCCTCAGTCGCCTGGACCCAGTGCAATAGAGCGTGTGAAAGGGCTTTTAAACTATAAAGTGCTGCATAAACTTGTTTTGGAAGTGAGATTCCAACCAGCAGCGTTAGCTTTTCTTGGGAACCCAGGCCCCACTCCAGACCTCCTGACTGGGAAATGGGGGGCACGACCTTGATGACCTTGTTCTGACAAGCCCTCCAGGAGGGAGACTCTCCCTGACTTTACAGGAGCTATGGGTTTGTTATGTGGGAAGCGAACTTTCTCCACCACATCCCACCAATTGGCTTGATCGGGAAAATGACCTGAAATAATTGTTAAAAATAGATTGGTGATCCCCACCCTAAACTGGGGGCTCCCACAGGAGAGTCAAGGGAGTCCTAGCCATCAGCCTGTGACACACACACATGAAAATCCAGCCCCAAGGAGCGAGCTCCCAGAGCCAAAGGCCTGTTTGTCCAAGCCTCGCAGAGCGTGCTGCAGTCGGAGCCCTGAAACCAGGACACTGGATGGTCCAGGAATCTCAGAGCCCTTTGCCCTGAGTCCACACCCTCAGGTGACCAGAAGCCACTTGTCCTTCTCCCAAGATGGGAAAGGCAGCAGCACCCCCTGGAGTACAGGGCTGCCCTCTGTCTGGCGGCACAGGCAGGAAGAGACTAGCCAGCTTAAATAACCACCCGCAGCCCATACCACCTTCCTGCCAAGTCCCAGACTCTTTGGGGATGAACCCAGCTGTCTCCCTGTCCTGCTCTCCCCACGCACACGGAGGGAACCCTCTCCTTCCCACAATAGCACTTGCTGCAACGAGCAGAGAGAAATTTTTAGTAATCCATGGTGTTGCTCTCCATGGGTTCACAATAAGATGGGTACAAAATTGCCCACCAAGTGGCCAAGCACCCCCAAATCATTGACTGTCACTCCAGCATGACATGTTTGGGACCTGGTAAGATGTAAGGGGCCTGGGGGCAGCCTTGCTGGACACTCACGCTGGACACAGCCAGCACTTCCCCTTGCTATAATTGTACGCTTCCTTCTCACCTCTGAGGCCGGTTAGCAAAGTCTAAGTATTGCTCTGACGTCATTGGCTAGTCTCAAAATCACACTGGGCCCCACGACAGGACGCACCTAAGGGAACGAGAACCGAGAGTCCGAACACTATGTGGACAGATTGTGTGTGTGGTGAGGCAGGGCTTGCTCTGTCCTCTGTCCAGTGGCTCGGGCCACGTTGATCCCCAGTCTTTATTGCGTATGTGTCATGCGAGAAGGTTATTAAAATGAAAATTCTGAGTCAGAGCTTTGGAGTAGGACCCGAGATGCTGAATCTCGACAATGCTTTGTGGACCATGCACGGAGTAGTAATGTCAAAAAAATTATTGTCCCCAATTTATAGAAAATAGAAAAAAGAAAAATGAAACAAAGAAACGGAAGTTCAGAAATGTTAGTGGTCTTTCCCACAGCCTCTCAAAGCTCCACAGGAAACCAGGATTGCGGAGGAGCTCTCTAAGTCCAAGTGCTGAGTCTCCCCCAACAGGAAGACACGGGCTATGGCGCCAGGCTGCACCAACCTCCCGTCCGCCCTGGGCTACTTTCCTCTCCTGGCCTCTGGGACGTGTCTTACCTTTAACTGTGACATTAGTTCTAAACCTTAGGAGACATCTGCATTTGTTGTTATTTAAATGATTATCTTTTAAAGAGTTTTTACAAACCAGAATAAGAAAAGATCTTTAAAATTTACCCATATATTTATTTCTGACGCTCTTTTATGCCTTTGAGTAGACAGGAATTTCCATTTGATGTCATTTTCCTTCTGCCTGAAGCGAGGACACGTTCTGGCTCTGCTGGCAGTGAGTGCTGGGAAAGTGTTTTTTATGTCTGGAAGTTTTTATTTGCCTTCTTTTTTGAAAGATATTTTCACCAGACCTGGGATTCTATGGGGAGTTTTTGTGTCAATGCTTTGAAGATGTTGCTCTTGTTTCACTTTTCGGTTTAAATGTATTAGAAAATCATACCATCTATTGATTTGGAAGATAGCATTTTGCACTTACATTTGATTTGGGTGTGTTTACTATTCTTAGGTTACACTTTAGAATATACAAACAAAACTCTGGAATAAAATTCGGAGGAGCTAGGGAGAGGTGCCTAGAGTTTCCTCCCATAGACCCCACTCCGTTCGGGGCTTGGCACACCCCACCCCCTCTACAACACTCATCATCTTTAAACAGCTCACTCTCAACAAGATGCAATAAACCATCTCAAACACTCCCAGTCTCAGATCTTGGACCAGGGATGGGAAGAAAACCTTAGGTACAAATCAGAGGACAAAAACTGGCATCCTTGGGGAAGAATATGGCCCCAAAGTGTAGACTGTATGATCTGCTTAAATGGCTCCCTTGCTTCTGCACATTCGCTTGCTGGCTTCTGAAGACACATGACCTGGCTACTAAGCAGAGGCTGTTTGCTGAGGAAGTCCCCAAAGGAGGAGGTTCACTCAAAGGGGGTCTGTTTGCTTTTGTACTGAGGCAGAGGGAGGACTCCGGTCCCCATTTTTCTTCAAGAGCTGTGGTTTTCATGTTCCCACTCAGTTAGCAGCTGGGGTTTAAGCTTCCCCTCAGCTGGTAGGTATGGTCTTCAAGAGATCTCTGATGGAGTGCCGTCCAGCTGTCCTGGCTGGCCTACATCTGCTCATCTTCTCAAGCTTACCTGTCGCTCCTCTCCTGCCCTGGATTAGGTCTCTCCCTCTGGGGTCCCACCACTCCTTTGAGCACCGCTCATTATTTAAGTCTTATGTATGTTTTGTGTCCTTACTTGATCTTTCATGGGTGAAGAGCAATGAATTAAAGTTGAGTGTGTTTCTCTCGGTGCTCATAATAGCTTCTATGGTGGTTGCTTTATGAATTTTGATGTTATGTTATTTGGTACATACATATTCATCAAAGCTAGATTTATTGTGTATGGTACCCTCATCATTGAAAAGTGGCCCTATTAATATTTCTTCTCAACTTTTCTGTATGTTTAAGAACTCTTACAACAACAAGAGTTGTTGAATCTAGTTGAACGATATTCGGATCTTATTTTTTTTCCTATTCTTTCAACTTCTGGTCTGAAAAATTTCAAACTGAAAAGCCAGGGTGTGGAAAGATGGCAACGTGAAAGCTGCTCAGACCGCATATTCACCACGAGGATCGTGTGGCTTTGCAGGTGTGGGAAGCTTCAGAGCTTCAGTCTCACAAGATCTGAAATTGAGTCGTGGGTCTACTCCTCACGTAGGAAACGATTTCCTTGAGTCCCAGTTCCTGCCTTGAAATGGGAGCATGCAGTCATTGATAGAGCATGTGTGAAAATGGCAGGTATACGGTCACTTCCCAATGAAAGTAGCTTTTCAATTTTATGGGGGGCAATGTTATAATAAACGCACAACCAGGGTTTTTAAACTCAAAAGACTTGAATTCAAATCCCAGATCTGGCCACTTGCCCAGCCACCAAGTGCAAACGACCTGACCTCTTTTGGGTCTGGTTCTTCCTCTGTAAAATCATACATGCCTTGGAGAATTGCTCTGGGGACTAACTGTAATAACGTACACAAAATGGCCGGCGGAGAGGAGGTGCTTAATAAACAAAAGTCATTATTGTTACAAGATACCAGTGTATTTATTTACAAAACACCTAATATAGTCCTCACCATGTGCCAGGCACTATTCTAAGTACTTTTTAAATATTAGCCAACGAAATCCCATAACAATCCTACATGTGTGGCAATAATCTCAGTTGTACTTATGAGGAAACAGGTACAGAGAGATAATGACTTTGCCCAAAGTCATTGGGCAAAGCTGGTGAGTGACAGATTGGGTCCTAATCCATGTGGTCCTGGCTCCTATCTGCTGCGGTCTCTCAACATAAATATTAAGGAAAAAACATCCTATTTTCTAGGGAGTATGTTGAATAATTGACTAACTAGTTAGGGTCATTTTGACAAAGTCTATATTTATATTTTTTGGATTTTACAGAATATTACATCGATAACTTAACTTCTCTAGCAATTCTGGCAATCAATCAACCAGTCTGTCCACCCACCCAACCCTGAAAAAAAACAAAACAAAACAAAAAAACAAGAAAAAAACCACAATAACAGCAAGGTCTTCCTGGCAGACGACGATGTGAACTTAGGCCAGCCAGAAAATATTCTTCCCAAACTACCATGTGGTAGAAAATGTACCGCGCAAAGGTAGAAGCTACTGCCCACCAAAGCAGGTGTTTACACACCAACGTGCCCATCAACACGAGAACGACCCTTGCAAGGCAGGAGAGGACACAGTAGAGGGGCAGCTAGGAGATACAAGGGTCTTTTCTGTGAAGCTACTACAGGGCTTTGTTCTCTTCTACCCAAAGTCCAGCACCTTCTTTTCAAATTAAGAGGAAACATTATCTTCTTCTATTAGAAATAAACAGTCTGTGCTGTACTAGATGGAGAGGTTTACACTTGTATCTTCCCTCTGACACACGAGGGCTACTCAGAGACTGTCTTAATTAGGGGACATTCCAAATTTTGGTAACTGAACATGAAAGACAGAAGAGGGAATGTCATTTTAGTGTCTGATATTTCCAGAAGGCCACAGCCATTCTCCAACACCTAGGCTAACAACAGAAACCTAAACGGCAACAACAACAAAAACACACACAACAAAATCAATAACTGTGAGGTGACGGGTTAAGTAGCTTTATTAGAGTAATCATTTCACAATATGCTACATGTATTAACTCATTGCACTGTCCACCTTGAATTACACAATGTTATACGTCGAAGCCTCAGATTTAGAGGTGATTAAAACAAACACACATTACATCCACCACAATGTTATATGTCAATTATATCTCAATAAAGCTTCGGGGGAAAATATCAAAGAAATACGGGGGGGGGGGGGAAATCTTCTCTGTGAATCAGGCTCCTTTGGACCCCAGTAACCTCCTCGTAACATCCAGTAATTGGGTGGCAAGTGAGCACCGTACGTCGGCGCTCAGTGAAGAAGGAGGCGGGACCAGTGACAAAGTCTTCAATCAACAAACACCACAAAAAGGATTTTGAGCCTACAGGAGGTTAGTAGGAGACCCTGCCTTGTGAAAATAAAAAAGGACAGTGACCATAACGCGTTTGGTGGCAGGCACACAGACGATGGGCGTCAGGCATGGCCCTCGCTTGCAGGCAGGCTTGTCCCCCAGCCCACTGGGATGGGGTCTGATGTTAGCATTTGGGATCAGCTTAGAAAAAGCGTTAGAAAAAGAGGAGAAGATTCTTTGGTCAAAACTATGGAAAAGAAGACAAAACGACTCGGAGCCTGTAATTTCCACCCACAGTAAGTTATTTGGATAAGGCCTTACTGTCATAACCAGACTAAAGTCACTAAAAATAAAGGGCCCCTGCGAGTACGTCACCGGTTTGACCACTGGTTCTCTGTGAAAGGAGCCGGGATGTTAGGGGCCTCTGTGGAGTGCAGCTCCAGATCAGAAGCTGTTGGCTTTTGTGGAAATTTATTGCAGGAGATTTATCGACTCGTGAGATAAATATTGACCAAGCCAAAGTCAAGGTTACTGCTTATCTTCAGAAATAATAAATCCCGGGATTCTCCGTGACACAAAGTCAACATGCGCTTTACTGCCTAGATTCCACAAGAAGAGTTTCACGAGAACGTCTGTCAGTCTCCTGTCATGACCACAAGATGCATGTGCAGGCCTGCTAGGAACCCGTCCTGTTCACCCCTGGGGGACTCCCCGGGCAGCCCCAGTTTCCACTGCAATGCAATCTCTCATCCAACCAGTGGACTATGGCTGGTCCTCTATCGTTACTGCTTCCAGTAAGAAGAATCTAGATTTTCTCATCCTAGGCATGAGGCAGAATGAGCCCATGTATTCCTGACATGTATCCCGACATTTGGGGATAAAAGATGTTACTTTTCATATACGCAACAAATGGATTCTGGCAAAGTTGAAGGAAAAGAAAAAGAAAAAACACAGGGCCTTGGTGGCAAGGAACCTGCTTCGTGGGACTCGGTCCTCTTCTACCTTTGTGGTTTCAATGCAGCCATGAGCTCTCATTGATTGGTTATTCACTAGAGTATGCGACTGCACCAGAATCACCAGTCACCAGAGTAGGCACTCGGTGCTCTGGAAAAATCAGTAGAGATGCGGGAAAGTGGAAAAGCATGGCATCTGCCCTCAAGAAACTCTTCTCTAGGGAGACGTGGGACTGGGCAGTGGCAAGGATCTCAGCTACGCCACAGCCAGTCATGCGGTCCCCTCCCTTAATCTGGGTCATAGAATTCTTGGTCCTTGTGGATTCAGGCGGACAAATCTGGGAGGGCCGTTTGATCGCAGCCTGCCTGGCAGCCCTGGCAGAATCTCGGGCCAGCTCCCGGCCATGATCTACGTTACATCCTTCCCGTGATACCAGGTCCCCCTAAGTGGCCTCCCCAGTCCTATCTCAACACAGCAGCCACTCTTCAGATCTCTGCCTCTGTACCACGTGGCCTCCTGCCCTGTGGTATCTGGGGTGCCCGCCCCTCTTCTTTTAAGGACACAGTCATTGCATTAGGGCCCACCCTATTCCAGCCTGGCCTAACCTTAACGTGATTGCATCTGCAAGGGCTCTATCTCTGAATAACGTCACATTCACAGCACGGGGGGCAGGGCTTGGGCATATGTTTGGGAGGACATGCTCCAACCCGCCACCACACTCAGAATGCCATCTGACCTGCAGGCTCTCGTCCTCAGGGTCCCTGGTCTCCTGGCTCCTCCTCCCTTCCCAACATCCTCTCAGGCTCCCCTGCCCCACAACACACACACACTGTTGGTGACCAATCCGTACATTCCTTGCTTCCAGGAGGCCTGATTCATCCCCACCCCGGAGCCGCTCTCTCGCTTTTCTCTCTGTCTGCACCATTCTTCCCGGTCCTCAGGCTGACTCCTCCTCCAGGGCTCTGCTCAGGGCCTTTCTTGGCCACTCTACCTGAGGGCATCTGCCACTTCCTACCTGCCACGTGACTCTGCTGGCTGCCTTGGCTCACCTCTACCTGAAGTGGTTTTTAAAAATCTGTTCTCTTATTTAGGACCTGTCTCCGCCACTAGAATATAGTTTCCGAAGAGCAGGGATCTTCCAGTTTTATCTCCAGCTGCTAGAACAGAGTGAACGCCCAGCAGAATGTGTCGAACATGTGAGCGGTCGGTTTCCTGCATGACAGCCCTGAGGTGGGAGTGTAGGCATCTCTGTGAGCAGGGCGCTGCCTCTGATTCCTGATGACACTTTCCTGGCCTTTCCAGGCCTCTGTCACACAGCTCTGACACTGTGGCTTTGTACGCCCCACATGGAATGTGTGTCTTCTGAAGCTTCATGAACGGCAGGTTTTCAGGAAATTTTGGCAGTTCACACACAGGTATTTTTGGCATTGAATTTTTGTTTTAAACATTGATGAGAACATGCATTAAGGTTTTTTTGTTGTTGCCTTCTGCTTATTGTTTTTGAGATTTTATTTCACCTTACACATTTGTGGGCTCAGTCCCTTTCTGGAGTTTTATTCTTCCAATCATAACAGAAAGTGATCCAGGACTATTGTTTCTCTATCTCGACTGTAGCTGGCACTTTTCCTGCAAAGGGCCAGCTAGTAAACATCTTAGGCTCTGTGGGTCACGGCCTGTGTCCCAACTGCTCGCCAGTCACAGAGAATATGTAAATGAGTGCACGTGGACATGTTTCAATAAAACTTTATTTATGGATACCGAAATTTGAATTAGGTATAATTTTCAGATATCACAAAATTTTACTCTCCTTATTCTTTTTTTGATCCCCCCCCCCAACTATTTAGACATGTGAAAAACACTCTTAGCTCACAGGCCATGTGAGAACAGGTGACGGACAGGTTTGTCACCTACGAGGGTAGAAAGTCCCCACGGCCAAGAATTTCACTGTGAGAATTAGCACAACCTTTAACCAACAGCACAAACATGGCACATGACAGCCATTCAATAAATGGTTGCCATGAGAGTGGAAAACAGGTGCTTTTCATGACATGAGCCAGGAGAGTGAGGGCCCAGTGCACTTTTCCTGGGTATAATTTTAAGTCTGTTGTATTGACACTCCGTCGCCACCTAAGATATCACTCTGGGACGAACAGAATTTGTCCTCCTTTTCATACTTTCCGTCACTTTATTTCACTTTTCTCTGCTCTTCCTCCACCAAATTACTCTTGCCCAGGCTGCCTGTGCTTTTCTCCCCGAAATCACCAGCATTGTGGGAGCCCGTGTCTCCTGTGGGTGCCACTTCACACAGCCACAATACGCTTGTACTGACATCACTTCCTGGGAAAAGGTGCCCCCTGACGCTCAGCATCACCTGCCTCCAGGGGCTTCTCCTTTCTGCCTCGGGGGACGAGGGGGGGGCAGGCTCCAGCTCAGTCAGCATAACCCTCCCCAGGAGGTGAAGATGGGGCCAGTGATTAGGACCATGCAGAACTGCAAAGCCTATATTTTAGGGGGGCTCATGCAAAGGTAAACTGTGTAGAAGAGAGCCTCTTGTGAGATGGAGAGATGAAACAGGTTGCTCTGCTCAGGTAAGTATGTCCAAGAGGAAAACTAATGTAGGCTGTCACCTCTTACTCAGAGGTACATGGTTAGAGAGGTGGTAGGCTTTGGAAGCAAAATGCCTGGGCTGCAATCTTATATATGCCCTTACTACCTGTGTGGCTGCCAACGGTCACTTCACCTCTCAGGCCTGATAGCCCCATCTGCAAAATTAGGATGAAAAACATAATAGTGTATACCTCAAAATGTCGTTAGGATTAGGGCCGGCCCGGTGGCTCTGGTGGTTGGAGCTCCATGCTCCTAACTCCAAAGGCTGCCAGTTCGAAGGCTGCCGGTTTGACTCCCTCAAGGGATGGTGGGCTGCGCCCCCTGCAACTAACAATGGCAACTGGACCTGGAGCTGAGCTGCGCCCTCCACAACTAAGATTGAAAGGACAACAATTTGACTTGGAAAAAAGTCCTGGAAGTACACACTGTTCCCCAATAAAGTCCTGTTCCTCTTCCCCCCCCAAAAAAATGTCATTAGGATTAAAAAAAGCTAATATATGCAAAGCCCCTTACATCAGTGCCTGCCTAGTGTGGAACATTTAATAATTGCTAATTTTGTATAAGCTTTTTTTTTATTTTGGAATAATTTTAGATCTACAGAAAAGTTGCAAAGATAATACAAGGAGTAAACTTTAACTCTTTGAAATATTATGTGATTTTTTAAAAATATAAATATGAAAACACTCAAATGAAGTAAAAAAAAATATACATATTATGGAAGCTGCATTAGTCAGGATAGGTTGAATTATTACACAGTAACAAACAACCCTAATCTTGACACAACAGAAGTTAATTTCTTGCTCATGCCACGTGTCTAACATGGCAGGGGCTTTGCTGATCATAGAGATTCAGGGACCCAGGCTGACGGAAGCTTCATCTCAACACATGCTTCCCATCGCTGTCGCTGTAAGAGGGGTGTGGCCAATCACATACCGGCTTTTAAAGCTTCCAAAAGAAAGTGGTGCATGCCACTTCTGCTTACATTTCATTCAGCAAAGCAAGTTATATGCTCACTTCTAACTTCAAGGGGGCTGAGAGGTACAATCTTAGTGTCTCCCTGAAAGTGACAAACACTGGAGATAATTGGTGAATAGTGTTGATGGCTATTAAAGATGAAACAAAACCAACGAAGAAACAATAACATAGTAGACATTTGGTATAATAACCTTATGGTAGCACACTTTCATTTCTCTCTTCCTGGCCTTATGCTATTTTCTTTTGTATTTGCTATATTGAGATATAATTCACATACCACAGAATCCACCATTTCAGAGTGTACAATTCAGGGCTTTTTCAGTTATTCACAAAGTTGTGCATTCCTTACCACTGTCTAGTTCCACAACATTTTCAACACCCTAAAAAGAAACCCCATACCTCTTAGCAGTCACTCCCTCTTTCCCTCTCCTCCCAGCCTATGGTGACTAATTACTTTCTATGTCTATGGTTTTGCCTTTTCTGGACATTTCATACCAATGGAATACACTACGGGGCATTTTGTGCCTGGCTTCTTTCATTTAGCATGCTGTTTTCAAGGTTCATCTATGTTGTAGCGTGACTCAATACTTCATTCCTTTTGTGACCAAATAATATTCCATTGTATGGACATACTAAATTTTGTTTATTCACTCATCAGTCAATGGACATTTGTTTTTTTTTTCCATTTTGGGGCTGTTATGAGTAATGCTGCCACAAACATTCATGTGTAGTTTTTGTGCAGATGTATGTTTTCAGTTCTCTTGGGTATATACCTAACAGTGGAATGGCTGAGTCATATGGAGACTGTTTCATGTTTTGAGGAACAGCCACACTGTTTCCCAAAGCAGCTGCACTATTTACATCCCCACAAGCAATGCATAAGGGCTCCAATTTCTCCACATCCTTGCCGACACTGGTTATTTTCCATTTTTTTTAAATAAAGACCAGTCTAATGGGTGTAAAGCAGTATCTCATTGTGGTTTTGATTTGTATTTCCCAAATGAATAATGACATTGAGAATCTTTTCATGTGCTTATTGTTATTGTGTATGTCTTCTTTGGAGAAATGTCCATTCAAGTCTTTTGCCCACTTTTAAATTGTTTTTGTTTGTTTGTTTGTCTTTTTAGTTTTAAGACCATATATATGTATATATACACACACACACACACACACACATATATATTCTGAGATGTCTTTCTGTAGTTTTGGTATCAGAGTAATACTTGTCTCATAGAATGAATTGGGGCATACTCTCTCCTCTTCTATTTTTTTGTAAAGGCTTGTGAACTATTAGTGTTAATTTTTCTTAAATGTTTTGGTAGAATTCACCAGTGAATCCATCTGGCTTTGAACTTTTCTTTGTGGGAAGTTTCTGAATACAAATTCAATATGTTTACTTGTTATAGGTCTATTGGATTTTCTATTTCTTCGTGAGTCAGTTTTGGTAGCTTGTGTTTTTCTAGGAATTTGCCCATTTTATCTAGGATGTTTTATCTGTTGGCGTTCTATTGTTCATAGTATTTCCTTAGAATCATTTTTATTTCTGCAAGGTCAATAGTAATGCTCATTTTTTTCATCCTTAATTTTATAAATTTAAGTCTTCTCTTTCTTTTTTCTTGGTCAGTCTAGTTAGAAGTTTGTCAATTTTGCTGATCTTTTCAGAGAAGCAAGTTTTGATCTTGTTGATTTATCTATTGTTTTCTATCCTCTATTTCATTTATTTCTGCTCTAATCTTTATTATTTCCTTTCTTCTGCTTGTTTTTGGTTTAGGTTGTTCTTCAGTTTTCCATGTCTTAAGCTGAAATATTTGGTTATATTTGAGATATTTCTTCTCTTTAATATAAGTGTGGACAATTATAAATTTCCCTCTAAGCACTGCCTTAGATTCATTGCAAAAGTTTTGATATGTTGTGTTTTCATTTTTTTTCCCTCCAAAAGTATTTTCTAATTTCCCTTGTGACTTCTTCTTTAACCCATTGATTATTTAGGAGTGTGCTGTTTATTTTCCACATATTGGTGAATTTCTCAAATTTCTATCTCTAACTACATTCTGTTTCGGTCAGAGAACATCCTTTGTATGATTTCAGTCCTTCTCATTGTACTTAGATTTATGTCACGGCCTAATCTACGGTCTACCCTGGAGAACGTCCACAGCCACTTGAGAAGAATGTGAATGTTGTGGTTGTTTGGCGGAGCCTCAGTGGCTATCTGGTCCGGTTGCTTTATTATATAATTCAAGTCTACTTCCTTGTTGATCTTCTGTTGCATTTTTTATCTGTTATTGAAAATGGGGTATTGAAGTCTCTGACTATTATTGTTGAATTGTCTATTTCTCCCTTTGCTTCTTCCAGTCTTTGCTTCGTTGTCTTCAGGCTTTTTTTGTTAGTTTTACATGTTTATGTTTGTTATGTCTTCTTGATGGATTGATCCTTTTATCATTATAAAAAATGTCCTGGCCAGAGTCGATTCCCAGGAGAAATAGATGGACTATGTTCATGCTGGGAAATCAGAAAAAGGATGGAAAGGATCTGGTCGGTCTTGAACAGAGATCTGTGAACTTATAACCTCAGGGCTGGTCCCACTTGGCCACCTATTTGGTGCTGGGATGAGGTTGGGAAAGAAAGATGCCCTGAACTTTATTTCTTACTCTCCAATGCCTAGTTCAACCTCCATCTGAAGCCTGCTTATGTGTTCTTTCTTTGGGTTTGCTGAGATAATCCAAAATACTACAAAAAGCTTTATTTCTCTCACCAAAATTCATGTAAGATGAGTTTACCTTTTGCAACAGCAAGTGTTGATTGAGACTCAGAAGGAGCTGGAGGAACATTGGTGGGTGAGGCATTCTGGGTGGTGAGCACCTGCTCAAAGGTAGGGGGTCTATTCTAGTGGAGAGAGTTGGCCCTTCTCCTTCCAACACCAGACAAGTCATAGGGGCCTTTGCTGAGAACAGGTATTGCTCCCTGATCTCCACAGATCAGCTCCAGTGAGTGAAAGGAAGCTTTGTTTACCATCATGTCCCCACCCAAGCCATGCTCAAATAAGCAGTGAAACCTCTAGACCTTAGTCATCAGTCGGGGAAAATTATAAACTTCTAAGCGTGTGGCTTCTCAGAGATACCACATTTCCCTTGTATAATGAGCCTGCAGTTTGTGGCCAAGAATGACTTAAGAACAAGTGAACTCACTGTCTAAAAGGAGACTTTTTATCACTATCAATTGCTCCCTGACTGACAGGGCTGTCATTTCTTTTGGTAGGAGAAAGAGCCAAAGTACAGAGAGAAAACCTAGAAGTAAACACAGCCTGCATAATGCCAAGGCTTTGTGTTGCCAAAGTCAAAAGAGCAAGTTCCTGCGTAAGACCCCACTTACTCCTGCTTCTTTTACAGAGAATTTATCATCCAAGTCAGTTCCAAGGACAGCCACTGCCCCGTCACAGTAGGGGCTGGGCTGGGCCCGGAGGCCCACGGATGAAATAAATACTGTCCATGCAATAGAGATGCTCAGAGTTGGAAGTGGAGAAGCTGGTAGCAACGCGTTAGGATTCCACATGACAGATCCTCCCATACAGGCATATATTGCTTATGCACTCAAAGAATGAGCCAACTGATGCTGCTTGTAAGGGTCACAGAGGAGGTGACATGTAATGTAGATGTTTCGAGATACATGGGAGTCACCACGTGGAGCAGCTGAAAATGTGTCAGAGAGACAACATGGAAGGGGAGAGGAATGGCAAGTTCAATTAGCAGCCATTGACAGCTTGGTTAGACTGCAGGGTGTGGGGGGCGAGGCTGGAGGGGGAGCCTGGAGTTGGGGCACAGAGCACGGCTGGCAGTGGCAGGGAGAGGAAACACCACATATGTTTTCTAAGTAGTGGTTAGTATAGCCAGGTTTGGATTGAAGAAATCGTTCTAGCAGGAAGGCTAAAGATGTGTTCGCAGGATAGACACGCCAGGAGACGCGGTAGGAGGCTCTCGTGGGCACCAGGGCAAGCAAGGTACACTGACGTGACCTGAGGCGTTGGTTCTGGCTCCATTTTTAAATATGTGCCCTACTGATAATTTCGTATTGTTCCTAGGAAATTCTTAGAGACAGCAGCAGAAGGCACACTGCAGATGGCAGCGATAGTTTTCACAGCTTTTAGGGTGGGCAACAATACACTTGACATTTTTCTCATTAAATGTGAGTTGTGCTGTTTGATTATACATGCTAGGCATCTGTGATCTAAAATTACAAATGTGAAAAGCAACAGCTCCAATGTTTCAGTCAATAAATACATAGAAGACAGTCAACATGAAACAGCTCCTTCATCTGCTCTCTTCACGGAGGAGCTGGGGTGACACTGACAGCAGTGTTGGCAGTGGCTTTGCCTTCCTTCTAAGGAGAGCAAGGGCTCTGCAGTCCAGACTGCTAATTACCCCCTGGGGTTTCCATAGAAGTGAGTGGTTTCCATTAGGAAATCTCCAGACTGAGGGCCGGCAGAGCTAGGAGGGATCCCGGGTTGTCATTGTGGCAATTAGGGAATTTCCAGAGGGACCGTGAGGGGTAGAATTTCGCTTGGCAATCCAAACATAATGGAGATGTGGGGAAGGTCCACGGGCAAGTCCAGGGACCAGCAGGCAATGTTCGTCTTCCTCCTGAAGGTAAGGCTCTTCAGTGTGTGTGTGTGTGTGTGTGTGTGTGTGTGTGTGTGTGTGTGTGTGTTCCCTGTTGATGGAGAAGATGGAGACTCATAAAGAACTCCCTTCTCACAGACTGGTCATAGAAGATGAAGAAGTCTTCCCATTTCTAACTGCTCTGATCTATTGGCAGTAGCTGCCCAGAGATGTGTTGAAAACAGTTTACATGCCTGAATCAGCCTAATGGCCAGAGGTGACAGATGGATTAGTGATGTCTGCCATGGGGACAGAATACAGGCGTAGCACGACTACTGCTTATATGCCATTTGACTATATGTACACAAACAGAAAACGTGGAAATGCAGATTCTAATAGATTGAAGGGGATCCAAACATCAGTGACAAGGAAAAGTAGAAGAATAAGTCCCAGATAAGGACATTCTACTAAGTCATGGAATAAGGATGAGGCTTTTTATCACGTTGGCTGGATCTGTGTGCTGCAGAGAAGACATGACATAGCATGTTTAATGCGTAATGATGAGGGGACGGAGGGAAGTCAAACTAGTCAGGATGATGCAGGAGAGAATGTGACAAAGTGGTGGAGAGGAGAAGGAATTCTGGACTGATGGAATTAAGCAATGGTTATGGAGACCATAGGACCAAAATTGTAGCAAGAATACTCACGACGCTCTTCACAAACACAATCCTATCTCGGAATCATGTCAATATGAGATTTCACCTCTTTTGCGGGTATTAGAGCCGCAATGCTGCTTTGAAACCCAGATTACCAGGATCCTCATCAAGGTGGTTGTATTAATTTTCTAGAGCTGCCCAACAAAGCACCAGAGACTGGGCAGCTTCAACAACAGACATTTATGGTCTCACAGTTCTAGAGGCTACAGATCTGAGATCAAGGTCACGGCAGTGTTGGCCCTTCTGAGGCCTCTCTCCTTGGCTGCAACGGCCACCCTCGGCCTGTGCCCTCACATGGTCTGCCCTCTAATCCCTGAGGCATGATTAGTTCCTCAGTGTCTGTGTCCTAATCTCTGCTTATAACGACACTAGTCAGATTGGATCAGGGCCCACTCTGATGACCTCACTTTAACTTAATTACATCTTTAACGATTCTATTTATAAAAACGGTCACATTCTGAGGTCCTGAGGATTAGCTCTTCAACATATGAATTTAAGGGGCTACAATTTAGCCCATAGCAGTGACCTCAAGAGCTTCATGGGTGACCTGATATTTCATCTCCCAGAGCTTATTCGCGGTGCCCAAGTCGTCATGACCCCTGGGTGTTTACTGTCCCATCTGGGAGTTCAGACCCCAGACCTGAAGTCTCTTGTGAAACCTCCCCATTTCTGGAAGGTACATCTGCCTGTCACTGGCCCTCGAGACCTCTGGGAGTCAGCCAGTAGGTGAGACACACGTCATGACCTGCAGTTAGTGTTGCCTGGAGGAGAGGGTGGAACACATTTACTGACAGTTGAGCATCTCAAAGAGAAGGAATGAGGTGCCCCAGACAGAGTGAAGATAAGCACACATAGGCATGTCCCTCCAACGTGATGTCACTCATTTCTACCTGCCCCACATAATCGAGCAGTTGGAAAGCCTGGCTCCTCCTTCTTCCCTTTGCTCACTCCTCCTAAGGAGGGGAAGAATAATGGTGAGATCCTGACAGCGCTTAGAGCACATTTTTAATGACTTAAAGTTTCTGTCTACATGGGTTCCACCTTTATCTTGTGGTTAGCTTCTCGAGGTCAGGCTTAATTTAGCCTGTGATCAGGTAGTTGGTTTTGTCAGCTTCTGAGGTCTCAGCTGAAGACTGAATTGTGAAGCCCCATTATGTCCTCTAATCTACTTCTCAAGGGAGCCCCGAACTTTTCATAATCAAGTTAATATTTTGCTACACTTTGTCTCCTATCAGTGAGACCCCAGGAAGGGAAGAGAGGAAAGGGGTGGAATTCACACATCAAAATCTACCAATGCTTGAATCTTCAATCATTCTGTATTTTATAGATTATTGTGACAATTAAATAAATAACACTTATGAAGTGCCCAGAACTTGTCTAAGCTTGAAAAAGGTGGATAGGTATTCAACTGTTAGTCCCTTCCCTCTATCCCATCCAAAGAGATCTCTGTTTAGTACTCGCTAGACCCTCCTAACAGCTTTGTGCAGGTGTGGCCAACATCAGGAGGTTCAAGATCCTGGAAGAAAGGGAACTTGGCCTTGAAACCCCAGATGTGATTGATAGGAGAGCCAACCCTGAGGTGGGACCCCAACATGGGTGCCATTCCTAAGATGTGTGGTGCAGAAAACATGGAGTAAGGAGTGGACATATCAGGCAAGATTGAGTGCTCTTCCATTTCCCCACCTGCTCATCTTTGGTCTGTTCTCTACATAGCATCAGATGATCCTGTCAAAATGTAAGTTTATAGCATGTCTTTTCTCCACTAAAACTCCGATGACTTCCCTTCATACTGGTTGAAGACAAAATCTTTACAATGGCTTGTAAGTTTTTTCCCGATCTCACCCCCCTTGATGTCTCTGCCCTTGTCTCTCCCCATTGCTGTGTCTCCAGTATGCCAGGCAAGCTCCCCTCTGCTCTTGCTCTTCCCTCATCCTCTGAATTCCCCCCATAAATGATGGTACACTTACTTCCTTACCACCTCTGGGTTCATACAAATGTCACCTTTAAGTCACCTTTCCTTATTGAGGAAACAGACAGGAAATGTCCCCATTTCCTGTTTTAGTTTTCATCACAGCACTTATCAATAGATGGCATACCCCATATCTTTCTTCATATTGTTTTTATAATGTCTTCTGTCTTGAAAATAAACTCATTGAGGATAGGATTTTTTAAACTTTCCTGTCCATTTTTATTGCTGTATTCCTGGCAACAACCAAAAATATTAGAATGAATTGAATGAATTAGTATTCTGAAAGGGAATAGGCTGCCATTCCAAAACTGCCCATGTCCATCCACCTGCAGATAGTAAAGACCTTAAGTCTAATTGCAGCCAAGTTAATTTCAGTCAAGCCTATGAAGATTATCTTAGCCCCCATAGTTGTGTCAAGTAGTCTCTATTGTAGCAAGAAGTAGTCTCCGGCAAAAGTAACAGGACCTATTACTGGGAAACTATCATGATATTCATTATGTTAATAAGGTATCAAGAAACTAATAATTCAATCTGTACTCATGAACCTGGGCTGGGAAAAAATAAAAAGGATATAAGGTCTGTGAAGAGATCCTTGAACATGCATTCATGGGAAAGAAACCTTACAAAATTAAAAATGGCAATGTCCCAGAAGCACGACCCAAAGGAAAAATACATAGCCTTGTTTTTGGACAAAAAATTCTTGGACACCATTAATAAGAATTGTGAAAATGAGCTACTTGGGAGGAATCTAGTAGAACCAGCATAACGCAGGTAATCCCTCTGACTAGACTGTGTAGCACATGTATGTGAGTGTGTAAAGGTAACTTTGCTATGACTTAACCAGTGCATGGAAAAGAAAGCACCATGCAGGCAAGGACCGAGTCTGTTCTTTGACCGTTCTCTTCCCATTGTCAGCACAAAGCCTGGCATGTCATAGATAACCAATATTGAAAGAATAAATACATATTACAAGTCAGACTTCACCATTCATGTGAAAACTCTCATGTAAAGTAGAAATAGAGAAAAGCTTTGCCAACTTAATGAAGAATATCTACAAAAAACCCTAGAGCTAACATTATACTTAATGGTAATAAACTCAAATGGTTCTCACTAAGATGAGGTACAAGGCAAGGGTTTCTATTCCCACCACTTCTTTTCAACATTGTACTGGAAGTTTTAGCTAATACAATAAGAAAAGAAAAAAATAAATAAAAGGTACACATATTGGGAAGGAAGACATAAAACTATCTTTGTTCACAGAGGACATGATTTTCTATGTAGAAAATCAGAAAGAATTGACAAAAAAAAAATCCTGGAACTCATTAGAGATTATAGCAAGGCTGTAGGATATAAGGTTAATATAGAAAAGTCAATTGCTTTCCTAAGTACCAACACTGAGCAAGCGGAACTTGAAATTAAAAACACAACATCATTGATGTTAGCACCCAAAAATGAAATACTTAGGTAGAAATCTAACACAAATGGAGATAGAAAACATAAAAGAGAACCAGCCAGAAATAATGAATATAATAACTATAGGAAAATTACATTACAGGAAATCAACAGTAGAATTGATGAAGTAGAGGATCGAATCAGTGACTTACAAGATAAAGCTATTCTGACCCAAACAGAATAGCAAAAAGAAAAAAGAATCCAAAAATATGATGACAGTTTACAGGGCCTCTAGGACAATATCAAGCATAATAACATTCACATCATAGGGGTACCAGAAGGAGAAGAGAGAAAGCAAGGGATCAATAACCTATTTGAAGAAATAATGACTGAAAATTTTCCTAACCTGGTAAAGGAAATAGACATCCAAGCCCAGGAAATGCAGAGAGTCCCAAACAGGCCCACCCCAAGACACATTATAATTAAAATGCCAAATGTTAAAGACAAAGAGAGAATCTTAAAAGCAGCAAGAGAAAAGCAGTTAGTTACCTACAAGGGAGCTCCCATAATAAGGCTGTCAGCTGATTTCTCAACAGAAACTTTGCAGACCAGAAGAGATTGACAGGCAATATTCGGAGTGATGAAAAGCAAGGACCTACAACCAAGATTACTCTTCCCAGCAGAGCTATCATTTAGAATCGAAGGAGTTTCCCAGACAAGAAAAAGCTAAAGGAATTCATCACCACTATACCAGTAATACAAGGAATTTTAAAGGGACTTCTTTAAGATTAAAAAATATATATATGAATAATAAAATGGCAATAATTATATATCTATCAAGAATTAATTTAAATGTAAATGGATTAAACCTTCCAATCAAAAGTCATAGTGTGACTGAATGGATAAGAAAACAAGACCCAAACATATGCTGTCTACGAGAGACTCCCGTCAGATCAAAAGACACATATTGACTGAAAGTAAAGGGATGAAAAAGTTATTTAATGAAAATGGAAACAAAACAAAATCTGGGGTAGCAATACTTATAACAGAGAAAACAGACTTTAAAATGAAGGTTATCACAAGAGACAGAAGAATCTAGTAATTCCACTTCTGGGCATTTATCCAAAGAAACTAAAAATGCTACTTCAAAGGGATGTTTTCATCCCCATGTTCATTGCAGCATTACCTACAATGGCCAAGAAATGAAGGCAACCTGAGTGTGCCTGAATGGAAAAAGAGGAGGTAATACATATATACAATGGAATATTATTCAGTCGTAAAAGAGAATGAAATCTTGCCATCTGCAACAATGGATGGACTTAGGAGGTACTGTGCTGAGTGTAGTAAGTCAGACAGTGAAAGACAAATGTCGTATGATTTCACTTATATGTGGAATCTAAAGAAAAAGAAAAAACAATCAAAACAGAAATAAACTCATAGATACAGGAAACATTTTGATGGTTGCTAGACAGGAGGGGGGTTGGGGGTAAATGAATAAGGGGAGGGGATTAAAAAGTACAAATTGGTTGTTACTGTAATAATGGGGATGTAAAGAACAGCTTAGGGAATACAGTCAATAATATTGTAATAACTATGTATGGTGTCAGATGGGTACTAGATTTATCAGGGTGATAGATGGGAGGGGGTTGGGCAGGATAAAAAAAGCTGAAGGGATTAAGAAGTACAAATTGGTAGTTACAAAATAGTCAATAGGATATAAAGTAAAGCATAGGGAATATAGACAATAATATGGTAATAACTATGCATAGTGCCAGGTGGGTACTACACTAGTTGGGGGGATCACTTCTTAAATTATATAAATGTCTAACCACTATGCTGTACATCTGAAATTAATATGAAATAATATTGAATGACAACTGTAATTGAAAAATTTAAAAAAGGGGAAGATAAAAGGGAATAAGAGGTTCAAATTTCAGGTATAAA
This sequence comes from Rhinolophus hipposideros, assembly GCF_964194185.1. NCBI lineage: Eukaryota > Metazoa > Chordata > Mammalia > Chiroptera > Rhinolophidae > Rhinolophus > Rhinolophus hipposideros. Next base: position 2,606,286 of record NC_138064.1, read on the forward strand.
ACAAATAACTTATGAGGATGTAATGTACAGCATGAGGAATATAGTCAATAATATTGTGACAGCAAGGACAGTGTCAGAGGGTTGCTGGACTTATCATGGTGATCACTTCTTCAGGTATATAAATGTTGAATAGCTACGGTGTACACCTGAAACTGATATAATATTGTATGTTAGCTATATTTTTAATAAAAATCTTTAAAAAAACTAAAAAAGAAAAAAGCAGAAGTATATAGAGTATAACTTGTAAAATAAAGGCTAACGAATATGTAAGTAGATACTCACATAGAAAATGTCTGAAAGAAAACATGGATTGTCTTGATGGTTTTTATCCTGCTGGGCATTGGGACTTAGAACTTTTCACCTTATATCCTTCTGAATCATTTGAAGATGTTTACCATGGACAAGTATTATTTTATAATGGAATGCTAGCTAATAAAAACAGCAAAGAAAAAAAATTATATATATAGTCAACGCATCTTTGACAAAGTGGCAAAGGCAATTCAGTGGAGCACAGATAGCCTTTTCAACAAATGGTGCTAGAACAATGGAGATCCACATGCAAAATATGAAACTTGACCCACACTTTACACCCTTTACAAAATTAACCCAAAATGGAGCACAGGCCCAAATGTAAAATGCAAAACTATGAAACTTAGAAGATAACAGGAGAAAACCTAGACTACCTTGGATATGGTAATGGCTTTTGGACACAACACCTTGACCATGAAAGAAATAACTGATAAGCTGAACTTCCTCAAAATGAAATACTTCTGCCCTGTGCAAGACAAGGTTGTAGTCGCACAACAGCCTAGCCAACTGTCCCTTCATGTCTTTCCTTAAGGAAAGAAGAGTTTATGAGATTGTGCCTTTCTGGAACTCTGTTCCATCCTTGTGTTTACACCTTATGTCTCTCTGTCTGGTCCCCAAAAGACGGTTTGCAGCCAAAGACGGGTAAGATATCTCACCGGAGATACAACCTAAGCCAGGCGGAACCGAGTGGGGACCCCAAACGAGCTGCCTTGGACAGGTATGGGAAGGGGCCTTGCCTCCCCTTCCCCCTGCTTGGGAAAGTCTATTGCCGGCTCTGGCTCTTCCCTTGCACCTGTTTCCACTTCTCTCAGCAGAGTTGTTACAATGTGAAAGACTTGATCCTGAAAAGGTACATACTTTAGGTAAAAACATCCTGGGGACCTGTGCTTCCGCTGTTAACAGACAAAGGGTAATTGGAATAAACATTTTTCTGTTAGGAAGTCTGAGCCTCACAGACCGTGTAAGAAACAATGTTGCTTTCTTGTAGTTGTAGACCTCTCAATAAAAACTTCCAGCCAGCTTTATTCTGGGCTCCAGTCCTCTGAGACTGCGAGACCCCTGGCCTTCGGAGAGATTTAACTGCATTAAGTCTCTGGTTGTTTCTTGCTTAAAAACTTAACCCAAACCGCCCCTTCTCGCACCCTCACTGCTCTTGTTGCGCAGGACGCAACACAAGATCAAGAGAGAAAGAAGATGAGCCGCAGATTGGGAGAAAATATTTGCAAAAACACATGTGATAAAGGACTGTTATCCAAAACATACAAGGAACTCTTAAAAACTCAACAGTAAGAAAACAGACAACCCAATTAAAAAATTTGCCAAAGACCTTAACTCTTCAGCAAAGAGAATACACAGGTGGCAAATAAGCCCATGAAAAGGTGCTGCACATCCTATGTCATCGGGGGAAAGCCAATTCGAAGGACCGTGAGACACCACTACACAGCGATTAGCACGGCCAAAGTCTGAACACTGACAACAGCAAACGCTGGTGAGCACGTGGCAGACAGGAACTGGCACTCACTGCTGGGGGGGTGCAGACTGGTGCAGCCAGTTGGGAAGACCGTTTGGCAGTTTCTCACAAAACTAAACATACTTTTAACTTGCCATCCAGCAATTGTGCTCCTTGGTATTCACTCAAAGGAACTGAAACCTTAAGTCCACACAAAAACCTGCCTATGGATGTTTCTGGCAGCTTTACTCAGAATTGCCAAAACACAGAGGCAGCCAAGATGTCCTTCAGTAGGTGAACATATAAATCAACTGTGGTCCATCCAGACAATGGGCCATTACTCAGTGCTAAAAGGAAATGAGCTACAAACGCATGGAAAGACAGAGAAGAAACTTAAATGCACGTGGCTAAGTGAAAAAAGCCAATCCGAAAAGGGTACATGCTATATGATTCCAACTCTATGACATTGTGGAAAAGGCAAAACTATGGAGACAGTAAAACAGCCAGGGGTTGCCAGGGATGGGTGGTGGGAGGAGGGCTGAATGGGGGCAAAGAGGACTTCCAGAGCAGTGAACGTCCTCTGCAGAGCATACCTGTCACTGTACAGTGGTCCAAATCCACAGAATGGTCACCACCAACGTGAGCTTGGCTCAGTCAGGTGTCCATTCTTACCAGGCCCTTTGAAGAAAGTCAAGGACAGGTATGAACTATGAATCCTTCATCTCCTCCTTTCAAACCAGACAGGAAAGGAAGCGATGAGACCTTATCTTGCCAGGTAGAAGTTGAGAGTGGGTCAGGGCTTGATTTTTTCTGGAGCAGGAAAAGGGTATACTCGGCACTAAAAAAATGAACCAAGATGGAGCTGGGCCAAAATACGGAGCAGGTTAATGCTATGTTGAGAGGGGCATGTGTCTAGGCGTAGGTGAGAGTGCTCAGAGTAGAAGTAGAAATGAAGACAGAAAACCCAGGTTAGGAGCAGGAGGATGACTGGAGGAGCTGGTCATGAGGGTTTACCTGGTGCCGTCTCCTGCGGGCTTCTCACTGGTTTGCGCCTGGTTCTAACTAGGTTCCCACCCTGGGAGAACGGGCGGACACCATGCGGAGTGAAATAAGCCAGTCGCAGGAGACAATACTGCAGGATTCCTCTAGCAGGAGGAACCTAACATAGTCCAACACATAGAAAGGGAGAGTAGTATGGTGGGGGGGGATGGGGAGGTGGACATGGGGAGGTGCCATTCAATGGCTAGGAAGTTTCAGCCATGGAAGATGATTAAGTTCTAGAGGTCTGTCTACAAGACCAGGCCTACAGCTAACAATACTGTATTGTGCAATTAAAATTAAGAGGGTAGACCTCATATTAAGTGTTCTTAGCACTTAAAAAATATAGAATCTCTTAAAAGGTCAGAGGCAAGACTCACAACTCAAGAGAACGACAAGGCATCCCAGGGAACTTTAGCCAGCTCAGATTTAAATAGCACATGAATAAAAGATAGAAAAATGGCATCACATTCCACAGGGAATATGAGAGGCGTGCATGTTTAAGCATAGTGTTCGGGAGACAGATGTGTGCCGAGGGCACAGGAATTCTGGAAGACAACAGAATAGCTCAGAAGGATGTGAAGCAGGCCTGTGGCTTGTGACCCATCGTGGCCCTGATAATGGATGCGGAGACGGACAGACCAACAAAAACCAAGTGGCACCAGCAATAACAAGAAGACAACCCTTTGGCTCTGCGTAGAATAGAACCTTCTAGAGCTAGCTCGGGTAAGCATGAAGCAGGATGGGGCTGTGAGAGGGTCAGGAGGGTCTGCCTGCAGGTGCTGCTCTCAGGAGATGTTCCATGGATGGATTTCATTTGACCTGCACAGAATCTCAAAAGTGGGAACCAAAAACTTACAAATCTGAATAGTTCTCCTAAAAATACCCTGCAGTTCTGGTGTCTGTTGCACTATTAGAAAACGTGGCAACAGCGGACCCTCATTCCTGGATGGCAAACTCTGAGCAAGCTGCTTAAGACCTTCAGACGAGCATCTCCATTCCTCAGTCTCCCTCCCTCCACCACCCCTGCCTGGCACCTGCGAACGTTTGAATCTGTGGCCCCTGACTGAACTGCTCTAGGTCCATTGAAGTCCCCTCTGTGGGTCCAGAGGGTAAGGGGCCACGTAAATGACAGCAGTGGACTCCTGTGGGGTATCTCAAAGGAACACTGGAACACCTCATGGATGCCGTGAGACTAAAAATGAGTGCTATTGTTGCAATTCTGAGAGAGAGAGAGAGAGAGAGAGAGAGAGAGAGAGAGAGAGACAGAGAGAGACAGAGACAGAGACAGAGAGAGACTGATTCATTCTATGGACAAGATAGAGAGATGCCCTGGGCAGTAATACAATTAGTGGATTTTTAACCAGCTCCAAGGAATAATTCTGGGCAGTGGTTCTGGGACTACGGCAAAGGCTTATCCTTGAACTTGACCCTTTACTCCCCCCTTTCCCAATGATTTAGATGAAGTACATTAAAATGATCAAAAAATATATATAACACAAACTGGAGAGGACAGTGAAGCACCAAAACTGAAATCCTGTTAGTGGGCTGAGCTCCAAGCCCACTGCCCCGGGGAGGCTGGGGACAGAGCTAAGGAACAGCACGTGGGAAAGAAGTCAAGTCCGAGTTCAGACCAGAGCGGCTCAGGGAGGTGTAATCACTCCACTGCTCCAAATGCAACTCTGGCCTTTAGCTGCTTGATGAAAATAGGAGTATCTAGAATGAAGAAGACAGTCCCAATCCTCCAGGACACGTTCCAACCATGGCACAGGCGCTGCTTTCAAACATTTTTATACTGTTTTGTATCCCAACGTTTTATTATGAGAAAGTTCAGACGTATAGACAAGTTGGAAGTATTCTATAATTAACATGTGCATATTCACCACCCAGATTCAACAAAGTGTTTTTCTTTGCCATATTCACTTTCTCCACTTCTATACGTGTGTGACAATAGATGTGTGTGTGTGTGTGTGTGTGTGTGTGTGAAGATGTGTGTACATATTTTCTAAACCACCTGACAGTAGGTTTTGCAGACAACGAGGCATTCTGGCCCTGAGCACGTCAGCTGTGTCTTCTGAAAACAAGCACATCTCCTCTGCGACCGGTAGGTACCCCACTGGCACGCAGCCCATTGACAGGACAATGTAATGTAACCTCTGGTCCAGAGGGGAATTGCGCCCATTTTCTCTAACATGCCCTCTAAAGCTATTTTGATCGGTTCTTCCATAAGTGAAGTAAATCTACGTTCCGGTTTCTTTCTTACTACCCACCCGGGCAGTGACTCGGGTGGGGGACAGTATAACTCACTGAGAATGGCTGGGGGGAGGAAGCACAGTCTTGGAGGAGGAAAGAGGTGAGTTCTGCTTGTAAACTTCACCTGCCGGCCGGGAGCTCAGAGGGAGGACCGTCTGTGTCTGGGGGCGACCCAACGATGGCTAGCAGCCAAAAAGCTGGGAGTGCTCAAGAGCATCTTGGGCCAGTGCTGCCCTCGCCCGCCGCCATCGTCACCATCGCCATCTATTCAGGCCTTCCCCCCCCCCCCCCCCCCGCCTGGCATTGTATGAAGCACTGTCTGCATTACTTCCTTTTCTTATTGAAACCTTGTGCGGCATGTTATTGTCTTGGTTTCTCCGTCTCTGTGTATTTCAGTGACTTGGAACGTTATCACCGCTAGGACATGAGGGAGGCGAGGTCCGATTCTAGGGAACCTGCTCAGGACCGCTGTGCCTGACTGAGAAGTGACCAGAGAAGGTCTGGAAGGAAGGATACCAGGGACACCCAGATGGGAAGGGTTCCAAGAAGAGGCCGTGGCTCCTACGCATCTATTCCTGTGTTTACTTGTCTCGGCCGACGCTTAAACCACTGAGTGGTGGCTGAGACGGACAGACAGCCTCCACTGCAGTGAACAGGGCTGTGCGAACCAGGTTGAAAATCCAGTGCGGGAATCTGAGCAGGACATGCTCTGAGCTGTGGTGGGTGGGGAGGCCCCGATGACCTCTGACAAGGCGTCTGGGGCGGCCGCGGGGCCATTCGCCGGAGTGCAGCCTCCGAATGGGTGGCAGGTGAAGTGGGTCCAAAATCCAGTTCTTTCTGGATGTGTAGTGGGGGGTAAGGAGAAACACAGGCCCGGTGAGGAAGGGGGAGTGGAGCTAAAGGATGGCTTTGCTTGTTTTTGTAAATAATGGAAGAGACTTCAGAGTTTTCTAGTTAGCAAAAGAAAAGACAGTAGGCAAGCAGTGATTAAATATAAAGGAGGGGAGGGGAGGGGAGGGGGGAGGGGAGGGGAGGAGAGGGGAGGAGAGGAAGAAACGGAAAGAGAAAGGAGAAAGGTCCCTCGGGAGGCAGGGTCTATGGGTCCTGACTGAAGCAGACGTGCATTGTTTCTCTGTAGAAAGGGGAGCAGGATGAAAAGAGAGGTCCCCGGTTGGTCTACGGGCGCAGGAGGCAGGGGCTGGCACACGGTGGCCTCTAGGGTCTTGTTAGTAGGAGGGCAAGTCCTCAGCTGGGAACAAGGGAGGTGGAGCGAGGGCAGATTGGAGAACTGCGGCAAAGGTGCTGCTGTGGAAAGCGTGAGAGGGAACTGGCCCCACAGGTGGATGGGACAGGACCACAAGGACGTCTGAAGTGCACCCCAGGGAGGGAGTCCACTCTACGGATGTGCTCCAGACACGTGGGGCTGCTTGGGGACAGGAGTGCACGTGGCTGTGGGTGCAGATGGCACCCTTGTTCAGACTGGACACACGGGAGGTGTGGGGTTGGGGAATTCAGGGTTCTGGGGGGAGCAGGGCAAGATGCCAGCTCATGGGAAATGGACAGATATGTGGGGGAAGGGCTGAGGTTGGAGGACCAGAGGTGCCTGAGCTGGGAGGGAATCCAGGAAGAGGAGGGCATCCGGGGTCCGGGAGGACTGGGTGGAGCACTGGCAGACCCAGGACGCGTTCAGGTTTCAGAGGTGGAGGAGCTGATGTCAGGACGAGGCCGGGAGCTGTCGATGGCTGTGGGTCATGAAGTCAGGCGGACATGCAGGTCTGTGGGTGAGCGAGGTCAAGCTCTGAGGATGCCAGTCATCCCTCGCCCTACGGGGCGTGCTAAGTTAGGGAGGAATAAGATGAGAGGGGCACAGCCAGTCATGGCCCAGGGGACAGTAAAGGCGCGTGGGTGGGAAGCAGTCCTGAGATTTCAGGGAGCAGCCATACGCTCGCTCGGGGTAACTGGAGTCTAGAGCAGAGGAGAAAAACTGCTAAATCAAACGGAGCCGAAATGATATGCAAAATTGTGTCACTAAAGGCGTGAGTGGAGACACAGGGCCACACCACAGATGGTTCCAGGAAGGGACAGTGCGTTTGTGTGTCTCTGAAATACAGAGTCCACTGCCGGGTCTGCAGGGTGTCAGACACATGTGCCAGGAATGGCCTCACACCTCCAGCGTGGCCAGGAAAGGACAGTGTGGTGTGCAGGAGAAGAGCACCGTCTTCCCTTATGGAGAAGACAAGCTTTCCATAAAGGACCATAAAGCCAACTCCTGTCCTTTAAATGAGAAAGGGAATTCATTAAGAAGTCGGGTCAGCTGGAGACAGCCCTGGGGCGAATATGTAACCCATTAAAGAAACAAAAGCCTTGTAAAAACCCTTAAAGCCAACAAAGTTAAGTTTAATTCAAATAAATTCTCTATCCAAAGGTTTTTTTAGAAAAAAAAACATAGAGATTATATTGAAAAATCCTAGATAAACACACTCTGTGGAGAAAAGTACTTTAACTGTCACCCAAACTTGCTTCATCAGTCACCAGCAGCGAGCAGGGGCTCTGTAACAGGTACCTGGGGTTTGTCCCCCTCGCTTCGGTGGCAGCTGGTCAAACTAGGCAGCCTGTTTGCGCCTCCAGCGTCCCTTCTGTCAGATGAGGGCGACTGGGGACTCCTCCTGCAGGGCTCTTGTGAGGGGCATGTGAGGGGAGCTGTGTGGCATGCCGACCGTGCAGCTCATCTTAGCTGTTCTCATTCTCAGAACAAACCACAAAGCCAGATGTACTGTTTTTAAGGTTCCCTGGCGGCTTCCCGTTCTGGGGTCCGGTCTTCATTTCTGGGCCTGTATTCCCCCTGCCACTTACAAGAGAGGTGTGTAGATCTCGCTCCATCATTATGAAAACACGGCCCGCAGTGGGGTCATGTCAACGGTACTGATGCACTATGTCTTTGTTTGGCACTGAGTGACGTAACCCTTGAAAAATCCATTCTCAGACCATTCTGTCAGGAACAGTTTCCAAGCCATTCAAATGTTATTCTTGCAAGTCCTCCCTGGTTGGGGAATGGAGACAACACGCAGAGTCATTTGGGCTATGCCTAACACACCGCAGGGCGTGGGTCACTAGTTTCCTGGAATCAGAGCCCTGACTGGCCTGATAGCGTGTGTGACAGATGCAGGTAGAGAAACATGTCATCGGCTTGATTTCCTGGATCTGAAACTGGAGGTAATTCCAATAGGGTCTGGAGGGGGCGTCCCTAGGAACGGGGGTGAGGGCGAGGCGGCTGGGAAAGCTTTGCTAAGCAAACTGATGCATATTGATACTGACATTTCAGAAGGAACAGTGACCTAAGAGAGTCCAGGATGTCTGAAATAGTCATTTCATAGAGATGACTGTTAATTGATTACAAATAAGTCCTGTGTGTTTTTAAAGCAGGTCCTCGAGGGAGAAAACTTGCAAGGATTGTATGAAGTTATCCTATACACAGGATGGTATTTTGGGGCCAGAAGAACAAATTAATCCATCCGCCCCTTTCTGCAGATGGGCAGACATGGGAACAAGGAGACCTGCCTGGGATCACACCAAGAGGAGTGGTGGGGGAAGGGTCTCGAACAGAAGAGAGCGAACAGGTGTCCTCTGTGGCCCCCGATCAGTGGACAGATAGCAGGTCCCCAGAGGAGACTGCTGTGAGCAGAACCTGCTGGGGACCCCGGGTGAGAGGGCCCAGGGACCACCATGATGGAACACTCTTGGACCTTGTCTAGATAGCGGTTTAAGCAGTCGGCATTTTTACGTACCGCCCGGATGCCCTGTCTGCGATTTGCAGCCTGAACCGCGCATACAGTCCAGCGTAATCAAAGCGTATCTTCCTACAACTTCAATTTTACTTGATGGTAAACATTTACAAGGTCCATCTTCTGCGAAAACAAATGGACCTAGAAAGCCAAACTCCTACGACTTCTAGTGACGAAACATGACAGTACATGGGACATAACGGAGTCTGTGCTGTAAGACTCTGGGTTTCCCTGTGCGATGCATTCGGAGATGTTTTGGCAGCAGAGCTGGGAACAGCGCTGGGCTAGCCAGTCGGTGCTTTCAGATGCGGGGCAGTGGAAGTGTCTGCTGGAGTTGGAGTTTACCTTTGGAGTCAAACAGCTGGGAGGCAGGAGGACACAGCAGGGCCTGTGTCAATGAGGGACCTCAGTACCTCCTGGGATGGGTTTCCAAGCAAGAGGAGAGGAAACTGAATTTATAACCAAGGGCAACGGGGAAAGATGGGAGAGGGGTGATGCATTCTGCCTGAGTCCCAGTGTGAACCAGCCGCGACAAAGATTGAATAAGCACCAAAAACTGAATGAAAGGGCCCCCGATGGCCATGTGCCCTGGGGGCCTATATCACAACGCACAAGGACCCCAGAAGCCCCGAGAATGCAGGATCTGTTCTACTGGGGAATGGACAAGACCCAAGTGGGAGGTGATGTTTGAGCAGAATTTTTTAAAATAGCGTAAGACTGTAAATGTCTGACCGAACCCTGGCTATCCTAAGCTTCTCTTAAGACGATTCTACCTTTCATACACATCTTACTCCCACCCTTTGGCTGGCTGGCACACGGCAGGTTTCGCTGTATTTGGAAAATCCTGGCCGAGTTCTCCCAAGGCTCCCGTGATCACTGGGTGGGCAGCCATGAAACCCCAGATCTTTCTGTGATGGAGACGCAGGGGCCACCCTTCCCCCTGAACTTCTAGGGCAGGGATCCCACAAAGAGAAACATGTCTATTCTTGGCAGAGCTGAGATTTGCACTTCTGACCCCAAAGCTCGTGCTCTAACACCATCTGTGCTTCCACAGAGAGCTGTGCAGCCAAGGGAATGTGTCAACTGAGAACCTAAGGCCACTCGGCCGAGCGGCCGGACATCAGATGGAAACATGTCATGTGGGAAGGATGTGGGCAGACGGAAGAGATTAGTTAGTTCATCCCAGCTTTGAATACCTGATTTAGGAAAGTGGTCCTTAGTCTTAACTGTGCATGAAAGTCACTACAGAAGCTCTGAAAGAACACATCGCCTGGGTCCCGTCCCCAGAAATTCCGACTGGATTGGTCTAGAGAGGTGCCTGTCATCAGCATTTTAAAAAATATTCATCGGTGATTTGAATGTGTTCGAAGGCTGAAAGTCCCTGGTCTGGAGGGTTAGCTTCCAACTAGAGGCAGAAAGAAGCTACTGAAATACCCATTCTCTCTTCCCAGGGCAAGGAGGTGGTGACTTCTGGAAATGCGAGAAGCTTGTGGGACAGTCTAGAGAGAGGAAGGAGAGAGCAGAGGGGCACAGGCAGGCCTGGCCACCATGGACAGTTACCAGGGCTCACTGCACAGTTACCTGTCAGACGGGTCTAGGCTGGGCCCGTCTGTGGTGATGGGACAGAGGGGACCCGAGCTGGCAGGGTGGGGAAAACGCACGGTGTGCCTGGATATTTAAATATGTTCCCTTATTGGGGGGGGGGTTAGATTATTATGTGTAGCTGCTTACTTAGTCATATATTGCTACTGATAACAATATGTAATGAACAACCTATTAGCTGAATCTGTTTATATTTATGATTATTTCTTTAAGATGAAAGACTAGAAGTGGAATTACTTGGTCCCACCATATGAAACACGGCATGGCTGTGTGACAGCACTGCCACTCGGCCAGCCGAGTGGCCTGGGACGTTAAGTTCCCAGTAGCCGCATCTGAGAGGGCCCTGTCTCTCCACCTGCTGGCAGCAGTATTGGCATTTTGTGAACGTGACAAGCAAATTATAGTTGGTTACTTTTTAAATGATTTCTTAATCAGTACTGTTGATGAACATTTATTTTGGACATCTGTACTTCCTTTGTAATTCTATTTTTTACAATGAAGACAGCTTATTTAATAAAAAATACGATTTCAGTTTTTTCTTTGTTGAGCTCTAGCTCTGACCTGGTTTGGAAACTAAGATTGCTGCCGGAGATAGCCCGAGATTGAACTCCCGCCCAATGTCGGCACGAGGTGACTTGTCAGGTTCTAGGTATTTTTCTCCTCTCTTCACGTTTGTTTTCATTGCATAGAAAGCTTATCAGGACGTTAGAATTCAGCAGCTACTGTCTGAGAAACTCGCCTGCTTTACACAATTTCAACATATCATTTACTGGTGTTAAAATCATACATATTAAAATGCACAGAGGATGAGAAAATGAGAGAGACAGAGACAGGCAGAGAGGGAGAAAGGGACCTCCCGAGGAACAGAGATTTCCTTCGACGTAGAAAGTCAAAGCAGGCTGCTGGTCCACGTGACAGGTGCTGCTGCAGTTGTATTCCTGCTGCCTAGACTCCTGGTCTGGTTTGCCAGGAGGAATAGTCAGGATCTCGTGAATTCTATCCTTTGGCTTTTAACATACATCAAATGGGTCTATAACGGCCCAGATCTGAAAGCTAAAGTACAAGAGATCATTGAGCACAGTTTACTCAAAGTGATTTTTCCCCTCCAGGGAGCTGGTTATGTGAATTCTAACTTTCAAAAAGAATATTATACCTGTTGACCCAATGTTACAAACACTGAATATTGACCCTGCCAACTGCAGAAAGAATGAGTAGAGTTGAAGGAATCTGGGTAAATATTTTGCCCAATTATCAAAATATGTGCATAAAATCATCCAATTTCAATACTTTTTTTCTAAAGAAATAATGGATTTAGTCTGTGTTGTTAGGCAAAAATAGAGTGTAAAAATTTAATTGGAGGAATCAGTAAGAACTCATGATATATATTATCTCTCATATCTATCATCTATCAATCTATCTATCTGTCTATCTATCTATCTGTCTGTCTGTCTGTCTGTCTGTCTGTCTGTCTGTCTGTCTATCTATCTATCTATCTATCTATCTGTCTATCTATCATCTATATCTATTTTTCCTAGCTCTGTCCACTAGAGCCAAAAACAACGACACTCTGCAGCAATGAGCACACTTAATACCAAGTTCTTGATTTCTAAATATATTTTCCACTAAAAAGAAAAAAGACTCCTGGATAAGTAAGTTCATCCCAGAACTGGGACTGGGAAAATAAAGGCAAATTCAGACTATCTTACTAGTCAAGAAAATAAGGACTGCTCAAAGAATGATGGAAACATTTCAAAAGGATACACAGCCAGCTTAAAGAGGCCCCACTGGCAAAGTCTAGAACAATTTGGATTATATCCTGGTGAGGAGATTAGGATCCAGAAATCCACACCCATATACATGCATGGATGAAGCAGAGAATGGAGAAATACGTACTTATGACAGAATACCAATCCATACATGTAGAAGGAATCAGGCCATCATAAAGGAATAATTCTGCTATTCCTTTAAAAACCACCATTGGGCAACAATGGTAGTAATAATTGATTTAGGCAACAATCATCTGCAGCTAAAACTAGTGGGTAAAATATTTTTGAGAAACGAAATGTTTACATAGTCTCAAAGTACCTCCCTGCAGAACAGTTATTAATTACAAAGGGGAGAAAATGCAACTTTACAGTGGAGAGAACGGTCAGAACACTCCTGAATCCGTGCATTCAAAGGTAACGTCACCAGCCAGGGACAACCTGTTCTCCTGGCCCTCCTGATGCCAGGCAGTAAAATGTCGCTTCTGTGTCTGCTGCCCCAGGTGGGTGACTGGGATCAACACAGAAAGAAACCAGGTAAATTCAAGGACAGTCTACCAAATCAGTTTTTTGTTCTTTAGAAATGTCAATGTTGTGAAACAACATAAAGCACAAGGAGCTAAGGTTTAGCAAGACCAAAGACAGGGTAATTAAATATAAAGCATGGTGACTGTGGATGAGAACTTGGACCACAAACAATTTTTTTTTTCATCTTGCTATAAAGAACATCATTACAACAATTGGGGAAACTTGAATGAGATCTGCAGATAGTGGGGTAGAATCCATGTACATTTCCTGAGTTTTAGAATTGTACTGTAGTTATGTAAGAGAACATCTTTGCTTTTCAGAATATATACCCTGAAGTTTTCAGGGGCAAACTAAATGCTTATTTTCAAATGGTTCAGAAAAAAGAGAAAACTATAGAAAAAAATATGGTAATACATGAACATTTGTGTAATGAAGGTAAAGGGTACATGAGAAGTCTTTGGACTACTGTGTCTTTTCTGTAAACCTGAAATTATTTTGAATTTTAAAGTTTTGAAAAATGACCAACAGTGACTACAAGATTTTAAAACAGCACAGTGGGAGAAGATATTTACAATGCATATAACTGACAAAGGGCTTGCTTCCAGAATGTATATAGAACTTTTTCAAATCAATAAGAAAAGGAAAAACAACATGCTAGAAAAGTGGGCAAGAAACACCAAGGCACTTCAAAGAAGACGTTACTCAAATGACCAAGTCGTGTGTGAAAAAGAACTCAACCTTGTTAGTAATGACAGAAATGCAAAGAGAAACCACTGTGAGAGGCCACTGCACACCCAGAAAAACAGGTGGTATAACCACTCGGTGAAAATGGAGAGCAATGGACCTCTCAGATACTGTTGGTGGGTGTGGTTACTGGCAAAACCACATTTGGAAAACTGACATTGTCGACCTAAGGTGAGCGTAAGTGTACCTGAGGACCCAGAAATTCTACTTATTACATGCCCTATAGTAATGGATTAACATATACACCAAAATGTGGGCAGCTAACCAACAGGAGACTGGATATTTTCTGAGATAGTCATACAATATACTACTGCATAGCAGTACAAATAAACAAACACAGCAATCTAAATGCATCAAACATACTGTTAAGTGAAAAAAAGCCAGACTTAGAAAACATATACCGTGTTTCCCCGAAAATAAGACTGGTCTTATATTCTTATATTAATTTTTACTCCAAAAGATGCATTAGGGCTTATGTTCAGGGGATGTCATCCTGAAAAATCATGCTAGGGCTTATTTTCCAGTTAGGTATTATTTTCAGGGAAATGATAGTATAGGATTGCACATGTGTAAAAGCACGGAAACAGCCAAAGTTAAACCAGTGATGGAAGTAAGGGTCTGCATCCCTTTGGAAGGATGGAGGGGTCACATGGTGGTTTCTTGGGTGGAGAGGATGTTTTATTTCTAGAACTGGGAGACGTTCACACAATTATGCTCACTGCCTGTTAAGCTGGATTTTTTATGTTCTACCCTCTCATCTGTATGTGTGATATTCAGTTAAAAAAATTAAGAAACAGGGAAATGAACAAGACACAACAAAACAGCAAAAATAATTTTTAAAAAGTGACTCTGCCACAAAGATAGGAGAGTGAAAATTACTCAGATAAGAGGCAGTCACACTCATGTTTCTCACACAGCATCAATACCTACATTCAAACTGCAGGTATACTAAAAATGAATTCCATCAGCCAGTTTTATATCTAATGTACAAGATGTAGGGGGTAATATAAGAATCAAAAATATCACGTGAATAATGACATTTCTGTGGGGTGGGTGGGGGTAAGCCCCACAAGTGGATTGCACAGAGACCCCTCACCAAGGTGGAGATAGAGGCAGAGAACCACCAAAATTTCGTACAATTTAAAGGCTTGGTCATATCTGATTTGTCACATAATGATAAATTATGTGACATGCATCAGTATAAATATTTTCAGCGTCTAATGTTATTCGGTGTGGTGGTGTCATTCACCTCCATCAGCACAGGGCAGAGCCCCGCCCCCATTTGTTACAGAAACTTTTATTTTAAAACATAGAAAAGTCATTTTTCACAGTCAGTGGCTAATTGAATTGAATGACCTATTTCTGTGCTCCGGCTTTCGTCGGAGCTTCCTTTTCCTGTGGAAGAAAACATTCTTAATTTGTTATTTTAGTGATCTGTGGTTGGTAAACTCTTTTAGTCTGGTAAACTTTTTGAAAATCAGAGAATGTCTTTATTTTGCACTCTCTTTAGAAGAATAATTGTGTTCAGAGTCCAAAGCTGACAACCGTTTTTCCTTGGAACTTTGAAGATAATGCTTCGTTACTGTTGATTAGAAGACTGCTGGCAGCGTGTTACAGCTTTGTGGCAATCTATCTTTTTTATGTGTTATCTTGAAGATGTTCCCTTTATTCTTGGTGTTCTGCCATTTCACAGCCATGTGTGCGGGTGCGGTTTTATTTTTATTTGCCCTGGTTAGAACTCAGAGTGAATTGTCCAAAAGATCACATCTTTCCACAATTCTAGAAAATTCTTAGTGATTATCTCGTGAAAGGTCTATTTCCTGTTATTCCCTTTGTGCTCTTTTCACGAAATTCCAAAAAAATGTATTGTAGCCTCTAAGTTTATCCTCTATGTCTCTTAACTATTCTTTCATTAAAAAAAAAATAATCTTTGTTTTTCTAGTTTGAGTTTTTGGTAAATTCTTCATTACTATGTCCCGTTCACTAATTCATTTTGGGCACTCATTTTAGAATTTATTCTATGTTTTGATTTATTAAATTTTAATTTTAATGTCTATGTTTTTCATTTCTAAAAATTTTTTAATTTTTTTATGTCCACTATTGTGTTTTTTCCACTGTGTTCTTTCCCAGTTTTCTGAGGTCTGAGTTACATCATTCATAGTAATTTCAGTTTCTGGTACTTGTAAAGTCTTATAACAACCGTCACAGCAACCTATCAAGCATTTCTAGTGCCCCAAACAGTTCCCTTCCATCCCTTTGCAGTTAATCCCGTCCCTAGAATCTTCACCTGGGGCAACAACAGTTCGTCTTTTGGTTACTGAAGTTTTGACTTTTCTAGAACCTCAGGCAGAAGGAATCATACATTATGAGCCTGCTTTTCACTTCCTTCACATAGCGTAACATTTTTAGGATTCATCCATGTTGTTGCATGCCTCAATGGCTTGCCCCTTTTTAACTGCTGAGTGGTACTCCATAGTATGGGTGTAATTTGTTCCTTCATTCATTGATGGACTCCTGGGATATCCCTAATTTGGGGCTGTTATGAATAATACTGCTATGAACATTCACTTACATTTTGTGTGGACACGTTTTCATTTCTCTTGAGTAAATACCTAGAAGTGAAATTGTTGGATGATGTGGTGAGTGGATGTTCAGCTTTATAAAACACTACTGAAAGCTTTTCAAAGTTGCTGCAACATTTTGTATTCTAAACAGGATGCGTGATATTGTCATTTGCTCCATGTACTTGTCAACATTTGCTATTGTCAGTCTTTTAAATTTTAGCCATGCATGTGTATCTTATTGCAGCTTTAATTTATATTTTCTTGATAACTAGTGATGTCGTATATGCCTTAATATATATTCTGGATATAAATCCTTAGTTAAATATCTGCTTTTCAATTGTTTTTCCCTTCTCTGTGGCTTGTCTTTTCATTTTCTTAACTCTCTTTAAAAGGGGAAAATATGTAATTTTGATGAAGTTCACTTTACTAATATTTTGTTCTGTGGTTTGACTTTGGGGTGCTTTTTAAATCATCATTGACTAACTAACACACAGTCACAATGATTTTCTCCTAAGAAATTTTATAATTTAGCTGTTACATTTAGGTCTATGATAAATATTGTTTATTTTTAATGTAGTATGAAGCAAAGGTCAAGGTTCACTTATTTTCATATAGATATCCAATTGTGTCAGCACCATTTTGGGTAAAGGTTGTCCTTTTTGGTCACAAATCACTTGGCCACACAAGTGGGAGTTATTTATAATAGAGCTCTATTTCCAGACACTATTTTGTCCCGTTGGTCTAGATATATGTCAATATATCAGTTACATACTGTCTTGAATTCTGTAGTTAAGTCTGAAAATTAAATAGTACAAGTTCTCCACTTTTTTCTTCTTTTTAAAAATTAATAAGCATATGAAATGATGCTCAAAATCATATGTCATTAGGGAATTACAAATTAAAATGACAATGGGACACCACTACACACTTAATGGAACAGTCAAAATCTGGAACACTGACAACACCAAATGGTGGTGAGACAGTGAAATGACAGGAACACTCATACATCGCTGGTGGGAACATACAGCCATTTTGGGGAAAAGCTTGGCAGTTTCTTACAACACTAAACATATCTGTACCATACGATCCAGCAATTGTACTCCTTGGTATTTACCCAAAAGAGTTGAAAACAGATGTTCATGCAAAAATCTGCAGATATTTATAGCAACTTTATTCATTATTGTCAAAATGTGGAAGCAACCGAAATGCCCTTCAGTCAGTAAATAATAAAACTGTGGTCCACTCAGACAATGGATGAATATTAAATAAAATATTATTTAGTGCTAAAAAGAAATGAGCTCTCAACCCATGAAAAGATAAGTAGGAAACTTAAAAGTACCTGACTAAGTAAAAGAAGACAATCAGAAAAACTACATACTGTATGATTCCAACCACATGACATTCTGGAACAGGCAAAACCATGGAGACAGTAAAAAGATCAGGGGTTGAGGGAGAGAAATAAATAGGCAGAGCACAGAGAATTTTTAAGGCAGAGAAATTATTCTGTATGATACTATAATGATGGATACATGTCACCATACATCTGTCCAAACTTGCACAAAGTATAACACCACGAGCGAATGCTGATGTAAACTAAGGGCTTTGGGTGATAATGACACGTCAATGTAGGTTCTTCAGTTGCAACAAATGTACCATCTGGTGGGGATGGTGACAGTAAGGGGCTGTATGGGAACCTCTCTACTTTCTGCTCAGTTTTGCTAAAACCTCTCTAAAAAATAATGTCTATTAAAATATAAAATATTGTTTGGGCTTTTCTAGGTACTTTGAATTGCCATATAAATTTTAAAATCAGCATGTCAATTTCTTCAGAAAAACTTGATTGGCTGTTGCTTGGAAGTGCGCTAAACCTACGGGTCAGTTTGGGAAGAGTTGACATCTTGACCATATTGAGTCTCCTAATCCATGAATATGGTAGATCTCTCCATTTATTTAGGACTTCTTTAATTTCCCTGAAGAGTGTTTTTCTCTTCTGCTATCTATCTTTCATAGCTATCTCTTCTTGTTTTTGTTATTAATTTATGATGTTATTTTTATTTCCTTATGCCTACTTGATCTGACTTTAATTTCTCTTTTCCCAACTTCTTAAGATGGAAATTTTGATAACTGATTTTACATCTTCCAATATAAGCAAAATTTTCTTCTAAGCCTTGTTTCAGATATATTACACAAATTTTGTTTGACGTAGTTCATTATGATTTAGTTCAAAATATTTTCTAATCCCCTTCAGGGTTTCTACTTTGACTCATGGATTATTTAGCAGTATGTTGTTTAGCTTCCAAATAGTTGGGATTTTCTACATCTTACAGTTATTGGTTTTTAATTGTTGTGGTAAGGGAATATACTCAGTAAGACTTTAATATTTATAAATTTGTTTAGACTTTGTTTATGGTCCAGCAGTGGTTCACTCTGTTGAACACCCAGGTGTACTTGAAAACTGTGCCATTTGTTATTAGATGTAGCATTGTTCAACTATTACGCAGGATAAGACGGTGGGTGGTTTTGTTTCTATGCTCTCTCTTATGGAACCTACGAGGGCTGCTAAAGATTGCCACTTCGTTTTCTACGTTCAGGTTTGGTCAGCAAGCATTTATCAAGTGCCTCTTCTGTGTAAATCCTCGTGGTAGTTGCTGGGAAGACAAAATAATTCCTATCGTCAAAGGATTTCTAGCATAGTGAGTGCATAAACCGTCTTCATGTGACCAATCGTGTCATCTCAGTATGATGCTTTTAAGTCACCAACCAATGTTTGGGAGTACCTTCTACTGTGTGTGTATGTATGTGGTTGAAACGTGGTCTCTCCAGATGGTCCACATGGAGCCCGTCCCCCTCTGTGCCCCGTGCCTGACACCAAACCAGCAGGTTCCAGGATCTCTTGTTCCTGTCTGTCAGTGCCCTGGCCCAGACGACTTGCTCACTTTCCTTTTGTTATCTCCTACTCTTGATGTGGATTTCCTCGTATCCACTTCATTTCTACCCACTTTGAAGAGCACAGTCTTTGCCTGAGATGTTAGATTCAGAAGAGGGCAGAACAGTTCTTTCTCTTATTTATTAACACCTTCAAGCTCAGCCCCTCACTCGCCTGCCCCTTTCACTTTCTGTGTCTTAAACATACGCGTAACTGAAAACCTCCACCACCCAACTGTCCAGAGTGTATTTGTGAGCAGCAGTTCGTCTTCAGCTTCAGAGTCCTGATAACATTTTCCATGTCTTTGCTCTTCTGAGGAGAAAGTACGCCAGAATAGAGATGTGGATTCTATTCTTGGCTCTGCCATTTATTTGTTGTGTGAATTTGAAAATTACTCAATGTTTCTGACTCCTGCATTCCTCCTCTGTAACACGCGGATCATAATAATTACCCCAGCTACAGGGTCAGAGCCACAAATGGTAAAATGTCTTTTGAAAGCCATGAAGTATTACACAATCGTTACATGCTATTTTAGTAAACTACTTACCATGATTTGTTTTATAACTTAGACATTGACATTCATAGCAGCATTCATGTCACGTACAGAACTGAGCCTGAATCTCATTAAACGCTGATATCCTGCTGCCTGGATTGGAAGACAGGTTTCTCCCTCGGCGTCCCTGGCACAACCCTGAGATCCGTGCTTCGCTGGGGACAATCTCAAAGACACGACATCATGGGAATTGAATTGAATCACTGGAAAATGTGATGTTAGGAAAAAGAGTCAAGGACGTTTCCCAGTTTGACTTGTTCCGTTTTCGCCCCTTTGACAAAGTGAGTCAGAAATTAGTAAATATAAAGTTCATTTTCAGGCCATGCGATTTATTTTGAAATAACATTATACCATCACGAGTCCCATATTCATGACATTTAAAAGCATCTGTTTTTTTCCTCTTCAGAGATGGAGGCCAGGGAAGGCGTTGTGCAGCCTTTTTGTCAGGATTTCCTGTTCCCAGGTAAGAGCAGAGCGTGTCCCCAACCCCTTACCTGAACTGACACCTAAGCAATGATGTCAGTGTTTCTCTGCTTTTGTTTAATTCTCTTGGGGAGTTCAGTTCTCAGCTGCTTCAGGTAATTCCTTTGGTTTGCTTCGTCACCTACAACAGGCCTCCTGCTGGGTAAATCCACCTAGCTGCCCACCCCACGGTATCTGCAATAGCAGCCTGGACCGACTACGAGACTCTCTAACCCCTGACCAGGGTGTTTAGGTCACAAGCCCAGGCTGTGGGTTGGCTGTGCGGTTCAGTCTCCAAGTCCGCGCTGCGTGTTGTGAGGTGGAAGAAGGGAAACATGTCCATCACACAGCTGCCGGTGTGGCCCGCTCAGCACAGGCCCTGGGCTCAGGGAACTGCTCCTCCTTGCAGGGGCTGTGGGCCTGGCGACGCTTGAGCGTCCAGTTCTCGAGCCACCAAGGGCAGGATGCTGCCCCTGAAGGGTGACATGTTTGAAAGAGCCCGATTTCCCTAACACTCATTGTATAAAGTAAGTTTTCTGTGAGTATAACCCAAAATGTCCTGAGACCTTTCTCTCGCATTTTCCCTTTTTCCTCTGAAAGAGGAAAGGGTGAGGTGGGAGTCTCCAGGAACCAGAAGTCGGGCACTTATGATGGGAAATCCCGTCTTGCATGAAACTGGCAAGTTGCATGACTCTCTGAGCCTCAGTTTCCTTTTCTGTCCTGGGTGGCCACACGCAGGTCAGTCAGGCTGTCCTCTGCGTGAGCACAGCCTGAGTAACGAGCAAGCCCCCCTCCTTCCTGACCCCTCCTCCTCTCAAGCCCGTAGCTCTCCATCCCTCCTTTGAACCTCAGAATTCACCAAACTGGTACCAGTTTGTGTAATGCACATGGAAGGAGGCGGGCATGAGAAAGAGAAAACAAAACACTGAAACCTCAGGAAGCAGCCAACATCCATTTCCACCCTTGTCTGTGCTGTGGGAGAGCGAGTGATGGTGGCAGAAAGGAGGCAGCCAGGACGTCATGCTGCCCCGGGATGAGGGACAGTCCCAGCAGAGCAGCCACTGGGGCCTTCCCGGCTGTGGCCAGGGGAGCTCCAGGACCCTTTCCAACGCAAGAGTGTTCATGGAGCATTCTGGCAGGACCTAGCGACAGCGGCTCCCTCGGCGGGTCAGAAATCTAGTGCCGCCCGATGGCTGGAGTGACAAGCCATGCCCGGAGGCCCCGGGTGCTGCCCACTTGCTGGCCCAGTGCTGGCAGAGGCGGACAGACCCCACCCCATGGCTGAAACATGCTCAGGAGCCAGGCCCGCAGGCCACTCGGCCCTGCTTGAGAGCTGGATGGGTGCAAACAGCTGACCACTGGTGCTGCTGTGTCATTTGTGAAGTGGGGCCAGGCTTTTTCCAACAGCCTGTTTTGTCTTAGTCCATTGGAGCTGGAAAGAGCCCTGGAGGTGTGGCCGTGGAGCAGGGCCTATCCTGGGGTCCCCACGGCATTTGGCCTAACTCTCCTGGGACCTTGAGGGACACGCACAGAACCTGCATTCAGCTGTAAGTGTCCTGCTGGGGACACTCCCTGGTGGTCCACACCTGCACAGGCCAATGACAACTCTCAGCATTCGGCTTTAGGAGACCTGGGATCACTGCATCTCTGCAGTGTCACCGCCTGAAGCGTGTTCCCCCCATGCCCATCCCACAGAGTCCTCCAGCCACGGGTGATGTCCTCGGTAACAGCAGTGCAGGCAATGATGTCTAAGCCCTTCACACATCATTGCCTGTGAGAGCCCACAGTGAGGGAGGTGCTGCTCTCATCCCATTTCACAGGTAAGGAAACTGAGGCTGAGGAGGTCAGTAAGTGGCCCAAGGCCCCAGGGATGGTCAAACCAGCCAATGCAGTCTGTCCTGTCAGTAGGTGTTAACCCTGGCTGCCCATTCAAATCACCTGAGGAGAGTTTTCAAACAGCCATGCCTGAATTCCCCTCAGACTGTGGGACACTTGACCTTGGTAGTGGTGAGCAGCACTGGCCTGACTGGTGTCCAGCTCCTCGTCAGTGTCTGATGGCTCCAGTGGCTTCTCACGGCATTCTCGCCCAGAGCGTGTCTCTTTGGCCCTCACAGAGCCAATGCCAACCGCAGGGGAGGGCCACCACCTTTGCTGCGCTTGTTCTCACACATAAGAGTCACATGGAAGCCACCGAAAGTCAGCTAGAGGGAATCGCAGGCAGGAAGGACAGTCACTGTTTTTCTAAATTATTCTTCATGCCAATTGCAAATGTTTTTCTGTTTTCTTCTGAAATTTCCTTGCTTCTTCCAGTTTTTAACAGTCCTGGATCTTTTCTCCACTCTGTCTGTGCTTCATCCATCATTCTACCTTCAGAGTTTATCTATTCAGGACTGGCCTCACTGTGTCGTAGAACAAAGCCTGTCTCATTGCCCATTATATATTAATACCAGTATAACAGAGCTGAAGCAGACGAGTTGGGAATCACCTCCCTTTGGATCATCATGTCCCACTCCCGTTCAGGTACGATATCAATAATGTGACATATAAAGGGTACATTGCTGGAGTTGTAGCATCACAAGAAAATGACATCCGCCACAATCTCATTGCACGGTTTCCCCATAGCATAGATACACAGATCTGAGTGTAGGTTTTTACACAAAATGCTATCTTTGCAACCTATAACTGACTACAAAGTACAAGGTATGGGCTGGTACCGGCTCCTGGAAACGAGTCCTCACAGGCTTCTGTCAGCTCAGGTCACCCTCCTTCAGGAGGGAGAAGGGAGTGGAGAAATCACGAAATGTGCACAGTGGAGAGTACGGGAGACAGAACCACAGAGAGAAGACAAGAGAGGGAACTTCTATGGTAAACAGTTGGAAGGGCCTGCAAATGGTCTCTGAGAAACGCCGCAGCTCGACCCAACAGGGGCCTGCCTGGAAATTTCACGGTACCACCAACGGCGGTTTCCAGCCATTCTTGCCATGGTATTCACCTGACACAACTGGACTCCGGTGTACCCAGGTGCCATCCACATTATGAAAAAGAAGTTTGAGTTTTCAGGGGTCAAAACAGGAGAACTGGATTGTTCCCCAAATCCTCAGAGAACAAGTAAACAAGAAGCTAAAGATCATACCAGCAAGTGACATCGCAACTCTGACTGACCAAACACGCAGCTGCCCGTGCCCCAGGTCGGTGGCTGCAGTGGGAGAGGGTGGTCGGTGCGACACCGAGTTAGGGCCCAAGGTGACACATCCTTTTAGAAATACTATCACCAATGACATTCAAAGGACACCCATTCTGGCTGCTCCCAGATATTTTCTCTGGTAATACAATGCTTCGAGCTCCTTCAAAACCAGACAGTTTCTCTGGGTGTTAATAGGGGTAGGGATGAGGGCAAAGGCAAGGTGGGAACCAAACAATTAATGCCAAATTGAACTCGATAAAAGTCACCTGCCACAGGACAGGAGCGGGACAGGAAATGGAGAGAAGATATTTTTAAAGAACAAGTCACCACAGATTCACTATTCACCCTGAAAACAGATGTCAACTTCTTTCGTCCCTTCTTCCTCCTTTCCTTCCTTCCTTCCTTCCTTCCTTCCTTCCTTCCTTCCTTCCTTCCTTCCTTCCTTCCTTTTTCCTTCCCTCCATCCTTCCTTCCTTCCTTCCTTCCTTCCTTCCTTCCTTCCTTCCTTCCTTCCTTCCTTCCTTCCTTCTTTCCTTCCTTCCTCCCTCCCTCTTTCATCCCCCCCACCCCCCCCCCTTCTTCCTCCATCATCCTTCCTTCCTCCCTCTCTTTCTATTCCTTCCCTTCACTGAAATGTTCACTGAGTGCCAAGTATGTTCCAGGCACTATGCAGGGTGCTGACACAAAATGTTGGCTTAGATAAATCTGGGGCCCATCTCATGCCACTCACATTGGAAGGCGGACACAGACCAAGACCAAGAATTCGGGAGACCTTTTTTTTTACATGTTTGCTTTTAGCCGAGTTTCTTCACCAACCTGGGCTTAGTTTAAAGGCTGTTATGCAGAAAATAGGGATAAAGAGCTCCCAATCCGTCAGGAAATCATTGTTGGGTCAAATGCACATAACACAGTGTGAACTATAAGCCAATGGAATGATCTGTATGTGAAACCTGGTTTCTCAAGATTTGCGGCCCTCCTGGGTGGCCTGTGACACTGCAGCCAGCCCAGGGGTTCAGGGCGGGCTGACGACCGGCACTGCTGCGTGCTTGGGGATTTCGGAATTGTGTGAGGTCGGAGGAATGAAGACGGGTGCTGGGGGAACCGACGTGTTCACAGCGAGGCTGGAAAGTTGTGAGGTCCTGGCCTGGATGAGTCAGATTTGTGAAAATTTTCATTAAAACATTGCTCCCCCTCTGCTGTGTCTGGTTTGGCTCTTCCAAGTCCTTACAGAGACAGCTGGTGGTGCGCTGCCGCCCTCTTCGTCTGTTTGTCTGTCTGTGTGTTTGAGTTCAGACTACGAGGAAGGGACTGGACAGGAGCGTGTTGCCTGGAGCAGTCTGTGAGGAGGCCTGGGCCGGCCTGGGCTGCAGGAGCGCGTCCTGAGTTGGACTCTGCTGCTGTCCCCCACGTGCTACTTAGATTTGGCCGGAGTCCACAGCACAGTGGTGCCTGGTGATTCCCAGTGGTGGCGAGTGGCTGGAGGCCAGCAGCATGGCACGTGGCCCTTCTGGACAGGGACACAGGCTTGAGTATCTCTGTCATCAGCCCTGGCCTCAGCGGTCTCCTTCAGAGGCCCGGCTTTGTCTGGTCAGGCTGGGAGGACCAGAGAGGACTTTCTCCAACTCAAAAGGAGCGCCCGACGAGAGAGCAGTGTCCCCTCTCGTCCAGAGCAGGACGCTTTGGCGGCGGGTGCCAGCAGAGGACAGCTGTGTCTGGAGGTGCTGCTGCTGCACAGTGGTCTCTAGGACAGAGTGGTAGAGACATGGCTTCCGGGGACGAGCCTGGAGGAGGATACGAGTGCATGTTTTGTTTCTCTCAGTCCTTAACCTGACGGGCATTTCTCGTCTTTCTGGGCGTGTCCCTTCCACTGGCCATCCCTGTCCCCACTGGAGTATACGTCAACGAGAGGAGGGTGCTCTTCATCCTGACTCACTGCTAAGCCACGGCGCCTAGGCCAGCCTGTGCACAGTACATACTGGTCGACTACACGAGTAGCAAAGAAGCAAGGGAGGGAGAAGTGACCAGTTTCCATGCAAATATGAAGTGAGAGAATCTCAGGAATAGAGGCGTGCTATCTCATGCCATAATTGAACATAAAACAGAAGGTGTCGTCTCAAAGAGACACACCACTTCCATAGCAGCGAAGTCCACCCAGCTGCAAGGTACAACTCAAGTGCCCGTCATCGGGTGAGTGGCTACCCAAAACGTGGTGTATACACACCATGGAACACACTCAGCCTGATAAGGGAAGGACATTCTGACATGTCCTACAGCATGGATGAGCCTGGGGACATGGTGCTCAGTGAGCAGCCAATCACGGACAGACAGGTACTATAGGACTACACTTACCTAACTTTAAGTCATCGAACTGATAGAGTCAGGAAGTCAAATGTGGTTACCAAGGCTGGGGGAGGGGAAATGCGGTGTCATCGCTGAAAGGGGCAGAGTTTCCATTTGGGAAGGATAAAGAGTTCTGAGATGGACAGCAGTGATGGTTGTATGTCAATGTGAATGTACTGAATGCTGACCGCCACACGTAAAAATGGTTTAGATGGTAAATTTTAATCTGAATAGAAATGAATAAATGAACAAACAAAACAGAAATAGACTCATGGATACAGAGAGCACACTGATGGTTGCTAGAAGGAGGGGGGTTGAGGAGATGGGTGAGAAAGGTGAAAGGATTAAGAAGTACAAACCGGTAGTTCAAAATAGTCACAGGGATGTAAAGTACAGCACAGGGAATGCAGACAATAATATTGCAATAACTACATATAGTGTGAGCTAGGTAGTAGACTTGTTGGGGTTATCTCTTCATGAGGTGTGTAAATATCTAATCACTATGCTGTTTTGTACACCCGAAACTAATAATAAGAAAAAGACGGTAAATTTTATGTTGTGCTTTTTAGCACAATAAAAAAATAGAAAAAAATATATAACAAAAATAAAAATTGAAAGGACTAATACTTTGTAGTCACAGACATACGAGGTTTGGGATATCAAGGTTAGAACTATTAAAAAGCAAAGGTCGTGGAGGGGAATGCCACATAGCATTGAATTTTTACGATAACACTTCCAAGAAATTTCAAGCTACGTCAACCCACTTGGGTTTGACTTCAGATTATTTCAGACTCTAGGGGTACACATTCACTTTCTCTTTATTTTATTTGGTTTTTATTTTTATCAAGATTAAATATGCATATGGCTTAAAGAGTAAAACAGTTCTGCAAGACTGGCTCTGAAAACCAGGAGCGTGTTTCCTCTCTCTGCTGCTGTTTCCTCTTCCCCACCTTCTTTACCAATTCTTTTAACACACACACTCTACATAATATGCTCATGTTGCTGCTGGTTGACTTTTTAGCTTTGGGTGCTACTATTAGCGTCCCACTGTGGGAGGTGAACACGTGACTTACTTCTCATCCTGGACCCACTAACATACTCATCCTGATGCTTCCACCTACCCAGCAGCTGTATCCTGATTTGGGCTGGATAGATATTTAGTGCCTCCA
The DNA here is from genome assembly GCF_964194185.1 of Rhinolophus hipposideros. NCBI lineage: Eukaryota > Metazoa > Chordata > Mammalia > Chiroptera > Rhinolophidae > Rhinolophus > Rhinolophus hipposideros. Next base: position 2,632,953 of record NC_138064.1, read on the forward strand.
CTGTGATGAATTGATAAGTATTATAGACAGCTGAGCTGCGTGGCGCACAATATTGACTTATCGTGTCCTTCCTCTTGTGCTGCAGTTACCAACGTGCTTGTCTTGTTTCTTCTGGGTGCTCCAATGGGATGTGGTAGATGGCTGCAGAGATCATCACACAGGCTCCCCTGGGGCTTCCCTTTCCCACTGTCCTGAGGATTCCCTTCTCCTCTCTCCTGTCCCTCATGCCCTCTTCTTTCATGGTTAATTCAAGGGTGAGGTAGATATGGTCCCTTGCCTGTTTCTGTAAACAGTTTGCCCGGGGCACAGCCACGCCCACTTCCTTGCCTATTGTCTGTGCAATGCTCTCCAGGGGTAGTGATGAGAGCTGAGAGACACAATATGGCCACAAAGCCTAAGATATTTACCATCTGGTCCTTAACAGTTTGTCAAACTCTTTACTCTATCATCTTATCGAGCATATCTGCCCACTGCTTTCCAGAAGGCTGAAGGGAAAAATGTAAAGATTTTTGACTTTACAAGCCTGAAATCTTTTTGTCTTTTTTTTTTTTTTTCACTTTCAATTATAATCACTAGGTTGGCTGGATAGAGAATTCTAGATTGGAAAATGATTTCTCTGAGGAATTTTTAGTAAACATTTTATTGAAGTAACTATATAGTTAAACACGCCAAATAAGAAGTCTGGCTCTTGCTGGTTACCTACAAAACGCCTGTACTCATGCCAGCACATGGCCCCAGTCAAGATCTAGAACATCACCCATATCTCAGAAGCCATCCTGCTGTCTCCTCCAAGCCATCCCCCTTCCTTCAAAGGTTACCTTTCTTCTGACTAAATCACTACAAGGTGGCTTTGCCTTTTATAGAAATTTGTATTAATGGAATCACACAGTACATAATTCTTTCATTCTCTCAATAAAATGTTTTTTATACACATCTACGTTGTTGTGTTGTGCTGGTTGTTTTTTTTTTTTTTTATGCAGCATAGCATATTTTTCATTCTCTTTTGACGAGCACTTAGGTTGTTTCCAGTTTGGGGCTATAATGAATAGTGTGAAAAATGTAGCACTAAAATATTATAAGCATTCTTGTACATGTCTGTCAGTGAATTTTTAGGCATTTTTATTAGGTATATAACTAACAGAAGAATTTCTGAGCGATAAGGTTATATTCGTACAGGTGGAGTAGATGATGCTAAGTTATTGTCCAAAGTGATTGTTCCAATTTATATTTCCATCAGCAATTTACGAGTCCCCCAGTTTATCTACATTCTTCCAATACTAGGTATTGTCCTACTTTTTAAAATTGTGTTCATTCTAATGAGTGCATTTTGTATCTCATTGGTTTTATTTGCATTTTCCTGCTAATCAATAATGTCAATTCTCTTAGCATATGCTATTGACAATTTAGATATCCTTTTCATGTGTGAAGGATTTAGAGAAATCTTTTACCTATTTCTAATTGGGTTATTTATCTTTTTTGTTGATTTGTGGTGGCACATTGAAATGCCATGTTTGCTATAAAGTATGTGGCCATATATGTGTGGTTCGGTTTCTGGATTGTTTCACTGGTACAGTTTTCTGTCTTTGAATCAACCACGCAATATTTTAAGTAATGGAGCTTTATACAAGTCTTGGTAGCTGGTGGTATGTGTGCTCCAGCTTTATTTTTCTTCTTCAAGGTGGTTTTTGTTGTTTTCAACACTTTCCACTCCCAAATGCATTCTGGAATCAGTTTCCACAGAGTCCACTAGGATGCCATCCAAGGCTTCAGTGAATGTGTGGGTCAATGCGAGGATAAGTGATTTTTGTTTTCATCTTCTACTCCTGAAAGATGGGGCCGTCAATCACTGTTACCCATGAATTCTGTATTTCCAAATGAGCCTACTTGCTAAGATTTATTTGTGGTCCCCAAATCAATACCTGTGGCACTCTCACGGTCATTGCGGCTGTGAGCAGAGTAATGACAATTCTGAGTTGCCTGATGGGCACGTTCCCAGCCAGGACAGAACCAGGCAGCCCTCTGCCTTCATCCTGCTAGTAAACAAGTGTTTGTTTCACAGTTACTTTACTGCAACATTTTTCACATTTTTGTGCCTTTGTGGTTGATTTTTTTTGTTGTTGTTTAAAATGGCCCCCAAAGAGTAGCACTGAGGTGAGGTCGTGGGCTCCTAAGTGGAAGAAAGCTGTGACGTGCCCTATGGAGAAAACATGTGTGCGAGAAGTTGTGTGTAGACATAACTTACAGCTACTGGCCATGAGCTCAACGATAATGAATCAACTGCATATATTAAATAAGGTGTCTTTACACAGAAGTGCACGTAAAACAAGGCTGTGTATTGAATAATTGACAAAAATGTGACCCAAGGTTTGCAGGATCGCGACACTGGAACTTTCCCCAGGAGAAGTGGTGAAGACTCGCTAATCCAGTGTTCGCGGCAACTTTATAGGACATAACTGCTGTGAAGAGCGAGACTGTATTTCCTCTGTAAATCCGGATCTTTAGCTTTTCTTAGTGATCTTTGCTCTTTTTCTGTGTAGAGGTTTTCACATGTTTTCTTAGCTTTATTCGTAGGCGGTTGATTTTTTGATGCTACTTGAAATTTCACTTTCTATTGGTTTGTTGCTAGTGTGTAGGAAAACAATTCATTTGGTATCCTAGTACGGTACCCATTGTTCTTAATAAATTGACTTATTAATTCTAATAGTTGGTAGTTTATTTTGGATTTCTCTCATATACCATTTATTATTTGTGAATAACTACAGTTTTATTTCTTTTTTCCCCCAACGTATAGATTATTTTACTTTCTTTGCCTTTATCACACTAGAAAGGACTCCCTCTAAAATATCAAATGTAAGTGGGGGTAGTGGATGTGATGGCTAATATTTTTATATTTAGGTAACATTGGTTAATAACATGATATAAGTTTCAAGTGTACGACATTATAATTTGATATCTGTATATACTAGCACGTGCTGACCACCAAAAGTCTAGTTTCTGTGATGGTTAATTTTATTGTCAACCTTCCTGGGCCATGGTACCCAGTTTTTGGTCAAATACCAATCTAGATGTTACTATGGATTTATTTTTTTAGATGAGACTAACATTTAAATCAGTGGACTTTGAATAAAGCAGATTATCCTTCATTATGTGGGTGGGCCTCACCCAATCAACTGAAAATCTTAAGGGAAACACACTGAGGTCCCCTGAGGAAGTGGGAATTCTGCCTGCAGACCGCCTTCTGACTCGAACTGAAACACCGACTCCTCCTTGGGGCTTCATCCTGCGGGCCTGCCCTGCAAATTGTGGACTTGCCAAGCTCCAACATCTTAGGAAGTTTATTTGATTTCTAGTTTGATCATTTTTTTAAAAAAAATATGAATGGGTTTTTGATATTAGCAAATACTTTTACTTGTTATCAATTGTGATGCCCATGACTTCCTTCCTTTATCCCAATCATGTGGTAAATTACAATGATTGATTTTTAAATGTGAAACCAAGTTTGCATTCCTCATGATGTCTTAATCTTTTAAACATATTGACAGTTTTGATATTTTGCTTCTTTGTTCAAGAGAAGGATTGCTGTTTTTGTACTGTCCTAGCCTCAGACAATAACTTGTTAATTATTCACTCCTTCTCTAGTCTCTGGAGGTGTTAGTGAAGATAGTTACTTACGTTACTTTTTATTATTTTAACGCCTGTAGAATCTTCATGTCAGTGTCCCTTTTAAATAGCGGTAGCAATAACTTTTATTTTCACTGTTTCTTGAACAGTCTTGCTAAAATGTTATCAACTATGTCCATCTTCGTCTTAGAACGCCCGGGCTGCCAGAACAAAATGTCGTGGGCTACACATGGCTTAGGAACAACAGCAATGTTTCTCCCAGTTCTGGAGGAAGATCCAGGGACGTGCAGATGTGGTGGCTGGTTCCTGGTTCAGACGGGTGTCTTTTCACTGTGTCCTCACATGGAGGAAGGGACAAGCAAAATCTCTGAGCTTAATTTGCTCTTCCTTTTCTAGCATCTTGAGAGAGATGCCACGTCACCGATTTTCAATCTGACTTCTTTTCAGCAGCCACCCCGCCCCTGTGTTTCAGCCTACCCATCGTGCTGCTGTGGGTATTCGTATCTACGGGCCGACAGCAGTGCCGTGGACTATGCTCAGCGGATTCTAGCCACTGAAGGTGGTCATTCGATGGACAACAAGAGCTGGAAAGAACCCTGATGATCTTCAGCATCCCAGGGCTCTAGCTTTACATGTCATCAACCGAGGACCCTGTGTGTCAGTGAGGACATGTGACATGAGTAGGTCTCTCAACTCAGTGGTGGTCTGAGTGGGCCTAGAGCCTCAAACCTCTGACTTTTCTCTTACCCTCAAGTTCATCCTTTACTTACCATGTGTCTCACGCTGAGCTGGGGCTACAAACTGGAATGGGATGGTCTCAGCCTTCAGGTCGAGATGGTGAGCAGGTAGGTGAGCAGCCTTTCCTCTCCACCCACGCCTGCACCTGCACTGAGCCGGTAAACCCCTGTGTCCTCAGGGCTTCCTGGGCCTGCCCCGGCAGCTAGCCCACTTTGGCTTGGGCAAAAAGCCCTCGCAACCATTTTTTAAAAGCTAAGAATATGTGAGTTGATAGCTTTTCCCAATGTGCTAAATAGTAGGGGTATAATTAGATATTTCCCAGCTATTTGGGGCCTCTTGAATATTGATGGTACATTCACCTTTCACACAAGCTCCGTAACCTGAAAAGTTCAAGCTTTCTCATCTCCTTTCCTAATGACAAGGGAAGATTATCATGGCTTGACAGTAATATCTGATTTTCTGCCTCCTGTCTCCAAAAACCACTGAAAGTTTCTGCTTTACATTCAATTGCTTCAGAGATGGATTTTGATGAAACAGCTATTCAGTGACATTCACAGTCTGGCAGTGATGATTCACGTAAATCCACGTCAGAGACAGATATGAGGACAAATTACAGAGTGTCAGGGCACAGTTTGATTTTTAAGTTTTCTTGTGTTTTTTTTACTATTATAAATAATGAAGGATGCTGACAATGGTTCAGCATATTCGATGGGATAGCTTTAAAACCCCAAAGGCTGTGGGTTTAAAAAGCTGCATCTGCCCCTTGCCTGTTGGGATTTCAAGGTGCCTATAATACTTAAAGGCTGTGCTTTCCTCTATTCCCTCTCTTTTCTACTTACACCCTCCCACTAATCCTCCTTCAAGCTGCCCACCTTCCTGCAATCAACGCCTAAGCCCTTATACTCTGACATGACACAGGCTAGGCATGGGGGTAGCTTCCGTTCTTAAGGAGCTTAGTCAAGGAAGAAGGGACTGATGAGAATGGACAGAACCAGAGATGAGAAATGACAGAGAAAATTTCAGGACGCTACGGCACAGAAGGAGGGTCCTATCCCTGCAGGGAGGCTCAGGAAGGCTTCCTGGGACCCACCTGAGCCCCCGGGAAGGTCCAGTCTGCCCTCCCTGGACCTGCATGTTCAGGTGGGAGGCATTTTACCCACCATACCACCTTCCCAGGACCTCAGAACATTTGCAAATTAGCACGGGTCAGCCTGGGGCTCATGTGATTTAAATAAAACCAAGTAAAAGGGAAACACAAAATCATGCAGTGTCTCTCTCTTTCACTTACAAAACAGTAAAGTTTGTCCTGTGATTCCAGCAGTGTCCCTTAGTATTCTGTTCCCCCCTAATTTTCACTCTGCTTTTCTTTCTCCACACTCCAGATCTGCATTTAATCTTTCCCTGGACCCCATCAGATCCAGGCATTAAGAATAGCTCAGGCCAGGAGAACCAAGATGGCAAAGTAGATAAACACTCTGTTTGTTGCCTTCCGCGAACACATTAAAATTACAACTAAATTACGAAACTACCAACCTGGAGAACCATGTGAAGTCTGGTGAAATAGAAGTTTTATAACTAAGGGTGCAAAGAAGCAGCCACGGCGAGACTGGTAGAAAAGGTGGAGACGCGAAACGAGCTGGCCCCACACCGACCTGTGGCAGCTGAGAACCCGGAGGGATATCTCGGCTGTGAAGGCTCCCCCCCGAGGAGCAAGAGACCCACCTCCACCCCGGCCTCCCCAGCCTGGAGCCCCCACAACATCTGGCTGTGAAAAACAGTGGGGATTCTGACCATCCAGGTGGGACGGAGGCTGCAGGAAGCCCAGGCAGCCTCTTAAACGGCCGCGCACAGACTCGCTCGCAGGCACTTACCCTGGGCTCCATCAGCGCGACAGAAACTTGAGTTCTTTACGTATTTTGGATATTAACCCAATTTAGTTTTTCATTTTAAAAGACATGATTACTCACCCCATTTCAGAAGGTCCATAACCAATCTATCCCCTATATACGTGACAGCTGAGAGAAAGGAGCTGTCCTCACACAGATGTTGCTTGTCACCAGGAACTAGAAAGAAAGTGTAGCATAGAGTTTGTGTTACATATTTCAGAATAAAACATAAAATACTTCTTTTAGAAGAAAAGCTTTTGATTAACAACAACAACAAAACACTCCTTGGCGCTTCACCGTTTATAAAAACGAGCCCCTTTGGGGCACCGGCCACCAGGACTCAAAGCTGGCCCTGACGTATCATGTCAGCCCGCAGTCCACGGCTTCCAAAGTGCCCTAGCCAGCGGGCCTGGGGCCTCTCCTGGGATGGGGGGAGGTTGAGCCCCTGTCAGTCGAATGCTCATCCGTTCCTGTCTAAGCATCAGGGGTTTGAAGGCTAGTTCTCATGGACAGCAGAGGCAGTACCCCCAGCTGCCTGCCCCCGAGTCCCGCAGATCGGCTGATTTCCACGACCACAGAAATGAAATAGGACTCCGCATGGGGTCATGGCAGGCAGTCGCGAGGAGCCACGGCACATCACGCGTGTCTCGCCCTGGATGAGGTCAAGACCAGGGGAGGCCCTGGAGTGAGGCAGGCTGGCCTGGGAGCTGCGTGACGGTTTGTCCTGGAGGCCAGTGTCTGTCGGGACCACTGCCGTCCATGTCTCTGTGACGGGGACCTTTGGAAAGTGAAGTCAGTGGGAGACGGGTGGACACCCGGGGAGTCCACGGGGTCACTGAACGTGTCATACACATGCCGTGTTATCCAAGATGTGCCCAAACGGTTGTGTGCAAAACACACTGTCACAGAGGTAAGAAGTCTAATAATTCTTGATGAATTTGCCATTTTCAAAGAAAATAGTTTTTAAAAGTCATCCAAAATTCACCCTCCATCACTTTTTTTCACTCTCCATCATTTTGGATCCTCAGTAGATTTGGTCACAAGGAATGGGCATAGGAGGACGGAGTGGGAGTTAAAATTCAGAATCTCCTGACCAGTCCGTAGCTCCTGTGTACTTCCAATTTCTGCCTGTGCTGTTTGGAAAAGACCCAGTGTCACACAGGGACCCTGCTCGCTGCGCCATATGTCATGCAGGGTCTCCGCTCCCACCCCCCACATAAGAACGCAGGACATGGTGAGGCCAAAAAGGAACACCCACGGAGCCATAAGTAGGGGAGTCATACCACTATATTCTCACCGGCAGCATCCGCCTCTCTGCAATCCGCTCTTGCTAGCCCCCATTTCTTCTGCTAGCGTAGCCACAGCAGTTATATTAGTGGCCAATGGCTCACGGGTTTCAGCTGACGGCCAACTAGCCACAGCTGATGGCCATCTGATCACAGTTGATGGCCATTTACTACCCGAGCCAGCACCTTTCCACGTGAGGCCGAGAGCCTGGAAACTGCTTTTGGGAGGCTTTGTCCCCACACCCAGTTTCCTAGACTCTGAGATCGCTCTGCCCTTTCCGCCTGCAGTGTGAACGCGGAGTGTTGAAGGCGGAGGCACAGAGGAAGCCAAAGGCGAACTGGGGTGGGGGTGAGGAGCTGGCCACTGGTGAGGGAGGCCTTCCTGTGACCTGGGTGATGAAGGGTCCCTTCTCGGGGTGAAGGAGGTGGAAGGCGGGGGTGTCAGAGCCTTCTTGCTTCAGCCGCTCCAGCCGGCTGAGGACTCTTGTACGCAGAAAACCTGCTGACTCCCACGTCCCCTCCACACCACCTCATTTCTGGTTCCTTTGGACTCCTTCCCCTGTGGTGTTATGGACAGCACACCTCCAGATTGGGAACTGTTTCAGGGAGCCCTGCACCCTCTATTGACTAAGAGGCACCTTCAAGGCATGTGCAGCCTTCGAAATAGCAAAGGCACAAAATGCTTGCCTGTTATTTTATGCTTGGAGTCAAGAATGCGGCCACGTGCTCAGCAGCTGTGAACTTGGCACACCCAGCCTGGGGGGAGAAGGTTTGCATGAGACTCCAACTCCCTGTCTCCCAGTGGGGTCTGCAGGGAGGCAGGGGCGTGGCTGAGCCTTCTGGGTGGGCTGTGTGTCGGGTTCTGACGGCTCTCCGTCCCTCTTCCTGAGCTAAACCCAAGGGCAGGATGGTCTCGGGCCACAGGACGAGCTCTGAGCAGGGAGCCTGAGCCTCACTGGCCCTCTGCCCTCCCTCCTCTCACAGATACGAGACACGCATCAGGGCATTGGCACGTCTTTCAGTGCAGGGAAGAGAGATGGTGGAACCTGTGCTCTGCAGTCACTTAGCCAGCGTCCAGGTCTGTGAGACACAGCTTCCCCTTGTGTTTTAGGGCAAGACCATGAGATGGCTAGTGAGTAGTGTGAGCAGACTCTGGGCCCAGCGACCGTATGTGAAGGTGTTGGCGGGCTGTGGGTCCATCATATACTTTTACTTATTCTGGAAATATCAAGTGCTCATTCTGGGTCAGGCCTCAGGAACACTGCAACACACAAGACAAACCTCTGGCTCTCACGGAGGAAAGCAGATGATAAACAAATAGGCCAGTGAACATGTTAGGCAGCGAGCAGGGCAGTTGGGCTGGGGTGCGTGTCCGCCAGGCTGGGAGCGATCCTGCGTTTGACTCGAGGAGGAGGCAGAAATTCTGCAGTGTCCGCAGGCTGAGCAGAGCTGAGCCCCTTCTCAGGGCCCTGGGGACGGCTCATGCCCCACCTGACCGCCCTCCTGTGCCCCTGGTGTGTTATTCTATATTTACATCCCTCCACCTGGACCAGCCGCATTGAGAATTCTGAACCTGCCAAGACTTAATTAGAGAACAAGGGGAGTTTAAGAAGAATTTCAGACAGCCAGGATTTGGGACAGTTACCTGCCATGAATCCTTTGTGAAAGGAAGGTATTGAGGATGTAATCTGGGAGGGAATGCTAGACTGCCACCTGGGGTGTGGTTACACGACCAGGAGCCAGCTGATCAGGTACTCCTGGTGAGAAAATGGCACTGAGGTGGGGATCCTTCTAGACACCTGGTAGCTTCAGCTCAGATGAGCCAGAGTTGTGGGGTTTCTTTGTGTGTGTATGTTGTGTGTGGGGGGGTTATTTATTTAATTTTTGGCCAAAAGCAGATGTGACTGACACAAAAATGATTTTAAAAATAATTCTTAAGGAAACAAAGATACAATGTGGAAAACTTTAAGTCATGAAAATTTTAGGCAATTGCAACAAGACAATGGAGGGAAGGGAAAAATGTGTTAAGATTCTTATTTTGCTTGAAGGCGCAGGAAATAATCAACTATGATTAATTCTTGATACCGACCAAAAATTATAGTTTCCAATAGGTTTTTTAAAAAATGTTAGAAGTATGCACAAAACAGGAGACAAGACCCACAAGTTTTGTTTGAAAATATTCCAATGACATGTTCATAATAAAACAAAAACACCCAAATTAAATTACACAGACAGGTTGAAAACGGGGATGAGCAACGATATAAGAGCAAATGTTAAAAAATAAAGCTTAAATTGTTACATGACTATGAAAGATAGGATTCAGGCAAAAAACATTACATGGGACAAAGTGGCATCTTTTCTGTTGGTGAAATTGACACTCCACCAAATATATAAAACTTTAATCACCGACTACGATGGCACTGAAACTTATATAACTCCAAACTGTTAGACAAAAAAAGTGAAGATACAGAGTATAAAATAATATGTTTACATCACGTATATTTCCAGAACATTATACAACCGAGGAAGAATACACCAGGGGCTGTTTATAAAAACTTACCATGTCCTAGGCCATGAAGAAAAGCTCAGAAAACTCCAGAAAGCAGACATCGAAACAGCCACATTCTCTGATGAGAATGCAGCACAACTGGAAATTAGGAAACAAAAGGAAAACAAATACACAGACAAGATCCTATCCACTTGGAATTTTAAGAGCAGTGTCCTGAAACTTTCTTGGAATTAAGAGGGGATAAAGTGACATCCCAGGCCATCTGGAAACAATGAAGCACTACGTATGTGAGGTGTCAAAATGTGGGAGTCTGGAAAACCTTAATTCTCATTATGAACTTATTTCTCGATTGAGACTGTTTAGAATCTCCTCCGTGGCAAACACTTTTTCCCAGTTAGGAAATCAGTGCTGATGGTCAATGGCCCTTCTCTGAAGGTAAAACTCTCGCCCGATGGGAGTTACGGGCAGGAGTGCAGCTTCTAAACAGTGTCCTCACAATTAAACACACAGGCTGTAGAGTTGGGTAGACTGGGGCTGCGTCCAGCTTGACCTCGTACTGGAGAAACGGTTATGGGCAGTATTTCTGCCTCCCTGTTTCCTCGTCTACCAAACGGGACCATATCACGGCCCACTCATCTCCAGTAGGCACTGAAGATTGAAGAAGTAGTGCATGGAGGCCCTTCCACCAGAGAATGGTTTCCAGGAGGAGCGGCCACCCTCTCCTTCAAACTGGGATGCCGGGAACCTCGCTCCTCCTGCTGGATGGAACCGTGTCTGGAACAGGAATTCAAGCCAGCACTGTGGTATGTGTCTGTTGCTTGATTCTTAATCCAGTGCCACCAAAGACTCCCCGTGTCCACACAGCCAAGCCGGCCTGAGAAGATGCCAGCTGAACAAAGCCCCACCCCCACCCCTTCCCTGCTTCCGACTGTTTGTACTTTGATAATTCCCAAAGCCTGTGCAGACTGCCACTATTCAAGAAGTGTCCTGTTAAGCAATAAGAAGTTAGCTGCATGCAGAGAGAGTCATCGTGCGTGCTGGCAACGGCGGTGCTGGTGCAGACGTCACAGTACCTGCCTGGTACTAGAAGCAGGGCTGGCAGCTGCTCCTGCTTGTGCAACCCGGTGCAGCTCTTTGCCAAGTGTTCCAGGCATCCTTTGTGATAGGTGCCGTGACACGTTAATTACCAGTAAGCTTGCTTGGCCACACATCCTTTCCTGGCAGCGCGCGTGTGTGGGGGGGAACCTTTCTGCAAACTGGAAGGCAGCTGGGTGGGTGAATTCTTGTAAAGAGCAACTGTCTGGTGCCAGAGCGAAGCGGTGCTGTAGGCTTCCCACTGTGCAGCTCGGTGGTGCGGAGATAGGCATCTCTCCCTGCCGCCCGCACGGCTGGGAAGTCAAGGCCTGGAGACAAGAGGGTTTTCAAGGAGAAGCAGGAAACCTGCAGAGGGAGAGCAGTGTGAAGTTAATCCTTGGCGGAGGGAACCCCGAGAAGACCCCTCTGCAGGCTAGCTCCTGGCAGCAGGCGGGTCTCTGCACCCCCACCACACACACACACACACACACACACACACACGCACACACATGCACACACATGCCCTCTCCCGCCTCCTCACACCGACCAGGGCTGTCTCACAGAGTGTGAGAGCTTTGCCAGTTGCCTCGTCCAGATAACATGATCAAATGTTGTCCAAGCAGACAGACACTGGGGCAAATCTGGAACATTCAGTGCACGATGTTCCAGTACAGTGGGCATCCGTGAAGGCGGATGATGCAGGGTGCGAGCAGGGCGGCACGGAGGCCGCGGCCTGAGGCAGGCTGCAGATCAGCAGACGGCACAATGGCCTTGTCCTAAGGAGGACGGCCTTGGGCCGCTGTCAGCCAGCGTGGGGTCCACCGTGGGGGGAACGGCCCGTGCAGCTGTCCTGCTCACCGTGCTCCTTGGTGGGGGCACGATGGCAACTGTTCACGTTTCCGTGACACCTAGAGGAACGTGGAGGCCACTACACAGGCCGCTGGACAAGCCCACTGCTCTAAGGGCTGGACATCGGGCTGGATGGCTCGGTGCACATCGGGGGGAGCTGGGTCCTCACCCGTGTCATAGGTGCTGGGAGGTGGCACTCAGCAGAATGTGCTGTGAGCATCCCTGCATCACCAAGTGTAGCACAGTGAGGATTAATGGCCAGAAAGCAAGCGGAGCGACTCCGATAGGTCAGGAAGCCACGTTCCAGGGCGTTTGTGGCTTGTCCAAAGCCCTGTGGTCAGGGGGCGATGGAGCTGGGGTGGAAACGGGTGAGCTTGCCCAGCCCCTGCTCATCACTCACCCATTCTGCCTCTGCCATCCAGACAGCGACTCATTTTACCTTAATCACCTGTTTAAAGACCTTCTCTCCCAAGACAGTCACAGTCTGAGGTCCTGGGTAAGGTTAGCTCTTCAACATATGAATTTAAGGGGCCACAGTTTAGCCCAAGACCTCAAGAGCTTCACGGGTGACCTGATGTTCCATCTCCGAGATGGAACCATCTCTTATTCGGGGTGCCCAAGTCGTCATGACCCCTGGTTGTTTACTGTCCCGTCTGGGAGTTTGGACCCCAGACGTGAGGTCACTGGTGAAGCCTCTCCATTTCTGGAAGGTACATAGGCCTGTCACGGCCCTCGAGACCTCTGGGAGTCAGCGTGGGCGAGATGCATGTTGTCGGGGCACAAAGAATTCAGTCCCATCTTTCCATGTTCTTCTGGCTGGGCTACGAAATGAGCTCATATGAGACAGAGTAGTGGGAGAAAATGACCCCCTTTACTATGTGGACACATCTGGGGTGCATAAGCAGCCGAGGCCTGATGACACAGAGGCAGTACAGGCGTATAACCGTCTGGGTCTAAGGGGGGGACGTGAAAGGGCAGGGAGGCAATGGACACGGAGATGGAAAGGCACATGTTTGGTGAATCAGTGTTTGCTGGGGCGTCTTTAACAATGAGACACAGAGAGGACTCTGGCCCGAGGGGTCTCGGCGGGTCCTCCCTGACTCTCTGACCTTGTTGCTGTTAAACAGGCTTACCTGTGACGGGCGCTCCCTTCTGGACCAGGTCCGCTGTCTAAATTCTCTCAGGCAGGTAGAGAGACGGGCAAAGGATTTTCCTGAGTCTTTTGCTTCTTAAAACCAACCAGCGTAACAGCTCAAAGCAGCATATGTTTCCCTCATAGCCCTGACCGCTCCTCCTGGATTTCTGGCTCTCGTGATGGACGGTGTGGCAAAAGGTAACACAGTAGCTGCACTACCTAGGGCCCCGGCTTAGCTAGCTTTGGGAATGCAGAAAAGGTTCTCTTATCATAGGTACAATTTAAAAAAAAATACACAACCAAACAAAAATACCCTTGCAATTAGAGAAAGCACAATGCAACCTATAATTGTATCAATTTCACATGATGGGAATTCTAGTGTCCTCGTTTAACATGTTTTACTCACCACATCTGGTTACTGATGCTTGATTCCTTCGTTGGTCACGTATGGGACGTCTTGGTGGCCTTGTGCCTGTTTTCAGTTTTTGATACTTTCTAGAACTCCCTGTATGAGCTGGATCTTGCAGTAGCCAAGAAAACCGTCCTAGCTTCCCCCAGGCAAACTGCCAGCCCTCGCCCCTCTCCCACTCGCTTCACTCGATGGCTGGAGCTCACTTCCTGACGTTACTTCCTCCCTCTTGCTCCTCTCTGAGCCATCAACCACTCTGTAGACAGAGTGATGTTTCTATGTTACTCCTCCTGACACACTCTCCAGTGACGGCTGATGGACTCCGGGATGACGTCCACGCTGCAGCTTAGAAAGCTCCAGAACCTTCCACTGTTTTCCTCAGAAATGTCCACCTCGCTCCATTTTGCTCTAGCTTTACTGCACCCTTTCTCTTGGTCTAGAACCCATGGCTAACTCCTCATTCTTTGGTCATCAACTCAGGTGTCACCTCCAAGAAGCTTCTTGACACCCCTAGCTGGGGTTTGGGACCTATATTCTGCGTGTCCACAGCACCCTGCACTTGTTGTGACATGCCCCTTCACTTGTCTGCACCCCCTCCCTGCCCCACAAACAGAGATCTCCTTTTGGGAGGGGCCGGGCCCTGCTCTCACTGGTTCTCCAGCACAGAGCCCAGTGGCCTCCAGAATTTAAGGAGGGGGACATACAGCCCTACTGATGCCCATTCATGTCTAAGTTTGCTCAAGACCTGTGCTCCTCTCTCTTCATTCTGGAAATCTCCTAAGAGTTCCAGAGCTGATGTATTGGCCACATGGCCATGGAATTACTAACTGGAAATTCTTGGTACCTAACCCATACGGCCGGCACCTTCCAGCTTGTGCCATGTTTGGGTCCCTGGAAATTCCACATTGCTAGTGAATCACCCTTTGCGGTTATTCCATAATTCCTCAATAGGGTCTAATTTCTTAAACATTTTTTTCCCCTGGGAGTTGGCACATTTCAGGACCGTAAGAGACGGGAATAAAGTTGCTTGCTAAATCCTAATGATGAAAATATGAGGCTGACTTTTTATCCTTGCAATCAGACAAGCTCATTCATTACAAGGGAAGCTTGGAACAGCTTCGGGCTTCTTGGCCACGTGCATGATTTGGGAAGGGAATTTAACGAATGATTAACTTTTGGTAAATGAGAGCAGTGGATGTACATTTCCTCTGTCATAATAATAAGCAGAAATGGGGAACTGCAAACCTGCCATCGGTGCAGAGAAGATTATATCCTCTGTCACCTGGAAGAACGACCGAGTCCCACAGAATCCAGATGGTCAGTGGAGGTGTCCACTCCCAGTCATCTGTGTTTTCAGACACCGCTGTTGTGCTGAGGGACTGAGCTTTTGTCTCCTTTGCGTTTTCCTCATCAGGCACTTGCATATTCCGTTCGCCCTTCCAGAACGTTTTCTGTCTTTCCCACCTCACCGTCTTTACCCTGGGAGGCTGGCCATTGTGGATTGCACCGAGCTCCCTGCCCTGTGAGTTCTGGCTGGGTGTGGACCATGGGAAGCACTGGAAGAGACAACAGGGCAGAAGAGAGAGTTTGGGGTATTTATTGTCTGTGCCAGGCCACAGTTTGGCAGTAGCTGTACTTCTCTCTCCGAGGTCACATCTTCTGTCCTCCGCCACCTCGAGAACCCGTGCCAGTTTGCGGTATCTGTTCTTGGCCTTGCCCGTCCCGACTGAGGACTGGGTAAGACCCTCCCCATGCTGGCCCTGGCCTTGCCACTGTCCTTGATGCCTGCCCACCCTGGTATTAAGTTTTCCTCAAATCATCCATCTCTGTGGGGCTTTTTCTTGGACTCCGGCTGACACAAGCAACAGCGAGATCTTTCTGCCTGAAACACACAATTCCAGAATACCGGGTGTCTAGAGATCACTAAGTCCAAATCCTTCACTTTACAGACCAAAGCTCATGGAGCAGAGGTGACTGGCCCCCGCCCCCACCCCCTGTAGTTCAGACTAGGACTTATAGCTCTTGTCTTTTCAGACCAGTGTTCTCAACTCGGTGCCAAAGCCTGAATCAAATGACTGAGCTTCCTTGTAATAACGGTTATCGTCAGGACTCATTAGTGGGCCTCTACTGGGCGCCTCCTTCATGCAGGCTCCCTGCTAAGTGCACGTGTGTCTTCTTCAGCACCCACGACCTTATGATGTCCTCGCTGCACTTTTGCTCAGGTTGTATGTGAGGAAATTCAGAGGCTAAATCGCTGTCCTGGTCACGTGGCCTGGGCACTGTGTGACGGCCAGGGTCACAGCTGGTCTGACTCCAGTGTCATGTTCAAACCACCCTGTCACATGCCTCTTGCCAGTACCTGTCCTGTGGGCCGAACCTGAAACCAGAGCGATGATTGAAATGCGGGTGTGGAGTTCCCACCGTTCCCACCAGTTGGCAGTTCCCAGAGCTGAGACAGACATCCTGATGGGACACGTCCTCAGAAAGGTCGCCCCTCTCAGGCAGGAGCCCACGGGAACCAGGGCCATGGGCTGACAGCGCAGCTGCTATGGGGAAGATGGAGATGCCCGGGCGTCGGAGGCAAGCTGGAGTCGAGTCAGAACTGAGTCTCAAAGTCACGGGGACCAGAGACAGGGGAGCCACGGCACTTGGACACTATTTAACGGAGAGCCGTGCCCCTCACCCAGGCAGGCTTGGACTCACACACAGTGAGTCCATGCCTATGTTTTAAATGATCAAATTAGCACTTGCTTAATAAAGAAAACCTGGTGAAAGCGAGGAAATGGAGAAGAGAAAATAAATAAACCCTCCCAGCTTGGGAATGTGACCACTTTCCCCTTGAGAGCCGGTGGTCTGGGGAATCTATGTCAGGAAAGACTTTCCAGATGTGGTGTTTGACAAGGAGCCCACCCGGAACCCTCTGCCGCATCCCCTCGTGGCCCCACATCTGGTTCTGCTGCCTGGGGACCTCAGAGCAGTGGGACAGCCCCAGCCCTGCAGCCTACTGGGCCTCACGCAGACTCGCGCCAGCTGGGTCACCTTGGGAAGTCATGTCTTCTGAACTTCACTTTCCTCCTCTGTAAGAGGAGCTTATAAGCATTGCCCGACGGCTCTTAACGCCAGCTGCTTCTCTACTGGGGAGCAAGTGGGCATACTGGGCTTCTCTCCCCGCTCCCCAGGGCACCCCTGTCATCTCCTATCAGACAGAGCTCAGGTGGCAGGGGACTCAGAGCCGCCATGTCTGGGAGAGCAGAGCCAGAATTCCTCGTCAGGGAAGCTGAGCCCTGGGGGACTGGTGGAGCCCGGGAACCCTTAGAAGACGCCTCCGAGTCAGCTTCCCGCTCTGTCCCCTAACGAGACTTTCTGCATGAACCCTCCTGGTGTTTTGCCCTGGGGACCAGGAAATGTTCAGAGTAGGTCACATAGTTGCTCACCAGGAAATCGCATGGGCCCTTGCTGGTTTCTAAGTCTTTATTTATTAGCAGTGGGGACCTCACTGCTTACAAGGCCACCCAAAAAAGTAGGGAGGATGAGATCAGCCACAGGACCCACACTGTTGGCTGGGTGCTGAAGTGACACCAGGTCACAGCACAGGGCTGCAGCTGGGTCGAGCGGGGTCCCTGGCGAGAGAGTTCTGACAGCAGAGCCCCCGTGTCCCCACACCCAGACCTGTCCACCGCAGGCCCGCAGACACTGTACGTGGTATGCCTTACTAATTAGGGGACCTTTCCCAGCCCTGGAGCCCAGGGAGGAGGAGGGCACATTTCCTGTCTACGACGACACTAAAAATGCTTCATGTCTCAGTCTCCTGACACAGGATCATTTCCTCTTGGCTTTATGTCGTCTGCTGCAGTGCAATCGGGGGAGAGCCAGATTTGGGGGTCACCACGGTGAGCGTCAACCCAGATTTTCCCACAATAGCCATAAATATTTGTTGATTAAAAAAAAAATTTATCCTTTCTATTTTGGGGACAGGGTCTCCTAATAAACTATGGTCTGAAGTCATAAAATTGACACCATGGCTACAATTTCAGTGTTTTTATTTGTGGCACAAAAAGGCAACTAGTAGAGACAGCGTGGCTTTGGGGTGATTGGCTGGGTGCTCTTACCACCCCGGGGGAGGTGGATGACGTCAATCAGACATTGCAGAGCCAGGTTTCCACACCACTGGCGTCCGGGTCGGAAGTGGTCCCAGGCATTCAGCTGATCCCGGCCTATCTGTCGTATCCTTAAGATAGAGATTTTATTTCATGAACTCTTCTTGATGTCTGTTAACCTCTTAAAGAGCTGTTTTTCCATATAACAGTATGTTTTAGGGAGAGATGTGAAAAAGCACGGCCGCAGTCACCCTTTATTATAAATACTGGTGACCGTGTGCCGTGTGCTACACGAAGACTGCCGTAGGGTACACGGGAAGCCACTGATCTGTTGGGCAAGTGTCCAGACTTTTTTCTCAAATCATGAAATTTTAGCACAATCTTGGGTCCACCTCAGGGACATGCAGACACCAGCACCCCGGCTCCTGGCCCCATGCAGGGTTTCCAAGGCGCCCAGGGAGGTCACCAGGCTCCATACACAGCCCTCCCGAGGGAGGTCCAGTCTACTTCACAGCCCGCGGAGGACAACTGTCCAGGTGGGCACTGACCGTGCACGCACTGCCGTCCTGATCTCAGCCCCACTGCCTCTGCAGAACTCAGCGCTCCCCCGTCCACAGAGCATGTGTGATTGTTTTCTGGGTGTCACCGTGGAGTTTTACACCTCAGCTGCTCCGATCACGGTGTGCCCCCTCCAAGAGGTTGGTCTCCCAAATTGTTGAGGAATAAGAACTAGCAGTTTAATTACTCTACAACATCACCGTTGAAAAGCCTTGACTCTTTTTCTTACTACCCACATAGGATGTTACATTCAGCTTGTTTCACTTGGTTTACATCTTTTTCCCTAGAACTCAAAAGATGTTAAACAACTAGATGGTTTTGAGCATCGACATGTGGTTAAAAACAACAACAATAACAAAAAACTCTCGAAGGTCCAAACATTGGTCTAAGGCATAATTCTTTGCACTTCACCCATCGGTATAATTAAGTGTCGTGCTGGGCTCCAGCCTTTTATCCCCATCAACCTGCCAACAGAGTCATTTATTGGCAACTTTAAATATTCAGAGGCAAGATACATTTCCTTGGCACACAGCCACGCGGCAGAGCGGTGCTCCCCTCCCTTGAGCCATTACACAGGACGGAAATCAACGACGAGGTCTGGCCGGCAGACAAGGAAGCACAGCGAATCCTGAGGCCCTCGCTTGGGGCGTGCTCCCGCGGTGACTGTGGGCGTCTGACAGGTGGGTCTCGGCCGCGCTCTGGTCTTACTGTGCGGTCACACAAGCAGGGGCACCTGCAGCGAAGAAAGAGCCCCAGTGACTCAGGGTCCCGTCAGGGAGCCACGGCGCAGGTGTCCGTGCTAAGAACCTACCGGCAGACCCACCCTTGCCACTTCACTCTCCCGACATGCCGACGTTTTACACTGGTCCCCATTCAACTCGTAGCTCCAAAGAGAAAACTCAGAGACACACACATGCTTAAAGGCTGTCGAGGCCTCTCTGTTGCTCAGGAGAGAAAGCATGGAGCCCTTGGGGCGTGCACCATGCAGCTGTAGAAGCCACCATGCTCGCAGGGCCGGTAGGCGCCCGTCAGGTGCCCCGACGTCAGCCCCGACTCCTACTTGCCCGGGGTCCTTCCCTCCCGAGCTAGCCTCTAGCTGTGCCGCTTCTCTGTCTGCTGGGCCACGACTCGTCCTTCTTCAAGAACAAGCATTCATTCGTACAGCCCGGAACGGCTCTCCTGTTCCATGTCCGCAGCCAGCCAATCAGACCACAGCCACTCGGCCATGCTCTCGGTCACCCCAGCCTGCCTGCCACGCTGTCCCAACAGCCTTGTCCCCGCACCGCTGGTGTGGGGCTCGTGGGGGCCACGCCAGACTCACCACTACACCCCGGTGTATAAGGTACGGGCTGCTGAGTATCTGTGGCAGGAACGACCTCACATGTGACTATTCCAAGGGGACGCGAAAGCTCAGTCTTCCCCTGACTCCTGCCCCACACCTTCTGCAATAGCTCAACTGCGGGCAATCTGATGTGCGGAATTTTGAGGGACTATTTCTGTGCCTCTAAGGGGGATGGTGAACAGCATCTTTTAAAAAAGGGACAGATTTGTGTGGAGCTGTGTGGAAGAAGGTGGGCATTCTCATGGCACTCAACGTGTTCTAACATGAATGGTGTCATGCCCAGGCCTCCCGTCCTGCTTCTCAGTGTGTCATCACAGCGAATGTCCATGGACACAAAGAGATTTCTTTAAAAACTAACAAGCACTACCCAGATATTTTGTGTGCTCACTCCATGCACGGCACCGTTTCCAGCAACGGACAAGTCTCATCTCATTAACACCTCAGCTCAACCAAATAAATGGTGTGCTAGTGTGTTGTTCTCATTGTGGGTATTGCCTCCAATGTAAGGATGAGAAAACACAGGTTCAGAGAGGGTGACTTGCAGCTGCTCAAATACTCGCAAGTCGCACCCCAGCAGGCTCACAGGAGCAGAACGTGGTCCCAGACGGCTGACCCTCACGGCCCAACCTGCCTTTTGTCTTGACGAGCACACCAGACCCCAGCCTCCCAGCTCCATCAGCCTCCTCCACACCCAGCTGAGAAACGAACGCAGGACGAGAAGGGGTGTTGAGGGACGTGGCCCAACCCTGAACCTGCTGAGTTTCGGCTGTGGCATACACACGATGACCGGATACACACGGAACAGACCGTGCTTCTGTTCCGAAGCACGGGAGACAGAATTGGGGGCGGCGGAGTCTGGATGGCGATGGGGCTGCCCCAGGGAGAGGGAGCAGATTTGGGAGAAAGAAGGTCATAGGCCTAGGGCCTGGGGCCAAGTGCCGACGTGGGCAGAGGAAGAGGTATCCCAGGGGGGCTCCGAACATGCAGCCAGAGGCAAGGGACAACCTGCGAGGGGGCTACAACAGCCGCCAACATGGCTAAGAGACCCGGAGGGGCCCCCGAAGGTGGGAAACACAGATGAGCTTATTTTTAAAGAGTATGTAAGTTACATTTTCAAATAGGCTCCATGCATTTTTCTTTAAACTCCAGACACCTTAGAGGTTCAAGTGCCATAATATACACTGAGCACATTTGTGCGAAGCCAGCAGAAACGTCCAAGGCCCACATCTTGCAGACAAGTGCCATCTGCCCTCTGAGCAGGCTTCTTAGAAAAAAGCAGCCGGCCCTGCTGCCTGAACTACACGGGTGCCCTGTGCCACAGGTCCACTCCACACCAACAAGGACGGCAAGCCACTAGAAAATGAAGTCAGGGACACTCCTCCAGGAGAAGAAATCATTGGTTCCAAGGGAGGCCAGCTTGGCCCAGCCACACCCGTGTGTCCCCGACAGCAGCTGACCTGGGGCTGCTGGGAAATGCTGCCACATTTCCTTCAGCAGGTTTTGCGTGATTCTGAGATGCAGAGTGTGAGTGGGGAGAAGTTCCGGGCCACTGGGCACAGCAGTGACACTGTCCGGTGGTCAGCCCTGAGGTACCCGTCAACATGCATCTGAGTAGAGCACTGAGTAGAACATGGTCTCCTCTGTCACACCCCTCCTGGTCACTCAGACCCGGCCTGTAGTCCAAGGGCATCTTGTAAACTGTTCAGACATGAAAAGCTCAGATGTGCCATGTAAATATTTACTGCCCCGGCCTTTCCAGGATGGAGAAGGCAGGTCACAACACTCAGAATAATCCAACAAACAATCAAAACGTGGGCTTTCAAATGCCACTTGTGGTAGCTGAACGAAAGCTGAGATTGTGACAAACAGCCGCCTGGCCTTGGGCCCCAGCCAGAACTTTATGGCCACAAGGACCTTTCCCAGACACGCCCAGCTCTCGTGCTGCCCGCCTGGCATGCAGCTGCACACACTCCCTTCTGCGTCATCACCAAATGCCCAGCTGGCCCTTCTCTCTCTGCCCACCCCACTCTCCCAGCTTTTCTCCCCACTTTCTTTCTCAAAGCATAGCTTCCTCTGTTCCGTTTTTTTTTCTTTTTCTTTTTTTTTTTTCATTCTTTCTGGAAGGCACAGGAGAGCACTCTCAGAGAGAGTACTCCTGGGGTTTAAACTGGAAGTGGTCAGGCACTTCCCAGCTGTGTGGCCTTAGGCAAGCTGCTGACCTCTCTGGGCCCCTCTTCTGACGACTCCTGCAAGGTGGAGAGGGCGGTATCTATTTTGAAAAGATCCAAAGTCCGTCAGCGAGGACTGTATGTCAGAGACGAGCGAGGTGACTGTATGTCAGAGACGAGCACAGTGTGTGGCCACAGGCTTTCCATACTGCACTCAGTGTTACTCAGAAGACACCGAAAGCTCCACTGGCAAACCTGCGTGTAGAGCCATTTGGGAAATACTTGAAAACTGAGGTTTACAGGCTCAAAGCCACAGAAAGTCCGAGTCCGGATCTAGACGTCCCGTGCATTTTACTTTGAGAAAAACCCTATTTGAGAAACTAAGAAACATCCTCGGGGGTCAGTGGGGCTATGAGGGCTGATGCCTGCCCACGTCGCTTGGACGCTGCGAGGACGGCTTTTGAAAGATGGGCACTTTCAGCCCGAGATTGGGACGCATCTGGAGGAGAGCGTGTCTCGAGGCTGAACGTACAGATGTGTGTCCAGCAGAAGTCACGCTCTCTCACTTCCAGGACCCTTCTTAGCCATTCACCCCAATTTCTTCACTCTCCCTCATTTTACGTAATATAACTATATAAGTTCATCAACACGTACATTCCATAGAAATAACAAAAAAACAAAAACGAAACCCAGAAGCCCTCCATAATTTTTAGCTGCCCCCCCGCCGGAGGGGGAGTGTGAAGCCTGCCCCTGCCCAGTGCCATTTGGTTAAGGACACTCCCTCTCTCCAGCGTCCCGAGGTGGGGGTGGGGCTGTGCGCTGGGTGATAATGGCCAGCGTCCTAGCTAAGTGACGTCTTGGGTCCTACCGAGGGGCGCATGCAGCCCCACCTCAGAGTCACACGGGACACGCTCTGGGGGCCCGAGGGCCGCGGCAGGGGCCCTGTGGGAGCTGTGGTCAGTGGGCATGCAGGCCGTTCCCGCGCAGGAAGCCCCTCTGGGCACCTGTGGCTACGTTGGGTACTGCCCCTGGGGGCCATGCTGCCCGAGGAGGGAGGGCCTCTTCCCTGTCCTCTGCTGCCACTGGCTCCTGAGGGGAACAGGACTGCAAGCTGCCTTTTATTCTGAGCAGTGCTGCCAGCCCTACGTGAACCTGGCCCCCCGTCCTGGGGCCCCCGCCCTCTTCGGAGCACACAGCAGGGGTCATCTACTTCCAGGTCCTGTCTGTACCCACACTGACCAGTCTGAGTCCCAGTTACCTGTGCACTTTGTATGGAAAACGAGGACCCTTAGCAGTGAGCCCTCCTGCACATGTGGCCACGCACTTAGGATCTGGGAACAATGTCTCCGAGGAGAAGGCCCATTGCTCGCCTCCTGCACTAGCAAAACCCCCCAGACCCACTGCAAGTTACGGACTCGGTCTGGCGTGGAAACAGCTCTCAGTAGCCAAGTACCCCTTTCACTTGGGAATGCCATTGTGGGGGCCACAAATTCTATGGCTGTCAGGGACCCAGGCAGGTCAGCAGCCCAGCAGAATCCACGCAGAGTGTGTGTGTTTTGCCTCACAGACTTCAAACCCAGTCGTTTTCAAACACGATGCCGGGCGGGGGGGGGAATGAAAGAAAGAAATTATACTCTCACCCCGAGTGTGACATGCTCTGCAGGACACATCACAGGGTCCTGCCCAGCCTGTCCCTGGACCCGTCAGAGGAGGTGGTGACGTGTGCCCAGGGGCCAGCAGGGAGGTGACCCCCCACGACCCCAGGAGCTAGTCTAGGCTGACCTCCCCACCGGCGGAGGGAGTACAGGGGCCGCTCTGCTCAGTGTGGCCCAGGACGCACTGCTGCCGCCCTCCTGCCCGGCCGCTGGCTCGTGCCTGTGGTCCCACCGGTAGGTGCATGGCCCTCCTGCACCTCCCTGTCACCCCACACAGAGGCTCACACGCAGCCCCTCATCCGTTACCTTTCTCAACCGGGCGGCCCCGGTGCCTGAGCGGATGGCGTCCATCAAAGCCTGCCTGGCGTCCACCGGGTTGTCGAGGGGGCCTGAGCTGGACCTGGACACTGTCCTGGATGGGGAGAGAGCCGGGGCAGCCGGAGGGGCTGGGGGCGGCGGGGCGGGTGGGGGCTGACCGCCGAGCTCGTCTGGCCCTGTGGGTCCCGGCCCATTTGCAGACCTCGCAGCATTCCGGAAGCTCCGCAGCTCCTCAGAGGCAGAGGACGTCACCTAGCAAAGACACGGTTAAACGACAATACCTGAGGGCCTTTCCGCGGGCAGTGCATGGCTGCCTTGCCCCACAGCCAGCCCGGAGGGGTGTCTGCTCGCGACGCCGAGCTCCTCCAGTGCCAGTGACTGGCGGCAGGGAGCAAGGTGGCACTCGTGCCTTACTGAGCTCCCTGCATCCTGCTTGTGTTGGCACGTGACCGGCCGGAGGGCCGCCACACCAGCACAAGTGACTGTTCGGAGGACCCACACGCCATGCCCTGCATGTGCCCGTCACACTCGCTGTTGCTGGGATCCTGGGTGTGGGAGCGATGACACCCTCTCACCCTAAACTCGAGTCCCCGTTGGCTCCTAAGGGCA
The DNA here is from genome assembly GCF_964194185.1 of Rhinolophus hipposideros. Taxonomy (NCBI): domain Eukaryota; kingdom Metazoa; phylum Chordata; class Mammalia; order Chiroptera; family Rhinolophidae; genus Rhinolophus; species Rhinolophus hipposideros. Next base: position 2,657,207 of record NC_138064.1, read on the forward strand.
GGTCAGGTCAGTACCAGGTGTTACTTCGGGGGCGATCTAAGCCCTGAAGCCATGCTGGGCACCCCGGGAACTTACTCAGTGCTGGGCAGGCAGGTGGAAAAGGGAGGGGAGCCTCTGGGCGCCCTGCCCTGTCCTGTGCAGTGGCCAGTGTGAGTGGCGGCTGGGTGGGCCGTTCCCGTGATGGCCCCCCTCAGCTCACACCGGCCTGCCTTCTGCAGCCCCCACGGGGCCCGGGAAGCCGTGTGGGCCTCTCGCCTTACCTTCCGCAGGCTGCTGGCACCGCGATGCCCTCGGATGGCCGCCAGCAGGGCCGAATGCTCGCTTTCCGTGTCCGTGTAGGATGGCTTCTTCAGCCCTCCCTCTGAGCTGGGCTCTGCAGTCTAGGGCATGAACAGTGTCAGCACACGTCACTCAGGAGATGGAGAAATGCCAGGTGGGAGGCAGCACAAAGGAAAAGCAATGCCCAGCAGCTGAGTCCTGTGGGATCGATCCTATTGTCCCTGTCTGTCAGCGGGCAGGACGCTTTCCCACAGGACACACCCAACTGAGAGGCTGCAGTGATCAACGTGACATCATAACCACAGGTTACGTATTTGGGGGAGCCTCGGGCAACGCCGCGGATGTCCTGGCTTTCCAGAGCTGATATGTGCTGGTAAGTCCTGCAGGCCTGGACGGGAAGCCCGGGTCCCCACTGGCTGGCAGTGTGACCTGGGCCCGTGTTTCCTCCCCTGCAAGATGCAGGAAGCAGATCCAGTCATCACACGGACTCACCAGACTCCCCGGCTCGTCAGTCTTAATGGCGCCCATTGGGAGCGATATTCCTGTCATAACACCTCGTCTGGTTTTGGAGGGACAATCTTATGTGGTGTAGCAATTCAATGAGATATTTGCAATGTGTCAAATGCTTAGATAAGGGGAAGGGGTGCCCTAAACAGTTCCTATTGTGACTAAAGGACGTCGGGCAGGAGTGGCCTGGCCGGAGTGTCCACCTGCTCCCTCCACTGTTCAAGGGCCGGCGTGGACGACACACCCACCGCTCCACCCTCCGGACTATATACTGGGACATCTTTGCCTGGGGTAGGCAGGGCCTGAAGGCAGACAGGACAGGCCCACACCCAGTGGCTTTCTGTCCTAGGGTTCTGCTCAGATACTCCGTGGGCAGTGAGGCAGAAATCTGGTGAAAACGAGCCCGTGCGGCCCCCCTGCGTGTCCTTGCCGTCCCCTCCCCCAGTGCCAGCTGAGGACCAGGCCCGAGCACGGAGGCGACAGGCACCCTGCAACAGGTGCCTGCGTGGCGCTCACCTTGCGCAGCCGGTCCTTGCCCCCCGCCGAGTGGATGGCCTCCATGAGGGCACTGTGCAGGGACGTGTCTTTGGGTGCCGGCCTCTGGACAACAGGTCTGAACTTCTTCTTTGGCCCGAAGATGCTGGGTGGCGATGGACCGTCGGCCTCATGTATATCCGTGCACAACACACTGGGCTTCTCCTCCTGCTCGGGGACGGCGTGGCTGTTCATGCCGGACGCTCTCGGAGAGGCAGGGGGCTCGCTGTGGATGGGGACCCACCTGGAGCCATTCACCAGGGCCCTGTCAGGAGCCTGGTCCGCTCCCGCGCGAGGAGGTGGGGGGCTGGTGCTGGCCGGCCTGCACGTGGGGTCAGGTGCTGAGCTGGTCCTGTGGTGACTGGTGCTTTGCTTCCCACCGAAACCAGAGCTCTGCCCCACGGAAACATGATCCCTGTGGGAAGCTGTGCCTACTGGGACGCAGGGACTTCTGTGGGTGCCAGCAGGGCAGTCCTGAGTGGACAGCTTTCCATGGGGGCTGCTGACCTGCCCTCTGGGATGGGCTCCTACTGCTGGTTCTTCCCCGTTGGTGCTGGGAAGGTGACCACACGGCGACTTTGCCTCGTCTTTACCTAAGCATGACTCTGGGCCGGGGCTGGGGGTGGCACCAGCTTTCGCAGCGGGAGGCCACCCGGGGAGCTCTGGCGCTCTGCCTGCATGGGTCTTCCCAGCATTGCCATGCTTCCTCGCCACGTCGGCGTGGGCTCTAGGGGGCCCTATCCGCTTGGCAATGGCAGAGGCCACATACTGACTGGATGTTCTCCTCTGAGGCTTCAGAAACAGGACGTGTGCGGCACTAGCTGCTGGCACTTTCGTGGGAGACGTGGCTGCCGTGGGCGGCCGGCTCTCGCCTGCCCCGAGATGTCTCCCATCGTCCTGCTGGGGGGACTGCTGCTGGGGCGATGTCACTTTGGGGTCCAGGAAGGTGGGCTCTGCTCCGAGCCTGCTTTCGGGACGCTGCGGTTTGGCTGGCGTGGCGGGCGTGGGGGTGGCCGGTCTCTTGGCCGAGCCCTCTGTGTGCCAGCCAGAGTGCTTTTCCACAGAGTGGGACCTCGGCGATTCTCTGACTTTTCCAATGGGCTGCGTCTCTTTTTCAAGAGCAGAGGACGACAGGGCGATGGTCCTGCCCCCATTCACGTGGGGGCTCACCAGATTCCCCAGCTCGTCAATCTTAATGGCGCCCGTTGAGAGCGATACTCCCCTGTCGTAACACCTCATCTCTGATTTCGGAGGGACAATTTTGTACGTTGTGAGGCCATGTTTAAGTCCGAAACTTCCCCCTGGGTATTGGCCTCGCTGACACCACGAGAGTGGTGCCGAGACGTGCTTAGTGTCGCCTCCCTTCTCCTCCAGGGGCGGAGAAGCTGCTCTCCTGACGGCCTGTGCCATCCCACCAGGAGCAGAGCCACGTTCCTTGTCTCGGGCCTGTGCATTCAGGTCCCGTGTGTGCAGCTCCGAGGCAGCCGTCACCCTCGGCTCCATCCCCCCTGGGCCCCCTTCTTTACGGGTGTTGCATGAGGCGGCCATGGCTTCTCTCCCAGTGTTCCGGGCAGGGGCGGCTGAGGCCAGCGCTTCCGCCCGCTTCCTTCCATGCTGCTGGCTGGGCCCAGGCTGGGCGGGCGGCAGGCAGGACAGCCTGCTGGCTGCGCGGCCCCTGTCAAAGGAGCCAGCGTTGTTGTTTTTGTTGGAAAACAATGCCGACTCCACAGGGTCATCCAAAACCTCCCCTATGAATGTCACTGGGATCACGTCCGCGTCACTCTCGGGGATGACAGCACCTTGCATGTAGGGACGAGACACCCCATTGATGGAGCCGGTGAGAGAGCTGGTGTCACTTTCGTAACTCTCTTCCATTTCTGCAAAGAAGTGCAAACACGAGTCACAGATGTGCACAGACGGGCATGGTGCAGATTCCTGGACTCCGAGGCCCACTGCTCAAGATGATCATGTCAGACTGAGGTCACTTTTGTGTAACTTATTTGTGTTCACTTTAAAGTCTCATTTCCGTTTCTAAGCTACATGTCCCTGGGCCGGAGGCACGGTTTCCTTATTCAGCACAGGAGCCGCTGGCGTGTCCCCGATGTCTCAAGATGAAGGGAGAAGACACATTTTGCCAACGTCCTCCCCTCAAAAATAGATCCCTAAACTCAAGCCCTCTGGAAACATGTGTCCTTGTACAGAACACAGGGGTGGATTTGGAGTTTGCCCTCCTCTTGCTCTTTACCACAAGCCTATCTGCACCAGCTCCGGCCTTACGGTGTCACGGCCCAGACGCACCCGCAGACAAGCAGGCGTGAGGCGCTGCGTTACAAAAGGCCCCATCTAGTGTGTGCCCTGATTCTCCTGAGAGACGCAAAGGCTAGACATGTTCCTAGAGAAACCTGTGTGTCTGTGTGTCACCAGGGTTTCCCTAATTCACCTGGGTCCTGCACAACTGGTTTCCCTCTTCCTCATCCCTGTGCAAGACTTGCTGAGGTGACATCAGCATTACCCAGAGCAGGTTGCAGGCAGCTGTGCAGACTTTGCACGGCGCTGCTCAGCCACCTGAGCAGAAGCCCTGTGCGGAGCTGTGCTCACCTGCACGCTTGCCCGCACCCAGGCTTTCCGCAAACGGAGTTGCTCTCCCTCCTGCACACCCGTGTGGGGTGGTTACACATGGTGTGTCACTGCCACACAGGAGGACGTCCGAGAGTGGGAGGGTAGTTCTTACCTTCCAGATCGCCGTCCAGCTCCGCCAGGGTTTGCTGGAACTGTCCAGTGGAGGCTGCTGCGGCTTTCTCAGTTCTAGGGAAGACCAAAGAGAAGGCAAGAGCATTCATTCACTCCTCTTATTACTTACTTAATTTATTCCTTTCCAGAAATATCTGAGGACGGTACAAATCGCATTCACATTCATAGTGTTCTACACTCACTGGACCAACGTCATCCTTGGAGCTACTGAGACGCAGATGGTGTATGTGGGGTGTGTGTGTGTGTGTGTGTGTGTGTGTGTGTGTGGTGTGGACCCAAAGGGCTAGCAGCTCTGCACCCACACCGGCCCTGGGCACCCGCAGCCCGAGGGCTAAGCTGTACCCTGCAGCAGCAGCCTTCGCACGGATGAGTGGACGAGCCAACAAGACTTGCTTGCTTATCTGTACTGTATTCGCCTGCACCTGGCTCCTACCTCAGACAGTAATAAGGAGGGAGGCCATCTGGATGCCAAGTTTGCAAACCCCGGTTGCCAGGGACTGGGCTCTCAGCCCCCAGCCCCGCACAGCCAGCTCATTTGTAAGCCCTGGGGGAGGTTCTGTCAGGTCCCGGGGGCTCTGGTGATGGAAGCTACACGGTCCGGCACAGAGGTGTCGCCAGGCTGTGCTCACCCCAGCAGGGCAACATACTGCGGTATGTCCCTTTTCCCTGCTTTCACTTTAGCTTAATTCACACCCTGGGCAGGTGATGGAGGGGACAGGGCTTGGAGGGCCTGAGTACCTCACCCGCGGAGCTGTGCTTCCTGGGTCTTTAATAGGAAATAGAAAAACGATGACGATGGTAGCAAAAGTGGTAACAGCAGTGACAGAAATACAGCTCCCTCTCCTGGCCGTCCTCAGGGGCGTCTTCTGAGACCTGACAGGAGGTAGCGCCTCACAGCCAAGCGCCCCGCACGCCTCTGTGTCACGGCGTGTTCCAGGCCTGGAACTGAGCTCTTCTGCACAGACGACCTTGTTCTCTTTCTCATTAGCAATTTGTAAGGCAGACAGTGTTGTGACTGCCTTATTACAGATAGAAGACTGTGTCAGGAGACCAACAGACCTGTCCAAGGCCACAAGGGCTCTGAAGTGTAGGGGAGGACCAACCATGTTGGGTGTCCGGGGCCATCCTGCCACCCGCGCGTCCAGGAAGGTGTCAGCCCGCCTGCTCGTGAGAGTCAATCCTGCTTTATTTGCATCATTGGGTGAGACAAGAGCATCCATGGGACGACTGCTGCCACAGCAATTTGAAAATGGCCTTTACAAGGGCACATGTGTCTACCTGTTCATCATCAGAGAACAGGCAACTGTCTGCCTTACGAACCCCGTCGGTCTCTCCGCCGATGGTTAACACTGAGGCCCTGTTTCCATCACTGTGAACTGGGCCCAGATAATAATGCATGCAATACGCCTGGAACCATCCTCACATAGCAAAGTCTGTACTCTGATAAACGAGTCTTTCTTAATGGCTGACTGACTGTGTCCTTTTCGGAGCCAGGAAGTGGCTCCCAGATTAGTGTCAGCTGATGTCCTCTGAGCAGCCAGGCGAAGAGTTTGGCTGTGGACCGATAACTAAGGACGCCGGGAAGCAGACCGTCTTTCCCACTGCGCTCGCCTTGGGCTAAGTATTTCAATGCGTTTTACTGAAGTTGTGTTTTTCTCCTTCATGGAATGTGACTGCTTAAGTAAATTTACTTGAATATCTACTAAAGTACATGGCAGAGAAAAATGGACAGTGCTGTACACCAAACAGTATTTGAAATGGGAAACCGAGCACTTTTAAAATGTGTGTTCCTGGTTTAGGATGCTTACAGCCCAGCTAATATCACAGACTTCTGTCTATACTTTCACTTCAGAGGATTTGCCTTGACTTCAAAGTATGCACAATCACACTATGAGAACAGAGTAACATCAATAAGAACGAAAAACAAATTTAAGGTACAAGTCCACGGATGGTATCATTTTATGAACGTTAAACGAGAGAAAAAAAGTCATTGCAGGCTGACGAAAATGCAGTGATTCTGAGACGCACTATTGCTCCTGGCTTTCACTGGAAAGTGATGTGGAAACAGACATCAAGGGACAAAGACGAAGCTGTACCTTTGTGAGAACTTGGGTCATCAGACTCTCTGTTGATAACTCCCCTTAAGGAAAGAATCTCAGGGAAGGAAAGGCAGACACACAACAATGTTCACTGTGTTGGTGAGAAGAGCTCCAGAACACCCAGGGGGAGGGAGCTAGAGAAATCACTGCGTGTGGAAATCAGTCAGGAAGAGGTCAGCGCTTGAGCCAGCACGTTTGAGGGAAATCCAGCATCTACAGTTGACCCTTGAACACCCTGGTGCAAAGTGTGTGGGCCCAGACATATGCGGGTGTTTGTCAAAAGGTATAGAGTCATCCGGTCAGAATCCAGGGTCTTCCATCCCTGGATTCAACCAACCAGGGATCAAAACCAGTTTTTTCCTTCCGAGGCTAGGAGTCCTTGGTACTAAGGGCCAACTGTATGCACTGTTGCTACACCATCTTACATAAGGACGGCAGTGTCCTCGTATCTCGGTACCTGTAGGGAGAAGGGGGTCATTCTGGAATCATCCCCCTGAGGAAACTGAGTGACAAGCAAGTGTCTGGGGAGTTGAAAGTTATACTGGGGCGTTGTGAGTGGGTGGGGGTCGGCTTTGATAACCCCCATGTTGTTCAAGGGTCCACTGTAATTATATATATGATTGTGAGGGTCTAAAAATAACCTGCCTATGGTCAAGGCTGAGATAGAAATGTAGGCAACCATCACCCACCAGTGTGATGTGTTTAAGCTGATAAAGTACCATGAATATTTCTTCCTTTCTTTTTTTTAAGAATTATGTTCATTTTGGTACAAAGCAGCTTGAGTGATAAAATAATCTTTTAAATGGGCAAGTTTTAAATAATCCTTTGGCCCTCTAATGACCAATAATTCTTTCGTGCAAAGCACTTTACATTTTTGGGTACAATTTTGTTACTGAGTGCCTAACAGTCCCAGGGTGTAGCTGTGAGCCTGACGACTGTAAACCGGGTGGCTGCGGCCTGAGTGCCAGCCTGCCCTTCACTGTCTTCCTGCTGCCTGGGCAGGGGGATGAAAAGCCTCAGGAGCCCAGCCCCTGGGGCTCAGGGCAGCTGAGCTGGTTCCTGCCCTCTGCGGGCCGGGCCGAGCCCTGTCACTGAAACCTGGGGACCCTCCACCTCCTGCTGTTCCCTCCCACCTGGCTCTCCTTCCTGCCCAGCCCCTCCTCCATCTGCCTCACCCACACCTCACAGGTTTGGCCAGATGCTCAGCTCCCAGCTCTGCAGACACGTCCCCCATTTCGCCCCCACTCAGCCTGCTCCTAAGACTCCAGCATGAGCCTGGCTTCTTAGGGTGCTGCTTGCCCAGGGGGAGTGGTCACGTGACATGAGCCACCGCTGGAGAGGAAGCCAGGATCCGCCCAGCCAGCAGGCCCTGGGCTGCTGTTTCTCAGGAGGCTGCTGAGCCCAGTCCTGCCCGGGAGGGGAGGGCGGCGCCTGCAGACCACCTGGCTCTTTCCTTGAGGCCAAGCAAGGCTTCCACTCTGGGCCCCAGGCTTCAGCCTGAATGGATTGACTGGCAAAATCCAAAGCCAGTAGCAAGGTATCATGTTTTGCTATAAACTCTCAGGAGGGAGAGATTAGCCATGTTTGTTTCTCCTCCTTCCCCCACCATCACTTCTCCCCAGGGGGTACTAATGGATTATAACCATCCGTCTCCCTGGGCCTGGAGGGCAGCCTGCTGTGGGCTTAGCAGCAGCTCCTGCTTATGTCCCTGAGGAGTCCAGACTTGGCAGGAAGCAGGGTGACCGGGCACAGCTGCACCACTCCCCACCCCCACCCAAACCCAGTCCCTAGATATGTTTCTTATTGACAGTTGGTTGTGGCTTAAGGCCAAGAAAACAAAGAACAAACATAGCACAGACATTCTGATACTGGGCTGCACATGTTGAATAAACATTCCCAGCAGCCTTTTGTCCCACGGAGGTGACTGCAGAGAACACGGTGACAGTTAGGCCACTGCTGCATCAAATTATGCGGGACAGAGGACAGTACTGACAAGTTTCAAACCAGAGTCTGTCCAGGAAGTGGGACTGCCTGGTGGGGGCGGGGGCAGCAGGGTGGGTGTCCCCAGGGGATGCAGGCCAATGACTTGCCACTCCTTCGGGAACCAGAACTCGGGGCAGTTGGGTCAAATCAGTGTCAAGAAAAAGAGGTGCTTTTCGTGTTGTTGTTTTCATTTCATATGAGAAAGAAAAGACGAGCATGGGCTGATTACGACCCATTCTTGCACATTCAGTCATTTTTCTATTTGATGTGGCTAGAAGAGTTTCTGTAAATAATTTATTCAATGGCAGAATTATGAAAAAATAAAAAGAGCAGGAGAGGAAAAAGATGTCCCTTTCAGGTAGCAATTGCATCTGCTGATGACAAGCAAAGCAACCCATAAGATTGCAAAAAAAATGACTTGATAAACTAAAGGCAAGCAACCTGGGAAAATACACAGCTGATGACAGTCATATATGCTTAACTTCCCCATTCCATTAACAAATGCTCCTTATTTACAAAGCTTCAGGATTCTAGAACAATGGCATCCAATAGAAATGTAGTATGAGCCACACATGTAATTTTAACTTTCTATGTAGTTACATTAAAAACGGTAAAAATAAGTAGGTCACATTAATTTTAATTAGATACCTTCTTTAACTTTAACTTTAATTAGTATACTTAAATAATTAGTATACTTAATATTCAACCCACATTATTTTCATCGTTTCTACATGTAATTAATATAAAATGACTTTTTTCAGACCAAATTTGGAGGATGTTTTACCCTTAGAGCACACGTCACGTAGGGCCAGCCACTAGGCAAGCGCTCATGGCCCAGTGTGGCCAGTGGTTACTGTACTGAACAGCTTAGTTCTTCAAGGTCTTAAATGTGTTGTAAATGCTCCTTTGTAAATGAAGTTACAAAGTTGCAGGGTTTTAGAACGTGTTAAATGTGTCTAAATGTTCCTGTAGGCACAAAGTCCCTGTAATTACAAAGTTCCCTAGTTCCAGATAGTATAAAATGTTTCTAAATGTTCCCCGGGTCCAAAGGTCCTAGCGTTACAAAGTTCCAGGGTTCTGAATGGTATAATTTGTTTCTAAGTGCATCCCAGGTAACAGTTCCTGTAGTGATAAAATTCCAGGGCTCTAGGAGTTGGTATGATGTAGTGGAAAACCCTTTTCCGGCCCCTCCACTAGGGACCTGTGCATTCTCAGTTCCATAAAATGACTTGAAGCCATAAACCCTGCAGGTAAAAGACAGCTTCTCACTTCTCTAGCCATCATGCCCACTGCGCACTGACAAGTAGGGCTCAGAAGGAACTTGAGGGGTTGCCAGGTAGAGGAGGGGAGGGCAGAGGGCAATTCAGGGAGGTGCCCTTCACCTGGAGAAGCTACACCTTCTGTCTCCTGGGGCTCCGCGCACGTGTGGCCCTACTGTTCAAAACACAGAGCCCAAAACCCACATCCCCAGTGTCCCTCACACACCCCATCCAGCTCCTGCAGAACGAACTGATGCTTGTTAAGGGACCCCAGAACTCAATGCCACAATGTTTATCCACTGATGGGTAAGCTGCCTGGTTACAGCAAGACTGCCTTTGGATTCAAGGGTATAGAAATCATGCAAGTTCCACTGTCCCTTCCCCCGGAGGAGGTAGGAGGCAACAGAGCTCTCAGTTTCTCTCCACCATCTATCTCCAGACGGACATATGAGTCTCTCTGTGTGTGTGTGTGTGTGTGTGTGTGTGTGTGTGTGTGTGTATGTATATATGTGTATATATAGTTTCTTTTCAAACAAAGGTGTTATAAATAGTTCAAAGAGGCAAATGATCAGAGCTAGATACAGATTATAAGGATTTCCCGACAACCTGTACCCTTCCACAGGCAGCTGTAAATAACAACAGCAGCAGCAAGAACAACAGCTATCGTTTTCTGAAGGCTGGCAGCACGCCAGGCTCTCTTCTTAGCAGGAGGTACTGACCGCACGTCTTCATTGCACTGACAGGACACTGAAGTGAGGGGTCAAGTCACTGGCCAAGGGCATGCAGTCACCAGCCTATCGCCAGGTGCAGATACGACCCCAGGCAATCTGACCATGGACTTTTACTCTTCCCATTGAGTTGCTCTGGGCCACATACAAAGGAAAGCTGCATCTGGGAAGAGACCCGGAAGCAAATGCACATATTGGTGACAAGCCACCTGCCCAGGGCAGAGCTACGCAGGAGGCCACTCCCAGGTGTCCCCACAATGAGGGCTCATCACCACGTGCCACTTCTCTTGCTTGTGTGCTTTTGGGCTGGATTCTTCCTTAAGGAACTTATTTACTGGGGGCACTAAGTGGGGGGATGACTCTGGGAATTTGATGTCCCACTTACAGGGTCAAGGACATAGATTTATATTGCAGTGAAAAATTATAATTGGATCCAGTCAAAGACTTGATGGAAAATCTATCATTTTCAGATCACAGCACACAAAACATATTCCAGTCATTACCAAGCATTCAGATTTGCTCTCTTTAGAAGACCAGTTTTATTCTTGAGACTCTTCAGTTCCAAATCTTGGCTCCAAGGGCCTTAGACGGAGCCCAGCCAACACTGCCACTGATGAAAAGAGGAGGCTGCAGGTCAACTGCATGGCCCAGGAGCTGGGAAACTTGGCCATTGAGCTGACCAGATAAAGAAGGTGCTTTCAGCTGAGCGGGAGCTCGGGAGGAAATGGTACTTGCCTTCGATCTGTCAACATGGGGCCCAGACCATCCTAGCCAAAGAACCCTACGTGACTGCGATCAGCAGAGTACAGAGAAAGGAGAGACATTCAAGCAAATTGGTCCTAAACTCTGGAGAGCTCTGGGTCTTCTCAGGTCACCGAGAGCCTTACTCTGTTCTCCATAGGACTCAGTGGACTCCTGAGGGGCAGCGGGGTGAGGGCAGTATAAGGTGCTCGGGCAAAGCTGAAAATCAGAACGCTCCTCATCTGACTGGGGGCTGGCCGTGTCACGGAGTCGCTGCAGGCAGAGATGACTGGGGACAGCTCCACAATCTCTCAGAATCCACTCCCCACCTGGAGAGGCCCAGCTTTGCCAGTCACAGCAAAGGGTCATTTTGGCTTTGCCCAAGCCTCTGAGGCCTGGCACTGAGACAATTGGGGAGGGCGGGAGCGGAGGGTGTCTGACTGTCACCGCCAGGCCCTGGATTGTCACTGTTTGCCGCGCAGGAAGAACGTGCCTTCTGAGGACATAATGGCTGTCTTAGGATTAGCGGCAGGAACTCGGTATGAGAAGCATGAGGGCAGAGCCAGGCACCGAGAACAGTGATATGTCTCCTCGAGTGCCCTTGGAAACATGGTCTTGGTGCACGGATTTCAAGGGCACATGAGATGCAGTGCAGGGTGGGCGAGCACACTGTGACAGGCCCATCCTGTCCGCTGGCCCATCCTCCCCTGGGAGTGTGGGATGTCAGGAAAGGGTTCTTCCTCACTGGTCCTCTCCATAGCTGCTGCACCGGCACTCCTGGGCAGTGTTCTGATACAGGTCTCCGTCCAGAATCCAGGCCCACACCACACCTCCATGAGTGGTGGTTAGTTCTGCTCCCACACAATTCCAGCTGGATTCTGGGCTGCCACCCCTTAGCACGGGTCTCTGCACTTGACCACTGGCCAGTCTGGCCACCTGCAGTTGGCTGTCTTCGAGGCTCGCCTGAGCTCTGCAGAATTCCTCTCCGAGCCAGTGCTGGACAGCTCCCGCGGTCTGGCCCAGCCCCAGCCCCAGCCCCAGCCTGCCCCCTCCAGGCTTCCCCGCCTTTCTGCTGCAGGGCTCTCAGCCGGCTGTGTGCTGTGCACAGGACCACACAGCTTGTGTCTGGGAGGCACCGTGCTGGAGAGAGGGGCGTTCTGTCTCCGTGTACCTGAGGTGTGCACTTAAGTGCGACAGTGTGGAGGGTGTGACATCCAGAGAACAGCGCTTCCCAAGTGCTTCATGGACCATCATTCTGACAAACACTGAGAGGGACTCCAGAGGGGAACATGTAACAGGCTTCTTTGTTGCAGAGTTTGTGAGAGGTTTTCACTAACAGGAAGACAGAATGACCTCCCGAATTTACTTGTGAAAAGTATTTTCAAGAGCTCTATGGAGGGAATACTGAGTAACTGCAGCCGAGGATTCTCCACAGCTGGGAATCGGTGAGTGGAGAAGGAAGGGCCGGGCCTTCCACACTCAGCGTGCACGTCGGGAGCGGGCCGCACCCAGCACGCACAGGTATTCAGGTGGCCCTGAATGTTCGAATTGAATGGCAACACTGAAAATTCGGGATGCCACCCACAAAAATCTAGATTTCTGGCTTTTCTTCAGAACCGGCCCTACTGGGTCTGCAATCCTTTAGGGCAAAAGCTGGAGGCTGGAGTGGGGCTGGTTCTCTAGAGAAAACGTGCCCTTTCCACCACTCTCTGCGGCCTCTGAGTTTGCAGCCCCCGCAGCACCGTATACGCTCTCATTGAGAACCATGCGTTTGGACATACACACGTGGTGTGCCTTCCTGAATCTCTGAGTATGTCTAATTTGTCAGTGGAGAAAACTCCTGTTTAAAAAAACTATGGTCATTCCATGAAGAATCATGGCAGAGAGTCGATCTCAACTCTGGGACAAACAATGGAACAGCACAGACAGAGCTGGGATCATTTTCAACCCCATCTGACAGCCACGCTGACCCAGAGAAGGAAAGTGACCTGCTGCCCATACGCTGGCAACCCCGTTTCCTAAACTAACAGCCATAACTGGCAACGGGTCCTACTCCACAGCGATGGGGCACACACGGTGCCACGGCACTGGGCATGCACAGGCTCGCCACACCTCTGAAAGGTGAGAGGCATGCCCTGTACGTTCACAAGCAAATGAAAGGCGTGGCAGTGAGGTGGGCTCTCGACGGCCAGACCACCAGTTAGCTAGTGGCGGTGGGGTTCCACTGTGGGCCTGTCTGGTTCCAGAGCCCCCCGCCCCCTGCCACTCAAATTCAGAGGCACCCCAGAGATGAGGCCAGACAGACGTGCCCTGCTCCCCAGGCGGAGAAAGCGCCAGCTTCCAGAGGCTCCGTCATCATCCTGGCTGTGGCCACAGACAACGCGGGCTATTGCATTTGGACGCAAATCAGCAGGATTTTACATCAGGGCCAAGACCAGCAAAGCAAACTGTGACTGACACGGCTTCCCCAGGGTAGAGTTACAAAGGTCTGCTGAGTGTCAGATGTGGAGCCTTGTGTGTGCAATCCTCATGCAAACGGACACAACAGAGCTGTGGGTTGCTGCACAAAGGGAATTTGTCATGAAGTTCCATGGACTGAGAAGGAAATACCACAGTTTTTCTCAGCTCTCAGAGATGCAAACAGCATAGGCCAACCGCAGCTAAATGCATCGCGTCTGGGGTGCAGAAGGAATGGGCCGATTGCCACCTTCTAGGTTCCTGTCTGATGAAATATAAACTTGTCCTTGAAATTGTCCTGAAGATTGAAAAGCTAGACATTAAAATTATTAGAGTATAGTTAACAAATGGGGAAATGCTCTTGATAAACTGTTAGGTAAAAATAAATCAAAATAAAATATTATTGATGCTATAATTCCATTAGCCAGATGAATATTTGCATGTTTATATGGACAAAGGTGGAACAAAACATGAAAAATACAATAGCATTCATTCATTTTGGTGACCGACTTACGAATTTTTTTTTATTATTCTACTTTATTTCTATTCCTGTTTTATAACATTGTGTGAATAATTATTAAAATTATCTAAAAGGTGAAGAAAAACAGTGATGGGCTACTAAAAATTAACCTGCTTTTCTATATGAGAATAAAGAAAGGAATTAGGATAGTGTGGTACTGGTTCAATGATGGATAAACAAGCCAGTACTATGGAAAAGAGTGCTAGAAACTTGGTACGTGAGCAAAGTGGAACTAGGAATCAGTGGGAAATAAATAGATATCTTCTTCACACCACATCGCTAAATAAACCCCAGGTAGATGAGAAACCTAAATGTGAGAAAGCCACACTAAACGCAGCAAGACATTCAGACAAACTTCAGTCTTTTAAGGTATGGGAAACGGCTCTGAAATGTGCAAAGATCGTATATATTCAGGAGAAAGAGGATGAGTTCCGCAACATCAAAAGGCAATTTTCATACGACAACAATTAAAACCCAAAGTTAAATTCAAGCCACAGTCTTAAAGACTCTATGTGTGGGAATAACTGACACAGGACACATTGATGACTTTAAAAAAAAAAAAAAAAAAGTAACTGCAATTTTTTTTAAAAGGTCAAAGCCTACTAAAAGGCAATTCACAGAAAAGGAAAATCACATAGTTAGTACACATCTGCAAAGGTTCTCATCTTCACTAATCAGAGAACTGTACGTTAAAACCACACGGAATACCATCTGCCACCTCTGTGACCGCCACGCTCGAGCTGCCGACGGGCCCGCACGCGGTGCAGACGCGGACGGGCCGGTCAGCACTGACCCCACCGGCCGTGGAATCACAGTATCTGCCAGCACTCCATGCAGCTGAAGAGTTTTTCTGAAGGTTTAATAATTTCTCTTCTAGAAAACTCTCTGTGTGTAAACAGACACGTGTATCGCTTCCTCATTGTGTCCAGTGCTGGAAAACCTGAATGACCTAAGTGTCCATTAATTAAAAAATGGAAATAAAACCAAAACCAATGCACTAATGACACATGCCTCACCACGGACAAATCTTAAAAACAGGATGCTGAGTGAAAACGTACACGACGAGTATGGTGCCATTTATAAAAGTGTCTGAACAAATGATACGACTAGGAATTATTTATAGACACCTGCCCATAAGGAAAGAGCAGGGAGACGTGATCACACAGAGCAAACGCCCGAATCAGGAGTGGTGACCGTGTGGAGGGCGCCTGGCTGGCAGCAGACTCTGAATGACTGTTCGGTCACCGTGACAAACGACTGCTCCTCCAGAGCAGGACGGGCCCTCCCTGCCCCGCTGTCCCATGACTCACCTCAAATGCCAGTTCCCAGGGCAGCTCCTCTCCCACAAGGGGCTCTTCTGGGGACCCAGTTCCGGGGTTCCAGCGAGGTCCTGGTCACTGCAATCCTCCTGGTCTGTGGCCCACTTGTCTTTGGATTTGGTGCTGTCGTGTTGGGAATCCAGGGAGACGATGTCTGAGGGGGAGCTCATCACCCCCGAGTCCTCAGTCGTGTCCTCCGATGCAAAACAGCTGCTGACAGACACAGTCTCCTCGGCCTCTGAGGGCAGCAGGGGGGCCCCGTCCATGCCACAGGGGCTGCCGGGCCTCAGGGGCAGGCTCACTGGACAAAACATGGCAAGACAGGTCAGCCAACACCTCAGTGTCTACACCACCCAACCAGGGCACCCCAATCTGCTCAACACACCAGAAGTTTGGAATTTGGGGTGCCAGGAATCGAGGCATTCAAACACGGCTTCCTCCAGAAACGTTTCAGCCTGGGGAGCCACAGGCATGCGAGGGATGGAGAGCAAGATTTCCCCTCAACATTCAGCATATTATGAATCAGCCTTTTGAATTTTGAGCCCGTGTGACGACGGACAAACACATTCAAAGATTCAGAAATGACGCGGTGGGTGCAATGGTTTCCAGGCTGACCCTGGGTTGTAACTGCAGTTGCTTTAAAATGAGTTCTTTTAAAAAGTAGGGGTTTTAAAAGTATATATGAACTGAGACATAAACAATACTATTGGGGAACTTGTGACAAACATTCCACAGGAACACCTGGAATTTGGCCTGAAATATTAACGGCACTGTCGGCATCTGCCTCTCCCTTCATCTTCATACGTGACACAGTAAGTTCTGGTTTAAATACAAGGCAATCTTGGGAGAGAAGCTTCTAGTAAAATTGAAAAGACTCAGAACAACAGTGTCCTTGGTGGAGGTTATGTGGCCCCTGAGCGCTACATGGTTTCCTGCAATGACACTGAGGGGCAACTTGTTACCAAAGACGCCGTTCCTCCCCAGTGACTGCTGCCAATGGGGACCTGTAGCCCTCCGCACATGGAACAGGCTATTTAGAAACCCATTAAGTGTAAGTTGAATGAGGCTGTTACTTTCTTTTGAACTGAATGCCCAGATGTTTTAAGACCTCTGCATGGAGAAGAGGACTCTTACTAACTTTGGAGTTGGAAGGACACGTGTGCACAACTCTGAGATGGCTGTGTACCAGGGTTCTTATTTTTAAAAATTTAATGTAGAAATTGATTTTAAACTTCATGGCACCTCAAGACATACGCTCTAAGGAAGCACCGTTATGGTAGTTGGGGAAATAAGGTCTGTGCTGGCTGTAGTTTCAGTGTGCTGCATTGAAAGTTCATTCCCCTGACAAATGAATGAATGCCTAAACCCAGTGAAGGCCACGCCAAGTGCACCCTCCACGTGACCGTGCCCTGCTAGTCCGGTGACGTCACCATGGCACCCACACCACCGTCATTTTAACAGGACAGCAGACTAATGACAGAGCATGAACAAAACCAAAAGAACACCAAGGAGAAAATTCCTCCTGGAGTTGGTTTACTGGAGATTCCGAACAATGAAATAAACAAACGAACAGAAACTTTCAGAAGCAGACATTTCACAGGAGAGCTGACAAGTGAAGGACAGAAGACAAAGGAGCGACTGTTCAGAAGCACAAATGCATAGGCAGTGTCTCCTGGCCGGTGACTGCGCCCCCACAATGGACCTTTTCTTCCAGCTTCCTTCCTGGTTTCTGTTGCAAGACTCTTAATTGGGGGCAAATATGGAGAAGAAACACTGTCCGTGAATTAACACAAGCAAGTCTTTTCTGACAATGGTTTGCAGCGCTGCTGTCACACCTGAGCCCTGCCCCTCCCCCTGACCCGCCAACAGCTCTCACTCAGGTGTGAAGCGGGACTCCCAACAGGCCCTCCTGGAGACATTGGGACCCCCAGCGGCCGGCTTTTCCTGGCATCCTGGCCCCCTCCGAATGCATCCATGATGGACTCGGCTCCAAGCCTGCCCCACGCCCTTTCAATCCAGTTCTAGCACTGAGAATGCTTGTCTGAATTGCTTTATATTCCTCAGAAGTTTTGCAGCAATAAAAAGAGAAAAGCTGAGAGTCACTGCTCTAAAGTCAGCCAACTGCGAGCCCTAAGCCAGCAAGATGTGAGAAGTCTATATTCAGTGTGCACGTGTTAAACCCTTTAAAAGTGTACAGTCAACAGAGCGATTACCAGACCTGCCCTCTTGCCCAGGTGAGTCCTCCATTTCTCATGGGTAACCTTCCATAGGGCCCGAGGGACGTCATCCTTGAACCGATACGTCAGGTGTCCAGGGAGGGCCCACCTGTGCACCTGCCCCAGGGCCGGGCACTGGCGCTGGGCAGGAGCAGGTAAGGGAGCTCACCTGAGCCAAGTGAGGGTGGTCACGGAGCATGCCGGAGGGAGCAGGAGCCAGGTGCGATGCCACCTGCCACAGGCAGTGGGTGCCCGTGATGGGTCAGAGGGAGAGGACAGAAGTGACGCTGCACCTAGCTCAGAGCCCAGGCCGGGCGCTGCGAGCCCAGGAGACAGGGCAGCATGCACAAAGGCTGGGGACCTGCACGGACCATGTCTGGTGCTTCCAGCATGATCCGAAGGTGGGAACGGACACTCCTGTGAGGCACGCAGCCTGGCTGCATTGAGTGTTTTCATCTTTCTGCCCTCAGCTCTGTCAGTCTGAGAGTCTGTTCCTTAGAACCAGACGCCCCCATGGTGCTCACCCTGCCCCCTCATTATCTTTTCTCCTTCTGGCTCATTCCTATTATTAACCCCACGAGCTATGACATGTTTTGACAATTTCTGAATGAGCTAATGGTGCAGGGCCGTCTAGCTGCTCCGTGTGCCCCAGTTCCCACCCTCAGCTGAGGGTTTCCATGCAGCCAGGGTGCTACAGTGACTCCAGCCCGACAGCCGGTGGCACCAGGGGACACAGGGGGGGCCCTGTCCCCATGTCATGTTCCCAGTCCTCGGGACTTTGAACGATCCCCTCCCTTTTAGTAAAAGAAGCAAGTTGGTTCTGATAAGCTCTCAAGTCGCTTCTAGATTTAGAATTCTATCTTTCTCTGGAATTCCAAATCAAAATACAGGATGTAAACATTCTTTTGACAATGCTCAGTGACTTAGTGGGACTCTTAAAAGGAATACAGCACTGCTTTTATCCCTTCAGCTATTTTTGTCGGCCCTCAAAGTGTAACTCACTATTTTGAGTTAATTAATGCATTGGCATGTTGGCTCTTGTCTTAAGGCGTGAGCAGCCTCTTTGAACTAAAAAAGTGATTATTGCAAATGTGAAAAACGGTTCATTTGTCTTTAACAGAAGCCTCATATGAATTCATGATTAAATTCTCTTCTAAATGAACAGCCACCAAGCCTATGTCAGGACCAGCAACCCTTCCGTCGTCCTCCACCAACATTACACAAGCCCATGGGTCAAATGCCATTACATCTAAAGGAGACCTTCGGAAACTCTCCAGCTCAAGTGTAAAGAAGGAGATGCTCACTTCAGGCTAGTACGTCCTCAAGATGAACACACTCGTTCTCAGCTCAGTATTAGATCCATGGAGTTTTTCTTTTCCAAAATCACCAAAGAAAATTTCAAATACTAAGTGTAAATATGTTCCCAGTACTTTTTGCAATGGATTTATTTATCTTATTTTATTTTTTTGAACGCAAATGAAAGACCTGATATCCTACAATGCTGCTTATTTGCTGGTCATTATGAAAGGAGAATTGTCAAGAGACAGTTTCACCACGTTTCACCACGGCCCAGAGACAACGTGTCAAAGACCAAACGCATCCTCGAAACACCACGATGGCTGTATGAGCTCCATGTGCCACTCACGGCCAACAGGAAATGCCCATTCTGCACCTCAACCTGCCTGGGTTTAGTTCCCTGCCTGGGAAACACAAGGGGAAATAAGGCAGGTACAGGTAAAGCTCTTGAACTCCTGGTATAAACCGACACTGTGTACGTCACTAATATTTTTCATACACATCCCCCAAATAATTTTGAACAACCATGTTTAAAATGTTTAATCGACACCAGAAAATTTCCATCATGAGTTCCATTGGTTGCAACAAATGTAATAATTTCTACTGCACTGTAAATATGAAATTTTCAAATGTTTCATCTTTTTAAGAAATATAATAAAAGGAATCTAAATATGTTAGTATTTTGATGCCCAGAACCCTCTACATAAAAAGGAATGCAAACTCTGCTTTTCCCAGGCAGTTTTAGAACTTGTCTCGTCTTTCTTGAACTTATTTCCATCCCACCACCCCATATAATCTCGGCTCATTGAATGTATTTTCTGCTTGAAAATTTTTTTTCTGTTGATCAAACCTCTTTGTATAAAATGCACTCATAATTAGACTTTAATTCTTGTTTCCTCTCACTACATCACGGTAAATTATTTTTTTCTCTACTGAGTAGTTATCACTGTGATAATTAATGGGAGACAGCCAATAAACATGCATACATCTTTTAGGAATTTTGATATTTGCTAAACAGAAAGGTAACATGTCCTTAGAAATGCATCTCAAACTGTGCTAAATGAGGCCTTTGGAACGTTTCCTTAGCAGTCACTGGATGACTGACTGCTGAAGTGAGGCCGGGCTGGGCGTAGAGGCAGCCCCTTTTAGTCATTCTTCTCAACACTAAGCAGGAAACCCTGTTCACGGACGTAAGTGGAGGTAAATGAGGAGTTCTGTGGTGACATCACTCCACTCGGTCTTTAAAACCTTTCTTCTGTATCTCACTTAATGTATCTGTCACAAAATGTCTGCTTCATCCTCTGGAACTTGACGACTCAATTAGATTCTTTGTCAAGTGGGTTAACAAGAGGACTTGGAAACCAGCTAATGATGCAAAGAGTTTGCTGACAAATCATTTGACTCATTCACTTGCTCCGCCCTCTCCCAGGAATTCCACGTTCCCTTCGTCAGGCATCCGGAGGAAGGTCTGTCCACCTGAGGAAACTGCAGCCCCGTGAGAGCCCTGATGGCTGAGAGCAACGCCTGTCTTGTGAGGGACGAGAGGGCGTCTGAACGTGGAGTCGGGGGACCCTGGCTCTGACGCTGCCCCAGGTGAGCTCTCAGACACCTCAGTTTTACCAACGAATCCGAATCCGAATCCGTATGGAGGCACAACATCCAGCAAGGAATCCCCTCGAAAAGGCCTGATGCCCTCCCAGGGGGGTGCGCGCCCACATCAAAGCCACCAGCACACAGTGCAGGTGAGGCTACCTAAAAGTGGGGCGGGGATAAGTGGCAGTCATTGAGGTGAGAGGAACACAAGCCCAAAACAGCCCAGGGGCTCATGGTCCCAGCCATGACCAGTTACGTGGGCCAAAAATCCCCACAAAATACCATTTTTGTTACCAAGTTCAAGACATATTTCTGCCTCTTGAAACTGAAGAGTTCTGTCTATAAATGTCTGAATTACCTTAGTTTTCCCATAAATATATATATATATATATATAATATATGTTAAATGTATATCATAATGTAAAATATATTTAATATACATATAAATATGTAAATTAACATGTACATATACTTTAAAATATTCAATGTATTAATATATTTAGTATAAATACAAATACACATAAAATTACAACAAAATTATGAATATAATGTATAATTTATAAATATAATATACAAGCATAAAATATAAATGATATATGTTTTACGTTTTGGTGTTCCCATTATAAAAACTCATATTTTAAAAACCCTGTATTAGATGTGACAGCTGAATACCATGTTTCTCTTTCCAAGGTTTATTTTCCGTCATTTGGATTGCACATTTGAGTGACTGCATTTTCAGAATCATGTAGTTTAGGGTCTAGCTTACGCTTCCAGCCTGAAGGTTGTCTTCACTTAATCCTCATCCGTGGCCATCGGTCCAGCGAAGCCAAAGCAGCATTCAGCTCAGCCCTCCCCTTGCAGCCTGTATCCAGCTCCACTGTTCCCGGCACCCCGCCTCACAGGTGAGACCCCGCAGGCCAGTGATTCTGCCCGGTTGTATGGGACCTTCCTCTAGAACTTGGTAAGCTTTTCCTCTTTATCTGTGGATATCAACGTTTTCATCAAAATGTGCCTCAGTGTGTCTGCTTCTGAGGATGTGTATTTAATGTCCAAGAACTTTTGGATGTTCTTTCTTTATTAATTTTTTTTTTAAAATAATAGCCTGTTCTTGTGTTCTGTATGCGATCATCTATTAACATTTTCTGAAGCAATGATCCAAAGTATTTAAAGTTCTGTTCTTTTTCCTAAATTAACTCACCCCCTTTGGACTTAGTTCCTTTGAGCAGTTTGTTGTCCCTCTTTCAGGCATTAAAAAAGTTGTTGATTGATTTCTGACTCTTTCTCATGTTTATAAAGGAGGGTGTCAGTAATGACAGGGAGTCAGTTTCCTTCCCACGCGCCAACATTGGTGTTTCCTTAGGATACAATACAGAGCCCTCTGGCAGATCGAGCTACGGAGAGGTCCACAGGGCAGAGGGACATCACCTTCTGCGGAGGCCTCCACGTGGCCTGGACGGCCAGTTTCTCTGACCGTGGCTCAGAGTCCTTCGATTCAGTTCAGCTGCCTTGAAATTGAAACTTCCTTGTGATTTCAGGTGTCTGTTTTAGCAAATCTCCAAGCAGGATTCCTCGTCTATGCGGAGGTCACGGCTTTAGGAGCAGCCTACGATATTAGACTGTTGGCTAATTACCATGAGGAGGTACAGGTCCACAGGGATACGTGGGAACCGCACGTGGTCTTTGGGTTCTGACTCTCTGCAATGTTGAAAAGGGTAATACTTACCTACCTCCTTATTAGCGCCAATGCCCCCTGCAGTGTGGGTACCATTATTCCTATTTTGCAATTTATAAACGAAGCCCCAGCCAACAAATTATTTAATCCATCCCTGAGGGTGTGCGTTGCAGAAACATACTCAGCCAGGCCCATAAATGGGGCGAGTCCATTCAAAGTCACACAAAAATCACATGTCAAGGAAAAGTCCCACTAAGGTTCTTGCACCAGGAAAATGTTAAATGAGTCTTACTGAGCACACCTACATGGAAACTTTTCTAAGCCTAAAGATTTTCTCCCATGTTCTACAGGGCAAATTTTGGTCCCATTTGTCCAGGGATTTCAATATACCCTAAACTAGTTTTGAGACGACAAATTCAGTCCTTTCTGACCTACGCATTTCTGGGCCTCCCCTCAGAAGAGAGCGGGGAGTGTGGGGTTAGGGTGATAGCCGATGATATTTATCATCGAAACGGAAACACCGGCTCCATGTTGTCTAGCAGGTTAAAGAACATGAATGGGGTGGAATCAACACCTCAGGTAACACGAAGTCCGGGGACTTGCCAAGTGGCCAAGGGACTCAAACTCGAATTGACGAGGATTCAGCTCTGGCATGAAGCAAAGCTGAGTCATCGGCCATTTGAGATAGGCAAGCTAAGAACAACATCGTCTGCTTCTTCTAGGTTCTATCTCTTTATAATTAGAACTCTGGAGAACAGATACGTGGTTCACATTGGTATTACTTTCTGTAACATGCTGCTTGGCATCACTACGGACCCAAAGTTAACATAAAACGGACCAAATGAAGAGCATTTTTGCATCTGATGGAGAAGTGATGTTGGAGATATTAACTGTCATAGTCCTCAATGTCTTTTATAAAAGCACCCATTGGAATTTGTCGTACAGTTTAGACCGTCTCTCTTTCCTCTTTTGATTAAACGACTATGTGCTATTTGACTGAGTGTGATCCCTCTTTTTCCCACCCCACGCCATCCTTTGATTGTACCAAAAAGTGGAGGTAGTGGGTACAGACAACTGTCACCACTCTTCTGCCGTAAAATGTTTTATTAGGTGTTTCTAAGAAAAATGACAAAGAAAAGAAAAACTGTTTTTTTCTTTCTGTCAGATGACAAAGTTCTGTCACTTCCTCATCGGTAGTTTATAAACGTTCCCCATCTATAACATCTATGAACTACGTTAATGTTCCCAGTTGACTTGTGTAAAACGGGTCTTTCTGCCTTTCTTTCCCAGCTTGGCATCTGGGCCACTGCAATGGGCCTTTGTGCATGGCTGGCTGTGTTCATCCAAAAACTAAGTTTTCGGTGGGATTGATGCTACGACATTTCCCTTCATTTACCTGACAGACTGGTCTGGAGAGGGTGCCCTTCTGGGGTCTTCTCTTCGGGCTCTCCCTGAGGAACGTTCCGTTCTGTCCACTGAGTGCAGCCTCTCGGGTCCTGCTCACCTCGGACCCCAGGGGCGGCCTGGGTCACAGAGCAGCCTCTCTCCTGACAAGCCACGGCCCCTCAGCTTCTCTCGCCCTTCTCGTCTTGACCCTTCCTCATTCTCAGGCCAATACAAGTAAATTTACTCTCTTGCAAGCTCAGCTATACGTTAAAAATGATGCTGAGTATGTAAAACTCAGCATTTCAAGAAGCTTAGTAGCAGAAGGAGTTTTCAGGGCATTTAACCCACAACGTTGCTGGGAAAGTAAGGAACCTTGACTTAGAGTATGTTTCCCTCCATGGGCTTTCTTGTTTCAGCTGTGGGACATGGCGGCTCGGTTACCCAGGCTCACAACCTTTCCTCCTGTACGGGCTGACATCTCAGGGGAGCAGCTGGGAGATGGTTGCAGGCAGAAGGAGAAGCTGGAGAGAGCACCCATGGAGTCGAGGAGGTTACGCGGAGCAAAGCAACCCCAGTCTGCCCTCAGGGGTGGCTGTGATGTCTGCTTCTAACTCGAGACATTTTCTCCCTCCAGTTCTCAGAAGTGCCCTTCTCCTTCCTCTAACAAGTCTTCCTCTTCCTTCCAGGGTACCTCAAGCCTTCCCTCCTCCAGGAAGCCCGCTATCCAGTGCCCCCGGCTCCACGCAGTGCCTGGCAGTGCCCACACCACTGTTACTATGGGGCTGACATCCTGTGTCCCCACTCAGAAGTGAGCCCCAGAAATCACCGCGATTGTGCTATCCCAGGTGGCAGTGCAGACTCGATGGGTTGACAGCTGTGCAGGGGCACAGGGGACCGGGTCTCAGTGACGGCAGCTCCGGTCATTGTCGGGCCACAAGCACCTGAGCTCTCGGGGAGCGACGGTTCTCCCGTTTGGCCGGTCTCTGAATCCCCTGGATGGTGGCGTGCTATACAGATTGCTCAGCGACCACTCGCCCCATCCAGTTTCTGACCCCGTGGGTCTCGGCTGAGGGACCGCGAGCTGCATGTCTCACACGTCCCAGGTGATGCTGACGCCTGCCCTGCAGGTCTACCCTGTGGAAGCACTGCCTCAAACACCGCCCGGCCAGCTGGCCAGCTCGCTCTCCCCTGGCCAAGCCACCGCAGAGACCATGCGCAGGGCCACACGGTTTTCACTCGTGTCCTCCTCAGGTCTTCACTGCGACGTTCAAAGACAGCAACTTCTCCAGCAAAAGGCACTGGAGCTGACAGACCCACTGTAAAACTCAGTCAGCGCCCGCTCTCAAAACAGACGCCACGATGCCCTTCACATGTCTCCTGGTGCATGAGGAGCCACCACACTGTCCACAACAAGTTACAAGTGACATTTTTCTCAGGACGAGACAGTGGAAGTAATTACTTGCAGAAATAATGTAGGAAACTATATTAGAACAGTTTCAGAAAGACAGAATGGGGAAATGACTTACAAACACAAAACACATCCCGAATGGCTCTAAAATATGCCCCAAACAAAAATAAATTATATTGGAGGAAGGGGTGACAAAGAACCTGGGGAAGGAGATGGGAGCGGGGCAGGCGTACCTGGGGGCAGAAGCAGAGCAGAGCAGAAGGAAAATGGATTTGGGGACACTGGAGAACTGGACACAAGACCACAATCAGACTCAAAGTCATATGTGTCCCAAAGGCTGTCACAGAGCTAGGGAGAGATGCCTCGAAATTTACCTGGGGGTAAGAAGTTCTCATCAATACAGAGTGAGGGATGAGTCTCTGGATTAGTGTCTCCAATTTCCACATCGTTCCCTCTCCCTACAATCAGCTCTGCTGACCAACTTGATACTTTCTACCTCATTATTTGTATAAATTGCCTGATGCCAGGCACTGACTGACTAGCACAGACTATGAAAATGTTATTCAAACCATTACCTGGGTCTGGACTAAGGTATAAACATATTTTTAACATTTTAAAAAGACATTCCAATAGATCTTTGTTCCAAAAAAATTTAGAAGTCACAAAATGCTAACATGTCATCAAAAGTGAGTACAGGGCAGCTAAGTGTATAGTGTGCTCTTCTGACACACACACACACACACACACACGGCAAAAGCACTACCTGAAAGCCATTCAGATTCAGTACAGAGTTGGTAGCATAAACATGTGACAAGTAACAGGCTGATCTTTCCCCCGAGTCCAGCCTGCCTTGGAAACGTGCATTTTCTGGTAACGGTGGTAAGACAGCTCCACGTCAGACCCATCATTCTAGGAAACTTGTACAGAATTGTTCCCAGCCTTGTCCAAAATCAACAGACTACACAGCCAGTAAATTCACCCTGTCACACGCAAACCACCTGTCTAACTCACAATTATGGTGGCCCAAAATAACGTGGCTGTCTTGGCCAAAAAGCGCTCACCTCAGCAAAACCCGCCAGTACCCAAAATGACCTCGCGGGCCAGGAGGGGCTCCAGCCTCAGTTTCCAGCTTCTGCTGCAGGGACTCGGAGTAGCATGTCGCCCCCTTGGGAGGCCAACACCCACCTTACCCTGCATCCCAAGGAAGGATGGCCAGCCCCACCCCCTCTCCCAACCACTTGGGTTCAGAGACATTCCCCCACTGTAACTGCACGTTACCAGTCTTTCTATGAGGATTCCTTTGAATTTTAAAATGAAGTGATTTTTTTGTTGTTGCTTTTCCTTTTTTCCCTCTAGTACAGAAAGTCAGGAAAACAGACAACTGAGAAGGAAAGACTCACTCATGCCCAAGATGCATTTACATTTGGTTGCTTTTCCTTCTAGTCTCTATTTTTTTAGAAGCTTTCGGCATAAATGTAAAAACTCCTTAAATATGTGGAAAAAAATCAGATACATCACCATTTATGTACTTGTATTATGCTCAACTGATTGGACACTACTTCTCTCTCACATCTTTTATATCAGTGTGAAAAAATGTGGTGCTGACCCACCAGTGGCCAGAGCCAATTCGGCCTCCAGCCTTTGACATTCTCATCTGTAGATGAGGAAAGAATGAGAGTGAGGAGCCCGTGGAGGCTGCAGGCCATCCCCCGAGTGAGAAGGGTGCAGGCCACCCCCCGGGCAGTTGGAGGACAGGCCTGGGACATGCCGAGATTGCCGCCTTCGTGCAGCCACTGTGTGAGACTGTTGTTATCGGGACTCGTGATCGGTCTATGGGCAGATGTCATCATTACCGGGCCCGGTCTCCCCCAAACTGGCAAATCTAAGAACACGCTCAATGACATGGGGCCTTAGGACGTGCGGTCTGAATGAAGCAGTGATTTTTGTATTTTGTTTTCCTGCTCTCTCTCTCTCGTGCAGGAGACACTGGGCTCTTAGTCCCAAGTTCAGCTACAACACCATAAATTTGCACTAAAGAATAGCCGCCCGAGATGCTCCCTTGGGAGGCCAAGCACGTGTGGACATCATAGACGGAAGCACAGGTGCTGAGAGGCATAGCGGACATTGCCATCATCTTGTCCTGACCCTTACCTGAATCCGAGGCCAAGGAGACGCGGTGTCTGGGGAAAGGTGATCTGCATGTTGGTCATGTGGGGGGGAAGTGTCTGAACAGCCCGAGCTGTCTCCTTCCACGTGTGACCTTCTCATGACCAAGCAGCCTTAGAAATGGCCAGTGCTTAAGACAAGAGCGTTTTTTACAAATATCTCCAGTCATTTAGTTCTGGTGCATCAGAGTATGCTAGAGATATAGATTATTTTAGTTAAAGTGAGCAGTTATTTTCTCATAAGGTTTGTTTGAGGTTAATCCTAAAAAACGAGAGAGAGATGCTTCAGAAGTGTTTCATCCATTCTGTGCAAAGGCTTGTTCTCTGTAAGGTCCTTGAGCAGGACAGCTGTCCCTTTGAGTCCGGCCATCCTGCTCTCCCAGGAATACAGAGCTGGGCGCACAGAGCCAAGAGCACGGAGCCGGGAGCACGGAGCCGGGAGCACGGAGCCGGGAGCACGGAGCTGGGAGAATGGAGCCAGGAGCATGGAGCTGGGAGCACGGAGCCGGGAACAAGGAGCCGGGAGCACCACCTGAGGCCCAGGCTGGGCCGGGCTTCAGGGCCTCTGCTCTGCTCTGCTCTGCTCTCTGCCGCGACGTGGTTCCCTTGAAGTTGACCTGATCATATATTTGGGTACAAAGATTTCCTCCTCCATCAGGTAAAACTCTGCAAAGACAACTCATGCACAGATCTGACACACCAACCATTAAAGTTGGTGAAATATGATTTTTTTCCACACCCTCTTCCTTGTCATCCGCCTGATTAAGTGGGGATGTTGGTCACGCCCTGAGTGAGAATGTTTGGTGGGGAAAACATGCCTCTTCTGTTTCCCAAACATCCCGGATGGGGTGAGTTTTAAGGAAAACGTGTGTGTCCAGGTGGAACATGCCTTCACACAACTGGAACATCTGTCTCCCCAAATGCCTCCACTTCAGAATGCACAGCACTGGTCAGGGAGGGCTTCTCGGGGTCTGGGTTCTCGGAAGGCAGGAGACGCACAGTGACGTTCCCGTGCTGCTCTGCTTTCTCTAGTCCCCCAGTGTCCCCTGGGCTGGCATTCTAGCGGGATCTGCTCTCATGGCCTCACAATGTGACACACCACTCGGCCCACTCCCTTCCTCCTCTGTGCGCTGGTTTTCTGGGGACAGAATGACCCAAGGGACCAAGCAGATCACCTTCAGGGCAGGCTCTGGGCCGACCCTCTCAGGGGCTGGTAAAGAGTGGCGAGCTACGTTCTTCCTGTCACGCAGGTTGACCTGGCTGTCGTCTCCCTCCATGGCTGGTGACTCTGTCGTGCTGGCACCCGGCACATAGTAGGTGGTCCACGCAGGTGTGTTTCATCCTGAACTACGCTAAGATAGACACATCGGACAGCTCCCTACTCCATCAGTGCTGAAGAGAAAAGAGGATTCAAATAGTCCTAATTTGTTTTTAAGCCTCTTTACCTTCTTATGCTTTGAAACTGTTCTGAAAAGGGAAGCATCCACATGGCGGTGGTCTAACTGGTGACCGTGAGCCTGTGACACGAGCTGCCCTGGGCTGCACCTGGTGGAGAGGTACGGCTGGAGTGGCAGACCCGGGGAGGGTGTGGGAGCGACACGACCTGGACTGTCCTGCTCGCCTGCGTGGCTGTGAGCGGTGGCAGCCAGAAAATGACACGCACACTTGCTTGGAAGCGCAGCCACCTGTCCCATGCCTCCGTCCATAATTCCCTGCTCTGGGCCAGATCTGAGTCACAGTGTCACCACAGGGCCTTGGTGGCCTGGCACTCAGGCTATCTGCTGAGACCTGGACAGAGGCTGCCCGTTAGCACCAGTGGACGCAGACGCAGCCCATGAGCCACCGGTCCAAGGGTCCCAATGAAGCTCGGCCAGTTGAAGTGCAGCCACGCCAGCCCCGTGGCCCCGGGAGATACCACGGCCTATTTACCTCTGTGTCTCATCATCACATGGACACACGGGCACCTGCTGAGGCACAAGGGCTGGGAGGCAACATGACCTTTTCCTTCTGAGCCAGGGGCACGGCTCAGCGTGTCCTCTGAGGAGGCTCAGCCTTGGGATGGTGGCTGCATGTGCAAACCTTCGGAGCTCCGGCTCAGCGGTCCTGGGGACAGCCCGGGCCCAGGCGGACCTCCTGGGCAGCACGACCCTGGTGGAGAGCTGAGGCACATACAGAAGTAAGCGGCGGCGTCCTCCCTGGACCCCACGTGCGCCCAGGCTGCATGTGACCCAGCAGTCACGTAAAGACAGGGTGAGAGGACGGAGCACCCTCAGTGCCCTGAAAGGATTGGCACGGCCCCGAGCGGGGCACTTCATTTTCATGAGCTGTAAACAGACTCACTCTGAGAAGTCTCTTCAAAGGTGATATGTATTTAAAGTCATTTAATAGCCTAAGAAAAAGGAGGAAGTCAGAAACAGCCCTTTGTGAGCATATAAGGAGAAAATGAAATGTTTTACGGCTTATTTGATTTTTAAAAATGAGGGCTTGAGTTCTTCATCTCTCCAGTTGGACTAGAGCAGGGGGCCCAACAGACTGGCACAGAGGGGCCACTGTCCGTCCCAAGGGCCACGTGGGACAGACAGACGTGAGTCCAGATGTGGGGACAAGGCACACAACAGTCTGCATTTGTGTAAATCAAACACTTATTGCTGCGTCCCACACTGTTTCTTTCATGAGGAAAACTGGTGCTGCCACATCTAATTTTGTTGAAAAGCACAAACCAAGACATTAACGCACACTCTCCCGTATTTGAAATGTTGGCCTCTTTCCTATAGTTAGGATTTGTTGAGAGGTGGCCATTGTTCTAAACGCTTGTGTGTCTCCAAACGACCTTTGCTGTCAGAAGGAAGACACGCCAGCACTGAGAGGTGGGCGAGTTGCCCCAGGCCAAAGGCTGTCCTCTGCGCTCCTAGTACATGGGCTCGACTTTAGCTGACATGTTTCCCTCAGCATCCAGCAGGTTCCCTGGGAGATGCACCCCGGCTGTCCAATCACACATGGCAATCCCGTCGCCCTTGCTGGTGATTGGTCTGTGCATTCTGGCGGCAGCCAATGGCTGCATGGCCCTCCCGGGGCCACACCGATGGGCTCGGAACGTCCACGTGACTGACTTTGGGTGAAGAGCCTCCCCAGTTGCTAGGCCAGCAGGAACTTCCTACAAATTTCCTTGTGCACTAAGCCAGCGTGTGTTGCAGGCAAAAGCATACTAACTGACTCACCAACAACATCCTTATGGGTATCCATCCGAAAGCACTGAGAGTCACATCTCAAAGAGACGCCTGAGCTCCTGTTCACTGCAGCAGCATTCACAGTAACCAAGAGAGGGAAGCCACCCAAATGCATGTGGACAGATGGATGGATAGCCAGAACACAGTGTGCACGTATAATGGGATATTCTTCACCCTGAAAAAGGAACTGCATCCTGCCTCATAATGCACCTTGAGGACACATGTAAGTTTAATGAGACAGGCAGGGAGTTCATGCTCAATGGCATAAAGGTTTGGACTGGCGCATGGATGGAGCTCTGGAGTTCTGTTTCACAGCAGTGTGAAGGTCTTAGTGTCGTAGAGATGTACACTTGAAAATGGTTACAATGTTAAATGTTGTTGCAGTTCTGTTTTAATCACAAAAGAAGAAATAACCTACTAACGGATTCGGCAGCTTGAAACAACTGACGAAGCCCTGTACAGGCTGAGAAACGTCATCTAACAAAGCACAGAGGCCACCAGGCTCTGAAGCCCAGCCCCCACCCTGGACCTCTCCTTCTGCCTGGAAAGTCTGCAAGAGCTCCCGGTTCACACGTGGGTCCCTTCCTCGCACGCCTCATAGTGGGGACAACCAGTGACAGCGTGGTGACTTTTATGATGGAATCCATTGCATTAGGGCCGTGTGACTGACACAGATTTCAGGAGTGCCATTTAGCAGCTGGTTCATATAAAATGTCTTCACAGCAGTGTGACCCCCACACAGAGGACACAGGGAAAACAAAACGGGTACAGGGAGCTTGTTAGGAATTCCCTCCAAAGCCTGATGGTTCTGAGGTGGCCAAGGACACGACAGGTTGCAGGTGTGCATGTGTCCACACATTCACAGCTTGTGAAAGATCTCAGCGATGGCTGAGAGGAGTGTGGGAATGGGGAGAAGGAGAGGGAACAGGTACATCTGACTTGGGACATGGAGAGAAGAGCGTGAGCCTGGGCCTGCCTTCCTGCTGATACGAGCTGCAGATACTGCATGAACTTCGGAGTCAAGGCTGGAATCCAAAGTCCAGGGACAGCCAGGCCACACCTGCCAAAGCAGCCCCCAGGTGGCCTGGCCACCATCAGCTTTGGGCAAGGTCAGTGCAGCTGGACAGAGGCAGTGGCCGACTGGCCCTGTGCACGGGCACCACATGGGCTCTGCAGCCTGTGCCCAAACGGGGGACAATCAACCCCAGCTGTTCCAGGGTGACTGGTGTTCCCCACAAATTCCTGTGTTAAAGTCCCAACCCCCAGTATCTCAGAATATGACTGCATTTGCATAACTTTAAAGATGTGATGAAGTTAGAATGAGGGTGTTAGGATGGGTTTTAAGGCAAAGGACTGGTGTCCCTGTAAGAGGAAGAGACACAGGGTGGGTGTTCACAGAGGAAGGAGCACGTGAGGACACAGTGGGACTCCCTTCCCAGCTCTGCCAACACCACACGGTGGCTGCAGACTTGGGGTTTGCCTGCAGAGGAGAAGATGGGGTGGGAGAAAGACATGGCTGACAGAGAGTGCAAGTCAAACCGCAGGAGTTAGGCAGGAGACATCCATGAGAGAAACAGGCCAGGGGTAAAACATCTCTCACTTCCACCAAGAGTTCCGGTTTCCCTTGTTCTCCTTGAACCTACATTTCTGTTGGTTTTCATCTTTCCCCTTCTGCCCAGGACAGTCGGGAGCCTGGCTGCGAGACACCATCACAGGCCCCTCATTCTCGGACCGTGAAAACAACAGCCCAAGAAGAATGATACCTCACAGGGAGTCCCAGGGTGGAGTGGTGCACACACGTGGTAAGCGCCCCACCCTCGAGGAGCCACAGCCAACATGCAGGCCCTTGACAGTCCAGAGGACACAGAGGTTCGAGGCAAACCCGACTTAACGCTGGAACCTTCATCTGTCAAAGAGAACAAATGCATGGGCCAGATATGGCATCTGCCCGCCATTTTCTGCTTTGGGTTTAGAATTTGTGCTATTTAGGAAGCCTTTATATTCCTCACGGCCACTTCTTATCCATACGAAGCATACCTGGATATATTACTGTTTCCCCTACATCCCAAGTTCCTAACAGGCCAAAGAACGCGTGGTCTACACGGGCATTCTGATGCAGATCGCATGTTTGGTTCTCCCCCACCGCACACTTTCCTCCCTAAAACCAGACAGCAGATTTGTCACCCTGGAAACAATGTAGCCAGTCTGAATGAGCTCTAAAGCTCTCATCTTCTTTGGGGATTTTTCTTTTTCCTCACTGAAGGATACAGGCAGATACCACCTTCTGACTTTTACACAGCTCATCCGTAGTCATAAAAGTTTATCATTGTCTTAAGAAGGAGGAAAAAGGAGAGTTACAGAAAGCACTTAAAGGCAGAACAAACACAGAAAGCGACGATAAGTATAATCCCACCAATTCCAGGGAAGAGAGTGTTTAGTAGAAGGGCTGCTGATTCTGTGCAGCTCCTGGTGTCACATGAAGCCTGGGACTAAGAGCACCGATAACGCTGAGCCTCAGCCATTTATTCAAGACTGGGACCTTCGTCCTCACCCGAGACTTTGAAGTTTGTTCGTTGCCATTTCACCATGGCGACTAAGAGGGAGCAGACTGCTCTGACTTTTTTCTTCTCCACATTTGTTGGATATGAATGACGGAAAACAGTTAACACACGTGTGCACACACACAAACACACACACTGCTCAGAGGGGAGAGAAGGGAGTGCTGTGGGAGTGGATTAATTCCTAGACAATTTATAATCGGTCGTGCTGCCCCAGACACCTCCAACACTGTGGGAAGGGCCCTCACCGCCTCTCGTAATGTTCAGAACATGTAATCCTACCCCTATTGTCAAAGGCTTGTTTTGCCATGGAGAAGGTTAGTCTGCATACGGATATGTTTTAAATCAGATTACATGAGTTATAAAAGTTGGGAACAAACAGTATCATATTAAGGACCCAAATGAGCATGAAAACTGTGAAGATTAGCAGTTGATAAGTATCACAGGCACAGAGGTGGCCTGTGACTGCTTAGAACGGATGCTAAAATAATACCACTGACTAAACGGTACGAAGATTTGTCCAAACTATTGCATCTGTAGAACTAGGAGCATTTATTTACCATTAAATAATTTCAGAATCTTCCTCCGAAAAGGTCAAAAGCACCTGTGAAGTGAGAGGGCAAATCTTGTCATACAAACTGGGCTGCAAATGACAAACCGCAGCATTTCCCAGTGTCACTGCTGACGGTGACTCTAGGGGGAGAATTTAAGAATTTCAGCCAGTGGTAGTTGAACAGTAACACATTGTCTACGTGTGTTTTACGTTCACACTTGCTGCACAGCTGGTCTTCTTGAGGGACTCCTGTGAACTTCAGGGGTCAGGCCAGTCGTCAGGGCGCCCGATTTGTGTCTTGCTGGTCAGAAAATGGGGTCTACCTCACACGTGCGTGCTTTTAGTGTAACTCTTGATTTGTACGCGTAACATGATGGAGAAAAGAAACAGGTTGGTCTCGTGTTGGCTTACAAGGAGCACGAATGACTCCCAAGGGGAATGGGTTCTGAGGTGAGTCAGGTATGAAAACAGCTCTGAAATGCAAGGGCTTTGCAGGGGGGCGGGGGGAATCTTCCCTGAATTAATCTGTCTGATTGCTGGAAGATTCTAATGCTGGTTAGCAGTGTTGTGACATACGGAGATTGCTAAACCTTGTTCATCAAATTGCCCCGAGGTTTCCCCAGCGGTGTATCAGGCCACCTTGGTGACAGAGACCCCGAGGTACTGTCCAGAGTCCACATCTCCGGCTGACTTCATGGCCCAGTGAATCAGAGGTGCTGCGTCCAGACCTTCCTCACGTCAGTCGGTTAAGCTCCTCTGAGTTGCTTACTCATCCCCCATGTCTATGTCCTGTTTCTCAACAGAGTTGGATGTATTCTTTGCATTGTATTTTCTGTCTCCCTAACCAATAATTCTAAGAGCAGTATCTCTTTCCCCTATTCTTCTCCTTTCTGCCTTCAGACGTCCTACTGCCATCTTCCTTCTGCCTAATTGCTACTTCTTGCACAAATGCTAATTGCTGTAATTATATACAATCTTCTACAATCTTTAAAGTCCGGGTCATAAATCCTGCTGCTTTCCCCAACATTTAGGTAAACATTACCTTTTCTTGTTTAGACTTTCCCCACTTAATGATTTGAGGTCAAATGACGGCTACTTATCAGACAAAAGTTCTTTATTTCCACACACACAAAAAGAGACACTTTCTAACTTGTTCTGTTTCCTTGTAATTTCTGTATCTTGCTGTTTTTTTTTTTTTTTTTTTTTTACCAACACATGGCATTAGATTGGTTCTATCTAGCACTAGTTATGTATTTCTATAAAGTTTACTTGATATTTATTTTTAATACCAGCATCAGCTGTGATAGTTGCTACATTAGTCATTGCTAATGTTTTCAGCCAGACAACAGTTAGACAAGTAAAAAACACTCACTGATTCTTTTTTCTTACTTTGAGCAGTATCATTTAAAAAAAAAAAAATCTTTCGGAGAGAAACATGACAAGATCCTTCAGTTCAAAAGTCTCTTTGCATAAAAAAAGTTTGTCAAAGCAAGCAAGTTTTATCCCCCTAAATCCTGAATCTTAACATGGCTATTTTCCCCTGCTCTGTCTGTCTCAGGACAGCTCAGGTGACGACTAGTTCTCAGTAGTTGGGTGGGTGTTCTCACAATGGGAGAAGAATCCCACATTCTAGGCAGAGCAGGCTCCACATCTCCAGGATGGATGTCATGCCCTGGAGCATTTGGTCAAGTGTACTGACCTCCAGACTAGCATTTGTAGAATGGAGCCGCCTTGCTTCCTATCACCTGGGAGCCACAGGTGAGTACAATCCAAGGGTAGAGCCTGTGCCACTCACTGCAACAGCCCCAACGTTGTCACAAGGCCTGGTACAGAGCAAGTTCAATGTTTGGTGACCCAGTAGGTGAAGGGCCGAATGCATAATGAGTAGGTGACATGAGGTACATCCTTCTTCCTCGGTTTTCTTTTTGTAAACTATCTAAGCAGTGGGGAACACAGTAATAGAAAAACCTGAAAAACTCTTACAGAGAAGTTGGGTCCCAGGAGTCCCTGAGCCCATCGATATGGATTGAGTCCCAGTTCCTGCAGATTTTATGTGCAGTTCATGTGGTCAGGCACTTGGTTTGACTAGGCAGACAGAATATTTCAGTCCTGCGCAAACTGACTACACTGCCAATGTATGGAGACAATTAAGTTTAAAGGAAAACAGGGAAGACATTTTCAACTGAATATTGAATGAGAAAAATATGCATTAATAATAATTAAAATAAAGCAAGGATCTCAATAAAAATGTATCCATGTATCCTAATGACGGGGGATTTCAGACAGGTCAGTATGAGCAGCATAGAGTTTACAATATAAAAGGCTTTGCCTCCTACAAGGAAATAGGAACCTTGGTCGAACAAATCTCTGTTGTGGACGTACTTGTATGTAAATTCTAAAGAGAGTAAACTGCGGTATACACGTGAGCCTGTCACATGGAGAACAGGGGAGTCAGAGTCAGGACAGGAGGACCGGAAGTCGGAGGGCGCAGCTCTGGGAAGGCATGTTGTCAGAAGCGCTTGACGTGACTAGGGAATGACGCACAGCAATAAACTGCGGGGGAAATAAACGGCAAAGTATGAACGCAAACTGTCACAACACATGTGGTCCTCACCACTCACCTTGCAGGCCCTGGGGATTTAACAGTGCACAGAGCGTGAGGTGTCAGCCAAGTCACACTGCTATGATTGTTCCTTGCATTGATTTCCTTTTAGTCTTTGTCTGTGGCAGTTGTCACAAGGGTCTAGCGATCCAACCTGCATAGCTCTGTGCTCGGGAAGAGCTGTACCGGGAGAATCCCTGCCCTCACTGCTGTCCTCTAGGCGGTCAAATGAGCTGACGTGGATTTGGTGCAAAACCCTAAGGTACTTCCTGGCAGAAGCCGACCAGCTGGGAGGCAACAGCCTTTTCTAATCTCCTGGAGAAGTCTGAGTGACTTGCAGAGCTCCAAGGAAAAACAGGCACAGCTTCAGGATGCTCTCCATTGCTGTCTAACCTTGATACTGAGATACTGCTTGTAGCTCACACACGCTCCTTAAACACGGACTGACTGACTGATGAGATGGAGAAAGACATCACTGCACAGGCATGTGGAGAGCCACTGTTTTCAAGGAGCAAACCCCTCCTGGGTCTTGCTTTTTTCTCCAGTGAGAGACTGACCCTCTGACATAGGGCCATCATTGCATGGGAGGAGCTTAAGGCCCTGAAGGCCTCCAGGGATAGGAATTAAAATAAAGAAGGGCTATTTCATCTGATATCATTATGGCTACACCTGATTTTCTCTGGGTACCATTTGCTTGGAGTGTCAATTTCCATCCTTTCACTTTGAGTCTATGCTTGTCCTTGTAGCTGAGATGTGTCTCTTGTAGACAGCATATGGGTAAGGGGGTGGGGGGTGGGTGATGAGGGTAAAGGGGATCAAATATATGGTGATGGAAGGAGAACTGACTCTGGGTGGTGAACACACAATGGGATTTATAGACAATGTAATACGGAATTGTACACCTGAAATCTATGTAAATTTACTAACAATTGTCACCCCAACAAATTTAATTAAAAAAAAAAATAAAATAAAGAAGGGCTGGGCCTGAATTCTTATCACCCCATAATAGTCCTTAAGACAGTTTGGAATACTATTGTCAGTAAGGGAATGCTTGGCTCGTGAGTCCTATTTACTTTTGAACTAATAAAACAATAAAATATTTAATAAAAATCTTGAACCATTCTTGAAAAATCAAGCTGTCCATTCCTTACTTCTGGGAAGACCTTAAATTTACATGAACCCAGAAGTTCTCAAAACTCTCAATGTAAGAACTAAAATTGGTTTTTATGCCTAACTTGATGTTATGCTGCAAATTAAAGTTTCACGAGACAGACGCTCGTGAGTATCTGTGTCAGCCCAGGGTGTGAGCAGTGACTTACGAATATCAAAAATAAATTTGCTGTTAGCGGTTTTAACTAAATAATTTTACTTCCTTTCAGCATTCCTATTTATATTTGTTATTCCTTTGTAGTAGTAGGCTGGTAAATGGTTAGTAACCAGCTCTCTGGAAAAAAATAAAAGAGATGGATGGATAGATAGGCAGATAGATAAAGTTTCACTGATATAAAGGATTCATAGCACAAACTTTACAAGTAAAAATAAAACATACGGCACTCTTTGTTGTAAATTCTCTATAACCAACTGATTCCCACAGAATACTTTCAGTAATTTCTGCCCATTTTAAAAATCTGTAGCCAACCTATTACTACTGACAAATATGCATAGTTTCAATTTGAATGTACATTGGTAATTTTAGGTTAAGGCGTAAGATGAACACCAAACCATGAAGACATATGTTGGAATTTAGCTTGTTTGCCAATGAATACCTGCTGAATCAAACAATGGTTTTCGAAGGATGAAAGAATAATTCTTCAACTTTTTCTGTGCTCTGCACAATGCACTGGCTTCTGATATGACATGCTTTTTAAATTTAATCTGCCTTCTTAACATTTTCCAATCATTCTCTTACATCTAGACAATCAACATGGCAATAAATCAAGCCCTGCTTTGCAATCTTTGCCAATTTCCAGGGTGTAAATACTCCCTCCGTGGCTGATTACCAGCTGCTGACATCAGTAGCTGAGTGTGGTATTGGGAAAAGATGTTATATGGGATTTTATATATTATTGAATCATATTGATTCATATATGTCTATAACCTCAAGAACACAGAAATGATAAAAGGTAGTAAGATAATTAGGAAGTGATGAGTTTTCCGTATTTGTTACCTTTGGTTTTAATATTATGTATTTAATTGTAAGCTTACATAATTTACTTTTACTAATGGTTCTGTTTAGCCACTGGCTTAAAAATTCTTGAAATTTCAACAGCCTGTTCTCACCAGCTGGTGTGAGCAGGTCCAGGGCACACCTGCTCCACTGAGTTGTCACTAAGCTCTTCAGGTCTCCCTCAAGTCAGGGACATAGTAGCTTGTGAATAAAGAGCTAAAAAATAATTAGCAAACAAAAGGAAATAAGTTCATCTTTTTTTTTTTTTTAATGTTCTACATAGCTCTGTCACGATGCTCTACTGTGATTCTCACCGCTCTGTGTCTAAGGAGCATTCATTCTTTAGTTCGTATTGGGTGAATTTAGCGGTTTTTTGAGGTACAATAATAGTAGGTTACAACACCAGTTCCATTTTTCTGAATGTATTTCTGAGGAGGGACAGATTCTGCTCCCACAGTCACCGATTTCCTTCCATTTTATGAGCAGGGCCACTTGCTCACCAGCCACTTCCCACTGGCCTGGATGCTGAGCCCTTTTCTGTGGCAGCAGGAGCAGCTGTGTGCCTGGCTCTGTTGTCATGGGACAGAAAGCGGCAAATCAACACAGAACAGGGGCAAGAGGCTTCTCCCGGCTGGCGCTAGAGCCCACACATCTGTGGGGTTGCAGGGGTGCTTCTGTGACAAATAAGACCCCAGAACTGGACTTGTGTCACAGCTTTAGAATGAGCTACTTTGTTTTGAAGCAGAAAATGTGTTTAATTTTGGTTCAAATTGTAGAGTACAATGTTAGGGGACTTTGGGGAGGATTGGTCCCAATTCAAGGGGCATGTCCTATCGTCTAAGCGATAGGCTCTCTGCTCAGGCGAGCTCATGGCTTTCCACTGAGCTGAACCTCCAGTCAGCATCTGGATGGGAGTGAGGGGTTTGGCTGCAGCCATATGCCAGCCAATCACAGAGCGGTGCCCAAAATGTGTTCAGATTCTCAGTTCTTCTGGTCAGACTGCCTATAATGGGAATTATTGTTGTGGTTATTATTATTGTTAATTTTACATTTGGCAAGCTCCAATTATTATCTTCTAATTGAAAATGGGTAGTTTATTTCTCTCATTTTATTTTCCTTATTTTAGAACTTCCCTAACGTTCCTTCGAATGAGGTACTTGTTCACAAATTGAAAGCCCATTGGCTGGAAACATCACAATGGTTGTGACTGGTGCTTTAACTCGATACATTATTCAGAACAAGGAACAATGACCCGTTTTCACTCTGTGCCTTTAAAATTCTTTGCCAATTACCCTGGAAAGGACTACCTAAGGAAAGACTGATGTGCTCAAGGCTGGTGTAGGAAAATGTATTAAAAAATGACAGTCATTGGACAGTTTTATTTTAAAAATATAAAGCAAATTGAGGTTCTGTAATTTGAGCTCTGTATGCATTGATGTTTAAATCCCCAGGGTCTTCTCACTGGACTAAGAAATTGATGATTTGTTAATAGCCTAATCATAACCAGAACTGCAAATCTTGTAAACACACAATTCAATGCAATTAGTGGGCTAGGCTCCATCACTGTGAGTCAACTGAAATCAAATGTCAGCAGACAGCAACCTGGTTAGAAAATTATGAGCAAAAAAAATCCATATGCACACTTACATTGGTTTAGACATGCACACAAAGCAATTGGCCATTGTTAACTACCTAGAAGTTAGTATGAAATCATATTAAAAAGAAACAAAAAGATAATAGGACACAGAGCAGAGAACTACTATTCCACTGTTACTATAATAATGCTAAAGAAGCTCACACACACCTCCAAAGACCCATTCGTGATGACCTTTGTGCCATCAGGCTGTGAGAGGTGACACAGCTTAACCATTCTTCTCCCACTCGTGCAGTAAGTATTTACCAACTCGGACTCTATCAGCTGCCCTTGACCTAGTCATGGCTGCAGGACAGGAGCTGAGAACACGGATCGGGCGAGGGGAGCTGCAGTCTGGCACAAGTGATGGCAGAGAGCAAGTCCTTTGGACACACACCGCTTCCCCCTCGCCCCAGGCTGACTTTGGAAATGCTGCGTTGTGTTTTGGAAGAGATAAAAGTATGCTTCTTATAGCAGGAAGCACTTGTAAATGAGATACAGGATTCCAAAACTTGATAGGTCAGACATAAAACTGCACCAGCCCTATTCTGTTATTCTCTTAGCTACAAAGACCATCGAGAAACCAGACCTTCAGTCTAGGGGTACTTAATGGGTACCTCTTCTAGTGTCAGGAGCATTTCTGGGAGTTCCCCTGATCTGCAAA
This sequence comes from Rhinolophus hipposideros, assembly GCF_964194185.1. Lineage (NCBI taxonomy): Eukaryota > Metazoa > Chordata > Mammalia > Chiroptera > Rhinolophidae > Rhinolophus > Rhinolophus hipposideros. The sequence continues at coordinate 2,697,524 of NC_138064.1, forward strand.
ACAGGAAATGACAGATGGAGGTGGAGGCCAGGCGTGACGTGGCCAGTCCTGCATTTAATTTGTCCTTTGAGGAGGACGGTTCCTGGGCAGCCACACTGCCTTTGAGTCACTCATCTGACTTCTCTAGGGGCACACAGTCCCCTTGCTGTGCCTACTTCTATACAACATGTCTTACGACCCACATGCGACAACCAAACTGACGGATGCAACCTGGCTAGGCTGTTCAAGAGGTGTGCGTTCCCCACATTGCCAATGAACAGGGCTGCAGTGTTGACTGGCAACCTCCACGCACCTCAGGGGCAGCTGACCTGATCCCTGGCTGCCGGCACGGGCCTGACTCTTCTCAGGTGAATCTATTCTTACCAGGGATTGGGTTTGTGTATTACCCAATTGCAGTCAGTGAGACGTGACAGAAAGCGCAGGGTTTCTGGGAGAAGTCACCTTTTCCTACGAAACTATTAGAAGAGATGGTCTCTTTTGCTCCTCTGAAGATTCTGGCGCCTGGAGGTGAGGCACAGGACAACCACACCCCCTCAGTACCAGCCTGAGCAGGTGGCAGCCCCCAAGACGATACAGAGAAGAGACGGAGAGAACCTCGACCCGTGACAACGGTCGGCTTCAGATTTAACCAGCACGCTGTCTCTGCCACTCTGGGATTCCTGTTGCAGGAGGTACGACTTCCCCTGCCTGTCAGCAGGGTTGAGATGGGCTTCTCTTCCTTGCAGTGTGTATGAGCTGTCAACTGCTAAGGAACAAATGACCTCAAACCTTCGAGGCTTCTAACAGTGAGCACTTACTACCCCTCGGCTTCTGTGGGTCTGGAATCTGGACACAGCTCAGCAGGGTGCCTCCCCCTCGAGGTCGCTCAGGCTGTCATCAAGGTGCCATGTGAGCCGTGGTCTCCACTAGGGGCCCTACCAAGAGTGGATCTGCTTGCAGACACTCCAGGCGCCGTGCGCAGGACGCAGTTCCCACGGTCAGTGGCCTGAGGGCCTCAGCTGTCTGGGATCTCTCCAGACAGCAGCTCCAACATGGCAGCTGGCTTTCCCCAGCGTGAGTGGCTGTGCCCAGGATAGAAGCCAGTCTTTTGTTACCTAACCTCACAAGCGACAAGTGACATGCCGCTACTTCTGCCATATTCTGTTCATTAGATGGGAGTCGCTAAATCCATTCCATGTTCAAGGGGAGGTTACAGAGGGGGTGAACACGGGGTGGGGGTCATTGGGAAACCCTTCAGAGGTACCCACCACACAGCTGAAGGCACTCTAACAGGCCAGACCAGAAAACGACTGAGAAAGAAAGATTGAGCGTCCAAGATATCGAGGTACGGAATCTGTGGTAAGACCCGGGGCCAATGACGTAACTTCTCTGGCTCAGTTTCTCCTAAGGACAGAGCCGTGGTGTGGGCTGACAGAGAGCTCACATGTATGATGCCACGTGGACCACCTGGTCCTCGCAGGTACTCGGGAAGTTTCCACGTGGACACACCGTTTCTTTTACAAGGTTCACAGGCCTAAAATGGAACCCAGGAGGAGATATACACAGGCTTTTGTGGCCAACGTAAAACCTCACAACTGAGCTTCCACATCTAGAAAGAACCAGAAGTCTGAGTGGGTGCGTAAGTGAGGTGGAGACACCTACCAGGGGCAGAGAGTCACAGGTGACATTTTATGAGCTCACAATCTATAGCTCCTTTGAGACGGGAAAGTACACCCAGATTTTAAAGTGAGAAAAATAAAAAAAATGATAACAAAGGGTTCATTTTCCTTAATGTTTTTCAAGACCTGAATTGAAGAAGGTAGGTTGCCTTCTGCCTGGTCGGGCAGGAGAGCCCATGTTGAATGCTGTAACAGTGGTCAGTGGTCAGGCACTTCTGCTTATTAGGAAAGACAGAAGCTCCACGTTGGACGCACAGAGCTCTGGTGCACAAGCAGCCGGGGCTCCGGAGCAGGACAGATGCTCGTGGAGCCCGTCCCTGCAGGGCCCGGGCCAGGTCTCCCGGGGACGGACCCCGTGTGCAGGGCTTCCCCCTCCTGTCCCACCCGTTCTTCCCTCTAGAACCAGCATTTGTGTGGGCATGCAAGAGGAGAAGAAAGGAAAAGAAGGAGGGCCGGATGGGAAGGCTCCGGATCGCATGGACCGGGGAAATGAACTCCTGGGAAGAACTGACATGGGGTACACAAGAGGACACAGAGCCATGTGGCGAGGAGAAAGTGAGTCTCGTCTCTGCCGGCCCAGTCTGTTGCTTGGCTCCACTTTCTATTCCCACCTCTTTTGGAAAGTCTGTGAGGCACAGAGCAGGGAAATGCTGTCATGGCACCAGAGACATGGGAGGAAGCTTTACTTCTCACATCTACGTGGGCCCTTGTAAGCTGCTCTCCCAGCCCATCTGCCATTCTCCTCAGCAGACGGCACACACGGCCCGTGGCCTCCATACACAGGGAGACTGGGGAAAGCTGGGGCCTGCGCCTTTGCACCAGGTCAGTGTGGGACGGTGCAGGAGGCCTGGCCCTTCCATTCTGTGTAGGCCCCGCGGAGCTACTGGTCTGTGGCCATTCCCTAACTGCGAGTGGGTTGTACTCAGCTTGACAGTTTTCACTGTGCTCTTCCTCCCTCACTGGTTCCCCAGGGAAGCACATCTGGGGGTGAGGGGACCAGCCAGAGGAGTGCCACTGAATGCTCATGGCCTTAGTGCATGGGGCTCAAACCCGCTTTCTTCAGGGATGAAACGCTTTGAGCTGTCTGAGCCTCGGCTGCCATCTTTTGGACCAATACGTCTAATCCCGAATTTCTGAGCGCCCTACAACAATTCATCTGCTTTCGGAAGCATGGGCAATGTCAAGACGATCAAACATTTTAAGGGTGGGAGAGAAGTATTTGTAAAGAAAGATAAAATGAATCAGGATTATTTTGCTTAGAGAAAGTAATCCAATAGTTATCTTCTTTCCCCAGAAGCTGGCAGTAAGCGAGTTGTCATTTACAGAGAAGATGGAAAAGGACCAAATGGTCCAATGGTAGACAAGTATGAACTTTCTAGCACTCATGTGGGCACCAGCCTCTCACAGAGCGGAGTGCCGGGTGACACCATGCTGCTAGGAAATGCAGCCCGGGACGTGCTTGCTTTATAACCGGACATCACTGCACAGGGTGGGGGTGGGGGGTTCTGACGGAGACACGCACAGGCTTGACGTATGGAGAATGCCAACTATATATGTATACATCCAGTTAAACACATCAAACTGTTACACAGCTGGGAATACTATCTGCAGTGTTTATCACTGTCCAGAAGAAATCCCAGGAAACAATGAGGAGAGCCGGATCTCAGACGGGGTGTGACAAGACAGCAACAGGAGGAGCCTTTCCTTCTGGCTATTACTACACTCAAATCCAGCAGTTTTCCCTCTCGTGCCTTCAGAGTGACAGTACTATTGCTTGGCCACTGGCCACGTGGGCCAAGGGTCTAACTCGTTAGCGCTCCCAGCCCTTGACCACGGCCCGCCTGTGCACTGGCAGCTTGCCCTGTGAGCTGACCTGCATGTCTCATCACGGCTGTGGGGGACTGTGCTGGCTGCCGCCACCATCTGCAGACACTCTGAGGTTAGTTCTACTCTGAGGATCGTGAGCCTCTAGCTGACTGTCCCCACCCACGCGGTATTATTTTGGTTGAAGTCTAACCACCGTCTGAGTGATGAATGGGTTAAATCCCTTTGTACAGGTACCTGCGTGGTACTCACTGGTACCAGGACACACTGCATTGAGCATTTGGAAGGAAAAGCTGGAGTGGAAGGTACAAATATCCCAAGCAAGAATGGAAAGTCTGGAAAGCCAGCCCCGACACCAGGGACAGTGAGATGAGTGGCCAACACATATGGACAAGGGAATGACAGGCACGTACGTGTGGGTCTCAAGTTGGAGGCCTCGGAAGCAGCGCCTTCCCCGGGAAAGCCGAGAGGCTCTGCAACGTCTGTGTCTGGAGGAGGGTAAGGCGGGGGCGGGGGGAGTACTAATTGCGGGGGCCCCCGAGCCATGCCTCTGGGAGGCTTTTGTGGCACCTGCCGTCCAACACCTACATGGAATCAACAGGGGTTACTTCAGAAGGTGAAGCCCACAGGCTCTCTGCCCTCCAAGAGGGCACATCATCACCACTCCCCTGTACCAGGAACCACCTCACAGCTGCAAAGGCAGACACGCGGGCACCAACTCCAACCACACCCAGCAACAAATCCAACTTCACAGCATCAAATCCAACCACACAGAGCACCAACTCCAACTTCATGGCACCAAATCCAACCTCATTCAGCACCAAATCCAACCTTAGTAGGCACGAAATCCTACACTCCCAGTACCAAATCCAACAATACAGCACCAAGTTCAACGACATCCTGAACCCAAGCCAACCACACAGCACCAAATCCCCAGATCCAACTTCACTCCGCACCAAATTCAACCACATCTAGCACCAACTCTAGTCACACCAGGTACAAAATCTCTCACTCAGCACCAAATCCAGCCACACTCATACTTGAACATTTTACATACATAGTGCTCTAACCACAGGCCAATTTGGAAATATCTGCCCAGTGGAAATTTGTTTCTAGTGGGTGCAACTATTTTTAAATGCTAGACTTAAAACTATTCTTAAAAGCCCCCTAAATGTCTCTGTCAAGTTAAAAGGCACTTCTTTTATTAATGTCAGTCTATTCCAGGTCACAGATTTGTGTTTTAGATTTCTCTATCTGTTACTGATCACGGATCAAGTACCCATTACTTTAGCTAAACCCTAAGCTCATTCATTCTGTCAACCTGTTCCACTGTTTACAGTGACCATTTTCAACTCTGTTTTGGAGAGGGTCCTGAGTTGGAGAACAAACAGCTAAGTAGCTCTTACTAAAGTTTTAGACACTGACAATGACCACTTATCCTTGGGGCGGTGGGGGTGGGTACGGCTATTAGGACAAAGGGCAAATGTGTGGGTGCCACGTGGAGAAAATGGCATTGGGGAGGGCACTCGATGGCTTCTATGAGCTGTGATGTACCTGTGATCATGGGGGGTTATCTCAGGCAACAACCCCTACTCTCCAAGACCCCACTGTATTCCATACAAATGAAATAACACTACCAAGTGATTTTAGAATAAAAACAAACCATCCGTGGCTCATGGATCTAGAGACCTTTGTCACTTCTCTCCACTTCACATGTATTGAGGGGTATGGGAAGTAACGGTCTAATAGGTCCCTCTTCTCACAGATATTATGATTCCACCCTCTTTCCTTTGGGTTCTCTTTTCTCTTAAATATCAGGGCCTTTGCTGCATATGTAAAAGGTAGGAAGTGGAGATAACTGTCAAACAGGGCAGTCAAAAAATTACTAAACTGTTGTCAACGGGCCTATGTATCTCCTGAGGCCTAGACGTCTCTCCTGCAGCACCCACACCCACCATCCTGAGAACCACCAGGCACACATCATTCATCCACACTCCCGCAGCTCCTTCAGCTGTTCTCCACCTTCCCCACCATCCCCACCATGTAAATGTCCACGTCACGCCCAGAAAATGTGCCCGTAAGATATTACGGGGACTCGCAATTCCAGACAGTTTATTTCCAGACTTTCTTTCTTGAGCATAAATATCTTGCACATTAATGCTACTGCAAGAGTTAGAAGCAGTGCTCAACTTCCACACACGAGTAAGCCCCAAAGCGTGCAGTCAGTAGGCGAGCTCACTCACCAGTCGCGCTCTTCCTGTTCTCCTCCCGGTCCTCAATGCGCGTGGGCACCAGGGCGCTGGGCGGCGCGGGCTGTGGTGGAGGGGGGGCTGGCGCCCGCCTCTTCTTTTTCTGTAAGTCCATCTGTGACCCCAGAGACACCTGTGAAGCACACAGAAAGACAGTCAGTGTCGGGGTGGTTCTGCCAGCAGTGGGGCGCGTATGGGACTCACAGCTTGGACAAGCTCCGTGGAACAAGGTACTCTAAAGGGGGCTGCCAGATGGCCAGTCCCCTTTCTGGGGTCCCTGGGCAGGCAGTGCAGGGGTAGGGCCTTGCTGTGTCGCCCGAGAGGTGACCCAGGATGGTCACAGACACCCCTCAAGACCCCTCTGAGCACAGGGCTGGGGCTGTGCCCCATATTTTGTGGGGACTGCAGGCAAAGCAGGTAAGTTGGCAACTTCCCTTCAGCCTAAATATGATAATGGGGCTCCCTAGCTGTTAATCAAACGCCAAAGAGAACTATTCCTTCTGGAAGTGTTATCAAGAGCTGCCATGACTGTGCTTTCCCAGGGAAGAAAGGAAGGGGTGGCTCCAGAGTCACCCTCGTCCTGACTTCCGGTCACTCTCCTGCCTCCGCGCGTCCTGAGCTGCCAGGAGTCATAACTGCACGGGCTGACCCGGACCTGTGATCACAGTCAGGCCTCGGGTCAGCCTGTGGGGCGGTCCCATCCAGGGCAGCAGCCCAGCTCCCGTCAAAGACAATGACAAAGTCACAGCGGCTCAAGGCCGCAGGACGGCACAGGACAGAACTCAGTGGTGAGGCGCTTGCTTCTGAAAGTGCACCACACTGTCTTCCTGGCCGCCTCACCACACAGTGGCCACCACTCGCTCTCACGGGCGGAAATGTGGTGAAGGAGCACTAGCGTGTGCGGAGACGTGCCAGTAACGGGACAGGACTGTGCTCGGGCCCCGCCAGGGAGCTGCAGCCGCGCCCTGGACCCCAGTCCAGCCCGTCCAGATGGTTCCGGGCTCCTCCTGGGACGGTGCCCACCAGGGCCCCCCCACGCTGGCATCTAGTCCTGCTCCGGTGGCCGCTGGTTGATTAACTCAGGCTCACAGTGTGTGCACGCGTGTGCACGTGCCTGTGTGTTAAAAGTCTTCATTTACAAGTTTACCAGCAATACACATTTGTTATAAAATTTATCAAGTCATATAAGCAAAAGGAAGGAAAAACATCACTCTATTAACACTCCGATTAACTACCAACAGTTGGCATACGTTTTTCTAGTCTTTAGGTTTTCTTTTAAAATTTGTATTTTTCTATCCTTCTACTACAATATATTATAACCACTTCGTATGCCTTCAAAATTCTCCAATGTGTTGTATGCAAAACATGGACTAAAAACAGCCAAATATTTCCATAAAGCTTAGAGTTCCTTGTCCACTGTCTCTACTCCAGGAGCAACAGTACAAACTCCCTTCTCCTAAATGAGCTTATGCTACGATTTCCTGATTTTTACATGTTAGGTTTTGGCTTCCTACTCTCCATGAGGATTTAGTCTGAGATACATGCACGTGCGGAAACACACACACACACACACACACACACACACTCCTCCTCTCTCTCTCTCACTTTTTCTCCCCAGTCTTTCCAAAAATTATAGCACAGGAATTCCATTCATATTTAGTTATACATATATAGTTTTAATAGATATTAAAATTATATAAAACAGAGATTTTCTTCAAGAGAAAGTTTCTCCAGCTGAGATGTATGTTGACTACATTTTCTTTCTAGGTTACTTTTTGGTTTTCTCTGAACTTGATAACTGATTTGTTTTCTAACTTTTTTGTGATTGACTTTCCTGGAAATTCCTTTTCCTCTACTTCCCCCCCCGCCCCCCTTGTTTCTTGGATGCTGTACTTTTTGTTTTTAAAGTCACTTCTTCATTCCAGGGGAGCAGTCCCTATTAGCCTCCTAGGACAAGACATGTGTGACATAAAGTTATGAGACCTTGAAAATCTAAAAATGTTTTTATTCTATTATCCTGATTAGTCAGTAGCGGAGCCTGTGGCAATCTAGGCTGGAAATAAGTGTCTCTGAAAATGCTGCCCCGTTCCTGCAGCGTCTCCCCGCTTACAACCTTGCTGGGAGACATCAAGCTGGCTCTCAGTCTTCTGAGAGTTCTCTGCTTTCCTTCTGCAAACGTTGAGGCTCCTCTCACTCCTGGAGCCCCACAATTTCACAACGGCGTACCCTGGGTGGAATCCTGCTACCCACTGTCTGGGCATTTGTTGTTCCCTACAATCCACGTATCCTTTAATTCTGCAGAATATTCCAGCATTATTTCTTTCAGATTTTTTTCTTCCCTCTGTTTTCTCTTCTCTGTCTGGATTCTGATTAGTTGAACACTGAGGGTTCTAAATCAATTTTCTAATTATTCTGAAATATTCTTGCCTAATTTTAAAAATGTTTTTCTTTCTTCAAAATATCCTTTATTTTCCACCTCTGGCAAATTTTAAAAGTTCTGTATCTACATTTTTAATTTCCAAGAGCTTTTTCTATATTTTTTAAAGTGCATTATGTCATGTTTCCCTGGATACAATACCTTCTTTTTTCTCTCTGAGGCTATTATTTACATCTTTTAAACTGTTTTTATTTTGTTTTCTTCTATTTTATGCATTGTCTTTTTTTTCAACTTGCTTTTTCTCCCTCTTTGTCTCGGCACCTGTCATTTCAACCTTTCCTCAATTTCTGGTGATCTTTTGGCTGATTGCCTATAATTAAGCGTGTTTCTGTGGATGAGGTCTGTTGACACAGTAGTGGGATTCCCGTAGGTGCCTGGGCAGGAATCCCCCCCAGTGGGGGATCCTCAAATGTCCAGGGATTCTCTCTTCCACGCAGGGAACTCTTCCAGCCTCCTGTCTGAGATGGAAGCTGGGCTTTCAGAGTGGGAGTCCCATGGGACGGCCCGGCTGTCAGCCCGTGGATTTCACTTCTCCCCGTTCTTGATGGACTCAGCCTGGCTGGGGTCCTGCAGTCGGCGTCTGTAGGTTCTTCACTGTCCTGAGTGCAAGGGCCACCCTCCAGCTGTGCATGACAGGGCGGGGCCTGGAGGTCTTACTGACTCGCAAACCCACCTTGCCCGCCCTCTGTCACAGCAGCTCCGGCTGGTGACAAGAACCTGTGCCTCACATCCCTGCCCCACGCAGGACCTGGTCCTTTCTGAGAGGCCCCCACCCAGCAGTCAGTTCTTAGTCCATCTGATTTGCTAGGGTTTTAGCACAAACACCTTTTGAAAGGCATACAGCCTTGGCTCTGGTACCTGGATTTCTTCCTCAGCGTCAGCTCAGTCCCTAATTAATCTGGACTGTTCACAGGCTATGGATTTGCCCACCTGCATATCTTTCTAGGTCACGTTTCTCCATCTCTTCTTAAAAGACAGTGTATGTCAAGTGTCATTTGTTCACTTGCTCTTTCAATTCATCAACAAGCAGATGAGTCCTTATTCTGTGCCAGGAATTACGGAATTCACGTTGTTTACAGTCTAATGAAGGAGAGAGGAGTCTACATTTACATGACCTTCTAGGCTCGAAACACGGCCAGGGCTGTAGTTTGGGGCTTCGTTAGGGACAGGGTTTCTTCTGTGAATTCATCCTGGTTCTGGGAATCCTGGGAGATCCCACATATATAACAATAACCTGTTCTGGGGTTCTGCTAAGTACCACCATCAAGTCAGAGATAATTAGAAGAGGGGAGCAGGGAGCCAGTTCTGGCTTACCCAGTTTGGAAAAGCAATTTCACCTGTTGAAAGAAAGTTCTGGCTCACTCCTTGTTACAAGACTTGGAGAAGCATCAAACTCCTGAACTTCTGCCAAGACGGCCCAGCTCAGCCCCCGGCAGTCCTTCCAGAGCCGATCACAGCCACCCAGCAAACATCGCTGAAGACTATGTATTTTCAGGCACAGAGCAACTCCTGATAAATTAATGAAGATAACGTGTTTGAAAGGTGTTTGGCAAGGTCTGGGACACCACTCAACGCAAGATGTAAGGGTAACATTTTGTTTCTGGAGCTTTTGTTAGTTTAAGGCGTTTAGACAAAAGTCTGCTAGTAGACATACTTACAGACTTTTAGAAAATAGTACTAACATTGGCAGCAACAAAGATTTATTAAACATTTACTAGGGTGCCAAGTGTATCTCATAGGACTACCTCAGACGCCCCCGGAGAGAGGTGTTTCACTGCCTGTTTTAAAGGAAAAAACTGAAGCTCGTAGGACATGACTTGTTCAAGGTCACACCGCTGACAAGCAGGCAGAGTTGGGATATGACCCTGGCTGGACTGCAAGCCCACACTCTTAACCACGTTCCTTTCATCTCCTTCCCCATCCAGTCGGTCTGCAAGGAAACACCCTGCAGCTCTGAACAGCCACGTCTAGTCCTGTGACTCCGTGGGCAGCGACAGCCCATGGAATTTTCACTGTCCCTCGTGGTGGAACTTCCACCTACCGGCCAGACTAAAAACCAATCTGTGCTCGGAGGTGTTGCTTTAGAAAACATTTCTGAAACCCGATGCACATCTTCAGCACATCTCGGAGGAACACCTGAAACCCAGCTCTGCTCGCGTCCTCAAGCTTGCCCCTGCCATGTCCGTCCTCCTTAGAACCAGTGCCACTTTGGTTGGTCAGGGCTGATTTTCAACTGCCTGCCACCAGTGTCTGGCAGCCGGGACGCCCTCCCCTGTGGCAGGGACAGAGCCCTGGCTTTCCGGGTCTTTGCAGAAAGCAGTCATTCCATTGTGGTTTCCCTGATCTCTGCATCGCATTGTGCCAGTTACGTGTAATGAGACTAGAGGTCAGAGCATTGAAGAGGGACGAGAGTTCTGATTTAGAGAATAGGAAGGACACGTAGGTGCCTTCCACATCTTGGCTGTTATAAATAGCACTGCCGTGAGCATAGGGGTGCAGATACCTTTTCAAATTAGGGTTTGGGGATTTCTTTGGATAAGAAAGTGCAATCGTTGGATTGTAAGGTAGTTCTATTTTTAATTTTTTAAGGAACCTCTGTACTGTTTTCCATAGTGGCTACACTAGTCTGCAATCCCACCAACAGTGCACGAGGGTTCCCTCTTCTCCACAGCCTCGCCAGCACTGTTGTGTGTTGATTTATTGATGACGGTCATCCTGACAGCAGTGAGGTGACCTCTCATTGGGGTTTAGCTTGGCACTTCCCGGAAGCCTGGTGAGGCGGAGAACCTTTCACGCATCTCGTGACCATTTGGATGCCGTCTGAGACAGCATGGATGGAACTCCAGGGCATTCTATTAAGTGACACAAGCCAGACAGAGAAAGACAAACACTGTACGATGACACTTATGCATGGATTTTAAAAAGCCAAACTCAGAAAAACAGAGAGTAAAATGGGGCTTACAAGGGGCTGGGTGTGGGGGACACGAGAGATATATGAGGGCACAAACTTACAACAAGCAGAGAAATAAGGCCTTGAGACAGTGCACAGGAGAGTGAACACAGACAACACTGGAGGGGAATCACCAAACTGCTCAGAGACGAGGACTTAATTACTGCCACCACCACACACACAGACACAATGACAATCATGTCCCCTGAGAGAGGTGCTAACATGGCTACACGGCGATCATACGTAAATGGCACAATATGTAAATGTGCCAATTCCGTGTTGCACACCTTTAATTTACACTATGTTATATGTGTAATGCACTCCCACTAAAACAGCCCTGACCACCCTCACCTGACCCCTCCACCTCACTGCCCCCAGCCTGCCATTCTCTGCCTCCAGGCTGTCCCTACATGTCCCCAGCCTGACCTCCCCTGTAAGTGTACCCTGCCCCCTGACTGCCCCTGAAAACCACCCACCCTCTGTCACCCCTTGCCCATGCTCCGGCTTTCTTTTGCTTTACACACTTACAGTTCTATGTTTGTTGATTGTCTCTTGCTCAAAAAAAAGAAAAAAAAGGAAAAGGAAAAGGAAAGGAGTGAGGAAAGGAGGAAGAGAGGGAAGGAGAAAAGGAGGGAGGGAGAGGGAGGGGTCTAGAGCACCTGCTCTGAGGTCCCTCCCAGGTGAGAAAAGCCTCGCGGAGACGGTGCTCAGGTACAATACAAAAGCATGACTTTCCTCCTGAAAAGGTGGGCAGGTCCTCAAGGAGACAATGACATCATATCCTGGCCTTACAGGAAGCCTGGGGACACCCCACACCCTGCAAGATTCCCTAACATCCCCATGAAGAATACCTCCTCCCTGGTCACCAAGGAAATATGAAACACAGGACTCTGAACCTTACATGTCCCTGTAGCGTCTTAATTTCAAAAGTGACTCTTGCTGTCAGAGGACATGCCACCATTTTTCTTTGGTCACTACAGATGGAGTGGCACTAACCCTGTGACGGCAAATGGCAGTCTTGATGGCAGCAGTGTCCCTGCTGGGTGTCATCCAGGCACAGCATGGGCCAAATTCTAACTGATGTGACAGGTAGCCATTTCTCTACTAAATTAAGAAAGAAAAAAGAGTTCTTCCTGAAACTGTACAAACCGTACCCACACACCTCTCCCCAAGGTGGGGGAAATTTTTGTCAGTTATTTGCTGCTCTTAGATAATATTTTTGGCCATGGGAATTCCAGGATCCATCGAATGTTTGAGGATTCTGCTTTATTCCTAGTTCTAAGAAAGGCTCAGACAACTCAACCAAGCCCTGCTGCCTCGGGCCAACCAAAGGACTCTCTTTGGGGGTTTATGTTCCATCCGCTAAAACTGAACCCCTCTCACCAGGTGGGAGAGGGCATGCTGCCAGGGGAAAACAAATTCTATCACCACTATCTTTGGTAATTCCAGAAAGGCAAACACTGGGCGGGCTTCATGGAAAGTTATGAGAAGAAACACAAGGTGCTGGGTAAGCACTTTCTTTCTACCTCTAGCACAGTTTTGGGTTTTTTAATAGAGATTTTAACATGGAATTCTTAAGTCTGATTTCCCTTCATATTCCCCAACGTGTACCAAAGAATCTTGTACCATTTCAAGAAATATTTGTTAAGGGTTAGTTTTTCTGCTAAATTAGTATTAGCTAGAAATATGTGCATAGATAGGTATCTGTAGGTTTGTAATTTTTTTATGTTTTAAGTAATGGTGGAAACATTCCCATTTTTACAGTTTTGTACCCATGCATGTAAGAAAGTTGCCCATCGCTGGTGTGGGCTCCACGGGCAAAGCCCTCACGCCTCCGAAGACTGACTGTGGCCTCAGGCCTTCCAGGTGGCGAAGCCCAGGATGCTGGCAGAGGAACAGGACAGGGTTCCATCCCACATTCCACACACAGATGTGACAGAGACAAGGGGCTTCAGATTTAGAAAGAAGTCTGGGGAAGACGGGCTGCAACACTAGCAGAGGCTCTTCTTAACCAACAGAAGTGACGATAGGCAGCATTCGCTAGGCTGTGACAGCGTCTTCCACCTGAGCAAACAAGCCCCCCATCCAGGAGGAGGAACTCCCTGCCAGAAGTCAACAAACACATCCCTGTTCCTTCTTCCTCTGCCAGCGTCATCCTCACTGTGGTCCACGTTCCAGTCTGGCCAACCTCTCCCTCAGCCAAAACCGAGATTCTGTCTTCAGGGTAAAAGAAAGACTCCTCCTGCGGCTGCACGCCTCTCCCTCCCTGCACTGTGTAGTTTTCTGCAGGTTCTCTCTCTCCTCTCCTGGCCCACTGCTCTCTGTCCTCTAAATGCTGCTCCTCCTGGGTTCCTCTCTTCCCTCCTTTTGTTTCCTATCCACTCCCACCATCCCGACTCACCTATGAGCAGATACTTCTCTAATTGTCCCTGTAACTACACCCACCTGGGAGCTCCGGGTACAGCTGCCAACTGGCTCTCCCACGATTGCGTCCTGAAGATACTGCAGACACAAGTCCCAAGTCATAATGCACACCTACAGACCTGCCTGCCCGTTCCTTTCCGGGTGTTGCTGGACGTGGGGACATCACGGTCGCCACTGATGGCCCATCCCTCACTCACTTCCTGGATCACGCTACTGCTGAAGCTCCTCAGACCTTTTTCTGAAGGTCCCTGGAAACCGCGCCTCCTACCCATCCCCCTTTGCTACTGGCCTTCATTCAGGCTCTCAGCATTTCCTGCCTGAATTATTTCAAACGCCTCCCATCTCACTGTCTTCACTCCAATCTATCCCTTTTCCAAGCCAATTTCCATTGTGCTGTCATTCATTCATTCATTCATTCATTCATTCAAAATTTGACTAAATACCTGCTTTGTGCCAGACGCTGTTCTATACAAAGGGGACAGAAAAAAAAACAAAACGATAAATCATTCCCTCCACTCAGAAAAACAATTGGCTAATTTTAGGGAGTGAGCCACTTTACTTAAGACAGAAACATGGCAGTGCCATGTGTGTGTGGGGCTGAAGATGGAGAGTTAACATGGGTAATATAAACAGGCAGGTAGAGAAAGGTCCCTCTGAAGAGACACAGGTGAGACGTGGACCAGCAGGAACTGTAACTCATTGCGGGTGTGGATGCAGAATCATAGAGCAAGGAGACAGAGTGCTCGTTTCTTAAAAACTAAACATGTCCTCTTATCATACAACCTAACAACTAGGCTCCATGGTGTTTAATCAAAGCAGCTGGACACCCTGCACAGAGAGGTTAGCAGCAGCTGAGCTCAGAGGCAACCGAGATGCCCTTCAGGAGATGCGTGGATCAATCACCCGTGCCCATCCAGACAACGGAATCATACTCAGAGCTAAAAGAAATGAGCTACCAAGCCATGAAAAGACCTGGAGGAAAGATAAATGCATATTACTAAGTGACAGAGCCAACCTGCAAAGGCTACACATTGTATGATCCCAACTATATGACTTCTGGAAAAGGCAAAACTATGGAGATCAGGGGTTGCCAGGGGTTGCAGGAGAGGGATGAAGAGGCAGAGCTCCGAGGACTTTTAGGGCAGTGAAAATACCCTTTATGACACCAGAATGGTGGATCCATGCCATTACACAGCCGTCCACACCCACAGAATGTCCGACACCAAAAACCCTAAGGTCAGCCATGCACTTTGGATGACAGGACGTATTAATGTAGGTTCATCAGTTGTAACAAATGGACCTACCACTCTTGTGGGGGGTGGTGATAACGGGAGGCTGAGTGTGTGGGGACAGTGGGAGGTACGGGAACTCTCAATCCCTTCTTCTCACTTTGGCTGTAAACCTCAAACTGTTCTAAAAATTAAAGTCTATGTATGTTAAAAAGTGTATCCGCACACCGAGTAATTATCCTTGTTCCATATAAGCACTGTTATTCCAGTCGTCATCGAGGAAGTTTGGTCTGCTTTTCTGTGGCTTAGTTCTTTTGGCCCTAAAGTTGGAAGCAAGAACTACAGAGAATTCTTAAGAAATGGGTCCTTTAAAAATATACAGTTTGTTATTAACATGTAAATATAAATTACTTACAAATATGAAATGGCCTCCCCAGGCGACCCAGACCTACGCAAGCTGCTCTCATGCTCACAAACTTCCTATGGTTCCCGGGGCCTTGTAAGTTCCAGTATCCACTGCTGCTGTCCAGGCCTTTCAGGAAGTTTCTCCGTGTTGCTTGCCGGGGCTGGCCCAGCGCGGTGACCCTCCCTCATCGAGGTCGTGCACAGGGAGCATTTCCTTTGTGCCTTTCTGTACTGTCTCACAGCCCATGCGAGGAGCCCTTGCATGAGAACACGCGTGCCCAGGGCCCAGGTAAACATCACAGGCACTGAGGCACCGTCAGGCGTGTCCCACACAAGTTCCTCATTAGCTTCAGTCACCCTTGTGCAGATGTCCTGAACACACTAAGTGTGTGCACCTTTCTGCCACAGCTGCCTTCGGTTCCTAGACACCACGACCCAAGCGTTCTGTGCCTCACAGCATAGCCCACAATCAAACCCCCAAACTCCAACAAGCGCAATGACTCTTAATGTCGCAGTCCACCCGTTAGATGCGGGACAACTGGGCATCCCAACTTTCTTCCAGAAATGATGGAGACCCTTTGGCACAGGTCTGGGGTGTGGAATGTGCTCTGTGCTCTGTGCTCATTTCTCGGGGACACATCGGCTCCTGCTCCTGGGACAGACTTTTCCTGCGGTGACAGCTCATGTGGAGCCTCTAAGCTTTATCGTAAGTTTCCTTGATTTTAGGACCAGGGTTTCAGCGGTATTCTTAAGCTTGACCGGAAATGTCCGGTGCAAACCAATGCAGCAGGTCCTCGATTAATACAGTTTCTTTCAGTGTGTTTTGTTATAACGCTGATGAGATGCCCTAAAAACTTAACTCTTGTTTACATCAATTAGCCTACAGTAAAATTGGATTTGTTATGCGTCACTTTGCTTAAGGTCACAGAACCTATTGACATGAAATGAGGACTTACTGTATGCAGAATATCTGAAAGAAATAAAATGTGAACCCCACAAATACTAAAGACTTAATCCGGCTTGATTAGTCTATGGGCTATTAGAACTATGCACTGAAAAGTAAACACTTTTATGAACTACCATTGGTATTATTTATAAAGTTTCCATTAAGAAACCATAGTCTTACTTTTGTCTAATCTCTCTCCAAAAATCTTCTATCTTCTCTGACAAAACATTCTTTGTTAGTATTTCAGTGACTAGAAGATTTTAGTGTCACCCAATTCCATGCATTAAAATGACGGACGTGGTGCCTTAACACTCTGTTCCTTGGTAAACACAAAAGGCTAAACAGAAACACACAAAGAACCACACAAAAGAATACTCTGCTTCTTTTGTTGTGATTATATCCACCAAAACAATAGATTTTGAAAAAAAGACATTTTCTATGGTTGAATGAGTCCTTTACAAAGAAATCAGTCTTTTTCAATATCATTTGGAGTAATTTCTCCTCCATATCAGAAAATATGTTATTCCCTGTTCTTAGTACTTAATGTTTTGCTTTACTAGAAATATGAAACAAACTTGAACTTGGTGGAGTAAAGTGTGACTCTCTTCATAAAACCTAAGACTGCCTGTTTTATGTGAATTGTCTAAACCTAATCAGGAGTCTACGACTGAGCTGAACCATTTCCATGTGACCCAAACCCACTCACTCAGATCACTCCTGCCCTGCTTTGTCGAAGGCCACACAAGATGCCAAGAGCAGCCCGGCCACTGTGTGTGTCTTCCAGGCTATTCTGTCTGATCCTCTCCTCACTGCCAATTAGAGGGTGTGGCCCGCACTCTCAATTGTTGCAAAAGATCTAAGACCTCGACTCCGGGTCTCCAGAGGAGACCCCTGTTCTCCCATCCACAGGGAGCGGACTGGAAAGTGAGGCACGGATGTGGGCTCTCCGCAGCACTGCGACGGCCACACAGGGTGCCCCTCACCCAATGGTTAGTCCCACAAGGCCAGTTCACCAGTGTGAGCAGACCCCACCCCCATGTTCTGTCCTTTCTCACCGGTACCCACAGTTAAGTGCTGGTTCCCATCTATTCCAAATGCAGAAACAATAAGTGTTGGAATTGGGCAATTAACATAATTTTTTTTCCCAAACAAAAACCTCCCACTTAGGAGAAAAGTTTAAATAATCAAAGAAACCACAGTTAGCCAGCTGTTTCCATAAGGCTGGAAAAGTCTGGACAGTGTTGCATAAGGTTTTTATTGAAATTCCGAGAGCATCCATATGTTACCTGCACTAACGTGGCACCACAATGTGCCAGAAGTCCTTCCGCAGGGACCGTGAGGGCACACATCTCAGGACTGTTTAGTGATAATGAGTTTTCCAGCTTGAAAGAAATAAATGCAGCCAAGAGCGCCATCTACCATGACACAGACTGTCCCATGGGAACAATGCTCCCAGAACTAAGTCTGCACTGACACACACACGACCATTAACACCACCAGGTACAGCGAGACTTCGATGTATACACTAAGTTCTCCTGCTGCAGAAGTAACTTTTTGAAGTTCCTTTTTATTAGAGACGTGCAAGAAAAGACTATCGAGAAAGACATCCAGGGTCCCCTTGCTTGTCTTTCATCTAATCCATGACCAAAATATCAGACTGCCGAGATGAACCTGGAAGTTTTCTTACAAATAACACATCAACCATTCTCAGAGCCTGAGCGCAAGGGCGCCCGACTGAGAGCCTTTCCAATAGGTGTCTCTCTGCCTGGCATTTGCTTCTCCAGGATGTCACGGGGCCAGTTCCTCCTAAGCACAGAGCTCTTGGCACCGAGAGTTGTTCTCCCACTGCAGAATCTAATCAGCCACCCTGTCACCTCACTCTCAATCACATCACTTACAGCTGGAACCCGTGTAGCAGACCTCATCCCGTTTGCCTTGCTGCGGTTCCAGGTACCCACAGTTGACTGTGGTCCACAATTAGTAAATGGAAAATTCCAGAAAACAACAATTCCTAAGTTTTGAATTGCTCGCCAGGCTAAGGAGTGTGATGAACTCTCACGGTCTCCCACTCTGTTGCATCCACGACGCCAATCGCCCCTTTGTGCAGCATATTCTCACTATACTCACGCCCCGTCCATTAGCCACTTAGTAGCCATCTCGGGTGTCAGCTCAACGGCTGTGGAGCTTGTGTCCGAGTCACACTTATTTTACTGAATAATGGCCCCGAAGCACAAGAGTAGCAGTTCTGGTAGTTCGGATGTGCTCCAGAGAAGCCGTAAGCAGTTTCTTTACGTGAAAAGCTGAGTGCAGCACAGTGAGACACTTGGAGAGACAGAGACCACGTTCACATGAATTTATCACAGTATGTTGTTGTAACTTCTATTTTATTATCAGTGATGACTCTTAATCTCCTACTGTGCCTAATCTGTAAATGAAACTTTATCGTAGGTATGTACGCATACGTATGGGAAAAAGCATAGTACATGTGGAATTTGGCGCAGTCTGTGGTTTTAGGATTCCACTGAGGGTCTTCGAATGCATCCCCCATGAATAAGGCCAGACTTCCGTACTCACTTAGAGCTGAAAAAATTCCTTGTATTTGTTAACTTGTTTCTTTTCTATGTGCCAACACTGGCTCCCTGTAGCATACAGTAGGCACTCAAAACACCTGGTGGAACGAATGAATGTATGTACCGTATATACATAATGAACAGACATATGTGCTATATACACAATGAACGCATGTACACACTGTATATACATAATGAATGGATGTATATACTATATACGTAATGAATACATGTATGTACTCGTGGTAAAGAATCACTGCGATTGCCAGCACCACAGTATCCAGTGGAGTCACTGGATTTTTTATTTCAGCTTATGCCAATTTTGGTATTTTGTAATGAATTTGTCCATTTCATCTAAGTTTTCAAAAGTGTTGGTATAAAGATTATACCGTTTCCTTATTTTTTAAAACATTTATAGAATCACATTAATAAGTTGTCTTTCATTCCTTATACTGGTCGTTTGTGTTCTCTCACATTTTCTTAGATCAATCTAGACGTGAATTGTTCATCTGATTGAAATGTTCATTTCAATTATCTCTATTATCTCTCTGCTTTGGGTTTGATTGATTTATGTTCTTTATGCTGTATATCTCTTTTTTTCCCCCTTTGGGTTTATGTCGTTCCATTTTTTTCCTAGAATCTTAAAATATCACCTGAAATATTTGTTTTTTAACATTTTTTTTCTTTCCTAATACAAACATTAAAGTTATAAAGTTTTCTATCAGCATCTCTGTAGCTGCATCCCACAAACTGTAATGTTATATTTTTATTCAAATTATTTATTAAAAGTAGTTTCTAATTTCCTTTCTTACTTCTTTGACTTAGACCATGTTTTCGAACTTTATTGAGAATATAATTTACATACAGCATATGTGAGTTTAAGGTGCACAACGAGATGGTTTGATACCCATACATATTGTGACATGATCACCACGATAACACATCCATCAATTCACAGCTACTTCTTTTTGTGAGAACATTTCAATTCTGCTCTTTTAGCAACTTTCAAGTATGTAATGCAGTATTGTTAACTATAATCGCCATTCTGCACTTTTCATCCCCACAAATTCTTCATTTTATAGCTGGAGGTTTATACCTTTGGACCCACTTTACTCATTTCCCCATCCCCACCCTGGGTAACCACCAATCTTCTGTTTCTATGAGTTAGGTTTTTTTTGTTTTGTTTTTTGTTTTCGGATTCCACATATAAGTGAGATCATACAGTATTTGCCCTTCTCTATCTGAGTAATTTTACTTAGTATAATGCCCTCCAGGTTCATCAATGTTGTTGTAAATGGTGGAACTTCCTTCTTTTTTTTTGGCTGAATAATATTCCATTGTGTTTATACACTACTTTTCTTAATTGCTCATCCATTGGTGGACACTTAGGCTGTTTCTGTGGCTTGACTCTTGTGACTAATGCTGCAGCGAACACGGGGGTGCAGAATCTCTTCAATGTCCTGATCTCATTTCCTCTGGATAAGTATCCAGAAGTGGGATTGCTGGGTCATAAGGTGGCTCTAGTTTTAATTTCTTGAGGAGCCTCCACACTGTTTTCCATAGTGGCTGCACCAGTTAACATCCCACCAACAGTGCACAAGGGTTCTCATTTGTTTATATCCTTGACCACACTGTACTTTTAATTTTTTTTATAGTAGCCATCCTAAACCTAACAGACGTGAGTGAGACGGCATTGCATTGTGGTTTGCTTTGCATTTCCTTAATGATTAGTGATGTTGAGCATCTTCTCATGTGCTTATTGGCCCTTTGTACATTTTCTTTAGAGAAACGTCTATTCAAGTCCTTTGCCCATTTTCAATCAGCTTGTTTACTTTTTGTTGCTGTTGAGTTGCAGGAGTTCTCTATATGTTCAGGCTATTAATCCCTTATTGGCTATATGATTTGCAAATATTTTCTTGCGTTTTGTAGATTGCTTTCTCACTCTGGCGAGTGTGTCCCGGTGGAGCAGTAAAAGCTTCCCAGAGACTAAAATTGCGTTCGGTTGAGGAATGGATCAAATGTTTCGAAAGATGAAGGTGACAATGAGAAAACCCACTTTTCTCATTGTTGATTATCAAGGTGATTGGGAAGAATCCTAAAACCACTTAGATGCAAAAAAGCAACGTGTAAGGTTAAAAGTGAAATCGCACTTTCACCAGTTGCGCTTTCCAGTGAAACACACTGCCTGCCGACATGAGCAGCAGACTGAATCAAAGTGACAAAAATGACAGAGTCCAAGGGTATGAACAACATACTTAAACAGTGGATATTTAAACAGTGGGACTCTATAATATGAAGCTGAGATTTTCATTTCCTCTGTGTCACCAAGAGTCAATGTGTAGAAAAGTGGCAAGCGCACTTTTCATTTGGATTTTATCAGCGGCCTCCATAAAATGTCACGCTCCAATGACAGCTAAAAATATGTAAGAATCTAATCTTCAAACAAACACTTGCTTCTTTGGCTGGAAGTGTCAGGGAGGAAAGGATCCATACAAAACGTAGATGGGAAACAACTTACTTAAATAGCTCCCATTTCCTTTCCCTGCAAACTCTGATTACTGAGCACCCTGTTATCTGCACCCGAGGAAGTTCCTTTGCAGCCGACTGTTTGCACAGGCTCCGCGAGGGACCCCACAGGTTCCCATGGCTGTTTGTGTTGGCGAATGAACAGGACTTGCCCTGAACACAATGCAGTCCTCCCTTTGGCCACAACCAGGGAAAAAGGAAACATCCCAAATCCCAGAGATGACCTCCTCAGCATCTCCGTTTCCTTCAAGCTTTTCAGAGAGCATTCTGTACCGTAATAAATTTCATATTTGCTTTTCCATATTTCAGGACATAAACAAAACCGATCCTTGGCTGTTTATTGCAAAAGAGTTCATGCACATCCATCATTTCATTCTGCTCTCGTTTTGTTTGTTTACTAAGCAGGCAGGTATACTTTATATCTGGGACATTCGAAGATGAAATGACACGACTGTTTTTGAAAAATGTAGACTCAAAGGCAGATGGCTCGGTCCAAAAGAACTTGACACGGCACCTCTTGTTTATCCCTCATTCCTGTCAAGACTTTGGAGACCCTGTAATATATTATATGAGCAGATAAACAGATTTTTAGAGATTGGCTAGAGCCAAAAAATACAGGAGGCATCTCAAAATCAGCAGATATCCACACCCGAGCTGCATTGGTACATATTCTTACAGGGTGTGCAGCCCCGCCTGCCCTAGTGGCTGGGCACTTTATTTCTTTTAATGAAGTTTATCATTCAGCCTGGGCGTCGGAAGTCTCAAGTTTACATATCTTTGGTACTGGCAAGCCAGGCGAAAAGAACTCTTTGTTTAGTTGTCGTGTCTAGACAGTTTGTTTAGTTGTTGTGTCTAGACAGCAGTTTTATTCAGGACCAAAGCCTAGTGTCCTCATCACTAGCTCGCCAGTTTGGCTGGATTTCCTTGACAAAGGTCCAATATGGAGGTGAACTGATTCCATCCTGATTCTGTCAGATGTTTCAGCAGCGGAATTCCTTCCATGACAAGCAAGACGGGCTGTTGAGAAGAGCTCCACGAACTTGGAGCATTAGGAAACTACTCTCCCAGGTGTCATGGGCCATACATGAGTCTATTCCTCCTTCAAGAAGATTTTCAGAATTATTTTTTTAGCTTGGAGTTTTGATTCTTCAATAGTAAACACATGACTTCCCGGTCAATGACGAGTACACAAGTAAGCTCTTCCATGTCAAACGTTCTCTCCGTTTGAGAACCTCGGCCTCGAAGGAGATGATGGAGCAGACAGGGCATTATACACCGCCACAGCTCCCACCTGACACGTATCATCTCCTGCACAAGTTGCAGAGCAGAGATTCAGGCTTGAATATCTCCTAATCCTGCATGCTGCCACCCGATGGCCACAGGGTTCCCTCTGATTGCAGTCAGCACCCACGCATGACAGCTGCCTGCAGGAAAGGTCGGCAGCCCTGTGACCTCCCTGCCTTTGGCAAACCTTAGTGTTCGCACTGGTGTGATGGAGGTAAGAATGGTACCTACTTGATGAGCATACTGTACAGATTAACTTAAAGGGCATGATGTGCATAGGTCTTTGCATAGTACCTGAAACACAACAAGAACCGAACCACTGTGGGGTCATTATAACTGTCCTTATTCTGACCTTGGGCCCAGTTGGCTGAGGATTGGATGAAGCTCTTCTCTGCCCAACAGCCATGGGGAGTGACTTTGCTGGTCTGGCACAGGGCTACCATCTCTAAGTGACTTAACAACGAAAACACTACTGGCCAGAATGTAATCTTTCTCCCCCAGGACTCAATCCATGACCTGCATGCTATCGACCTGGAAAGAATTTACAAGTGGCACCTTCACCCAGTCCAGTCTCTGGCCCCTGATCCAATCTGAAATGGGGCTTAGGTGGAATCAGGAAAAGCAAGTCTGCAAGCAGGAACTTCCATGGGTAGGTCACTGCTGCTGGTTTGGACCCATTCTCCATAGTCTACCCATGCAAAGGCCATTCTCTGCTACTGGGGGGCAGAAATTGTCTGCTCCAGTCAAATATTGAGGGCTTTTAAGGGACTGAAAGGATTCGTCCTTGAATTCCTCATGGCCAAGAACATTGCTTCGCACATAAACAGAGACTTTGTTACAGAATGAATTCTGTCCCCTAAGTGCACACACTGAAGCCTTTACCCCCAGGACCTCGGAATGTGACCGTGTGTGGAGTTAGGGCCTTTAAGAGGTTGTTAAGGTAAAACAAGGCCATTAGGGTGGCCCTACTCCATGCGACAGCACTGCTTTCCTTATAGACGAGGAAGAGACAGAAGGATACACACACAGGTGCGGCCACGTGAAACAGAGAAAAGGCGGCCGTCTACAAGCGCAGAGAAGAGGCCTCAGGAGAAACCAGCCTTGCTGAGCGTCTGCCTCAGACATCAGCTGGGGGTCCTACCATTCAACTCCATCCTGACACTATCTTCTCACAGAGATGGCATCAGACGCCACAGGTAAAGGGCTCAGTTCTGCAAGACTGTCCCCCCCCCACACAAACACTTCAGACACGTATTACAAGTTCAGGGTGTCACCTGTGCTTCTGACCAGCTGGCTAGACTGGCTATAAATTGGGGTTCCCATGACCCCTCCTTGTGTTTCATTAATTTGCTAGAATGGCTCACAGAACTCAGAGGAACGTTTTACTTACCAGATCATTGGTTTATTATGAAAGAACACAACTCACGAACAGCCAGATGGAAGAGACGCTTAGGGCAAGGCATGGGGGATGGGCACAGAGCTTCCATGCCCTCTCCAAGCAAGCCACTCCCCCAAATCTCCATGAGTTCACCAACCTGGAAGCTCTCCCTTTGGATTTTTATGGAGGCTTCATTACATAGGCATGACTGCTTAAATCATTGGCCCTTGGTGACTGATTCAACCTCCAGCTCCTCTCCCCTCCCTGGGGGTCAGGGATGGGCCTGAAAGTTCCAACCCTCCAATCACATGGTTGGCTCCCCTGCAACCAGCCCAGCATTTAGGGGCTTTTCCAAAGTCACCTCATTAACATAAGGAAAGCCAACTTTGTTGCTCCCATCCTTTAGGAAAGATTTTATAAATAACAATATTACAACGGCCCACACTTTGATGGGGGCTTGCAGCCTCCAGAGTTGTGAGGAAAGCACTGTTGTTGCCTAAGCCTCCCAGACTGGTATTGTGTGATGGCAGTCCCAGCAGACCAGCATGGCCTTAACACAAGCTCGTAGGCAGTGAGTGTGCCGGGCGAAAATTCAGACTGTGGATCGTACACAGACTTGCCCCAACCCCGTGACCCTACTTTGCTATTTAGTTCTGCTCACTGTGGCAACTGAGCAAGTCACTTAACCGTGTGTGCCCTGCCATCTATGAAATGGGACCAAGTGCCCCCAGAGCGGGCGCGACAGTGTATGATGACGCAGCATGTCTCGCTAGAAGACGATATAACCAACACTGACTCTGAGTCTCTCCCCGCAGTCATCACTCTCTCACCCAGCTCTGCCTGACAGAAAATTCTTTCCTATATGCAACTAAAATAAACGTTTCTAGGATTTCCACACACTGGTCCCTGCCCTGCCCTTTGGAGACACCGCGTAGCCCCGTGTCAGGGTGGGACCGAAACATCTGCCCAGAGTTGTCGAGCCTCAGTGACAGCTTATTTTTCTCAGCTAAAATACTCTCATTTCTGCTGTTTTTAAAATAAGGGACAATAACTTCCTGTCTGTTCAATTCCCAGAATGCTCTCTTCTGAGAATCCTTAGTGTTTTGTTTTGTTTTTTTCTCTTCTAATGCGGTGTTGACACACAGTCAGTCCAGGTTCTGACTAGCACTGCGTGGGACCACGTCATCCCGATGGATCGTCACACCTCCGCTGGTGTCGGCTAAGCCCGTCATAAACAGTTCTCGGCCTCAACCGACCGCCAGCCCTGCCAAACGCCTGCTGCCTTTACCGAGGCACCCCCATTCTTGCCTTGGAAATCCAGGTGCCCCAGGGTCAGCTGTGGATTGGGGCATGTGCAGGAGACTGGATGGGACGTGGGGACGGGGCCACTCTTGTACGGGGCCTACAGCATGTGGAGCACGGCGGCCACTACAGACCCTGGCTCAGCCTGAACTCCCCCTACCTGGGAAGTTATCTGACTGACATCTGCCCCGCTCATCAGGTCACTCAGGATCCTGACAGCACCCCGGGCCCCCACCTATTTTCCCTCCATCCACCTAAGTCTCCCGCACTCCATGAGCCACTGACCAACAGCAGGCCACCCTCCCTGTGTGTCACCAGAGACCTCCCTCTGATGGACGACGAGTCATTTATGAAGACTGAAGTTAATAAGGTTCCTGGTCTCCATGGCTCTCCTTAGCTGTTCTGTCATTGAGCCTTTGTTTATATCTGTTCATGAAACACCGTCAGGGTCCACTGCATGCCAGGTGTTATGCTGGGGACCAGGGGCATACTGGGGAACAAGTCACTGTCCCAAGCTGGGGACTCAGCCAAGTGTATGACAATTACAAGCTACGTGTGCTCGATGCTGTGGGGACAGGAGATGGGTGCTATGGTTCTTACTGAGCTTTGTCACCGGTGGTCCCCTTACGTAGTGTCATGTTACTGCCCTCTGCTCTGAGAAGAGCTGAAAACGTGAGTTGTCACTACTAAGACACCAAACTGGAAAACCACAAATGTAGTACAATGCATTCTGAGTCGCGGGGTCTTGGAATGGCCCGTCACCCCAAGAGAAAGAGACAGAAGCCATGAGAGGGTGACGTGTGGCCCCTGAGTGAGTTAGACCACCGTCTACAACCAGAAAGCACAAGGTGGCCGCTGTCTGAGGAAGCTTGTATCTTGAAGGAACCAAAATAGCAGGGAACACAGCACAGAGAGTTTGTACCCTGCTAAAGGGGAAGGTGCAGCTGGGAAAATGCGTTTTCTTTTCACAGGAAGTCACTTGTTGTATCCTGCTTGGGACAAAAAAAGCGGGGGTGGGAGTGCTATTGGGGGAGAGGGTGCTTGAAATGTCTTTCGTTCTAGTAAGACTTCTGAATTTTCCAAAGAAAGAAACATCCATAACAGGCCCAGAAACAAACACACAGAAGAGACCAAAAGGTCTGGCAGGAGACAGCGTGGGACGGAGACCGCCCTTCCTGTCAGCGCAGGAGGAAGGGCCGCGCTGGGCGGCAGGAGGAGCAGGGGCTTCACTGCAGGGAACCTGGAGGGCGGAAGGGTGACCGGGTTATTCAGCTCCCGGGCGGGAAAGACGCCCAACACAAAGTGCCACCCTGCTCTGCTCTGCACCTTCCCAGGAGGGACGACCCTGCCAAGTGGAAAGGAGAGGGGCCCTCCCTCAGCAGCGTGTGCTGTTCCAGGTAGCGGAGGCCGACGTGGGAAGGCTTCTGCCACACCCGGACGGGTCCTGGCCGCGAGCCCGGGAGTGTGACTTGAAGTGTATTCAAACTCTGAGCTCAGTTCCAGAGGAATACATAGGAACCCCACCTGGATGAGACACCCTCTTCCTCACCACGGTTTGTTTTCGCCTCTTGCAAACTCACTGAGGGAATGTGTCCCATCTCTAAACCCAGCTTTGTGTCATCTGTTCTGCTTCTGCAGGTGGAGAAGCGATGGTCCTGGCCTCTCTGGTTAGGAGGGCGGTGAGCAGGACGGTACCAGTGTACCTGGAGGACGCAGAGCGGGGCTGGAATCGGCTGCATCGTCCCTGACGGGCCCTGGAGCCTGGGTTGAGACTCAGTTTCCGCAGCTCAGCTGAAGAAGGGACATCATAACCAGCAAACGTGCCAGGATGGTTGTGGGGGTTAAATCAGACAACTTCCATTTACAAATGGTGAATAAATTGTGATACACACACGTGTGTGTGTGTGTGTGTGTGTGTGTGTGTGTGTGTGTGTGTATTTTGAAGAAGCATGGTTAAGAGCCACTGGGACACAAAACTGACTGAAGGGAATTTCACAGGACACACAGAGAGCCAGGGAGGGAAACCTGGGCCCACAGAAAGGCACCGAACACAGAGAGGGTAGGAGGGCCGGGAGGGTTCACAGCATCTTGTGTGCAGCCGTTCACATCCTCCCATTCCATCTCCTGACTGTGAGGGGCTGTGCCCCTGTCACGGACAACAAACGCACTCGTGGCAGGTCCCGCCTGCGGCCGCACCACTGCTCCTGACCCTTCCCTGGGTCTTCAGGGCCGGGCGGCCGCTCAGTGTCTGTGCCACCTGCAGTACCCTACTCTTCCTCATCAGGACAGGGAAGCTGTGAGGTGCAGCGCCCTGCTCAGAGGCGGGCCAGGCTCCAGGGGCCGTGTCCTGTAGCGGCAGCCAGGCTCTGCAGGGCACGCTGACTCCATGACGGCCGTTTCCAGTTCTGGCACTGGGCAGAGGCCCCCACTTCTTGGGGCTCCTTCCACTTCTTTTCCCTTCAAGATGAGCACATTTTGCAGGTATTGTCCAGAGTTGCTGCCATTTGTAAGTAGGCTCTGTGAGCAAAACTTCTGAAATCAGTGTTTTTTCACTTCCATCGGTCTCCTTGGAGACAGGTCGCTAAGACTTGGTATACAAAGGGGGCTCTGACCCAAACACAAGTACAGCAAGAATTCTAGCCATTAATCGGGGCCAAGGACAAGCAGGAGGCCATCTGGGCCTAGAGCAAAGCGGGGAGAGGGCAGTGCGGAACGGGGAGACGAAAAACCAAGAACGGTCCTCCCACAACTGGCAATTCCTCTGTCCCCTCACAGGAGCGTCCCCTGGGTCCCAGCGAGAAGGGAGAGACAGTGATTTATCTTAACACACAACTGTAGGCCTCAGCTAACTGTACATGTGATCATTGCATAGCACAGATTACTTCATTTTTAGGTAACTTTCTCCTACTGAAGAAATTCTCCACATCTACGAAAAATATTTATACTGAGTGAGACCCTCTCTCACAGGTGATTGGTCCAAATTCAGACAGGGCAGATCAGGGCGGTTGCAGTTTATGGAGCGGTGGTTTTCAAAGTGGGGTTCACCCGGGCACATCTTGAGATGCAAATCCTCAGGCCCCACCCATACCTACTGAATCTGAAACTCTTACCACGGAGCCAAGGAAAATGTGCTTTCACAAGCCCTTTGGGGTGCTTCAGATGCCACTCAAGTTTGAGAAATAATTCCTTAGCCTACATCACTCCTGTCTGGATGTTCCACAGAATTAAAACCACATTCAAGATTCTGGGACGAGAAATGCAGGTGTGACCCAAAGACTCGTGTTATCTCCTGGAAGATAATGTATCACTTGACCTGTCTCACCCATTTCTCTGCTAGCAGCCTTGAACAAGAACAACACCCATTTCTTTTATCGAAAAATCTCTTCAAAAAGTGCTTTCAGAAATAACAGATACTAATGATCAAATTACAAGTATATAATCAGGTGCCCAATATGGACACAAAGGTGACAGTTTAAAGAAGTTTTAGATAAACTGGATGATGACTGAAATTATTCCATCCCTACGACCTGAATAACTCAATACTGAATTTTTAATACTAGCTGATAAGAAAGAGAAAGTCTTTTAAAATGTGAAAACCGAAGCATTCTCATTTTTCTTACAAACTAGTCATGTCCTTGAAAATAAACCTTCTCTCCTCATTCAGGATATTGGTGTTGGTAACAGTTGCATAGGAATAAGGCTTTCCAAACAAACATCTTATCTTTCTATGGAAGGAAGTTCACGAAGAAGGAATTGACGTTCTTCCCCAATGACGACGACAATACATTTTTGGGTTCCTTTCCCAGAAATTAGTAAACAACAAAATAGCTTTCATTTAAAAAGAAACAAAACAAAACAAAACAAAAACAAAAAAAAAAACCAAACCATGTTCATAGCAAATGCTTAAATCTAACCCATATGCCACTTAGATGTTTCAAAAAAGGAGATGGTTTCTGTGAGCCAATTTCTCCACTCATTTTTTGCCAAATAAAGCAGATTTCAGTAAAAAGCTTTTACTGCCTGAGAGGGGACCCTGTTCGTTCTGCGGGATAGACAGTACTATTTACTTTTCATTCAGAAGTCCCGATTCTCTACTTACTGTACTTTTCCCCACTCGAGCAGACTTTACCCACTCTGGACAAACACATTAAAATCGGAAAAGGACAACATCTTTTCTGATTTGAGGAAACATCTAACATACTGATGCATTTTGCATGTACGTTCCACACCAACGTGCTCCATTTTCCACCTGTGGTGTGATGTCTGCCAGGAAGCTGGGGCACAGGGCCTTGGGGACAGCCACAGCTTAATGAAGGACACACACCCTCATGTTCACCTCACAGGTTGCCCAATGTGTTCGAAAGCGTGTGCAGTGGTCCTGCTGGGGGCACAAACCTCTCTGCCTGGGAGAACGTGGCCTCTATGCCAGCCCAAAGCAAGGTCCCACCCTGCCACGTCGGGCACTGTCCCTACCATAGCCCACCCTAACAAGGGCAGCTTTGGGGGGAAAAAACACTTTACTTCACATTTTTGACAGTGTCACACTCCAAGCCATGAAAAGAGGAGTTACTGTTAAGCATGTCCTACCCCGTGGAAAGTGAGTTTGATATTTCCGATCATGTTTTAAGATGCCAGCAGGAAGGCGAAGGAAAGAAGTCCACACGGAGATGCCGGCTACTGAGGACACGGACGCTTCCCGGCCAGCATGTGATGAATGACAAGCCCTCGCAAAGGCACACGGGGCGCTAAGGTAAGCGCGAACAAAGGAGGCTCTGCAAAGACCTCTTCCCACACAAGTGTTGTATCGTATCGAATGCAACTTCATCTGCCCAAGTCTCCTCCCGCCTGTGAACCTGAGTTACTCGGAGCGTGAATATACTCTTACACGCCATCTGTGTCTTTTACCAACGCCAGGTTTCTCAGTGTCCTGACCACGCAGTGCAGTTCTCTCATCAAGTATCATGACAATACCCAAAATGTCAACGCCAACAATCAGTGTTAATCAACACGCATAGGATTTTAAGGACTAAAGGCACAAAGATAGTTTCCTACCTCCCATAACGGAAGCAGTGTGCCATCTCTTTACTTGTCAATAAAGTTCAATTATTCACCCTACACACTCCTTGCTAAAGCCACAGATTTAAAGGATCAGAGTGTACATGGAACACGTCCAGGGAACTCCCTGGTGCCCTTAAAGACGCACACCCGAGAGCCGCCGGGTGCCTACCTTTTCGGATGCCTTGTCTTGTGCAGGCGGCCCGGCCCGCAGCAGGGGCGGCGGGGGAGGGGCACGGCGCTTCTTCATGTCCGACCGGATGGACACCCCGGAGATGTTGCTCAGCGAGAGGGATGGACCCAATGTCATGGACCGGGAGTTCACCGATGGGGAGTTTGGCGTCGTCAAGCAGCCCTGGGGGGGACAGACAGACACGAACCGTCACCGCTGTGAGACGTCCTCCCTGTGTAGGAACCCTCGGACCTGCAAACCAGGGGGCCAACTGTCTGTCCAGGTTCCCACTGTTATCATGTCACCAGCAGGATGGAATGGCCTGTGCAAAACCCGTATTTTCACTTTCCTGGGAAAATCATGGCAGACGGCATTACACGGGAGTCCTGCTATCAGGTTTGTTTCCTTAATCACAAAGGGATGGCCGGCTTGTGAAACCCCCGGAGACAACACTGACCAGCTGGAAGGATTTACTGTTCTCGACCAAGCTGCAGGCATGAACTAGTCTCCTTAAAACTTGACTCTGTCATCAGAGCGAGCTCTGAGATGCCAAAACAGGAGGAACAGATCAAGAAGTGCGTTTCTCCCAGAGAAGAAGGCCCCGCCTTGGCCACCATCAGAAGTGCTCCGCCTTCCGCCTTCCTTCTAACTTCCAGAAGGTGGGAACTGGCACAAAGGATGTGCAGTGCAGATTCTACATGACAAACGAAGGCAGCAAATTAAAATGAGTGCAACCCAAGTGCGCCCCCTGGGGAGCAGACTAAAGGGCACTTATGTCTTTTCAGTCCTTCCCCTGTGGGGTCTGCTTCATAGGGTCCTGTGAGTGTTGGTGCAGCAGCGTTCAGAGAACTCGCCTTCTAATTTCTCATTACAAACCCAGTGGGGCCCGTAGCTGCCCTGCTGTGGCTTCTCCCTGCCCTGCCTGGTGGTCCACCCCGGCCCGGTGCCCAGAAGCCTTCCACACCAAGGCCAGTGCAGAGAGAGGTGGGTCCACAGACGACGCTCACACACTGCCTGCGTGCGATTCCTGGCTTTGCCATTCATAAGCTGCGTGACGTCGGGCCAAGTCCGTAACTGTTTTCTGCTTCGGTTTACCTCCCGTACACCTGGGGTAACGCTAGCACCCACAGCACAAAGGCACCATGGGAACTAAATGGGTTACTACCTAGGAAAGGCCGTCAGAGCTCTCAGCATGGAGTGTGTGAGCTGGCTGCAGGTTATTATATATTGGTTTGGTTCTCCCCCATCAAACGTGGGGTCCATGGGGTAGTGAGTTCTGCCGTTTCCACCCACCACCTTGTCCCAGCCCCTAACAGCTTCTGGCGTGTGGGGGACCTGAGCCAATGTTTGCAGGAGCGAATGGATGGGTGAGTGACCTCTGGGCAACTCCGTTCCCACGTGTTACATCACGAACTTGTGGGGACGCTTTCACATGGGCAACTGGTTCTGCATATTTAAAATCAATGTGCTACATTCAGCTATAACCAGTGTCACCTGTACTTAGACTTCAATTCCATTCTGTCATGCCAATTACAACACTATCATTTTGTTCCCTGAGAACATTTTTGAGACTCAGATTTTCTGCAACTTAAATATGAAAGTCAAATGTAAGAAGCAATCCCTGGAGGTTAATTTTACTTCAGTTTGTGCGTCGTTGTGAGATGCTGAGCATCAAAGGTATCTGATACCTGGTCATCAAATGCAAGCTCCTGTAGGAAACAGGCGAGGGGTCTACAGGAAACAGCCAGACACCCAGAAAATTTCTCAATTCCTTTTAAGCTCCGATGGAAAAAGGTAAGGAAAAAATATAAATGTTTCCCCTAACCCTTGAGCTCTGCAGACTTTGGACCTGTTACTATGGAAATAAGCTAATGCAAAGTAAACTCTGTTCTATAATTTCCTTTGCCTTCCATCTACCTCCATCACAAGCGTGAGGACCCAAGGAGACAGAAGGGGCTTTTACTTAACAAAGGAGGGTCCAGAAGGTAAAGTGAAGCAAATCAGAGCGGAGCTTGGCTCATTCACCTCGAGCTGTGGGGGGGTTTCCTTGGCTGGCTCGCTTACACCCCCAAATGCATGCAGATGCGAACATGTGGTGTGAGGGTTGTTAGAGCTTGTGCAACACGCGGGAGAGACATACAGCATGCTGCATCGTTATCCGGGAGCACGCAGGGCCCCTTCACGTCCCGTAAACACACACCCACGACCGTGCCCTTCACAACCCCACGCGGACTGCTTCTCCTCACTCCACCCTGTCCAGACTCGGAGCTTCCAGGTCCTCTTGTCCACAGCTGTGGTGCCTGACCATCACTGGGCACTGCTAGGACTTCATGTCTGTCCTCTAAATGCCCCTGAGCAATTTCTCAAGCTCTGTGCAGAAGACCCCCTTGAAAGCACTTTCCAGCCCATCCATTGTGTATCAATCGCAGGTTTTAAATCTGCAGTCCTATTGCCTCTATGGCATCTGCCACCCAGGTTGTCACCTCCTTGAGGTAAGGATGCGCTCCCGGCTCTCCTGACAGCCCCCACACAGGCAGGGACCTCACAGTGGGAACGTGTCATCTTTAAAACGGGGAAAGTGCATTCCTGTCCAAGTTGTCAGCACCTAACATGTGTGTGTTCCATTGGAGGTGTCCATAGAGCTTCCTTCTTCTCTGGTAAGTAGTCTCAGTAAGAATGACCTCGTTGGGGCCCCGTGAGAGGGCTGAGCAGGGGGCCTGCAGCCCACAGCTGACCTGTCCCAGCCTCCCGTCCAGGTCTGACACCTGCCACCCCAGACAGTGGACTTCTCACACCCCATCATCTCTGTCTGTGGAACACAACCGCATGTTGACACAACAAGGTTTTTAGCCAGATCTGCTCTCCACAGCCCACAAACATCCCCCACCACCTGGCACACGCACAGCCAGGCCGAGCGCGGGACCCGCCACACGTGTCTGTCAGCTCCTCTACCCAGCTCCGCTCCCAGCAGTGATTCCCCACCTTCCGCCAAAACGCTCTGGCTGCCCAGAGGGTACTTGTGGTTTGAGTCCTATCTTCCTCTTTCCCCACGTCTGGAAATTGTGCACAGGAGGTAGCAAACAACCCACAGGACAACTTGGGTGGAAAATACCACTAAGTATCAGATGGCCTTTAAAACGCTGACTCACATCAACAGTAAATAAAATGGAAAACCAAGAGTTTAGTCCACACAGCCTGGAGCGAAGACCGCCTGGCTCAGCTCCTACCATTCCAGTTCCAGGGTTTTTTTTTTCTTTCCTGCTACAGAGTGGCAAAGTTCCAGAAGGACTGACCAGGGCTTGCCTGCAAGAAAGATTTGGTTTCCTGTTCCTATCCAAACTGGTCAATAATATTTTCTTTGAACTACCAAGTGCTTTTGTTGTTGGGGAGAAGGCATGCTCTTTTCTAAAGGTTGGCACCCACAGGCACAGGTTTTGACTACCACAGTCTTACCGGAATTTCTCAGGAGTCTTTCTCCTGACGAAGAGGCAATGCGTTGGATCTTAGAGAGAAAGGGGGACAAAGCCATCACAACCCTCATGTCTCAGACCTGAGGGGACCTCAGACTGTGGGCTGTAAGCCTGCACTAGACAGGCTGCTATCAGTTGCAGGGACAGTCAGATGGAGACAAGACCGGACCCTGTGTGGCCACAGGCCCAGTGGCAGCGCTATAGGACAGGACAGAACAGAGTAGAATAGAATGGGACCTATTGTGTCCTGTCACAGTAACCGAAGAATGCTACACTGCTGGGCGGGACAAGCCAGCTTCTCTAGGGGAAGCGGCAGGACCCAGGGGTGAACCCAGGACTCTAGCTGCAGAGAAACCCCAAGCTCCCAGCTGGGTGGGTGGCCTTCCCCTTGGCCTCTGGAATCGGTTCTGCCTACAACCCTGTCAGGGACAGTATTGCAGCACCAGGGACCTCGCTGGGACAGCCCAGCTTTCCACTCGCCCTGGGTTTCCCTACAGTGGTGCTGGGGCCCCCAGCACTGCAGAAAGCTGGTTGTCTCCCCACTCCTTCACTTATAATGGACCAGGGATCAGTACCAGGCAAGGAACCAATCCAAGGTCAGCGTTACGCTTCCACGCGAGGACAACGGCCACATGTGTTCTTTGCTCCAGCCTGAGGCATTGGTGCAGCTCACAGGCAGGCGTCCACCACTCGGGCCGGGGCTGGGTCCTCAGGCCACAAAGTGGAGGACACAGGGACTCTGACGAGAAAGTGCTTGTAGAGACAAACGGGGAGACGCTGTACTGGAACCCTTCTGCTCAAGAAGAATTGAATCCAAAATAACAAGGATGAAGTGTGATTTCCCCCCATTTCTCAAAGCTGTCAGTTCCAGTAAAGAAGACCCTGCCTTGTGAAGACCAGCCACGGGATCGAGTCTACCAAACTCGGAGTGATCTCTTGACGTGGCTAGTGAGGACTTCCGATGAGTTTGCTATCTAAAGGTTAAGGAGAGCATGTTGGTTACCCTGAGTATAGTCTAAAACAGGCACCAAGAGCACTACCAATACGGACTCTTCAAAATTAGATCAGATACTTCTAGGAAGGCATGATTTTAGAGGGTTTGTTTGTTAAATTTTTTATGCATAACATGTTTACTTCACAAAAATTTATTTTTGGCTTTCATGTAAGTGAAATCACTAAAATAATCATTTTCAAATAATTGTGCTCTATTGAGATGAACATAAAAATTTTTTTAAATGTCACTGTCCTCAAGGGTACAGAATTTAACTATGTCATTAAAAACATAACTGAAAGTAAATATGAAAACTAAAATGTTTTCACATATGCTTTCAAAAAAGTTATGCTTATCAAACAATCAAAATTAATTAAAATGAAATAAATGCATATTATAATTAGTAGATATGACAATTTTAACCTAAATCTTTTCTTAATGGTGAGAAAGCCGGGGCCCAGGACGATGCGCTGAGCTATTCAGAGGCCTCCACCCCTTACAGATGGAATTAAGAGTCGACTCAGCGCCAGGAACCTGTCTGGCCCCTCTCCTCACACCACGCTGCTCCCTGTTGAAAGACTTCAATTTCAATACTTTTCTTCTCTGTTTTGCTTTTTCCTTCCCCCCTCCACCCTGAATGCTTTGTCAAAGAATCAAGTGGGAGAGGAATCTGGAAGACCTGTTCTCCACCTCACCTTCTCTTCTGAGACAGGTTTTGGCAGGGATCCAAGGCAGGCCCCACGAGACACAGACACCACTGTCCTACCCACGCTCGGGACGCTGTGCTGGGCAGAGCAGCCCAGATCCCTCAAAGCCCCTGGCGTTTTGTGGTGAGAAAGGTGAGAGTGTGACTTCTCCTTCTGGGGAGGCCGGCACGCTCCTGGGCGAGCGTCAGGCAAAGCTCCCTGCCCGGGACGGCGCTCACTGCCTGCTGTCCTTGTCTTCGCCACAGACTGGCTGCCAGACACGCTCCGAGCTGGACAGCTCAGCCAAAGCGCGTGGTCTGCTGGCACCTTGGAAACCTGCGCCACTCGGAGTGAATGGCCAACCCAGAGGCACGGGGCACACCAGCTTGCCGTGAACTCATCCCCACGCTGGGCCGCGTCATGGAAATCAGGAATCTAGTTTCTGTCACATGAGACGAGTGGGAGCGGAGCCTCCTCTTGGCCCAGGCCCCCCATGGGAATGGCAGAGAGATGGCATTTCCTTAGAAGAATAAAAGTTGCAGAAGCTACTTGGTCTGGATAGATATTTCAGCCAACAAAATACAACGTCCCATAAGCTCTCTGACAGTTATAAACATCAAAACAACTTTGGATTGTTTCTCTCCTGGCTGGAGCTTTTCTTAAAATGAGCAAAGAAGGAGTATTCAACTGGTAGTTTGATTTTCTCTTAAGAAAACCCAGTGAAGCCATGGGGGTGGGGGTGGGGCTGCAATCACTGAAGCTTGCCGTGGTGCCATCTTAAAGGCAAGGCTGTTAGCAGGCCTTTGAATGTTTGGAACATGCCAATTATTGATATTGGGCAACTTTAATAATGCGATTGTAGAAAGCCAGAAATTCCTGGAGAACTTGGGAAGGAAAAGGAAACGAAACAAACACCAGTGCAATTCACAGAGGTATCATGTTGCTGCCTTCCCTCAGGAAGGCCGTGGTCCTACTGGAGAGCAGGGCAGGCCACGGGGAGCGTGCCACGGGTCTGTGGGGAGCGTGTCATGCCCGCGGGGTGCTTGGGGTAAGCTCCAAGCCTAGCGGGCCCTGTGTGAGCAAGCAGACATTACCCAGGTGTGGCAGGGTGTGGAGGAGGAAAGAGAAGGAAGAGCATTGCAGGAAGGCAGGACGATGGTAAGTTCCAGAAGGGAAGCCAGACTACACAATGTAGTTAGAAGGGCAGGGATTAGAAGAGTGAAGGGGGAAAGGGGGACCAGGGGACTGGCTGCATGCGGGGTTTACGGGAAGGGGAGGGAACCAGACTGAGAATCGAGAGAATGATACCTAAACCTGCACAGCGTGTGTGTGTGTGTGTGTGTGTGAGAGAGAGAGAGAGAGAGAGAGAGAGAGAGAGAGAGAGAGAGAGAGAGAGAGAGGGAGAGAGAGAGAGAGATGGCCTGCTATGGTTAATGTGAGATTTCACCTGATTTGAGGCACAATTAATTTGGGGAGAAAAAAGTTTCTAATTCATATAAACAATCAAACCCTAATAACAAAGAAATCAGGTTTCCCCTCTCAAACGTGCATGCAAAATTTCCTGTAATCCCCATGGGAGCACGTTTTGAATCTGTCTTGTAAGTTTAGTTTACTCTAACTCATCAGAAGTAAGATTTCATACACGGCCACACGTAGGACAAATGGATTCTGCCGAGCTACGTTAGGTGTCTCCTATGAAAAGGCTCCTGAGCACGTTATGAAAACCACAGGCTCCACGAGGAAAGGAAATGAGAACACTGCTGGAAGCTGTGCTGGGCAGTCTGAGAGCTGACCGCCAAGATTACTCTACGTGGTAAAGAAACAAAACTAAAATGACAAATCTCTTCGCAGGAGATCTGGTTATTTCCGATACCTGTGTCACCTCAGGAAGGCTTCTCAGTGCCTCCAGGTACCCGAGTCCTTAGGTGGAGAAATCCAGCTGATTAGATTTGTGTCCCAGCAAAGTTAACCTTCAAGAAAAGTGGGAGGGCATTTTTAAGAAGCAAGAAACACAGTTGTGGTGCGAGTGTCTCTCTCTGGATTGAGCCAACTAACTCTCCAAGCATCATTCAAAACGTTCCTCTCTTATCTGCAAAGAAGTTTAGGGTCCATGGTGATTTTGACACACCATGTTACAGAAGAGGGGACCACAAAATTGATTATCCAAAATAGGATGATTAGCCAGGAGGCCTAGGAAAAATGCCAAACGGGTAAGAACACAGGCACAGCAGCATTTGAGGCACTGTCCTCGGCACCCAGAGGAGGGTGAGCTCCTTGCCTAGAAGGGAGTCTGAGCTGACAGCTGCTGGGGCCAGAAAACAAGGATGACCTGGGGATGGAGGAAATCTAATCCCCGGGCCTGCACAATAATAAGAAGCTCGAGTGGAGGCATTTATTTTACATGTATTAACCCATTTGGACCTTGTAATAATTCTCTAAGGTATGTAACAGGGTCCCCATTCTACAGGTAAGGAAACTGAGGCATAGAGGGAGGGGTGGCCAAGGCCACACCAATAAGTGGTATAGCCAGAAGGCTGGCTCTGGGGCAGGGGCTCTCAAACTCAGCTGCATGTCACCGTCCTGTCCTAACCATTGAAAGTGTACAGCTCCGAGGCATGAGGCCCACTCAGAGGTGGTCCAGCCATCAGCACCATCCAATCTAGGACTTTCCCCACACCCTAAAAGGAGACCCTGTACTTGCTGAGTGGCCGCTTCTCATTCCCTTCCCCTCGCTGCCCCCGGCAACCACCAGCCTGCTCTCTGACCTATGGATTTACCTACTCTGGACATTTCATGTAAATGGAATCGAACACTACATGGTTTTTGTGTCTGGCTGTTTTCACTTAGCATCATGACATCGGGGTTCATCCATGCTGCGACACGGCCGGACTGCCTGTCCTGCCACGGCCAAACACAACGCCTTGGTGTGGACGGACAGCACTCTGCTTGTCCACTCGTCTGCCGACGGGCATTTGGGTGGTTTGCACCTCTTAGCTACTGCGATTAGAGCTGCTAGGAACATCTGCGAACACGTTTTTGCTTGAAAACCTGTTTTCAGTTCCTGTGGAAATGCACCTAGGAGCCGAACTGCTGGGTCATATGGTAACATTTTCTGTTTAATGTTTTGAGGAACAGCCAAACTGTCTTCTGCAGCAGCTGTGCCATTTTACTTTTCCACCAGCAATGAATGAGGATTCCAATTTCTCCACATCCTTGCCAACACTTGTTGTTTTCCTTTAAAAAAACAACTTGGGCAATCGTAGTGGTTGTGGAGTGGTACCGCACTGTGGTTGGATTTGCATTCTCTAGGTAAATGTGACGTTGGCCGTCCTGTCAGGAGTCCCTGCTTTTGAAAGTCAAGGATAAGAAACCCCTGATCCAGGGTCTCCATGCCCAACCGTCACACACACTGCCCAGGTGAGAGGTGGCTCATTTGTCCTTATCTGTTTGGACAGAGCCTTCAAGTGTCGGCCACCAACATTTTTACCGGCCCGATCTCTGTGGTGGCTGGTGCCCAGGTGTGTGACGAACCCCACGGGCCATATGTGCACAGGAGGTGCAAAGCCACCCATTCACTTTCCTCTCGGAAAAGCACGTCAGAAAGTGCATGACAGTGTTTTTCCAGGGGAAACCCTGAATAGCGTCCATCTAAGTAAATCATCCATACACTGTTACACTGTCATTTTTACTATTCCTGACAAATGGCCAGTAGCCTCACCCCTGACGCAAAGGACACCCAGCTGACCCAGTGGGTGTCAGCATGGCCACAGGGAGGGGACCTAAGGGCGCTCCCATCTCAGGGTCACTGTGAAGTTCACCTACAAGGTCCCCTCGCAGGTTCTGTTAGGTTCTCACTAGCTCCTCGTTAGCCAGAGCTCCTTCAGCGCTAAGATGCTGTAGTTCTTCTGATAGTCTCCCATTAAGGAAATAAAAAGAGGGGAAGGAGGAAGGTGACAGCAGGGGAGCAGCAGGTGCTGGAGCACAGAGCGGCACCAGCCCAGGGGCCGGGGAAGCAGCAGAGGTGGAAGGAGGGTCCTGCGAAAGAGACGCAGCTATCCCGCCTGAAGACAGGTGACATGGAGGGGACATCTATGCAGATCAGTGGTGTCCTGTTCAATCTTCCCAGCTCAGTGTGAAGCAGGCAGGAGGAAAGGAGAACCAGCACCACAGTCACCACGTGTAGTTTCTACTGCCCGTGAGAAAACCGGAAAGCAGATGTAGTTGTTGATACGCTTGCAATCCTAGGAGAGGTGTGGTGCTCTCGTCTTTCTGGGTGGGTGACGGAGAGAGTGTGGGGCATCTGTTCGCCAAACCCACAGGCAGACCTTCTGTGCAGGCCAGGAGTCTCTGTGCAGCACATGGCACGAGGTGAGGAGGGGGTGAGGAGGGGTTTGCCACTCAGAGGACAGTCAGCACTCAGCAGCCTGGGGCGGCTGGCTCTGGGGGATTGACAGGCGAACGGCACACTTCCCAGGCAGACTGGGGTCCCTGGACCACATTCTCGCAGCCTGTTCTCGGCTGGCCCCGAAGGCCCTCCATGTCCGGGGTCAGTAATAGCCTCCTTCCCCTCACTGAGCAGTCAGCGTCTCTTGCTCCTTCAGAACTTAGGCTCTGCTTTGGCTCCTGTTATCATCCGATTCTCTCCCAGCTGAATTGCAAGGGGCAGCTCTACCAACTTCAAGAAAACTTGTGGGTGCTCTTAATGCCCCCCTCTTACCAACACGGGGTAGCCTCCTGACCTGCCCACTGGAGCCCAATTCCCTTCATCACCTCTCAGACGCCACTGCTTCTGAGACCTTGGCCCCGAGATTCCATGAGCACGTGTGAGGTCTGGTTCTGGCCTGCCTTTCCTGGCCAACATCAGAAGCCTCTGGCTTTCCACAGCCCATCCGGAATCTCCTGGGCCCCCTCCCTGGAAACCCGCCCACTGGGAGTGTGAATCCTTCTCCAACCAGGGCTGTCATGGTCCGGCCCACACCTGTCT
Source organism: Rhinolophus hipposideros (assembly GCF_964194185.1). Classification (NCBI taxonomy): domain Eukaryota; kingdom Metazoa; phylum Chordata; class Mammalia; order Chiroptera; family Rhinolophidae; genus Rhinolophus; species Rhinolophus hipposideros. Next base: position 2,738,064 of record NC_138064.1, read on the forward strand.
TAGATCCACACCCAGCAGTTTCAGTCAGAGGTGTGCAAGAGAGCACGGAGGGGCGAGGGGAGGGGAGCGAGCTTCCCAGACTCTCAGCAAAGGGCTGTGAGCCGAGGAGCCACCTGCAGGGAGCTGCCTGCAGCACCTAGTATGTGAGAGGCCCTGCTGCAGTGCCCAGCCCCCGACTCAGTGTGTGCACGTGTGTGTGACATGGTACACACACGTATATACGGTCACTGGCTTCTGCCATCAAAAATCTCTGAGCATTGTAAACACTCAAGTCTACAACTGCAATTCTGACGCAGAAACTTCAGCCCCTATTTCTGGATCGTTTTCCCAAGGCCCGGAGACAAACCTCACGTCCCCGGCGCCAGGCTCTGCCAAAACGCTGAGCCCCAGGGCTCCCTGCCACAGCCGCACCGCTCTGCCATTGGCTTCTCTTTATCCCCACCCCCATGCGTCACTGAGAAACACCAGGGGCCGCCCCTCTTGCGAGCGCAGTCCTCTCCCAAGGCTTGCCAGAGGGCTGCAGATACGCAGCGCTGGACACCACGGTTAGGACCCTGTCCCCGAAACAGCAGTGACAGGACTTGCACTGACCGTGCCCCCTGGAGGGTCACGGAGAGGCGGTCCCGGCTCCTGGCGGCGTCCCAGTCACAGCCCTTCCTTCAGCACTTGGGCACATACAGCACAAGCGCGCCCTTCCCCCCGCCGGCTACGGTTTCTCTCTCAGGTCCAACAGTTTAGAACCTGGCGGGTCCATGTGCTGAAAGGAGCGATCTTTCTTGTTGTTTCTAGGGTGTTTGGAGGAGTCGCGTTTTCACAGATTTGAGCCACTGCCAAATTTGTTTCACTACTTTTCCCAGCATGTCTGGGAAACAGATACAAAAATCATCACTTCTTTTGGACCGTCTCTCGTTCGCTTTCTGTCCATTAAAAAGTCTGGCAGTCTCCAGGGAGAAACTTCAACATGTGTGTTTGCATGCCTGTGCACGTTTGCGCACACACAGAGAACAAAGTGCTTTTCGCTTCCACAGAAGCGCTGGAGCGGGAGAGGGGAGCCCAGCCGGCCAGACGCAGGACAGACGCCGGAGAGCCGGAGAGCCATCGCGCCTGGGCTCCGGCATCTGCTAAGTGGCCGCTGCCCTCTACTGGCGCTTCAGCAGAATAACCCACTCCTCTGGTCAACCACCGAGAGGAAAGGCACAGGCTGGTGGCCCCACACCAAGATACACGCCAGCAGTGAACCCCAGAACGTCCATGACTCTGAGTTCTGTTTCCCAGAAAAGACGCACCCCCAAAGAGCTGAGAAAGACTGTTACAATTATTTTAAATGGCCACATTCTCCTTCCTATATTTTTATTGTCCTCAGCATAAACGTTCACATTTCCTGGAGAAACTGTGGGGCCAGGTCATTCTGCACTCCTCCGGGAAAAAGCAGACACTTGAACTGGCCGTCTTTCGGCCTGGACAGTGAGGTCAGGGTGAGGAAACCATTGGCCTCTTTCAGAAGCCGACTGTGGCTGCTGCCATTATGTGGACGAAGGACACCTACGGCTGCTCAGGGCTGGACAGAGACAAGTGCCAAGGGTGACATGTCCCCTTCTGCCCAAGGGGGTGCTGGCTTTTGGAGAGTGCTGTTTCCCCCAAATGACAGGGTCTTAAGACTGGGATGTCAACTTCTCCCCCAGGATGAGCCCACCTGCAAACTCCTCACAGGTGATCAATGGCTTTTTTGCGGGGAGAGTCCCTCCCTCAGAAGCGAGAGTCACCGCCCCCGGCCTGACTCAGCACCAGCGCTCCTCCCAACACTGATCTAATGATCTCACGGTCAAAGCACCTACTGAGGACCCATGCTGACACGAAGCAGACAAAAGGCCGATCTCAAAACACGGCATGTCCATCTTGCAGCCAACTAGTTGTCAGCTCGTTCCCACATGAACTGTGTGGATGGAGTCCGGTCTCACCTGAGCCATGGTACCTGTGCAATATCTTACCCAAGCCATCATGTCTGTCCAAGACCTGCGGCCTGCATGACAGCCAGCCAAGCTCGCTACAAATGTCACCTGTCGGCTCCTGTGCCACCTGCAATAAACGGTCTTCCTGTGAGTCTATTGCCCCTGCACCCCGCAAGGCACAGACGTCTGTCCTATGGACACTGTGGGTCAGAAACCAGACGCCAGCAGAGGGACTGCTGTGAGGACTGCAGTGCTGCCTCCCCACTCGGTCTCCACAGGAGACCGCGCAGTGGCTGACGTGGCTAAGTAGGTAGAACAAGGTGGGAAAACAAATGTTCCAATGTTTTAGGAGATATAAGAGTTGTGAAGAGTTCAGCGTGCCCCTTCAGGATACGGCATCTTACTGAAGCCATGCAGAGTGAGGAAGGGTGCACACCTGTGGTAAGTGACAGCCGACCTGCACCAAGGTCCAGCCAGCCCTGGGCTCTCTGTCAAGAGTGGCTGCAAGCACGAGGACACACCGGAAAGCAATCAGACTAGCAGAAAGTGGTGGGACATGTCCCGTGTTCCTTGGTTCGCACAGGACTCACAAAGGGATACTAATGATGGTGATGATAAAATGGTTTCTGCCCTCAAAGAGCTCAAGTCAACTGAGATGCATGGGAAGAGAGGGTTAGGAACCACTCACTGCCAGAATCACAAAATATACATTTAGAAAAATAAAGGTCGCTAGCTTCACTTGGTAATGAAAAGACTGCACAATTCATAGGGATTCTAGGTTTCATCGCTACATGTTCAACTCTGGCCCCACAAATTAAATCCTCAGAAGCCAGGAGCCACAGGCACCCACATCAGTACATGTTGACTTATTGGAACCCAAAGAGAGGAACGACAACATCGGCTTGGTGACATTAAACGACACTGCGTTGAGGTCTTCCAAATCTGCTCTAGGTTCCGAAACAATGATTTATCTGGGGACGGCCTGGGTCGTCATCAGTGAAAATGCCAGCATTCACACCTGCCAAGCTCCATGCATCCACTGAGGATGTTATCACATTGAGGCAGACACGGGGAAATTCAAATGCACATGGAAATCATACTGTTTTCTTCCTGTAAATCATGGCATTTTCAAAGGAATATGCTTCACAACCATCTGCGCTTATGATTTCCTTGTATTTTTTTGCTATAAAGCTAGAAAATCATCTAGACTATGTAAGACAGAAATCCATTATGCTAAAGAAACAAATATCAAAGACAACCTATTTAGGAAATATCACTAAATATGTATTTTAGAGTTCAGCCAAAATACTCTGACATATATATATACATATATAATATTATATATATACGTATAAATGTATTTTTTAAGGCAGAGGGGCAGAGCTATCCCTTTCCTATTCATCGCTCTTTTATATATACATATAGTCTTTTATATTTCTTTTATATATATTATATTTCTTTTATACATATATATTTATTTTATTTATATATAAATATATATTTATATATATATTTCTTATATATATATTTCTTATATATAATATATATATTTCTTTTATATTTATATATAAATATATAAATATATAAATATATAAATATATATATATATATATATATATATATATATATATATATAAATTTAATTGGGGAATGTTGGGGAACAGTGTGTTTCTCCAGGGCCCATCAGCTCCAAGTCACTGTCCTTCAATCTAGTTGTGGAGGGCACAGCTCAGCTCCAAGTCCAGTTGTCATTTTCAATCTTTAGTTGCAGGGGGCGCAGCCCACCATCCTGGGAATTGAACCGGCAATGTTGTTGTTAAGAGCTCGCGCTCCAACCAACTGAGCCATCCGGCCGCCCCCTTTTCTTCCTTTTTCATCTCCTCAGAATGTCCACGCAGAGGTTATTGTCCCAATTGTCACATTCTCTCAGTCTGCAGCTCAGCGCCAAAATGTCTGAAGTGTCCCTTCCTGAAAGGTGATCTCAGTGTCTCCTCCAAAAGGAGATGCCAGGCTCCCCAGGAGCCACCTGGCAGGAAATGTCACTCGTGGGCTTTATTGAAGGCCATTGTTCAAAGGAGTGACTCTTATGATACAGTTACAGACCCATCATCTGTCATCAGGGACAGGAACGGTTCTCGGCCACGAACGTGGCATCACTCTGATCACGTGGTCAGAAGGAAGCTCTGATCTTCTCACCCCAGGTGAGAAGGGTGGAGGGTCCAATAGAGAGAAATGGTAAGCCATAGGTGGTCTATTTCTGGATATACGGGCTTCCAACCTACAGGCCTTAAAAACTGCCCTGGACACATACACACATGTACATACATGCCAGACAATGACCGGCGACACCCCCACGTCCAGGCCTGCCTGTCCCCACACCCCCCTCCTCGAGGGTCCCAGCTAAGCCTGCCTCTCCCACACAGGATGGCCGCCCTGGTCTGCATGCCTCTCCAAGCCTAACCCCACGCTGCTCTCGTCTCGGTTCCTGCAGCGTCAGCTTCACCTGGGAGCTCGTGAGAACCACCCACTCACAGGTCCTGCCCAGGCCCCCTGAATCCGGACTCTCACAAGACCCCCCTCCCCCAATACCATGCACGTGGAGTCTGAGCAGCGCCCATGAGGCGTGCCCTGTGCCTGTCTTTCCTGAATGCAGTGCTGGCCCAGGTCCTTTGTATGACAAGTGTCCTCCTGCCCCTGTGCCTCTGTGATAGTGGCCCAGTGACGGGTCGGGTGGAGAGCACGGGGGCCATTGTGTGCTGTCATTTCAGGGGAGGCACTGAGCTCTGCTCTTCTCCTCCTTTTTTCCTTCCTTCCTTCCTTCTTTCCTTCCTCCCTTTGCTAGTTTTTCCAACTTTAACTGTTCTTATTCTGTAAATCATGATTCAAATTTAGAAAATACATCACAACACACTTGATTAAAACATACAAAGACACTGTACACTATTTATGGACACATACCCATTCACTATATTTTTAAAAATATAAATTCTTCAAAAGGGTTGTGACCCCTGGGGAAGGAAGGAGGGGCCGGGGTAGGTTAGGGTAATAGAGGCAGCTTCATTGCATTTGCTGCATTTCTTAGAAATTCACAGAAAGGTCTGAAGCACATTTGGGATGACTCAAAGGCCATTTGAAAGGAAATACCCAGGGGAAAGCCACAGTGTGTGGCAACTCCAGCTCTCCACCAATTTCCTCTTTCAACAGTCTAGACTGAGCCTCAAGGAGAGCATATCTAGACAGATGGAAGGTGTCCCCACGAGGAGAGCGGTCGGGGTGTGTGGGCGGCCAGAGAGGTGAGGCCGGCCCTCTGAGCAGGGGGCCCCTGCTGTGTAGGACGCTCCTTCAGACACCGGCTCCAGCTGCTACGCACACAGGCAGGACCCAGAGCCGTGAGGCCGTGGCCACTGCTGGGAGTGTCCCAGGAAGATGGCACTGATATGACCAGGCGAGATTCAGGGTGCATTCGGGAGGCAGCAGATGAGACACGGTGTGGATCATCACACAGGGCGCATGGGAGACCACGGAGGCAGAGGGGACACCCAGGCTTAGGCCTAAGCCACTGGGGTGACAGAGGTGCCCTTTCTGACATGGGAAAGATGCTGATGGGCTGCCGCTCTGCTTGGCGCTGCTCCCTGGTTTCAGAAGCAACTTACATGTCACTCACATGACCCACCTGTGTGCAGGCAGTTTTATACGTGTCAGCTGGAGACCAGGGAGAAGGTCACAAAAGAAATATAGACAACAGAAAAATATAGATGCTCATGTTTCAAGGGAACACAGGGAAAATCAATATTTTGAAAGGGACATTTTCTACCTCTTGTCCCTACAAACATTACATGTTCAAGCCAACAGGTTGAAGACATTTGTTTCTTCCTTGAGAACTAGGTTTGGCAGTAGGCACTGCCAACCAAGTTTTCAGGGTCTACTTACATATTATTCCCATTGTACGAATCAAGTGTTTTGGGGGGGGGAGGGGAACTCACTGAAGCTTTAAAAACGAAACCTTCCTCTGATAGTTTCCAGAACTACATTGTAGAGCGTGTGATATGAAAACTTTAGAAACCACGTTTAATAGGCTACCAAGTATGCAGAGAACCTTAAGATCGTTTTTTCTAAATTACATTGTAGACTCTGTTTCCTTTCCAGGTTTGATTTTGATTCCCTAATACGTTTGCAAGTCTCTGTCATAAGGAACAGCCCCCCAAATGAGAAAGAGCTGTGGGGACAAAGACGGCCATCATATCATTTATCACCCCAGAGAAAAGCAGCAACGAGTAATGGGGCAGAGGGACACAACTTTGTCAGGTGTTAACGACGAGCTCACCCCTGTGCAAGCAAAAAGGAACCCGTGCTTTGCCGTCTTCCTGGATTGTCCGCAGGACTCGCTCAGCTTGCGAAAGCACTGCCACCTGGTGGCAGAAGTGACTCAACATATGCTCCTGGGTTATTGAGCCTCTGCTTAGACAGGGTTGTGACCAGGCGGGCGAAGCTGGGCAGAAACACAGGCTCTCTGACAAGCATGGGACTCAGGGCAGCGAAAATTATGGAATTTGCTCTACAATGTAGTTTTCAATAAATTTTCCAAAGGCGTCACTTTACTGGTGGACGTCCCTACAAACTTCCAGGCCCCTGAGTGCAGCAGCCTCCATCGGGGTCAGGCACTCAGGGGGGCAACTTCAACCTGAATCAGAAAGGTATCAGGTCCCTGGCTACGGATGTCACTTCCATGAGCAGCTCCTTCCATCCACAAGACGCCAAGACGATGCTATCAGAGTATTTCAGGGCAAACGGAAAAACATCCCCAGACGATTCTAATTTTTTTAAAAATTAAGGCAGTGATTCTTTACATCATTGACCAAAACCCTTTTTTAAACTTTATAGCAACAAGTAATGCAGCGGCATCTGATGAAGCTCATGTTGATAAAGTTTAGATGGGTCAAATTTACAGAATTTGTTTTTTGGTTGTTTTTTTCTTTTTTTTTGAACCAAGAGAAGAGTGCACAACGGGTTACTTTGGACCCTTTCTGTTCATTTCCTCAGAATCTCACAGTCAAGAACAGCCAGGATTAGAACTCAGGTCACATGACTTCTACACCACATCCCAGGCCACCAACCCCTACTCAGGGACACTCCGGTTCCCTCCATCTCTTGCTATTACAAGCACTGCTGCAAAAACCAGCTTTCTTTGCACAGGAATCATTTTAGATTTTTGCCAGTGAGTTTGGGGATAGGTTTCTAAAAGCAGGATCCCTGAGTCCAAGAGTATCTACCCACGTATTCAGCCTGGATCCTGCCAAATTCCCCACCAAAGGCTGCAGCGTGCTGCGTTCTGCTCAGCGGTGTACACAGGGTCCCACAGCTCAGCCAGCAGAGAACACTGACGAACCTGGTGACTTCTGCCAATCTAACGGGTGATACACGCAAGTTCACTGTCGGCTGCACTTATATTTCTCAATTACGGGTAAGCCGGAACACTTCTCATTTCTTTATGTACCACTGACCTTTCTTTGCCTGTGAACTTTCTATTCTCGCTGACCTACACCAGCTTCTCCTTTTCTATTTCTGAAAGCCTCCCTCTTACATTGGTCATTGGATTGTTACATTGCTTATAATACTCTTTCTTTTCTTCTCTCTCGCTCTCTCTTTCTCTCTCTCATCAGCAAGCAATTTTTTTTCCCTGAAGTGGAATTTATCACTGCTTTTCCGTACGTAGCATATCTCAATGCTGACTTATACTTAGGAAGGCCGAGCGTGTGCAAAGCAGAGACAAGCTCTGCTCGGCGAGCAGGGACCGGCGGCTGGTGTCAGTACTCACGTCTGAGCCCCTGGCCGGTGTCAGCTGTGAGGTGTCCTCGTCACTGTCCACCCCCAACAGCCGGGGCTGCTCCACCTGGAACAGAAGCACACACCCCGCGTCATCGCCAGATGAGAGGAAGTGCAAACAAAAAGTCACCCTTCATAGTTATTCAGGCGAAAAACGCCAGCGTGGCCATACTTCTAAGCAGCAGAAGCTGCATGAAAAAGGCACAACCCGTGGCCACGTCCCTTAGCTTATAACCTGAACACTGTTCTGAAACAGCCGGAATCGGGGTGCTCGCTGCTTGGAAAACCACAGTTTTAAACTCACACACATGGGGGTGAGTGTCCTGTTTTCTTTTTCCCAGCAGCACTTCTTTAGCTTAGAAAATATGTGATGTTAAAACAGCAGTGGGCCTGAGCTGAGAAAACCAACTGATTAGCTAGGAGGTGAGGGTTCATAAGTTTAAAATGCAGTTTACCACTGCACTGCGGATCGGGTGTACGCAGAAATAGTTCACCCAACAGCTCACTTCCTATCCGTAAAAGATAAAGAGTAATGATGTCGCACTTTGTTGTTTAAGAGAGTGTTCTGCATGACGGTGTGTTGACCGCCAGCCACAGAAGCAGCTGGTTCAATGGGGGAAATACAGCTCCTGGCCCCACCTGGCCCCCAAATGAGGATCTTCGGGGGTGTGACAACAAGAGCACAATTGTCTTAGGGTGCTTACAGGGCTCTTAGATACTTTTGAGAACGACCGATTTAGAAGAATAAATAATGTCAAAATCATATGAAATTATCATGCTTTAAAAACATTAAAACACCAGTTTTAAAACAAGAAAAGATATTTGCCCTCATCTGCTTCAACGAAAATGATACTCCTTTACATATATCCTCTATTAAGATTTTATATATATATATATGTATATATATATGTGTGTGTGTGTGTGTGTGTGTGTGTGTGTGTATGTACACACACACACAGGAAAAACACATGCGTGTGTATATGTCTTTCCTTTAAGGCAATGTAGTGAAGACTCACTTCACCTTCAAAGGCCTTGGTTTTCCTCTTTTCTTAGTGTGCTGCGTTTAAGATTTCTATAGACCGCAGGGCATTATAGGATTTTAGAAATCATTTAAAAAACATTATTTGCTCCAAACTCTCTTATCATTGATGCAGAAACTCCGAGACCCGACTTGTCCGGCAGTGCACAGTGCGAATGAGGGTGGAGTGAAGGGCTCTGGACAGACGAGCTGGGCCTGATCCCGGCATCCACACGATTATGGTGGCTGGGGCGGGGCGGGGGCAGCCTGGCTTCTTCACCTATAAAATGGGGCTGACGGTCCCTCCCTCACCAGGTTTCCAGAAAGATTCAATGAGGTTGCACTGAGCACAGCATCCCAAACAACGAAAATGGAGAGAAATAAGGAATGAAGACGTTCATCCCCAAAACTACGACAGGTAACCCAACAAGGACATGACTAGCCCATGACGGACGTGTAGAGCGAAACGAAATGAACTGAATGTGAGGGGAGGCTCTCAATGAAAGACGCGGCACAGGAGACAGGAAAACGACATCCAGCCAGTCTGAGACAGAGCAGGGACAGGACACGACAGAAAAGGAAGTCCCTCGTCATCACGACCAGGCCTTCTGGTCTGTGGCATTTGTGCGCTTTCGTGCTGTCGGGGCGGCTCCTGCCAAATGATCAGACGCCAGTCTCCAACGCTTAGGCTCTGTCACGTTGCTTAAAACCAAAGCCTTCCTGGCTTCGCTACTGGCTTTGCTGGCAGTTTCGTCTCCCAAAAGGAGGAAGCCGCAGAAGAACAACAAGGTCTGAGAAATAAGGAGACAGAACTGGTGCCGTGAGGACCAAGGACAGCGGTGAACGCAGTCCCAGCAAATTCACCTCCAAACTTTGCAGGAACCCGAAGCCCACATTTCCCGTCACGGGAAATTCAAACACCAAATTCTGATTCTGTAATTTCAAGGAATCCTGACAGCAGGTAGGAGAGGAGGAATGAGGAGGGGGGAACTCAAAAGAGAGACACACAGCACAGCTCCTCTAAGAACCCACAGAAACAGGGGAGGGTTGAGGTGTGGAGTACGAGTTAGCCCATCGTGTGCTGCACAGTGCTAAGCCCCCTTTACCTGAAGGGATTCCTATTCCTGAATACACTTCAAAGACTTCCAGATGGGCTGAGTACAAACATCTCAAGAAACCATTTTTCCCTAACGCAGAATTATATGTGCATTGAGACCAATACCTTATTATTGCTTCTTTTATTAACTTTGAAAAATCCCAGAAATTTTTTCTTCTCTTTATCTGTCTCATCATTTCCAAGTGATGATTTTCTAAAGGTTTCTGGAAGAAAAACAAAAAGTACTAAGTCAGTTTTCAGTGTGTGAAACAAGACATTAAACACTTCACTTTAAAAATCTCAACAAATCTGTGCTTAAACTTTATTTCAGTTTTTACAAGAGACTAAAACCATCCACAATTTCTTTCAGAGCATTTCGAGCCACCTCCTAGCCTCCAGTCTTGTTTAGGAAATCACCACAGATTCTTACACTCTTCAGGGGTTAGGGAGGCATTTTTCTCGGGGCGTAGAATGGGAAAACAAATCAAACTATTCTCAGGCAGGGCTGTCCCACAGAAAAACAAAGGGCACCACACAGGTAACTCTGCACATCCTCTGGTAGCTTCATCAAAAGGAACCGGGTGAAATTCGTTTTAATATGTTTCGGTTAACACACTATATCTAAAACATTCTCATTCCATTACGTAATCAATATAGAACTAACTAATGAGCTAGTTTACATTCAATTTGGTACTAAGTCTTCAAGATGCAGGGTGCCCGTCACACAGCACATCTCAACTTGGACTGGCCACATTCCAGGTGACCACTAGCCACACGTGGCTCGTGACAGGACAGCACAGCTCGAAAGACTGAGACATCTGTGTGTAATATCTGCTGTGTGCGTGAGGTGAAAACGCTAACTAAATAAAATAAATCAACAGCTCTCCTGGTGGAAGAACCCCACTCATTTCCAGGGCAGGGCAGTGGTGACAGCTGGCCCCGGAGGTAGCTGACATAAGCACAGGTCTCCCAGAACCCATGTTTCCAGCTTCTCTGTCCTCTGCCTCAGGCAGCATGTTTTCCTTTTTAATCACATTCTCTAGGGGGCCCATTTTCTCTCCCATCATTTTTTCCGTTCTTGATCTCTACATCCTGAATCTCCTCCCTTTCTTGCTGTTTTCTTCACCAGGAGTTTAGAATGGGCCCTCTCGTGTCCCAGATGGGGACACTCAAGCCCATGATCGTCAGGCAGTGACAACACAGCCAGGGCCTGTGGTTCACAAGGAGCCCCCGGCAGAATCAGCGTCCCTGGGGACTTGGGTGCAGCCCAGCCCTTCAAACGGGAAACTCTCTGGGGGTGCCCAGAGCCCTGTGTTCACCACGGCCCCAGGACACCGAGATTGTGGGGACCGCATCTGAGGACCAGTGGGGTGGAGGGTGGAAGCACCGAGGAGTGGGCCTACTTGGGAGAATCCCTCCACTGCACCCAGCCTCACGGCCCTGATGGGCAGGCAGGGATGACCTGGACAGCGGTGCCCCACACCGGACCACGTCCTGACGCTCCAAAGGCCTCTGTCACCACCTCATCCAGCTCTTCTCTTCCGAGGCACACAGACGTGGCAAGAGGAGGGACAACTGCGAAGTTCCTGAAGGACAGGAAATGACTTCCCACACCACTGCTAGCTGCTGCACAGCCAGCCCTCCAGGCCACGCGTGGAAGAATCTGGACTGGGACTTTACACAGTCTGCCCTCAGAATATCAACCCACATGAGACAGACATCAGCCGACATTTTGTCTGCGACCCAGAATGTCCCACTCCAACTGGAGAGCAGACGTGAAGGTCAGTGTGTTAGTGACACGTGCCTGGACACCAGTACTGCCCACCCAGCAGCGCAAACACCACACACGCATCTTCACGACGTCATTCTGTAAGTGGCACAGCTCGGGTTTTAGTCACGGGGGCAGGCGCTAGGTCCGTGCAGCGGCTCCAGCCAAGCCGACCAGAGCCTGCACGTCACACACATCCAGACGCACAAGCAGATGGCTTCAGTCACGAGGCGTGACGTACATCAAACGGGGACACGCAGGCTGGGGGATGTCACAGCGTCGCAGCCAAGCCAAGTTAGGCACAGAGCTGAAGGCAAACCAGACTGCACTCGAGGGCAGGTGTGTGTCGGCCAGTGCACCTTAATGCGTGCGTCCACACCTAGCACGTGGCTACAACGGAGTGGCATGTGACACGATAGCGGACACGTATGACACGACTGACAGGTGAGAGAACAAGCTCCTGGCACACCGCCAGGACACCAGCACAGAACGAAAAGGGGTCAGAAAACTGTCAGGAAACTGGGCCTCTGGTTTCTCTCCCTGGACAGTGGCAGCAGCTGGCCACCCCCCCCCCACAGCGCTGCAGGCTACGGGGCGGCCCTGGCACAGAGCTGCCCCATGGGGACGGAGAGGCACCTCCTCGGTGGCACAGCCTGCGGCTGCCTGGAGGCAGCAGGGCCTGGATTCCGTGCTGAGCTGGGCCCAAGTGAGTACGTGGAGTGAAGCTTACGAAGCTGAGGGAGGTGGGGCTTAATCAGTAAGAAATCATATGGTTCAGAAACACGGAAATGATCTGGAGAACGACGAAGGGGAGCTGAGGAGTGCAGAGGGGTGGGGGCGCTGCAGGAGCCCCTGCACACCAGCGACACTTTCCCAGGTGAGAAAACGGGAAGCCAGGGCCTCCGTGACCAGGTCAGCAAGCAGGCAAAGGCAGGGGGAGAACCAGGTGGCTTCTGAGGATGCGACATGGGCAGGGCTCTCACAGGCACGACCCTGAGTGTCCGCTGCTGCCTGAGACCAGGCACACAGGCCTGTCTGAGTCCCCTCGCTCTTTTCAGCCCAATTCCAACAAATCAACCAGAACTAATAAGCCTTCACCTAGTGAGTGTTCTGCTCAAATCGTCAGTCTAGTCATGGTGCTTCTTACAACATGTGACAGCCATCTGTTCCACCCACGACGGACACATACACACAGAAGAGCAGCATGGAGGGCGGCCAGGCCACAGCACTGTCACACACGGCACCCACCCAGGTGCCAGACCATGCCAAGTGTTCCTGCATTCATTGCTCTCAGAGATAAAATCTATTGCTAAACAGTTAACAAACATGGAATTTCTGTAAGATGTAAAAACTCATTGGGATTTCAATGAACTTGCTGGAATATATATTACATAGTCCAAAAGGTTCATTAAAATCCCAATATATATGTATGTATATGTGTATGTATATGTAGTGTGTGCAAATACACCTGTGTGTCTAATTACATACACATACAGATGTAATTTATTAAGAAATAGGTGTCAGAATAAATCCAAAATCTGGACTGATCATTCACATACGTGTCTATGGCAATAAAGGTTCAATGTCACAACCCAAACTGCCCTAAATTCTGTACCAGGCAGGATGGACCGCGAGGGCAGGTAAGTACAGGTAAGAAGGAAATGGTGCCTCTTCTGCATGGACGGCTTCTGCTCTGCCCTAAACTTGTGTTCATAAAGGGCTGTTTTGTACGGCAGCCTCTTTGTTTCTTACCAATCAGATCTGCACAGCAAATCCTCACACGGACATTCTTCTCTTAGCCAACCAGGGAGGCAAGAACCCAAGCCACAACCTCAAGTCGCCCCCCCACCCCAGGTGCCGCCCCCCCCCCCAGGTGCCGCCCCCCGGAGGTGCTGCAAGCCACACCTGCAAACCCGGGCTGCTGCACACAGTCACTCAGGGCAGCGCCCTAGCCCAGAGCCATGCAAAGTGCAGCCTGGCGGGCCAAGCGCTCCAGGCTCACTGTACCTCGATAGCTCAGGAAAGGCTCCGACTGAGTTTTGGTCAGAAGAGCTGGAAAAGGCAGGCGAGGAGAGAGTGAGGGGCAGCTCTGAGATCCCCAGCAGTGCCTGGCCAAAGCCTCAGCCCCTCAGATGGGGGCTGCCTGTACCTACCCAGGAGAAGGCCAAGTGCAAAGCCTGCCTGGCTGGCCTTGAGCTCCTGCAGCCTGCAGCTGCCGGGCTGCTAAGCACCACTGTGGAAGCAGGTGGCAGCAAAGTCTTCTGCTCTGCAAGCTGTGAGCGCCAGGAATTCCCCAGGAGGGAGGCCTCTGCCTAGCAACACTGCCCTGCAGCCCCGCCCCTCCTCCCCAAGTTCTCCAGCAGCTGCTGGCCTGGGAGGGGAGGTGACTGGAGAGGGGCAAAGGACAGGGCTCCCCAGATGGCTTCCAGGATGCCCTCTTTGCTGCTCAAACACTGTCAGCAGGGGAGAATGGAGGCACTGGGCCGGGTGGGAATCAAGTATTTCCAGGCAGGTGGCATGTGGCCAAAGCACGATCCAGAGGAAAGGAATGCCGGCCACTGGGCTGAAGCAGGCCCCTGCGACACTGGGTGCTTCTCCTTTATTTTCTGGGGTGGCTGCTGGCGTCCCAAGGGAAAAAATCCCTCAGAGGTGCCCAAAGCAGTGCAGAAGGGGACGCAGGGACTTGGGCACAGCTGTTTCCCCAAATGCAGAAGTGCTTCCAAGTCTGGTGGTCAGGGGCTGCACCTGTGTGTCCTCCCTGTGTGGGGACCAAAGAGGGGGCTCCAAATCTGGGAAGGTTTCCCGAGGAACATTCAGCTCTGTGCTGCAGACGCCACAGGCTTGCTGGGCTCCTCTCCGCAGCGGAGAACCTGGTTCTATCCCACTGCTCCCGGGTAATAGGTTCTACGTCTCCCTTCCAAGATATACCTGATGATTGGCGTAAAACCGAAATGCTGCTTTGCGTAAGGCGCTATCTTTCACGTACTTAATTGTGGGCAGTTTTTCTTTTCTTTCCGTCTTGCCAAGCGAAAGCTCTGTTTCCAGAGACTCACAGAAACCAAATTTAAGTCAGGCAGATACAAGCAGACAGACACCCCGGCTACACCCAGGCTGGGAGCAGATGCTGAGAACGACCTTGTGTGAGTTTAACAACATAACTGGCTCCCACACTAGATGCACTGCTTTCCGTGTCAGGACACTTTTGGGGGAAGGAACAAGCAGTCTATACATCGTATACGTAACCGAGCTAAGACCCTTCTTCAATGTCAGATGAGACCTGGGGTCCGGAACCTCCAGGAGGGTTGGGGTGGGGGAAGTCCCCACTACGATCACTGATTTCGCAGTCACTTTGGTAATTTAAAAAAAAAAATCTATTTTTTTATTATAAGAATTTCAAAAAAAGCTGAAGGAAAACACGAAAAACTTGAATATGCATGTATTTTAAAAGTCCAATTAGTTCACTATTTGTGGAATAAATAAAAAGGCCACGAATATCAAGTGAAGCTTATTAAAATAGATACTTTTATAAAGTCCAGTTTAGTAATTTTAAGGTCAAAGAATATTAATGGGGGGCAGCATCTGAGTGTTGCTTAAATCCACTCAGCCCCTCTGTCAACCAGGGACATATCAGTCCTTGCCCCAGGACTGGCCTCTCCAGCGGCCACACACCTCAATGGCTCTAACTGTGACCTCAAGCCAAGTACCAAATTCACACGAGGGGTAAGGTGTCTCCAGCATCAACAGTGGCCGAGTGTTATGAGTTGTCTTGGGGGACTAAAGGGAAATTTGGGCAGCTTTAGGGAACAGCTCAGTGTATTTTTGCCACTGTTTGGATTCTGAGCCATGTTTCAGACTTGGGCTCCTGAAAAGGAAATGCAGGAGAACGTGGCTTCTGTGGGGTTTCTGGGGAGTTCCGCTGGAGTGGCAGGGGACCTCCGCATTTCTCCTCCCCTTTCCTGCTCTTATCTCCCAGAAGCTCACAGGAGAAGGGGTGACGGGCGTGCTCAGGACTCAGAGGGCAAAAGGCGGAATTACAGTCAGGGCACGGCAGCAAGCCTGATTGGTTTCTGCCCATGTCAGCTTTGGTTTGGACACGACTCGAGCTGCCTGAACAGTCAGGCACCCATGTCCTGGACACTGCAGTGCTGCAGGGAGAGCTAAGGTTGGCAGCCGAGCGCTCGTGTTCTCATGGGGAGGACTCACCTCTCTTATTGTCCCACGCGTACAGCTCCTTGATCCCCAGCTCGTTCAGGGACTTGGAGAGCTCCAGCTCCTCCCCGGCCACGTTGTCCTTTAGCAGCACCACGTGCTCGGGGCTGACGTCACACTTTGCACAGATGACCGGGAGGATGTTCTGCAGAGGCACCTCAGGGCTGACACGTACAACGGCCTTCTGGGTCCGCAGGTAGTTCACTACCAAACGCACAGACTTCTGGGAGAACACACCGGACACAGAGAATGCTATGAGTGCACCTTTGCACAGCACTTCAGCTGCTGCCTACACTGGAATTGGGCTGTCAAGACTTGGAGCGGCCTGCGTCCTTTCCACAAATCCAGTGGTCATGGGGGAGAATGGCATGCTGACTAGTGACCAATAAATGTCCAGTAGAACAAATCTCCCTCAGACGCTGTCTGACTAATGAACAAACTGCTAACAACACAGGGGCATGGACACCAGCGGGGGCTCCCAGCTGCAATCCAATGCAGACGCTGTCTGTCTGTCTGCCTGCCTGTCAGGGGGTCTGACCAGACTTGACCACAATGTTCTCAAATACATTTTCTAAGGGAAACTAGTTGGGAAGGATTATGAGGAGTTTGACATAAAGAAAAACCCTCGCAGAAGAAGATATCTAATTTATGTTTAAGAAGCCAAGATACCCACGTAAGAACGTGAACACCTGTATAGATACATAGAGTGCACGTCTGTGCACACACAGAGGCACATATACACACCACACACACACAGATAGCATAAGCTCAAACATTTTGTTTTTTACAACATCACATAGTAATCAGAAAGAAAAACAACCACTTTGACTAAAGCTGATTCCAAATGTCTACAAAGTGGCTCATCAGAAACATTTAATCTGCCAGAGTCTCATGCAGTGAACTGCTATTTGGCCTTTACCGGTCACCCACATGGTACCAAGAGCCTGGTGAGAAAACCCAGTAAGCATGGGTTTTCTACCAGAGGCTCTGAGGCCGCCCTCATTCTCCTGCCCAGTCTGCGTGCCAGGGTTCGATGAATTTTAGGAGGGAAGGTGGACCGCACAGATCCTTTCCCATGCTTCTGGAACTAAAATCATGCACAGCCCTCAGCTCCCCTACCCCTGGGGTTAGCACCTGGGGGCCAGGAGGGTAAGAGTAGCCACAGGGTGTAAACACGGTCCCTCATCCCTGAATACTGATTTTGCTTGAAGAATTTGCACAGACACTTTCCAAAAATGTATACACGGATGGCATCAGTTAAAATTTACTAACCACCCAAACCTAGAAATTCACAGGAGATGGAATATTGTCCAAAAGACATTTTTAAAAGCAGGAGAAATTTTATACATCCAAGAATGTAAACATATGAAACAGCACTGCTTGTAAGTGGAGCTAAAGAACCACAGCAAAGCCTTATTTAAAAAGCACAACAAGCAGCTACAGGGAGTTTTAATCAATAACCAAAAGCCTGAACAAAATCAATGAATAAGACATTCTCCAACTGCAATGAGTAAACATTTTTGATATCCATTTTTCCAAAGGAATAGCCCCTCCCCCTGCCCTAAGAAGATGCTCAAATCTATGTATCCTGCTGGCTTCCCAGGCAGGGAGGCCTCCAGACGGAACCAGAACCTCTAGAACCAGTCCAGAATAGTAGCCACCGACTAGTTGTGGTTGAGTTTAAATTAATTACACGTTCAGTTTTCCGATCACAGTAGCTGAATTTCACGTGCTCAGTAGCTACACGGGGCCAGTGGCTATCACCTTGCCAAGTGCAGGATTATGGACCGTTTCCACCTTGGCAGGAAGTTCAAATGGAATGCTCTGCTCTAGACTACTTCCTCTTCTAAAATACCCAAAGGAGCAACATTACAATACACATATTCTGGAGACTTCCGTCTTCTAAAATAAACTCGGTTTAGTGCCTATCTTTGTCTAGTATGGATGGAGAAACGTCCCCCACAGCTGTCTGCATGTGTTACTAAGGTAACAGGGGCTCCCCAGCCCCCTGCAAAGCACTTCCAGCACCCGCATGTCACTGCGCGACAAAGGGTTCCCATCCTACTGACCTCAGGCACTTTAGGTGGTCCAGGCTTCACTTTCTCTTCTGGAACTTTTTCTTTCAGAAATACAGTGTGCACATTCAGAGTCCCAACTAAAGTATTTGGCTTAAAACTCAAAGGCTGTTGGGTTTCCGAGGACCAGATCTCCAGGGCGTGGTGAGATGGATTCAGGTGGTTCTGAAGGCACAGTTCAACCAGGAGGTCCATCATGGCGTGGCTGGAAAAGGGAGACATTGTGGTCATCAGGGGAACCTGCACCCTCCCTCCCACGAACTGAGTGAGGACCCCTCAAATGAACCGGTGAGTGACTGAGCAGAGCAGCTGTGCTCGTGGAGAAAGATGGCGGCGTATAATCTCCTTACGTGTGATTTTACAGTAATATCTTAACATTCTCAACAGCAACAAACAATACCGAAAGATCAGCCAGTACATCAAAGTCCTAATAGCTGGGAAGACGGTCATATTTCTAGATAAGTGCATGCGTGTGCGGACTTGAATCCTGTAAGGTCAGTTAGTACAAATGGCATTATAGGAAGTCCTCACCTAATTTCATCGACAGGTTCTGGGACTGTTAGGTTAACCACCATGTAACAAAACCAGTTTTTCTATAGGCTAATTGACACACACAAGAGTTAAGTTCCTACAGCACCTCATCACTGTTATAACAAAATGAGGCTGGATGTCACCGGAGGACCCGCTGTACCGATGGGCACAAGACATTACATTTTCAGTTATTCGTGAGTATAATGCAGTATCTTAAAACTGGAATAGCTTTCTTTATTTTGCTAAAGAAAGTATGCCTTTGTGAAGACATAAAAACTAAAAACATTACTTTTGAACATCAAACATTTTCATAATGCTTCCATCACAGGCAATGATTTCCTAAGGGAGGAGAGCAACAATTCAGATCATCCCAAAGAATGGAAAATTGCAGGGTCATCTTTCAGATTGCGTGCTAGAGTGCTGCTATATTGAAAGCTGACCTCCCTTTTCTAATTTCCCAAGAAGTGGCACACACGCCTGTCACAAAAGCACGGGTCCTTTCCTTTAATCTCTGTCTTAGCCACTAAGTGGCATGGCTACGATTACAGGCCAGAATTATGCTCTCCAGGGGTCTGGTGATCAGGTGCGTGCAGGTGTGGGACCCGCAGCATGCCTGCAAACACACAGGCAATAGCCACAGCTGACTTGTCACTCATGCGAGGGCTGTGAGCTGCTGGGGGGCACGGACATGGGAGAGGAAAACCACAGGCGAAGCCCCAAGCCTGAGAGGATCCCCAGGTGCCCTATTTCTCATTCAATTGCTACAGATGAGGAATATCAGTAATGCTGATTGTTTCAAAACCATCTCCACAGCAGTGTTCACCCCCACCTACTGTCCAGGAAGCGATTAAGTAAATCATGTGCCTTAACCAGGGGCACTCTCAGTGGACACTGGCACCACCTGTGATGTTCAGGAGACGGCCCTTCTCCCGGCTCTCTGGGGGCGGGGTGATTCTAACCCTCACAAGTGCCACCGCGGCGGGCACACTTCTCATGCCGCGAAGTCTGATTCCTTCAATCCTGGATAACAATCTCCTCTATCTCAACAACAGCTGAAGGCAACAAAACAGGGAAGAGAAACACCCAAGAGACGCGACACTCCACTGAAAAGTCTCAGCATGGAAAACGGACTTCTAACAAGGCTGAACACGAATGCTGTCATCACCTCTGACTGCAGCCCTGGTGGCCGGGAGTCTGCTGTGCACATCACACTATCCCCTCAAAGACCCCCAAGTCTGGGAGGCAGGGGCTCCTCTCCTGGGATCCTGGGAAGGGGTGGACGTGGGGCTGGGACCTGGCCCAGCTGATGCTGACTCTCGTGTCCCCTCTCATTGCCACCCAGGGTCCACTTCCAGCAAGTAAACCAATGCACACACACTGTCAAATATTTGAATTAATCTTAGAATGTAATCCCCAGAGATCGCAAAAGCCACCAATGTCACCTTCCGTCTATCAATCCAATAATCGGTAACATATTTGAAACACTGACTCAGAAGTTGTCACAGGGAGCAGGCCAGCTCTGGGCCCGGATGGATTTTTCCATTTACAGAGAATAAACCCATCTTGCCATAACAGAAGCCAGGACTTGGCACATGGGGACCATTTGATGAGGGGTTGTGTGTCTTTCCCAGGGCAGCAGAGTGGCCTCAAGAAAGCACTCGGGAGGCAGCCCGCCTGGGGGAGTCCCGGCACCACCACTCACCACTACTCAGACCCCAGCTCCGTGCCTCAGTTTCCTCACTGGTGAGGATATAATGGCAGCGTCGCCTGTTACAGCCTGTAGCGAACGAACATTTGTAGAGCAGGAAGGACAGTGCCAGGCACGTCAGAAGTTCAGAAGAGTTTGCTAAATAAATGAATTAACTTGCTCCTCCTGTCTTTTCTCTTCCAACTTGATCTTTCTGTTCTCCAAATGTCTCGAAGGGCTCAGAACGTAGAGGTGAAATTTATTTTTTCAGCATTTGTTGTGGTCTCTGTTTTTAAATTTATACAGTGAGTAGAATTTTTCCACTTCTTTCTTTAAAATACTACTTTCCAAATGTGCATAAACTTCAAAAATCTTTTTGCATGGGTCAGTGGTTTCCAAAAGAGAACAACTGGTCTTCTTTCTTACATGGGTTTTTCTGAAATCCTGGAGGACAGCCAGACCCAGCGCTGAATGCCTGTGCCGATACCCCGCCCCCCAAATGCAGAGGGCACGCGGGGGTTGATGACAGTGTGGGACCACACAGCAGGGACATGGCATCAGAGGCTCAGTGTGACTTCCATGAAGTTGGGGCTGCCCTTGACTGTCCTGCTCCATGACGAGGGAACCGTTCCTCTCCAGGGGAGGACACTTCTATCTAAGTCACATAGTCCACCTCTGGCATTCCTGAGCTGCGGACACAGGTCAGCCCTGGGCTCACTCTCGCAGACCACGAGCTCATCCAGATGCTCACATCCAGCAGAGCCAGGACATACTCTGCAGCCGGGCTTCTCCAGCCTCGCACACAACCCCACATCCCGGCCTGGTAAAGCAGACAGCGTGGGCCCCACCTGATTCACTCACAGCTCTGGGCTGGGAATTTGCGTTTCTAACCAGTTCCCAGGGGATGCAGCCAGTGTTGGTCAGGGACCACATTGGAAACCAGTGCACCCCAAGTCCTCATGAAATTAGTGCTTACGACATAGACCTTCATTGGAAAACCAGGTCCCTCGGTGCCAACTTTACACATGACATTGAGGCACCTGATTCTGGACATAACGTTAGCGCATACAACGTGCCTGCACTGTCAGGTCTTAAACTGGCTGAACGTGGCCTGGTTTTGTGTGTGGGACCAAGGCCAGCATCTGGCCCCAAGCCCTGGGTGAGGCAAACTCCGGTGTAACAGAGTCAGAGACCAGGGAGGAAGTCCCATCTGGGGGCATCACATGGCATCAGAGAGACATGAGGTGGCCTGATGTGAGTGGGGCCCCCCAGAGGGGGTCAGGCCGACAAGGTCCCGTACAAGGGAACACTCAGACAGAACACACGACAGGACACCAAGAGACAGATGCGTGAAGCAGCCCGGTGCCTGTCGGCCAGCGGCACGGCTCCAGGCTCGCAGCTGGGTCCAGCTCTGACCTGCCTGCCTCTTGCACACGCTGGTCACTTTGCAAATGCTATCATTTCCTTCTGCTTGCTGGGATGTCCTCTTCCCAGCGCCTCATAAAAGTTAGGCGTTCAATGTGTATTTCGCTCAATGAATAAATCAGTTTCTTTTTTCTTTAACCAATCAAGATCCCGCAAAATGAGACTTCCCCTCTGTCTGACTGGTAGGTCACCAAATCCAAAACAATGAGGGCACCAACAGCAGGCCTAGCAAAGAGCGTGCCCACCTGTGCCCAGGGTAGCAGTCTAGAGTCTACGGTAGTCCCTCACAGGAAGGAGTCTCATAACTGCAGGTGGATGATCCCAGTTTGCAATGCACAGTGATTCCCAGACCCCCAACTTCTCTGGGATTTAGCCCAAACACAAAGCCTTACTGAGGCAGAAACATTTTAGGGAGGCAAGAAACGGTGAGTTAGGACCTGGGTGATCAAAGCCATCACGTGGGCTGATAAGAAAGGGTTCATCCGAAGCTACTGTAACCACCATGAGCTCCGTGTCCCAGGAGTATTCTCTGAGAGGGTTTTTAGGGCAATGAAAGTACGTGGCTTGATACTGAAACGGTGGACACACACCACTGTCCATTTGTCCAAACCAACCCCCAGAATGCACTGTACCGAGTGAACACTAATGTAAGCTGGGGACTCTGGGGGACAGTGTGGTGTCACTGCAGGCCCATCGTCTGGAACAGGTCCTGCTCGGGTGGGGACGTTGGTAGTGGGGGAGGCTGTGTGTGGGGGGGTTGGGAGTATGTAGGAACTCACTGTACCTTCCTCTCAATTTTGCTATGAACCTAAAACTGCTCTAAAATAAAAATAAAGTCTATAAAAACGGTATCGGTCAAATGAAACTGTAAGTCAAACTGAACCGAACCAAACTTGACTATTAGCCTGCTATTTAGGGAGCAGCCTACTTCTCTGGTGGACTCCCCAGCATCAAAACTGCACCTCCTTAACTCTCCGACTGCTGGAGAAGAGTGAGCTTCCTTCGGCCCCTGCAGCCCTGTGCTCGTTCACCTGGGAGCAAGGTCGGGGCCACAGGCCCATCAGAGAAGCAAGCCGACCGCACAGCTATTTCCCCAACCAGAGGCAGCCCTGACACCCCGGGGCTGGAGGGGGCTGGCAGAGGGAGGACAGCCGGGCAGGCGGAGGGTCCCCACAGCCTCCCCAGCCGTCACCTGAAACATGCGGGCTGTGTGCGGAGGGGATGTTGAGCCCCAATGCCTGCACTGCTTTACAAGGGTCGAGACCTAAAAGTCCCTCATGGTTGCAAACATGTCCTGCAAAGGGGTCTGACAGTCAGAATCACAGGACTAATCTCGAGGGAGATTCCCTCTATTCTGCAAAGGGCACACCTGCCATTTCGTGCCCAGGTCTCTTGGGGACGAGTGCCAACTTGGAGATGACTAATTGCCACCTCAACATGACACAGCCCCGACCTTCTAATACTTGACACAGTTTACGAAGCTCTCTTTCGGTTAAGGGTGTTGTCTCTTCAAAGATCTTCTCTCTACTTGTGCCCCAATTAAAGTGATGGAATCCAGGGCCTCCTTCCAGAGGCCCTGGGCAGTGAACTGCTGGTGGCACCATTCCTCCACGGAGGCCACAGCATGTTCCCTACGATCAGCCCGAAATACCGGCTCTCAATCTTTGTAAGGACAACCTGGGACTTACACTGGCATTGCTGACGCCAAAGGAAGCTTGGGGGGAAAATCACTGGGATACGCAGAAGGGAACCGGCAGACTCCAATTAGTATCATGTTTTCATTACGAGACACTTTCATGTCAGGAAATAACATGGTTAGGGGCTCACCACAGATTACAAACTACTTGCTTATCCTATGAGAAGGTGGTTATGTCCTCTAATAAAACAGGGCAGAGAACCCATGTTGATAAACACACTAGATCTATTTTAAGCAAGGGTCAGGAACTGGATTTTAGCCCACACTTGTAATATTAAAGAGTATGACAGATAAAACCAATCCCAAAACATGAAGCTGCTGAAGGAGCAATAGTTATTACGCGGGCGGCCCAGTCAAGGAAGCCTGCAGGCTGCTGCTCTGACATACTCAGTCCCCGGGAAACCTTGGAGAAGGGATTATAATGTGCTCCTTAGAAAATTACTTAATCCTCAGTCGCTATGGTTGCCCCTGTTCTCATACGTGGCTACACTGCAAAATGACACGGCAGTGGCTTCCACTGTAAGGGGGGAGAAATAAAGACACAATTAGAAGCACGTGTTCTGTCTGAAAATGTTTTCCAACACCTTATTTTTACTTTTCAGGTAGGCATTCCACCTCTCCTTGTGCATTTGTGAACTGGACTCCATGGCCATTTTCTTTAGAAACAAAGGTAACTAGACTGACAGGTGAGGGGCTCGTGCGTGTGTACTTACCCACACCTCACCAAATTGTACAAATTAAACAGGTAGTGTTTTGTGTGTTAATCATACCTCACTAAAGAGATTTTGTTCAATGTAACTAGAAATTGGCCTCAAAATATAAGAATGGCGGGGGAACCATAACACGTTCACTGATAAAATGCCACACATCTATTAAAGTAGTTTAAACCTGTCACAATATTGCACGCTGCTCAGGTTACAGTGAGGTGGGAAAGTGGACTCAGAACGAGGGACACTCTGGAAAATAAAGAAACACAGAAACTCTCGGAACCTGACTCTCACTTGCACAGCATTTGCCACCTCCCACAGCTCATTCCCGCCCCCAGCCTTTCCTCTGGGACCACAGCTCCGGGAGGGTGCCCTGGGGTGCAGACCCCGGCACTCCCCCGGACGGCTCATGGAGAGCATTTTGGCATCTGTAAGATGCTGTACCCCAAACTCAACAGCTCTAGGCAGCCACCAAGGCCGGGGCGGTGTTCCTAACGTGTATGTTCACACAGTCTATAATATCATTTTCCGGTTGTCACATAGGCCCAGATTGACACCCCAGCCCTGGGCCCCTGACACTGGGAAGCACAACACAGTGGGACCACTGTTGGCTGCCCTCGGACGTGCACGCTGAGGGCAGGGCCTGCCCTTACCTGCCATTCACCACGGTCCTCCTTTCCATTCCACTGGGCAGAACCACGGTGACGTCCATTGCGCTGTCCCGCGGGTCGTCCTGCACGTGGGGCGGGTTCTGCTGACAGACGGGGGACACGCCACGGGGAGGGTTCTGTCCACTGTACAGGTTCGGGGTGGCAGCCTTCCCGGGAGGAGGGGGGGCGCGAGCCTTCATCTTCCTCCTTAAATGATGAGAGAGGGTGGAATGAAGGTGCTGCTTCTAATTCAGGACGTAATAATACAACCACCTGGGAATAAATACCCAGCAGCTTTGAAGTGAGGGCATCGTCAATTTTTACAAGCATTTATCGCTCCTCAGAAATGCCTTCTGAGTCGCACTACCTTTTTAAAATCAGTATGTTGGCACATTTCAGCACTAACAGAAAATAAACAATTAAGGAAAATAGAGGAAGCGTTTTTGAAAAGAAGTGTCCCTAGAAAAGAACACGCCTGCACCATGTTCAACCCCCGGGGCCATTTGCACAGCTCAAGGTGTGGGTGGGGGTGGGAGCCTGCGTGGGCCATCCCGCTCGGGGTCACGGGGGGTTACGTCACCCTGCCAGCCCGAGGCCTGCACTCTGAGCCATGCCCCAGCTCTGCCTCCTTGACCAGCTGAGCGTCTGGAATCCAGGGTGCCATGACACTGAGCATGACAACATCAAGACACTAACTTGGCCAGAAAGTCCGTCACACCAACACCGATTGACACCAGCCACTGTGGATGCAGGAGGCTGTTTGGTGGTGAGAGATGAGTGACTCCAACCCCTTTCCTCTCCTTTCGCCTTATTTCTGGCAATGCTTTGAATGCCCACTTTACCTCGCAGGAGCTCTCTAAACACCTGACAATGAGTCACCCTCTCTGATGAACATTGTTAGAAATTCTTGTGTCCTCCGGACAATTCAGGGAAGGCACTGAGCTGATGACTGTATGCAGGTGTGTGTGTGTGTGTGTGTGTGTAATATTACATGTGCATTCACTTGTTTTATATAAGAACCCATTTTCTATAGGCCCTGGGTATTTGATAATGGCTCCCACTCACTTGACACCAGAACCCATGCCAATAATCTCAGCAAGTTGACTTCACTGAGCCCCAAAATATTTTGCAGCTGAGAAAACTGAGGTTCAGAGAGATGTGTAGCCCCGGCAAAGGCACACGGTGACCGGGGCCGACTGGTGTTGAGCAGGGCTGGAAAGTAGGCCTGCCTGCCTCATGTCCTGCCCGTCTGAGGACCCACAAAGGGGGGACAGCTCTCAAGGCCTTCAATCCTCCTCCACACCAATCATTTCCTTGGGGGCACCCTGGCCTGAGGTCTCACACATAGGAATTCCATTTCTGAAATTTATCCTAAAGAAATAATCCCACGGAATGCATTGTGGGAGGTTCACAGATGCCTAGTACATCATTTACTATAGCAAACAACATACAATAATGTAACCACAGGTCAATGAGACAGTGTGGATAAATATGGTGTTTGAAAACAATGTTATTGAAACAAATTTTTTAAAAAACTACGTTATGCCAGTACTGGTTAAATATTCTTTAAAAGCGTATAATTTGATGTGCCAAAATGCTCAATCTAGATTTGTTAGAAAACAAGTTTCAACATATCATTTATTTAGGAAAAGTCTGTCTTTAAGAGAGGTATACATTATAGCAAGAGACCACAAAACAGCCTAGGAATATAAGGACAGGGTCATGGGGCGGGGTGTTGAATGCGTTTAACGTTTTGTTTAACTGAGATGTTTTGTTTAACTGAGTCCATTATGCAAGATGAGGAGTTCTGGAGTCTCGCTGCACAGCAATGTGAATGTGCGTGAGTAACACTACAGAACTGTGTATTTTCAAGTGGTCGGCATGGTAAATGTTATATCTAGTTTTTCCACAATTTAATCATAATTTCATCCTAATAAAATCAAATTTTCATCCCGATAATGTAAATTCGCATCCCAGTAACTTAAGAAGCTCATACTTCTAATTCAGTCTTTTTGTCTGAGCGCCCTCCTCCATCCCTCACGGACCCATCACAGAGACAGGGCCACCGGCTTCCTGTTATTACCACAGACCCATCATCTTCATTAGGTCCCGACAAGGCACTGCACTGCCAGGCAGGTCACTGCTTTCTGTGCAGGTGCTGTGCCCTTGAGTCCACCTGAGACCAAGGAGTGTGAGGGCAGGTAAAAAGGGTAGGGCTTCTGCAGGAATCTGAGCCCCAGGGCAAGTGCCCCAGTGTCCCTCCCGCACAGGCCAGCAGGAAGCTGGGCTCCAAAGGCCATGAGTCACTGAGCAAGCAGCTCTCACTCCCTCTGCCCCTCCTAGTCAAAACGCTGGGTGTGCCCTGCAGAAACAACTTATAAAATGGAAGAAAAAAAATGTGTAAAAACGTTTCATGCATTTCAAAGGTCACCAGTTAGTACTCCAAATGGTTTTAGCTTAAAACCATCACGTTTATTGCCTAAATTTCAGGGCAATGTTTGCTAGTTCCCATGTGAGCCGGCAAGCTCTGTGCCACCTGAGTTTTATATCTGAGCTCTCCCAGGCACAGCAGCAGGAAAGAATGTTCCAGACCTGCTCCCTGAGCCTCAGGGACTGTGTAATAGGGGAGTGCATGGCTGACACCACCTGGGCCCAGAGGCTGCAAATCCCAGGGCCAGAGCCAGGCAGCTGGATTAGAACCAAAGTCCACAAGGACAGCCAGCCCCCGCCAGGCTGGAGGAGCCCTGGGTGGGCAGGGCCTACAGACTGAGAAGGGAAAACCACCCATCTCCCCACTTCCCCAGAGCAGAGTCCAAAGGGCACGCCCCTCCATGTTTCTCCCTCAAACGTTTTCTTACTGACCAACACTGGTAGACACTGAAGTCCACGGTTACGCTGATGCCAGGTCGCCCAGTGACATGCTAGGTGATTCATGCCCATTTACATGCTGGCTACCCTGGCAGGCAGTGGAGTAAACAGCATGTGCTTAAAGGGCATTTCAGAGAAACCAGGCACACCCGCTCCTCCTGGCTACTGACCCACCCGTGAAGCCAGCTCTGGCTAAACGGGTCTGTTTACGTGGCAGGCAGGAGGGAGGTGCCATTCTCGCCCCAGATGCTTCTGCAGCTGGAACTGCTTCCTACTGGAAGGGGCAGTTATAAACCAGCTCCATGGTCCTCAGGGGTGTCCTGCTGCCAACAGCTGCACGAGGCACCGCCTCTCCCCTGGGAGGGAGCAGCTGGGGTCTGTGAGGCGTTCCCGTGCCCCTCCTGCAGGACTGTCCCCACACTGCCCGGCAAACGTGTGGCTCTGGGCCTCGCCCAGACTCCTGAGTCTGCCTCCCTCTCAGATGCTCCTGGATGATCGCATGGCACAGTAATAGCAGTGGTTTGGAGAAAGCATGCCACGGGACGGAAGTCCCAGGATTTTAATAATGCTACCATGGCACATTATTTTGCACACTTATTTAACTTCCACAAGCAACTGCCATGTTTGTCTAAAAACAGTTTCCAGCTTAACAAACACGTGGATCACAGAAAAGCAACGGTAATGATGATGGCACTGACATCAGCAATATTCGTCACCTTCGAGTTGAAAGATGCGCATGTTGAACGACTCACATGCACAGGAAGGAACCGAAACACAAACACGGAACTTCATGAACGTTTGCCAGGATGTTGGCGATTCCAGCCCAGGGCCATCAGGACAGACAGGGAGTGAGCCCGGCCCAGAGCCTGGCTCTCTGTGTGACTTCAGCAACGTACAGAGGCAGCCCTCTGTGCCTCAGTTTCCTTGTCTGGAAAGCAGGGATGACCTCGAGGCTCGCCATGCGAAGTCAATGAGAAAATGCCTAGCTCAGAGCTGGGCTGGAACTCCACCTTCTAGGAAATGGTGGCTATTACGTAACCTGCTGCGACAGTTCACTTTGGGAATGGGCCTTCTTCTGTGCTGTATTTTGTTTTAGTTAATTTGTAAAATATGCGTTAGCTCTATAATGATAAAAGGAGCTTAGCCTCATGGTTGTAGCCATTTAAGAACATTGTAAGACCTTTAATTTAATAAAAGGGCTCACAACCATTCTTTTCTCTCTCTTTTAAAATGGGTCCATATGCTGCTCAGTGTTGCCCACGACTTATCAGGTGTTTTCTGCTGCCCTATTTGGGGTCTGTAACTGGACGGTCTGTTCGGGATGGGCCAGGCAGGCCTTCAGGACGCTGAGGATGACCAGGCGTGACCTGCTGTGCCAGCTCCCCGAACGACCAGGAGTGTGAAGAGAAGGCCTTTGCTCCCCAGCACCTTCGGAGGACGGGGTGTGCAGAGCCCGCTCCCCAGAGCCTCCTCTCCACCCCGGGATAGCCGATCCCACCTGGCCGCCCATCTGACCTCAGCCTGGGTAGCCACGTCTATCTTTGAGGAGAGAGATACGTCGGTCACTGTCACAGACGCAGTCGTGATTTCAAGAACATTCTAGAGCCTTTTGGAACCTGTCCATATGAGCAGAGCACGCTCAGCTCTGACCGGACCTCGGCCATCACAGAGCCCGACCTCTTTCCTAGAACTCACCTCAAAATGCCCTTGTAGAGAGAAACAGCGTCTTCTCCATCCCTGACTGTCACAGAAAGAGATAGTCCAGAAAGTTCTGCAGTACTTTAGATGGAGTCCCGATTGGAAGCAAGATGAAGAAGGTGACTCTCATCAGAGAGGAACCCCCCCAACCCCCCCATGATGTCCACAGGCTCCTTCCCACCTCTCACCCCTTGCTTCCTTCTGACAGGGGGACACACGACCGGGGGACACGTGACAGTGGGGCATGCAACCGGGGGACACACGATTGAGGGACATGTGACTGGGGGAAACACGACTAAGGGACACGTGACCAGGGAACACATGACTGAGGGACATATGACTGAGGGACATGTGACCGGGGGACACGCAACGGGGGACACATGACCGGGGACACATGACCGGGGAACACGTGACCGAGGGACACGTGACCAGGGGACATAAGACAGGGACACACGACCAAGGGGCACATGACCAGCTGCAGAGGCTCACGGCCCCACCCACCATCCAGCGACGGGCACCCATCTCCAAGTCCAACACTGAATGGGCTTTCAGCTCAGTTTCTGAACACTCAGGAGCCAGCATGCCTGGCACTTGGTGTATGTGAGATTCTCACATCACCGGGCAGGTTTCCCTCCCGTTTTACAGGCAGGATGACTGATGGTCACTCAGCTGCAGAAGCTGGAGAGCCAGCGGCGTCTCCATGGCGCTACCCAGGCCGTGACTCACCACTACCCCTCCTTAATTACTTCCGGGAAACAAGGACTCCGGGCTCTGTGCTCTGTCCTAGGTCGTCGGCGCCCTGCAGTGGCAGCTGATGAGAGATGGGGTAGGTCGGGCAGCAGCCTGGGGAAAGTGGCTGGCACATGGTCACAGAGATAAGCTGTCTGCCATGACATGGGTCTGAACAAGCCCTGTTTCTGAGTAGAACTTCCACCAGTGCTCATCCTTCTTCAGTGTGGGACTCACACAAGTCCCAGCACAGAGAACAGGCAGAGTCAGGGGGGCATGAGGGAGGTGGCGAGCTGGACAGGCCCCCAGCCAGTCCCCAGGGCCCTCAGTGCCGTCAGGGTCAGAGGCTCCTGTGAGTGTCTGCTGCACCCACGACCTCACTCACACACGGTTCCTGCAAACCACTGAGTGAGCGGGGTCCCTGGGGAGAAGCCTGTCACCGCTTCCCTCAGAGGCCAGCTCCTCCCAGCATCAGGGCAATGTTCCTTCTAGCACAAGAATCCCTTCTAATAAATGAGAAACGAGGAAAGCTGTCTGGTTGCTTTCCCTACCACCTCTGCTTTTAAAAACAAAACTTAAAACAAGAGGAACACGCAACCCCAGACCCAGATAAGCTACGGCTAATAAAACGTTTCCACGAAGCTGTCACATGAAGAGGCCATACTCAGCCTGCAGCACGAAGAGTATCCTGGCATACACACGACCCCACCAGACCGTCCGCACAGGCAGGGGAAAGGGCTTTCCCCATAAAAACACCACAAGTGGGGCAACAAAGAGACACCGCGACGGGAAGCCTGCCCCAGAGCCCAGTGGTACAGCTGCCGTGCCCATCGTCCGGTTACACGCTGTGGACCAGAAGCTGTACGTTCAGAGGCAGCGACAACACTGCCAAGCTGTGCACCCTCCAGCAGACGACTTTATTTGGGCAGGTACAGTAACTTGTAAGCCTGAGTTTCCCAAGAGCTGAACAGAGACAGATGTCAGCGTGTATCTGATGGGTTTACCGTGAGGATTAAAAGAGATGACCTGTGAAAAGTTGTGTGAGCAGCACTGGAATGTAAGCAGTGCCGCATGACTGATAGCTGCTATGATTATTTTTGTTAGTATGTAGTTAGTAGGACACACACACACACACACACACACACACACGCCCCCTGTCTCCATAAGGGCAGATAGAAGCTAGCTCCTCAAGACGCCCAGAAAAAGCTCATGGATACAGCAAATGCTTTTAAAACTGACTGAGACATCATATGCACAACAGAATTTTAGTTTTGACCCGGGGTTCGGGGAAGCTTTGAGTAACTGAACATGAAAAGATTAGCTTTCCCGATAGGATTCTCAAAGACACAGTCACAAAAGATATCCGTGGCACTCACCCCACTGCAGACGGGGCCGTGTCTATGGGAACACGCCTATCTCAGCACACATCAGGCGAACACTCAGCAGGGAACATTTGAGAGCTGGGTCCCACCGCGATTACGCAGCTTCAGAAAGATGGACAGGCATGGATCGTTTCCCAGCCGGCAAACCCTCCGGGTGCTGCCGAGGGATCAGCGCGTGGGGCCGGCAGAGCAGAGGTGCCACACTGTGTGTGCAGCAGACAAAGGCCCTCTCCTGCCCCCCAAGGTAGGCAGCACTGGTTCCCTGAGCGTCACACGTTCTTATCACATGAAACGAAACAGATCAGAGGAGACAACTTACTCGTGCTCACACCGCCGGAGTGTCTGCACGCATCCCGAGCGGTGCCCCGCCTCGCCGCAGCGGCTCCCTCAGCCCCCTCCAAGGACAGCGGGGCTCTCTGGGCTGGGCCGGTGCAGTGCCCAGGGGGAGGAAAGACACCTTCCAGGTTCCCTGGCCTGGGAGCACGGAGGTGAAGCCGTGCCCTGAGAACTCGCACAGCGTGGCCTCGGATCCCAGCAGCCTAGTGACTTATTAATAAAGGTGCCACCTGATGCAGGGCTGAGCTCGCAGAGACGTCCCCCGCGGCCGGCGCATGCAGCGAATGAAATCACAAGTCGCCTGGGCTCCTTGTTCAAAGTCACAAACCTTCTGAACCCTGGAAGTGAAAACTGAAAAGGAGGGGTGGCCAGGGAGGAGGGGCAGAGCGGGTGTTGAATGGGGACGCCACTTCTTACAAAGCGCGCCGCCCCGCTTCTTGGCGGGGGCCAGTGGGGACATTGCAGCTGCTCCCTCGGGGAGAAAGTCTAACTATTCCCTGAGAGATGGCTCAGACCTTTACCATGGCGAAACCAACCCTGTGCGACCAACACTTTGTTGAATCTGTATGTAAAACAATTGTTGCCATCTCCCAGGCAGGATGCAGTACCTTCTTTTCCTGAAGAGACTGGATTTTTGTTTTTCTCCCCTAAAAACACTATGCAAGCTGCTCATTGTTTCCCTGCAGCCAGTCTCTGTGCGGCAGTGTGGTTTTTCAGGCTTGAAGGCTGTATTCAGTTTCTACCAAATACCACTGTCCCAGGATTACAGGACACGCTGCCAAACAGATAAGGCGGCAGGCAGACACGCCTAGGAGCCTGACGCTCTCAGCTCCCGTCCCTGCCAAGGGACCAAGGGTCCCAGGGAGGGCACGGCAGGCTTGGGGGTGAAGGGATCTGGCGGCCAGAGGAACTGCTTTCCCCTTAGGACCCTGCAGTTTGCTGTGTGTGACCTGCAGTGTCACCTGAGTTAATGGCTCCCGGCCGCAGCCCCCCCAGTTCTGGTCGACCTTCTCCCACTAGGGAGGTCTGGCAGTCCAGCACAGTCCCGGGAGGCAAGCTGCTCCCTGGCTGGCCCCCCAGTAAAACACCAGCCTCCTCTGACAGGCCACCACGAGCCCGAGGCCCGGCTCTGCAAGCCCACACGGCCTCTGCTTCCTCTCCGCTGCGGTCAGTGCCAAGGCCCGTGCCCCTCTGTCCTCTCGTCCTCCTCCTCCTGACAGAGGACAAAGCAGCACCTCCCGGCAGGTGCCCGGGTCCCACCGAGAGGGGCAGCTCCAGAGGGAGACCTGGCAGAGACGGGATGGGCCTCGCAGAACCCAACCCCCTCCATAAACGGCCACATGTCTTCATCCTCCTCCTCACCTTCTTGGTCAAAAAATGGAATTCCCTCTTCCTCTCCCTCCCCCCAAAACAGAAAGAAGAGCACAGTAGTGAAAGGAAAGTACACAAGCACCACGTGGGATGTGGGGTCTCTTTTCCCCTTTCCGGATGACCGTGCGGGAGGCACAGTTTAGAATCCCCAGGACCCATGTGGCTGTGGTTCTGGAAGGACTGGAGAGGGACCTGACGCCCAGTGACGAGGACCTGGCACCTCCCAGCAGGGCCCTAAGCTGAGATTTGGTGGCAAGGACTGTTCTCATTTCCCAAAGAAAATAACACCCAGAGTTTTTATGACTTTCTCCTAAATGTTTGTTCAAATTATGCCTGAGCTGTTTGGCCATTAGTAGCCACATTCCATGAAACTACCAGGGAATTTCACTGATTAAGGCGTTAAATATTATAATAGTTATGGAAATGGCCAGGGGTAAATCACACCACACATCACCATGGAAACAGCAATTCCTCTATCACACAAGAGGTATAAGAAGACAAAATAAATACAAACATCAATCAGTTCTTAAGTACTCCAGAAGGAAAGTTTATAAACATTGATTAAAATGAAATTCTTTACGGTGTAGTTACGTTTTTCGGGAATGACAGACATCTATTTGTCCTCACAGAAATTCTTTGGGTTTCACACCAGCATCCAAAAAGACATGCCAGCCAATGAGCCTCGATTTAGGCTCAAAAGACCCACGGGAAAACCTCTAGTTTTCCTCCTGTTTCCCTGGTGGAACTGGCAGGGGACAAGCAATACCAACAAACCTCCCGTCTCAGGCAGAGCGGGATGCCAGGCACGGGAAGACAAGGCCATCTCAGGGGTAGTGCTTTGCTTTCAACAAGCCGCACACTGTTTTTTCTCCTTCAGTGGGAAAAAAAGGAGCAGGGTTGTATTAAGTTCCTTCTAGCAGAGTGTGAAGGAAAAAAAGAATGAAACTGAGTGGGAATCCTAAGATAAAAATTGCAGAGCAAGAAGTTAGATAGGACGCCACACACTCTGAAATGCATCCAGCTACTTGCTGATAAGCCCGTTCTATTTCTATTTAGTTTTGTAAATAACTGAAAAGCAGTGAAATCTGACGAGCCAGCTTTCAACACAGCCAGTAACCGATCGGAACAAAACAGAGCTGTGAGAATTTCTCAGGAAAACAAACCCAAGTCCTTTCACTCAAGGCCACAGACAGAATCATGATTCAGAGAAAGGACCCTCCGTGGAACCCACCCCTCCTGATGTCTCCTAGAGAATGTCTGATTTCTGAGCCTGAGTTTTCTCGTCTTCATCATTACCGGGAAGTTCCTGAGAAGAAACTCGTACATATTTGCTGTAAAAACAGCAAAAGCTTGTATCTACTGCCCTTGGTTAATAAACAGAACTTTCACTGACTAAGATACATGGAAATGGCACTTTATGTAGGTTAACATTATTCTACAATCAAACACACCTTCACAAAAACAGCAGCGAGACATGAAGACACAGGCAGAAATAGAGGCCAAGGGTGAGTCGGGTTCGATGTGGACATTTTCTGGGCTAAGAGCTGAGAGCCGGGTGCTTCTAATGCTCCTCTGAAAATATGACACTTGATAACCTCCTCGGGAACTGTTTCTCAAATTCTCAAAATAGGGCCTGGGCCTGCAGAAACCTGAGCCGGGCGGCTCCCCGCTGACCTCTCCTGGGTCCTCCAGACCTGCCACCATCACCCAAGCGCACAGAGCTGTCCAGCAAAGCCAGGCCTATTTCCCAAACACCACCAACACCGAGAGTTCAAAACAACAACCCCGAGTAAAGAACGTGGGGACACGCCATTCTGGTTAAGCCACATCATCTGACATACTGTCAATCTACCACGCTGGGCAAGGCCTGCCCGTGGGCTTCCGAGGTTGGGTCCCCCTGTCGTGTGGAGAGGGAGGGTGGGAGGCAGGCGGTGTCCTTCCTGTCACTGAACAAGCCCAGAGCCCTCCATACTCTGCCTGCCCTGTCTTCCCAGGTGCTGTCTTCAGCCCCACCCACCTCAAAGAACCCAATGAAAGTGCTGTGGAAGGTGCCAGAATTGGTGCAAGTCTGTGATGTCCAGGAGCAACCCCATCCCCGCAACGCAAAGCCAAACACGTGGAAGGGAGTCTGATATGCTGACCTCCCAAAGCCCCCTTGCCCACTCCCCGGATTTCTCCCAGGCTGGGCCAAGTCACCGGCCTCAGGGAGGGAGGGGCCCAAGGCTGACAACACGCTGTCTTAAAGGGAAAGAACACAGGAGCACAAAACAAAGGAAGAGTGGGGTGTGGACAGTGGATCCGTCCAAACATGGTGGCCCCGACAGCCCAGCTGTAGTGGCCGGGAAGGGTGAGGGGCAGGCCACCTTCCCAGCCCAAGTGCCCCCCACCCCGCCTTGCTCTGAGCTCTTTCTGGCTGCTACTGCCCCCAACCCAGCCCTGTCCAGCCTCATTTCCACCTTCTACTCACCCCAAAGCCACACGCCATTTACTGCCTAAGCAACTCGGGAAAATCTCAGCAGAGACTTGGTTCCATGTTCCTCAGTAGGACCCACGGTTCCCATCAGGCGATATGTTTTCAAATACGTCCCGCATCTCATGTAAGCAGGGCCTAGCCTTGCTTGGCTTGTCTTCCAGGAGAAGAACACACTGCTTCCTGAGGGTCAGACAGACCCATGTCACAAACCCATCACAGCCGTGGTCCGGGGAAGCAGCCACTCTGTGCGGGTGGGGAAAGCGGGACTCAGCCTCGCAGTGGGTGGTGGGAAGCTCTCAAAGGAAGAAAACCCGGTTCCCACTTGCAGTTACCTTAAAACATAATGGGAGAGTCAGACGAGGAGAAATTATGATACAACAGATGCTAGGTGGAGAAGGGAGAAATCTTAGGAGACGTGCAGAGGAGAGAAAATTGATTCTTGCAGTGGAGAGACCGTCCAGGGGTGGCTGGGTGCACAGGCTGGCTGCAGAGGGCGGCCTCCAAGGAGGACAGGTGTCTGGAGTGAGGAGGGGGCAGCCAGCTGTAGGGGGCTCAGCATGGGGCCGCCCACTTACTTCTCTTCTGGTGAACAAGGGCTTTTTCAGGGATTCGACCCCTTCTGAATAAAACAGCTCATGGCTGGCAACTTAGACTCCTTGGTGTGGATACAGTGAATGTTCAGGGCACAGCCCTCAGCAAAAGGCTGGGCACTCAGGTGGGAGCCACATGGGTCCTTGCCAGCTGACTAGCTGCAGCTCAGGTTCCCCACCCGTAACGAGGAACAGGAACGCCTACTCCCAGGTGAGGGGCAGAGTGTACAAAATAAGGTGATCCAGGCATCTGGAGCATGGATCAACCAGGAAACAAGATGTGTGCAGAGAAGACGACAGCAGTTTCTCTGCCCACCTCCACGTGTCTCTGTCTGTCCCCAAGCCCCGCAGCAGCTGAGCCCCACTGCATGCTCTCCCAGCCCGCAACCACTTCAGGGCTCAGGGTGGCCATCTCCCCCTCTCCAAGTCTGCGCTTGCCAGGGAGCTGCTGGGCTGGGAGCACCTCCTTCTGTCCGGCATGCCCAGGGGCAAGTCAGCACTAACTGCTTAGCTAACACTTTACCTGCCTACAGATGGTGGCTCCCAGCAGGGCCCAGGGAGCACCCCTTCCCTTGCAGGCTCTCTCTACAGCCCGTTCCATGCCATTGGCTTCTTTCAAATGGAAACTGAAATAATGAGGCTACATGCTCAGCTGAGTGCCTGGCATCTGGGACCTGGGAGTCCTTTAATACACGGAGCCGAGTGGTGCCTCCTGCCTGGATGCCAGGACCTGCCCTCCAGTCCCGCAGCCTAGCCGGCTTCTACTTCCCCTCAGCAAGGTGGCTTGGAGCTCATCAATGACTCTTACACGTAAACACTTACCATATCTTTCAGCTTAATTCTAATGTGTTACTAAACAAGATTTGAAACAAAGCAGTATATTTCTCTACATCCTCATACTGATTTGTGTACAGTATTTTTCCCCTATGTGCAACAGAAAGGTACACTGAAACTTTACAAAAGCCATTTAAAAACACAAATAGCAACAACGTGGAAAATAAAGTCAGCTAAGATATATCAGCTGAATTTATTTTTAGGTTTTGGTGATCTCGGTACACAAACCCTACTGACGTTACATCCCTTTATCAATTATTTTTTAACTTATAAAACAGAAGAGCCTATAGTAAATTATGTCACGTCTGAGTGGTTTTGTCACTAGCTTTTGAAATCTTAATGTGATATTACTAAAAAATACAGAATTATTGTCATATTTTTCTCCATTCTAGGATACCGTGAATAGCGTCTTTGAAAACATCAACAGAAGTATTTTAAGATCCACTCTATTTCAGAAACATGAACATGTTAGTAACGAACACAAAGGATGTATTAGAGTGAAATTCCCGAGTATTACTCAGACTGTTACAAGCACTATGAGGCTAGGACAATCTAACAGCACAATATTTACATGGTGTTTTGGATAGCGACCAGATCCCCCAGAAGGATTTAAGTCCGTGAAGCTTTGAGGTTCATCGTCTGTTGGAAAGCTGTGGGTGGTCAGCGGGCACATGGAGCCCAGGGAGGGATGGCTTATGTCACAGTGGCTTTGTTGACATCTCAGTCCTGACACGGCTATTGGCTCTCCTACCACCACCACCACGGCGGTGCCCTTAGGTGCCACAGGGGAAGAGACAGAGAAGGAAATTCCACCCAAACTGGATCTCACCATGGCTAGCAGTGGCCCAGGGAGGACTCCGGGCCCTTTTCCAGGCCTTTTCCTGCCCAGACTCCCCCTGAGGGCAAGGTGCCCCCAAGCCACATCCAGGACCTCACGGGACTGGTTTGGTTTGACTATAGTAGGTTCGTTCACCCACCATTGACGCATTTGGGAGTGTGGAGGCTGGGTGACTGACTTTCCCAGTTGGTAAGTTAGGGGATGGCAAGAGTGCTTTTCTATGGCGCAGGGACAGCTGGATCTAAGGTCCCTTCTCTTCAGGCCTCTCCCAAGCTGAGCCCAATGAGGGCAGGACCATGCCCTGCCTGGTTCCCTCTCACACCTCCTCAGCAAATGCAACTTACAAGGAACGCCACCCAAAGAAGAGAGAATAGACTTCTCATCTTCCCTGCAAAAGGGTCTTCTAGCGGCAACCGGGGCAGACAAGCTGTAACCTATACAGAAGGAATCCTCTGCCTGCTAGCTCTGACAAAATACCTCCACCCAACCCAGTTTCCAGGGGGGTTCCTATCCTTGAGAAAACACATCCTCCTTTTCTTGTAATGTTCCCGAGAGAAGGATACAAGCTGTTGCTGAGAACTGGCAGGCAGATGTGGCAGCCAATGAGAAGCCACCAACCACCCCCATCGCCAGAAGCGTCACTGGGACGGAGAGAAGAGCACGGGAGAGACGCAGCAGCGCTTGTGTTCACACTCACAGGTGTCTCTTTACAAACCGGAGGCTCTATCTTTTCTTAAAGCAAAGGGGGGAAATGGTTTTGAATAGACACCACCCCACAGTCTTTCTGTGTTTTCTAGTCAAGGCTTCGGTTCAGGGTGTACCCAACAGCCCCCACGCCATCCCCACCCTGCTCGAGTCCAGCCCCCTGAGTTGGTGGCACCAGCAGCCTCTCACCACCATCCTTGGTTCTGCAGAGCGTTCACACCTCTTGCCCCCAGAAGCTCTGCCTCAGCCCTAAAGATCCAGCTCAGAAAATCCCTCTTCCATGCAGGCCCCCGGGTGGGTGTTAGCACACCTCCCCACGGCCTCCCTTCCACTCTGGGGCTGCCGGGAGCTGCCTCCCACTGTTACTGCTTCAGGAATGTTAGGAATACGCTCATCACTAAAAGTTAAATTCTATCAACTTATGATTAAATAAACTGTATTAGAAACAAAGGCAACCAACAGCAGCCCTTGCCCCTCCTAATGGCTTTCCTGTTATCTATACCCTGGAGGGCACCTAAGCTGCAGCACCTGTGGGGCTGTGCAGGCTGGCGTCCGCGGCCTCTCTTCCCGAGTCTGCATCTGCACCTGGCACCTCGTGTTGGTCGCTGCAAAATGGCCACGTTCTGTTCACCGTGGAAATGGGCAAATGCTACAAATCAGGGAACCTTTATTGTTTGGTGATTGTTAGATCAGAGATCAGCAAATGTTTTCCATAACAGCCAGGTAGAAAATACGTTAGGCTTTGTGGGCCACTTAGTTTCTTGCCATCACTCAATGTTGCCATCGTAGCACCAGAACAATACGTAAATGAATGAAGGTGAATGGGTGTTCCAATAACAGGAGTTCCTATTGGCCACAGTGTGCCAACCCCTGGTCGAAATGTAAGGAAGAGATGGAGAAAATCCTCAGAACACATATCAGACGTAAAAGGGGGTCGGGTCTGCAGCCATTACACCGCCCCTAGCATAAAACAATCAAGGGAACAGTCGGGCAGTGTTCAGTGACTCCGTCCAGTTCTGCAAACAAGTCTGGCATCATGGAGGAAAGTGTGCTGTCCCCGCGTTCACTGTCTCACTTAGGTCTTATGTGTGCTGAATGAAAACGCCCAACATTCATCCCAAGCTGCGGTGTCCGTCAGGAAGCACCGTGTGCCGATGGACCAGAGGTCCCGCACAAATGGACAAACGCAGCAGTGACCAACTGGCTGTATGCAATGTCCATTAAAAGGTATTCTATATTTTATTAGTATTTTGAATTCTGCTCTACACATGCTTCATGGCAGTGACCTTTACAATAAGACTACAATTTCTCCAGAGAGCTGGTCCCAAAGGACCGTGAGCTTGGCTCCTGAGAAGAGGCCCTGCTGCTCACCCACTTCCAGGCAGGACACTCTGGACAGACAGCGCGGTGTCTGATGTAGCCTCTGCTCCCCAGAAAAGCATCTGGTACACGTCTGACTGGTATCCAAGTTGAACAACTAAGTGAACAAATGAGTGAACAAATGAACAAATGAATGAGCAAATGAATGAGAGAATGAAGGCCCCGCCCTCCCTGGCACATCTAGCCTTTCACCATCTCTCATCTTTTAGGGAGAATCATGGGTTGCTAAACCAGACTTGAATGTGGTGCTTAGAACGTTTTAGCGACTTCCCAGTAACCTAGTCAATAGCAAAAGCAAGCTGATGACATGCAAACTTTTCAAAATTATCCACTAACTGGTATGTACTGTGCTCTCATTTGCAGCCCAACAATATTTTGCACACATTGTTCAGGACAATTTCACATCTCAGCTCATCCGAACATAAATGAAGCCAGTGCTGGTGAGAATGGGATCCTTCTAGAACGTTCGCTGGACAGTTACGTGCTGTCAGAAGCCCCAAGAGCTGTCAGTACAGTCTACTAAGAAACATGCCACTTCTCAGTATTTCCATAACTTCTGATTTGCATTTTAAGTAATGGGCTTCAGCTCAAAGAGACAGAAATAAGCTATTCTGTTTAAAAAATAACGTTGCATAAAAATAAGTTAAATGAGAAGTTTTATGAGATGGAAGTCTGGACACCTGACAAACTAAGAGGCATGATGAGGAGAGAGAGAAACAGGTGAATCACTCAGACAGCCACATTGCCAGGTACAAATATTTCCTCATTCCACACATTTTTAGAAAGATAACAAAGTCCTCTGAAGCCATTGTCCTCATTCCACGGGTTCCCAGAAGGTCCACTCTGCAATGCCCAGAGCTCTTCAGGACCCAAATCAGTGGGGCACTGCAGACGGCCCTGGCTGCATTCATCCCCACATTGAATAATGTACAGAAGGTGCCAGGAAGTTCTAGAGCGGTGGTGAACTGGGCAGCTGCATTCACCCACTGACGCCTCTGCACCCCCAATCCCTCGCCCACGAAAGACTGGACGATGTCTGAGGGTCACCTATTTGATGCTATTTAATTTCATGATCTTAACATTCCTAAAGGCCACAAGCACACAGCTCGGACCATCGGACAACCTAAACCAGGGGTTTTATAGGCCCTGGTGACTGGATTCCGTGCCACATGTGCAGTCGACACCCCCATAGCCCGCTGAGAACAGGCCCCTGAAGCATGAGCTGCAGAGAGGGCACAGCCCAACTCCATGCCCCAAACCTGGGCCCCGACCCGGAACCCAGGGCCACTGGACGCACCTTCTCTCCGGGAGGCTGGTCTCACGCCACTTTCACACCTCCACGTGGACTGATTCCTCACACAGGTGCCCAGCACAGAGGAAGGCCTTAGTGACCACCAGAAAGGAGCGTCCAGCCCCGGCACACCCACAAGGCAGCCAAGGTTGCCAGGGGCCAGGACCGAAAGACCAGAATAAAGGGACCAGGGCCGGGCCAGCAGGTTTAGACAAGTCTGCCTGGAGGTACAGTGCTGGGAGGTGTCACCAGTCCCCCTCTGTCCACTAAGAGAGGTGGGCACACGTGGCACAACTCATGCACCGGGACCTACTCTGGAAGCTGTTCCATGAGGGCCAAACGGTTCTGTCCCCTTGTCATGACACCTTCAAGAAGCAGCAAAACCCACTGCTCTCGTTTCACTCCCCAAACCGCCTTACTGGCTCAGTGGCCTGTGTGAGTGACCCTTGTGTGCCTGGGGTTCCTAGTACTTAAATGAGGAGACAGTGGTGTCCCCTCCCTCCTAGGTCACAGGCGTTACACACGTGAAGACTGCAAACTCTCCATGTAAATATCAGCTGTGATCATTGCATCTGCTGGGAATTTAAAATGTCCTCAGCATACAAACTTAAACCACATGAAAGTGAATACACTGGCAGTAACAGCAAGGCGCTCTTCTCACTGGCCCCGATCGGTTTCCTCAGAAATAAGCAGTGCTGTTTGCTACCCTTCCAGATGTTTCCCAGGAGTGTGTGTGTGTGTGTGTCCTCTGAAGTGCAGAGTGCAGAAAGACACACGAGGGCTGCTGAAATGATTCTTCATGAGCTGCCAGGTGGGCACAGAGCAGCCAGCACCAGGACAGGAGTGTGGGGGTGGGGGCAGCGAGCAGGCCCACCTGGCGCCTCCAGGCTTCCTTCCTGGGAGAAGCTGACTGTTTGCAAGCAGGACCACTGGAGGAGCCCAAAGCCAGGCCATCTGTCCCTATGCCTGTGATCTATCAGCTTTGTGCCAAAGCGCGGGGCAGGTTTCACAGTGTGGTGTGATTTCCCAGCAGAAATGCTGTCTCTTTGGGAATCATTTTATCACCTGTACCTCCCACCGGTACAGGAAAAGCTCCGCTGCCTTCTCTATCCACTGGTTCTCTGACACTGCCTCAGAGAACACAGAACACTCACTGCCCAGTCTTCAAGCCGGCTTCCACTTCCAGGCCCCAGCTGACCCCCACCTCCTTCCAAAGGCTCCCATCCCTCCCTTCATCACAGTCTGTCCCCCACCCCGCCTGCTTCCTACCTCAGGCTCTTGGTGACGAGGCCCCTCTGCCTGCGATGGCATTTCCCAGAAATCTCAGCTCTCCCTGACACACCTTCTCAGACTCTTCCCCCCACACTTGCACCCCTGTCAAACTCAGACCTCACTTCTGCAACCTCTAAATATGGTTCTGATTTTGGGGTGCTCACCACTTCCTCCCCAGCTGTGTGTGCAGACCCCATCCCCTGCCTGGAGTACAAGCCTTCATCCTCTTCCTCACCTGTCGCCTGCAGTCGCTGCCCGCAGCGTACCGAAAAGCTCAGCTCGCTAAATGCCCATCAAGTGAATGAATGGCATCCACAGAAGGAAAGCCACGCAAAGAACACAGAATTCTAAACAGAGACTCGGGCATTCTGTAACCAGGCGTTTGGAACTTCCAAGGTATTTTCTATGGAGTCTGTGATTAAACCATTGTGCAACTTCTGGTCCCAGATCTCAGGAAGCTGACAGTTTAGTAGAGGTGATAAGACAGACACTTAACTGACGTGCATTAGTGACGTGAAATATGCAAACAGCTCCTTGAAAACCATAACGCACTATTCAAATGTTGGTATTTTAAAACTATTATTGACATTATTAAATTATGAACAACGAAGTTGCCGAAGAGACCAATCGTACCTGCAGGGTAACTTACAAATTTGTGAGGAAATTATTATGACATGAGCACCACATTATCTAAAGACTTTATTTTCAATTAAGATTTCTGCAAATGCAAAATAAGTCATCTATGAATAACACCATGTGGTATGTATGTGTCATTTATTTTAAGCAGAAAGCACTAAAAAAATATCTAGTAACATTTAGAAAATATCCCACTTCTTTTTATCACTCCATGAATACAAAACTGAAAAAAAAAAGTTAAACATCCTAGTTTTAATGAAGAAAAGCACATTAAGCACCTAAATTTCCTACTTGACATAAAGGGAACATATTAACAAGATGGCATTTCACTGCACGCTTGGCCAGGGAGACAAACGGCCACAGCCGCAGATCGGCACCGCCAGGGCCACCTGCTCTTTGTCCCCGGAAGCCCAGGAGCCCAGTCAGCCAGCCAGTCAGCCCTGCCCAACACTGAGGCATCCTGGGAACCCATTGGAAATGTCACTCCTTGTCAATAGGACACATGTACCACACATCTCCCCGCCTGCCAGCACTTCTGTCTGTTCCCTGGCTTCCCGCCGTCCGCTCCCTGCACCCTTATCGTGGGCCACTCCCTATGACCCTCGCCCCGGTACGCTCCCCTGGCTCGGCTGCCCAGCTTTCAGCCCCAGAAGGACCCTGCACAGCCCAGCCTGGAACAGGGTGTGGCATTAGATTATGGTCCGATAACTTCCCTGTCACCCTAATAAATGCATTAAAATGCTGACCGGGGAGCATGCAAACGTTTATGAAGAAAGAGAGTCACGTCTGGGGGTT
Organism: Rhinolophus hipposideros; assembly: GCF_964194185.1. Lineage (NCBI taxonomy): Eukaryota > Metazoa > Chordata > Mammalia > Chiroptera > Rhinolophidae > Rhinolophus > Rhinolophus hipposideros. Next base: position 2,781,896 of record NC_138064.1, read on the forward strand.
GTTACTGTACAATACCCTGATTTAATGATGTGTCTTATCGCACACCGCTTCACCTCCAGGCTTCTCCCAAAGTTTGGTAAGAACAATGGGCTTATTTACGCAGAAGACTCACTTACATGTTTAATAATCATTTTTAAATTACACCTTTTTTTAATTACAAAGGTGGTAATGGTTATTGACTTTATTTCAAAAAATAGTGTCAGATTAGGTGTGGGCAAGAAAACTGTAGAAGACAGAGAAGGAGACATGGTGAAAAGCTAGAGGGACTCGTCACTCGGATGACATGGAAGGACCCGTCACTGTTCCTGCACTTTGAAGACACTGAAGCTGAGGTTTCTAGTCCGCACGGTCATGAAACGGTTTAGAAAGACGCTCCTGAACCATGAACAGTGGACCCAGACGGCCAGGCCGTGTGGCCCTCGTGCACCGGAGACAGAGGCAGCGGGCCTTCGTGCATACCCGGCCCTGGAGCATGACTTGCTGAGTGCACGCAGGCTGCATTTAGCCCCAGCCGTCCCTGGGGGCCCCCTGTGCTGGCACCACACAGCCCTGCCCACACTCACACAGGGGACAGAGGACTTCATCAAAGCACTGGCCAATCCTCCTCTCTCTGCATGTTTTCCTAAGGGATGGATGTGTCGTGTTTTATAATCCCCTGCTTTAAATGACCTTTAGAAGTCCTGCTTGTGGTAAGGACGTTTACGGAGCTCGGAAGTCTCCTCAATGGTAGTCCTATGCTGATAAGACGTGATCCTGTGCTTTTCCAATGGGAATGATTTTGAACATCTTTGGCAGTCATAGTCAAGTGCCCTGGGTGGCAGAACACCGGGGCTGCCCCCGCACATACATGAGGACATATAAACCGTATGAGGAAAGGACACCAAGCGAACTCGCCTGCCACGTCAGGGATCCTGCTTTCCAGGACACCACGCAGCAGTCCATGAGCCCGAAGTTCAAAGTATGCCTAATGGCTGATTAGCTCACGATATTCTAGAGGCGAAGGTCAATGCTAACATCTTTGTGTCACAGGAAACTGCTGCTACAAACTTTCTGCTCATTCAGTTCTGCCTGCTGCTGGCTGGCACTTCAGGGCATGTCAGCTGCCACTCCTCACACACGAGCATTCGTGGATGACCTACACCGGGGGTGCAAGCCAAGCCACCACTGGCTCAACGCAGTTGAGATTCACCTAGAAATCACTTTCAATGGTGGTTATCAAGATTTAGACATTAGTAGCTGTCCCAAGCTCCTTGAAGGCAGGGATCACTTCTCTAAATTACACAACGTTCTCTGTACTTCGTAAAGTAACCCATGGCATGGACATCACTACACTGTACTTCCCTGACTACACCTGGGTCCAGTGTCAGGCACACAGTAGGTACTCAGCAATGTCTACCCCACTGAATGGAAACAGTGATGTGAAATTTGAAAACTGAAAACTGAAATTCCAAACCTCCAAAATGTTCAAAGATTGGTGCAATGAACATCAAACTACCCTCCAACTAGACTCCAAGATTCACCTTCTCTGTGTGCACGTGCGTGCGTGCACGCACACACACACACACACACACACACACATACTTTTCTTAATCATTTGAAAGTAAGTTGCTGAGAAAATTGTACTTCACCCTAAAACACTTAAGCAAACAACTCCTAAGAATAAGGACATTCCCCTACATAACCTCAATATCTTTGTCACACCTAAGAAAATATAATCTAGCATCCCATCCAAGCTGGAATTTCCTGAATTGTGCCACAATTACCTTTCATAGGTAGTTTTTTCCAGACAAGGATATAAGTAAGGCTCACACATTGCATTTCATTACGCCTTTTAAGCTTGAACCCTCTCCCCATACTTTTGCTCTACATGGCATTGGCTTTTTAAAACAGCTTTATTGTGATCTAATTCACATCTTATAAATTCACTTATTTACAAGGGACAAGTTGATGTTTTTAGTATAGTCACAGAGGTATGCAACCATCCACCACAATTGCAGAATATTTTTATCACCCCCGGAAGAAGCCCTGTGCCCATATCAGTTATTCCCATTTTCCCTTCCATCTCCCCAGCCCTGGGCAACCACTGATCTACTTTCTGCCTCTAAGGACTTGCCTATTCCAGACATTTCATGTAAGTGCAATCATACTATGTTTGGACTGTTGTGACTGGCTTCTTTTGCTGACCGTAATGTTTCCAAGATCCAGCCATGCTGAGTGTGTAGTAGTACTCCATTCATTTTATTATTGTATACTCTTCCATCGTGTGAATGGACCAGATTTTATTTTTCTATTCAACAGTCGATGATGAACATTCTGGTTGTTTCCACTTTTCAGTTAGATAAGTAATGCTGCTATGAATGTCTGCATACAATTTTTTGTGTGGACATATATCTTCATATTTTCCCACCTAGGAATGGAGTTGCTGTGTCATATGGTGAATCCATGTTTAACATTTTGAAGACCTGTCCAACTATTTTTCAACGTGGCTGCAACACTTTACACTCCTGAAGGTTCTAATTTCTGCACGTTCTTGCCAATACTTGTTATTCTGTCTTTTTTTTATTATTATTATTATAGCCATCCAGTGAATGTGAAGTAGTTTTGGTTTGCATTTCCTAGCAGCTAACAATGTGGAACATCTCTTCACATGCCCATTGGCCATTTGTGTATCTTTTTTGGAGAAATATCTGCAGAAACCTTTTGGCCATTTCCCAGTTGGGTTATTTGTCTCTCTGTAGTTGAGTAGTAAGAGTTCTTTATACATTCTGCAATCAAGTCCTTATCGAATATATGATTTGCAAATATTCTTCCCCTAGTTTGTGGGTTTCTTTTCACTTTCTTGATGGTGTTCTTTGAAGTGCAAAATGTTTTAATTTGGAGAAAATCCAATTTATCCATGTTTTCTTATGTCACCTATGCTTTTCGTGTCATTTTCAAAAAGCCTTTGCCAACCCAAGACCATTTTACTCCCATGTTTTCTTCTAAGAGTTTTATAGTTTTAGCTCTAACATTTTGGTCTGTGATCCATTTAGAGTTGATATTTGTGTATGGTGCAGTTGCTGGAAGAATGCTCTCTATTTGTTCTATTTCTTCATCATTAGATTCATATTAAAAACTTTTTTGGCAAGAATACCACAGAGGAGCATCAGCCACTCCTCGTGTGACCGTGGGGTGACATAAGAATGTGTAAATGCCCAATTCTCTGAAAACCTTTCACCCAGTGAGTTAGCCTAGGTCAAGGACACAAGCTGGAGGTTTTTCAAATGCGTTACTTCTTCTGAATTTATTTAGCTGCCATTTCTCCTTTCGTATTCATCTCCTTGAGGCACACTATGAAATCACTATATACTAGGGACTCATGCGTTTTTAAAATGTAATACATTGCAGTCTATTACTATGACTTTTCTTGTCAGTCGGAGGTCCCTCAGGCCAACCCATGGGTCTTCTTGGCATGTGAACACTTTCTTGCTTTCTGGCACAGGATGACCCTGGCTGACTCAACTCCATACCTGGGAGATCTATGGGGGAAATTATAGTTAGTGTGCCCATCGGAAAAGTATCACTGCTTTTCTATACATGGGGGTTGAGGAAGGCGGGGCGGGGGGAGAATCCAGTGCTTGTAGCCCCTTCTCCCACGGTTACAATTATGTGTCCAGTAACACTGGTGTGTCCTACCCTTCTCTATTGTCCTACGATACCTACAAAATCATTTCTGAATTACAACACCAACACTCAACGCCTCTCTCAACTATAATCAAAGCAGGTCAAGCTCCAAAGTGCTTTGCTATTTCTTTTGTTCTTAAACAATGTTCCACTCAAGGTATATAATCGAAACTGTTCAAAAATCATCAGAGTAGAGCCTTTATTCAGGGTGGTTACGCTATCAACTTTATACAGTTAGGTTCATTTGTTTCTGTGTGTATTCAACATTGGTTTCCTTTTGTCATTTTTGATACTATTAATAGCCTGTTTTCTGAATATGAATACTGGGTCAAAATCAAAGCCACGGAACAAGGCACATACAAAAAGTCTTACTCCTATTTTTATACGACCTACCTCATTCCCACACATCTCCACCCTTCCTTGTTATTTTTTTGCAAAAGAAAGCCAAGAGTACATGTATTCTTATTCCCCTTATTTCTTGCACAAAAGGTAGCCAATTGTGAATGGTTCCCTCGAGAATGGCTCTTTTTCCTTTGACGACCATTACTGGGAATTGCTCCTTGTCAGCTCATAATGATTTTTCCCTCTCACTTTTATGTTGATGCAAAGTGATTTTAGTAGATGATGTGACACTGAATAATTTTTTTTTCTTTTTCTTTTGTACAAAAGGACAGGATGGTGGCGTGGGATTCTCATAATTAAATCACAGCCCTTCCATTGTAGAAATAAGTACTACTTGTATTAAATTGGGAACTGAACACAAACTTGCATATAAGGAAAATACACTGTTTTTTGTTTTGTTTTGTTTTATATAGAGACAAAAAGTATCTTCAGCATCTGACCTGGAACTTGAACTAAGCCAAAGTCTCACACAAAATCCCAATAATACCCACGTGTTACCCTGGGTCCCATCATTCTCCTTCCAGCTCCCCTCCTTTTTTCCATCTTCTTTGAGAAAACAGCTTCCACAGCACTCTCCACTATGCTTCTAGATTAGATTCTGGAACTGCCGACAGCCTAGAACTCTCTAGAAAGTGGCATATTGCATTCTCATGAGTCTGTCAGCCAAGATGGAGTGATCTCTCCTACCTTGTTCCTTCCATAAACATCACAGCCACCAACTGAAGTCATGAGGGGGACAGTTTACAGAACACCACCCCTGGGGAGGCTGAGCCCATTGTGTCCCACTTTCCTGTGACCTTCCTCAGACCTGAGCGCGGGGCTCAGTGAACACGGCCTGTTTAATGGTTCCTCTGACTTTGGATAATATGCAAAAGCTGAAACTGGGTTTAAAAGGTTACTTCCTGCAACTGACTTCAGTCTCTGTGTGTCCCTCCCTCCCCTTAATTCCAGTGGTACTTTGTGGGTGTGGGGAGCTGTGAGCCAAACATTTATTTCTTAAAACCACTACTAAGACACTGAATCACAGCATCCTTGTGAAGCTGGAATCAATCTGCACGTTATTCTATTTCTGACCCTGCTATTTAGAGCATGCCAGATTCCTTTGCCTAAAAATAAATGTTTAAGACGCATAATGTAATGAGGACGTTATGCTGGCTCCTTCCCACAGCTGTTGTGAGCATGACATGAAAACGTGCCGGAGACAAGCTGCCTGGGACACGGGGAGGACAGTGAACACCCCACCGATGCGCGTGGACTTTCCCTCAGCGTTCAGGGGGCAAGGGCCAAACGGCTGTGCTCTGGCCTTTCCCGGGTCTCCTCTGTACCACGTTCTCTGTGACCAGACTGAAGGAAGAAGCCAGAGCATCTCCCAGGGGACACCGCTTGCCATCCATTCCCAGTGTGCTGACCCATGTGGAGGAAAGTCTCCATTTCTGAGGCTGGCATAATGGGGTCAGAAGCTTGGCCAGATGCAGGCTCACCCAGGAAAGAGAATGGACAAGCAGCAGCATGGTGTGGAAACGCCTGGTAGCTTGTCTGGGGAAAACCCTGCTGCTGAGACCTCACTGCCGACTGGTAGGGTCACAGGTCTCCAGGTTGGGGGTGGAGGGGGCACCTCCCCACGCATGTGGCCTGCTGGGAGCCAGGCACTCGGACACATTATCTCACGAAACTGATCACCACACAGGAAGGCAAGACTGTCCTTTTACCGAATCGAAGCAACAGCGGCCCCAGGAGGTTCCCGCACTCAGACCACCAGCCATTGTTCCAGCCTAGCCTCTGCCCTGTCCCCGAGCTCCCGCAGAGTGTAAGAGCCCACCTTGTGTAGACGCGGCCGTATAGAAAGGACCAGTGGCCTGGACCCAGGGTTGGTACGCGGCCGGCTCTCCACCAAGGGCCTGGTGGCTATTTTTACACCTTGCTCTGACACACCCACAGCTAAAAGGATATCTGCCATGTGCTCTGGAAAGACACACGGCTGAGCTGAGAGCACGGATTTCTCGTCGCACTGTAGCGGCAGCTGTGCCCTCGGGCCCAGTCCCAGGAAGGCAGCTGCGCCGGCATCATTGAAACTGCCTCCTGCTTCCTCAGGCCCTGGGCATTTGTATGACCAACAGCAAATGAGCATTCTCCATCTCCACGTACTTGAACTGAAGGACTGCAGCACAAATGCGCTGGCCATGAAACTCCCAGCAGGAGCCCCACCCCAGCCATACTTTTCTGGGACCTTTTGAAAGCCAACTCTCAGTGTCACAAGCAAGCCTTTGTGTGGCAGAAAAACCCACTGTTTGGGCCTGCCAGCACACACAATGACGCGCAGCAGTATGCAGTTCTGGAATGCGTGGCAAGGCGGTGCCCACCCCGAGACGGCCCTGTGCTTCCAGTTGGACGCGAGGCTCCGTGTGCAGGGGCCACGGCACTGGCTCAGGGGTGGCACCTGGGCCAGGACTCACTTTGAACCACACTGTGTTCTTTCCAGAACACAGATAGCTTCCAGCATCCTGTGCTCACGTGCTCCGTGGAGGCGAGGCCAATGTCACCATCACATTGGCCTGCGAGGGGCCGAGAGCTCAGAGATGGTACAAGACTTGGTGACGGTCACAAATGGTAAATGACAGATGTTCTAGTAACTCTCCTTACTTTGCTGCGTTGTTTAACGCACACACATTTCCTGTCCAACACGCTGATTCCCTGAGTTGTTGTTTACATTGAACGGCTGTGGCTTCCCAACGGCATGGATTTTAGATTCAGGCCTGCCACCCGGCTCAGGTCTCTTACTGATTTCACTTCGTCATGTATTAGACTGTCTATAATACAGACAAGATCTGAAGAGGAACACGAAAGCCTGGAAGAACAGAACCTAAACAGGCAAATCAGCTGGTATTTCAGGAGACAGGGCCGAGCTGACGGGGGCCTGAGCGAGAGCCCAGGGGACTGAGGTCGGTGGCCGCACGGGAGCCCCCGCGTCTACACAACCTGCAGGGTGCTGTTGGAGGGTGGAGGCCGAGGGGAAGCCTGGATGGCATCTCAGAGCACAGTGTGACCGTGCACTGCTTCCTCTCCCAGCACCACGTCACTCTTGTCCCTCGTAAGCCACGGCTGCCATCCAGTGGTCCTGCATGCTGTGCCATGTCCCTTATGTCACTTTATCACCTGGGCCACCGAAGGAGGAGGCAGACTTGGTCTCCTGGTCAGTCCCCCACATCCTGGCTTGGACTCCTGCCTGCAGCTCATACACCAGCATGGTGGAGACCATGTCCCCGGGAGCTGGGCCCACGTGGGTCACGCCGGGATCTCAAATTAGTCACCTGGCCAAGACTTTTGCACGTTCACCCACTGTGTGGAGGTTTAAGGATTAAGGACGAAAGGAGCTGACAGAACCAAACTGGGAAAACTGTTCATAATGGCATCTGTAAGTTCTTCGTGGGCAAGAACCTGTGTGTTGTTTCCTTTCGGTAGGTAAGCTGCTCTGAATGTGTTTTGCCACAGCGCCTGGAGGTGTTCACTGTCGTGGTGAATGGTGGGCCCACCTGTGGCGGTGAAGGGACCCCCCCCTCCCCCCCCAGGCGTGGCTGTAGGGCAGACAGGTTTCAGGTGCAGCCAGCCGCCTGTGGTTTAAGGGTAAGTGGAAAGGCCTGCACAGAACCCACCAGACTGGTTTGGTTGGATTGTATTGCTGATGGTGACACAATCCTAATGTCACTGAACACCTTTCTGGCAACCAGGAAACATTTCATAATGATTCCGTCTCCAGAAAGCAGTTTGACACAAGAGCATTACCCTCATTTCAAGCAAGGAGATAACTAGCATTTATGGAATGCTTCCTGAGGGCTGTGCCCCGGGCGGGCACAGAACAGGTTTCCTTTAATTCTGGTGTCAGCCTGCAGGGGAGGCGCCAACACCCCCATTCTGATAAACGATGAAACTGAGACTGAGGGTAGGTGACGCCCTACCAGTGAGGGAAGCAGCCGGGGCTGCAGGGAGGCCAGTCGGAGGCTCACCGCCCTGAGACGCCTCTTCCCCGAGTTCAGAGCCACTGGGCCCCGCCCCGCGGGTGGAGACCCCCTCCACAGGAGCCCAGTCCACATGACGTGCTCGTCATGGAAACATCAGAAACCACTCACACGCCCTTCCTCTGAGCTGTCCAGATAAAGTAAGGTGCAGCCACACCATGGAGCCCTGCACAGCTGGGCGAGAGGAGCATGACGTGAAGAGAGCTGCTTCACGTCACTGCTCAAGAACACAGTAAAAAGAGCAACCCCTGAAGCTTGAAGCAAATGCTTTCAATTGTACGTTAAGTTCGCAACATCGAAACACGCCTGTTGGGGTGAGGGGTGATAAAACAGGGCACGTTGGAGGTGCACGGAGACACTGTTCTCTCAGATAAACAGATCACACACACGCATCAAACGTTCCTAAGTCATTTTTCAGTGGTGGGTGGAAGAGGCCGCAGACGTCGGGTCCTATCTTCTATCCAGTCCCAGGGTGCCGCTCTGCGGTGGGAGGGGTGGGAGGGTCCGTCCCAGCTTCCCTGTCTAATTGCATGTCCTCCTGAAAAGGCAGGTGACAGTGGCCCAACGCTTAACAACCGAGGCAGCCCCACTGGACATCCAGGCGTGGTTCATCTACAAAGCCCAACCTCAGAGGAATTTCTTACCCTTCTTTTTCTTTCCCCAGGCCTTTTACAGTCCCAGCTTTGCGTTTCAGGTTCACACTGGTATTCTGAGGCTGGCAGGTGTGCATGCCCACCCCCAATTCAAAGCCACAAGCAGAGAAGAGACCCGAGAGACTGGACCTGGAGCGCCCCAGAGCGGGGCTGCTCCCGGGCCTGCGACCCCGCACACGGGCTGCTCCCCAGTCGCCAACCCGCACACCAAGCCACGCCCAGGGGGAATCAATCCACCAGGGCAGGCGACAAACCCCGTGGGCAGCGGGGAAATCAAGGCAGATGGTTGGCCAGGCAGTGGCTGGCCAGGGGCCGCTGAGGACAGAGTTCCTGCACTCGACGCAGGTGGAGGGGAGGCAGTCCAAAGGTCCAAAGTGCATGTGCTCAGGTGGAAGAGGAGGGGACAGCCAGCGGAGACCCCTAAGTGCCCAGAGAGAGGGGTTTGGGCCTAGCCATACCTTCCCTGTGCCAGGCTGACTGTGACCCTCCCTCCATGGCTGGGGCTCCCTGCTTTCTATCAGGACTTGGAAGTCACGTGGGTCAACTGTCCCCATGGATTAGCAGGTGTGTGACCATAGGAGAACCTGGACATCCACCCACACTTCCCAAGGAATAGCCACCTGTGTGAGAACACACTGAGAGCAAAAGTCAGAACCCAATGGGACTCTGTGTATAGGTTTTTCCCAATGCCCTTTCTCAGTAATATATAAGCTTACGAATCCTCTGGGGAATTAGTCAACGTGACATATAAGAATATTCATTACACATAAGCAAAACCTTGACTTTTTACGTAACTAATGGGGCATACTGTTAGCATACCTTAATTGTGTGAGAAACAACCTTAGTTATATGTGAGGAAATTAACCAGCTGTATAGTCAGACTGAAACTGGACTGTGTGTTACAGGCAAAGGCTGCTCTTAGTGACTGCGTGTTAGACATTTTCCTTCCCTTTTTCTTGAAAAGATCACAGGCTTTTATGCCAAAGGACAAAGAGAGAAATGGCTTTTCAGACAGCGACTTGCCAAGACTTCTGCCCAAATGACCCAGTATGTGTAAGGACAGTCCCTCGTCCCCACGGACGAACGGCTGGACACACGTCAGCATACTAGCACCAGCCCACACGCATTTTCCGACTTGGTCTCTGGAGTTCTACTGACATATAGGCCAAGAAACATACCGTGTTTACTTGGAAACGCAACTGAGCTGTCTCTGGAAATTTGTCCCTGAGGCAAATTTGCCAAAGGAGCCCCACTTTGATCTTCCCTATTCACTTACACCTCCACATCAAGGCTCTCGAGCTTCTCACCTGTGGTTTATTATGGAGCGAAGCTGAAAAACATGATTACAGACAGAAAGCACAGGAAACCATACAACAGCCCAGACTGCCACAGGGGTTTATAATACAAAAAGTGTCCAAGATACCTTCTCGCTTTTTAAAATTCTCCATCTGCCACTGTCCTCCTTCCGAGTGAATGTGGACGCCACACAGGTCAATGTTTGAAGAAAAACCTTGAGCACACAGACTTATTTCATTTCATAGACTTGATTTTTCGGTAAATAAAATCTGAAACCATTGTTATCTCCACGTTGTGAACAATGCCAATCCTGGTACACTGTTCCAAGCCCCTGTCATCAATGGTTGCAGGAGAGATCTCCTCCCAGCACCTCTGTCCAGGTGGTCTGATACGCACAAACCAGGTGGGGTCAGCCATTCATGCTGGTGAGCGGAGGCTCTGTTTTTGTATATAAATTTATTTATAAATATATAAACATTGCTAGTTAAATAGGGGTTCCCAGACCCAGTTCCCCAGAGGTGTGTGCGAGGTAGGGGTTCCACCAAACCAACAAACAATTCTTGGACACCAGAAGGATGTCAGAGAATTCAACTTCATTCTGACACCATCTACGTGGAGATAGCACTGGATTCCCCAGGTTAAGGGCTCAGTTTCACAAGACCGCCCCCAACCCCAACACACACACACACACACACACACACACACACACACACACACACACAGACACACAAACACACTCAGACTCCAGCCACAAGCCCAGGTGACCTGTGCTTCTGACCTACTGGCTACAAACCAGAGGTTCCCACAAAACCCTTCTTGGGTTCCGTTAATTTGCTAGAGCGGCTCCCAGAACTCAGAGAAACAAGTTACTTGCCAGACTAGAGGTTTCTCAGACAGGATATGACCAGGAACAGCAGATGGAAGAGATGCTCAGAGCAAGCACGAGTTTATGGGATGGGGCTCAGAGTGTCCAGACCTTCTCCAGGTGCGCCCCTCCCCAAACCTCCACAAACCCAGAAGCTCTCCATGCGCGTGGGCTTTTATGGAGGCTTCATTGCACAGGCATGATTGGTTAAGTCACTGGACATTGGACATTGATTGAACCTCCAGTCCTTCTCTCATCCCCAGAGGCCTGGGTGGTACTGAAAGTTTCAATCCTCTAATCCTCATGGTTGGTTTCCTGGCAACCAGTCCCTATCCTTAGGTGCTTCCAGAAGTCACTTCATAACGTAAGACTTTATCACTCTCAACATTTAGGAACTTCCAAGAGTTCCTGCAGCTGTGAGCCAGGAATTGTGGAAGACCAAATATATAGTAGGAGAAACAGCTTTTGGTCATCTGAATGACCAAATACATATTTATTATAAATCACAATAGCACACTAGCATATTGTGATGATTACAGAAATTACACAAAAATAAAACTTTGGAAAGGATAAGATCAAGATATCCTTCCCTAAACCCACTGGTCCTGAGGTAAGCACACTGGGACACACACCTCCCTTTGGGAGACCATTCCTCTAAGAAATTAGCAAGTGAACCCTTGCAGCTCAGACTTTAGCGGAAGCAGGAAGAGGGTCTGCCAGCTGTCTTCCCTTTGCTCCCAGAGGGAGGGTGTCTAGCGGGGATGGTTCCCTACCATCTGCCATTCCTCAGATATCATCCTCGCACATCCTCTGTGAAGAAGCGCTTCCCTCGTCTCTCTAGGAGGGCAAACAATATGTAAGCGGGGACTGTTCTCCTGAAAAGTGTCACAGAGCTGGGAATGGGAGGCAGCAGCATTCACACCTAGTGCGTTGTCCAGGCGGGGAGCGCCACCGTCCCTGCCGTCATGCGTTCCTCAGTGTAGGACACAGCAACTCTGCAGAGGCTGTGCCCTTGGGATTCTCACGCCCCTCACTCACTGCATCACTGTGGACTCACAACGACCGCGCATGAGTACAGCTGTCATTCCCTCAAACACCGTCTTGCCACCCACACTTTCAGGTAATGATAAGAAATCTTAGTAACAGCCCCAAGTTAGTAAGTGTTCACTCTGTGAGGTGCTATCTACGTGTAAATGAGTTGATCTTCACAGTTCTACCAAGCAGGCGTACCCTAACCCCTTTTTACAGATGGGAGATTAAGAAGAGGGTGTCTTAATCAGGTTCCCCAGTAAACAGAGCTTGAGGTCATGGGCTGACCCTTAGTAGGTCCTGCAATCCCAGGGCAGAGAGCGGGAGGTGGGGAGGAGGGGTGAAAATAAGATGAGAGGTCCCCAGCTCCCCGTGACAGCTAATTGCACAGTGCCACTTCAGACGGGTCCCACAGGGCTACTGTGTTTGCAAGCACCCCAAGAGGTAGAAAGAAGGCGGCTTTGTCCTCACAACAATTGGTCACATGTCTGACATCAGTGACCCCAGGAAAAGTGGAGAGAGACATGTGGCACTGTGGGGAGGCCAGAGGTGTCATGCTGTGCGCCTAGGTGACACAAGGGACAAGACACTGCCACCACATGAGGTCCCTCACCAGATCAGTCAGGTTGGAGGGCAAAGCACAGATGTGGATAGTGCATCCGCAGCTGCTCAGGCTGCCGACAGCAACGGCCAGACACGGTTCTGGCCAGGAGCACTGGCTCCAGCTCGACCGTCCCCAGGGCGCCCTCCTCGTCTCTTTCCTGGTTTCCTCCAGGGGAACAGCCAAGACGGAGCTTAGACCGGCACAGAGGCGGTCGTGGCTTTGGCTCAGCTCAGTGATCCCTGATTCTGGGGAAGCTGGTCAGGAAAGGGAATGAGCTTTTCACGGTTTCTTTATGGACACTATCAGTTTGCTGAGAGTTTCGATGAGAAACTTGGCATTCACAGATAGGCCAGTCCTCCTATCAAAGCAGCTTTGGCTGAGAACAAGGTGTGCTCTGTGGCCCTGACTGAAATGTGACAGGACAAGCAGCAAAGCCACCCTAAGCTCGTGGCCAGCTGTGAGCCTGGACACTGGGGCTCATTAGAAGCCCCTTTGTGTGGCGTCTTCCCCTCCGTCTGGGCCTAATCAAGTCAGTAAACTGCTAGGAAACAGAGAGAAGCCAGAAAGCCTCCAGTGTGCGCACTTCCAGCTGAAGGCTATTTGCACACCCTCTGAAACAGACTCAGGCTGTGAAGCGCCTCTGTTGTCTTAGAGACGCTTGCCAAGCATAACCTGGGGGCAGCAGCCGGCTCTGGACGCCCGTCTGAGCACATGCAGCTCCCTTGCCGCAAAATAAAATGCACCCTTTTAAGAAGAGGGGAAGAGAAAACATTTACTCTCGAAAGGTCTCTTTCTATGAGCCCGCACTGGCACCGAGGAGGCAAAAGAGCAGCAGTTCCGTCCAAGAAAGACTTGAAAACAAGATTTCCTCCAAAGACGCAAATTCTTGGTCAGAGTCCTGAAGTTCCTCAATACGCTCATTCATTCGCACATTTATCATGTGCCTACTGTGTGCCAGGCACTGTTCCTGGGAGTCTCATGGGGGACGGGAGGGCCAGCGAACGCGGAGCGCATTTTGGCAGGAGACGAGAACACCTGGCTGCGTGCACCTGACTCGTGTTTAAGAGAGATGGTGCTGTCCGCGGGATAAGGAGAAAGAATGCAAACACAAGCGTTCCTGGGAGAAAGAACATGCTGGTATAAGTTTAATAACCAGTGTCAAATCCAACTGTGAGATGAAGTCTGACAGGGAAATAATTCTAGAGAAAATAGAGAGTTAAAGGGGGGGGAGAATAATACAGAAACAGAAGTTACACAGACGGAGGAGATCTCAGACATCCCAAGGTATTTCTCATTAAAATTGACTGGATGGAAATTAACTCAATATTACTACCTATGTGGCTAAAATGCATCATATTGTTCAACCTAAAAAAACCTGCAAGAATATCAGATTTGAAAAATCTGCAGCCATGCATGTGCTTTTCCAAGACATGGTACTGAAATCTAATTTTTCGTTAAATTGAATTATTTTTATGGATCTGCTATGGGGGCTCATTAGCTAGAAACCTGGACAGGCTTCTGAGGCGTCAACCCAACACTGCTCGTCCTCAATGGCCCGCAAAGCCCTGCTCCCAGGGACCCTGTGGGATGACCCTTCAGCTCAGGTTCATGTCACGAGCTTTCGTATTTACAAGAACCACCTGGAGGGCTTCTGAAAAATGCACATTCCCCAGTAGACTCTGGTTCCTAAATGTTTAAAAAGCATCCTGATCCATACCGAGGAGACTCCGAGAACCAGGGGTGCGAGCCCGCAGTGGGCAGTGAGGCCAGGAAGCGGTCCCATCTGCTCCAGCTCAGCCCACTTCCTGGAATATGGAAACACAGGTACTTAGAAGGATGGCCGAGAATTAAGATGTCAGGAATAAAAGCACTAAGAGGAGGTGTGAACAGTGGATGTGATCTCGTTTCCTCGTCGCCAACAAGGGGCTAGGGCAGGCAGGGGCACTGCCGCAGGGCTTGGCTGGCAAACGGTCCTCCAACAAGCCAAGAATGGTTTCTACAATTTTTAAATAGTTGGGGTAAGGGGAGCAAAAGAAGAATTCTGTTTCATGACATGCAGCATTACGTGAAATAAAAATGTCAGTATCCATAAATAAAGCTTTATTGAAGCCCAGCCACACTATTGTTCATTTACAAATCGCCTAAGGCTGGTTGGGACACACAAGGGCAGGGCTGAGAGGTCCCAGCAGCCACCATGCCCCTTGATTAGTTGGGAGCCTCTGAATTCCTCAGGCATCTCCACCTGGCCAGGGCACAGTGAAAAACACATCCAAGAGGCCCGGCATTCCAGCTGTCACCTCGTAGTGGAAAGTAGAAAGCAACTACCTCCATTTTTTTTTTTTTCCTGAGGAGAGTGTTTTCCAAGCCTGACTACCTTGTGTAGCCGCACACCTCCCCCAATTCTGTCTTCGTTTTCCCTAAATCTGCCCCACTGGGTTTCATGGGTTTCTCTGTACTAATAAAGAAGCCCTTATGGTCGTCATATTTCTTCTTCAATGGCAGTGAGCCCTGTTCTTTTTCCCAGGAAACTCCCTTTGCTTTCTTCAAATAAAAGCTACTGAGATAAACACTGAGAACTGTTTGAAGAAATAGACATCCAGCAACATCCTGACGCTCATAAATGAAGATGGGCACTTAGGCGCCAAACACACGCACCTCCTTTTGGTTCCAATAAAACAGGAATTTGAAGGTATCCCTTTTAATCAGCACTCATAGATCAGGGCTGGATGGCTGACAGCCATGATGGCACATTCTGAACCCATGATAAGATGTTCTTTCACTCATTCAAAGTCACTGTTGTGCAGAGGCTGGAATCTCGGGGCAGAGAAAGGCAGCGGTGCCCAGTTTTCCTGCCAGGGCTGCCTGGGAGCGCAACCCTGGACTACTTCCGGGAAAGGGGTCCCAGGTGGCGGGTGGCCACATTCAGGTGGCCACGGTGGGGCCGTCCTTTGCCCCTCGGGCCCCACTCCCCCCAGTACCTTCTGTGAAGCTGTAGGCAAGAGAAGCTGGACACTGGTGTTGACCAGCCCAAGGTGACTAGGGCCAGAGGGGAGGGGCCCAGACCCAGAAGGAGTCTGGCCTTCAGCATACAGGGCAGAGGGCTCATGGGAGACGTATAAGGAAAGGGGAAGACTGGGTAGTCAGAGCTTTGGAACAGGTGAAGGGAACTGTGCAGCTGAGTGGCTGGTGCTGCGCTGAAGGAGCGGACGCCCGTGCTGAGATGGGTGAGGGCCTCCAGGCCTGGCTCCAGCCCGTGTCAGGCTTGGCAAAGACAGCTGGAGGACATGGCTACACGGGAAACCAGCAGCGGCAGCACCTCCACGGCTGCCAGGTTCACGGTCAGCAGACAGGCAGCATGTAGGCACCTGTTGTGCTCGCCCAGCCAGCAGCTGCACGCACCCCGTCCCTGGCCATCCCACCCCAGATGTCGCTGGAGAATGCCATACTGAAAGCCCCAAGGGTCGTACACCTTCCAGCCCTCAGCACGCTGATGAGAGAAGTGAACCAGCAGCTGAGCTTATCACGACCGGCCTCTGACCTGAGGTTACTCAGGGACTTCCTGTGTCTGAAACGTTCACAGAAATAAATGGGTAAGCTGTATGGCCTATGAATTACATCTCAATAAAACTGCTAGTAAAAAATGATGGAAGTAGAGTATTTATTTCAATGTAAACTCTTCTACCTACTAAAACTCTAAAGTCCCCCAAGTCTCATGAGCCTTCATTGATGGGTCCAACCTCACTGTTTCAGTGAAAAATATACCTCTTCTTAAAAGGTACGCTTCATTTCCTTTCCTTGCTTTTCTTTTCTTTAAAAAGTATTGATTTAGATATTCAAGGAGGCAGATGACATGGCAAAGTGTTTGGTTATATACAGGGGATTACACTGATAAGTAAACATATTGAGGATATTGGGAGTCAGGTTCTGGGTGTCAAAGACGGGCGTCGGAAATAGAGAGGCACGGAAAGCTGGGATGAGGGAAGGTGCTGGGCTGGGAGCACGGGGTGGGGGGAACTCAGGGACAGATGTACCCTGCTCGGAGAGAGGCGTGTGTGTGTGTGTGTGTGGTGTGGGGTGTGCGTATGCCTGTAGACTACACGTCGCTATAAGGAGGGCACACAGAGAATGACGGAGCAGGTGTAAACCTTAAACCCAAATGAGAAGATATGTGAATGCTTCGCACTAACCATGTCATATCTCTGTAAATGTGACATCGCTGAAAAACACAAATTAAAAAACATACTTGTAAAAAATAGACAAAGGACTACTGAGCCGTGCACGACACCAGGTGTAATTTCTGTCTGGTTGTCAGACCACCTGCAACAGGAGCCAGCACTCTGCCTGCCCCACGCTGTCTTAGTTCCTGGCGGCACCCCCCTAGGTTTTCTCTCTCTGCCCGCTAGTCCATCTTTCTTCAACCTCTGCTCCTTCTCTCTTCTTCCTACCTTCCATGACTGAACCTATTTCTTTCTCCTTCCTGCCCTCCTCCCCACCTACCAAATATAGAATTCAATTCCAAATGAAGTTGGAGTGTATCTTTAAGTATTTATTTAGGATGTATAACACATAAACATTTAAGAAGAATTTAAGAAATTTTGTTTATTTTTTCCAAATAAGCGTTATGTCGTTTTAATTTTAGAAGCATAATGAGTGACAAGCTTTTTTCATTTTTCTCTCTGGATAAAAAATATAATTTTTTAAGTTGATATGTAGCCTTTATTTCTCTATGGGTCAGTGATCCTTAATTTAAAAAAAATAAACATTCTGTGTGCCTGACTAATTCACCACAGTGACCTATGTTTACATAACTAATGACAAAACACAGAGATGGATGGATGGATGGATGGATGGATGGATGGATGGATGGATGGATGGATGGATAAACATGGATGAATGGATCTATGCATAAATGGACAATGAATAAATGTATGGATGGATGGATGGACAGTGAATGAATGTGTGGATGGATGGATGAATGGATGGACAATGAGTAGATGGATGGATGGATGAATGGATGGATGGATGGATGGATGGGTGGATGGATGGATGGGTGGACAATGGATGGATGGATGGATGGACTTGGATAGATACAGAAGATCATATTCTTCCACACTGCAGTTTTGTGCAGTCAAATAGAGACAGTGGTGCTGCCCTGCCAGGGCTGCCACAAGAACTCAGCTCGACAGTGTCCTGTCAGCACACTGAGCAGAGCTGACACACAGGAAGCACTCATTATGATCATAGATGGGCAAGGCAGACAGATCACCTCCCTTCTACCCAGGCTCTTGAAATGTGCGCTGAGCTCCCAGCCATGTGCCCAAGCTGCCTCTTAGGATTCGGGAAGGGAGAGAGGATGCATTTGTCCACAGTACAGAGCAAGCCAGTTTACGTCGTTTGCTGCTCTCCTCTCTCTGCCTATGCGCAACGCCACAGAGAGACACCTAAAATAAGGGGCACAATCCCTGGGGACTCCTGAAGGACAATCCCTCTGCACTAAAAACACAGAGGCCGACCTTGAGTGCCACCACTGCAAACCCTAGAACTTACATACCCATGTCAAGTGATAAATAAATTTAGAAGCTCCACATTCACAGAAACTCCCACGCACACGCACGCCAAACAGGGTAAATTTGATCCGGAGATTAACTGAATGAGAACGAGACCCGAGGTAGGCACAGTCAGAGCAGAGACCAGCGTCACTCCCATTTATGGTCACTCACGCCCCCCCTTCCAGCCACACCACAGACAACGGTGCTATATTTAGATGGGTCCGTGAGTCCAGACACCAAAGCCAGTGAGTGACAAATCAGCCTCTTCCCTGTGCTATTCTTCCAAAAGCAACAACCACCAAAGTAATAAAACACAATGAAAGCTGTAATCTGGAGAACAGGGGGGACAAAAATCCCTCAACATGCAGAAGTCTGTTTTCCTCCATGGTGTCGATCAGGGGTTAACTAGCCACTACAGAAATAACTCAGCTGGTACAGGCTGGCCTGCTGACTGCTCATCACTTCCTGCTGACCAATGCCTGCACCCACGCACCACGCGGCCACCGGACCGTTCTCCTCCCACACACTTGTGGCCCCATGAGGGCTGGGACAGCTGCTGTCACTCTCAAATTACCAGCAGGCCGCGCCCTATGTACCAGCCCAGTACTGAGCAGCTAATAATCACAGGGTTAGCATGTCAAAACCCAATGATATGTTGAGAAGCCACACAACAAACTTACGTGAAAGGTATTGTACACATTCTAAATATTAAATCAAATCATGACATTTTAATGTCTTTAAAATTATCTACTAAAACCCAGGTAATTCTAATACGGGAAACAGACCAAGAAATGTATGGAAGACACTAATTCACAGTCACACTATAACTACAGAAAAGGAAATGAAATCTGTGGCATTTATTGTGTGTCCTTCCAGAGGTACATTTCATTACACTTTCTCCGATAACTTTCTTTCCTCTCCGCTTTTAAATACACCACCCGAAACTTTCAATCATATTCACCAAGTCTGACAATTATTTTAATTTGAGCTCCTATGGCATATGTCTTCTTTTTTGAACAGACTCTTTTTTAGAGCAGTTTTAGGTTCACAGCAGAATCCAGCAGAAGGTACCGAGATTTCCCGTGTTCCTCCTTCACCCACACAAGCACAGGCTTCCCACTATCATCTGACAACAGGGGTGCATTTGTCACAACTGATGAATGTACATTACCCCATTATCGCCCAGAAATCATACTCAACCTCGAGCATCACTCTTGGTGGCTGACATTCTGTGGGTCTGGACAAATGTCTAGTGACATGCACGCACCACTCAAAATCTTACAGGGTATTGTCACTGCTCTAAAACTCCTCTGTGCTCCCCATTCATCCCAGTCCCCAAGCCCTTGGCAACCACAGGTCCTTTTACTGTCTCCATAGTTTTGCCTTTTCTGGAATGTCATAGAGTTGGAATTACACAGTGTGTAGCCTTTTCAGTCGGGCTTTTTCACTCAGTCATATGCATTTAAGTTTCCTTCGAGTCTTTTCATGGCCTGATAGCTCACTTCCTTTTAGTGCCAAATAATATCCCATTGTCTTGACGTACCAGGCACAAGCATTTTAAAAGAAAAAGGAAAAGCGTTCTAATGGAATAAACACACAGTACCCTGTCTCTCCCCCTCAAGGGACTATACAACCTGGCCAGAATGCGCAGAGCAGGTGAGAAGTAAAGTGTAATAGGTGAAGTGTGCATCAAGGCCAGAACTCACAAAACCACCAAACTGGTGCTAAATTTGCCACTTGTTTTCCAGTCCTGAACTCAATGCAGCCTGACCCTACAGAGAGCCAAAATACGGACAGAGTGTGCTCCAGGAGAGACCCTCTAAAGCCAGCTCCAAGAGAAGGAAAGTGGTCCCCAATGCTCAGTGAGAAGGGAGATTCTCCTGTATTCTTGTCTCTTCTCATGAGCTCAGGCCCTCAAGCAGTTCTTTGGTGGCAGACGGCCTGGCAGGCACAGTGGCAGCAGTAAGAGCCCTAAGGAACCTGGACCTCTGAGGGAAGAAACCTTTGCTCCCCCTTTGGAGAAGTTATGGTCCCAATGGTACAGTAAACCCCACTGCTTTTTCCACTCTCTGTTCTTCTTGTGCTTTGCCCCAGAAGTCAGCACCCCAAAGCAGGGTAAATAAAGGCCCAGTTTTCTGGCTGGAGGACCAAAATGGGAAGCCCAGATCAGCAGACAGCACTGAGCAGACTGAAGACAAGAAGGAGGTCAGGAAACTCCGTGGAGTTGTTTATGGACTCCTGGTGGCATCTGGGAACAGCACACATGAGGATCTGACCCTCAACAGCAACCAAAGGCTTTGAGAACTGACCTCTGAGACAGATCATCCCCCAGGTCCCAGAAGGCACAACTGCGGGGAAGAACTGAATGCACAGTATAAGCTTTATAAGCAAAACTAACATTGAAGCAATAACCACGGAAAGCTTGGCAGAAATTTAAACATGAACCCGATTAAGTCAATTGCCTGATAAAACAAAAACATCGATATTCTCATAAGATTTAAACAAAAGCTAGAACACCATAATATTCAGAATGTCTGGGAAACAATCCAGATTTACTTATCATGTGAAGAACAAGGAAAATCTCAACTCACATGGGAAAAGACCACCAACAGATACCACAACAAGATGACCCACATATTGGAAATGTCTGATGAAGGCTTTAAACATAATGGACAATGAATCTTTGGCCCCATGTTGGTTTCACTGGCAAATTCTACTAAACATTCAAGAAAAAAATACTATAATAATTCCACATAATCTTTTCCAAAGAATGGAAGAGGAAGGAACACTTGCCAAATCATTATAAGAGGATAATATTATTCTGCCGCCAAAACCAGACAAACACATCCCAAGAAAATTATATACCAATATCCTTTATGAACACAAATGCAAAAATCTTCAAAAATATTAGCAAATTGAATCCAGCAATATTTAAGAGGAACAAAACACCACAACCAAGTGGATTTTATCTGAGGAATGCAAGGCTGGTTCAATATTTGAAAAATCAATAAATGTTATTCACCATATTGACTGTCTTCAGAAGTAAAAACACATGAACATATCAATTGAAATAAAGAAAAGCATTTGTCCTAATTCAACATCAAAAATACTCAGCAATCTCAGAATAGAAAGGAGCTTCCTCTATGAAAAACCTCCAGTGTGTATCGTACTAAATGCTAAGAGGCTGGGTGCTTCCTCCCTAAGATCGAGAGCAAGTCAAGGATGTAAGTGCTCACCCTTTAATTCATCCTCAGACTGGAAGCCTACGTTGTGCAATCAGAAACGAAAAAGAAGTAAAAGGCACAAAGATTGGAAAGAAGGGAGTAAAACCATACATATTTTCTAGGCACACACAGACAATCCCAAAGAATCTGCAAACAAAACAAAACAAAAACCTAACAGAATTAACAAGTGAATTTAGCAAAGTCATAGAGAGAAGGTCAGCACACAAATCAATTACACACATTTCTATACAACAGTGAACAACTAGAAACTGTAGTTTTTAAAGACCATTTACAGTGGCTCCAAAAAACTAAAATAGTTAGGTACAAATATAGCCAACATGGATAGAATCTATATGCTAAAAATGAGAAACCACTGATGAAAGAAATTTACAAAGACCTAGATAAATGAACAGACGTATCTTGTTCATAGATTGAAAGCCTCAGGTTGATTTACAGATTTAATAAAATTTCAATCAAATTTCCAGCATGATTTTTTTTTGTAGATAGAGACAAACTAATTCTAAAATTTACATGGGAAGGCAAAGAAATGAGAATAGCCAGAACAATTTTGGAGAGAAAAAAAAAAAAGGAAGTTGGAAGAATCATACTACCCTGTTTTAAGACTAACTGTAAAGCTACAATATTCAAGATTATAAAACTACAATATTCAATAGTATCAGTAAAGGAATAGATATAAATCAATTAAGCAAAATAGAGAATCAAGAAATATATCCACACAAATACAGTCAATTGATTTTTGATAGTGATGCAAAAGCAATTAAACCAATGGCAGTCTTTTTTTTGGTGGGGATTTTCCTTCTTTTTTTTATTTTTTTAAATTTATTGGGGTGACAATTGTTAGTGAAATTACATAAATTTCAAGTGTACAATTCTGTATGACATCATCTATAAATCCCATTGTGTGTTCACCACCCAGAGTCAGTTCTCCTTCCATCACCAGGTGGGGGGAGGGAGATGAGGGCAATGGCAGTGTTTTCAACAGTGGTTTTGGAACAGCTACTAGACCCCCTGCACCAAAGCAAAGAAAGTGCTAAGAGGAGGAGGAAGACTTTGGTCTGAATCTCACACCTTGTGCAAAAATTAACTCAAAATGAATCGTAATGCTAAATGGAAAAAGTAACGACATAGGAGAAAAATCGTGATGGCCTGTGGTTAGGTAAGAGTTCTTAGACAAGGCACCCAAGCATGTCTAAAGCATGAAGTGCAAAAAAAAAAAGGGGGGGAGGGGGGCATCCTCATAACTACAAACATCTCCTCTTCTTAAACACTGTTAAAAGACCAAAACGACCAACTACAGACTGGGAGAAAAATACTTGCAAATCACATATACCACCAAAGTGCTGTATCCACCTTATATAAAGAACCTTAAAAATATAAGAAAACAAATAATCCAATTTAAAAATAGGCAAAAAAACTTCAACACAGATTTCACCAAAGAAGCTATATGGATGGCAAATAAACACATGAAAAATGTCCCGCGTCCTTAGCCATTAGGCCAATGCAAGTTAAAGCCATGATCGAATACCACTGCACGCCTACAAGATGGCTAAGAGGAGAAAGCTTGAAAACACCAAGAGCTGGTGAGGACAGAAGAAGCTGGAAGTCTCATACGTTGCTGGAGGGAATGCAAAATGGTACAGACCCTCTGGAAGTCAATTTGGCAGTTTCTTATCACCTTCAACATACACCACCTGACCCAGCGTTCCCACTCCTGGGGATGTACCGCAGGGAAATGAGTACCGAAGCTCACGTGCACATCTGCACAGGAACGTTGTCTGCAGACCGATACCCAATTACAGAGCAGTGGGAACAACCAGTCATCCTCCCACAGGCCGATGGCTTACCCAGCTGGGATGGAACCACTCTACTCAGCAATAAAAATGGCTGAGCTACTGCATCGTGCAAGCAGGTGCATCTCAGAGCTGGACGCTGTGTGAAAGGAGTCAGCCTGAAGAGAACACAGACCAAGTGACTCCATTTATGCAGCGTTTATGCAAAGGCAGCGCGATGGTGATGGACTCAGCAGTGGTCACCGGGTGGACTGTGAGGGGCAGCGTGAGGGCGTTTTGGGGGTGACGGCACCACCCTGGTTGCAGTGCGTTGCACAGACCTACACACCCATTAAAATTCACAGAACTGGACACCAAGTAAGTCCATTTGCCTCTATGTTGATTTAAAAAATAAAATTTAGAAAATTCCAAGAGAAAATAAGAACTGGATTCAAGCTCCATCTTCAAGACAGATGTCTACAGAAAACCCTCCCCTCCCCCCCTCCTAATCGTACACAAGGATGAGCCTTTGCTGCCTTTTTAAATCACAATATAAAATAGTCATTAGAGGTTAAAACTTATTGTTTTCACGTGTGAATAAGGCTGGCACAGAGATACAGCCTGCGTAACGAGAGAGCAGAGAAATGTCTGCAGTGTCACCAGAGGCTCCTCCCGGCAAGCAGGGTCCACAGTCAGCACATTTCAGTGAACAATGGACACTGAGCAACTGGTTCACAACCGCTGATTTTCTTTTGAACTTATTATTCTGTCCCAAATGATGACTGGGTCTGCCATTCGGTTATATTGCAAGCTAGTCTACCCCACTTTTCTTCTCCCCTTTGCTAACAGACTCCTTTGGGAAAATCATGAACCACCCCACCATCCCCTCACTACCTGCTTTCCTAAACCTACGCGCTCCCTGCAGTTACAGAGGCTCCTCCTGGTGACAGTCACCCCCAGCCCTGCACCGTCTGGCCTCCAGCCTCCCCTCTGTCTCAGTCCTTGGCTGCCTGAGCCTCCAGGCCAGCCCGTAGGTGTTGATGCTCTCCTCTCCCATTACTTCACACATGTCCCCAAGTAGCTGCTCACTGTGCATCACCACGTTTCAGTGGGGAAACAGCAGTGTGGTCCTACAGATTGTAATCATGGCTCCCTGATCCTGGTAGGATAACCCAGAAAAATGCAGGATGGCCAGACACATGGGAACACCAGAGAAACAATGACCATGTGGGACATGGTAACACTAAGGTATTCTTGGCTTATCTAAAATTCACGGGTAACTGGGTGTCCTGTATTTTCTCTGACAATCCGAGAACCTGGGGAAGTTCAGAGTGCACCCAGGGCACGGCAACCCCAGGAACACGGGCTGCATTAGCAAAATGAGAGGCCAGCACAGTGGAGAAGCACTTCCCGTTGTGGCGTGAGAGGCCCTTCTTCAAAACTTCCACCTTGTAGATTCCCAAGCTGGTTGGAACGCCTGGCCTTCCTGCCAGGGTGCAAAGCCCCAAGTCTGCCCACACCAGGCTGGCTGCACCTCTGGAGTCCCTCACGAAACCCTCATCCAGAGTGAAAGCTGTTATTCTGCTCCTTAGTCCCGATGGCGCTGGATTCCAGATCTTGCTATGTCAACCGCCCGAGGGCACACCATCAGACACTGAGCTTGAGGCTGCGTGACTTTGAACAAGTCTCTGCCTCTCCCTGAGCCACAGATAACACGAGGCTAAGAGGATTTGACCTGCCCCACAGGACTCTATGGGTCATGGAATCTCGGCAACGGCCAAAGGCCTTGCAAAGTACCCTTCAAGTGTTAACTGTTCTCACTAGCACTGTCGACTAAGTCACACCCCTAGAAACCCCAAATCACCTTCTCCTCCTTATTCTGTATATACAGTCATTGATCTCAGACACGTGTGTGCAACGCCTCCTCTTTGCGTCCCTGCTGACAGCCTGACCCAAGGGGCTCAGCCCTCTTCATCTTCTCCCTAGGCCCTGATGGGGTAGGACCTTCTACCTAGGTCCTGACTCACCTCTCCCAGCCCCAGCCTTGCCCTCCCCACAGCTCCCAGAGCGAGCTTTCTAAAGAGCTGGTGAGCTTGCATGGCTCCTCCTCAGCCTAACTGAGCGTGGGCTGTGACGGGCGGCCCGTGTGGATCCCACGGGACTTCTCATGTGGAGGCACCAGCCTCTCCACTGGCCTCCCTTCCTGGAGAACCAGCTCTCTCATCATTCCAGAAACAGGCCGTGCTCTGCACGCCTCTGTGCCCTGCTCCTGCCATCCCGATGCGGAAGGACAGCTCACTCCTTCTCTACCTGGTGACATCCCACGCACGCAGAGCCAGACTCCCACCTCTCCAGCGTCCCGGCAACAGTCACCTGTCCCCATGCCAGGCTCCTTCTACTTTTCCAGCCGCTAATACCATACTCCACACATAGGAGGCGCCAGTAACACGCCTGTCAATGGGAATGTCAAGCGATGGTCCTTGGCACCAACGCAATGCCAACAGGAATCCTCAGTCTGGGTGCAGGAAAGACAGAAACTTTATTCAGTGCAAACAGCTCCACTGGGATCCAGCACGCAGTGAGAACAGCACAGGTCTGGGGCAGCTCCATGAGGGAGCAGCACCGCAGTGAGGAGGCCCTCAGGCCAGGGGCCCTCTCTGGCCAGACAGCTCTGCTACCCGCTCTGCTCCCTGCAGATGTCTTTGGTGTTTCAGCGCAAGCCAGGGAAACGCAGTGTTCACTTTCCATGAAAAGAGAAAGGGCGCTCCCTGTGTCAGAGGGGAGCTGTCTGACATAAAGTCCCCACCCCTGGTCCCTAATTGGTCCATCCTCATGCAAATGAGGACTACAAATCCTTACAGTGTGACCGTTTCAAAAAGCATTGTCCTGATTGGTCACGATGGAGCTACTCTGATTGGTTGGCAAAGATGCAAATGAGGATATAGCTGCACAGCTCTGATTGGACCTGGAAAGTCTCAGTCCTATTGGTTGAAATAGGATTCCAGCAACTGCTTTATAAGGGCTGGCTCGGCCGGCAGGAGCACAGTGCAGGCGGGCAGTTCAGTGCAGGCTTCTCCCTGAAGTGGGGTTTGTGTGACAGGCCCCTGCTGACAATGGCTGCTAGGCTTTGTTTTTAAATTTGAGCCCAGTCAGCCACCAGGAGCCCTTCTTGGTCAATAATCTTCTTTGTCCAGCAAGCTATGGCACGCAGGTGGGCAGCAGTGACCAGAACCAACCAGTGCGAGTCATTAATTACCTCTCAGTGCCATGAAAAACATTGGCACTGTGAGGAACCTGAGGCACCAGAACGTGTCCTACTTTCAGTGATGAGAACCATGGAAATCAGCAGTTCCCTTTCTGCCCAGATTGTCAGAAACACAAAGACAGAGCTGATGCTCATTGGTGCACAGACTGCTTTCATGGCTGACATGTCTCCTCCCCCCACCCTCCCGGGCCTGGTTTTCTGTTTTTAGCGTCATTAGCCGTCCTGCCTACAAGGCTCTCCCTCCACTAAGGCCGTGGGGAAACAGGTGGGACACAGTGAAAATCAGTGCAGGACAACAGATGGCGCTACCATAAGGAGGTGCTGGGAAATGAAATGCCCACGTGAGCAGCAGTAACCTAGGCTGGTCACATTTGTGCAAGGACGGAACTTGTCCTCCAGCAGACACAATGCTGTGTGTAGACTCGATCACCAGGACACAAGAGAATGGCCCGTCGCCATGCCCGCTGTACCAATTACATGCTGTGGGTTCCCGGAGGACACCAAGTGCCACAAGCACACCTAATTGATCAGACTTTGAGTCTGACTGTTCATGGTTGGGGCACTTGGGTTTTGAAGTGACAGACAAAGCAGCCAGGCAGGCCAGGCCAGCCGAAGGCCAGGATCCTCCCCAGCAGGGATTAAGTGAAACCTGAGCTGCCACCACTCAGGTAGCTGGCTGGAGAAAAACGTGTCTGCGCCGTGGAATGATCTATGCTTGGCCTTGCGTTAAACTTGTCTTAACCCAGAGTTTGTCCCCAAATAAAGACAGAGACAGAGGGCACAGAAGGACGGAGGCATTTTTCTAAAACCCAGACGTAACCACATAGCTATGGGCGCCCTGCTGTCTCTCCTCCTTCCCTCACAACCTCAGCCTCCTCCCGTTTCTAAGCTTTGGCAGATAAATTGTTAAAATGATCACACTAAGTACTAAATTACACTTGCCCAGAGATGCCAGGCCAGCTCCCAGGAACACCCTGACCTTCCTTGGAAGCTCCAGGGCCCCCTGCTCCTGCAGACACACCTCTGGGGCCAGGGCTTGTCATTCTGGGCTGGACTCTGTCCAGGCACTGTCACACTGCACCGCCGGGATCATGACTCCTCCCGATGGCACAGGGTCCCTGAGACAGGCCTCCGGGTGATAAGACCATCGCACACCTGTACACATGAGAGCACAGCACACACCCACAATGACCGGCTGAGGGGCACAGAGACAGACAGAGGGAGCTGGAATGACAAGAAGAGACAGGAAGAAAATGAGGAGACACTTGCAGTGACAGGAACCAACAGATTAGCTAGAAGGAAAATAACAGAGGCCAAACTCTTGGCCTGGCCAGTTGTCCTGAAAAAGTGATCGATTTTGTCGGGCAGGATCATGAGATGACGGCATGAGAAGAAAACCCTGACGGTGAGCTGGGCACGTGCGGGGATTTGCACATGGAAGGACACTGGACTCTGCCAATGGAGTCCTCAAGCCCCAAAATGTTAACAGTTTAAAAGCTCTATCAGGGGCCCATGGCAGTCCCTGCACTACATTCTCTACATTTGTGTGCTTTGAAATTTTCCATCACCTTTTTTTTTTTTTTTAAGAAAAACATTCTGTTTCTGTCATTTAAAATCTCAATGGAATTCACTATATCTTGCAAGCAATGGATGTTTCCTGCCGAATGTCCCCTGAAAAGTGACCTATTCTAACATTATCGTTTTGTATTTTTCAGGGTAAATACTATTTAAAAATAAATGATTATAAGGTAAATAAAAATTGCTGAATCAGGAGAACTGACTCTGGGTGGTGATCACACAATGGGATTTATAAGTGATGTAATACAGAATTGTACACCTGAAATCTATGTAATTTCATTAACAATTGTCACCCCAATAAATTAAAAAATAATAACAATAAAAATAAAAAGCAAAAAAAATAATTGCTGAATCAGAAGCTGCAAAGTAGGATTCGGCCAAACTCCCAGTGCCCTGTGGATTGCTTAAGGCCAAGAGTGTACACTTCCTGTGGGCCCAGAGTGAGGAGGACCAGACCCCACAGGCACCCCAAGGGCCTCAGGGACACAGGGGCCCCAGGGACCACATGGCCTCGGGCCTGGGTGCACACCCACTAGCAGGTACAGGCACCCCTGCAGCAGACACCCCCTACTCCACTTCCCCCCAAGTTCAGATAATTACTGAAATGAAGAAGTAAGCTACTAAACATATTTGATGCCCCAGTAAAAAAAAAAAAAAAAAAAAAATTACATTTAAAATGCATTAAACGTTGCACACACTAGAGTGGTGAAAATTAAAGCCTGAGTAACTGTAATTCTCCTCCACTGTTGGTGGAATGTTGAAAGTACAGCTGCTGGGAAAACAGGTGGTTTCCAAAACATTACGCATAACCCATCATGTGGCTCAGCCATTCCACCCGTAGGCATTTACCCAAGAGAAAGGGATCGATGTCCGTGCAAAGACTATCTGAGTAAATGAATATCAAAATCATTTGATACTGAGTGGGAAGACTAGGCAAAAAAAGAGTACAGTGGTACTTCAGTTTTCGAACGTCTCCGATGACGAACATTTCGGTTTACGAATGCCGTAAATTTTATGGATCTATGATATCATGAGAGAGTAAAATTCATGCTAAATTTGCAGTGTTAGGAGTTGATTTTAAAGGTCTGGAACGGATTAATCCATTTTTCATTACTTTCTGTGGGGAAACTGTGCCTCGGTTTTCGAACGTTTCAGAACTCAAACCGTCTTCCGGAACGGATTGTGTTCGAAAACCAAGGTACCACTGTATGTACAACACAATGCCACTTACAGTAGATTCTAGAAAATGGCATCTAAAGTAGAGTGACAAAGCAGATCAAAGGCTGCAAAGAGGCACAAGGAAGCCTCTGGCTGCAACAGAGAAGTCCCATCTTGACTGTGGTGATGGTTTCAAGGGTGTAAACATGCAGCAAAACTCATCGGACCACATGCTTCAACCACTGCACGTAAACAGACCTCAACCAGCAATGACAAATTCCAGTACACCTTTTCAGTAGCACAGAGGAAAAGAATAAATTCCTTAAAAGGAACCTAATCTCCACAATACTAAGAAGAGCATGAGTGAGAAAATTCATGACTGAGAACCAACAGGAGGTCTGGTTCCGAGGCTGGGTGCCCTGCACTGCGGGAAGGGCACAGGCCACACATGTGCTGCAATCGGCCTACGTTTCTCATCAGTCAAGGACTACTTTAGTCCCGCTTTGTCTGAATAGTGCTTTCCTTTCTGTTCTATCTTTGCCCTTACGAGTCCAGGTATCACTGCACGTTTTCCTATCCCCTGTAGATCTAGCACTGTGTTTGCACGTGGTCTGTGCTCCGTTTATGTAGAATAAGTTCCTCCTGTATCACTCATTCCAAGTTATCAAAACCATTTAACAAAATACTGCCCAAATTAAATGGAAGCACAGAAATGATCCCGAGTGCGGGCCGTGCGTGCAGCCACTGACATCGCCCTGTCCTGTCCTGCCACCACTGATAGGAGCCCGTCTGCAGGGGCAGGACTCACCCAGCAAAGCAAACGGGACATCCTGGTGACAAGGCAGTGATAACACATAGCCAGGGGCCGTCAGATCACACCCTTCCTTAACTGTAAGTGCCCATGGCTTGCTGCAGGTCTGCACAGATGACACGTCCCAGCACTGCCACCAGAGCCACCACACTGGACGTGCCACCTAATCGCCTCAATTTTCTTGTTCACTTTCTGAAAAGTGTCCAGTGCTGACAGTCTCACAGGTATCTGTACTTTTCCACACCTCTTTACTCTGCTTTTTGATCATTAGGGAAAAAGAATAATCCCCATTGACTACGTCTCCAGGTGTCTATTTACGGGAGCTAATCTTGGTGTGATATTTACAGCTCCGAGTTCTCCAACGCCTGGGAGGAGTATTATATTTAAGAACCGCTTCAGCAGAACCATTTTCTGGGAAGGCCTTTCATAAAAATAAACCTGACTTATCTCAGCCCCACCCCGCAAGTGGGAATCACACAGCCCCTTCTTTTCTGGGTATTCTGGGGGCACTGTGTACACAGCCCTGTGACAGCTTTGTCCTAATTACTTGTTTAGAAATCTGTCCTTGCTTGGACATTGTGGGCTGTCAGGTCAGGGGCAAATTACCCACACCCAGGATGCCAGCACATGGATGAATTTGAATTGACTTACGTTTTTTAAAAAAATCATAGCTAATTAAATGAATGCATATTAAAATGATCTTACCCCAGTAAAAATGGATCACTTTATTTTTTTTTAAAGGTGGCCTCTCTATACCGACACATTTTTAAAAAACTTTTATTTAATTTAAGTGTGTTTTCCCAGGACCCATCAGCTCCAAGTCAAGTAGTTGTTTCAATCTACTTGTTGAGGGTGCAGCTCACAGTGGCCCATGTGGGGATCGAACCAGAGACCTTGTTGTTAGGAGCACGGCGCTCTGACCAACTGAACTAACCAGCTGCCTGTATCACTTCATTTTCAAACACCCATAATGTGGAGGGAAATATGACAAAAACTTAACACCAAGACGATCATACATATACGATTTGAATTCAGAGTTTGTCCTAAGATGCTCGTGGAAGGTGGTTGATTAAATGTGGGCAAATAAAAAATTAGATTGGGTTTTATTTTCATTGTTTTTTTTTGTTTGTGTCTTGTGGGTTTTTCTGTTTGTTTTTTTGTTTTTACCAAAGCATTATTGTACACAAGTTAAATATTCCATGTCTTTTTTGATCAATTTATTTTTCAGACAAACAACTGTGCAGGGAAACAATAAGATAAATGACCACGCCAGTATTTCCCAGAGCAGTTTTTGTTTCTGACCATCTCCAGGTTGTGGCTTTCTCACAGACAGCTGCTAAGTATAGCAGGCATGCGTGTTTGCAATCTGGGCCTGTCTTTTTCCAAAGCAATTAGCTTAAACCATGTGAAGTGCATTAAAATGCACACAGAAAGACCTCTGAAGAGAAAATGTTTGCAGCAGAGAACACTTGGGGCCTACATATGCAGTTCTTTCACACTAAAGGCACCTCCTAGGCTGGCCACCTTGAGAGTTGGGACAATATCTTTATTCATGCAATTCATTTAAGGCCTTTCTGGCTGAACAATCGATGATGAATGACTAGATACTCTTTAGCCAGGACTGGGCACCTGACTCACCTGGGAGCTCCCGCGTTCCTCTCTGGCTGAGTCTCACCCCCCAGGCTGAATCAGCACCCCCAGGGAGAAGCTGAGCATGTCTTCATCAGAAGCCCCCCAGGAAGGGGGCACAAGTAAGACAGCCTACGTGTGGTCATGGGTCACATTGTGAAAATCTCCACACTTCTCAAAGCCGCAGATTCAATGTAACCCCTATCAAAATTCCAGTGCCATTTTTGACAAAATAGAACAAACAATCCTAAAATTCATACGGAACCAAAAATTTTTGTGTAAGTATGTGAGGTATGGATGTTAACTAAACTTACTCCGGTAAACATTTTGCAATCTATTCATATATCAAATCATTGTTGTGTACACCTAAAGCTAACACAGTGTTATGTGTCAATTGTATCTCAATAAAAGTAGTAAAACCGGACACTCTCAATCTCTTAAACCCCTATCCTATAACCACAGGGGCACACGGAATTGGATTAAAGGGATGATGACTAACCCTAGAAAGGAAATTTTCTTCCTCAAACAACTTTAAATGTATCCTAGTTCTTGTTCACATTCGTGACAGAGAATCCAGGTATCTGTGTTACGCAGTAAGAATCTGGACGTAAAAATATTAATTGGAGAATGACAAACGAACAATCGCCTCTCTAAAAGGAGGAAGCCCCAGGCGATTCAGCCGTACATCCCCGATTAACAGCCTCCAGGACAGAGCGGACGAGAGGTTTGGGTGTCCTGGCCGAGTGACCCTGACAGGTACAGTCACACGAGTGCCTGGTGAGTCAGGTAGGCATGATTCAGAAGCAACGCAGGGCAAGAGGCTGGGACAGGGGCAAACTGAGATGTGTGCTCACCTGTCAGTACCTGAGATCTGTTTTGTTTTGTTTTCCAATGACAGGCTAGGCTGTAATCATTTCGAGAATCATTATATAAACAACAATGCATACTTGTACAGCTCACTGCCACCTGCAGCCTGGGTCGGTTATGGAACTCCCTTCCCAGGCCCACCGTGTGGACTTGGAACGAGCCTTCGCTAGTGGCTGAACTCAGTGGCGCTGGGAAAAGGCAGATTGCCCATGGTGGTTTCCGACTGTGGGCACACAATGCTTCACGCTGCTCCCTTCTAACGGGAAAGCATCATTCCTGTCCCGGGAGTGGGGCTGGATCTGGTGCTTCTCACAAATGCAGTGTGATGTACGTGACGCTCGGTCCTGAAAGTCACTGCATCCTCCTCCTTGTGTCCCCTCTGAACCCCTTGCTGCACAGGAAGCCAACGCCACATGCTGAGGACAGTCAAGCAGGCACGTGGCAAGGTCCACGTGGCCAAGAACTGCGGCCTTCTGCCAGAAGTGAGCAAAGACACAGCAAACACCTCCCAGACCCTGTACGAGACGGAGAGCATGGCTGCCCACTCGTGCCACAGCCTGAGTTAGAACACCCAGGAAAGCCAGTCCCACCTGATGCTGCACGTTTAGGGGTCACCTTTGTGCAGCGATAGAGAACTCTCACACCCATGTTCCTCAACCAGGTCACCTGGGATCACGCCGGTCTTCCTGAGGCCACCATGTGCCTTGCTGCCTAAGCAAGCTCCTGCAGTGACATTCACCATCACCGCTGAGCTCCAAGCAGCGACACACCTGGGCTTGGGCCCCACAGCCAGGCAGCCACGTCATGGCCCTTAAACGATGCAGGGGCCACTTCTCCATCTGGGAAGTGGTGGAGGAAATGCCTGCCCTGCCGGCCAACCAAAGGTAGGCGCTGGTACTCTGAAAGCTACAAATCAGCGCGTAGATGTAAATCATCGTTCGACAGACACTCACTTCACACACCACACTCTTTGCCCAACTCACTAGATAAAAGCAATGGCCACCACCACCAAGAGGGAGGACCAGCTGTGCAGCAGGCATGACCCTGGGTCCCCTAACAGCACACACCAGCCTGGAGCAGCCCTGTCAGAGGTGAGTACAGAAGACACTCAGGCCGTGGGGACAGGTCCACTGGGTCCAGGACAGCCTCATCCAGTAGTATTCCTCGTCCCGTCTCAGCTCTCCTCTCCCCATCCCGCCCCAGAACACTTGCCAAGCAGGACCCCCGCCCCACACCCACCACTATGTGCTGTGGAGCAAGGACACACCGCCTGAAACACATCCCCTGAACTGCGATGGCCCAGGCCAGGAAGCGATGGGGCCGGTACTGCTGCAGCAACTAGGACCTCCCGGCCCCACACCAAGTCCACACAGGAGCACAGCACACCCTGTCCAGAGAGGAGCAGAGACTACCTCCATAGTGTACACACACACACACGTACACACGCACGCACACACACACACACACACACACACACGAGCGCATGTGCACATGCTCATACATGCTCATACATGCACACACATGCATGCACACACGCACACACACACACGAACACACACGGGCACATGTGCACCCTCTCAGGGCACTGGGCATGCTGAGGACAGATTCAGTGAGGCTGCAATGCCCCTGCAGCCCTACCCTGCTGTCTGGCGCCCGGGAGGTTGAAGTTGGCTGTCAAGGAAGACAGAACTTGTGCAAACCCCTCAGTCTGACACTGCTGGGGGCCAGAAGGGAAATCAGTGGGGACTACGGAGATCCAGGCTCCGCGTATCTTCTCCTGTCTCTTCCTGAGGTCACAGTTCCAAACTGGGGGCAGGACTGATAGTGCTCAGTGCATGGGCCCAGGTTCCATGCCTGGCACCTCTCAGCCCCAGGCAGACCAGCCCTGCGGACCTGGGCCCTCCGGAGAGCCTGCAACGGAGTGAGGACAGCACAGGCTGGCAGTCCTGCTGAGAATGCCAGAACATACTATCAATTGAAATGGTGTGGGGAGGGGGCAGACGGGGTCGCTGTCACATTCCCCCTAGCTACAAGCGTGGGGTCTGTGACTCTGAGGAAGTCGGTTAGCCTCTCTAGGACTCAGTGTCGCACACGAGGGCCAGTGTTGGTACCTACGGACAGAGGGGGATAATGGCATGCACGCAAAGCCTCAGCCCACAGGCACCCCCACAGCAGTGCCACAGGCCATGGCCGTCCACACCTGCTCACCAGGCACCTCTCTGAGCGGACACGGGGGAGACGCAGGGGCATCAAACGGCCACAGAAGCTCCGGGTGCCGGGCATCACCTGCATCCTCAGTCATGGCCGGTGGGTCCAGGGACCACACTCTCAGCGGCACTGGCTCTGGGGCTGACCGCTGCAAACCCAGGCTCAGCATCTCTGATCCCAAACCCGCTTCCCTGGCCTCGCTTCTTCTTCCTTTATTGCTAGATCTGTGACTGCTTGCCTTCAATTTCACACTCAAGCTGCAGTTATCGTAGCACAGAGGGCTGTGTTCCCATGGCCAGCGTGCCCTGGCGCTTTGTACTGAACATGTCCCGTGGTGACAGAGCAGCGTGTGCTCGGAGGCCTGGGCCCGAGTCCCCACCTGTGTGACGCGAGTGCTGGCTGAGGTCCCCTGAGCCAGGCCTGGTAAATGGTTTCCTTCTCTCCTGGGGCACACTGGGAATGAAGTAAGAAACCAGGAGACGGCCCAGAGACCCCGTGCTCATTGCTCCCACAACACCTGCATTCCTGGCGTGGGTCCCGCTGCTCACATTTCCTAGAAAACCCTCCCCACTTCCTAGACTGAGGCCAGAACTTTGTGCAGGGCCCACAGTGACCTTTCCACAAATATTGAAGGGTACACGGCAGGGTTAAGAGCCGTGCTAGGTCGCGTGACTGTGGATTCAGACCTGGGCTCACTAGGGGGTGTCTGGCTGACCCCAGTCACACCGATTCACCTCTTTGTGTCTCAGATCCTCATTTAGAAATGGGAGAAATAGGAGCACCCACTTCACACTCACAGGCTGCTGTAAGCGCCAAGGGAGGTGACACGGACAAGTGCTCTGAGCAGTGCCTGGTAAGCCCCCAGGACACTGGTCCTGGTGCTGCGTGGCCTGGGCACGTGGCAGGAGCCGTGACCGCCCCACCTGCGCCACCATGTCCTCGCCGGGCTGATGGTCGTCCTCTCCCTCCTCCTCTCTCCTGTCCCCTCCTTGGAGCTTCCCTGGCCCTGGGGCCACTCATGCTCACTTACCTTTCTCCTCTGGAGGACAGAGTCCTGCTTGAGTCACCTTTTTGCCTCTTGCAACCCTGCTCATGGTATTAACATGTGAGTGAGTACGGGAACACATTTCTTCCAAATGCTACCCCAAGATATTCTACTGCTAGAGTGAGGGGGCAGTTTATTTTTTCTAAAGAGTCACAATTCTAGGATAACACTGCTTTCAAAATGTAAGGACTCTCTGACATAACCACTCACTACTCATATTCTAAAAGAAGAAATGATACAGGGGGACAGAGGGCTCGGTCAGTGGGCTATGTCACAGGCATCTCAGCTGCCCCCACGGGCAGTCGTGGTGACTCACTTTCTGGCATGTGCTAAATCATTGGCTCAATTTTCCCCACCTAATGCTGCAACTATGACAACAATACCCACTTGTGGGGTTGCATTCTTAGAAATAAGCTCTTGTTTCCACCACTGCCTGCTCAGAGTCCGCATTCACAAATCAGTTTTCAAATGCAGTAATACAGCAATATTTTCCCAAGCCCCATTAATAAGTTCACAGAACAGACCATAACTTCGGATTTCTGCGTTTAGAAACGCTGTGTGCCCTTTTGTAAAACCTGGAGACATGAGACATAGTCGAACATGGATGGGGAGTCCACAGCCCAAAGCCCCTATGAGGTCAACACAGCCATCACTTTCAGGAACACAACACGGGGCAGGGGTGGTGGGACTGAGAGCAGCAGCGGGTGGAGGGCACGGGGCTGCGGGGCTACAGGTGCTGAAGGCGGCGTGGGCAGCAGGGGGCTGGGGGGCAGGCCCAACCCAGGCTGAGGCGGCAGCAGGCCCACGGCAAGCTCAGCCCCTCAAGCCTTAGGACGTTCCTTTTCACCAGGGGTGTCCAAACTTTTTCAACGGTTTTCACCAAGGGCCATATGTGGTAAACTACACAAACAGCCGGGCCACTCACTCGAGGTGAAGTACGTATTGCCTCACCTGGTTTATTTAAGTAAACTAAATATATTTTTGGAATTGCTGCGTGCCAATTAACAATGGATCATGGGCCGCAGTTGGCCCGCGGGCTGCAGTTTGGACACCTCTGCTTTAAACAGTCAACAGGAATGTCTGTCAAAGTTGCAAATACTGAACACGGATCTCTACCAAGTTCACATGCTTGGGGTGCAGGGCTGACAAAAGCTCGTCCATGTTTCCTGGCACAAGCGTAGACATACTTCCCAAAATGTGGGCTGTCTGTCCAACGCAAGTGGGGAGAGTGTGAATGCCCTCTGAGCTGCTGTCTGGGTCACAATCCTTTTCTGACACTCTCCCAGGGGACCTATAGACGTGCTCGGCCTGGCACCTGACTTCCAAATGAATGTGTGCAGGGAGTCATCCGCTTTTGCTCTGCGCAGTCGGCAGAGCAACTGATAGGATGTATGTGACAGATCGCTGACTGTGTGCAGTGCCGAGCTCACACATTTATTTTATATGCTCTTCATGGGTAAAGGACATCAAGCAAGGATGTAGGACCCCGCCCAGGTTTGGAGCAAAAGTCCTCCTGTAAAAAGCTCCCCGACCCAACAACCAGGAGACTACACCCCCGTCCAGCCGTTAAAGCATCTCCACGTGAGTCCTGGGGGGCTGGGCAGGCCCAGGACGCCAGCCTTCAAGTGGCAGACAGTGGATGTGAAGGCCTGGCTTTCCGCCCATCGTCACACCCTCACCTCGGAAGGGACCACACAGCTGCCAACTGCCCGTGTTCCTCGTCCAGCCCTCCAATGCAGAGGAGCGGGTGGTCTGTCCTTCTCTTTGACAAAAGAAAAAGGGACACAAGTGAAGCCTGGGGGAAAATCGTTTTTTCCCAATGACATGTCACTTTTGCATGTATGAAGTTAATGAAAACACATGTCAATGCCAGTGAACACTCAGCATGATCAAAACACCACCCTACCTCAGTAGAAATGCTAGTAAAGTGGCATATGTACCGCCTGCACACGAGTATGTTATTAAAGCCAGACCAGTTTCAAACGAGTCCTCCATTATTTCCCATTAACCTCATCTGTTAAAGTCTAAACCCTGACATAAGAACACTGTATAATTTTACACTCAGAAAATGAGAAGTAAACATCAAGCAAACATTTCAAACATATCATTTCCCTGTGGGGCTGCTGTTCAGAAGCCTCGTCTACAGCCATGTTTTCCCCAGCCCGGCAGTGACATGAAGAGACAAAAGGTAGCTCCCCCTGACTTTGCACGTGCCATTTACAACAATCGGCCCTAATGAGTAGGAGAGGGTTCCGTGCAAGGTAAGCACAACATCCCGAGGGATAAATTACTTGTGTGAAAGTGATGGAGAACAAGTTAGAAAAGAACATGAAGTGGGAAATCGATGGAGAGCTATTCCGCTCGCATGTTTGCCGAGTGAGCTAAGAAACGGTGTGTACAGCACCTCAATGACACTAAAACGCCCCCCGCTGGACACCAGCAGGGCACCGAGGTGTGCGTTTCTCCTTCCTGGTCCCTTGGTGTCAGAACAGAGCAGCACAGCAATGGCCGCCAGAAGGGACCACAGTCAACTCTGCAGGGCCACCGGGCTTTCTCCTTCCTCTGAGCTCCCCCCTGCTGGGGACCAGAGACTGAGGACACCAGCCCTCGGAGGTTCCTGTTCAAGGAGCCCACCGGCCTGCAGGGCAAAGGAGTTAAAGGAGACCCAGCTCCTTGGAGAGACTGTCATGGCTTGGACCAGGCAAAGGTGACTTCCAGGCTAAGGTGACCCCCAAGTGAAAGTGACCCCCACGCTAAGGTGACCCCCAAGGCTAAAGTGACCAAGGTGACCCACAGGCAGCTGCGGTCAGCACACGCCCGTTTGTGGGGCAGCAGCACAGGTCTGGGCTTTCAGTATACCTATGGGCACAAGCTACAGTGAGCTGAGTCCACATCCAGGACAAAAGGGAGGCTGGGAAATGCTTACTAATTCCTCAGCCAGACGAGGCAGGGCAGACACCGTGCCAGGGGAGAAAGGACAGCTGGATGGGATGCACTGTATTCATTCACAAATGTGTTCACCGTGCCCCACGCAGTTGGATCTGGTCCTTTCCTCCCACACCCTGCGTGCAGCGGCTTTCAAACAGGAAGTCCCAAATGAGGGTCCCAGGAGTTAGTATGCAGCTAGACATGCCAGGTGGGGAGTGTCCTGCGTCTCGGGCAAGGAAGAAGCCATACAGATGCTCACAAGTAACCGTGTCTTCACGAAAATGCGGTCGAGCAACGTGGGTGGTTCAGAAACAGCTGATTGACACTGCCTGTCTCCCTGCAGAAACCACACAGGGGCTTTATTTAGCAAATGGGACTTTGGAAACTGCCCTGGGCTTCTGCCTTATGCGATGGGACGAGCACAGGACGAGGAGCTGACTTCACAGTCACGTGACAACCCTAGCCATAGGCTGCAGAGAGATGACTGCTGCCAAGCTCGGCTGGCCTATGGGGATCCCAGCTCCCAGGGCAGACGATGAGTCTCCTGTCAGCTGGAAATATCATTATCACAGATGACTAAAATGCCAAGTAAGGCGAGACCTTTCGAAGAACTCTCGTTTCCTCCTTTTAGAAAAATGTACAACTCAAAACTCGTCATTCTAAAAATGTGAAACATTATGGTAAGTTAAAAAAGTATTGATGACTAATAAGGAAATGTTTTAATTAAAGTCTTTTTCAATTTAAGTTAGTCTAGTTTTCATTCCTTTTCTGAATGTTCTAAAATTCACACACGGGCCTCATTCAGGCGTCTGCTTGAACTTGGGGTCAGTGCATCAAAACGACCAAAGGCCTGTGAGAAGCGGGCAGGGCAGCGATGCAGGTGGTTGGGCATGAGGCACGCTCACACTTCACGACCCCAGGACACTGTCTGATTCTAACTGGGTGACTCGGTGCTTGTGAGACTGTGATTCACTCTGTGTGTGTGTGTGTGTTGGTGTCAGGACGCTGCCTTAACCCTCATTATGTACGAAGGGGTTTAGACACAGAGTAGGAGGAGGGAGAAAGCCTCACTCCTACCCCAAAGCAACTCTGCACGATAATTACAGACAGCAGGATGGAAGGGCAGGGCCGCTGGTGCGGGCTGGGCAGGCAGAGCCGCAGCTGGGCAGGAGCAGCTCTCGGTGGCATGAGGTTCTGGCCACAGTGGTTCTGTCTCTTTCCAAGCCAACAGTTTCTGTATCGGACATCCGCGGGTTCAGCTCTTAATTAATAGGGCTCCAGCCAACAAAACTGTATTTAAGTCTCCAAAATTAGCCACGTGAGCACAGATACACACTTTCGCTGTATTATCACTCCCACCCAACCTATTTTTAAATTCAACTCCCAAAACATTAGGTTTGAAAAAACTGCCAGAATCTGATTTCAGGATTTGTTGCTCTGCCAAGTGCTGGAAGGTCAGCTTCAATTTCATTGTCACTCCCACACACGTATGTACACACATGTATGTACACACATATGTACACACATGCATGTACACACACACTCATGCTCACACACACAGCGCAGTCACACACACACAGCTGGTTTTTCCATCACATTCCTTCCCACCAGTTTGCTACGTAAGTATAGAATTGTTCAAGCTATTTGCATGTAATTGTAGGTTCATTTCCCTTCTATTCTCTGACTCTTCAGGCCACACAGAGCACCAATGCTGAGACAAACCCCACAACCTGGAAGCCCTCTTCCTTCTTCTCCTTTCCTGGCGGGCACCCATCCTCAACAAGCAAAGGTGGGCATGGCATGGCAGGGGTGACAGATGACATCATTAAGAGAAAAATGTTGGCATACTGGTCTGTTCCGGACAGAAAGCTGGCACCGCTAGCCTTGGGCGGCAGAGTCTCCTGGAGAGGGCGGGGTGCCTCCACCTTCTCCACCCTCAGGACACACAGGGAGAGTCCCAGATGCCGGCAGCCAGTCGACCACAGCCACCCTGTGGAACCCTGCACCATGTTCTGCGAGCTGTGCTCAGAGCAAACTGAGATGAGTTTTCCAGCAGAGCCCAAGGA
Source organism: Rhinolophus hipposideros (assembly GCF_964194185.1). NCBI lineage: Eukaryota > Metazoa > Chordata > Mammalia > Chiroptera > Rhinolophidae > Rhinolophus > Rhinolophus hipposideros. The sequence goes on from NC_138064.1 coordinate 2,822,539, forward strand.
CCTGCCAGGGCACCCATTCTGACGAAACCGGGGGCCCCCCAGCACCTGGTGGAAGGGGGAGGAGCACAGTCGCCTGCCAGTCTGCCCTCCCAGTCCCCGCGACCCTCTTGGCAACGACTGCTGGAAGCTGCTGCCAAGCCTTTCAGCGGCCAGGTCATCCGGACAGGCCAGTGGCGAGGACGTGGAGAGACGGGAGGCCTTGTGCTGCTTGCTGCTGGGAATGCAAAATGGTTCCATCGCTGTAGGGACAGGACGGAGGTAAAAACCTATACACAGAACCCCCCTAGATCCAGCCACCCCACTTCTGGGCATCTACCTGAAAGGAGTCAAAACAGGGACAGGTGTCTGTACACTCATGTTCACAGCGGCATTCTTCACAATGGCCAACAGGCGGGAGCAAAAGTGTCCACAACCGAGAATGGTTCACACGGCAGTGTGTTCAGATGATGAAGGATTGCTCCGCCTTGTAAAGGACTTTCTGGCCCAGGCTAGACATGGGGGGCCTGGAGGGCATAGCGCTGCGTGAGACGAGCCAGTCACTCTAAGGTTCCGCTGTCTGTTGTTTCCAGGTGCCACACTCACAGAGACAGGAAGTAGAATGATGGGTGCCAGGGGCTGGGGGCGGGGGAGTCACCGCTGAATAGGGACAGAGTTTCAGTTTAGGGAAGTGAAAAAAAGTCCTGGAAATGGTGGTGGTTGCACAACAGTGTGAATGTCCCTGAGGCCGCTGACCTGCACAAATGGCAAATGCTACTTAGGTCTCACCACAGCAGGGAGACGAGGGGGTTGATCTCGGAAATGCACGACTTGTAGGTGAAACCCTAAACGGAAAGGCACGATCCCCTTCTAGGTGTCCTCCGCAAGCCAGGCTGGAGCAGATGGGGGCCGTGGCAGAGCAACAACATACAAAGAAGCCGGCCCCCCACGACTTGGTCATTTGGACTGCAATGAGAAAACCCCCCCGACTCGGTGGCTTATGAACAATAGAAAGTTATTTCTCGCAGTCCTGGGGGCTGGGAGTCCATGGTCAGGGAGCCAGCAGGGTCAGGTGAGGGCCCCCTTCTGGGTCCCAGACTTTTGGCTGTGTCCTCACAGAGCAGATGGGCCATGGGCTCTCTGTGGGGTCTCTTTCTAAGGGCACTAATCCCGTCACGGGGGCCCCACCCTCATGACCTCATGACCTCCCAAGGGCCCACCTCCTGACACCATCACATGGGGGTTGGGATTATCAATGTACGAATCGGGGTGGGGGACACAGACATTCAGCGCGTAGCACACCTCAGCACCAGCTCTGGGCCACCAGCACTGAGTGTTTCATAAGGGACAGAGAGAATGACCTCCTCTCGAAGCCACCGTCACTTTGGATTGTCTGATACAGTCACTTTATGTTTCTCAAATGAGACAACTAACACCTCTCCACTCTGCAGGGCCCAGGACCCACAGCTGGCAAGCTGCATCTGAGCAGAGTCCGAAATATTTGGGCGACAACTGATCTGCTGTCACATAGTCTGGCAAAAACAAGATTAAGTGGCAGTTTAAGGACAAGAGGCCTTTTTTTTTTTTTTAGGAGGTATTTCGAGTTTCTGGGAACACTTCAAAGGTAATGATTTTAGAGCTTATGTGAGTCTTGAGAGCCTCTTCCAACACCCTCCGTGGGAAGGTGTTGCAGGACTGACTTCCTGGGCTCGGTCTGGGTGCCATGTGCTGCACCACAGACGCTCGCCGAGTACCATCCCTGTGTCCGAGCTCAGACTTCAGTGGGTTACAGACACTTAGAGAAAACCCAAATCCTGTTAGCGACTCCCCACAGAGGTGGCAGTCCAGGAGGGACTCTCCCAGGCCTGGGGGAAGCCGGAGAGGCCAGGGCTGCAGCTGTGGGCCAGGAGGAGAGAGAAAGTATGGCAAAGCAGGCGGAGGTCTGGTTCAGAAAGGACAAAGGGACAGTGACCAAAGAGACCCTGGAGTTGGCCGTCCACAGTGGCACCACCGGCCACTCAGGGCTACTGACATTTCAATGATGAAAATGAAAGAAAGTGAAAACCCCGGTGCCTCGGTCGCACTGGCCACATGTTCAGTGCTCAGCGGCCCCTGTGCTGGACAGACGTGGACACTGAACATCTGGGCGGGGGAGGGGACACTAAGGAGGGTCAGCGGAGTCCTCAGAGCTGATGTTGGGACCCACCCACCAGGCCTTCCCATTCCCGAGCCAGTGCTCGTCCCCCCAAGTCTTCCTGTCACGTTCGATTGGAGAAAGTCAAATGGGATAACTGCCACACAGAAGGTCTTTGTGATGAGGGAAAGCCACCCCGCCTGGCCCAGAAAGCCACTGCCCTCCGGGCGCGCAGGGACATGCGCACCCACCTGCCCCACAAAGAAAGGACAGCCTGCTGCCTGCCGGGAGGGGGCCCGTCCCGTCCCTAAGACAATGGTTCCTCACCCGGGCTCCTGGGCAACGAGATAAGGGGGTGATCAAAGAACCAGGATCAATGACCCAGATAGTCCAGGATTTATCTGGCTCGTCTTTGGAGATTTGTATCATATATGTGTATGTATACACACATATATACATGTTTTTAAAGGGATGAGGGCTTCAATGACTTATCTAAAGCAATCAGTGTCTCTTAAAAAAGGCATCACTCGGTGTGGTGGAGGTGGGGATTGGATCTGCAAAAGTATTTGTGGTCTGAGAAGCTGTCTAGTCAAATGCAGCTAAATAAAATACATGCTCACAATTGCTTGAAAAGCTTTTTCCTTTTTTTAATAGAAATGTTTCGGGCTGTGGAATTTATTCTAATTGGACTGGACCTGTAGACCAAGGCTAAGTAGGGAGACCAGACAGAAGCATGAAAAACCCTACAGGCTACAAAGTATCTTCCAGCTGGGAGGTGAGCTTCCTCCAGAGGGGCTTGGGCTTTAAGCCAGACAAGAGGAAACAGACATGGCTGGAGACTCGTCATTTTGTCACACCAGAGGACATGGCAAAGTCTAGCCTGGAATCAATACCATTAGGTCTTGAAAACAATGACCATCATTAGCCTCAAACCACATAAAGTACACACGAGAAAAGGTTTAATGACTACTGCGGGGAGAGGCAGCTGAAAGCCGGCAAGTGGCCCTGAACAGTAAACATTCAACTGACCAGAGACAGTCAGGAAGCAAAGGCGTAAAATGGGGAGGGGCTGGGGAGGGTAACATTTAAAGTTTGCTTAAAAAAATGAAAATCATAAAAGAGTACAAAGGCATATTATCAATATCGTAACATACATCTAGACACCAATGGTATAGGTCACAATGAAATATTTTAAGTGGAGAAAAAGTACGGATGAAGATATATGAAAGCGTGCATACATATCAAATCTACGTTCTGTTATAGTACAAAGAAACTGAAAGTGCATAACTGAAATTAACCCCCACACAGAATCCACAGACCTCACCATTCAATGTGGATGGGAGACAAGGAGCCGTGGGAGAACACACATAATGAAAACGTTGACCCCATACCACGTGCTTTTACTTAGTTTAAGTCTAAATCAGAACCCACTGTTTCTATATTTTAAATTTGCACCCCATGATGTAAACACTACTATGGTATCAAATATTTCTGCTCACTTTTTAAAACTTCTGATCAAATGCAATTAAATTCAATGATAAACTTAGTAACAAAGCACAAAAGGTCTAGAAACCTAAACTACTTGTTATGGGGGTGCAGACACAGCCTATAATCTTATTTTCTTAATAATTAGGGGAGCACTCTTGGGTGCACACAAATCCCAGATCAAAGAGGCCACTGACCCCTGAGCTGCGTGGGTGGGGCTGTCACTCTGCCTGGGCTCTGGTGAAGGGTATACAGGGAACACGGGGGTGGGACGGGGCTGCAGGCCACAGTTCCTGGAGGCAGGACAGGGACAGGCCCAACACGTTACAAATTTAAATTTAATCACACTGCAGTTTCATCATCCTTAACAACCATAGCCACTGAGACATATTTAAAAGCTCAAAGATTGTCTGATATTGTAACAGGGAAATGTCCAACTCCTGTAATTTATTGAGAAAAATTATCAAGATCCTACTTTCCACTTTACATCACCCTAACTTTGACTTTCTTAGCTGAACTGCTAACATGAAAATAAGGTGTCATCTAATGTTATTCACCATTGTTACCCTAATAAATTAATAGAAAAAAAGGAGAATAGTTCAGAAGTAACACCTTTTGAAAAACATACCTCAAATTAAATGGGAAAAGCTGAATGTAACAAATAATTATACATGTTATCATTTTAAAGAATGTAAACAAATTCTCTAACATGTTAGCCAAAAGCCTGGAAAACTTAAAGAGAAACCCAAATGTCTTATTATGGTGTACACGTGTTAACATTCCATTAATATTTGTATGCTGTGAGAGTTGAATAGAAAATGTCATCATAGCAAGCCTCTTCTACTTAATATCACGTTGGGTGTTGACAGGACAAGAGCAGCGCACACTACCCACTTAGATTAATTTTTTTTAAAATCATTCCTTTTCTAGTAACTTGATTAAATAAATACAAATTTATGCAGAGATGTGATACCAGTCATGTCTACATGAAGCTCATATTTTGATGAACTTGATCAGCAACGTCCCACTGAATTTTACGTAAGCATAGTGCTTGAATGCACCATGCTTACTGATCAAATGTGCCAGCTCTTTGGACATTTCACATCACGGGAGAGTATTCCGTTCTGCAGAAATATGTGTTTTCTCCATAGAAAAAAAATTAACCAGTATCCCTGACAAACCCAACACATTCTTATTCATATAGGTCCACTGCGAAATTTAACACTGTTCCATAACCGATTACTGGAATGCATCTTACAAAGAAACAGATAAATTCAAAGTAAACGGATAATCTTAAATGGACTTAAAAATATTTGAGAACTTTACCAGAAGGTAATTGGCCTTTTCTTGTATTCTAGAATATTCTGTTAATTATTACACTTCCCCTGAACTCTAAAATCCCTTGAAGTCACACCAAGTCTGACTTGTTCTTTTCTTTCTGCACATGTCCTCCTTCCTAAAAAAATATTTTCCAGTCAGTTAAGTCAGTCGTAAAACATTGTCTTCATGAAATTACTACTAAAAACATATCATTTCAATCAAACTAAAAATGCATACTTATGCCCTCAGCAAATATAACTAACAACCACCTATTAATAATTTAACCAGTCATCTGATCTGTGAATTTATTCCCTAACTTCTCTGGCCCCCAGCGGCCCTCAAGAAGGGCTTTGAAGACCTGATTTTATACTGTGACATTCTAAAGTCCTCATCCCCAACCAGCTCGTTTCTACACAAGAACAAGACTGTTAGCCCCAGCCAAGGACAAGTGCATGATGTCAGCTGTTCACCATCATGTGGAAAACTGATCACTGACTGCAAGTCTGATTTGATAACCATCGCTTGCAGTGTCAGAGGAAACGACCTTCATGTCCCTGGAGCGCATGGCAGGCTCGGCCTCCTTGTCAGGCCACAAAAGAGCAGGTCGGAGAAGAGGAAACAGTCACTGCAGTGGACAGCCATCAGGACCTGACTGGCGCAAACAGGTACGAAAGCCCGAAATTTCACACCCGTATCTCTGCTTCCTGGTCCACAGGCATGACCCCTCAATCACATAAGAGACTCCAAACGCCCAAGACCGTTTCTCCCCTCAGGTTTTAATTGACAGTTGCTCATTATTAAACAAGTAATTCCTGTCTGGAAAACACAAGCACACTGACATTTCCTAGATGTCTCTTCTCTAAACGTACAAAAACAAATGACAATTGATAAAATAACTCGACATGTCAGAAGGGAAAAGCCATGCATCTACATTTCTTGGACAAAGACGGTGAAACAAGCAGATCAGATGCTGTGAGTTGAGTGTGGGAAAAGAAGCGACATGTATCCGTAATAACAATTTGGTGTTTTATCACATCCATGGGACAAGGCCTTTGTTTCCTGGGAGGACGCAGTGTGCAGGCCACCCAGAGCTCGGAAAACCATGGTGAGGACCAGATGCTGGGTTCCGTCTCCCTGATCCGGCACCAGGCTGGACACAGTGCCCCGTCTCACTAGTCACCGTCCCACTCCTATAATCAGATTCCTTTAAAGGACTTTACAAACGCTCCGGACACACGTTTGCTGGCCTCTTAAATGTTCTCTCCTTCATATTTACGTATAAGGTGATGACAGTGACAAAGTGATTCAGTCCCTTAAACAGGCTCATCACACAGGCCACCAAAGCCACCGATTTAAAAGAAATTTTGCTTCACATTTCTGTCATGTCGGGGTGCTCATTACCATGAAAATGGGTTCCCACACTTATTTTCTTTTCGGGGGAAGACTTGCTTGCTCAGAGGGAATTACATAACCACCACTAAGGGCACCACAAAAAAAAAAAAAAAAAAAAGTTCTTTTTCACATTCCTCAGCTTCTGCGTTATTTAACTTGCTAACCTCCTGGCTCCCTGTTTTCCTGGCGTTCAAGGGAGAGTTTAAAAAAGAAGAGCCGGTTTGAAAACCTCTTGCAGACTCGGGCAGCACGGAGGCCTATGGGCGCAGGCCTGAGTGAGTCAGGGAACCACAAGTGCACAGAAAACAGATTAGTTGTCCCCAAAGCGGCCCGGGTCAAGACCAGTCGCTAGAGTGGAAAGTGGGCGCATTGGGGGCAGGTGCGGGCCGGCCCCGCCGTCACTCCATTTGCAGGACTCGTAACACTTGTGCTGCAGACGAGTCCGAAAGGCCGGCGGCCTGGGGGGGCGTCCCGGGGGGGCGTCCCGCGGCTCCCACGCGGCTCACGGTCCGGGGAAAGCGCTGCTCTGTTTCCCTGGCACAAGGAGTTTTACTCTCTGAGAGTCAAGTGTGTGCGACACGTGAGCGCACACGCACGGAGGAGGCCGTTCCACTCCGCTCAGGTGCGGCAGAGGCGGGGACCAAGCCCCGCTCTCGGGTCCTAGCCCGGGGTCTCCCCCCGCGCGGGGTCCACCGTCCCGGGGACCCCAGAGAAGCAGGCCGGGGAGGGGGACTGGTCGTTCTGGAAACCCCCAGGGCAGCGCCCTCTGCACGACCCTCGGGACCCCCACATCTTACAAGTCGCGAAACCTCCCCTCCATTTTGCGGGCGCCGTGGCCCAGGGTGGGGGCACTTGACCGCCCGCGCGCAGGCGGCCTTTCAGTGACAGCTGGAGCCGGAGGCCGGGCCTGCACCGCCTTCCCACCCGCGGGCGAAGGCCGGGGAGCTCCAGGGCGCCGGGGCCCCGTGGGGACTCTGCCCGCGGGCACCCCCCCAGGGGCCGGCGCGCGCACACACGCGAAACATGCTCGGGCCTCAACGTGACACTGTCACCTGGGCAACGACCCGGGCGCACAGCGTGCACCCCCCCCCCCCCCGAGCGCCGCCGCCCGCGCCCCTGCCCCGCGCCCCCGGCCCCGCGGAGCCCGGCGCTTACCCGGTGGGGGGCTTGGCCGCCGAGCCGAGCTGCGCGTCCATGGAGCCCGCGGGCCCGGCCGAGTCAGGCGCTGGCCCCGCCGCCCTCATTCACTTTTTCCGCGCTGACCCATCGTCCGCCCACGCGGGCCGGCGCAGGACAGCGCGCCGGGGGGAGGCGGGAAGGGGCCGGGCCGCGCGGGGAGGGGCTGGCGCGGGGGGGCGCCGGGAGCCAGGTGCGCCGCTCCCCGGGGCCGCCCCGCCCGCCCGCCCCCCCGCCGGGGGCGCGTCCCGGCTGCTCCCCGTCCCCGCCCCGCAGCGCGTGCGCCCCTTCTGCGCCGGGTCGGTCCGGACGCGCGCGAAGGCGGGGAGGAGCCGCGGCCGTGGAGGCACCTGGCAGCGGTGAGGCGGGCGGGGGCGGGGGCGGGGGCGGGGGCGGCGGGAGGGGCGGGGGCGGCCGCGCCGCGCGCTCTGCCCGGAAACCAGCGGAGCCTTCACCGCGCGACGGATCCCCGGGGCGGCGAGGCGCGGAGTGGGCCCCGCCCGCAGCGCCTGGGACCTGGAGAGAAACGCGGCGTCCCGCCCACCCCCACCCGCGGCCCGCGGTGTTGGAAACAATGGGGCTGGAGCGGGCCCGGCCGCGCCACCGGGAGCTCCGTTTGGAAACACGCTCAAGTTTGCCAAGCTGGTCGGCGGGGCGCTGCGGTTGCACAACCCCGCGAAGGAGTGCCGTGCGGGGGCGTGGGGGGGCGGGGACGGGGAGGAGGAGCAGGGCGGGTGGCGGGAATGCCAGCAGAGGCAGCCCGCGCTGGGTCCAGAGCGAGTCACCCTGGTCTGCCTGAGGTTCACCTTCATGCTCCTAACCCACCCACAGTCACAGGACACTTGGGTTAGTGTGAAGTCTGACTGACCAAAAGGACAATTTCCTGCGGTTCCTACGACTGGAATTAAAAGGCCAGTAAGAAGCTGATCTGATGAGCCTGCAGCCTGATCAGTGTGGGCGGACCCCTGCTTGGATGAGCTGTCAGACCTGGCTGAGCCTCTGTCCACTGGTCCCCAGCGTGCGTGGTAACAAAGGCGGCGGAGCAGTGTGGGCTCCGTGCAGTCCTCGTCCCAGCCGGCGAGGTCCTGGGCAGTCAGGCGGGCCCTCACCGTGCACGGGGCTTGCACCTGCGCGCCTGACCCTGGAGCTCGTTGCCCTGCAGCTCAGCCTGCGCTGCCTTCTCCCAATCCCCTGCCCTTTGCTGCCTGGGGCCTCGGCTTGGGGTGCTGTCCCACAGGATTTCCCTCCTGCTGTTGGAACCCAGTCTCTGCTCAAACACCAGCCTCCCGGAGGCAGGAGAATGAAAGCACAGCCTGCTGCTCCCCTTGTCCTGCGTTATTTTTCTTCTGCATTTATGTGTGTGTGTATTTGTGACATGTATTTTAATAAAGTTTATTTGTATTTATAAAGAACTCTATGTTTGATACACTTGTAAACAGATGAATGTGGTGTATACGTTCTACCTGAATGGGACATAAATGTGTCTGCTTGTCATGTCAGGATGCATTGTGTCGGGTCATTGTCCCCGCCTCCTGCTGTAGCAGTGCTCTCAGCACTGGGCCTTTGTCTTATTCATCACTGCACCCCAGCACCTAGGACAGTGACGGGCAGCGTGCAGGGGTTGCCCACAGTGATGAGAACACTACTGAACGGCTGAATCTCTACAGCTCCCTCCACCCGCCTGGAGGCCATGGGATCAGGGGTCCTCCCCAGTGTCTCTGGGGCACCTCCTTGCTCTGGATACGTGTACACAGGGCAGCCTGGGAGGGGCCGCAGCCCAGAAGTGGACTGGTGGGGGTGGGCCTGGAGCCCGCTGAGGACCCCAGGAGGAAGCCCAGCCGATAGGTCTGGTGGAAGGCAAGGGCATTTTTGTGGTGGAAATGCTCCTGCTTTGGCCAGCGTCAAGCTACCGCAGCGCAGTGGTTACGTTCTGCGGGACCTTGCTATGTTCTGTGCAGGAGTCCTTATCAGATACACGCCTTGCAAATATTTTCTCCCTTGTGAATTATTCCTTCACAGTCTTGGTGGTGTCTTTTGAAACACAAAATTTTTCACCTTTGATGAATTTCAATTAATTTCGTCTTCTGTTGCTTATAGCTTTGGTGCCATAGCTGAGAAAACTGTATGGTATTATATACTATTATATAGTATTAACCTCCCGTTTAAAAACTTGCGGTATGTGTTTTCAAAAATGGTAATTTATGGGCAGGACCAAGCACAGTAAAACTGGAACGTAGGGGTAGCTTGACCTCAGAGACGGGGCCATCTCATACTATACCCTGTTCTTTGATTAGGGGTCGCCGATAACTGGTGCCACCTCACCTGTTGCTCCTCGTCAGGCTAATCCATTTGCAGAGCCACCAGCCATTAATCCAAGGGATGGGATCATCCCACAAAGTGGTATCAGGTATTAGCAACTGAGTAGGAAACACAGGGGAGGGGTTCTGACTCCCAGGAATCCTGAAATCACGGTCAGGTTTGGGAGGGTCTCCAGGTCACACCACCTCCAAAGCTGAGTCCGTCGTGTGTGGATAGGAGCTGGATAGGAACCAAGAGGGTTGGGATGGGACCAGAAAAGGCTGGGGTATGAGGCGGCCTGTTCCTGGCTGAGGCCTCTGGGAGAGGCTCATGAATGCAGAGTCTCCAAATCACAGGGTTGTGAGATGAAGCCGCCTCCTCTCTGTCCCCGGTTCATTTCTGCTGGACTGCCCTCCAGTACCTACCAGTAGACATTTATTCTTTGTGTCCCTTTTAATAATTATTATAATAATCAACTCAACTGCGTGTACCTAATAGACAATAAATGTGGTGACTGAATTATTAACTGTATTAACAGTTAACATTTGAGGACAGTGAACGGATGTAAAGCACTATGTTAAATTCATTAACAACACTAATCATGTAATTTTTGAGGCGACTCGAAAGATAGATACTATTGTTGTCCCCATTTTAGAGATGGAAACACTAAGAGTTCGGGAAGTTAACCAAGTCACCCAAGGTTACATGGAGCAAAGACGTGTGCCCAGGCAACCTTACCCAAGACCCTTTTTCTCTGCATTGCACAAACACAGTGGCTTTAATGTATGCCCAGCACCCAGTTCTCCTATGAGCCTTTGAACGCAGAAGCAGAGGGAATAGTATTTGTCAGCAAGTGTGTGGGGGACTCACTGCCAAGTAGCAAATGGAGGGAATGTATGAATCTGGCTATTCTGCCACTGTCATGAAGCTTTTATTTTAGCCACCAGCTGTCACAGTTTCCCTCCTGGTGAGATCACACGAAGAGCTGTGCTCTCCCATCATGCATTGTCAAGAGGAAGCCTCTCTCAGCCTCTTTGCAGAGATGTTCAGCCCTGAGCTTATGTAACATTGCACCTACACCCTCAGCCCACGCAAGGATTATGCAATGGGGTTAGGATTCCTTGCAGCATTTTCTGGAAATTTGAGCCTCTTCTGAACACGCATGCACGGACTTTTGACAAAAGAGGAATTTTTGACCTGGGCCGATGTGTGTTTTGTCTTAACACGTGATCTCGCCTTCGAGAACTTGCCTGGTTTTCAGTCAGCTGAGGTACAAAACATACTAGAGTACACGTAAGACTATATCCTTCATGATTGTTCAATGTTATTTAACTCTGATGTGATTCTAAAAAGCAAAACTGGAATTACCAGCATTCCATCTTTTTCCAGACTGCTTTGCATATGAAAACTCTGCTACCTAACATGGCTCAAGAGTGGGGGGATCCAGCCAATGGAAGATAATGACCTTTCTACACTTTTGATTTATGGTTTTGCAAATTGGTGCTTTGCTGTGACAACCCATGGCCTCCTTCCCAAAGAGATAATTTCATCTTTCTAGTGAGTGTCCAAGCCACATTTACCGAGGAGAAGAAAGAGGCCGGGATGGTTCTGTCGCTACCAGGTCTGAGAGGTAACAGCGTCTGAGCGACAGTGTTTTGTGAGATAGTGTGAAGGAAGGTCCTGGAGCAGGGACTGTCAGCAGCAGCAAGCAGACATGGTGACAGCAGCGAGGACAGCTGCAGGAGGGAGCCTGGGGGCGCCTCCAGGCCTGCAGGCCACCTACTCTGTGCGGTACAAGGGGACCCTGGGGAGAGTCCCAGGGCTACAGGTGGCTCGGAGTTCTCTAGGGGCAATGGAGAGGGAAGGGCAGGGACATTTTCCTGCTACTCCAGCTGGGCATTGTTATTTCTCCAGCTTTACTGAGACATCATTGGCAGACGGCTGTGTAAGCTTAAGGTACACTGTGTAATGACTTGGTGTATACATGTATTGCGAAATGATCGCCACGATCAGGCTGGTTAGGATCTACCACCTCACATGGTTACAATTGTTTTCTGCGTGGTGAGAACTTCCAAGATCTACTCTCTTAGTGATTTTGCAATATGCAATACAGCACTGTTCAGTGTAGTCCCCATGCTGTACATGACGTCCCCCAAACTTACTCATAACTCAAGTGTGGACCTTTGGCCACCTTCGCCCCATTTCTCCCACCCCAATTCTCTGCTGCTGGCGATCATCAATGTGCTCTCCATTTATTTAAGTGAGATAAGACAGCATTTGTCTTTCTCCGTCTGATTTATGTCACTTAGCAACATGCCCTCAATGCCTTTATCCGTGCTGTCACCATTGGCAGGATTTCCCCCTTTGTATGGTGACTAATATTCATATATTACCCTTTCTCTAGGCACTCATTTGTCCGTAGACTCAGGTTGTTTCCACATCTTGGCTACTGTGAATAATGCCGCAATGAATGTGGGCGTGCAGATACCTTTCCGAGATAGTGATCTTTTTCCCCCTTTGGATAGATACCCAGAAGAGGAATTGCTGGATCATATGATAGTTCTATTTTTAATTTCTGAGGAACCTCCATACTGTTTTGCATCGTGCCTGCACCAATTTACATTCCTACCAACAGTTCTCTTCTCTCGACACTTTCACCAACACTGGTCATCTCCTTTCACCACACGTGCTTTCTAACAGCGGAGAGGTACTGTCCTGAATTCGGCACGCTAGTGTTCTGCGAGCAGTTTACCTCTGTGTTCATCAGGGATATTGGCCTGTAGTTTCCTTTTCTTGTACAGTCCTTATCTGGCTTTGGTATCAGGGCAATGCTGGCCTCGTAAAATGAGTTTGGCAGCGTTTCCTCTTTCATGTTTTGAAGAATTTGAAAAGGATGGGAGGGAATTCTCCTTTACATGTTTGGTACGACTCAGCAGCGAAACCAGATGGTCCTGAGGTTTTTCTTTGTTGGGAGATTTTAATGACTTTTACAATCATCTACTCATTATTGACCTGTTCAGATTTTCTATTTTTTCATGATTCCGTCTTGGTAGTTTGTCTATTTCTAGAAATTCACCCATTTCTTCTAGGTTGGTTCCATTTTTTTTGGCATAGAGTTGTTCATAGTAATCTATTATCATCCCTTGCATTTCTGTGGTACCAGTTTCTCCTGTTTTACGTATAATTTTATTTATTTAGGTCCTTTCTCTTTTTTTCTGGGTTAGTCTAGGTAAAGATTTGTCAGTTTTGTTTAGCTTTTCAAACAAGCAATTCCTGGTTTAGTTCCTCTTTTCTATTGTTTGCCTATTATCTGTTTCATTTATTTGTGCTCTATTCTGTGTTATTTTTCTTTATTCTGCTAAATTTGGGCTTAGCTTGTTCTTCTTTGAATTCCTTGAAGTGTAACTTTAGGTTGTTTATTTGAGATCTTTCTTTTTTCTTAATATTGGCAGTTTTCGTTATAAACTTCAGTCTTCTCACTGCTTTTGCTGTATCCCATAAGCCTTGGTAGGTTGTGTTTCCAGTTTCATTTGTCTCAAGATTTTTGTTTTCCTTTTGATTTTTTCTTTGATTCATTGTTTGTTCAGAAGTATGTTGTTTGTTAATTTTCCAGCTTTCTTCCAGTTAATTGTTTTAGACACCGTTTCATGTGCCCTTGAGAAAATTGCATGTAACCACGTGTCTGATACTCCATCCATTTGGGTAAAATATTGTTTAAATCTGCTGTTTCCTTGTTAATTCCCTGTCTGGTGATGTATCCATTTTAGAGAGGGGGGTGTTCAAGTCTTCAGCTATTAATGGACCAGGGAACCTCACATGCTTCTCATCTGTGCTCAGCTCCATCACATCTCATCCTGGCTGAGGACCCCTGCGCCTTTATTAAAATGAAAAAGCAGAAAGGGATATCAGACCAGTGAATGCCACAGGCCACTGTGCAGGTTTGCAATCCCATTTTTCTCATTAAAAGAAAAACAAAGATGAAGAGCCGGTTCTCAGGCAGAACAGGTGCCGGCACAAGCTGAAATTGTGAACTGATTGTGCTCCTTCCCACACTCCCAGGTTAAACATTCATCAGAAGTAACAAATCTCTCCCTGCAGGAACTTCTGGCATGTTTACATATCACTTTCATTTTTCTAGGTAATCACTTGAGCAGCACAGGCCTTTGTCCATCTTGGGGCCCCGCCTCTGTAACGCCCAGGACCCCTCAGGGGGAGGTCTGGTCTCCTCCAGCCGCCGCCTCGAAGGGAGCTGGAGCCCATCAATGCCATGACCGGTGCTGCCAACTTGGGCAGACACGGGCGCTCCTCAGCCATGGACGTCGGGCCCCGGAGCCAGGCTGATCCCAGCTGGGCTGCAAAGTCTGTGATGATAGTGCTTGGTCAGGATCTGCAATTCCCTGGTCCCAGCCCTTTCTAGTAACTTCAGGTCTCTTCTCAGGCACCATCCACCCAAAAGCACGTAGGGACTGGGTGGATCCCTGGATTCTAGAGCACGAGGCTCAGCCCAGCTTCTCTCCAAGCAGGTGTGCCACTGTTGAGGAGGTACACAAAGCCCAGCTGTCCTCCCATGGGCACCCATCTGCTTGGCCCATACGCACGACTCACGACATCACCTAGTGCGAAGAGAAGAACGAGGGGCATCTGACTCTGAGCCTCAGCGGGGCCTTGCTACAGCTGTTCTTTCTTTAAAGAGGAGAAAACAGCACACTGGCTGCCCAGGTGGAGGCAGCCCCACGTGCCTGACCGTGCCACGCCTCCCCACTCACTACGGTGACACTAGCCCTAGAGGGGCACAGGGACTCGTCCATTCTCATCTAAGGGAGGGGCGGGGCAGTGAGGGGCCCCCTGCTCTGCTGGGCGCACCCCTAGTGGTGGGCAGGGCAAGCACCAGAGACTGCAAGGGAGAGGCGGTGAGGGAAGTGTCCTAACTCACTCTGCTAGTGCTTTGTTTCCGGCTCGCGATCAGTAGTAACTGGCCTTTTGAGGGCCCCTCCCTGCCTCATGTTCATCTTAGTTCCTTAACTTCCACCAGAGACCATCATCCAATTGCCAAGGACCAGCAGCACGCAGTCCAGAGGAAAATGAGGAAGCCAGGCCTTTGGTTCAGAAAGCAGAGGGAAAATGTAATAGCAAAGGCACTGAAGTATAAAGCTTTTCCTTTTTCCGTCGTGTCTCTCATCTTGTCATGCTGTTCTTCACTCGCTATTTGTCATTCTAAGCACAGAGAATCTAGACACGTTAAACCATTAGCATGAATCTTACAGCCTATCTTTGTGTTGTGCAATGCCAGCTTAAAATGCAAGTGTAAGAGAACTTCACTAATACCTGGGCTTACCAAAACGGCACAGTTTTCATCCCGTAGCTCAGACATGCCATGTGTGCTCCCCTTGTACCAAGGCAGCGGGAACGCTGCGCTGAACCAGCTCTGCCATTCTCATTTCTCTGCCCGGCGCATACACACTCCACCAGTGGGCGGGCAGAATGCACAAGGCACTACGGGTCGGCCTGCGTTTCTCTTTCCTTCCATGTCATTGTTTCCAGCACACGTCGCTGGTTGACACATAACTAACTAGCAAGTGGAAATCCATGGATGTTTCAGGAAAGAGGAACAACTCACGACTTCCCCACGCCTCAATGGAGTGTTGGGTCTTGTGAGCCAGCCCCATTCCTGGCAGGGAATTTGTGTATCTGTGCGTGGATGTGTGTCTGTATACGCACGTGTCTGTATGTTGCACACGAGGGTATATAGTGGAGTTGAGGGAAGAGCGAGAGATAAATTCCTCTCTTCCACACTATAATCGCACTATAGTGTCATGGCATTGTAAGGAAAGCACCCCCCGAGGGAAATGCCCTAAGTTGCAGAACCAGGAGGAATGGGAGCACAGGGGTGGAGAAATGGCCTCTGTGCTCTAGGCTGTTAGCAGCTAAGGAGAAAGCTAAGTGTGTGCGGACACCACTGGGTGTGGGGACTAGAAGGTGGCTGGTCTTAGAACCACGACCAAAATGCACACACCATGCTTGGATGTTCAAATGTTTGTCATCTCAGGCTATATGCTTAGGAAGTACACTGGCAGACTTCACTGTCGCTACTGTATATAAAACAGAGAGCAAATAACTGGGAAAATTCTAAACTCCCAAGCAGTGAATGATGAATTCCAGACACCTTTCCAGAAGTGGTCCATTATTTTTCTGGGTCCTGAGAGTTAAAAGAGTAGAGTGTAGTCAGCCCCAGTTTGGGATTTTAATCTCTCTTCCCGCTTTATCTTTCTGTTCACTTGGCAGCTCTAGTTGATGAAACCAAACAGAGGGGTGATGATTGGAGAGCCAAGGAAAAAACCCAGAGGCCATTTGAATCAACCTAGTTTAACCTGACAAACCTGCCTGCTCCCTAAGAGGCAGCTGGCGTGATGTGTCTCTCCTCCCTTGAACCAGACCAGAAAATGACCCAGCAGTTTCATGTCATTCAGACCAACAATGCTTCAGGCACTTACGCTTTTGTATCTGGGTGACACTGCCAGTTGCCTCTCTACCGCCTGCACTACTGTTCATATGCCTTAGTGGTCTGACCAGACATGCGTGTGACTGTCTCAAAGCACCACCCAACATCTCTCTGCCTTACCATTCTTCAATGGCTTCCGTCAGCTAAAAGGAGCCAAGTCTGAACACTGCGCAGAACTCTCAAGGCTCATTATAAATCTGACCTCCACTTTATCCTACTGTTTTCAGGGGGATTGGGTTTGTAAGTCAGGGGATTCTGCTAACCTGGTCATTCAGGCTTTATTTGGGTCCAAGGAGCTAGAATTTCGATGGTGAATCCACTCCAACTTTTGAATGTTGGAACTATTTAGGTATTTTAAAGCTCTGTGTGGATTATGGCAAACATAACCCTGGGGCAAATACAGCAGAGATAGCTGCCAGTTTTCAACCTGAGAGAGAAGTATGTTGAAGATGAAAATTTCTTACTTTGGAGTTTATCATTCTCCTAAATTACAAGTCAAAGAGAGCACTCTACTCCACCAACAACAGGATATACGTTCTTTCCAAGTAGACATGAGACATGAGATCAAAATGAAAAACCTCCTGGGTCATAAAAGAAGTGTCAAAAAACATGAAAAGTTTCAAGTTATACAAAGTACGATCTCTGAGCACAATAGAAATAAATTAAAATCAATGACAAACCAGACAAAGATAAATACCACATGATTTCATTTATGTGTGGGATTTAAAAAACAAAACCAGTGGACAAACCAAATGAAACAGAAACAGACTCATAAATACAGAGAAGCCTGATATTTGCCAGAGGGGCGGGGAGTAGGGAGAACGGGCCATAAAGAGGAAGGGGGTTACGAAGTACAAACTTCCAACTGTAAAAAATACGTCACGGGGATGTAATGTACAGCATGGAGAAGAGATTCATTAATATCCTGATAATTATGTGTGGTGTCAGATGGTTGCTAGACTTATCGGGGTGATTACTTTTAAAACATATAAACGTCTAATCGCTATGTTGTACACCTGAAACTAACAATATTGTACGTCAACTATAATTGAAAATGAATTTTAAAAAAGAACAAATTCGCTCTCCACACAAAAATCAGTGAAGTAACAAACAATTGGTAGCAAACTTGACCTTTCTGATACCTAACCACTGCGGAGCACACATTCTTTTCGTGCGCCTATGGAATTTTAATCAAAACCCATCATATTCTGTGTTAAGGAACATTTTTCAACACATTTTAGATAACGGAACTCATTCCCAGGATGTTCTCTGAATACAGTATGAGTAAGCTAGGAAAAAGTTGAGAAAAGATAAGTAGAGAACCCCTCACTACTTGCGTGTCTACTACAGAGCATATCGGATTCCTGTTGGTTCCTGGTGTATGGCACGGAGCTTCCAAAACTCTTGGGACCCCCTGAGAGGACTGCCTTTTGTCTTTCACAACAAGTCACTTTTGACCCCCCCTGAGTTAATGCTAGTGAGGTGACCCATGGCCTTGGGATCCTGCCAAGCGAGGAGCTGGCCGTGTCACAGACACGGGGCCCTGGTTAGCTGACTGGAGCCCTCAGCCTCATTCTCCAACCACTTGGGGAGAACTTGAGTTCAATCCTGTGGCCAGTGGTTTAATTCATCATGACTGTATAATTAAAACTTGATTAAAAACTGAACTCAAACTCAAGGGAGCTTCCTGGTTGGTGAGTGTATTTATGTATAATATCTAGAGGGTGGCTGTACCCTCACTCCACAGGGACAGAAGCTCTTGCATTTGGGACCCTTCCAATCTTGCCTTATGCACCTTTTCATCTGGCACTAATTGTAAGCATAAAGAAAAGAAAAGCATAAAGAAAAATCCATGACAAAGACAATACCTGGAAAACCCCAAACTTTGAAAACCAAATGCCACACATCTGCATAAGCCAAAGGAGAAGTCAAAATGGAAATCAGAAAATATTTTAATTTAATGAGAATGAAAACACACTGTATAAATTCTGTGGGATGCTGTTTAATCAGCCTCAAGGACAATATATAGGAGTAAAGACCTGTATTAGAAAATAAGCAAGGTCTCAACACAAGTAGCTCAGTTTTCGCCATAAAAAAACTAGAAAAAAGGAAAGCGAATTAAACCCAAACTAAGCAGATGAAATAATACAGAGCAGAGCAGAAATTAATGAAATAGAACATAGACAAAACTTTAGAGAAAAAGCAATGAAACCAAACGCTGGTTCTTTGAGAACAATAACATTTGCAAGCCTCTAGACAGACTAACCAGGTTGGACAAATGATACAAGTTATTGATATCAGGAATGAGAAGTGGTCACAGCTCTACAGGCTCTACACATATTAAGAGATAAAAGAAAGTAAACATTTCGAGCAACTTTATTCTGACAATTTAGATAAAGTGGACAAATTTTACGAAAGACACAAATTGCCAAAGTACATTCAGAAAGAAATAACCCAGAACTCCCAATGTCTATTACCGATATTCAATTTGTAGCTGAAAACCTTCCCACAAAGAAATTTCCAGGCCCAACTGGAAAATAAAGGAGGAGGAAATATTTCCCAACTCATTCAATGAGGCTTGATCCTGATGATGAAAGCAGAGAAAGACAGTACAAGAGAATTGACAAACACACAAAAAAACTACAACCAATACTCCTCATGAACATAGATGTCAAAAGCTGTTGCAAAATCTCAGCAAATTAAATTCAATAATGTGTAAAAAATATAAGTAATATGCTAAAACATAGCGACTAAAAAGATTTATCCTAGGAATGAAAAATTGGTGTAATTAAAAAACATCGATCAATGTAGTTCACCATGTTAATAAAAGAAAAAAGAAAAAAAACATATGATCATCTGAATTAATACAAAAAAAGCACGTGGTAAAATTCATACATCCATTCCAGATTAAAAAATAAAAACATCAAATGAGGAATAGAAGTGATTATTATTAACTGAACGAAGGGCATCTATAAAATACCTACAGGTAGCATCACACTTAATGGTGAAAGATTGAATACTTTCTCCCTAGAATTATGAACAAAGCAAGTATATTTTCTCTAATGAACTCTATGAAACAGTGTGCTGGAGATTATGGCCCCACCAAGGTAGTAAAAAGAAAAAAAAAGCTATCCAGATTGAAAACCAAAAAAGTTAAAATCCCCGTTAGTCATTAGTACCACAATGCAAATTAAAACCACAAATGCCATTACACTTCCATTGCAATAGCAGAAATTAAAGAACTTGAGCATATTATATTTTGGAGAGGATGTGGAAAAAGCAGAGATAGCACGCACTTCTTGTGGGAATGTAAATTACACAGCAAGGAAAACAGTTTGGAAGTTATTTACAAGTTAACATAAAATTACCATATGACCAGCCACCCCAACCCTAGGTATTTACTCAAGAGAAATCAAAGCATATGCCCACACAGACTTGCAGGTCAATGTTCAAAGCTGCCTTATTTGTAAAAGCCCCAAAGTGGAAACAACCCAAGTGTACAACAGTTAAAAGGGGGGAAAAAAAAATGCCGCCTATCCGTACAGCGGAATACTGCTTATCAATAAGAAGGAATTTAGTGTTTACGTATGCAAGCTGTTTGCCAGACAGACCTGGGACTGACGGAGGTGAGGGCTTAGTGGCCTCCTGGTGTGCAAATGACAATATGGGCACACAGATGCAATGTGGGAGACGGGCCCCAGCTGGGAGTGGAATGCCTGCTGGTTTTCCAATCCTGATATGTTCACAGTTTTCCTGTGAAGTGAAGGAAAAATAAGAACCAAGTTCATGGCCTTGGTGCACACAGAGGAAAATAGCTCAGTGGTTTGGACTCGGGGGTCTCGTTTGCTCACATGCAGCCCACCTGGCCAGGGCTGCTCATCTTAGAGGGACCCTGCGGGCAGCCACAGCACCCCATCCCTCTGCTCCCTGCCACCCTGCTGGGCGGACAGGGCCTGCCTCACTTCATGCCCCTGCATCCCATCCCCAGCAGGGTGACGGCTCTCTGGACCTCTGGGGAGCACACACTGCCAGTGGTATTTCCGGATGGTGGCCACGAGGTAGGTGGCAGCAGCAGCGCATGTCAGCAACTCCAAGGAAATCTAGTCAACTTTGCTTTGTGGAGGTTTGCATGGCACGGCCCTGTGTCTGCTCTCACAAGGACGCTTCCCCAGTGAGGTACGGGGCTGATGGGCGGCTTTGAGGTCTCCTGCCCCCGTGTCCTTGCTATAGGCACACAGTCCTCACCAGACTCAGGTGCTGATGCACTTCCCTCTTCCCTCAAAGTCTAGACGAGGTGGCTCAGCCAGCTCAGGGCCAGAGGGAGGCGGTCCTGCACATCCCATTAGCGACCCTGGTGATCAACCTGGAAGAGGGTCCGGCAGGCCTCCTGGGACACGACAAAGACACTTGGAGGAGAGACGGTCAGGTCAGGCCAGGTGCACAGACATCAGCACGAAGGCTCTGAGTGGTAAGGACATAGTGATCAGCACTGCCCCCTCAGGGGCTCCCACAGGGACACCAGGAAGTCTTTCCAGCAGGAGAGGTAGAGTGCTTCAGGTACAGGGTGCAGGGGAGTGGGGGCCTGCATTTCCGCAGGACGCCCGCTGCCGCCTCTGAGACGCGGCTCTCTCCTGGAGAGAAGGCTGAGCCTCAGTGGCTCAGGAGCTAGAACTGAGTGGAAGCACAGCTTTGGGGAGCACAGGTCCACACCCACGGCTCTAAGAGTTGGCCGTGCGGGCAGCACAGGGACTGGTGAGATGGAGCAGACACCTCCATTGGGAATGCTAAGAGCAGAGAGGAGCCAAGAGCAACAGCAAAAACTGGAATGATCGCGAATGTGAACAATAATATAAACGGAGCCACTTTAAAATGGAGTCAGTGCTGCCGCCCGGGCGGCAGCAGGTTTAATGCCTCAAACCTTCCGGAGGTTAAGAAGAAAAATAACCTTTCAATCAGGCCTAAAGCAACATTTTGCCCTAATGAATTGTTTGCAAAAATAACAAGAAAGCAGGCATTATGACTACTGACTAATGCCTCCCGGGACTGAAAATTGAAACATTGTTTCGAATTAACATCATTATGTCCTGTTATGTGTACCAACAGCAATGCCTGCCTTCTATGGATGTCACTGTCCCCCTTCCCTGTCTCCTAAACACGCGTCACCTTTGTGTCCTCATGGGAGCACTATTCGGGCTTCTGCCTGAATCAGTACGTCCTCAGTAGCTATTCTTACAGATCTCAATCAATGCTTGTCACCTGTCACTTTGAAAGGCCCTTTGTTTTTAGGTTAACACCACCATGAGGACCCTGCCAAGGGAGGGGAAGGGGCCTGTGAGGTTGGGGTCCCAGGGATGATTCTAGGGCAGGGACATAAAACCAATTGCCGTTTTCTCTGCCCTGGGATTGTCCCCTCTGTGACTGATCTGATGGGACCCAGTGAAGCCAGAGTACTTTTGGGGGAAAATGTTTCAACTGTAACTCATGAGACTCAGGGAGCCGCCACCACTGTGTCCTGGAATTCCTTAAGTCTCCAGCCTGCTCCCGAGTCCCCTTTACATTTTCTTAGCAGATGCCACCGGTTGTCAGCCGGCGAAAGCTGCCACATGTCCCATGTACACGACCCTCTCTGGAAGCCCGCACTTCTGTAACCTTGGGCGCACACGCTGCATTTTAGAATGAATCTAAAAGTCCCTTTTCCATTTTACAGCAGAGGGGAAGACAAAGTAAGCTGAAGTCTGGTCTCCTTAAGAATTGGGAGGAGCTCAGGCAACTGTGGCCCCTGGAGGGCAGTGTCAGGAAGTGGAGGCAGAAGGAGGGAGTGGGGAGCCGCACAGCATGTGTAACCCCCAGGAGCTGCGAGTGCAGCCAAAACAGGTTCTGAGGCTGGTTTCTCACGGGACAAGCCTTTTGAAAATGGAGTTGGGAAGCAAAGACATTAGCTGAGAAATAGAATCAAGATGCAAGAGAGGGTGGAGCTGAAAAACCAGGTCCTGAGAAGATGAGATGGGAGACAGCAAAGCAAGGCCCACACCCAGGAGCCAGCGAAGAGGCCTGAGAAGAAGTGGCCGCCCCACCTCCGTCGCAAGCCGGACACAGCTGCAGGGGCCACGTCCCTGTCCTTCCCCAGCAGCCGCACGCCCCCCCATCACCCCAGGTGGCGTCCTCCACACCCCTGGACTGCAGTCAGCACCCATTTTGTTCTCAGCTGACTCCAGGGCCCCGGGAGTCATTTCCACCGTGGGCTCCACACCAGGCCCTCCCCACCCACCTCCTGTCCTCACCTGGAGGACCCGAGCCCTGGGCCTCGTCTGCTGAGAGTGACTGGGGGAGATACCGCAGGGAGAATGAGCCCCTCTGAATTTGGGGCCACGCACCTCAAGGGGCCCTGCACCCTGCCAGGTGGAGTTTCCCTGGGGCATTCGCTGGCCCATCGTCCACGACACCATTTCACACCCTTTGAATCTCCCGAGATTCCCAAATGCCCTTCCCACTCCTCTCCCTGCACTGACGGCCTTGCTCATCTTCGTGAGGAAACAAGAACCCGAAAAGCACGTTCTCACCTCCCCTCTCTCAATCCACCTGCCGGGACAGCTGCCTTTCACCTCCGTCCTGAGGGTTCTGGGCTCAGCGCCCAAGGCCCGCTCCTGCCATCTCCGCGTTGTCCCTGGGCCATCACGTTTCCCTCTGTGCTGGATTATTCCATCAGCAAGCCGCGTGCAGGAATCTGGTCACTTCAATACCCTCTGGGGACAGCACACCCCTCCCACTTTGCCCTCTTCTCTGCTCTCGGGTGTGGCCAGCTGAGCATGCCCCCTCCCCCAGCTTCTCCACGCAGGGTGACCGCCCAGCCCCGGGTGACCGCCACGTGGGCACGCACTCCACACGCCTCACCTCCCACGCGGCTGTCTCTACATGTGTGTGTTTAAGAAGATACAATTATAAAAGAAGACATCAACGGGGGGTGGGGGCCACACTAAGTCACACACACAGCAGAGTTTTGAAAACTTAACAGAACTTTGATTTTTTTTTAATAGCATTCTGAAATGTTTTCAAACAGTTTTGGACTTAAAGATAAGTTGTAAAAATAGCACGGAGCGTTCTCATGCGGCCCTCACCCACCTTCCTCTCACCTCCACGTGACAGTAGCCGTGCTTAAAACAGGCACCTGACACGGGTGCAGCACTTTCCCAAACCAGATGGCAGCTGCAAGCCCAGCTCTTCCCCCTCCTCCCGTGGCAGGATCCCCGGGGGGCACACTGCATGCAATGGCCTCCTCTAATGTGACAGCTTGTTGTTATTACTAGTACAGTCATTACTATTGTTATTGAAAGTCCCTCAGTTAAGGTTTGTCTGATGTTTTATCATAATTAGATGAAGGCATTTTTGGAAGAGTTGCATAGACTTACAGAATTTTAAAGCTGACTGATTACTATGCAACAGAAAACATTCTAAGTAGGTTTTGTTTTTTAAACATATTAACTCACTTAATGTCCTCCATGAAGTAATGGTTTACCCCCATTTTGCAGAAGAGGAAACAGGCATTGAGTCGTGGTGGCAGTTCACACAGTTAGTGGGACACCGTTGGCACCTGAGCCCAGGCCTCTGAGGTGGCTGGTCCCCACACTGAGCTATGAGTGGCGGCTGTGCCAGGTGGGACTTGGTGCTGGGACGTCAGGCCTGCAGCCTGGGGGGGGGGAGAGAAGCTGCCACAGGGGTCCTCTCACCGTGAGCAGGGACTCCTCCAGTCCATCATAAAATAAAACTAAATGCCTGGATGGTCCTGTTTCTGCCATACTCATTCTTAGGACCTCTCTTCAACTTAACTTCGTGTTCCATTTGCATGTAGCTTTATCTTAAGGTAGAAGTTATATAACCTAGAAAGATGTCACTGAGTCCGAAATTTTTGAGTTATGAGCAGCTAGATGGAGAACCAGAGGCAATACGAGCATAGAGAAAGCTATGAGTGGAAGCTGTCTGTTCTGTACTATCCTTGAAAGTGAATTGTCACGGCCAAGTTACAGATCGCCTGTTCATAAGACTTGGGGCTCGTTAGTAACCGGTGAGTCAAGACTGTGTGTACAAGACTACTGCCTTACGCAACAATTAATGGCCTTATTTTCTCTGAATGCAAGACACACACGTGAAGGCTCAGCGTTCTTTTAGATAGCAGGTGATTCCACGTTCCTTTAAATGCCGACCTCTGTCACAGCTGTGCTTGCATCTCATTTATGAGACACCTTGAACCAGCCACTATTTGCAGAGAGATACATTAATTGCAGGGGAAAAGCATCACAAGCATTAGCGCGCACCTGGCCGGAGGTGTGTACCCAGAGAGTGGCTATCACCCCGGATCAGTGATAACCAGAGTAACAGAACAGGTGTTCTTCAGTGGTTGGGCCTGGGCCCAGTATTGTTTAACATCTTTATCAATGACCTGGGTGAGGTGGAGAGGAAAGCATGCTTCGTGCACATGCAGCTGATCCAGAGCTCGTCAGGGACAAACAGGGCCCCAGAATCAAGGGGTACAGTTCAGACTGGCCTTGGCACATTGTGGCTTCCACAGTTTAGCCATACACATTGACTAGGTTCTGTGGGTAGAGAACAGTCTTAGGAGAAAAGGAGAGCTATAAAGAAAGTAGAAAATACTGTCTGTTCATCAGTAGTTGGCCACCTGACTGGGAACAAAAGCAAGAACACAACAGACGGTGGCCCAAGGGAGCAGGTGACGCCTGCTGTACCAGGCAGCACGGTGTACAGCCTTACTGCACTCAGACGGGGGACGTGGGCGGGTGGGACAGAGCAAGGCGAGCAAGGTGTAGGTGACAGATGGAAGGTGTGCTGTCTCTTTAGGTTAGTCTGGGAGGAGCAAAGCCTGGGCTGTCCGTCTTGTGAATGGTAGTGCAACTGAATGGTACTGAACAAGAGGGCATGATTTTGTAATATCACAGAAAATATATAACAAAAGCAAGCAAAAATAAATGAATGAATGCATAAGGCCAATACAGATGAGCAAAAGTAAATTATAAACCTAGGACATGCAGGATTAGTGTTAACAAGAAGAAAAAGCTATAATCAGGTGCCATGACATGTCAGAGAACCAAAGTCTTGCACTGAAGATGGAAGAGGGGCAAAACTCTTGTCATTGCTATGAGACAAGCTTTATATTGTATTCATTAGAGTTCCTTTGAAAGCCAAACAACCAAGAAAACAAAGAAGTAAATCCATACATATGTATTTACATAAATAAGGTGTGTGTGTAGGGTGATACCCTCTTCTGTCCTTTTTTATTGAGCTATCTGTAATTCACCTATCGTAAAACTCACCCGTTCGAAGTCCTTCTTACTCTGTGGTTTGTCTGAAGTCCTTCTTAGCCTATGCATGAGGTGGCAGAAAACACCCAAAATAATTAACCACCTGGATTTGGTTGGCTAGGAGAGCAGAAAAGCTTTAATCCAGAACGCAGTGGAGAATATTCAGAGTGGAACAATTGGTTGCCGAACTGTAAAACTTGCCAAAGTGGGTGATGAAGTTTCCCCCACAGAGACTTCTGAAAGTAAGCTAAATTCTGATAAACGTAGTCTTACCTGACAGTAAGGTTAGAGCCTGAGATGTTAGGCCTTTGTGTGTGTGTTATTTGTTTCTGGTGTTTGTCAGTTCTGAGTGTCGAAATGTGTACATTCATAGAGAGAAAACAACCACAAGGAGGAAAACAAATAGTCATGAGCCCTTTGGGCCAGTGTAAGATGTAAATATTTTCTCAAACTCTGTCAACATCGCCAAATCGGCAGTTGAGTGTCTAGTCTGCTCCTCTTCACTGAACGGCAGCGCTCTGTCGGAGTTTTTAATCAGCTATCACCATGAAACCAGATGGCGTAAAGTGGTACCGTGTTAACCATCAATCCTCCTGCTAGCAGGGTGAGAAGTGAGCTGTGCTCAATGTCAAGGAAACTAGATGGATGAAAGAGACATTCTGATGTCCCGTGACCTCTGTGATGATCTAGCCATCCTGGTGGCATGTCCTGCCATTTCTGATTATTGGGACACTGCCTTTCACTTTAAAAATTGAAGGGGTTCAGAACAGGCCTCCCCAAGACATGCCTCTTTGGCGTGTGAATTATTTTGAGCTGAAGCCAACTGAGACCCTGTGAACTCATGAGTAACTGGAGTTCTCCCCCTTAAAGAGTTTAAATTAAGGGCCTTGCCCAATACAAGTTACCCTCAGAAGTAACTCTGTATGACCTATCTATAGGGCAGGGCCAACTTCTGATTATTGAACAGCTATTTTTCTTATAAGCCTGCAATAACCCTCCTTCCCTCTGAAGCCCCAGGACACCTTACCTCATCCTTAGCTCAGAATGTCATCCGTCCCTCATTTGAACTCTCTGTTGCTGAACCTCTCAGGTATGTAGGGTTCCTATAGGTATATACATATATAATTAAATTTGGTCATTTTCTCTTGGTAATCTGTCTCATGTCTATTATTAGACAAGCTAAAAGACTCTAGCAGGGTTAAAGGAACGTTTCTTCCCCCCCACACAGAAGAAAGACCTTTTGCTTAGTTGTATGATACTATCTGCCTGTCCCCTTTTCTCCTATTTTCTATGGAGGGGGAAAACAATGTGGGTGGCAGCTGTGGGAGTACTTCACAGATGGTGCCAACCCATCTACAAAAGCCTTTTGTTTTCAGGTGCCCTGCCATCTGACAGGTGTGGATGGTCCAGTGGACCCAACAATGTGCAAGCTGGTTACCATTCTCTATAAATTTCAAGGGACCAGACATCACTACTGTCCCAAGGGAGAGGAGCATTTATCTTGCAGGGGGGGGGGGCTCCAACTAGGGGGTCCACAGCTCTTCTGTGCTGTTCACCTGAGCTGGTCAGAACCCATGGTTTTCTTTTATCTGTTTCATAGGTAAACAGCATTCCCAACATTTCTAGCTATTTAGATGGAAATACAAAAAGGTATCAGCTCTCATTAGGTTGACAAATGAGCTTTCCGTAATTTGCATTTCCCTCATTACCTTTGCAATCATCAGCCCTCACTTCCCCTCTCCCTTTGTTGCTCTCTGCACTTCCTGAGTTGAAAGTAGGTAAGCACCCACCTAACAAAAAATGTGCCAAATGCCCTCTCTAGTACAGATTGGATTGAAAACAGCAAAAACCAATACAGATAAAAGCAGTGTTCTACTCCCAATCAAAGGAAAACTAGAAAAGGAAGTCAAGAAGTATTGCTATAGGAGTCAGGCTGCTCCCACTTTTAAAAGAAAGTTTTCTGGCTACAAAATATCGGTACTGATGAAACAAAGTGATCTTTGGAGTCTGGTGTAGACCTTTCATCCACAGCTACCTGAAAGGGGCTAGTATTTTTTACTCATTATACTAGTCAATTATGCTATTTGGAAATTTCTAAAGAATGTTAGGTTAGTGCTTTTTGGTTTCACACCTGCACTTTGATTCATCCTTAACATCAAATATAATTTCTAACCAGCAGCTGCAGATTGGGAAGTTGCATTACAGCTTTATGGCCTTAGCGTAAGTTCCCGCCAGAGAATTTGCACATCCCGTTAGGATCCAAGTGGAAGTACTACGTTTGCTTTGGGATGTGATCAGTGCCCAGGTGTCTTGGCCATTTGATAAGGTCTTTGGCATACAGAAGTCTTTCACTGAGTAATTTTAATGATATTATCCCCATTATGCCTCTCTAATGATTTGAAAAGTTACACTTTGTAACTATATACACACATACACACATACACACATATGTACATGTATGTGTGCATGTGTGTATATAATATGTACATAGTTGACCCCTAAACAGCATGGATTTACATTGTACAGGTCCACTTATACGATACATGAACTCTTTTCAATAAATATATCGGAAACATTTTTTGAGATTTCCTTACTGCTGGGAAGCAATGGTATTGATTGCAACAGGCTGTCCTAAAGCAGTGCTATTGCTATTTCTTCATTGTCAATGCATAAATTGTTATACCTGTAAATAAATACGAATTTCTTTTTTACATTATCTTTCTATTTTTGATGTCTAGTGTTAGTAATACGTGTAACATCTACAGTGCTTTGTATCATATAAGGTAACATTGATGTGGGTACAGACAGATGATTCATCTTGTAAACAGGTGATGAAAAATTACAGTATCGTTAATAGGTACAGTACAGTAAATGTATTTTCTCTTTCCTATGATTTTCTTAATAATTTTCTTTTCTCTAGCTTAGTCTATTGTCCGAATACAGTATATAATATATATAACATACAAAGTACATGTTAATTGACTGTTTACGTTATCAGTAAGGCTTCTGGTCAACAGTGGGCCGTTAGTAGTGACGTTTGTGGGGAATCAGAAGTTATCTGTGGATAGTTGACGCTGCATTGTTCAAGGGTCGACCGTACACTTAAACACACATGGAGAGATTTAGGACAGTAGAACACAATGTTGGAGTGTTTACTTCTGATAGTGGGTCTTGTGGTGATGTTAACTTTTAAAAATTATTTTATTATTTGATGTACGAGGTGTGATCAAAAACCACGGTGAATGTTTAAATTTCAAAAAGAAAATGTTACAGTAAAAGACACATTGCCATTAATCCTCCTCAGAAGACTTCTCGTCGCTTTGAACACACGTATCCCATCATTCCTGCCACTTCCTGAAGCGGCTCTGAACGTCCTCTTTCGTGAGTGTGTTTCGTCGTGCTGTCCTGGCTGCCTCGATGCCCTGAATCGATTCAAAATGTTTACCTTTCATGGTCATTTTGACTTTGGGGAAGAGCTAGAAGTCACACGGTGCCAGATCTGGTGAATAAAGTGGATGAGGACACACTGTAATGTTTTTAGTTGACAGAAATTGCTGTACCAGAAGTGATGTGTGACAGGGAGCCTTTCCATTGTGATCACAAAGTACGGTGAATGCTGCTGCCGAGTGCCATCCACCGGAAAGGCAGGGATCTCCAATACGGGAAGTGGTGCGTGGAACCTTAGTAACAGCGTGTGACAAGTTTCAACTTGTTCGGTGCCATCAGCCAGGTGTGAGCCACAGTTGAGAGAAGGTGTGTTTTAAAGTGTGCCGTAAATCATCCTCCATCATGACAACGCTCCGTGTCACACATCACACTCACGTAACTTCAGGTCCCATCTATAAAAACCGCTCATAAAAATGGTCTCATGGACCCACCCTAGGAATTACACGAATTATTTATATTTATGATTATGTTGGTAAATGAAGGAGTCAGCAATAAAAATATAGAAAAAAAATCCTTGTTTTGTGCAAATATGTTAAGAGATTGATACTTTGGATTCCTTCGTGGAACGTGTCAATCAGTGCAAGGACTCTGGGAGGCCAGCATATTCCAAACAATAAAGTTATAATAAAAACTTGGTTAGAATATATGTGTTCTTTGTACTCCATTACATGAATTACTTACTATGTGAATAAAATATTTTCTGGAGAATATCAATAACTCAAAAAAAAGGCAACTATATTTATATTGAATGCGAAAAGTAAAAAGATACAAAATCGTCCCAGTGACAGCCATCGACTTCCATCTCATCCTATGATTGCATATTCTTTTCTAATATAGAGTCTTAAGGAAAGGTGTGTTTTGGAGGTCATACCAGCATAAAATTATTACAAATTGTTAAATTCAGTTTTTATTTTAGCCATGTATTTGTGAATGGGCACGTATTATAAATTCTCTCTGTCTCTCCCTTCCTTTTGCTGGAAGGCAATGGGAGAAGATACCAGGACATAGAATCTTGACTTCTCTGGTCCAAGATATAGTAATTAAATTCCATTCCTCTTACTCATGTGCAATTTAGGCACATTTCCAAAGAAAAGAGGAATAGATTTGACGGCATGGATGTGGTTATCAATTAGCCAATTGGTTCACATTGATGTCAAGTGAAAAGCATCTGCTGTCATGCTTCCTGATTCAGCCAGAAGCGCTGGACATCACTTCCTGTTTTGCGTTCCTATGATCCTAAGTGTGTTCACTGGACACGATCAGGCCAGCCGCTCGCAAGTCAGAGATTCGTGTTGAGCTTCACAGACTACTGGGCACACAAGCATTCCAAGTGTCTCTTTCTGGATCTGATGTTCTCATGACACATAATACAGGCTGTCCAGGGGCAGGGCTGCTCACATTTCAGGTCTGAGCTATGATAGCGCCTTCCAAATAAGGAAAGGGATAGCAGGGTGTGCGTTGTGAGGCAGGTGTTGCGTTTCAATCCATGAGGAAGAACGGATGGGATGCCTGGTGTCCGATTTGCCTTGGCACCCTTTCCCTCCTGGAAACTTCAGATACTCAGGGACCTGTGCAGTAATTCCTTATTCCATTAGTGAGTCTTTCCATGGGGTGGACCAGCCCCTCTTCTGGGTTACACATGTGGAATGTGTGCTGAGCTGCCTTTTCTATCCTTCCCTGTTTAAATCGTGCTTGCTGCACATGCTGATAATCTGACGGACATCAGACTCTCACATGAATGAACGGGGCTGCAATCCCCTGTAAGTCGTGAAGAGGCGAATGGGACTGAAGGCCAGGCACGCTGTGTGCTGGCAAAGGCACCAGGTTTGACATTAGAATTCTCCTGGGGGACACTCAGCTTGTAATGATCAGAGAGAGCAGTGAGGGCACACCACTTAAAACTTCTGAGGCTCCTTTCTTCCCAGTCTAGATGATGAAGATTCGTGATAATGAATACCTCATACAATTGTCATAAAGCAGTCAACTTTTATAAACTGCAAATTGTCAAACTGATCTAAGGAATGATTGTATGAAAAGAAGTGTATTTTGTCATGTGTGATTTCACTGCGTGCTAAAAAAGACTGAGCAGAAAACCCATAAGGAATTCTGCCAAGGGGGGATCTGCCAGGATTCCAGTGGTCTCTATGCAAATCTGAGCTCTAGTGTATTATGTGAATGCCTGAGTTTTAGGCTCACTTCTCCTTGAAAATATTAATTTCAGTTTGGAAGTAACTTCAAAAAGCTATTTTGTCTAAATTCTGCCTTACATGCTAAAATGTTATAGATTCCATAGCTTTAGTCCAAAAAAGGTGAATCGACTTGCCCAGAGTCACATAGTTAGCTAGTATTAGACTAAACCCAAAATTGTGGGCAGGATATAGGGTGCTGCTGCTATGGCAAGGTGCTGCTAAGAACCTACAAGTCAGACCCTAATTATTCAGCAAATGAAATCAGCACGTAATTGATGAGCCCAACTGTCCACAGAAATTGCCCTAAGGAAGACATACCTGAATGAGCAAGAATCTGGGGCCTGTTCACATCTGTGCAGAAAAGGTTAATACAGGCAGCGTGCACTCACGTCACAGAGCCTAGAAAAAGGTGTCACGGGTCAGGCTTGGTCATATTTCTCCAGATCCGTGTAGAGTGGCAGAGTCCTGACCAGTGGGCCCAGGGTGCCAGGAGAAATGTGGCCTCAGACCGTGTCAATCCCAGGGCCTTTGCCTTCAGACTATTTGCCTGTTTCCATTTTTCTGGTTATAATCTGTTTCCCAGGTAAGTTTTCCAACAGAGCAAAGACATATGACTAATACCTCTTCTCGATACTGGCACATCTCATCATAATTTAGGAAGTTGATATCTGGTTTCTACATTGTGTTCTTGTGAATTTGGTTCATGTGAATCATTTTCCTTAAACAAATCAGTGATGGGCTCACACATATACACAGAAACTTCCACATGAAGGTTGATGATAAGAAGCTCAGCTAAGATCACTCCACGATGGTAAAAGAGCGGAGCGAGGCCACTACAACTGCCCATCCACTCCCTTCATCTGAACCATACTACACCGAGTCCTCACCTAATGTCGTTGATACGTTCTGCGCCTTTAAGCAAAACGATGTATAACGATTTTAACACAGGCTAACTGATATAAACGAGAATTAAGTCCCTACTGCATTTCATCAACGTTCAACAAACCGACCTTTCTCCAGGACCTGCTCTTCCCCATTCCAGTCTAGTCCTCTTTGCACTACCAGGAAGTACCGGAGGGGGCGCATAATATTGTATGTCAAGTGTGGTTGAAAAAAAATTTTTTTGAAAAAAAAATACAAAAGTGAATAAAAAAGGGGAAAAAATAGAAATGGCTGTTGCATATGACAATGTAATAGTTCAGTTTATTAAGCCATGTTTCACAGACTATTGGATGGCACTGTGTCACTGAATGAGACAGATTTTGTTTCTCGAAGTAGCAGCATGTGGGGAAAAGTCACTTTGGAGTTTGATCCACTTTTACTGTGTTAAATAACCATTTTCTGTAACAGCTTGAAACTGGCAGCCTGGGGGACTCAGCCATCCAAGTTTCCACACTTGACCTGCTGGGCAAGTTTCACTAAGTTGAAGTTTGACAAAGAGTATTTATCCATCACCTATGATAGTTTCACTTTACAATTGTTCATTTTAGTATCACCAACTTTTGACAAAAATCCAGGATCTCCTCATTGAATTCAAACTTAGTTTACAAGGTTTCCCAATGTATCAGATTTATACAAAATTAAAACAAATTGCCACTGAGCCACAAATGTGAGCCTCAATTGCACTTACTCCCTCTGCTCTTGTAGTCAGCGCAAAACCATTAGGTAAAGCTTTGCTACTGAGCCCAGATGTAGCCCACTGCCCACAACCCCGCCAGGCTCTCTTAGCGTGAGTCTCATGAGATGAGACTGTTGGGTAACCCTACTTCCCTGCCGTAAGCGACAGTGTCCCCTGTATTCCTGAGTGAATTGCACAGGAGCACTCGCTGGATTTCTACAATTGGAATCCCAAGAAGACAAGAAATGAAGATAAAATGTAGAAGTGGCTTTAAATTGGTAATTACAAAAAGGCCCAGGGATACAAAGTACAGCCTAAGGAACATAGTCAATAATATTGCAATAACTATGTATGGTGCCAGGTGGGAACCAGACTGCCAGATTTATTGGGAGATCACTTCATAAGTTACATAATTGTCTAACCACTAGACTGTCCACATGAAACTAATATAATATAAATATGTTGGCTGAGCTGGGCTGTGAAGTAGAAGCCTTGACACTCCAATCTACTTATGGGAATGGAAACACCTTTTCACTTACTCCCAGGTCCTGGTGGTTTGACTATGAAACAATACGTATAGTCGTTAAGATTAAACTTGATTTTTAAAAAACTACCTTGTGCATTAAGCAAAGTTGGTTTTTAGCCAAAATACACACATTGTTTCTGAGGGAAAGAAAGTTTGCCAGATGAAGCCTCAGTGACAGCCATGTGGGATGTGGGGTGATGACCCACTAAACATAAGGGCCCCCGCTTTAGGCCAAGAAGCATCACCTTTTATGAGTTCACACATTGGGGTTCCAGGCTACATTTGAAAATATAACTTCTCTGCGACAGCTTTTTTTTAAACCATTAGGGTAACTTGTTAATATATTAAATTGTCAGCTCTAGAATGATGGCCAATGTGATTTTCTGCTTCTTCAGTTCTGCTGTATATTCCCAGACATAGAGCCACATCACTACTGGGGAGGTTCAAGACGGGGGAGTAGATAAACACTGTGTCTGGTTCTTCCCATAACATATTAAAATTACAACTAAATTATAGAACAATCAACCTGGAAAACCACCTGAAGTCTGGTAGAACAGAAGCATTATAACTAATGATATAAAGTAGAAGCCACAGCGAGACCGGTAGGAGGGGTAGAAAACGCCGAACAGGTCTCACACCTCCATGGGGCAGGTGAGAACCAGGAGGGACATCGCAGCTGCGGAGGTTTTCCCCGGAAGAGAGACAGTCCCCAGCCCCACCCTGGCCTCCCCCGCCCAGAGCACTGGTGTGAGGGAGAGGAGCCCCCACAACATCTGGCTGTGAAAACAGTGGGGAGTCTGACCACCGAGGGGGGTCGGAGGCTGCGGGACACCCAGCTGTTCTCCTCTACCTCCCACACATAGATTTGTTCACTCACAGACACTCACCCTGGGCTCCACTGGACGGACAGTGACTCAGGGGCGTCAAAAGCATCCGGGGAGCAGAGTGAGGTGTGTGGCTTCGATGGCAGGGCTGGAGAACAGTCAACATTTTCCCTGTTCTCCTTCCATGCCGGCGTGGGCTCCACCTTTCCTGTGTTGAGCCCGCCCCCACAGGCCAAGTCTGAATCTGATTGGCCTGGTGAGCTCCACTGGGACCCCGCCGCACACAAGTACCCCAACGCCAGAGGCATTTTCTCAGGGAGCAGCCAGCCCCACTGGCATTGCACTCTTCCTTGGAAAACTATCAAGTCAGTGGGTCCCAGGCAGGAGGCGACTGGTCTCAGCGTGCTCTGAGACTTTTGCTGAGTCGCTCCAGGCTCAGCACTGGCGTCAAACCTGAATTTACATTAACCTGGTGACCACATCTCTTCCTACTCTAGGAACTCCCCGAGACCCTGCCTTACCCAACTTGCGTACCGCATGAGGCTTTACCAGTAGCTGAACCTTAAGGGAGCTGGCAGGTGGCAGCAGGCCTCGGGGTGTCCTGGCTTGTTGTTGAGCTGCCCCAGGCCCGATGCTGGTGACAGCCATCCTCAGTTTGCAGTGTGGCCTCTCCCATGCTCCTCTAGGTGTCCCCCAGGCAGTGAAAAACCATGGATCACTTTGTCCTACCAGGTAGTACCTGGCCAATCACAGACAGTGGGTGACCTGGGCCTGCACAGGAGCCCCTCCCAAGAGGCCTCAGAACCAAAATATTTAGAGGTTGGCTTCACAGCACAGCAGAGCACCACCCAATTAGCCCCACAAACAGCACACACAAAGGGTGGTCTCAACAGGCACCAGAGCCCACTGGGGCAAATCCCACTCAGTGGGGGTAAGCTCCCCCGACAGCAGCCCATAAGCTGTGGACATGGCCAAACCCCACAGCCAATCAGCCTGAGGGTCAGTGTCATCCACTGACCTGCCAATAGCAATCAAGGCTCAGCTATAACAGGAGGGCACATACAACCCACACAGGGGACATTCCTGGAGCTCCCAGCTCAGGTGACCAGGGAGACTGGGCCACACAGGGTACCTACTACATAAAGCCACTTGGCAAGACTGGGAAACAAAGCAGATCTACCTAATACATAGAAACAAACAGAGAAACAGCTAAAATCAGGAGACAAAGGAATGCATCCCAAATGAAAGAACAGGAGAAAAGTCCAGAAAAATAACTAAACAAAATGTAGGCAACTTACCTTCTTCGAGGGGACATGTGTTTCCATACGTTCATTACACAATTGTTTACAATGGCCAAGATGTGGAGGCAGCCTGGGTGTCCGTCGATGGATGAATGGATAAAGAGGGGGTGGTACATATATACAGTGGAATATTGCTCGGCCGTGGAAGGGAATGGGTCCTTGCCACCTGTGGTCGCATGGATGGACCTGGAAGGTTCTGTGCTGAGGGGAGTATGTCAGACAGAGAAAGACAGATGCAGTGTGATTTTTCTTATGAGTGTAATCTAAATAACAAAATAAACAAACAAAGAAAACTAAAACAAACTCATAGATCCAGAAAACATTTTGGTGGTTTTCTGATGGGAGGGGTGTTGGGGTGTGGGTGATAAAAGGTGAAGGGCTTAAGAAGTACAAACTGGTCGTTACACAACAGTCACAGGGATGTAAATTAGTCAATGGTATGGTAAGAACTATGCACAGTGCCAGCTGGGTACTAGTCAGAGGAATCACTTCTTAAATTATATGAATGTCTAACCACTATGCTGTACACCTGAAATTAATGTAATACTGAATGTCAACTGTAATAGAAAAATTTAAAAGCGGGGGAAGGTGAAGGGGAATGAGAAGTCCAAATTTCCAAG
The DNA here is from genome assembly GCF_964194185.1 of Rhinolophus hipposideros. Taxonomy (NCBI): domain Eukaryota; kingdom Metazoa; phylum Chordata; class Mammalia; order Chiroptera; family Rhinolophidae; genus Rhinolophus; species Rhinolophus hipposideros. The sequence goes on from NC_138064.1 coordinate 2,858,655, forward strand.
TACAAACAGACAGTCCTGGGGATGTGTGTGCAGCATGGGGAATACAATCAATAATGTTGTGACCGTGTGGGACGGTGTCAGAGGGCTGTGGACTCATCATGGTGATCCCTCTTTAGGGGTATAAATGTGGAGTAATTATTGTGTACCCCTGAAACTAATATAACTACAATGTTGTATGTTAGCTCTATTTTTAATAAACATCTTTACAAAGAAACCACATCACTACTTTTAAAATGACCCACTTTACTTGCAGCAATCTATGCCTTCTTCTAGATTGAGGAGAAAACACTCAAACACACACCTACATTTTAGTTTCGTCTGGAGCACAAGGGGCGTGTTAAGTCTCCTTGATTCTTACCGTAAAAAGCAAACAAAAACTGTGTTTGTCTCATAGTATTGCTGGGGACTTTCAAGTACTTGAGGAAAATACATATATATGTGTTTTAGAGTTTTATGTGTTTTATACAGACCTTTGAGTTTCCGCGTCTTTTTTTGGTTGTAGCTACATGGTTGTGGAAGCAGAGCCATTGTGTCGTCGGCACAGGGACCCAGGAACTGGAAGGAATGGGTCCTTGTGTGGTTTTCTTCTTTGTGAAGATGACATTCCTCCCAGGTTACCGAGCGCCCTAAGGAAAGCCCTGGGCAGGTGGATGGTGAGGCTGTGAGACTGAATTTCTCCTTTGCCCCGCACCACAAAGCGGCTCCCAAGGCACCAGTGGTACCACCAGCACCACCGGGCTGTTGATGACCACAGTGCTCCTCCCAGCTGGAGGGCAGGTCTCAGGAGCAGCCGCCTTTGGGACTCTCTCCCCAGGAAATTGCTCCTGGCCTGGATCTCGTTTAAATCACTCATTCCCTCTCCCCCACATAGTAAATCACACTGTAATTGTGTGCCTTCTCACCCCTCTTTGCTTCCTACCCTCCTTCAAATTTAACTTGCTTTTAATGTCTTATACTGATTACTCATTGCTTCATTGTGGCCTCTGAGCCAACAGCTCTCTTGGGAAACCCTGCCACCGCCCCCCTTGTCCTTTCTAGAAAACTGCAACCGGGTGGATAGAGCTCCAAAGGCACGTCATTAGGGGCCTTAGTAAGGACCTCCATCACCTTTCCCTGCCCTTGTCAAGGCCGTAAGGACTGTGCATGACCTTGCTCTCCTTACTACCACTGATACACTAGCTCACAAAGAAATGATACCATTTGCCTACTGTTTGGGCAAACACAGTAAGTAAACAGTGGGTCTAATTCAAGTAAAGAGTGACCTTTTCACTCGTTTTGCCCATGTCAGTTTTCCGATCTGCTGACTCATGGTGACCTGACATAAATGACCCCCCTGAAGAATGCCAAGGCCACCCCACTCAGCCTCCAAGGGGAAAAGCCATTCTCGGTTAGAACAGCTGACTCTTTAGCCTAACATTCTTCATCCTTTTACCAGCCTTGCTCCAATTCCCTTTCGAGTGCTAAATAATAAAAAATTAGCTTATATTGCCCCCTAGTGATAAGTGGCTGCAAATACCTGAGCAATCAAAGCTTTTGCAGATACTAAGCTGCCTTGCAAGTCCACTGTTTTGTCCTGCGTGGAAAGGTCACGCGTACTTGAGACGGGAATGTAGTGCATCTGGACCTCTCTTCTGCAATTGAGGAGTGTTCATCCAAATGCCTGCTCGACGAGTCCCCCAGGGTCTGCCTGCCTCACACTTCCGGTCACCCCAGGCGCCTGCCCTGCTTCCGGCAGTGCCCGCCAGCTCCTCTGCTGGTAGCTGCAGCCCAATCCTGCACATCATCCGGAGCCCCTCTCTCACATTCTGCAGCCTATGCTGCTGTTCCTACTTCCAAAACAAGTTTACTGGTGTGTTCTCGACTCGGCCAATTCCGTTCTGCGGATCTAAGACAGCTCTTGCCTGGATTTGGGCACCAGCCTCCTTGCTAGTCTGCCTGGTTCCAGCCTTGTCCACTGGAAGTCTGTCCCCACATTGCTGCAGAGCCATCCTTTAGAAACAAAAGTCCAGCAGTGTCCCCTTCACCTCAAAGCCTTCCAAGGCCCTTTCTCTCACTGTCATTCGGGGTCTTTGGTCCTGCTCCCCACATAAGCACACAGGACATGGTGAGGCTGAAAAGGAACACCCACGGAGCCATAGGTAGGGTGTCATACATTTCTTGCTGGTGGCTGGGTTGGAGACACAGGAAGCAGGAGCCACAATCTGCTGTCCGCTTCTCTGCTAACCAACCAACCAATCAACGTAGCCACGGCAGGTGTATCAGTGGCTCATGGCTAACCAGTTACAGCTGACAGCCAACTAGTTACAGCTGACAGCCATCTACTACCCAAGTCAGCACCTTTCCATGTGAGGCTGAGAGCCTGCAAACTGCTCTCTGGGACTCTGTCCCCACACTCACTTTGAACAGAAGCCTTGCAGTGGCGTTTCAGCCCTCAGGATCTGACTTCCAGCTATTTCTCTGAATCACCCATTTCCTCTCTCCTTATCCACTGCTGTGCTGTAAATGTTTTAACTGCTGGCTCCCCAAAGGGGGTGAGAAGCCGTGATTTGTAGCATTTGCTGATTTCCACAGTATTAATCTTTCCATCACAGCCAGTCTGAAGCGATCAATGTGACATCAACTTGCAAACAAAATTCCTAAAACATTTAATAACCAGCTCTCGTGGCTGGTAGGCTCAGCGCCAGCCGTGACTGACACCCACGCAGGACCTCCACCCAGCCACACCGGCTCCGCTCTGCCCTGCGCACAGCAGGTGTGGCCTCCCCTCAGCTGACCTTCCCTCCCGCCAGCCAGCAGCGTTCCCGCCCAGGCACTTACAAAGCTATTTCCTTTCTTCCTCCCGTGTCCTCATCAGAGAGGTCTTCTCTTACTAGCGTATTTCAGATTGCACTTCCTCACCCGCTTCCCCAATTTAGTTTTTGCTTGGTAATCACCATTATGTGAGATATTGTCAATGCATTTACCTGTTGTTATGGGCTGACTGTGTCCTCCCCTTCCCTCCAAATTTATATGTTGGGATCAGAATATGACCGTATTGGGACATATGGTCTTAATTAAGTTAAAATATCTAAATTAAGTTAAAATAAGGTCACAAGACTGGGTCCTAATCCAATATAACTCTTGTCCTTATAAAGAGGGAAATGTGGACACAGACACACAGGGATGTGAGGACACACGGAAAAACTGGCCACTACAAGCCGGGGAGAGAGGCCTCAGCAGAAACCATCCCAGCTGACACTTGGTTTTGGACTTTGGCCTCCTCTGAGACAGTAAGTTTCTGGGGCTTCAGCCTGTGGTACTTTGTTATGGCAGCCCTAACAAACTAACATGCTTATTTAATATTTGTCTCTCCCTCATAAAATGCGAGCAAGATGAGGGCAGAGACTCAATTTAGAGGGCTGTATACCCCTGCCTAGAATTTATTATTATAGAAGAAACATTCCATCAACATTTGCTGAATAAATGGTTTAAGTAAAACCAAACATTACCTAGAGGAGGCCCACCAACCACCAGTTACTTTATCATAAAAGTATTTTAAAAGTCATGTTTATAATTATTATCAAATTGTTTTGTTATCATCACATATTACATCAATGATTTTAACCCTTAGAAATCTTAATTTTAGTGAAAGCCGAACAAGCAGTTGGCATTCTTTAGACTGGTGAATGTATGAATATATTTTATAATCTCTAAAAACATAGACTTTTTGACTGGTAAATAGATTGAATAATTTTTAGAAATCTGTTTTCTCAGCAAACCTCAATACATTCATTAACAGATCCAAATGTATCTTCTCGTTTTTTTCTGTATTAAGAAGTTATTTAGCAATTAATGTTTCAGTATTTCACTTTATTTGGAAAGGATTTAGATTCCCCCCTACCCCCATCTTTTAACTTATCTTAGTAAAACTCTAAGGTTTCAAGGTCTGAGACAGAAAAGCAAAGGGACTGATGACCCCCCAGCCCGGCAGCCAGCAGGACAGGCCTTTGGTTACACAGAGGAGCTGGTTAGCTGGCTGCAGTGGGAGTGCCCCAGGTGGAGGAAGCGTGGGCATGAGGCCTGCAAGGGAGCTTCCCAGGGGCCTCGGGATTTGGGCAAACGCTTAGCTAGGTGGGGGAGTGAGGCATGCTCTAACTGTGGGAATGCCCCCTTTGCAACTAGAGGGACATTTCTCGTGGTTTCCTTTGGTTGTGTGTGGGAACTGTGGTTGTGAGTCAAGATCTCACAGGGCCTGTCCATTGGTTTCTCAGAATTAAATCTATTACCATGTGTTATGTCAGGTAATGTATGTCTGAGCACCTCCTAAAATTAGCCTTTTTATACCTGAATTGTGGTGCATGCGCTGAGTGGGACAGGTGCCACACTTGCAAAGCCCTGGTCTGTTCTAACCATCGTCCGTCACACACATTTTCTTCCTTAGTATTCCACAAGAGCTCATCTTGGACTTGAACATCTTGATGAAAGGGAGTGAAATGCTAAGAGAGACGGCCGGCCCGGTGGCTCAGGTGGTTAGAGCTCAGTGTTACTAACGCTGCAGGCTGCCGGTTTCATTCCCACATGGGCCAGTGGGCTCTCAATCACAAGATAGCCAGTTGGACTCCTCGACTCCCGCAGGGGATGGTGGGCTGCGCCCCCTCCAACTAAGAACGGCAACTGGGCCTGGAGCTGAGCTGCGCCCTCCACAACTAAGATTGAAAGGACAACTCGACTTGGAAAAAATCCTGGGAGTACACACTGTTCCCCAATAAAGTCCTGTTCCTCTTCCCCAATAAAATCTTAACAAAAATAGAAATGCTGAAAGAGGCTCGTTACCCTTTTGATCATCTCTAATCATCGGAAGTACTTTTTAAACCTTCTCAACTCAGTAAATTCTGTGTGTTCTAGTTCTTCTAGTTCTTTCCTGTCCTGTCCTGCAATTGGTTACTGACGTGACGCTTTCTAGGGCATCACAAACACTGCGAAAACATTAGTGACTATTGAACTGGCCCCTGGGACCTCCCTCTAACTTTTCCCCTGGCTGTTATGAAATATTCTCCAGTAGCTTTTGGCTGTGGGTCCCATCATTCCTGACGGTCCAGGCCAGAGGCGGCCTTTTCACATCCTTTGTTAATTCACGTTAGACTCTGAGAGACAGAATTGGGAGGTGCTGTGCCCGGTCCCCTGCTCACCCTCCTGCGGACACGTATTTTCCGAAGCTTCAGTGAAGGTCTTTTCTTTCCTCCCTGTTAAATATCACTGACTGCGGGGACCACGTCTGTAGTGGGCCTGCTGTCATCAGTCCTCAGGCTTGTGTCCTGGGCAGCTCGGAGCCACCATTCTCCATCCCTCCCAGGGCTGACCAGGAGCCCCACGTGGCTCAGCCTCCTCTGTGCACTGCTGCTTCCAGCTCATTTGCCTGCTTAGACGTTCTGTCCTTAAGTGTAGGCGCTCTTCGTCATCGCTGGCATCTAGTTGCGAACAGAAAGCGCTTCGGGAGCGGGGCCTGGAGGACGCCGTGCTGAAGCCGCTGGACAGAGCCGCGCGGGGCTCGGGGCGCGCTGCTGCTGCCCTCTGGCGGCGGAGCGCGGCGCTGCTGGTGCTGCGGAGGGCGCCCTCGCACGTGGGCCATCTGTCATCTTCTTGAGGCGACGCGTCTTAGCAACCAAGAGGCAGAGCATAACGAGCACCGTGTAGATTTGGGGATAGAACTTTTGTCAGTGTATTACTGGAGGCAGGGCCTCCAGCCATGTAACGCGGGTTCTGCGTCCCTTGGGGTCAGTTTTTTGATGGGAGCAAAACCGTTGTCTGATGCCAAGGACCAGGGATGTGGTTGCCTCTTGGGGAGGGTCAGGAACCTACTGCAATGTGTCATGAGGCGTGTTCCGGGCTGCTGTGAGGTTCTACGTCAGGGCAGGGGCTTGAGCATTTTGTAGAATCCATCAAATAGCCTCCTTAAGATTCGTGCATTTCATGAGATGTGAACTTTACCTCCAGAGAATAAAATAGGACCATCAGCAAATACTGATCTCCAGTTAATGGCATGTGGAAATGAACTGATGTCTACGCCTTTTACGCACATCAGAAAATACAGGATGGAGAGGTGATACAGCAAGTGTAGGGAAACGTTAACTGCAGAATCCAGATGGTGAATCCGAGATGAGATGGGTGTTCACTGTGAAATGCTGTCAGCTCTCTGCATGTGTGAAATGTTTCGTAGTAACACGTCAGAATAGAAATAATTTCATTTTAGGTGCCGGGCGCTGTAAACTTGCTTATATTGTTAGTCTACCAGTCACTCTGTGAGTTCAGAGTTCTTATTTTAAAATACCAGGGGTGCCAAAAAAAAGTATACAAGTGGACCCTTTGGTCAGCGTTGCTCAAGCAGTAGTTCGCTGCAATCAGAAGTGTCTGGACACTGATGGGAACCACTTTGAGCACCTCTTGTCATTGCAGAAGTCAAACATGACTTGTACTCATCTGTTGTTTTCAGTATATATTGAGTACTACAATTTTACTAGCTGTTTTTTTCCTATCTTAAAATATGTATACATTTTTTGGCATCCTTAACTAAACTTACACAATTGTGTAACTAAACTTACACAATTAATAGGCACTGGAAATTCACATTCATGCCGACATCATCTAGCTCTAACACTGTATGCCTTGCCTTTCACTGATTAAGAAACAGGCCATCTTTGAGAGTTATGGGGAGGGGAGGTGGGGACACGCATGCCGCTCCTGGGGAGGCAGCTGTAAGTTCCCGGCTCTGCGTCAGGAGAACCATCCACCGGGAGGAAGGCCATCTGACCAGCAGCCTGCAGCACATCCGACAGTTCCCAGCGTCCCCAGCTTTGTTCCACAGCCACAGCCTCCGCCCTCACTGTAGTAAGGGAACAAGCCATGGCTGGCACTCGATATTATCTCTGACTTGTGATTTGCAGAACTGCACGAATTCTCAGTATTCAGTATTTCAATGTTAGTTTAAATTCCTATAAAGGTCAGAGGCATATTCTGACTTCTTCCCACATGCTTCTTTATGTTCCCTCAAATGTATCGCCCTGTGTTCTGATGCCACGGGGAAGCATGTCTGGCCTAGGAGGCCCATATTTCTGTCCAACCTACAGAGTCCTGGGCTGACGTGTGGGTGTCATGAGACTGCTTTGGGCCTTGGTGGTCTCTGCGGTTTGGGCCAGCACTGACAACCTGTCATCGTCCGGTCGATGTTCAGTGCACGAGAATCGTTCGTGTGGGCCCACGTTCTCCAGGTCTTGCTAGGGTGGTTGGCACTGGGACAGGCCCAAACCCCTGTCCTCTCTGACCAACCATGTTCTGGTGTCATCAGGTCAGAATGTCCCCAACCTCCCCGACACCTTCCTATCCATCCTGCGTTTGTCACCTTCCTTCCCGTGGAGTCTCAAAGGCTCTTCCCAGCTCCTTTCACTAACCTGGGGTGAAGGATAGATTTCTGCCTGTAGCCACTGGGTGTCACTGCTGCACCACAGAAATCCTGGACCATGTCCCGCCCCCAAGACTGAAAACATCATAATTATGTTTTCCGAACCGGTTTAACGTAGAAACACTTAATCGTTTGTTCAACAATAATATCTTTTCCTAAAGCACAAGGATTGACAGTCGGATTGTATGAAAGACCTTGGTGGAACGTGTGGCTGTGGCTGTCGGGCTGTGACCTTCAGGCAGAGGCGTTCATCTGACATGACTGAAAAGAGCTTCGTCTGTTCTTTCCTTTTTCTGGAATGAGAATTAAAGTGATTTTACCTTGCTATTGTCCAGGCTTAATCTGTTAGGAGACATCCTGCTGGACCTACTTACCTCTGGGGGTAAAAAAATGAATGCATTTAAGCAGTGCAAAATAAAGTGATTTTAAGGGGGTATCCACAAATACTTCTTAACTAATGAATTCCTTAAATTATTTGTTATTTGTTTTCTGTAAGCCTGTTGTGAGTGCACAACCCCGTTTCAGGTGTGAGTGTGCAGGAATTAGCCAATATTTAGGTTGAGTTTACCCAAAGGGAGCCAGAGGGGAGCTGAGAGAGGGGAACAGCACTGAGGTGGGAAAGGGAGCATTATTAAATAAGCCACTTAATACAAAACGGGCACAAATCCAGATTTAACATTCAGGATCTAAGAGTTCATCTTTTATCTCTTTGGTTTCATTATTTTCTCTGAAATAATGTATAAATGTCCACAAACATTAAAAATCAGAGAACATCTTACTTATACAGCCTAAGTCCTGAAAACCTTCTTATCAAAACCCAGTGCATTGGCTTTCTAGACTCTGAATGTGGATTTGACCTGAAAAGACAGGGCCCATGAAAAAAATTTTGAAAAGTATACTTTCAGGTCAAAATCTTTAATTTTATAACAAGAGATACAGGGAAGGATACAGAGACCAGAGAAAAGAAAATCCACTCGCTTTATTAATCTCATTTTATTAATTTCAGGTAAGAGAATCAAAGAATGCGAATTATAAAGACGTAGTGAATAGGCACCATGCCGGGGTCTGGGGTAATTTGTGTCCTTTCACGAGAGCCAAGGAAGACATTCTCTCAGGTCCTTACATCAGTGTCACTCATGTTTTCCCCGAGACACCCAGGGAACCCGACATTGACCGTTCCCGCCTCACCCTGTGGGAGGAGAGCCAGACGTTTGCTGGAAGACAAGAACCAAGCATTTGTGGCAGCAGTGACTGTCACCATTGGGCATTCAGCTGCTTGCTCTGTGAGTAGGCCACTGTCTCACTCTTCCTTCAATCTTTTTATACTGAATTTCAAATCTATTTAATCTTGCTTACTAAAGAAATCATTGCAAGTTGTGTTAAATTCCTTTTGAAGCAAAGTGAGGTGCATAAATAGAAACATACAAACATACAAAATAAATGAGAACAAAGGTACACCTGAGGCCCGTTGTTTGTGGGTTTGTAAAGCTGGGTCTCAGGCATAAAAGCAAGGGAGGCAGCTTCAGGTGGGCATGCGGAGCTGTAGCCCTGGTGACAAAGCATTTTGAATAGAGAGTAGAACAGAGCTTGTGGACATTCTGTTTGTGTGGTGGGGACACTGTCCCCCTCTGCCTGAGAGGTGCCACTTCTGGCCCTGAAGCAGAGGGGACTGATGACATTTCCCAGCAGGAACAGAGGGAACTTCACGGCACGGGCATTGGTGCAGCAATCGCATTGGGAAATGCAGCCGGGCCGAGGATGGCAGGCGTGTCTACTTGCTGGTGTGGAACTCAGACTTGCAGGGACGCCCGTGGCCAGGTGTGACGATGCTGTCCGGTTACACACTGTAACATACAGAACCCTTGCCACCCTGAGGAGTGCCAGTACCTGGCAGCTAGAGCTAGCTGAGCACCCAGCCTCCACGCTCTTCCCTCTTTCCCAAAGTGTCGGTGTCCCTGTGAACAAGGTGACGAGGTGACATGGAGAACAGCCTAGAAGGGAACATGGGGCCAGACGCCAAGACAGGTGTGACAGGGGATGGAGAAGCCAAGTCCTGAACGTCCTCAAGACGGCTGTGACGCCATCACAGGGCAGAACACCCGCTAAAGAGGGGCTGCACGCGTGTGAACTCAGAAGTGCTCTGGGAGCCTCTCGCAGAGTCACTAAAAAGGAAGAACTCCCGAGGAGTGGAATGCGGGGAAGGAGACATCAGCTGGCCCCACAGGACCCGAGGCCAAGCGGAGACTCAGGGTGTCTGCGTGTGGTCGTTCCTCACTGTCCACTAACCAGGGCCCATGCTGCGTGGATTACATGCGCTTATTTGAAATGGTCACTCCATCTTGAATCCCACATTGATTTTACCCATCCTTAAATAATCTTTTTTTCCTTCATTTTTCAAGTAAGCAATTAAAGACCAGATTTAGGAAGATTTTATAGTAAGAATAAATGACTGATTAAATATCATGTAGTCCCAACAGGAGGCTTTACACAGTGACAAGCCTGCAGGGGCTGTCATGCGTCTGTAATTCAGGACGCAGGCCAGGGTTCCTGAGGGCATGAGTGAAGGGCACAGACGTGTGGCCAGGGACCAGTGACGTCACTCTGCAGGCCTGCAGAGTGACGCCTTACCTCGCTGAGGCTGCTGGGGAGGCCACGCTGGGGCTTCGTCCTTTCTCCCTCTTCTTGCCTCTGCACACGAGCATGGTTTATTCTCCCAGCAGATTTCACTTTCAAGAAAACAAGTTCACAGATAAAATTATCAAGGGTTTCGAGACGGTGACAGGGAACATTAAGGGGAGTGGAGTCTTCCTGAGCCAGGCCTTGTCGCTGACCCTGGCTCCCTGCCTGGATGCAGGTGGGGTCCGTGAGCCCATACCCAGCAGGCAGTGGGCAGAACAGAACCCTGAAGGGTGGTCTGCTCTGAGTTGTGCTCCTGTCACCTGCTTGACAAAGCCAGGTGGGAACTTCCTGCAGGCCGGGCCTGCCGGGTGCTGTCTTCTGGCTTCGGGCCTGTTCGCTTGCCTTCCCCGTGGAGCTCTGGGGCCTTTGTGTTTCTGTGGCTGAGGAGGCAGGAGAGTAGACATAGCGGATCAGAAGTGTGTGCTCGGCCCTGATTGGAGCGAGCTTGGCCCCAGCTACAGGAGTCGGACCAAAGCGCCAGGAAAAGGAAGGCTTTTCAATCTGGGCAATGAAGACTTCTTGTTAGCACGTTCTCTCCCCCAGCACGCAGGGCAGAGCCAGCCCGAGGAGCTGCGAGGCTGATGGAAGTCCACGCGAAAGTGTGAGTTAAATGAACAGTTTGGCTTTGCCAGGGGAGCCGACATTGGGGCTCCCTCTCCAGCTCCACCTCACATCACGTAAGGCGGGGCTCCTTTCACCAACATCTGATTCTTGGAACAAAAACACCACCAACCACAAAGATCAAAGAGCAAGAGAGCTGGCCATTCCTCTCACACACAGTCTGCAAACTGCGGGGCCCGAGAGATTTGGGGTGCCGACATGTTCTGTCTGGCGCACAGAGTGATCGCAAAAGGAATGGAAATATTTGGTAGTACTTACAAATGTGGAGACTCATGGAGTCATGCAAACTTCCTTTTTCTCTTGACAAACCAGCCGATCTGACGAGCCGGCATCTGAGGGCACAGGTTTGTTTCACACCCAGGAGCCAGGGACTTACACCCTCCAGGCTGGTCGGAAGTCACGGCTGGCAGTCCCCGGCCGGGCCACTCCCCAGGCGTGCTGCTGGCTTCCTCTCCCCCTCTGAGCCCTGCCATCACCGGGGCTCCATTACTGCAGCCCAGAGCCCCATCTCCTGGCTTCCTGCCAAATTAGATGTCAATGAGAATAATTGCTTTTTAAATTGGGGATCTAATTCTTTCTGACATATCAAAATCAATTTTTCTCTGTGGTGTTGGGAAATCACTTCAAGGAAATGCTGACGTGTGTATGAGAACTATGATTGAGAAGGAAATAACATTACCTTATAAATATAAATATGTACCTGGGTAGGAAGAAAAGAGACGTGTGTACTGTACAGGGCTAGTGAAAGATTGGTTTCTACCTAAAGCACCATTTTATTTTGTGCTTGTTCTTCGTTCGGAATGTCCTGCTCGCAGACATTTCTGTCTAGCTGAAACCACATAGCTAAGGAGTCATACGCCCTAGATAAACCAGTCTGTTCGCATCATGTCTCCGCCATCTGCAAAACAGACTCGAAACAGCCGCTCCTGCCTTGTCACAAGGACAAATGAGGCCAATTCTGTGAGCGCTGTAAGCTCCCGGGAAGAGAGGCCGGGTACCTGTGGAAAGCCTGATGTGAACTGGAACAGGAACTGAAATGCTATTTATTGTGAAAAATCTGAGGTTATTGTTTCCTGGGCAATTGCATGACCCTTTTAACCAAGTGCATCTTTTCCTGAGAGGTTGGGAAAGAATGAAACGACTTCCTTTCATTTGGTGCAAATGCCCACTTTTAAATGTTTGCAACGCCTGGCTATCTCAGTGTGACAGTCGCGTTGAATAGTTGTCGTCATAACAGTGCCTGTACTTTGTGTCTTCCATCGCAAAATGTCTGAAAAAGAAAAAGGAATGCAGAATGAATGGGTGGCTATTAAGACAAAAAGAGGATTAGGTTGTCTTTGACATGTCAGGTATTTGCTGGTCTTGTTTTCCTTCTGTTTTCTCTGTGGGCACCTATTTGAAATGTACCCAGCAGGATATTATATTCACTGCTACAGATTGGAGTGTTTTGCCCCTAAGATCTTTTCTCCTTGAGTTTTGTGTCTCTAGGGTAAATGCTTGCGACATCTTGGAGAGACGTGTGCCTTTCTCCGTCTCTTCCAAATGGGACAGGAAGCAGGGCACTGCCAGCTTTACACCTCGCCTCTCGAAGCTCCAACACTTCCTCCTGCGCTCACTCAATAGCCTTACTCCTTGTGTCACTGAGAAAATAACATTAATCGGAAGCGGGGCATTCGTGGTCTTCCTAATGCTCAGGACTGTTTCTTCCCCGACTTGGCTTCTGTGAGCCTCTCTGATTGACCAGCCGGCTCAGACGCCTAGGTGGTTCCTTGCGGCTCCAATCACTTGCTGAGAAAGTTAAAGGTCTCAAGGCTGGTGTCTCACTTCTCTTCTTTTCCTTCCACCCCTCCCTATGTCATCACGTGCAGTCCCAATGCCTCCTACTTCTATCTCTAGCCTCGACCTGTAGCCTGAACTTTGTCTTGTTTAAAACAAGATAACAGGTTACAAAAAGGAGTCACTTATGCTAAACCACCAACCAACCATGATCTAATTCCAGTTTGGCTTTCCCAGAAATGGAATCTCAAACCAGTCAATCAGGAGTCACCTGGTCAGCACGGATTAGGTCATCTGCCTGGTAGAACCCTGCCACCTCCTAAGAAAGTGGTCTTCCCTTGACTAACCCGCTGTTTTTCCTCGTGTAAGCTCCTCATTCCCACTCCCTCTGACTATAAAAGTCTTTGTTTTTGTACAGCTCCTTGGAGCTCCTTCCTATCTGTTACATGGCATGCTGCCCAAATGAACGCTTAACATTTTTGCTGTGCCTCCGTTTATCTTTGAACAGCATATATACATATAGCCCCCCACACATGGATGTCTGACAGGCCCCTCCCACTGAGCAGGTCCGTATCTGAACTCCTCCTGTCCCCACTAAGCTGTACTTCTCCAAAACCATTCTCTTATTCTAGATAGAAACTAATGGCTGTGAATAAACAACGATCGCTATTCTACAGAGAACAGTGGTGACAAGGACGTACTGGGGGACGTTCTGGCCCCAGGTCTCGTGTAGGACGGCGGCAGCATTGCACCTGTGCAACCTGACCTCACTGTCACTGAGCATGGCAGTGTGTCTATGTGGTTCCATGTGCGAGAGGAGGGGATCCAGCCGCTTCAGGGGTAGGTCAGTGTCTGCCAATCTGACAGAGGTGCAGACCTCAGTAAGTACAAACCGTGGTGGGAGCCAGTGTACAGTCCACAAAGCTATGTGGGAGCACAGAGGGGGCTCCAAAAATCAATCACATTCACGTTGGACCTGGAGATAGAAAACGTTGACCAAGGAACACAGTATCGGTACTAGAGGAGCCATCGTGAGGGGAGGCTGTGGCAGGAAGCTGCCGGGAGGGAGGGCCCAGGAAGAAAGGATGTGCCCAGACACACCTAAATTTGGGGGGGCACCTTTGAGCCCCTAACAGGGCTGCACTCAATAGACTGAGTCGAGTCCACCAGGCAGCATTCCCACGTCTAGAGGCGGCATGGAGAATATTCACGTGAGAAGCTGTGCTGAGCACCTGGTGTTTCCCTAACCACAGACCCGGAGGGGGTGACCAAGGCGGGTCGGGTGTCTGCCGGGCTTAGCACGCAGTGCACACACCCCCGCGCTCTGTGCACGGCTTGGGTCCACAGGGAGCCGAAGATGTGCGCCCTGGTCCTGCAGTGCTGCTGGTGAGTGGTGCGACAGGAGAGTCACCTCATGACAAAAACGAAACAGGGTTTACTAGACATGCTGGAGGACATTAGGAAAGCTTCCTGCATTTGTGACGGGTGTTGAACAATGTACCGTGCAATTAAGATGGCTCGGGGGATGGGTCACTGCTTTAGATGGAAGGAAAGAATCGTCATCTCCTGAGTCTCTACTCTTTGCATTGGGCTTCGTGTATATTCATCTGAAGACACTTCATGTCACCCCTGCGAGGACAGCCCTACCGTGGGCACCAGATAGCCGAGGAACTGACCCTCCAAGAGGGGAGGTGCTTCCCTGAGCTGCCAGTGCAGGAGCTGCCCTCCTGGTATGCGCTCACACAGTTGTCTGCCCAGCAAACTGCTCTGGAAGGAGCAGCACAGGGCAGATTCCAGAGGTGGTGGTTCTGGGCTTGGCGCGTGTGGTGAAGACCAGGTGCCTCTGGGTTGGCGCTGGATACAGTGACTGGAGGGGTGAGCCCAGGTCTTCTTGGAGCAGGAGTCCTTGCAGGGAGGCGCCTCTGAGTGTCCTGGAGGGCAGTTAGGACCCTGACTGCTGGGCCAGCCCTGAGTTCCTGATTCAGTAGGTCCAGGACTAGGCAGGAACTTGCATTTCTAGCAGGATGTGGTCTGGGGACTGCAGTCTGAGGACCTGCCCGTGAGAGAAGGGAGATGGAGAATAATGAGGGCACAAGACACACAGTGCCCTGAAACTAAGTAGGAAGTTTCTGCTCAAAAGGAGAAAACGTTAGAATTATGATAAAATTTAATTTAGCGATTCAGGCAAGTCCAGGAATATTCATGTAAAGATTACTGCAACTAGGTCTCTCTCTCTCTCTCTCTCTCACTCTCTCTGTCTCTCTCTTTGTTTTCTTATTTATCCTTTCTCTTATACTTTAGTACTCCATAAGCAATATACGTCTTGGCCAGGCCAGAGGCCACGTCTTGCGGGACAGCCTGGTTTGAGTCTGGGTGGGGATGCTGGTGGCAGGAGGTGTGGCAGCCAGAGGACATGCGTGTGCTGGCCTCTCTCAGGAGCTGGAAACCAGTGTCTGAGGTCAGGACAGCGGCAGTTCATCTCCCCAGAGCCGGGGATCTGGGTGCATGTCCTTCCGGAGGCCCCACAGCGGGGGCTCTCTGACTTCCCGGACGTTATTTTAAGCCCTGCTGGTAGGGGCATTTGCCAAAGTGCTTCCCTGGGCAGTGACATTGACATTTGCATTGCTGTCCAGGTCCATTAGCACTCAGGCCCAGGGCTCCCGCCGAGGACTCAATCAGATCATGAAATTTAGTGGTTCTGGCACAGAGGCTTTTAGTGCTATATCCTTAGTTAACTAGGTTCTTCTTTAAAGGTCAGTTAATAAAACTTTTTAGTTTCGTGCTTCAGCTGCAGTTTGTCCTCTTTCTGTCTACTCCCATTTGTGGCCCAGGCTCAACTAGCTGACCCTCATTTCTCCACTGAGACCCTTGTTGTTATGATGGTTCCTGCGCACTGAGAAGGGGACTGTCTCTCTGTTGGTGTCTCCAGAATCATCAGCTGGTCTACTGAAGCATCTCCTTCAAGAACTCTTAGCTTATCAAGAGAATATTTTTAAAAGAGGACCAGCTTTTGAAAGATCATGAGCAGTTATACTATACCAATTTGAGCAAAAGACTTGAGGCCTATTATAATAAAGAAATCATCACCTCAGAAAGAAGAGAGATAAGAAGTGCATTTGAAAGGAGAGCCTGGGGTAGGGAGACCTCCACCTGAAATCCCAGCTAAAGAGAGAGCTACTTGAATGTAGTGTGCACTTAAGTCTGCATTTCCTGGCAGTTTACACAAAGACAGAGACACACAGGAGATAGCACCTCTCGTGTTTTATTAGAAGAAGCTATAATGGATTATTGGAAAAGACAGTTTTCTTAGCTCAAGCTCAGAACAATTTTTCTTCCTTAAGACTTGAGATAAGCCACACTGAACTACAAGGTAATCATATTTTAACGGAAAAAAAACAAAACAACAACAACAACAAAAAAACACACACAAAAAAACACTGAGAATGTTTTCATATAGTTCTTTGCCTTAAAAAGAGCTCAGTCAAGGACTTCCGTTTTCTGGTCTGACATATAAGGAGCTCAGAAGTTAGCACTCCATCCTAACAACAAGTGAAAACCTGAACATACTGAATAACCAACAACTCTTCTAAAATCTGTCAGACAAGAGAGGTCACAGGGCAAACTGCTGCCCCCAAACTGTAGCGACAGGTGGGATGGAAGTTTACCTGAGCTGAAACTTCTGTGGGAACCAGTGCCCGGGAAGGAGAACCTGCTGTAATTGATGAATTACTGGAGGTTCGGGGAGAGCTGAAGACTCCAGGGGACCCAGGCGTTTGGGAGGGTCCCTCAGTTTTGTGAGTTGTCTTGCTAGGAGTGCTACCATGTCCTCCTCATCAACATCAGAGAAAAATCCCACTGTGCTTCCAGCAGTGGGTAGGGAAAAGGAACGGTTTTGAAATATGTTAGAGCATTTTGTGCTTTTTAACAAGGTCTGCCCTCAGGAGAAACTTTTACCAGAGGTTAACCAACCCACTGGGGATCTGTCAGAGCCTAACCTGCTTGGGGCAAGGGCAATACCTAACTCCAGCCCCCTGCAGCCATCCTGTGCCACCGGAGAGGGGGGGGAAACGGGAAAAGCACTGGTGAAGGTCACACACAGTGCAGGCACTCAGGGTCACCGAAAGACTGAGACCTAATCTTAGGACTACAGAGTACTTCCCTCCCCGCAACAACTCACCTCTGAATCACTAAAGACCTGTTCACTGCAGTTACTTGTACCCAGTACATCAGGTCCACCATGGAACAAAAAATTACAAGGCATACTAAAAGGCAACAAAGTTTGAAGAGAGAAAGCAAGCATACAAACCAGAGACAGATATGGCAGGCATGTTGCAATGATTAGATCAGGAATTTTAAAATATTATGATTAGTATGCTTAGAGATTTAATGAGAACAATTAGAGAGTATACAAGAACAGATGTACAATGTAATCAGGGAGATGGAAATGCTAAGAAAGAATCCAAGAAAAATGCTAGAGATTATAAGCGCTGTAATAGAATTAAAGAATGTCTTTGATAGACTTATTGGTAGATTGGAAATGGCTGAGGAAAGTCTCCAAGCTTGAAGATATGATAATAAAATTTCTAAAAATGATAGGCAGAGAGAAAAAAAGACTAATTAAAAAGACTAGAAAATTAGAATAGAATATTCAAAAACTGTGAACAATGCAAAGGCTATTCGTAAGTATAATAGGACTGTCAGAAGAAGACAGAATGAAATAAAAGCAATAATAACTGAGAATTTTCCCTAAATTAATGTGAGACACCAAACCACAGGTCCAGGAAGATGAGAGAACACCAAGCAGGATAAATGCTAAAAAACTGCACTTAGGTATATCAGATTGGTGCTTCAGAAAATTAATGATAAAAATCTTGAAAGAAACCAGGGGGTAAAATAAGAACACCTTATCTAGAGAGAAGCAAAGATAAGAATTATATCTGAGCCAGTACCTAGTCCACCCTTCAAAGCAGTTTTGGAACTCTTTATAGAATGGCCATCAGAGCTGTCGTCGTATTACCCTTGATGTCCTGAATGTCATCCAAATGTCTTCCTTTCAATATTTCCTTTATCTTTGTGTAAAGAAAGAAGTCACTGGGGGCCAGATCAGGTGAGTACGGAGGGTGTTCAATACAGTTATTTGTTTACTGGCTAAAAACTCCCTCACAGACAGTGCCGTGTGAGCTGGTGCATTGTTGTGATGCAAGAGCCATGAATTGGTGGTGAAAAATTCAGGTCGTCTAACTTTTTCATGCAGCCTTTTTAGCACTTCCAAATAGTAAACTTGGTGAACTGTTTGTCCAGTTGGTACAAATTCATAATGAATAATCTCTCTGATATCAAAAAAGGCTAGCAACATCGTTGCAATAAGTTCACAAACTTAATTGTCAGGACTTGTGTGTGTGTGTGTATGTGTACATACATACATACATACATAATACATACATACATACATGTGGAATATTTTGTTATTATAAGGTACTTGCTCTACCTATAAAGCAATATCGTGGTATTTGAAAGTGTTGGATTAGTTGTAAATGTATACTGCAAACTCTAGGGCAACCACTATAAAAAGTAGGAAAAAAA
Source organism: Rhinolophus hipposideros (assembly GCF_964194185.1). Lineage (NCBI taxonomy): Eukaryota > Metazoa > Chordata > Mammalia > Chiroptera > Rhinolophidae > Rhinolophus > Rhinolophus hipposideros. Next base: position 2,876,749 of record NC_138064.1, read on the forward strand.
TACAATTAATATGCCAAGAAAGGAGAGAAAATGGAATTATGTAAAATGCTCAACTAAAATCAAAAAGGCAGAAAAAGTGTGCAAAAAAACAGAAACAAAGAATCAGAGCAACAAATAGAAAACAGCAATGAATATGTTGGATATTAATCCAGTTATACCAGTAATCACTTTGAACATCAATGGTCTAAGCACACCAATTAAAAAACAGACATTGTCAGAATGAAGTGAAAAATAAAAGACCTGACTATGTGTTGTCTACAAGAAGTTCACTTTAAATGTAAAGATACATACAGATTGAAAATAAGGTGCACGGAAAGATATACCATGCTGGTACTAATCAAAAGAAAGCAGGAGTTGGTACATTAATGTCAGAGCAGACTTCAAAGCAAGAGAAGTTATCAGAGGTAAAGAAAGGCATTACACTATGATAAATTGGGTCAATGTTCCAAGAAGACATACTAATCCTTAATCTGTATGTAACTAACAACAGAGTATCAAAATATGTGAGACAATCGATGAATCCATTGTTATAGCTGGAAAGTTTAACACCCTTTTATTACAAATGGACAGAGCCAGCAGGCAGAAAGTCAGGACAGAGTTGAACTCAGAAGCACCATTAATCAGCTTGATGTAATTGACATCTGTAGATGACTTCATCCCCCAACAGAAGAGTATACATTCTCCTCAAGCTTACATGGAACAGTCATCAGGATAGATCACATTCTAAGCCCAAAACAAACAAAAATACCCCACAAAAAACCAAAAGAAAACAAAAAAACAAAACTAACACCCCCCCCCCCCCACACACACACCTTAACTTTAAAAGGCCAGAAATCATACAAGGTCTGTGCTCAGATCACAGTGGAATTACAAATTAGTAACAGAAAGATATCTGGAAAATACCAAAATTCATGGAGATAAGCAGCACATTTCTAAATAAAACATTAATCAGAAAAGAAATCTCAAGGTAAATTAAAAAATATTTTGAACAAAACGAAATGAAAATACAATATATCAAAACTTGTGGAATGTAGCAAAAGCAGTGCTGAGAGGGAAAGTCATACTGACTGCATGTATTAGAAAGGACAAATGATCTAAAATCAATAAAGCTTCTACCTTAAGAAACTAGAAAAAAAGAAGAACAAATTAACGAATAAACAGACGAAAAGAAATAAAAAGATCAGAGCAAAAATCAGTACAATTGAAAACAAGAGCATAATAAACTCAGTAAACCTAAAAGCTGTATATGTGAAAAGATCAGTAAAAAAATTGGTTGGTGCAATAGTAATGGCGGTTTAAAAAGTTAAAAATAATTGCAAAAACTGCAGTTACCTTTGCACCAACCTAACAGATAAATCTTTAGACCAGGATAAAAAAGAAACAAGACTCAAATTACAAATGTGAAACATGAAAGAGGGGACATCACTACAGATCCCATGGACATTAAAAGGAAAATAAGGGATTTGTATAAACAATTCTATACTCAAAACTTGATAACCTTGGTGAAAGGGACCAATTCCTTGTAAGATATAACTTACCAAATTTACACAAGAAGAAATCAGCAATCTGAATAAGCCTATATCTATTAAATAAATTGTACCAATAATCACTAAGCTTCCCAAACAGATGGGTTCACTAATGGTTTCTATCAAAAATTTATGAAAATAAAACAAAACAAAACAAAACCTACCCCAGTTCTTTCTAATCTCTTCTAGAAGATAGAAACACACAAGAAAAATACTCCCTAAATCATTCTGTGAGGTCATATTCAAACCAGACAAAGACATTACAAGAATAGAACACTGCAAACCAACATATCTCATGAACACAGATGCAAAAATTCTCAACAAGATTGTAACAAATTGAGTCCAACAATGTATAAAAAGGATTATACACAAAGACTGAGTGGAACTTATCCCAGGTACTCAAGGCTGTTTCAACATTTAAACATAAGTCAATGTATTCCATCACACCAACAGGCTGAAGAAGCAAAACCACCTTATCACATCAATACGTGCAGAGAAAGCATTTGATAAAACCCCACATGTATTTATGATAGCTTAGCAAACTAGGAATAAAGGGAAACTTCCTCAAGTTAAGAACAAAACAAGTTAGCAATACACACTGATTAGAAAGTTCAGAGTTGAGACACTGACAACACCAAATGCTGCCTAGGACAGGGAGCAGCAGGAACTCTTATTCCTTGCTCCTGGGAATACAAAATGGTGTGGCCACATTGGAAGACAGGTTGTCAGATTATTAACAGTCTTACCATACAACCCTGCAACCACGCTCCTTGGTATTTACCAAATAAATTGAAAACTTCTGTCCACCCAAATCCTGCACATAGATTTTTATCTGTGAGTAGCTTTACGCACGACCCTGTTTTCATCACCTGCAATCAAAATGAAAATACGTTCACCACTGGGCATTCCAGTACTCTCTTGGGTTTAAGCCCTTCATTTCTCACAGCTCTGTCTCTGCCATCTCCCCCACTGCAGGCTCTCCTGAGACTGGTGTGACACAGGTTTCACACCTGTATACTCAATTTCTCGTCTTTTTGGACCAGTATTTACTCCACCTCTGCTAGACCGAGCTAATGCTGGCTGCACATATGATGCTGGCCAAACTTTCTAGTACCATACTTTTCTTGACATTCTCTATTGGTGTTGTGAACAAAACTTTTGACTATCAATGGGGATGTTTGTCCAGACATCATTTTATTATCCCCAACTAAATTCTGCAGAACAGCAAAGCAAAGGTCTCCTTGTGCAAGGGACTCAGCTCTCTCAGTGTCCAAGTTGCACCCTTGTCTTGCTCTTATGCAGGTGTGAGAAGTGTCGGGAAGCCTCAGGAATTTCAGGGTCCAGATTTCTTTTGCAGAAACTCATAATCCCCACTGGTTTGAAAGTTTAAAATCATCCATGCCTTCGTACAAAGAACTTGAGGAGAACTGCCAATTGTCTTCTCTCATACCGTGGTTCCCCGAAAAGAAGACCTAATTGGAAAATAAGCCCCAGCATGACTTTTCAGGATGACATCCTCTGAATGTAAGCCCTAATGCGTCTTTTGGAGCAAAAATTAATATAAGACCCAGTCTTATTTTTGCGGAAACATGGTAGTTACAGGAAGAAGTGCATGTTTTCATATGTAAAGTCTTGAAATGACTTTTCTGTTCGACTGACTAAAGGTCTGTGAAAATTTCCTGCCGTGAAATACACAAAATGGCTAAGGACCACTGGGGCTTGTAGAGATGGCAATCTATTATTAATACTGTTTCTTCCAACTGTGATTTAATGCAGGCAAGAATAGGCAAACACAGGGATCCTGGCACGTGTTTATTTTATGTGATGATGCGGAATTGTCTCAGCCAGCCAGCTGTTTCAGATTATTCTGTGAATTACAGTAATTTTGGTAATTAGTAAAAATATCCTGATTTCTTTTTCTTGGCAAAACCTCTAAATATGATACCCTCTGACCTCAGAGGGAAGCCCTGTTCTCTCACCTGCAGATAACCCAGAGGGGGATTAATTAAACCCAATTAATACAGCCATTTCTAAAATGGCTACTAGCATAGCTCAGGAGGGAATGTGTTGGAATAAACAGCACAATTTCCCTTCCATTTTCTGTATCAAGATGAAAGTTGAGTGTGGTGAGCACGTGTTCTCCCCAGCGCTTCAGGATGTAGTGTTTTGGAAAGAGTGGGCTTGCTGTCGGACCCATTTCCAGTTGTAGATTTGAGATCCCTCACTGGGGTTCTCTACATGTGGCAAGTCCCATCTGTGCAGCCAAGCAGTGGTTGCAAAGAGCTGTCACCACATTGAATCTTTTATTCTCATCTCGACATTCAGCCTCAACAGGATCTTATCTCAAAGAGCAGGACTCGTCTTTCTGCACGCCCGTGTTCCTTTGTTCACTATTTCTAGTGACTTTGGACAAAACAAACGTTAACTTCCTAGAGACGCAGTTGGACCATCTATGCAAAAATGGAACAGAAGGTACACTGACTTCACACACGAAGCCATGCACGCGATTTGTGAATTTTAAAACAAGGAGTCCCCTGGGGCTGTGTGGATAGCTGACCTCCTGTGCAGTGCCAGGATGAGAAGCAACTGTCCTTCGGTTGCTGCCCTGTCTTCTGCTTGGTGACAGACAGAAAATACATTCAGCTGTAGTGGTGATAAATGGCTCTAATTTGATTATTTATACGCCTGAGAAGGCTTCAGCTATAGGGGTTTCTAAATTCAGATTTCTCAAGATGAATTGAAGTTAAGGGATGTGAACCTTATAGCTAGCCAGATCTCAATTTCAATTCAGTCATCAAGGTGTTTGGGTTTTTTTTTATGTATTGAAATTAATTGCATTTTTTCTGAGAGTGCTAGATATATATATATGTGTATATATATATATATATATATATATATATATATATATATATAAAGACAGTTCATAAAAGAAACTATCTCAGTCTCCATGAACTGGTTTCTTCAGATTGTTCAGCTAATGTCTCTGGCCCAGAATGAGTATAATAAATAGTAATTCTTACTATTTTTGAGGCACTTGGAATATGTTATCATTTTCATAAGACTTCTAAAGATATTGTTATTCCCATTTTGTAGGTAAGTAAACTGAGACTGACACGCATGAAGTAAAATGCCCCAAATTAGAATTAGTTCATCTTTCAGGAAGAATTCAGTCTGTCTGAACTGAAAGTCATATGGCAGAAATCGTATGCCGACTTCTCAGCAACTCTCCTCAGTAGCATAGTCTCCCCCAGGTCTCAGGACAGCAGGAGAATTCATTGACCTTATCATGCCCAGAAGCATCAAAGAATGAAGGTAGGGACATGTCAAAGCTAAAACCTACACAGTTCACACAGCTCAATCTTCCCCACGCCAATACTGTAACTCGCAGTTACAGTTCAGAATTCTCCCATTCCTTGAACACCACTCAGCCCGTCATGAGAAACTGCACCTTTATGAGAGACGGGAGGTCTAAGGCTAAAAACGTGACCTGGCTTTCCCCGGGAATGGATGTCCTTGGGGATCCCAGCTGACTATCTTCTGGTAGGTCCTTGACACCCTGTGGTACATAGCAGCTGTCCATTAGCACTGGGATAGCGGATGGATCTGGGCATCCTACCAGGCTTCCTATAAAGATTATTGGTTAGACCAGATAGCTAACTGGTAGCCCACATCACACACTCAGGGAGACATCTGAAGACACACCTCCACAATGTATCTTCAGGAATATTCCACACGTTTTCAAGATGACATTGGTCTTAAGCACAGCATTGTAGACTTATCAGAACCGAATCATAGATAGAAAATGGGAAAACATGCAGCATATTCAGAAGCCAAATTAACGGAGGCAGGAGACCCAAAGGCCAGGACATAGGTCACCATGGGAGGGCTAACGGCTCCCTTAGGTCAGCTGCCCAGACCAGCGTCCCCTGACGTGTTTGTGTCCCTCACTCAGGTTCTCCCAGGGCTTCCCAGGGCCCTGCCCTCTGTGGCGGGGGTGTGCACAGCCCGTGCTGAGGAGGACACCAGGCTTCACATGGAGGCTCAGGAGAGCCTAGCCCATTCCCAGAGCTGCCTCTAGGCTACTAACGGTGCCCAGCTCTGCATGAAAAGGACAACTGCTTGTTACCGACAGGACAGTCCACTTTCAGTTCTCATCCAAGGTTGAGTTGACCTAAGTAGCAGTTTGGTGAGTGATTTCATATGAATGAAAAACAATCCACTGGTTCCCTGAGGATAAAAGCATGTTGTAGAGGAAACAGTTTGTTTTGATTCTTAATTTTTTCATTTACCAGGCTGAGGAGTATTTTTAAGATGCCAGTGTTTCCGGTACCTCTGAGTGAGACACTGAAATCTCATGTACCTACTCTTCACGCAGTGCCAGCAAAATACACCAAACCACTGAGTCTTGGGCCAGGAGGTGACCACCACAGGTCCCTTTAAGGCTTCTGCGCGAAGTGTCTGGGATTTCTGGAAAGGACAATTTCTATGTCTCCTGATTCAATCAACCCACTGCTGAGGCGCCTGATGTTAAATTAAATAAACAAATTAAATCCAGGTCAAATCTGGATATAAAAATCTTCACTATCTCACGTCTGCTTAAGGACTCTCTTCCCTACAAGGGCACAAAAATCCCTCACAGGTGAGGCCCCCCACCTCCCTTTCCCATCTCAGCTTGCTCTGCTCCTTGTCACATGCTCCTAAGTCCTCAGAATACAGCATTTCTGAGGTCACTTGCATATGCTTTTTGTGAAATGACCTTCCCTCCCACCTTCCAACAATGGAAATTTCTTTCTCACAGTTCTGGAGGCTGGGAAAGCCAGATCAAGGTGCCAGCAGCTCTTGTGTCTGGTTGCACACAGTGGCCTTCTTGCTGTGTATTCACATTTCCTTTCCTCAGTGAATGGGGGATGGGAGACAAACAGAGGGAGGAGAGAGAGAGAGAGAGAGAGAGAGAGAGAGAGAGAGAGAGAGAGAGAGAGAGAGCTCTTATAAAGGCTCTAATGGCTCTAATGCCATCGTGAGGGTCCCTCGTCTAACCCTAATGACCTCATCTGACCCTAATGACCTCATCTGACCTTAATCACCTCTGAAAGTCTCCACCTCCAATACGATTACATCAGGGGTTAGGGCTTCCATGTATGAATTTTGAGGGGGCACAAACAATCAGCCCTTACAAACGTCATCGTTCTTGTTTTCTAACCACTTTATTCCACAAAATGGAATTATTTGTGTATTTTCTGCTCCCTTCACCAGATCACAAACCTCTTAAGGCTCATCTTAACGCTTAGCTCAGTGCTGGGCATTCAGTGGGTACTTAATCAAAATGCAAAAAATGAATGACGGTTGGATTAAAGGGGTTAGACGCATATGACTGACGCTGACCACCCCAATCCTGACCTCCAGATACAAAGATTCATTTTAAGGCAGCTCAGTTCCATGCAGGGGCCTTCCCACGCCTTATTTCCTCAAAGTTTTTGATTCAGTAAGAAATGCTGCATGTGGCGGAAACTGTACAGGTTCTTACGACTCTCCACATCTTAGCCTGATCATCACACCTGCAGGGCAGACTCCGTGGCCAGAGGTTACCCTTCTCCTAAGATGGCCAAGCAGCCTTGTACGCGTTCGTCTCAGTGTCCAGGTGTGTATATGTAGGCTGGTGAACACCATTTCAGTTTCTTTAATAATAATTTCTGCTTTTTCTTGGGTCAATTGTATTAATTTTTATTGTAAAACTGTCCATTACACTTAAGTTTTTAAATGTATTAGCAGGTTTTTTGTACATTCTCATAGAAATTTAATCCTCGTGTTATCTGGTTCTTGGTACTTTATCTGTTCTCCAAGTTGGGTAAAGCATTCATCTCCTCTGCTGTCTATTCCTACCTCTCTGAGGTCAGGAATTTTATCCCTGTTTTTCTGGTGGAGAACAAAGGCAAAAGATGCTAATTGACTCCATTCAGGCTCCTTAGCTGGTAAAAAGGGAAAAGAGGATCCAAATCCACATTTGTCCCTCCTAATCTAGTCTTCTCCAGTTCTCTTATAGAGTCACAGAGACTTCTTACTGGTCCCATATTTTCCACAGGGATCTCTCTCTCTTTATTATTTGTTTTCTCTGTCATGGTTCTCCTTTGTTTTGGCGTAAGCGTCAATTCCATTGAGTGGTAACGATTCTCTGCAGGTCGCTTGCCCCCCACGCCTCCCTCATTTCATGGAGCACATCTTACTGGACGGGTCTGCAGTCAGATAGATAAAGGGAGCAGGGTTCATTCCGGCACTTAGCGAATCTGAAATGCATTCCTTCATTTTGCACAGCACCGATGAGCTCACCTCTGACCGAAGGAAGCTCTGTAAACAAGGGGAATGTCCAAGGAGATGCTGCTATCTCATGCATTCAAATGAAGACATTTAGTCAGTCTCAGCTCTCCTGCGAGTTTTGAGACTTTGATGAGATTGTATTTGCATTAATGGACGCTATGAAATTCAAATGTTTAGGACAGTACCAGAGGTACGGGAAGCATAATGAGATGGATTAAGCAAAGAAACATTTAGTCTGATCAGGTAAGTCTCTTAATGAGCTCTCCTAGACAATGAAATTAGGAGAGAAAAATTAGTCTGGGTTGGACGGAGAGGAGTGCACAGAGATGGGGACGAGGACCCTGTACTTAACTCAAGGTTACGTGATCCATCAAGACTTCTGTGGTAACCTTCTCTGCTCCTGGACTCATTACAATGTACTGTTGTTTATACGTTCTTTCTACACACAAGTGAAGCTGCTTACTTTATGACAAACAAAATGACGTTTCCAGAGCCTGCTCTGTGCTGGGCACTTTTTCATGTAGTTTAAGTATCACAGTCACGGTTTCTGACATCAAAATTAAGCTTACTCATGATTAACATTTTGTTTTAATTGCTTATTTAATTGTCTGTTCCAGAAACTAGAGTCTAAATCCCCTGAGGGGGAAGCAGAGCCTTTCTTCTCTTCTCTGTGTCCCCACACTTGGCAGAGCTTTGTCTGCGCGGCGCTCAGGCTCCAGATTGTGTGAGTGGGTGGGGGTGGGTGGGTGTGGGTGCGTGGATGGCTGGGTAATTGGCTGGGTGGGTGGGTGGTTGGCTGGGTGGGTGGATGGATGGGTGGGTGGCTGGGTGGGTGGTTGGCTGGGTGGGTGGATGGATGGGTGGGTGGGTGGGTGAATGGATGGGTGGATGGGTGGATGAGTGGATGGGTGGGTGGATGGATGGGTGGATGGATGGATGGGTGGGTGGGTGGGTGGGTGGGTGGCTGGGTGGATGGATGGGTGGGTGGGTGGGTGGCTGGGTGGATGGATGGATGGGTGGGTGGGTGGGTGGGTGGTTGGCTGGGTGGATGGATGGATGGGTGGGTGGGTGGGTGGGTGGTTGGCTGGGTGGGTGGATGGATGGGTGGATGGGTGGGTGGGTGGATGGATGGGTGGATGGATGGTGGGTGGGTGGGTGGATGGGTGGATGGGTGGGTGGGTGGGTGGATGGATGGATGGGTGGGTGGGTGGGTGGGTGGGTGGTTGGCTGGGTGGGTGGATGGGTGAATGGATGGGTGGATGGATGGGTGGATGGCTGGGTGGATGGCTGGGTGGACGACCCAGCTGTCTCCAGCCCCCAGTCTCCTTTCAGAGCCAGTCTTTGGTCTCTGTAACCTTTACCCCGTACTGTAAATCTTCACATGGTCTGTATTTTGTGCTCACATGTATTCCAGTGCCTACAATAATGTTTGTCTCAATAATATTTATTAAATTTATTGTTGAATACTATGTTTCCCCCTCTGATCTCTGATTTCCTTGAAGCTAAAGTTTTAGATCCTGGCACACACCTGTTACATAGAAAGTGTCACGTCTGTGTTACAGAGGAAGTCGGCGCTCAGGGATGCTGGAGAGATGTTCTAGCTCCCACCTCCAGGAGGTACCAGAACTAGACGGGTCTTCACATTCCTCACTTCTTCTCAAATTTTAATCTAGTTTTTGGAAATCCAGCCAAGCTAAGTTACACTTTCAATATTTTGTCTTCCTTACTAGTATGTTTCCTGGTTCGTACTAAAATTTTACTAAAATGTTATTTAAACCCTTTGCTATTTCAAGGACCTGCATATTTTTTCAGAGTTTATGTTAATTATTATATTCTCTTATAAGGAACCAGTTCATATACTCCTTACAGATGCGTGGAACTCATCTCCCTGTCCTCCAATGCCAGGCCCACGTGGGCAGTCATGTCATAGGAAGGTGGCAGCAATGTGACAGGAGGTGTCCTCTTCCTTATGCCACCTTCCACTCTGCACATTAGGCTCAAGTATTGGTGGGTGTGGTCACTCCCCATGGGCAGTAAAGCACACACTCTCAAGGTGTGCTGGCCACCTAACAGGACAGGCGTTCACTTCCCTTAGACACCAGGGGAAAACTGGTAGCTTTTATAACCACTCAAATGTAAAGTTTGAATACTGAAAAAATAAAAAGGTCTACTTCAAAATTTAATCTTTCAGTGAGATGCATATTTCTTATACATTTGAATAATTGTGACAGCCACAGAAACAGTTTGTTCTAAATTTTGTAGGTGGCCATCACAGAATAGCCGGTGGGTCCACATTTAGAAGAGCAGTAGTGATATAAGAAAGCATATTTTAGATTTCAATCTAACCAACCACAGGGAAAGGGCTTCATATATATACAGGTTACCCACCAGCTGCGACTCTGGGCTCAAGGTCACCCTTATGTGGCAGACAACACATTCATTTCCAAAGTAAGTGTGGAGGAACAGAGGTGGGGCGACTTCCTTCCTTCTTCCTCTCTCTCCCTCTGAGGTGTGAAGTCACAAAGAGCCATGTGCAGCCCGTTCCCTCGAGCTGGGGCGTCAGAAAACTGCATGGGGGTTCCCTCCCTGAAAAATGCTGCCTGCTCTCCAAACTGCTCCCTCTTCACTTACCAACAAGGCAGGGGCATCAGAGGTACAGACCTGGTGAGTCTGTACCACAGTTTGGGGCAAATTGTGCCCCAAATTCATGAGTGGAAATCCCACACTCCCTATCTCAGAAAGGCAGTGTGTCTGGAGAGGGGTCTTTCCAGACACAATCAAGCTACAATGAGGTGTTAGGTAGGCCCAAAGCCAACATGACTTGTAAGAAGGAGATATTTGCACACAGATGCCACGAGAGAAAGTGGTGGGAAGACACAGGGATCAGAAAGCTGTCTACCAGCCAAGGAGAGAGGCCCGGACAGACTGTCCTCACAGCCCCAGAAGAAACCAACCCTGCTGCGCCTTCATCTCCGACTTCCAGCCTCCAGAACTGTGAGACAGTACATTTCTGGGTTGTTTCTGTCACCCAGGCTGTGGTACTTTGTTATGGCAGCCCCAGAAAACGAATATAGGGAGGCAGTTCATACAGGACCCCTTCTGCCAGTAACGGACACCTCCTAGGATGCATTGCGGCGTCGACCTCACAGTCCTCCTGACTCGTCTTTGCACATCAGGTGGGAGGTTTTCACTGACAGCATTGTCATCACCTTGTCTGGGGTATTGGTTTTCCAATGCTTTGCAACAAACTGACTCAATCCTTAGCTGAAAACGAAATACACGTATTACCTCCCAGCATTTCTGGGGATCGGGAACCCAGGAGCGGCTTAGACTATGGTTCTGGCTCAGGGTCTCTCACCAGGTGGCAGGCAAGCTGTCGGCTGGCATCAGTCTCTGAAGACCGACAGGGCTATAGGCCCTGCCTCCACGCTCACTCATTGGCTGTGGGCAGGAGGCTTCAGTCCCTCACCTGGGGGTCTCTCCAAAGGGCTGCTCATAAAAACGGCTTACTCCAGAGCAAGTGGTGAGACAGAGAGGGAGGGAGGAAGGCACGAAGGGAAGGAGGGAACGAGGAAGAAAGGGAGGGAAGAAAAGAGGGAGGGTGGGGGGTGGAAGGGAAGGAGGGAGAGAGGGAGAGCGTGAGCGCTACATGGGGCAGGCAAGGGGGTGCCAGACATGGAACCTGTGTCTCTTGTACAGCCTGTGACACAGGCTGACTGCTGCCATACTCTCTCTGCGGGAGGGGACCATCGAAGAGGACACGCGTACCAGGAGGTAGAGATCACTGGGTATTCCCTGGGAGGCTGGCACAGCACATCAGCGCAGCCTGTTCTCCCGCGGCGTATTCCCTCTCACACACAGTGTAACACTTGATTGTGCGCCACGCAAACGCCAGGTTCATTCTGCCTCAGCTCCTAGTGAAATAGCCACAACTACCTCCTTTGTCACGTCCCCTTCCTGCTCTCCATCTCTGATCCCTTTTATTTGGGGCCCACCTGGATCTGGCGGGTTCCCATGGAAATGTCATATCTCTGCAGTTTGGAGGTGATCGGGCTTGCTCCTTGCCTTGGCTAGCATGTCACCACTGGGTGACATGCAGCATGCTCTGTCTGCTCTGCTGCAGACAGGTGAGCCTGTCCATCGTCCCGCTCAAGTCAGGTCACCTGTGTGTACTGGGCACTGCCGAGGGCTTGACGTGCAAAGGCGGATCTACACTGCGGTCTCACCTGAGACCCCGCAGAGCTAGGGTCCTGTCACCTGCTGGGTCACATCTGCCCACAGCACTCAGGAGCGCAGAGGAAGAGCCTGACGCTGGCTGGCAAATGTCCGGCACACCAGCTGCGTGGCTGACTTGTAGCGACATAAAAGCCTTTTGACCCAAGCCTCCGTGTCTCCATCTAGTGGGAAGTACTAGGTCCTGTTGAAGGACAGCTCCCAAACATTTAGTCCTTCCTGCTTCATGTTGGCAGTAGGGGTGATGGGAGTGTCGGGGAGGGGCGGACTGACCGCTGGGTCTGGAACTTGAAGCTCCTGTGGGAATCAGGGCCACCTAACTGCTTCAGTGAGTTTATTCCGCTTGTCTGAGAAGACTGAGGACATTTAGAGCCAGACAGTAAGTGCCAGCAGCTGGAGTTTCCCTTTCGTTTTATTAGAGAGTGCCCACAGAGCCCATCATCGCCGTGTGTCACCACCTGGGTCTGCCTCAGTGTAACAAAGCAACCTGTGTCATGATTACCGTTTTGACAACAAGATGGATATTTCAAAGATGTTCTTCTGCTTTCAATCACATTGAAGGAACACATGAAAGTCAGTCATTTGAGTGTGGCTTCTCTCTTCTGCTCATGGCTAATTAGTCGAGATGAATGTATAAATGGGAGCTGCATGCCTCCTAGCCCATCAGTAGCTGATTCTTGTTATGAAAAGGGCAATTTTTATCACTTAGGAAAACATCTTTGATGCCACAGTTGACTAAAATGAATAGGAGGACAGGAGAAATCAGGTTTTGCACACGAGGCGGTGATGGGATGGAAGGAAAACAGGTTGCTCAAGCAGAGTTTGCAGGGGGACCTGCGTGGGGCACGCACATGGTGGTGACGCAGTGTGCTGCCCTGAGTGTCTGAAGTGCCACCAAATGGGGTCGATTTAACAGAAAGGCAACATCGGGGACAAATTATCTTGTAAAGCACTGGAGTGACCAAGGAGTATGGAAGAGTGGGGGGAAAAATAGACTCAGAAAACTGGCTTCAGCTAGCTGGCTGACTGGCTTTCAGCATGTTCTGTGGACCTGACTTTTCTCATGAAAGGAAACCATTTCCACCTGTTGGGAGTATCAAGTGAGGCAATGTTCAATCCCGCTACAGGAAACCTGCAAGACACCATGTGGATTACGTCTCCTAAGAAGACAGATGTGCATTGAGCGTGTTTTTGAAGATTGTTTGCAACTCTAAACATGGATAAAAATTACACATTAAAAAAAGTAAAAAATATTCAAAGCAATATTTCCAGTGAGATAGCTTCCCATTCTCCATCGGTTTTACCCTTCAGACCTCACTGCCCACTGCTGAGAGTACTGCCATCTCATGAGAAACACTGTCACACAGATGATCAACATTCTGTCAGCGTTGGGGTCCAACATCCAGCCTGTCTCATGATCACGTGGCCTGGAACCGTCCTTTAGCAAGTGTTTGAAACTTTCATCGATTTTTTGCTTTTTCCCAGCTCTCATGAATTTTCTCAGAACCATGCATTTGGGAGATCTTGGTGTGACATTTTGAGAGTCTCCTCAGTAGTTCTGAGCTGGAAAAGTTCAATGACTGAGTGGCCAAATCCATCAGTGTTTGGAGGGGAACAGTCAGCCATGGAGGATGAGCTGTGCCAACAACTCAAACCTTCCAACTCTAATGAAGTCTTGCTCTTGCCGCTCTGGGTCCTCGCCACCAGGAAAACTTGGGGACACTGCTGGAGGCAAGTAAAGCCACATGGATGAGATAGCCCCATCATTCTCCCTAGCCTCTACCTTTTCCTCTGGAGCAAATGTATCAGTGATAAAAAATTGTGGGAGGAGAAGGGGTGCAATGGGAAGAGAGGGGCCTCTGTGAGCTCACAGGATGAAGTAGCCTGTGTGTTGGTTTCGGTGACGTCATCTGGAGAGCACAGGAAGAACACTGCCCTAGGGCTTGGGAGATGTCGGTTCAAGCGACTGGTGTGACTTGAGCAAATATCTATCTCTGCGAGCCTATTTTCCTCATCTAGAAAATGAGAATAATGACATGTAATTTGAAAGGTGGGTGTGCGATACTTCTCACATATACCAGGCACTCAGTAAATGGTAGTTATTCTCAGAACATTGGATTCAAAAATCTCTGAGGTAATTTTTACTTCCATTTATTCTTTCTGCACAGGCTCGAGTTAATGCTAGTATTTGTTGAACTTCATCCCCTTCACATTTGGAAAATATATTTAGTTTCTCTTTAATTTTCTAAAATCTCCCAGGCATAAAACATTATCAAACACTAGTAACTATTCCCAGGGAGGATGCTGGTGTTTGAATTACTGCTGCGACTTCCATTCAGGTGTTATTAAATGTCAAACCCAGCACAGTACATCTTTTCTTCTTTAAAATTTTAATTTAGAGGCTGCTTACATGTTGAACATTTTTTAAAGTCAGCATACGGGACAAAACCACATTTGTACATAGACTAAAATTGGATAAAGATAGAAAACACTGTAACAAAGGAGAAGCAAATAGGCACATAATAACTTCTAATACGTTTTTTAGTAACAAAGGGTGAGCTGCCTGTAATCCTCCTGTTTCCCTGGATCTATATTGTGGGAATAATCACTCAACATTTTAGAGTGAACTTACATTCACTGAGTGGCCATTAGTATGCATGATGCCCTGTAATTGGTGTTTTCACGTTTTAGTTCATGCTCCTCTCCAGCTCAGGAGAGGAGGGTTATTGTTCTCCCATTGCGCTTATGAAGAAACTGAGACCCAGAGAGAGAAACAAATACTGAATTTTATAAGACTCGATTCTAGGGCATTTGACATATAATCTTTCATTCTTCCCTTTCTTCAGTTTTAATTTTGAAATAATTTCACTAGTAGATAAGTGATAAGAGTAGAATAAAGAACACCTGTATGGAGAAGAGATCCAAGATGGTGGAGTAGATAAACACTGGGCCTGCTCCTTGCATAACACATTAAAATTACAACTAAATTCTAGAACTGTCAACCTGGAGAACCATCTGAAGTCTGGCGAAACAGAAGCTTTATCACTAAGGGTATAAAGAAGCCACGCTGAGACCGGTAGGAGGGGCAGAGACGCAGAACGGGCCCCATACCCGCGTGTAGTGAATGAGAATCAGGTGGGATATGTCTGCTGTGGGGTTTTCCCTGGAGAAGTGAGGGACCCCAGCTCCACAAGGGACTCCCTAGCCCAGAGCACTGGTGCCGGGAAGAGGAGCCCCCATCACAACTGGCTGTGAAAAACAGTGAGGATTCCAAGTGTTGGGGTGAGAGAGACGCTGCGAGAAAATCAAACGTTCTCTTAAAGGGCCGCGCACAGACTCACTCACCTTGGGCTCCGGTGGAGGGACGGTGACTCGGGAGGCATCGGACGCATCTGGGGGGCAGGCTGAGATGTGTGACTTTGGTGCGAAGGCTGGAGGACAGCAGCCATTTTCCTTGTTTTCCTCCCATGCAGCTGCACGCAGGCTCCACCTTTCCTGTGTTGAGGCCAATCTGAATCTGATTGGCCTGGTGAGCTCCACTGGGAGCCCACCCCACCCAGTTTGTGTACCACATGAGGCATTAACAGTGGCTGAACCTTAAGGGAGCTGGCAGGTGGCAGCAGGCCTCAGGGTGTCCTGGCTTTTTGCGGAGCTACCCCAGGCCATGTGGCAGCCATCCTCAGTTCACAGCACGGCCTCTCCCACGCACCTCCAGGTTTAGCACCGGCGCTTAACAACTGTGGATCTCTTTGTAGCTCTTACCAGGTGGTCCCTGGCTGGTCACAGGCAGTGGGTGACCTGGGCCTGCCCTGGAGCCCCATCCAAGAGACCAGAATGAATATACTTGGAGGTTGGCTTCAGACCACAGCAGAGCACTGCCTAGTTAGCCCCACAAGCAGCACACACAAAGGGTGGTCTCAACAGGTACCAGAGCCCATTGGGGCAAATCCCACTCAGTGGGGTAAGCCCCTCACACAGCCGCCCATAAGCTGTGGACATGGCCAAACCCCACTGCCAGTCAGCCTGAGGGTCAATCTCACCCACTAACCTGCCAATAGCAATCAAGGCTCAACTATAACAGAAGGACACATACAACCCACACAAGGGACACTCCTGTAGCACCCAGAGCAGGTGACCAGGAGACTGTGCCTCTGGGCCCCACAGGGCACCTACTACATAAGGTCACTCAGCAAGACTGGGAGACATAGCAGATCTACCTAATACATAGAAATGAACACAGAGAGACAGCCAAAATGAGGAAATAAAGAAATATATTCCAAATGAAATAACAGGAGAAAAGTCCAGAACAATAACTGAACGAGTGGAGGCAAGCAACCTACCAGGTACAGAGTTCAAAACACTGGTTATAAAGATGCTCAAGGAACTCAGTGAGAACTTCAACAGAGAGCAAGCATAAAAAAGGACATAGAAACCATAAGAAAAAAAAGAACCAGTCAGAAGTGAAGAATACAACAACTGTAATGAAGAATGCACTAGAAGGAAGCACTGGCAGTCTAGATGAAGCACGGATTGAATCAGGGATCTTCAAACTAAATAGAATAGAGGTTTTCAGTAAATATTTGTTAAGTAAATGGACATTTACATTGTAAAACAATGAGATGGGGGGGCTAATCTGGAATAATGCGGAGCTGAAGCCGCTGCAACCAAACGTTCCTTCCATAGAATAAGAGCAAGCAGAGAAAATCAGAGAACAGAGACGGGGAGCAGATGAAAAGGAGGTAGGAAGGACAGGGGAAGAGGCAGACCTGGCCACAAGGACCCCATTTCCAGTGGTGACTCCTTCAGAGGTTCCTTCAGCTCTCCTGGGCATCCTTTCTACACACGGAAGCAAGAAGTCCCTCTCGGCTGCTCGAATTCACGCTCTCGGGCGCACAGAAGTGAGTCACTGTTCACCATGGTTCTCCTGGACCTGTGGATCCAGGCCATGATTTGTGGAGGAAAGGTGCCCCTCCATCTCTGACTCAGGTGTGACTGTCACGAGGGCTCAGCTGATTGAAACAGGGACCCAGGAAGCCCACAGCACAGACTTCCCTCTTTCCCACTCCCTGACACCTCAGATTGCGCTTTTTAAAGTACAAGTACTCATGAGGTTTGGGCAAAGTCTTCACATTTTATTAGGATTATTTTAATTAAGAGCCTGATGGACCAACAGGATTTAGTCTAAAGATCTTGTTTTATGTGTCAAAAAGCCAGGCCCTAGAGAAGTACAACGCCTGACTAATCGCTAGATGAGCCCGTGGCCTGGCAACGGCGGATACAGCAGCAGACATGCGCTGGGTGACAAATGCATCTTCTGAAATGCAGAGTGGTGGCCCAGAGAGACTGGACACTCGCCAGTGGTTGGCTGGAACGGGGTATCTGCTTGTTCGGGCAGAGGGTGGTCCTCCTCCCAGCTTTGCCTCCAGAAGCCTGAGGCAGGACACGCCTGGCTGAATTAGAGGCAACAAGGTCGCTCTTTCCTTAACTGTGAATGTTTTGTTCATTTGCTCATTATCCATCATTAATTCATATTTAACAAGAGTCAACTATGCAAAGCAGAGCAGCAGCTGTACTAGGGGCCACGAACTGAATCCCCCAAACCACATTATCCATCATAGACAATCTCACAGTAACGCACATCCCCACAGCTGCCTACTCCCTATTTTCCTGGTGTTTTTTTTTTCCCCTCCTTCTTTCATTCAGGAACATCAGTTGATGGTCTGTGTCGTGCAGGGCGTCCGGTGGGGTCTCTGCTCCCTCTCCCCACATAAGAACGCAGGACACGGTGAGGCCAAAAAGGAACACCCACGGAGCCATAGGTAGGGGAGTCATACCACTATATTCTCACCGGTGGCATCCACTTCTCTGCAATCCGCTCTTGCTAGCCCCCGTTTTCTTTCTGTTAGCGTAGCCACAGCGGTTATATTAGTGGCCAATGACTTACGGGTTACAGCTGACGGCAAAGTAGCCACAGCTGATGGCCATCTGATCACAGTTAATGGCCATTTACTACCTGAGCCGGTACCTTTCTATGTGAGGCCGAGAGCCTGGAAACTGCTTTTTGGGGCTTTGTCCCCACAGTCTGTCACATTCATCACCTGAGGGATACATGCTAAGCTGGCCACATGATGCTGAATGAGATATTCAAGAATTTACCAGGCCAGCGCAGTTCTATCTAGTTATATAGTTTGAAATTGGGATGGAATCCTAGACACTGAGGACTAAGGAGGCTGAAGTGTGCCCTACAAAGTTTCTGAGCTGAAACCAGGCTCCAACCACAGTTGCCCTGCCAGACAGAACGCACAGGGGAATGAATGGGTGTTTCCTCGTAGCAGTTAGGCTGCCTCCGTGACTCTCCCTGCCACGTACACCACTGAAGAATACACAAGATGTTAGATATTCTAGAAATGAGCCTCTTGCATGTTTATCTTGTAAATGAAATGCCTTCCTCAAAATAAGTTGTCTGGCTTTATTGCTTGAAACAATGATACACTGTAATGGTCTGAAAGACATTGTTTGCAAATAAGCAGATCTGCAGGACGTGCGATCAGTCTCCCCAGTGGCTATGACCGTCTTCCTGTGGGAGGTGGAGGACAGCAGTCTCTAGCAGTGTAGTTCTCTGCTCACACTCCTACAAAGGAGGGGGTGGGGCAGTATCCAGAGGGTGATTCAATGGGCGGGAAAGATCAATTTTTCCCCATGGCTAATGTCTTTCCTAACCCATTCATGGGCTTTGACTATATTTCAAATGAAAAAGGCCTTTTCCAGTACGTGTCTGCTGTTGTATCCAGCCCACAGCACGGGGCAGGGCGCCACGGTTACAAGTTCCTGTGGATCATCCCTGTGGGTAGAGCTCAGAGCCTGTGGATAATGTGCACAGCCTTCAGCCCTTGAGTCTTGGCAGGATTCCACAAATGCACTGCCTTTGCTCTCAGTCCTCGTTGGTTCCTTTCAGACATTTCCCACTCCCTCCGTGTGACTCAGGCTGCCACAGCTGAACTTGCCATCACAGGTAACAAACATCCCTCTTCTTTCTTCATCTTGTTCCCGGCATGATTCTCCCAGTTGCTTGTCTTAGGATCGCTTCCGCGGACTCCACTTCCCTGTGGTGCTGTAAGAGATGCCCGACCGTTTGTCTACAGCCCATGTACCCAGAGCCGGGTAGGACTCACAGTATCTTCCTCACTCCTCCTTGTGATCTCCAGGATGCTTTCCTGGTTATGCAAAGACACTTCTTCCCACTTCACCGATCCTGGCATCTCTTCCTCATCTCTGCCACCAAACACCCCTAAGTTTATTTGCCTGCATTTACTAAGCAGCCTGGAAATTCCTCAGCCTACTTGCCACACACCATTAATGTCTGAGGGAATGCACATCTTTGTCTGCTTCAATAGAGGACCACGGTTATCTTTGACCAGGTCATAATCCATAACTGCTCCACGTCAACAAATTTCACTTCAAGGAGGCGTTTCCTCCTGATGGAAATGTTCTGAAGGGCTTGATGTTGGGGAGAGGGGTGGTGTGTATGAGACGATCACCCCCTGACAGCTGAGGTCTTCTCCAGGGCATCCCATCCCCACCCCAGCTCTTATCTCGGGGGATCCCTGAACCTCTGGGTCCCCCCTAGAAAAGTAGCCTTTCTGGTGGGAGTGTGGACAGGTCCGCTGTTAAGGATGAACTTGAGCCACATCACAAGGTCATGTGCCATCTCCCCTCCTCACCTACGTATCAAGTCCAGCCCCTTACCTGTACTCTTGGCTGTTTTGTTGCCATTCTCTTTTTCCTTCACACTCTCCTCTTTTCCTTCTAGATTTTATGTTAGGGAGCCCCAACATATGTTAGTGAAAAATATGAAATCAGTAATTTTGGATTCTACCAAAACTTTCACAGTCCACACTAATCCAGTCGCCTCTGCCTCGACTGTTTCGAGATGTCTGCCAGGCAGTTCCTGCATAATCTGGGTCCCGTGAGGGGCATAGTTCCATTTCACTTGGGACTTGATCCCTCTTCTCTGTTGGATTCCTGTGGATGGCTGTTGTGCTCTTGGTGGGACAGCAGCCAAGCCCTGTCCCTCCTTGGTCATTAAACCTCAAGGTGGTTGGGTGGAAGGGGGTCTGCCTCCTCCTTTGCTAGGCATGTAGAGCCCTTCTCCTGAGGGATCTGTCTTCTTTCTCCAGTGTAATCAGAGCTTTTCCTTTTGTGTGCAGCTTCTCTCCTGACACTAATGACAAAATCTACTTTCAATCCAATCTAGCCTCTCATTGATTTTCTGACGAAGCAAGATTCCCTAGACAAAATGTGTAAATTACAGTGTCTTTATTGGGGCTCTTTGAGATTTTGGCTTGGTGACTGGCCTCACCCTATAAAAGAAATAGCCTATTTCTGTACAATCTGGCCCCATGGGTCGTTCTTTGCTCCCTGATAATACAGACCAATCCTTCATGGCTGAGCTCACTGTCTGAGTCCTTGAAATTCAAAGACAGACGTGAGACTTATTATTTATTTATGTTTTACAAAGCAATTTGGTCCCACTGACACTTTGTGGGGCAGCGTGACTTTTGGTGTCTGTGGACAAACCCCCAGGACCCAGGATTTGTGAGTCTCAGGCCCCACCGAGCCATGAGGACTTTGCAACATGATAGAGACATCTGGGGCTCGCAGCTCGAGTTGGCATGGTGAGCATGTACTGTGGTGACCTGAAGGCAAGAGCCTCAGTGCTGGGTCTTTGCAGACCTTCTAGAAAGTAACCACCATTGTTGTTTAAAGCTCTGGCCTGCAGCCCTGGCTGAAAAACACTTTCAAGGAAGCAAATATAGTTTGCAAGCCAATGGCTGGCTCTGTAGCCTGTTGTCGGTTCTGAAGCAAGCTTTAATCTAATTTCTGTCTCACCCCACAGAATCAAGCCCAAGTCCACAGCAGGCATTTCTTGTTCAGGGTTGACTAAAGCTGCACCTCTTAAAAACAGCCAGGGGCCTAGGAAAGGCACCACCAGGGACCTACGGCCACTGGCCACAGCAGATGGCTGGGACTGAAGAAGGAGCATCTTGCCCAGCATACCTAGGACACATCGCCATGACACAGGCCTTCTGATTACCACATGAGACATCAGTCCCTTATCTAGCCAATTGTAAGGACATGTCTACTTTTTAGTTTCCTGTCAAAATCCCGGGATGGAAGCTTAAGGGGACCCATAAGCCATTGACTTCTTCTTCTCCAAGGTCAGAAACTCAGGAGAAACCACTGACATTTCAAGGGAGTGGCGCATGAGCTTGTGGCACTGCTGGGCCCACTGGAGCCTGAGCTGGTTCTGGGGCCAGGTGGGCTCTCTCCTCATCCCACGCCAGCTGAATGAGGTGGCAGGAACATGCACCTTAGGAGAGGTGGTGTCTGCAGAGCAGGGACTCTCTCTCCATTTCGACTGTGAGGGAGCCAGGCCAGCATGCAGAGGGAAGATGCTGAAGTTGATGGGTTTTAACATGTCAGCTGCACGCAGTAGAGACAGGTGGACGTTTGGAGGCCACACTCATGTGTAGGGCAACCCTAACTGCCTCTCTTTGGGGAGAGAGAGTAAGGAGCTGCAGAAAGAGCTGAGTTCCCCTTGTGATTCTCCCTCACTACTCCAGTGTGGACCAATGGTGTGGCCTCCCTAGGAGCTGGTCGGACATGCAAATCCTCACATCCCACCCAGACCTGCCTGCTGAGTCAGGAATTCTGGGGTGGGGCCTGGCAGCTGTGGCTTTAACAGACCTGCCAGGTGAGGTCCATGTACATTCTAGAGTGGAGTGTGCAGCTTCGCAGCATTGACTTTTGGCCGGGTAAGTCCGGAGTGTGCACGTGTGGCTTGCACACAGTAGGATGTTTAGCAGCACCCCTGGCCTCTACCCTCTAGATGCTGACAACTCCAAGTGTCCCCAGGGTGGGCAACATTACAACCAGAATTTTTCTCTTAACAACAGTAGTCCCGCAGAAACGCATTCCCCTTATTTTACATACATGGCGCAAATACAGGCGCTAAATTGCAAGCTGGAACACTCCTTCATCCCAGACCCCCAGGCCTGACCCTCTGGCCCCATCGGACGGGCCTGGTGGGGCCTGCCAGCTGCTCGGAACCTGCAAGGGAGACTGACAGTGATGTGAATACCCACGTGTGTTCTTAAAATGTCTACATAAAAAACAGGAATTTTTCATATTTTAATTCTTTTAAGATAATCATAAAAAAAATTGCCACTGGAGGACAATTTGACAAATAGGACCAATGATATGTGTTTTAGCCCATTTGGGCTGCTGTAACAAGATATGATAGCCTGTATGGTTTAAACAATAAGAGAATATTTCTCCCAGTTCTGGAGGCTGAGATGTTTTCGAAAGAAATTAAACACAGGACCTGTCAGTATGTTCTAATTTTAAGACTCATTAATTCCTTGATCTGAATGAAACATATTCCAAATTTTAGATTTTCAAGCTAAGCTACTATCCCAAAGGGGTCTTATCAGTGATGAATTGTTGGAATCCTCTCTTCATTCACTTCTTCAGAAACCTTGTGTTTCTGTGGCATGTCACACCTTGATGGCCCCCGCCATCGGTTCTGAGACCACATGACCCACAGCGATAGAAGTAATTCTGACTGGGCAGGGACATGACCATCCCTGTGAGGGAACGTCAGCAGAGGCAGCTTCTCAGGAGTCTGGCAGGCTTCATCAGAGAGGTGACGTGACCTTGGCTTTGGAAGGAGCCTGCCAGGCAGAGAAGGAACAGGGACACGCTGGTGGAGTTGGGCCAGCTGCACTCTTCCTATCTGAGTGAATTTGATGATTTAATGCCTTCATCTGTCAAGTGGGGGAGTTTTGTTAAGAAGATTAGAGATATTCAATGAAGTCAGGCCTTTCCATGGTGCCTGGTGGTCATCCGTGAATGGGTGACGTGCCGCAGGGCTGCGAGACCTCTCATCAGGATGGTGTCATGAGGGTGACACACCAGGGCACTGCGGGAAATCACTTTGCATATGGTGTCACTATAATCTCATGGACTGTGAACACAATTCCTTTCAGACAGATGTTTATAGAGGTTCTGAGGGGGCCAGTTTCAGGGGATTCAAATGTAGGTAGGGGACCTAGTAGGGGGGCTTTTCACAGTGCAGGCCAGAACTGATGAAGGATGGAGCGGAGGCACAGCAGTGGTTCAGGGAAGCAGAGTGTGAGGGCAGACATGCAGCCCGGTGGGGACCCACATATTGTACTTCTGTTTTTAGATCCTAGTATGATGCCAGACAGAGTCTTTGCAAATTCACTCTTCTATTTATGGATTCTCAGCTTTGGGTTCCTTCTGTATGATCTGAATCTCTGAGTAAATGTATGTCCTTTCACTTAACAGTGTCTCATTCTCAGGCCAGAAGGACCTGCCCCATCTATTCTGCCATCGCGTAACCACCTGCCCCTCGTGCAGCCTTCCTCTCATCTACAAATGCCCGCTAACTAAGGCAGCCACATTATCACACCCATCAGCATTTTCAGAAGTAAAAAGTCGACCTGCTCATTGAATGATAAAGACTAAGGAAAAGTGACATAGCCTTGCTTAAAACATCAAGTCGACACACTCATATAACAAGATGGACGGGGCTCTGACCTCAGTCCCACATGCGAGCCCCACCTGTCTGTGTGCAGATGGGAGCGGCTACTCCCAGCATGCTCAGACAGCCCCGTAGAGCAAACCTTGGCAGCCACTGATAAGACGGTGCTCTGAGGCCACCGGGACGATGGCGAGATTCACCGATTTAATTGGACATGGAAGAAGAGATCACAAGAGCTGTAGTGTGGTGAAAGGAGTAATCATATGTAAGCAGAGGAGAAAGGGAGTTGGATAAAAATGTGACAGGGTGCGCTCCTTAAACAAGAGTGGGGTTGTGAGTAATGATCTCCTGATAGGGACCTGCTCTGCCTCCGGGGTGCACATGGCTATTTTAACGCGCTTGTAGTTACCTAAACTGTTGCACGTTCCAGTTGGAGACCAGGAGATCACTCTGGAGTGGGTCCATTGATTTGGGACGGGTTTTCACCTAAACTACAGCCATAGGAAGCCAGGAAAGAACAGAGGTGCCCTGGGGAGAGCATCTCAACTGAGGAGAGTCTGGGAGACAGCTGCGGGGGAAAGCAGTATTCGAAACGGGGCAGAGGAAAGGAACCCAGGAAGACCCTGAGGAAGGGTACTGCACAGAGGCTTCCCGTTGTCCACGCTGGCCGGGCAGCATGGAGCACAGCCAGCGCTGTCCTGGGCATCAGGGTCCAGGGCGGGCCCTGAGGAGCCAGGTAAGGCCTGGGGCAGCCGCCCCGGTGTTTGGGGCCCAACTCTCGCTTTCTACAGATGTTCTGGTTTATAAACCTTTGCAGTATGTACATGATGGCCATTATATACACACATATTGGGTAGGAAGACATTGCTTTGGAATTGATACAACATCTGTCAGCATCCTAAATTGGGGACCATTGACTGCACCAGCTTAGCTCTGGGTCAGTGGCTTTGCCTCCTTTAGGAAACCTTCTTAGAGCCGTTTAAGACAAAGACGCCACTCCCTCCACTCAGCCCCCACTTCACCACTGTAGCCATACGCTCATCTTTTGTTCAGTAAACTGCTTTTAGTTCCCACTGTGTTTTTAATGGTAGAATGGATGCCGTCCTGCCCAGGGCCATGTGAGACCCACACCATGGACGCAGCTTGTCTGGGGGTGGGAGGCAGCCGTGTGCTTTAGGAAAGAATTCACCGATCATGGGTGAAGAATTACCTCCCTGAATTCTACCCATCCTCTTCAGTCCAAGTAATGTGACCAGGAAAAGGAACGTTCAATCTGGCTCGGTAGACTTAATGTGCCCATATTGTTGTTTATTTGGGCAGAAGAACGATGGTGCGAGAGGATTTGGTAAAGGCTGGAATGGAAGGGGCTTCTCAGATTTCATCAAGTTGAAGATTCTGCTTTATTTTTGTACTTTGGGGCCCTGGGGACCTCTTGTTCACCCACCAACACAGTCTTTCCTGTCTGACTGCTCTCTGGGGTTCAGGCTAATTGCTGAAGGTGCCTCATCAAGGCTCTAACATGAGCCTTTCCTGGGGCAGCCAGGAGTCCCAGACTCACTCTGGCCACCAGCACGCAAGTGACGGCCAGCTGACTGGTGAAACCAGCTAAAAAGCACTGCAGCCAATTCTGTCCCGTGCTCAATTGAGAGAGAAAACATCATGAGAGCTGAAAGACTGTTAGCACGTAGTGTGAGGGAATTCCCAAGAAATAAATGGCTTTTAATGGAAACAGGATCAAGAGAAAGCTGGGAGCCTGTGCTTTGTGCCATCACTTATATGTTCATCACCTTGGGAACGTCTTCAAGTCTTGGGACCTGCCCGTTGTGAATGTCAGACCAGTATCAGTCCCAGGTATGTAAATGGGACTGCCTTATTTTCTTACTCTATTTTGTGGGTTTAGAGACTTCCCACAAATCCTCCTTTCGTTGTCATACGTCCTGAGTGAAAGGGATCTCCCAAGGCTTGTCATAAAGAGCTGTGGGGGGTCTGGCTGGGGTCCCTGTGCTGCCCGAGTGGGCTCAGCGGTGCCTCGTGTGGCATCTGCTGTCCACACAGGTGTCTTGGCGTCTGATGAGAAGCTGGCTCCCAGACGAAAGGGACCCGTGCAGTGTTGCTGGAGGTACAGAGAGGAGGGGACAAGCTGCTCCTTGCCCTGACATTGTCACAGATGACCCAACCAGGTTGTCCCCAGCCCGACTCCCTCAGTGCCCTGCTATAATGTTCAGAAGCCAGTTTCAGTGACCCCGGCTCTTTTTTGACAATGGCCTTAGAACATGTCCAGACGTGTTGTGTCTCATCGTGAGCCTTATCTGGCCCCGGTTCCCTCATGTTCAAGGTCCTCACACTGGCTTCTCAGCTCTCTGCTGGCCTCGTTCCCAGGATCGACAAAATCCTCAAATGAAAGCATTTCAGTCTTTGCACTGCACCTCTAAACTTAGCAAAAACCCATTTCAAAAATCATATACACATCCAATAACCTGGGTTTACATAAGTAAATGACAGCAAAACTAATGCACGTTATGCAGCCATTAAAATACTAAATGTAGCAATTGGGTCAGGACCTGAAAAGGGTGAAATGAAACAAAAGGGATTACACTGAGTATGTGTCATGTAAGAACTCTGTACACATGGGTACACACACATACAAAGGCCAGTGTAAAAATGATTTGTTGGGCTTGAGTGGAAGGATTACAGGCGAACTTCTAAATTTTCTTTTTTACTATTATGATTTGAAAAAGTTAGAGAAGGAGAATTATTGTGGATTACAGTGTTGTGTGCACTGTTTAGTCGCTGGCCCAGTGTGGTGACACAGGCCACACACGTGTGGGCCCAGCCCCTGTGAGTCTCTCCTTTCCCACTGACTGGCTCCCTTCGTCCAGCCACAGAGACGTCTGCTGTCCCCAGGCTGCCCCAGCTGCCAAAGCATCTAACCAGTTTCCTGGAACCAGTCAGAAAATGGGGGCCAGACAGACTCCTTCTCAGCTGGGTAGTGCTTAAGGTTGCTTTCCTCCAAAGCGGGATGAAGGTAGAGGCCGTGGTGTTACAGGACCTCAGTGTCCCTCCTGGTGTATTCCCGTTACACCCGGGTTGAGAAGATGGATCAGAGTGGGGATGTGCTCCCCGGGGGAGTCCTGGAGTGAGTCTGGAAACAGTCAATACCTCCTCCCGCAGACACACCACCTCCTTACCGCGCAGGGACTGTTCTTGTTACTGAGGGACACTCACTGCTTTTCTCTCCAACAAGAAAGCTGACAGCCCCTTAATATCTTCGTCCACGCACCTTGTTTCATCCGCTCCTTGAAATAGGGAATTTCATTTTCTTCATTCAACCAGTAGTGCCTACGATAAGCCAGGCCACTCTGCCTTTCTGTTTAAAATCTATTAGTTTTGAAAGCTCTGGTTTCTTTTGCTTTGCAACCATTGTTCTGAGTGAATATTATTTGTCAGGCTGGGCACTTCCACAGGCAGCTTCCTCAGAAAACGGGCCAGCCTTGTTCTTCCTGCGTCCTTGCAAGGCCTTTCTCTCACTCACGGAGAAGAGTTTTCAAACAGATGACGTGTCTTTGTACCTGATGCGTGTTGCGCCAGCATTGTCACAAGTCCCCCCACTCCTGGTGGCCTGTCGACATTTCATGTTGGTGTCATTCCTCTTACTTTGTAGGCAGTAAATTCACTCTGGATCCCGGTAAGGACCCTCTCGTTCGCTGAGTGTCTTGTTTTTATTAACCTTCTCAGAGAAATAAGCTTCAATTGAAGATTCATCTTTTTCCCAACTTGGGGAAAATTTCTCCTCTCGTTTCCTTGACTGTTTTAGTTCCTTATCCGCTGTCTTCTCCGGAACCACCTTTATTCACATATCGGTTCTCTGGGCTACCTCTGGAGCGTCCGTCCCCTGGGAGCTGGTTGGAGATGCAGAGTCCCAGGCCCCAGCCCTGGCCTCCAGAATTAGAATCTGCATTTAACAAGATCCTGGGGCCCTGTGAGCTCATTCACAGTGGAGGGGTGCTGCTCCCCATGGTCTGTACTTCTTGTCTTTCTGTATCCTTTGGGATGACATCCTATTGGGATGTTTGAATTCAGTTGAATTATGTGGCTGTTCTTTCCCCTACACCATCCTCAGTTTACTTGTCTGTAAAAAGGCAGATAATAATAGTACTGACCTCACCGGCTTGTTAGTTCAGTAATAGTGTTAATATCTTTAAAGCACTCGTAACAATGCCACATGCAAAAGTGCTCGAGAAGCATTTACTAAACAAATAAAAATGATCCCTAGCTCTCAATACGCTTCACTGAGTTGGGTGGGGAATGCCCTCTTTGACCCTCTGCATCGTGAATTCATGATTCACACTGTCCATTCTGTTTTCCGGTTCCTTTATTACATTTAAAAGCTCAGAAATAATGGTTTGCAATATTTCCTTATGGATGTGCAGATTAACTTTCGCTAAACATTAGAGTCTCCAGGGAACTTTGAAACTGCACGCCCAGGCTGTGGTCACACCGCCCGAGCCAGAACCATTTTCTCTGCCTGGCCAGGTGACAGCAGTGAGACCAGGGAGTCCTGCCACATGCACCATCGAGGGCAGGCCCGTAACCGTGTGTATTTACCATGCCTTTTGTTTCCTGTATTTCTGATGCTTTAACATTGGGGGCTTTACCAAGCCTGGGGGGACCCTTCACATCTCCCTCCAGAATTAACCAATCCTAGGGATACAAGCCAACCATGGAGAGCCCACACGCCAGCTCCTCCATGGGGCTCTCACAGGCCACTGTTTCCCAACGTCCATCCTAATCCCTGCAGGGCCAGGGATCAGACAATAAGGCCAGCCTATCTATCTCACAGCCTTCTGAAATTAGTCAAACTACCGCATTCAAACTAGCTAATCGTTCAAACCTGCTTCCCCCGCCTCCTCAGTTCCTTCCCACAAACACCACAGTAAATGCTCTTGCCCGCAGCCCCACACCCCTGCCTCCTGACAGGCCAGACTGCGTCCCCAGCTGCCCCCTGTGGCGTGCAGTGCCCGCTTCTCTGGGGATGTACGAGTAACAAACTAGTTTTTCAATGGACATCATTGCCCGAGCTGTTGGCCTCTCCCCCCTGCATTGTCACAGACCCACCAGATGTGTGCGGGCATGTGCGCCTGGGAGCCAATCACAGGAGGCTGCTCTCTGAGGCGTCCGTGTGGAGACCACAAGTCCACCTCTTCTATCCGCACTCGCGGGGGAGCCAGGTAAGCCACCTCTGTGGCCCGATTGCTTCCCGCTTGACAATGATGTACAGCCACCATGGTAGGCCTTTAAGTACAATCCTCTAAATCGATATTTCTTTCTGAGCCAGATTGTTTGTCTTTCTGACAATATTAGGCCCTGGTAATGTAATTTTTTAAATTAAAGAACTTTATAACGTGGTTCCCCAGAAGAGCTCCAGCCAGCCCAGATGGGACATTTATCTCTCGTCCTGTCCCCTCGCTGATGTTTTAATATTGCGTAATTCACTCAACAAGGTGCCTATTAATTACAGCAGGATCTCACAGCCATCTCCTTGTGCTGCTGCAAATTGGAGAGTTTGAGGAAAGTTTGCCTCTGTGAAAAGCCTTGCCAGTTTTCACAAATAAGTTGCCTGGCATTGTTTTCAAATTAAGGGGCTTTTCAAAAGATTTTCACAATGTGAGCTCCACGCTATGAAGACATGTGTAATCCATAGGAAGTAAGCTCCATCAAAATACTATACATATGTTAGGTCCCAGGATTGGAAAGCATCCTGCAGTAAAGAGACCGACAGCCCGGCTGGCTGAAGTTAGGGGCTCAGACGAGGTCTCCAGCCTGCACTGTCTCTGTTTCCATCTCACATCTCTCTCCCCTGTGCTGGATCTATTCTCCACCCAGCTGTAATCTCAAGGGCACAGCACATGACAGCAGATCTGGTCTGAGTCCTTCCCATGTCACATTGAAGGGTTAGACTGACAGTGCCTCTAATAGATTCTGATGATCAGGTGCAGCGTTTTGGAGCCAAGCCCTGGGCCCAGGTGAATGAGACTTCTGACTGGCTTTGTAGAGGGGAGAAGAAATGGATCCCAGAAGAACACCAGAGGCTGGCTCCTGGAAGAAGGGGGTAGAAATTAATGGCAAAACCCACATGTATCCACTATTTCTTCTGAGCAGGACAGCACTCCATCTACAGTGCTGAAATAATTTCTGGTATAAACCAATACTATGGAATACCATGTTTTGGGAAAGATAGTGTTCGTAGGAATTTAAGCAATTTCTATGTATAACCTACTTGCTGAAGTGTGCCATAGTTTTCCCCAAATAGCACCTCAATTAAAGGAGCAGGAAGAAAGTAAACAAAGCAGATAAAGTGTTAGTGGTCATAGTGAAATAATTATCAGCTTATTCTTTTTCTTTATGAATTAACCTTTGTAAGAAAGTGGGGTCAAGAGGAAAACAAAATAAATCTCCACAGTGAGAAGGCCATAAAGACCAACAAAAGCCAACCTTTTAATTAGATCAAATAAAGAAAAAATAATGTTGTAAGAAACAGAGGTGGGAATAAAACAAAAACAAAAACGATGAGTCCTATAGGAAAGCAGAGGATAAATTATGGGTTAGTTTAGGAATACCCTCTCTGACATGATATTCCTGCACAGTTTACAAACTGACCCACATACGTGTAAAGGAAGTCAGTGTTAGTATATAAAGTATGTAAGTACGATTCATTCTTTAATTATGAACTAATGAAAAGGGTACCAATTGTTCCCTAGATCTTTCTTCTTTAGCATTTTTAACTCGGACCTAAGATTGCCCAATTTTAGCTGCTTTTAAAGCTTTTTTTGGTGGGAGTACTTGGTGTTCTTCCAAAGACAAATGAAAGAAACTGCTCGGCTATTCTATGAGATCAGTCACATGTTCCTTGCCCCCAGGTGACCTACAGGAAAGTCCTTATGGTGCTGGTAACACACAAAGAAAGTTCCAGGGTTGGGCTTATACTTTGTGCCAAAACGGAAAAGGAATTTTGTGGTGTGAGGGGTGGTTGGTCTGGACCAGTGCTGTCCAACAGAACTTTCTGTCGTGATGGAAATCGTCTGGACCTGCAGTGTCCCATATGGTACCCACTAGTCCACACGTGGCTTTGGTCACGTGAAATGTGTCCGGTGCAACTGAGGAACTGAATTTTAAATTCCATCGTCAGTTAATTGACATTTAAATGGGCACATGTGATGCTGGCTACCATTTGGGGCAGTGCCAGTCTAGAGTGTTGACTGTATGAAGTGGGAAGACATTTGGTGTTTGGAAGTGTTAATAGCTTCAATGCCATGTCAGAAAACAAAAACAAAAACAAAACTCAAAACCTGATTCTAGCAGGAAAAACGTCTGCATCTTGGTTGCATTTTAACCATTGTGCCAAAAGGCTTTATATCAATGCCTCTATGCAACAATTATTAAGCACTGCACGGGAGCCAGACATTGGAGGAGGAAAGCACAGTGTTTGCCCCTCATCTCTGCACATGCTCAGCAGCACGCCACACCGCCCTGGGCAGCTCAGCCAGTGTCTTCTTTCTGTGCCTGTCCCACAAAGGGGCTTAAGCTTGCCTATCATTTAACCCTGACCAGGCTCAACATTTGTAGCTCAAGCAGTGGATGGAACACATGGCGTGCGCTGAATGCTGTTGCTGGAGACAGATGGAGCTCCCAAAGCAATCATGCTCTGTTAAAAATAAAATGCTTCTTAATGCTTAGCAATTTGGAAAATTGTTTTATCTGAAAAAATGATATCTCCTAAGTGTGCCTTAGAAGGCTGCAGCGTTGACCCTAATGAAGTGTCAGTAAAATAGAAGAGTTTTAGAACTCGGAGGAACTGTGGGGTTCCTCTACCAGGTCTGACGATTTCATCTCCCAGACACATGAATGGAGGTCAGAGAAACCGACTTGCCTCCAGCCAGAGAGTCAATTACAGGCAGAGATGGAACTAGAACTCAGGTCTTCTGGTTCCCAGTTTCTTTTAACTATGAATTGTGGCTTGTCTGTGTTTTGTCTGGAATGCACATCACATTTTTGACAACATTTCAATGTTAGAGACATGCTATTTTATTAACAGTTTTCTCCCAAACCTTCATTCTCATCAAATGCCTCCTGAGCAGATAAAGCCTATTTCTGATGAAAGAAGTTAACTTAAGGAACACACTTGACTGCATTCAAATAAGCCCTTTAAACATTCTGCACTTGAAGCTTTTACTTTAGATTCCATTGTGAGGTGATAATGAGGTGCTGAAAACTAATTAGCTCATCAGACAAAACTGTCTGGTCCGCCATCTGCTGAGTCTGGAGAGTGATAGTCCCTGGTCGAACTGAGAAATGGGACTGAAAATATCCATTTTTTTCCGGCCCTCACCCTGTCCTTACCTTGGTGGGAGACGGAAAAGGTTTTATGTAAGATTCTGGGCTGGTTCGCCCAGCCAGCGGGGCGCGTGGTCACGTGGCTTGTGTGTCCATGTTAGATTTCCATGTCCACATACTATCACAACTGTGCTCGCTGAGTGTTGTTCTCATCGTTTGGGGCCCCCCTCCAATATGGGTACCCCAGTACATAATATGTTTGAGGAGAGTGAAGTGGTTTGAGAGTCTATGTACAGTATTCACATTAGCCAGGTGGCCAGAATCCCAAGGGATCTGTGGGCAGAGTGGCCCCAACCAGCATTTTGGAATGAATTCTTGGGCCCTCTCTGCTTCATGTCACCTCTTCTATCATGAGTTCAAATGGCTCATGTCTTTGCAACTACACAACATTTCTTCATTCACTCAAACCTCTTGTTTGTTATTTTACTCAGAACGAAAAACTGAACTCGATAACCAAGTTCACTTCTCATTAATGTGCCGCCGACTGTTCACTCTCGTGCGCCCAGTGCTCACCCAGCAGGTGCTGCTGGCCCAGGACAGCTGGGTTTCACTGTTCTCATCGATGTGCCCCTGGCTTTCACCTTCAGAGCTTTCCCAGCTTTTGAAAACTGGCTTTTGATGACAGTGCCTGAAGCCTACATGGGGGCTGATTTTTGTCCAATTATCCCGGCTACCACGTTCACGTTATGATTCAGAACTGGAAAGTCAGAGTCCTTTGGAAAACATCACATGCTCATGTACAAACCAAATTAAGGAAAACAAATTCAGAATTGGGATTCAAAATTCCAAATTCTCAGGAAGATGTAAACCAGAAATTAGTCATCTTGGCATAAAAGCTAAATAAGTAATGTGATTGTTGGCATGAGGCTGAGATGCTACTTGTCGGGTACTTTTCTCTTCCAACTGGGGGACACCATGAGTGCTCTACATTATATTCCGAAAGATCCAAGTGACTTGTATTTGCACAGCACTTTTGTATCAGCTCTTTCATTTGAAATCGACTTCTGTTAGCCTCTTACACATCAATCGTCATGTGCTGACATCCCAGACGCCTCTGCAATTAGGAATCCACGCAAACCTAACAAACAACCATCACGGAAACAGACAACGAGCTAAAGAAGTGAACGAACACTGACTGCCTAGAGGAAATATTGAAAGTGCGTTAACTTGGTCCTGAAGGTTTTGTGTTTCTTAATGAGGTCTGAATGACTGAATCTCCAGGAATTTCTCTACCTCCATTTGTTGTTGGCTACATATTTTACATGAGAGCATTTAGTGGTCTCCTATTTCATCCTCGGGATAACCTGAACTAGCTGATCTGCCCACCTTTCAGCCACAGAAGAGAATTTGGCATCACGGTGCACGCCTGGGTCTGAGCTGGGCACCCTCCCTGTGGCCCCCACTTTGCCCTTGGCTTTGTCCAGTTGTGTGTCCTGTCCATGACTTTTAGGCTTTTCTCCTATTCTCAGCCCCACACTCACACTGTGGAACTTACAGTTTTGATCTTTGCTACTTAAAATGTGGTTCCTGAACTAGCAGCCTTTGTGTCACATATGAGCTTCTTAGAAACACAGAACCGCAGCCCCCACCCCTGGCCTAAGATCATAACTGGCTTTCATTAGATCCCCAGAGCGCCCTGCACACATCACAGTTCTGGACGCCTGTCTGGACCACGGTCTGTTACTCTCTCCGTTCCAGATCCTGGTCTCCTCAGGCCCTACCTCACTACTGGTCCCACTGCTACAGGTTTCCCTGGGGGTTATCTGACAGTGGCCTTTGCTGTCCGATGTAAGCATAGAATGTCTCAAATGGGGTTGTGTGGATGTACTGGTTTCCATTACTATGTGTGTGTTTTTCTCCCTTAAATAGCTTGTAACTTCCCTTACAAGAGTAGAGTGTGTTCATAGTTTATCTTTCTGATTGCTCTCCGGGATGGGTCTCAGCGAGAAATACACTTAATTTATTAAATCAACAAGTGCGTGCTCGTGCTGTACAATGGCTGAGACTCGGGATTTGCGTTTGGAAAGTCACGTGAGTGGGCCTAGAGGTCAGTAAAGTCTGAGGGAAGAAGAGGCCTCCTTTGACACGTGGTGGCCCTTAGGTGACACAGGTCTCTCTCAGACCCTCTCAGGGCTCCCTACCAGCTGTCTGGGCCTGCCTGGCTGCACTGCCTGTCCTCTGCATTTGCAAGATGGGAGGTTACTGCCACAATCATCACTGGGAAACATAATTTAGATAATGTATGCAAAGCACCTAATACATTGTTTCATGCATGATAAGTACTCAATAAATACGTGTTTTCCCAACCCCATTCTACTCGGCTGCACTAAGAAATACACGACACGGATGCTTTGTTAGGAAAGAATTATAGAGCAATGACATGTACATTTCATTTTCTCTCCGATTTTTCTACAAAGAGGATTTGAGGTAATGAGAGTATTGATCCAAAAGAAACAAACGAAAAAAGGAAACGTCTCATAGTTCTCCTGTTACTGTAAACACAGCATCTACCAATGAGTAGACAACGGTCTATAAAATTTCTGAACTTCAAGGCGAGTAGGGAAATGTCTGAAGAAATCATGGTTAGAGGGAAAAAAAAGATGCTTCTTGTGTTTTGTGGAGTGAAGAGGAAACTCTGAAAGAAGTTTCTTGGGAGACTCTGTTCGCAGAGTCAGCCATCTGTGGAAAATGTTGATGTCATAAACAGAACTCGCACTGATGTGTCTGATAAGCACCCTGAGTAAACGCTGAAGGTGTCACAATGAAATTCAACTTGTTCAAGGTCACGTCTCTTAATCTTCTCCCTTGTTTGAAAATATCTCCTTCTCTACATGAGCTTCCTGCCTCCTTAAGCTCACATGTTCTCTCGTGCTCTGGGCTGTGTCTCAGGACTGCTGTTGTGGAGATTCATTAATGATCTGTTTATTCACAGTTCTCTGTGGATTGTGAGGGCCGGTGTCATGCTGCTCACAGTGGGTGCCTGGCACACAGTAGGTGCCACAAATGAGTGATGGGGTAGGGGGATGACAGGAGCAGTGCTCCCGGACCTGACCGCACATTAGACTTCTGGGAGTCTTTGTATCCAACTGACACCTAGGAACTTCCCCAGAGGCTCTGATTTAATTGGCTTGGGGTGTGGAGCTATCACAGGTGTATTTTATAAACTGCTCAAGTAATTCATATGTACAGCTGAAGCTGAGAACCAATAGGAAAGATTACAGAAATATACAATTCAGTTTAATTGTTAGAATATAATTTTAACCAATTAGTACATGAAGCTGGGTAGTGTGATAGATGTTGAAATGAGGAAGACAGAATGTGGTAACAAGAGATAAGATAGTCATTTAATAACCACCCTGCACGATGATGACGAAGAGACACAGTCTATCAAAGGTGTGCCAGCCCCTGAGCCCCTAACCACAGAGATTGCCTCCCTTAACCTCTGCAACCACAAATGAGGATGATGTTATAATTATTTAGTCCCGTTCTCAGGTGAGGATTGAGGCTGAGGGAATGCAAGAGTTTGGACTTGACTTCAAATCACCTTTACATCTGTGCTTATTTTCTTAGGAGTATAAGCTTCCAACGTTCCCCTTTTATATTCTAAAATACCATAGAAACTGAAAGAGAATGTACTATGGCATGCATTGGAGCTGGTGGTTTGGGAGCCTGGTGCCTGTGTTGGGTGCATTTGGTCTTAAATGAAGGGAGATGGCAGGTGTCCAGCTGGCGTTGATGGTAGAGTTGAGTGCGGCTGGAAGTGAGGAGCTGGGTCCTGACTAGGAGAGATGAGCGAGACCCACCTCATTTTACAGACGTGGACAGGAGGGGGCAGAGTTTAAAAATGTTGGTCCAGGACACACAGTTGGTGTCGTGCTAACTCTGCCCAGTGCTTTCTACGTGTGTGCGCCATGTTAAGTACTTCACGGGTATTGACTCGGTTCTATAAAATGCTGTGAGGAATGGACCATCATCTCATTTTACTGTTGACAAAACAGAAGCAACGTAGTTAAGTGAGCTGCCCAAGTCATAAATCACCAATGACCAGGCAGGCTCTTTCTAAATCTTTCTTACCTGGTGGGCGGCCCTTAGCACTAGGTGACTAAGTTCAGAGTCAAGGGCGGTCTGGAAGATCCTATATGTAACACTGTGTTACATTTTAATATTTGGTGAACTGATGTTATTACAAGAGAGATGCCTCCTTTAAAGCCGGGCCTGTCCTCGGTGGCCTAGGAGGTATAATCTACTTGATGGGAGACCAGGTCTTCTGGTCCTCAGGTCACTGAACATCTCCCTCTGTTCTACAGCCTCATTCCTCAGAAACTGACTTTTGAGTCACCAAGGATTTTAAAGACAGAAAACTTTATAAACTGCCAAAATAGCAGAGTTACTTGTTTGACTTTATTTCCCTCCTACTCAGAACTCCCACTGCCTCACTGTTCACTTCACACACCACCTCCGCACGGCAAGTGAAAAGGATTGCACCCTTCAGGTGTCTGAGTTCCAGTCCCTTCTATTCAGGCAGTTTTTCTTTTCAACACACACACACACACACACACACACACACACACACACACACACACACACTTTTTTTGCTTCTTTTGCTCCTTCAACCACATTTAGATGTGAAATATACTTTTGTTCCAGTATTTGCCAATGTTTGTAGAAAAGTGGATCTGCAAAGGTCCAACGTAGGAAGGGACACTGAGTTGGTTACTTGCTCCCTGTCATCTGGCAAATCGTTGCGGAAGCGTCGTGCCCTGCGCACCAGGGGCAGCTCTTGGACTGGTGGTT
Organism: Rhinolophus hipposideros; assembly: GCF_964194185.1. Classification (NCBI taxonomy): domain Eukaryota; kingdom Metazoa; phylum Chordata; class Mammalia; order Chiroptera; family Rhinolophidae; genus Rhinolophus; species Rhinolophus hipposideros. The sequence continues at coordinate 2,913,571 of NC_138064.1, forward strand.
GGGTCGACCTTCCCCCCGACTTGTGCATCTTTATTAGGGGGCTGTCACATGCCAGGCCCTGGTCAATAGGCTTGCGTTAAAAAGCACCCCTGCCTTCTAAGGGTTTATAGCTGAACAGCGGAGAGTTCTTAAAAGCCAGTCCTGTGCGTATAAGTGTGCCTGACAGTTTTCTGCTTTAAGATTCTGGGAACCAAACTGGTAGATCATCCAAATAACTCTTGCACAAAGCAAACGGAAGGCATATGTGACTGCAGTGTCCCTAGGGAAACCCAGATGGAGCAAGTGTGAAGGGGATGGCAGTCAGCACTGTCCCCATTCGGTGGGGTCCACCCAACAGGTACAGGGGCAACCACACCACCGTGCTGCCACGAGACTGGTGTGAATTGTAGGAGCAGACCCGCCTAAGCTGTACCGGGGCCCAAGCACTCACTGCTACGTGGCACTGAGAGTAAAGATGGTGCCACTAATGACGACTGACCAAGGAGTTTGACAGTGAATTCAGAAGTCCACGTTGGCTCGCTCTCGCCTCTGTATTCTAGAGTGCCCTGACGCCCTGACCCCAGCCACCGACATTCTTCTACAGCTTTCCACGCCCCTCCCACGGGCACCTCCTGCAGAGATGGCCTCTCAGTGTCCCACCACCATCTGGAGCTCCGGCTACAGTGGGCTTTTCTCTTTCAACCCATAATGAAAGCTATGTGTTCAATGGCCCATTTCCTCAGATTCGTTCTTCATGAAACTTCCGAGGTCAAAGGCGGCTAGTGTAGTTTGCAAGGCTCCACATTTTCTCTCACGAGTGACCTAGGGAGGGACCTCACGGTTTTTGTTTTGTCAATTATTTATTTATTTGTGTTTTCTCCCCAGTTTGTTCTAGACTGTACTTAACGACAGTTTTTACAAAAAAAGAAAAAAAAGAGGGAACTAAAAGAAATGAAATTAGCAAATGGGGCTACAAAGAACAAATACAAATGAAAGAGGAAGACATAAGTTACTGGCTTGGAAATGGTGGGTTGGGGCCCTCTCGTTGGCTGAAAGGAATCATAATGTTGGCCTTTGGCTCCCTAGAAGCCTTGGCTCCCGGTCTTTGAATAATTGGGGTGGCGGAGCATTAAAGAAGGTGTAGGGCCCTTCTGAGCATGGGGCTCGTGTAACCCGGCAGGTCTCCCCTGGGAAGCTGGCCCCTCAGATGTTCCTTCTCAGTCACAACATCCTTCCTCTCACTCTACACCACCACTATTCTCACATTGAGGCTGATCGATTCCTTGTTTTGTGTTTTTTACAGTTCATTACCTCCCAATGCATGTCCCTGACATTCTATTGTTTTCACTGATTTTATGCTTTAGACGTGGGAATCATACTGTAGGTTCTGTTTTCTCAACATTGTTGTAGTTAAGTTAATCCATGGTGTTATGTGTTTATTTATTGTCAGGGATCCCTCTTATTGCATCGCAAGAAGGTAACACAATTTCTTTATCGATTTGAATGCCAATAGATATGTGATACTTTCCATTTTCAGATGTTTCAAATGTCATCTTACATATATTTGGGCCTAACTCCAGTGGTGGTCTGTCCCCTCACCACAGTGTGTCAGGGCCTGTGAGCTCTTGGGGCAGCAGTAAAACTGACTTATTTGTCTTTGAAGTGTAGCACCTGTCTCAGTGGCTAGCACACAGTAGGCAATCAATCACCGCTTGCTGAAATAGCAACATAGAGGTGACAGTGACAAGGTGGGAAATAATATTAAATCTGGAGATAAAACCTCTGAGTTGAAGGTTGGGCTGTCACATTTTGTAGCCGCATTGTCTCAGATGAGTCAGACCTGAAGGGACATCTGGTTGTCTTTTTCTTCAAAATTTTCACGAAGCTCCTCCCTGCTGGGGATTGTATGGACTTGCTAGCTGAAGGATTTCCAGGCGGCCACAGGCTGTCATCTGTGAAGCCCAATGAAGAGGAAAGGAGAAAGGAGTATTAAGTGCCCACTGGAAGGCGCTGTGTCGACATAGCGGGGCAGATCAGCCTTGCGTTTATCAGCACACGTCTCCTTCTCTGGTTCCAGAGGTACTAAATATTGCTGGTCCAAGTAAGGTAAACCAGACAAACCAGTAAGAAACAGGAATCTGTTTCTAACAGGCAGGGGTTAGGTGAGGATAACCCAGTAGGAGTGAAACTCAGCTTTGCATCTGCAGATGGAGCCCCGAGGAGCAGGTAGCCCGCCATCCCAGTGTCAGGGTAAGAGGGGCCACAGCTGTGGCGTCCTCAGTGAGTGAGGGAACGACGTGTGACAAGGAGGCCAGTAACCAAGTGGTTTTTTTGCATCTATCACAGTTTTGCTTTTGCACCCTTTTTCCCTAAAGCTTTCCCCTAAGTCTTCACAACATTGGAGGCGCAGCTACCTCACTTTGATACCTGATGAAATTTCTTGACGTTTCTTCTTGAAAGGCAGCTGACCTTGGTGGTCTAGCATCAGTTGTCATCACTCTAGTGGAAGCAAGACCAGGACAGCCATTGGGGGCCATCCACCTAGAGCAGTGGGAGACTGGCAAACATTGGGGGTTTGTGCTGTCACTCAGGTCTCTGCCCTCCTCACAACTAAAATCGTCTGCTCTGAGGGTCTGGTGTGATGCCTATTGTATTCTATTGGCTATTGTGTGTGAATTAAGATGAATTATTTCCCACATTTATATTCTTCTGGCGGTCCTGGTGGCCATCTATACAGGGAAGCTGGACAAGATGACCCATGGTCTGTGCCAGCTTTGTCATTCTTCCAGTCTAGGACTCGTGATGAATTCATGAATACCTAAGTAAACACTTGGCCAGTGCCGGTAAGCCAAGTGTCACAGAGCTGTGAGTCACTGTCAGAGCCTGGCATGGGGTTTTGCTCTCTGGTTCTGAGGAACCACCAACAGAGCAAAGCTGCAGCCCAGGGAGACAGATCCTTCTCCATTTTTCTCCAAGCTTCCAGGAGAACAGAAACTTGCCAGCTCAGCTTCCTCAAGCCAAGTGAAGTGAAACCAAGAATTGTCCACTCGTCTCAATAATTAAGGCCCCCAAAGACTCGTGTAGGTTGGCTGGGTCGGCTTCCAGACCTGGGGCATGATTGTCCCAGCTCATCTCAACTTACAAGTGTTGCCTGGGTTTTTGACTCATCATGGGTTGTCCGGTTGTTTCTGAGTCATGGTTGGACGGCAGAAGTGGACAGCTGAAGCATAATTCAGAAAATCTTCTGAATTATGAGCAGCATTAGAACTTGAATTTTGCTTAATTTTTGTTCTTAAAACATGACTTCATTTGCGATGGCCCTGCTTGAGGACTCAAATACAAGTCTAGTGTGTTTGCTCTAACAAATTAAGGTGACAAAATGTGGAAGTATATATTTTCATTTGTCTCCAAAATTTGCACAAATATCTTTCCTGGTGGGGACCAATATCTGGGATTTTCCCAGAATGCAGTGCTGTTTGGCCCTGTGTCTGGAATTCCTGGTGAGATGCATGTGGGCCTGGGAATAGAGGAGGCACTCGATGGTAATGCTCCTCTACAGAAAATCTAAGCTCTGCATTTTCCTGCTAAAAGTCCGAGATTCATGAATAAAAAATAGAGCCCAGTCTATTATTCTTTGAATATTATTCACGACGCTAGGGTTAAAAATAACACCCAGCAACCATGAATTGTACCAGTTGGAAATAAAAAGTCGCATGGGGGGACTGTTCCAAAAAGCTTCTGACCTTTTTTAATAGCTACAAAAATTGATCATAAACGACGGGCTTGGAAAGGCTTTCTTCTTGTCAAGAGTCTTCACTGAACCCAAACATATAAACAGCAGAGAAATTATTCATCTACCGTGCTCAGCACTTGGCAAATCTTTTAAAAGGCCGTGAGGTGCCTGAAAAACTTGGGGGAGAAATGTCAAAAGGCCCCACAGAGTCTTGAATTAAATGCCAGTAATAAAGAAAAAAAAGGAGATAGAAGCACATGTTATGTGACTATGGGGGATCTTTAGCCAAAGGAGAAAAATGTTATGCTGTCTACCCTCTGGCTAAAAAGAGCAAATGTCGTTGGGCAGAAAGCAGGGCCAATGGAAAGGTAGAAATATCCCTGAGAGGAACCCTGAGGCCAAATGGTGGGGATACAGCCGTCTGTCCTGGAGGAAGTCCACGCTGGGGATGTGGGTGGGAAACTTGGCTTTCTGGAGCTAATGGGCTCTGACGGGCAAACTATGAAAGGGGTGGAGACCTTGCGTAGCACCAAGGAGCATTCCAACATCCTTTTTAGCAGTCATTCATTTTCAGGGACACGCTTACTTTCTGAGGTGCTGAGATGTGTGCCAGTGTGAAGAGGAACACGGTAGAAACACATAGTCTGTAAACAGAGACACGTGTATTTTCCTCCCCGACGTTTCTCACGTCCTCAGCTTGCCCAGTGTATCCCCAATCCAGCAGCAGCTCCCGTATAAGAGTGTGAGAGAGAGAGAACCAGGGGAGAGGGAAGGTGGCGTTGTAGGACAGCCCTTGCCTTGGATTCTGGGGGACTGCCCCTCTGAAAAAGTAGAATTAAATTACAATGTTCCATGATAAAGAAATTGGGTAAATATCCCCACTTACCCCGTAATCTCTGCTTTTGTCTGAATTTCTAGGTGTTTTCTTTGGTGAAGTTTTCCGGCCATTAGAGGTGAACTCCGCGGTGTGGGTGCTTTGTGGTCCCTTGTGGGCGAGGACAGTGAATCGTTGAGCGATTCTCTGATGGCAGGGGCAGGTTTGTTCTGGGAAAGAGGAATGCTTTGTCACTACCAGCGAGTCCCAGGTGAGGGTGCCAGTGATTGTCTCAAATCCTCTTCGCACAGATGGCAGCCTTCCATTTTGTGGGTGGGCGCATTCACAGTGCCATTTCTTCTCCCTGTCCTTTTGTGATGGGCGTCCCCAAGGCATCACCTTCAAGTTAGCCCCTCCAGGCAGATTGGGGGTTGCAATCTGGCAGGGAGGTGACAGTGTCTCCTGCATGGCAGCCACGCGGGAGATGGGAGGTAGGCAGGAATTACTTGAATGTCTGCTCCGTAATCTGGGCCGTGTGGCCATAGAATTTTGGTTGGAGGCATTGGGTGGGATGCCCTGGTTCTGCAGATAAGAAGTGGAAACTTGGGAAGTGAGCAGCCCTACTACGGTCAGACAAAGACTGTTGGGATCATCTTGCCGGAGACTTGGACAGACTTCCAGTCCATTGGGTGGAAACTAAGTCCCAAGGAGAGTACAGGGTTCTGCTGAACAGGGATGTCCATCAGCACCCTCATTACAGGGACCGGTGAGAACTGGGGAGTGACACCTAGGACTGTACTGTGACAGGAACCAGGCTTGTTTCATGGGGATGAAGGTAGCTCTGAAAACTGAGGAAAAATGAAATTGCATAGGAATCAGTGACCCGGGGTCGTGAAGCATGTTAGAAAGGACTTCCAGTGTGTGGTTACGGGCACGCAGAAGTAGCCTGGAGACAGGTGATGGAAGGCGTGGGAGCCCGAGATCAGGAGGCTGTTTGCAGAGGTGTCCTGCGGTTCACAGCAGGGGGTCTGACAGGGTTTTACATCAGCTTACTGCCTGATCTTCTCCCAAAGGGAGAATAAAACATATGACAACAAGAAGAGAGGGGCCTGTGGCCGTGGGCCTAGCCTTCAGACAGAAGGTGTCATCTGCATGTCCCTAAATTGCCTGCCTAAATGCAGGTGAGTCACAGACTCACACTGCTCACAGCTCACCGTTTCTCCTCCCTATTCAAGCCCTCATGTCAGTCTTTGGCAGTCTTGGACGCGTTCCATCAGTGTCCCCAAGCAGGAGGCATAGAGTCAGGCCTGCATTTATCCCCCTGCTACTTCCCTCAACTGTCACTGCTCTTCCAAAGGCCATTGCGCTGGCTCCCAGGTTCTGGTAACTTCTCCCTGTACCGTCCTGCCCAGTCTGAGGGTGGCGCTGGCTCTGTGGTGAGTTCACACTGTTCTCCACACCTACACGTGAACTGCTAGCTCGTTTGTACAGAAACTTTACTTGAATATTCCTGTTTCCTGTTGGATCCAGCCTGACACAGAAATTATCTACTAATCTCTGATTTTAAGAGGATACAAAGAATGAGGGAACATAACCAAGAAGTCCTCTGAGGGACTGGAGGGACCCCCCACGGCAAGAAGTCAACAATAGGCATCTTTGAATGATCTGGGTTAGCCAAAGCTGAACACCTTGGCACTTTTCAATAAAAATTTTATGAGAGAAGGAAGAACAGATTCATGACGTGAGCGAAAAATAGTTCACTCTGGAAGCATTTCCAAATCAATAGGAGGAAGCACATTTTTGCAAAGTGCCAGCAGATGGAGCTGCACTGAGAGAAACTGGCCTGGTGACCTCTGCAGCATGGTGGCCTCTGCGGTCTGGTGACCTCTGCGGCCTGGTGACCTCTGTGGCATGGCGACCTCTGTGGCCTAGTGACCTCTGCGGCTTGGTGACCTCTGCGGCTTGGTGGGGTGCTGGAGAGGCAACTGGAACAATCACATGCCTCCTGGTTCCTTCACCCTCAGAACCTGCGCCCACAAGGCCCATAATGGCCTGATTCTCTGAAGGAAGATATGTCAACACAGTGTTCTGTGGTGCTAATCCTGAAACCACAGTGGGACTTGGATTTCCTAGAGGCCTCTTGTCTTTTGTGACCCACCGCTGAGTGTTGGCCGGGCCCGGTGTGGCGGGGAGAGTCCTGGTGGCATTCCAGATATCTAGGAGATGTGGGTAGAGCCAGTTCTTCCCAGGAAAGGTTGGGACTTTCTCAGTTTCCTCCAGCCACAGGGGGGTGGCTGGTGCTGTTTGGATCGACCCACTTCCCACTAATCCCCTTGCGGGCTGCGTGTGCCATTCTGTTCACTGAATTGTTAAATGAATGTGTTTAATTGGACTGAGCTGCCTTTGGCTGCCAAGTACGACTCCAGCCAGCGGCCACATTCCACAAGGTAACTGCATCCCATGTTAGCGCGAACCTAGGGCAGCGGGGAGAGCTTTGGAGAGAATTGTTTCTCCCCCTGAACAACCTTTAATGAATGTCGTTTTTCTCACCATCAGTTACCAGGCCCTCTAGGCCCTGGACTGGAGCTCCTTCCTGGGAATGGAAGACCCAACGTAGGAAGCTTCCTTTGCTTTGGAGATTTACGTAGCTTAGCGGCTCTTTCCCAAAGTTTCTCTTGTTATAACACTTTTTGTTTGTTTGCTTGTGTTTTGCTTTGAGGAATGGTAGAACAGTTTAATTTGCAAATAGGGGATTTATGGTGCAGGATCTTCTCATTTCTCTGCTCTCAGGGAATATGTGTTAGGTGGTGACAGTGGGAAGATGGAGGGCAATCAGGGCAGTCCTGGAGAGTTGCGGGGGAGGAATGTGGCCTGAGGACCATGGCCAGGACAGCACTCTCTGCTAAGGCCTGAGCAGAGACTTGTAATGAGCGAGCGAGCGTGTGAGCACACCTGTGTTCAGGGGTATCCTGGCGAGGGATAGCAAGTGAGCAGGCCTTCCAGCAGGACTGATGTTGGTTTGTGTGACTCATTGCAAGGCCAGTGCAGCTGGAGCACAGGAAGCCAGGGGGCTCACTGGGGACAGAGAAAGCCTGTGGGGTCTTTCTGCAGGGCGCTGAGGCTAAGGGACGGGCGTTGCTTTTGCTCCCCCATGGAAAGCCAAAGCAGCTTTGTGCGGACGAGTGACATCATCTAGACTATATACCTTTAACTGGTATCCCTGCCTGCCGTGGGATCAGCCTGCCGGTGACCCCAGTGCGCACGGAGCCACTGCTGCTCCTTGGAGCGTGCGCCCTGCTCCAGCAGCAGGAGCTGGTAGAATGAAGATTCTGGGTCTTGTCTTGGACTCACTGGATCAGAAACTCTGGGGCCAGGGCCAGCTGCCTGCGTTTCCACAGCCTTTCCCAGAGAGTCTGATGTTTGCAGCTAAGAACCACGGACACAGATGAATAAAGAGGCCACATGGAAAGAGAACACCATGACACCTAAGGAGATACCAGAACGATAAGCAGAAACCTTTGAATAGGAAAACAAAATAAAACACTTTGACACTAACCTTTCACTGTCTGCCTCAAATAGTGTCTCTGTCGGACCTCTCTCTGTCAGTAGAGACGAGGCCACCACACCTTTGAAGGGACAGACCACCAGATATAGAGCCTTGGCTTGCGGGGTGAAGCAGACAGGAGGGAAATGGTGGCTCTAGGCTGCACAGTACCAGGGTCCCGCGTCCACCAGCTCTAGCAGAGGAGACCCTGCATGTGCAGTTGCGCATCGGAAGTCCTGTTGACACGAGAGAGAATGAGTGGAGAATGTGCTTCAGTGCAGCTTGCCAGCCCCTCCTCCCGGATTGCGACTCAGCGGCTGGGACAATGCTAAAGCACGGCTCAGACAAGCCCCGACTGGGCGCTGACTGGGGAAACTGACCTGTGATTCGCCCAACCTTTCGGTACACATTCCAGAGTGGTACGGGGTTGTCCTAACCTCCCACTTATGCCTGCGATGGAGGAGAGCGTCGTGGCCTCCAGAGGGGGAGGCAGGGAAAGAGAAAACCGCCACAAGGAGGATAGAGAGCATCTCAGAATCGAGGGGTCCTCCCCCCTGATGGGTGCGGGGCCACATGGGTGTCCTGGGGCTCTGGGGAAGCTGCACCTTGTCTGGGAGCCTCTCTGGTACCTCCTGACTTAAAGCATCGTTGTTATGAATGTCCACGTCCGTTGCACTAATGGCCATTTACACCTTCCACTGCAGTGGTGCTCGCACTCCAAGGGGGTCAGCCCCACCCGAGGGCTCCATCCCAGACTTCCCGACTCAGCTTGGCCTGAGAATTTGCATTTCTCACGAGTTCCCGGGTGATCCTGGAGTTGCTGGTCCAGGACATGTAAACCATGGCCGTAAAGCGTGTCCCGGTGCCATGCGTCAGTACTACCAGTGTTATGGTGGCTCCATGCTAGGGAGCTATGGACACTCGTTTCAAGCGTGCTCCCCACTCCCCTAGCTGGCTCCTCTGCAGGTTGGCCATGGACTTACTTTGAGAAACATCATCAGGTGTCTGATTTATAAAAGGGAACTCATTTCAAGAGGGCAGGATGCCTTGAGAGTGTGTATAGCGTGGGGCTGGAAGAAAAGCTGGGACAGCAGGAGGGGGTGGAAAAGGAGCCCCCGAGATCTGGACTCATGACACCTCCTTTGCCATCCAGCAAGTGCTCTCTTTCCCGTGGAGCTGAGGGCATGTGGCTAGTAGTCCATTTCCTGTGACGCCCAGTGACGTGGCCACTCCCACAGAGTCAGTACAGCACAGGGGAGCTCTAATTACCCCAATTTCCAGGAATCAGGGTCAGGAGAAGGAGCAAGTAAGACTTAATCTTCGTCCTTAAGTCCATGGGGAATCCTTCATGTAAAGGTCCAGCTATAAAACAATATTATAAATACACTCACAGAAATAGGTGTTTCTGTGAATGGGGAAAGTGGGGGTGCGGACTGCCCATACTCTCTGAGGGTCTCTGGTCTCCAGGGGCCCTGACAGGGTGACCTGCTCAGGGCGTTCCCACCCCTCGGAGCTGGTCCGAGGTCCTTCCTTTCCACGAGGGCATCTGTACCCTTTAGGACAAAGGGGAGAGAAGGGAGAGGCCTTAAGTGTCAGGGACTCGCACAGAGGTGGCGGCACCGTCTGACGTAACAGCAGGCACCCCTGTTATGAAGGCTGAACACGTGATGCAGCATCTTGTTTGATTCTTACCACACCCTGATGAGAGAGATACTATTACTGACCATTAAACATGAAGTCGCACAAGCCTTTGTGGGGTTAAATAACAGGCCCAAGGTCATGTCCCTAACCGGTCTCGCAGCTGTGATTCAAATCTAGGTGCTCTCATCCTTAGCCTCTGCTGCCACCCCAGGGGCAGTGCAGCTCCTGGGACAGGGATCTGGTCTTGTTCCTCATGGTCCCTTCTGCTCCCTGGCACAATGGCTTCTAGAACTGCTCAGTCACAGGGCACCAGAGTCCACGGAGCACTGGGAATGTGGCCAGTCTGAAGTGAGATGGGCTGTAAAATCATAAAATCCACCCTGGGTTTAGAATTCCTATGAAAAATGATCATCCGTATTTTTTGTATTTATTATATGTTGAAATGATGACATTTTGCATGTACTTGGCTAGAATATATATTGTTACAATTGATTTGACCTGTTCCTTTTTGCTTTTTAAATGTGGCTACTGGAATATTCCATATGTAAGTCGTGTTGTATTTCTATTGGGTGATATCCTTCTGGACAGTAGCTGCTGGAAATGGGATTATCAGAGAATTACTCAAATATAAAACGCGGTGCATTGCACAAGGTGCTTCCCTGAGAGTGCATTAAAGACTGCACATCAGTGCAGCTCAGGAAAATATGTTGGGTGAGAGGGAGACAGGACAGCAATGCAGAGTGCATGATACGGACGTGGGAAGAGGTAGTGACGGCTAGAGTGGGTCCTGCTCCCCTGCCGGTGGCCCAGTGAGTTACAGGAAGCCAGGTGATGAGAGACAGGGTGTGATAGTGTGACAGAGACATACTTCATCCACGCCTCTCACACTGACAAATGCCAGTCCCGACCAGGTCACAAGCACTCAGGGTCTCCCTCTCACCCTTCTCCCTCAGCTCACAGCAGATGGAGCCCCCAAGGCTCTAATGCTGCCTTGTGATGGTTTCAGCCAACCCTATAGAAAAGAGCTGGAGACCTAATTTAGAAAGCGAGCTCCCTGGCAGTATTGGGAAACGGGGTCCAACACATGAAACCAAATGTGATCAATTCACCGACTGGGGTCCTGCAGCAAGAATCTCACCATCCCCAACCTACCCTGTTTCCCCGAAAATAAGACCTAGCCAGACAATCAGCTCTAATGCATCTTTTGGAGCAAAAATTAATATAAGACCTGGTATTATAATATGTTATATTATAATAGACCAAGTTTTATATTATAGTAAAATAAGACTGGGTCTTATATTAATTTTTGCTCCAAAAGATGCATTAGAACTGATTGTCCGGCTAAGTCTTATTTTCAGGAAAACACGGTAACTATATTTCTGCGAAACTGGTGTTAGCTGATCTCAGTATGATCAGCATTTGGACAGCAGCTCAGAGAGCTTCCACAGACAGCTTTTGAGTTTCCCTAAAACCCTGAGGAACCTCAATGTTTTCCAGCAAATAAAAATAAAAAATTATTTCTGCATGGGTAGTCAGCTTTGAAAGTGTTTACCGGCCCTTGAAAATGTCAGCGGCCACTTGACTGCTTCCTACCATCTAAGCAACAATGTGTCAGAGGCTTTCTGCCTCCAAGCCGGAGATGAGAACACTCAGAGCTGGACTTTTGGCTTTTGTGTGTTCCTTTACTTCAATCTTATTTCTTTATGTCAAGAACATAGGCTTGTGTCAAGAAGTTGCCTGACTACTAGTTCTCCTTTGAGGCAGGGAGACTGGTATGGGCTTGGAGGACAGACCCCAGAATACACAATGTCCAATCGGAAACAGGTGACAAGCTGCTTGGGTGAGGGTGAGGGTAAGGGGACAGGACTGAGAGGGCCAGGGGCTAACCCCCATCACACAGCAGCCTCGGTACAGGGCCTTCTAGGTACCTCAGTCATATTCTCAAATCCCAGGATAGCTGTGTGGGCAAGTGCTACCATCTCGGTCTGACGAGCCAGGAGACCAATGTTCTCCATCCTTACAGAACTGACCAGGCCACACATTTGACTGAAAGTCGGCTTGAGCCCACAGCTGAGTTCATTGCAGGGGTGTGCTGGGCCCTGGGAAACAGGACGAGAACAGCCCCGCGCAAATTGTTGACAAGGGTGCCAGGCAGGTAGGTTGCAGGTGGGAGGCAGCTGCAGCAGAACTGTGGGGCTCTGGGACTAATGTGACCTGGACAGGGATGGACAGGCTGCAGGTCAAATGCATACTTTAAATTCCCTACTCCACACCAAACACATTTGAGGCTCAGTGCGAATCACAGAGCTTTCGATTGAAAAATATGCGAATTCGGTAGCTACAAACTGTGTCTTGGGCTCTAAATGCATGATCTGCTCCAGAAAGTAGGTCAGGAGATGATGGGAATCTCCTGACACTTCATGTTACTCTGGGCCTAAAGTCAATGAGGACGACGGAGCTGGGATGACCTTGGCGAGCCCTGTTCCGAAAGCCGTAATGTAGGGCTGTTTCAGGCTGTTTCCCCTGTCTGGATTCTCCCTGCCATCTCTACGATGGCCCTATTTCTAAGTATAGTTGCATTCTCATGTCCTCGGGGTTAGGATCCCCCAACATGTGGTTTTTGGGGTGACACAATTCAGTTAGTGCTGCCCCAGTTCTTGCTAGGAGCCCCTGCCTGAGCCCTGAAACCCTAGACCCACACGGCCGCCCCCCCCCGCCCACCACATCCTCCTACAAACGCTGAGGAGCCTGGTGATGACAGCTTGGCTTTGGACCCTGAATTCCGGCACTGTCCTCCTTCCTATATCTTGCTTTTCCAGCAACCTTCCTGGTTTACCTGCATGGAGAGTGCCCTTGCCTGGGGTCTGAAGCCCACTGAGAACCTCTCAGAAACTGAGTGTGGACATTTGCAGGCTGTGGGCCCTCTTCTCTTGTACACATTGCTGTACCATCGGCATAAAGCTCTGTCTAGTCCCTTCTCGTGGAGAGGCCTGGATGAGAACTCTGCAGGCTGAAGCCGTGGGGCTTCACCATGCTCTGCTCACAGCTGTGGGCAGCTCAGCTTGAAATGCTGGGGAGGGAACAGGGCTTGTGAGACCCTTCCTTACCCAGACAAGGCCAGCAGGAGGGGATGGGAGGGAAGGGAGAAAGGTGCCACTCTGCTCTCCCACAGCTGCGTGGCCAGCACTGGGGGCTGCAAACAGGAGTCCCAGGTGCTGGGAAATGCGTCCTGTCCACGCTGTGGGTGGGGCTCCTGCCTGGCCCTGGTCTCCAGTGTCGTGGACTAGCAGAGAGAATGCGATCCGCTCTCCTAGCTGAAGGAGGGTGGCAAAGGCTGAGTGTCTGGGGCTCTGTGCCTCATCTCATCCCATCCTCACCACTGCTCTGTAAAGCAACTTCCATCACTATTTCAATCTTAATGATGAGAAACTGGAACCAGAGAGATTAAGCTGAAGAAGCAGGTCGGGCGATCTCAGGCAGGACCAGGGCACAAAGACCATCTTTGAGACACAGAGGTGACCTTGTTTGTGCGATGTCTCTGGGCTTCTGAGATCCAACTCTCCCGACACTGGAGAGCGTGGAGACACACTCGTCCCTCCCATGGGAGCTCCTGGAGCCTGGGTTTTCCAGTATGTAGCCATCAAGGAGGATGGGAGAGGGGGGCGGCCAGGTAAACGGTCCACGTGAGCTGCCCTGATTCCCAGATGACAGTTGTCCTTTAGCAGGAAATGAGGATTTTGAAAACTGAATATAGTCATCAGATTGGATGCATTAATGGAGAACGAGACTGGCCCTGACTTTTAAGATGTAGTTAGTCTCTTGAGAATCAGGTAGGAAAGACCACAGGCAATAACAACAAAAAATCTAACATATCTGAAAACTCTGTAAAACTGTGATTTTCTAGAAGCCTCCTATTTAATTAATGTGAGGTCCATGCAGCTGTAAACATTTACTTTGAACATTGACATCCACAGAATCAGAGCCCTGTCCCCAAAACAGGGGCTTGTTTGTGTCTATTGTTATGGATAGGGAAGGTGTCCTTCTTGGGCCATCAGACACAACCAAACACCAAAATGTAACTCTTCTTGGAAGAGAGGACACCACGTTTAAATTCACAGTAAGGTGAGCGTGACACTCTGGGAACCTGGCCTGCCTGTGGGGTTTGGAAGGGAGAACTTGGGAGTGGGTTCAGGAGCTCCCGGCAGCTGAGGACCTGGTGAGGGTCGGGCAGACCACAACGGAGGGCAGGCTGCCCTGCGCACTATGGGCTTGGTGTCTGCCCCTGACAGACAGTGTCCTGTTGGCCATGTGGGTCCGTGGGGCACACAGGCTGCAGCTTCCAGCCCCTGATCAGACATCGCTGAGTCCCCCAGGTGTCTGTGCGCGGCCACCACCAAGTCCCAAGGCTGTGTTCCTACAGGGACCCGACTCCCACTGCAGCCGTGGGGTCAGTGGCCCCGCCCCCATCACCTCTCTGGGCCTGATCAGACCCCTACGGGTTCTCTGTGTTGCCTGTTGTCTTCCTGGTCTGTCTTGGTGGCTAGCACTTTATTTTCCTTCGTTAGAACCTCTTGAGTTTTCAGAGCACACGAGTCAAATGCCCTGTGATCCTGTGAGCCAGTGAGTCTGCGTCGGAGCTGCTTGGCTCCAGGCCCCTTAGCTACAGTTGCTATGCTGGCTCGGCCGCCTGCCACTGGCACGCCGTGGAAGCCTCTGTAAACACTATTAGCCCTAAAGGAATGATGGCATTGGAATCGGCTGTGAGCTGTGGGCTAATGTATTCGTTGTGCTGGAGAAGAACAGGGAAAGACAATGGGACACATGCCACATTTCATAACCACGTAGTTAGGCAAAAACCACACGAGGTAACACACGGCCGTTTGTTTCCTAGACTGCTTCAGCTGGGCAGGGCTCGGGGGGTGGTGTCTTGGAGTCCTCCTTCTGGCAGCTTCTTACATCTGCCTCAGGCATTTGGAGACTGGGAAAGCTGGAAAGCTCGTGAAGAGCAGAGGAAATTATTTTGGAAATAAGCTGGGGCTGGTGCCATGTCAGGGATTTGTGAATTTCTCTGTGGGGAGGTGACTTATCAATGAGCATCCCCACCCTGGGAGGGTCACGGACCTGCCTCTACCTTCCTCAATTCAGAAGCACTGGCTGGAATTAAAATCTGTTGACATACTGATGATTCAAAGAAAAAGAAAAAAGCTGGACAGTATTTTAATTGGGCACAAAAGGAAAACTCTCCTTGTTTTCCCTTCGTGAGCTTGGTAGGCCTTGTAGGAGGTTGAGACCACCACCAGGTCTTCGGTGCCACGTTGCTGGCACCCGAGCACACTGCCTCTGCTGGAATGCCTCCAGGGGTGGTGAACTCACGTCCTTCTCAGGTAACTGTCTGCCATCCCACTTCTCAGGCTCCTTTTCACATCGAGCATAGATGTGTTCTCCTGAGCCTGATACTCAGCGGCCCTGGTCGTCGTCCCTGAGAATAGAAATCAAGCAGAGAAGACTCTCCTACTTAAAGTGTCTTTTCCCTTTCTGTCCTTAGTCATTTGGAGGCCAAATAAAAATGATTCAGATAAAATTTGGATCAAAACCAACACGAGGTTTACTCTGTATCGATGCCCTTTTGGTCCTGACATCCCCAATGCAGTCAGGTAACGGCTTAGTGGCCTATGTGTCACAGGTCACAGTGATGTCAACCCCGTGGACTCCTGGGCCATCTAAGAGTAGCCATCCTTCAATTTCACCTCTCCCTGGTTCTCAGGGACCCTGGATTTAGGGTGTCAGGGAGACAGCAGCTGTACATCTGTTGGGCCCACAACCAAGGAAGTGGCTTCTGACGCCATCGTGGGAGTCAGTCAGCACTCTTGGAGAACACAGACTGTGTCCCAGTGGAAAGTTACTGAATGTGGAATCATGAGAAATCAACCCAGGTTAGGGCCCATGAAGACAAGGGCCACAGAGTCTCCTGAATCGCATCTCCTCTTTGGTCCTCAGCATAGTTCTGGCACAGCTGACACCTTCTCCTTCCTGTTTCATGTCCCATGACCTTGGCCCAGTGTCAGGGTGTAGTGGGGGAGGGGCTGACGGGTCCCAACGATAGCTTAAGCCTCTGGCCCTGGCATATGAGCACCGACCGACATGTTAATTTATGAGTCTACCACTTGGCTGGGCACTGAGCATCTGAGCCAAGGAAGGGGAGCAAGGGAGCTATAAGACTAGCATGTTCACACCAGGAAACTGCAAGGTGGGAAATGGCAATTTTGAGAACACTGCTGAGAGCCAGGTGGGTTTTAGCAGAGCCCAGCGCAGGCGGGAGCCAAGGGAGGGATAGGAAGACACAAGTATGATTTATTACCAGGTGCCGGCCACTGTGCCAGCCCTTGTACCCTAGGTTTGTGTACACGCACAACCAGTGTGAGTGTGCTATTGCCATGTCCACGTTCCAAAGGAGGGGTAAGAACTCTCCCAAGGTCACAGCCCACAATCCAACTCTCTTGGGCATTGCTTTAAGAAACTGGATGGACACTTGAAGTCCTCAGAACTATTTCTGGTGGCTAGGCTGTTTTAGGGAATGGGTTGTCATCCTCACAGCAGGCTGCTTGAGACCAGATGAGATCTCTCAGCAACTTTTGTGTCCCTGAGTGCTATGTCATTCTGGACCCATCCTGATGTTAATGTTTTTAGAAATCTGTCTGGAGATATGTGTCTTGTAGAGTAATGAGCCCAGGTTCTTTCCCCAAACTATTAAGCCTTCTCGAAGGGCCTGTGGATGTGACTTTCCAACTGTAGTTTCCATCTCCACTCTGCAACTGTGCTCCCACAAGTGGTGAATTCTCTCCACTTGAATTCAACTAAAAAGTTGATAACAGTGCCTCTTTCTTTTTCTTTTGAGCCAAATGATCACTAAGAGAACCATTGTATAGGGAAGATTTTGCTGAAGGTAAGGGAAAATGGAGGTTATTGGGGATGTTATATCATAAGGCAACCAACACTATACAATTTACTATTGGCTGCAGCCACTCTGCGAGGTCTGTCAGCTATTCCTACTGCCAACAATGTCTCCCCAGCTGTATTTCTCCTCCAGCCCTATCAACAGAGAGGAGTCCTTTCCTCCCTTATTATTCTTTTGAAAGCACACACACACTCACACACTTTTCAGAAGTAAAGACCCACAAAGGAAAAAGTAACAAAGCACCACCGTTACGTATCAGAGTAGCACGTGTGCATTTCTTTCCTTCTTTTAGATTCTCTATGCTTTATCACGGTTGTCTAATGAATATTTCATTGCAGACGAAGGAGAAAAGAGGAAGCATTATTTTCAGTTTAAAAAGAAATAATGTAAAAGGGTTCTCCTTTCAAAGGACCTGGGCCGGGAACACTCTTTCTTAGCCCTCTGCTCATTGCGGCACTTCTGACCTCAAAGCATTCCATATTTCAATCTTCTTTCTTTTAATGTTGGAGGAGAGTAATCTAGTAGGGGGTCTGATAAAAGAATTTAGAAAATGGATTTTCGCCCGTGAAGCCTTACCTACTCCTGGAGCAGAATCATGCCCGTTTGGGTAGTAATTGCTCCAGACTTCAGAGAGGACAAAGCTTCAGCACTCCGGAGATGAAGGGCTCGCCCATCATACAACCCGATTCAACACTGATTAGTGTGGAGAACTCCTCTCTAACTTACTCCTCTGGGGGTTCCTACCCCCTGGGCATATGCTCAGTAGACAGTGACTGCAGTGGCGGGTCGGTGTTACACTTTTTAAATCTGATGCAAGAGGCACATGTCCAGCCACTCAGTGTGGAGCCTGAGTCAGGCCAAAAGATCCCTGGACGGGGGCCCAGAGGCGGAGGGCAACCTGGAACAGGCAGCTCTCCTCCTCTGCAGCAAATGCCCCAGGCCGTTATTACATGTTGCCTATGAGTTCGTTTCCTGCATGCCCCTGACGCTTGGATCTGCCTCTCTTTGCAAACCTGTTTTTCTGCCCCTTTGTGTATTGAGTTTGTGTATGGCTCCTTTGCTGGGGACTGGGGTGGCAGCCTCGGCCAGCTGGAAAGATATCCATCGTGGCAGGGAGACTGGGTTCAGCTTCAGCTCATTCCCCATGTAACAGGCTGGTCTAACCACTCAGAGCCTCAGTGTCCCCATATGGAAAATAATTTAATGGTTATTGTGAAGATGGTACATCACACTGATAGCACATACAATAAAAAAGTGGGCTGGGCGGTCCTTATTATCATTCAATTGGGTTTCCCTCAAGGACTTCGATATGAAATTGAACTGTCAGTTTTTCCTACTTTGGATGGACTTTGATATATGACCCCGCCCTGGGCAGTGGCTGGAGGCACGGTCTCCAATCCTGTGTGCTGGCTCGTGCCTCACCAACTGTGTGGATCCCACGAAGGGGAGATGGATACGCAGCCATTTGTTATTCTTTACAAGTTGACCATGGGGTGTTGAGAACACTCAAGGAAAATTTAAAGCTTATAGCACAAGGGCTAGTAATAAAGGATTCTTCCCTCCTTTCTTTGGAAGATTAAATTTCATAAGAAATACCATTGATTCTTTGTGTAGAAGTAAAAAAGAAAATATTTTAATTATTATGAAATGAAAAACATAAGTGCCTACATCTTCCAGCCAGTGAAATATCTCCTCATAGGCAAAGCCACATGGAGAATCTTATCCTAGTCAGAAAGTATCATGGTGAGAATATTATTATTTCTTAATGCACTGGTCTGGGCATTAGTTAATTTTGTCAGAAAATAATTATGAGAAAATATCTTCCTTATGAAACGAAGCTGGTTATTATGCAGTGTGCTTTATTGTCTGCCTCTTCTTTGTCATGTAAAGAATGTCTTCAATCATTTTCATTTTCAAATACAAATTATGATATGTGGACTGTATATACGGTGATCTGCAGTGTATGTTTTTAAATTTTAATACCTTTCTCTGGTAGCAGTGACATTTTAACGTTTTTTTCCACCAAAGTGACTTCTCATCTCTTCTAGGAGATCATGCTCAAAATAAAGACTGAATTGCCTCGAGGGGTACATAGCGCTCTAATTCAAGGTTTACGTACTTGGATAACACAGGGATTTTTGCCGAGTCTTTAATGATTGTTTGGCCTCCCACACTTTAGGCCATTGTTTCCTTTTCTGGTGCCCAGAATAAACTAACAGAAAAGTAGAAATGCATTGGTTTATACAGTTCCCTTACAATGATTTAGTTTGACCGCATTCATAGAAATAGTAACAGATTGTCGCATGTTAGACTAGGAAAGACTGTCAGACGTCTTTCAGAATTCGTGTTTCCCACTCCCAGTCAACACACACACATCTCCTTCACAGATGAGGGCGTGAGAACAGACCCACAGAGAGGATTGGAGACCGTGCCGCTAGTCGTGGCCCAGGGTGAGGTGACACATCAAAGTCCGTCCAAGTAGGAAAAAGAATAAAATAAGGTCCTACTGAAACCTACTGATGAGTGGGGACTAGGAAGGTAAAGTATGTGAGGACGATATGCTGCGGAAGTGACATTGCGATGAAGCAGCCGTGGGACAACAAAGTGGTCCAGGAAATCCCCAAACTCCAGTGTGTGGAGTGTGCAGAGCTAAATGGACAGTGGCCCATGGACAGTTGATGGAGGGAGGTATTTAGTGTTGGACCTCCAGCTCAGACTTCCGTAATGTAAGGCAGTGTTTATGGCATTGCCAATACTATGCAGACACTTCCGAAATCACTTAAAATCTGTCAGGATGGCAAAATTGCCCTCCATAGAACAGAACATTGTATAAGGTGACAAAATTGTTAGCAGGAACAAAAAATGTCTAATGAGAAGTCAGTGTGTTTCTGTGTGTGTGTGTGTGTGTGTGTGTGTGTGTGTGTGTGTGAGAGAGAGAGAGAGAGAGAGAGAGAGAGAGAGAGAGAGAGAGAGAGAGAGAGAGAGAGAGAGAGGGATCAGGGTGGTTCATAATAATTGGGGGATCGTTCCATGAATGATGCCCAGCTGTACGTGGCAGAAAAATACAGGCACGTGTGGGTTAGTTTCCCGTTGAATGAGAACTCTGTGCGAGAAAGAAAGACGGTGGCTACCATTGGTCCAGCCTCTCAATGGCGTCAGGGTCTGTCTGCGTCTTTGGTCCCTCAGCATTTCCCTAGCATCCTCTGCAGGTGACTGGAAGCCGGCTCCGTAGGCGAACCTCAGAGGTCCTTTGGCCGCATAGCCTGAAGGGCAGTGTTTCTCATCAGTGTTAGAGTTACTTGGTGTGGTTATTAAAGTGCAAATTCCTGAGCCCTATGACCACCCTACTGCATTACAGGGGACGGGGCCTAGGAATCTCCATGTCCAACAAGCTTCCCAAATGCTTCTTAGGACCACACAATTTTAGAAACTGTTCACTGGGGTTTTGGTGTGCATGTGCCCATGTGCATGTGGGGTGAGGAATAAAACAGGCCATGACAGCAGCTTTGGAGGTGGCTGTGGAGCACTGTGAGGTGACTCGGGGAGGGACGTCGTCCTGTCAGAGGCATCTGCACGCAGCAAGTGTTTGGAGGCTGGCCGCCCCAGGATCTGATTGTCACCTGTCCAATGCGATGGGGAACTCGTACAAGAGTATAAGTCAGTTACTTCACGAAATACACTGCTTCATTCAATTGACTTTCTTTTATTATCAACAAAACTTCCTCGATGCAGGGAGCACTATGTTGGTTTACATTCTGGCACGAACTCTCTATTTCATTGCCCACAGCTCTCTGTGTAGCATTGGTCAAAGGCATAATAGGCGTGGGGTCTTTTCAAAGACCTGCACAATGTAATATACTTTGGAAAGATGGCTCAAAAATATGAAAAGAGATACCACAATCAAAATTAAAGAATAAGCTGAACTGCTTATAAACTGTATTGATGGCTCAACTAATTGTGCTGCAACCCATGTAACTCTGTATCCCTTCTATTGACTATGGGACACTGACACTAATGTGTTTGCTTGGTGTCAGGGTAGCTGTCCAGAGTCAGAATGCCTGAGGCCTCAGGGAGCTTGCGATGGCCTAGTCCACAGTTCTGGTTCCTTGTGGGTCAGCGAGGCCTCAGGGCAGGCGGCTACTATGCTCTGATTGGCCAGTTGGGAGGAGCTTTTGCTCTGCAATAGACAGTCTGTCAGAAATCAAGCTTTTATTCTCAGGGCATGTGTGTATGCTTCTTAGGGAAGCAGATGCTGTGGAGAGTGGAAAGGTGCTTCTATTCTGCAGCTCTTGGGTGACCTCAGTGGCTAAATGACCCCTGGGAAGGAGCTGAGTAGCTGTCCTCAGTGTGAGGGGGAGAAAGGCGGGTGGGAAGAGGCCAAATCGATGTCACTTCAGAGCACGACGCTGGGACTCGTTACATTCATTGGCAGGGAATCCACAGGGCACAGGCAATTTTAGTCACAGCTACTGTGGATGAACGTTTTTTGGCTTTCCAGGAATGTTACATATAATATCATCTTGAATCTTGCAACAACCTGGTGACCAGCTATTGACGTTTCACATTACCTCTTTTTCACCGATGAGGAAACTGTGCCTCAAAAATTAAGAAATTTGTCCAAGTTCACATGGGGAGTAAGTAGCAGAGAAGGAACTGGCCCTGAAATGCACCTCATCGGGGAAGCATTGCTCTTCATCAGGAGGTCACATACCCACGCGGTGCTAAACTAGAAACGTGTGCCATTGCTTTGCCCCACCATGAGTTTTCAGTTCGAAAGAGTAATTATGGTGTTTACCCTGTGGTGCCACAGACCCTTGTGAACGGTTACTTGGAGGTTTTTCATTCCATCCCATTGAAAAGTTTTACTATGTTTACAGTTTCAGAGGCTTTGTATATACATTTGAAAATCAAACTAGTTAAAGGAAAAAATAATTGTTAAGTGTCTGATTGGACTTTAATTTCCTTCACTGGATTTTTCTTTTTTTTAAGAGGGAAGTGTAAGACAATTTCAAATGTCACATATCCAGAGGCCGCCATCTAGATCCAGATGAAGAAAGGCACAGAAACTTAATGTGACATTTATTAGTTAGTTACTGTCTCCAGGTAGAGATTTTACAGAGAAAGCTGTTGTTACAACTGGACAGATGTTGCTATGTTCCAAGCTATTAATTTCAAAACATTAATAATTGCTGTCAATCTCTACATTTGCAAGCAAATGTGTAGAAATGTAAGTTGACATTTTAATTACATGACTTGGTTTAGAACTTAGGTCAGAGAACACACATTATGTTTCTAAGAATTTCCCTCACAGGAAGCTGGAACATATAAAATTATAAACTTTAAGCTCACATCTTTTGGATGTTATGTCAAAGGTAGCAGGGAATTTCACATCAATATTATTTTAAAGTTAAATTTAGAAACCAGACTAGATGTAACATTTATTGTAGGTACTGTATAGAGTGTCACTCATTTGCAGCCACGCTTCTGAGTCATGGAATGATAATACCCCGAATTTCCAGGGCTGGTTTATCTGATAGACGTAGTAGAACTACACACACGTAAATGTTCCTTAGGTGAGTGTACTGTCCGTAACTGTATAATTATATGATACATGAATGATCTATTTTATATCTGTATAATATGGAAAAAGCTTTTACACCTTTCACAGATACCATTTCAAGGATTGCAGTGCTTAGTCACCTGAAAGTTGTTAGGTAAAATGCCTGTTTAAGCACCTGCACCTGGAATGCAATGGCTTTAGGGTGAACCTGAGTTGGGGCCCCGTGCCTGTGCTCCTGGTGTGTTGGCTTTTGCACAACCATGTGTGTGGCCCCCCTCTTCAGTGCAGCACAGGTCTTCTCCTGCCAGGTGTGTTATGAGGCCTTGCTACCTTACTATAATGCGGCAAGCTTATTTTCTCCCCAAAGGGAAGGGCTGTGGGGGATGTCATAACAAAGTACCACAAACTGTGGGGCGGAGGCAACATCAATTTATTATCTCACAGTTCTGGAGGCTGGAAATTCCAAGTCAAGTGTCAGCACAGTCGCTTGCTGGTGAGGCTATGAGGGAGGGTGTGTTCCAGGCCCCTCTCCTTGCTTCTAGTAATTCCTTGGCTTGTGGCAGCGTGACACCCATTGCTACACGGCCTTCCCCAACTGTATGGCTGTCTCTGGTCTTCCCTTTATATAAGGACACCTGCCATATCAGCTTAGGGACCCACCCCACTCGGGGATGACCTCGTCTTAACCCATTACATCTGTTCCTTTCCTACTTTGTTTCCAAACAGTGGGGCAGGCTGACCTTGACCGCACAGCCGAGTTGTACAGGTGACCATGTACCTAGTGTCACGTGCTGCTAACAATCGTTAGGCAACATGAGGATTTTCACGAGTCATTATGTGGTTCTTCCAAATGAGAGGCATAGATTATCTAGTGAGTTGAGACAAGCAGGGTGTTTTTCTGGGCCAAAGAAGACAAGATGCTGTCAAGGAAGACATGTGTCCTCAACGTGAAGTGGGAATAGAAATGGGCAATTAGGGAGGAATGATGGTTTTGATCGTCAGTGCATATTTCCTGTGGGAGAATCTAGGTGGGTTGGGAGGAAATCCTGTAAGAAAGCTCAAGTATGCTATTGTGGAATTCATTTGGTGCCCGTCTGTCCAGCGTGGCGCTGTCATCAGGGGCCACTGGTGCTCATTTGGCGAGAGCTGGAGGGCACATATTCCTGGGCCAGCAAGCGCAGTGTCACTGGAGAGAGACTGCTTCTGACTTGTGTATCCTCTCGACTCTAGGATGTCACGCTGGAGGAAGGCCTCTGCCTTTTCCCAGCAGGTATTTGCTGGTACATATACAATGTTAGGCAATAGGCTAACTTTATTTTCTAAAATTTGGGGTATGTCTTATTTTCCCCAAGATGCAATCAGAATTTCAAACTAACTTTCTTTGTTCAAGGATCAGAGGACAGCAGCAGTTTGCCAGAATTTGAATGTTGTGCACAGAAGCCAGTAGCAAGCCAGTGCCATAGCCTTTCGTGAATGCAAAGACCCCTTTAAAATAGAACCGGAATGTTTTCTAGGCAGCACTGGGGACAAAAATGGAGCTAGAGTGACCTAAATATCCTGTCACTGATTCTTCTGTCTTCATGTTCCACGGTTGCATTTCCCACCATTTACATTCTCCAGAAATAATGACCCAGCCGAGAAATTAAAAACAAATCTAATCTAAGTGCCATAAGCATTATCTCTAAGCACTCGTAACAATGACTTTAAAAATAATGTAGGTTTTTGCGTTTGTTTTTTGTTTTGTCTTCCAGGCGCTGAGGGACAGAAGCTTAGGCTCCTTCCCCGCCTGATTGTAGACATTGGGGCCAAATGAGCTCAAATCCAGGAACTATTGATTCATTCTTCATTCAAATCCTTATCGGAAACTCAGTCAAAGGCTTGCTAGATCGGAACTTGTCCAATTACATTCCCAGCCCATCATGAAAAACTCGAGTAGCTTTAATTAGTTTTTATTGAAAAGCATAAACAATGTAAGTATTGACTCTGTTGGACTTAAATTTTGATTATTGGAAATAGTAGGGCATCCGGGCACCTTCATTACCGCCTGTGTCTGGTGAGTCACTGTGCATGGCTTTTTAAAGATATCCTATAAAAGTTCCCTGCTCTGTTACATGAGGCACCACCAAGAGCCGAGTTATCCTTGCAATTGTGAGTGTAACAGCTTTAATCCATTTCCGTGTCGGCCTCTTGAGGGGAAAAGGAACCCTAGATTTCTGTTTTCTTTCATCCTTCGATCCTGAACAACACCATGTCCCTCCTCTCAGAATTCTGATCCCTGTGCTTCCGGTGGGCATTTGGTGGAATTTGGCTGGAATGCAACAAGCTGTTTGAGCACCAGCCAAACCGTCTCCTGGGAGGAACATCTAGCATTCCCAGGGCAGTTAGTTGTTAATATGTGCCCTTCGCAAGCCAGCGGGAGGTCTCTGCACCAACGTGGTTAGAATGTGAGCATTCCGTTCTCTAATTCAGATTTGGAGTAGCACCCTGAGGTCAGCCTCTGGCGTGCAATACGGATTCACACCCACCCAAAGTCATTTGAGCACTTTGCACTGACTATCCACTCATCATACCCGCCGTGCTATTTTTTTTCTCTCTAAAACACTCAAGGAAACTCCAGAGGCATGTTCCCTGTCCAGCAACGTTCCCTGCTATATGATTCCTTTCTAAACTCTTTGAGCATCTTCCTGGAAATACATACATTCTCAACTTGCAAGAATAATTTCAGCATAGAAAACCAGTTAGGTGCCGGGTCTGTCTCTTGCTGTCTCAGCAGCCCACGAATGTGTTCAGTGTTTTGAAGGGAAGCCAGTGTGCCGAATCGCTTTGATAAACTAATGCAGGCTTTCACAGATCAACCTCTTTCAAAGCTGCACACATACTACTTCTCTGAAGATGGAGCCAGAGACATTTCACAAAGACAGCTGAACTTATGAGAAAAGAAGGGAGACAATCTTCTATCCCTTCTCAAAAGAATCCATAAGCCATGCCCTTCTTGGACATCTGTAGCTCATTAGTTGTCCACAACTGTCACTCACATCAACTAATGAAAGAAATAAAGTATATATTAAGGATAAAAGTATATATTAAGTATGTATTAGGATAAAAATACATTTATTTCTCCCTTATTTTTTTAAACTGGCCTCATACTGGGCTGCTTTCAACTACAAAATTGTATCATGTTGTTTGAAATCTTTGTCTCGATTGTATTGCCATATTTTTTATTTCCTCAGAATTACTACCTTGTGCTTTTTGAGACTGACAAAATGCAGTCACTTCTTGCTGAAAGCTTTTCTCTCCCCCTCTCTTTATTTCCCTCTCCCACCTCTCCATATCTCCTTGCGTTTTCCCCATACTGTCTTCCCCACGCCTCTCTTTCCTTACCTGCTAATGCAGGCATTGTCACCATCTTTGGTCAGAATCAGAGATTAGGATGAAGAACAATACAAATATTTCCATTTTGACTTTTAAATTTATCCAAAACAAGGACCCTCCATGACCTGTCTGCCTCTCACAGACAAAGGAACTTGCCGCCCACCTGATTTTCCTACAGTTTTCTTATATTGCTTAGCTTGTTCTTTGAAATTGATCAAACTTCAGGTGCTTGGAAGTATTTTCTTCAGGGCTTTCACTATCAACTAAATATTAGAATTGTTCAGTTTATTGTGTTGACTAAAATCAATAGCACCGTTGTCTGGGAAAGAATTAAATTATAATGGGGTGAAATCAGATTTTTTTATTTTCAGCTTCTTTTAAAAGAGTATCTGTTAGGTCTTCTGATAATGTCAAAAGGACTGGTTAGTCTTGAAAATGGAAATAAACATGTGACTGTAAGGATGTTAATTGCAGATCCTGTTTTTTAAAATATGTGCTATGTATGTGAACTCACATATGCACTCTACACACATATGTTTATGTCTGTACACATATACCATATGTATTATGTAATGTACTATTTGATATGTGTGTGACATACATATGGCTTGTCTCCACGTGTGATAACAGATTAATTCCTTCACATTCAGGCTTTCCAGTTATCCCCTGGCTTAGCTCTCTGGGCCTCGACTTAGCTCTTGAGCCTGAAGGCAAATCTGGGGACATTGGAACCTGAGTGCTTGGCACGGCCGATCTTCCACCACATGAGCTGTAAGGCTCCACCACGTGAGCTGCAGCAGGTAACAGTGACCTTGACACCAACTTACAGGTGGTTTGTACCTTCTATGGGCTCTAGGGGGACGAAGCTGATGTCTGAAGAGGAGACATGGTTTACCTCTGTGTTCTGACAGCAGCGTGGAGCATGGCATGGACTCTCCATTAGTACAATGCCACGCTTCCCGGGTCTGCCCTTACTACGTGGAAGACCCTGCAGCATCCCAACGTCTCGGCCCCCAGGGCTTACGGGTTGGACTCACACTGACTGGGGTCTCCTGCTTTGCTTCTGTAGTGTACCCCAGGATGGGGCGGTAGGGATAGTTCCCAAATCATTTGTCCATGGGACTCTTTGTTATTGAGTGTCTCCTAAGACTGGTGTTCACTTGGCACGTCAGTTGTGGGTTCCATTGTTTGTTGATGCATTCCAGAGCTGTTTATTGAGCACCAGCTATATGCTGGGCATTCTATAAAGCACTGGGGGTGGGGGTGGAGGGGTATGGGTGTGGTGACACCCTTGGTAAGCAGAATGAAAGCAGATCAAGGTTGAGAGGAAGCCCACTGGCTGTTAGTGACCTTCTAGAAAACCGTTTATACCAGAAGGTCTTTAGGAAGGAAATACATTACTAAGAGATAATAGAAGGATTTAGTTCAAAGTTATGAGAAAATAATAGAGACGCTGATGGGGCAAAGCCATGGGCCACATGAGAGCAAGGATTCATGGGGAGTGCTGGCGTTTGGAAGAAATGGAAATGCTTATCCTCAGTCGTCACCAAGCTGATGGAAACACAGTGGTGTTTAGAGGTCGGGGGCAGGGTGTGTGAAGATGATCAAGCACTTTTTTCATAAAGGAAAATGACAGAATCTCTCCCTTCACTGAGAACATGGGTTCTGGGTCCTGGAAAATGAGAAAGTCATTAGGCTCAGGATAAACTAAGTTAGCAAAGACTGTCCAAGAACCTTTTCTCCTTCACTTTAAAGTATTAATATGTATGAAACAATTTTTTGAAAACTATCGTGCTTAAGGAACTTAATGATTGTTCTTTCAGTTTTTTTCCTACCAAAATCTACCTAATTTGTCTTGTACCCATAGCTGAAATAGCTACATCTAGGACTAGAAATGTTTATGCCATTTATTTAGACAAACCACCAATGAACCCTCATTTAGAGAGTTCTCTAAATGAATATATTTAGAGGCCAAGGAAGGTTAATGAATATTTCCCACTGCAATCTGAAGGAACATAGGAATGCATTTTCAAAAAAAAACAGAGTTCTCCTCTGATGTACCTATAAGTGGTCTAGTTTCAGCTAATGCAAATAGAGATGGAAGTGTGGTAAGTGTCTCTCAGAAATAGTAAGCATGTCATGTGAATACTAACTTACCAAACATGTTTATTGAGAACCTTTAATTTGCAAGATGCTATGTTCTTTCTTGTGGAGGTGAAAAACAATTGAGTTTCATCCTCAAGAGGAAAGGTGGCCCCATGAGACTGAGCAATGACTGTTGGATATAGTATAAAGAGATGACCAGAGACCTCCAAAAATATTTTCGTAGAGTGGGAGAAAAATAAGCCACATGACACAGACACTAATGATAGTAAGAAGTGTGAAGACATTTGTGGTGCGAATGTGAAGTAGGAAACTTGTCACACAGCTCTGACAGTGCTTCTGCATATGGCCAGCGCAAGTGTATAGAGGTTAAGTTCTATCTATGTGTCTGTCTGTCTGTCTGTCTGTCTGTCTATCTATATCTATCTGCATCAAGAGCACAGAGATTGCAGGAGGTGACTGATGTCTAACTTGCGTTTGGAGAGAAGCTCTCAGGGTGGTTGTATTTGTGAAGTAGCTGGTTGTAAGGCGAGGCTGGTGACTGTCTCTTTTGGAGTCGGAGGGATGTGTGGTGACACGGAAAGAGCATGACCTTTGGGGTCAGATAGATGTGAGTCCAAATCCCAGCTCCTCACTGTACAAGCTGTGTTGGTCAGGTGACCTGACCTCTGTGACTCCCAGCTTTCCTGCCGTGAAGTGGAAATAACGGCACCCGCACAATAATGTAAGCCAAGTGGTTCCACAGGGAGAGAGCTCAGCGTGGAGAGAGCTGGGCACGTCCTGGGTCTCCCCTGCCCACTCTGGTTGCCACGAGCCCCATCTTGATGTTCACACTAGAAATATCGCTAGTACCACACGTTCAAATGTTTGAATCTATTGCGTTCGGTTAAATAGATTATTAAATCTAATTTCTCCTCATTCTTTCTTTATTTTTTAATGTGGACACTAGAAAATTAAAAATTACCTGTGCGGCTCTCCTTGGACACTTATTAAATAGTGCTGTTCTAGGTCTTCTTCTTACCGGAAAGGGGCTGGTGACCTGGCTGAGCACAGAAGGTTGAGGACAGTGACCAGAATTTCCAGTAACTAGGGCATAAGCTGGGAGAATGTTCTGGAGCGACCAAATGTGTAAAGGGGGTTGTAGAGAAACAAGGGATCGAGGAGAGGAGGTGCCTGTGGTGTCCGAAGCAACGATCCCAAACATGCTGACAGATAACTGCGTTGAGCTCAGCTGAGCGGGAGGCACGGCTCCGCAAAAACACAGGGAGCTAGTGTATGTGTGATGTTTGGGGATCAGAAGCGTGCTTGTGGGGAGTCCCGGGCTGCCTGGACCTGGTTTCCCTATGCAGCAGGCCGTCTGTGAGACCCAGCGGAGCGTGCAGAGGGCTGGAGGGAACGTGTGCCCCCCCCCTACCCCCCCCCGCCATCACAGGGATGCTCCGTGGGGCTCTGAGCGCATGGGGAAGCCATGTGTTCTGTCTTCTGCAACGCCACCGCCTAGGGTCTTAGTGGGACAGTTTGTACACTGCTTTGTACAGCCTTTGCCAGCACGGGGAAGAGGTTGTATGAGGTTTTCCCTCTGAACGACATAGTGAAACATTTTTTTTTAGAACTGTGGCAAAATTAGATGACAGAAAAATGTAGTGAAAATATCTAATTGTGGTAAAATTTAAAAAGCCCAACTGGAAGGCTAGAGGGAGAATGAAATCGAGAAGAGAGAAAAAGATGCACTTTCGACCCAGTGCAGTTTGGTTTATAAGCTCAGTTGGAATGTTTACTCCTATGGTTTTGAACATTTGCTTGCCATTTTTTTCCTCTCGCTGCTAAAAGTTGGTGTCGTTTTTGCAAGTGCAGATGGTGGCTTTGTCGTGTTTTGCTTTTACTGCTGGCCACGTAGAATCCACTCAGACACGTGCTCAGATGCTTTCCGCCACACTGGTCCCACCTCCCTGCTCTCAGCTGGACTAACTCTGGGAATTAGGTCCCTAACTGCACACCGCCCTTCTCCTCCCTGTGATCTCTGATGCAGAAATCTTTACGTATGTATTTTTCTAGGCTTGAATTTTGGTGTCTGTGTCAACATCCTGTAATCTAAAGGCAGTACCCCGAGTAGAATTGAGAGATGCATTTAAATGCAGCCCAGAAGTCTCAGAAGTAATTAAAGTGCACAGTGACAAAGTAAATACTGGGCACCAGGATAAAAGACAAGGAGTGGGAAGAAGAGACGTGTAGTTATTTTCAAGGGAAATAAACTGGATTTGTCCATGAAAACTAGTTGGATCCAATTTTCTTGCTCTCTACAGTTCCATTGACTTTGGCTAGGGCCATCTGGGTTAAACACTGTGACTCTGAGATGACTTCACCAGCCACTCTCTGTGTAGAAGGTACTAAAATGGCAAGTTAGCGTGGGAGTTTCAGCCTTCTTATAGGAGATGACCTTGCTGTCCCACCAACAGTGTGTTGCATTACTTTTCTGTGACTGCAGACAGATGAAAACACTGCCATACCTGGGCAACACAAGCGTGGGCTTTGGAAGCAGAGAACACCATATAGGGGCCACTGGCTGGCTGTGTCACCTTGGGCAGCTCCTTAGCTCTCTAATAGGATGCCCTCCGCTATCCAATGGAGTTCATCCCCAGGGTGTTTTGAGCTTGGGATGAAAATGTCTTTGTGAAGCAACATGCCCAGTGCTTGGGAGACAGACACGTGGTGAATCCTGTTTGCTCTTCCTTAACTCATTGGCTTTTCTGTCATCGGTCACATTGTAGGTGAAACCAGGTGGAATTTGGGATTGGTGTGGACCATTCACCAGCTCTGTGTGTGAAATCCGATTTCTTAGTGAAGAACGAATCTGTTATCTTGAACTAATTCTACATTATTCTAACCAAGGGTGCTACTTGGACCAAATAGTCACTCGAGTATCAGGTTTCTGGATTCCACGTGGCCAGCAGTGAAAGCTACTTGGACCAAAGAGTCACGTGGAACTCAGGTGGAGCTCTAGACCCTGCTCAGGTACCTGCTACCAAGATTTGACGTCCCGGACCCCCCCTGGTACTTTGAGTCTTGAAGGCAGTAGTGGAGTGGGAAGAAATGGAGACAATTCCTTGTCTCAGATCATTGACAGAAAGTGAGTCACAGTGGGTGACCGCAGTGTCTCTCGAGTGACTTTGTGCTGCTCACAAGCTGTTGAATGTTTGGCCAGGAACTTATGTTTCAGTTTGTCATCTCAAAATGGGATAATAGTAACTCTCTCATAGGGTAAGTGTGCGAATTAACCGACAAGACAGGCAGGGTGCTTAGCTTAATTCCTGTCACCTGGTATCTGTTCAATGGACACAAACTATCATTAATATTGTTATCATTGTATTATTGCTATTGTTGTTGTTGTTGTTTATTATTATATTTCTAATCTCAAGACTCCTGAGGCTACCCTGATTCCTAGTCTTTTGTGATCCTAGTTTTCTATCCTTCTTGATTCTGTTTGTATCTGTGTCCTCCCAAAGATTTCTTTTTGAATTAAGTTAGCCAGAATCATTCCTCTCCCAGTTAGTCTAAACAGATGCGAAGGTTTGATTGGGGCACAAACCCCAATATCACAATGCTTTCCAATGTTATCCGCCATCCTTGACTAATGGCTTTCTGTACTCATTTGAGGAACATCTTTAGATTGCCTTTATTTAAAAAAAAATCTAATGTAAATCTTCTTGAAGTCACTTTTATTGTGATTTTTTCCCCACTTGTTTTTAGTTCAGTTTTCCATTCCAAGACACTCAACTAGAAAGAAAAGGATGGTTGAGACTAAAATAGCAGAGTCATAAAACATTCTGGGGAATTCACTGTGGTGATAGCTTTCCAATTTGGAAAAATTGATTCTGCAAACCCGCTTCTACAACATGCGCTTATTATCTACTTTCTCCTGTTTCTTATTCAAACTCGTATTTCATAAAGTAACTTCATCCACTAAGCCAGAGCTTACTTTCAAATCAGCTGTGGGTTTAATAAGAATTATTGAGTTGTTTCCCCACAGGTAGATTTCAAGTCGTACATGGACTCTATTGTATTTTCATTTGAATTTATCTCAGACTTTTTAGTGTTGCCATTTCCAGTTACAGGAGTAGTGCTGTCAATTAAGACCGATTTTAAAGGTTGTTAATACTTTTCAGAATACCAGCTATGAAACTGGTTCTCCTTTTCCCTTCATTTTTCTGTTTCCTCCTCCTCTCTCCTGCTTGGAACTATTATATTTTGAATCACTTATGTAAATAAACCAGCTAAAAACAGTAAACCAGCTAAAAATATGTTAGCATCTGAAGTGCATAGGATTTTTTTTCTGGAAATATAAATCGCAGAGGTTTTGCTCGAGGTCTCCAGTGGGTTTGCTGCAACGGCAGAGGAAACTGTCAGCCTGGAGACGAGAGTGTCCCATGTACCTAACTGCTATGCCTGAACATGACTTCTCAGGAGGTATTACACACGTACATGCAATTATGTTTTTTGGGACTTTGGTGCTGTAAGTGTATTTCTGACTTTGTAGAATCGAAACACCATAGCCTGACCTTTATACCAATTTATGAACAAAGTATTTTCATATTATATTCAATGATTTAATGATATAGCTTGCCTGTGAGGTATTGCCCAGGTTCAATTGTTATACCACACCATCACTGAAAGCATGGAATTTTATTTTACTTTTAACTAATAATGTATTTTGATTTTATCATGTGATTGTATACCAGTTATAGAGATACAGCTTGATAAATTATTAGTGGAGGGAGAAGTGAAAACCAGACCTCTACGTTTACGTCACTGTAACAGAAACATCATTCAACTTCTTTCTGCCACTCTTGTCTCTGTTTATTTACATGGTGATAATTGTGATGACAATTTTTCCCACATGGTACATTCATCATTTTTAATTCTAATGAGTGAATATCCTTCATTTATTTAACCATCCCTTTATTTTTTTCCTTTATGTTTTCTTTCCAGTTTTACTCTATAACATACAACACTCAAATGAGGATATTGTTCATGTAGCTAGTCTCTGTAATATTAGTTATTCTTGAGAGGTGGAATTATTCAAAGGTATGAATAGTTTTATTTTTTAGAGAAATACTGTCTATAAATCATAATAACTTATAAAGCAATTTTAAATAGTACTTACCTTCCATCTTGTCTCTAAAGCAGGGGTGTCCAAACTGCAGCCCACGGGCCAACTGCGGCCCGCAATCCATTGTTAATTGACCCACAGCAAATTCCAAAAATATATTTAGTTTACTTAAATAAGCCAGGGGAGGCGATACGTACTTCACCTCGAGTGAGTGGCCCGGCTGTTTGTGTATTTTACCGCATATGGCCCTTGGTGAAAAACGTTGAAAAAAGTTTGGACACCCCTGGTCTAAAGCAAGATGCTTGTCACAGAGAGACAAATAAAAGCATACAGAAAGAATGCAAACTCAGTCTCTGTGTGGGATGGATGCGAAATAAAACAGTGAGGAAACCTACAAGGTACTTCCCATGTCTCATGGGACTCACAGCGCTTTGAATTAAATGATTGTACCGTCTTTCGGTTGACTATCAATTTGCTCTGTGTTCACTTGGTTTTCTTTCTACCTCCCTGCTTTATGCAGTCAGGATCCAGGTAGATGCCTGTTTGTCTCCTGACTTCTAAATGCTGGAGGATCCCCGGGCTCTGCCCTGCTCTCCTCTCATTAATTACATTCACCTTCTCAGGGACCTCCAGAGCCTGTGGCCTTACAGCCCCTCTGTAAGTACTGTAAGTACCATGTGTACATGGCACTTCCAATTTATTTTAGAACGCTCTAGCTAACAGTCAACTCAGATCTCCACTTGGATGTGTGTGGGGCGTCCATTCAAGTCCACACATGTGGGGACAGAACCCCAGAAAGCAGTTTCCAGGCTCTCGGCCTCACACAGAAAGGTGCTGGCTCGGGTAGTAAATGGCCATCAACTGTGATTGCATGGCCATCAGCTGTGGCTAGTTGGCCGTCAGCTGTAACCCGTGAGCCATTGGCCACTAATATAACTGCCATGGCTACACTAGCAGAGAATGGGGGCCAGCAAGAATGGATTGCAGAGAAGCGGATGCCGCCGGTGAGAATATAGTGATATGACTCCCCTACTTATGGCTCCGTGAGTGTTCCTGTTTGGCCTCATGGTGTCCTCCATTCTTATGTGGGGAGCGGGAGCTGAGACTCTGCATGAGTCTCCGCACGACAACATGTGTGGACTTAAAATGTCCACACATGGCTTCAGACCATGTTCCCTAAACTGCCCCCTCATAGTCTTCCCCATCATTTGAAAAACATTCCATTTGCTCATGCCAAGCACCTTGGTGTCATCACTGTCTTGTTTTTGTCACTCCTGCCAGACAAAGTGAAACGCAGCCTGCGCCCTGTAACCTGCCCTACATTGTCACCTCCTAACGCACTTGCCATTCCTACACGAGACCGCTTCTGCTTCTGCCCCACTCCCTTTCGGGGCCTGCACACATGTGGTCTTTGCCCGAAGCTCGCTTCCTGGACAGTCTCACGAATCTCCTTCCCCAACTCCGTGAAGGAGAGTGCTTTTGTCTGTTTCGTTACCTCACGCATTTCTGCTACCTAGAAGGTATGTGGCACCTAGTAGGTGCCAAAAAACAGTTGTTGACTGGGTGATAAGGAAACTATTACAGGTTAGGTAAATTACTCCAGAGTTCCAAATCTATCACTTGGTAGATTTGGAAATTCAACCTAGTCTGTGCCTAGTCTGGCAGGCACAATACCCATGCTTTATTTCATACGG
Organism: Rhinolophus hipposideros; assembly: GCF_964194185.1. NCBI lineage: Eukaryota > Metazoa > Chordata > Mammalia > Chiroptera > Rhinolophidae > Rhinolophus > Rhinolophus hipposideros. The sequence goes on from NC_138064.1 coordinate 2,948,073, forward strand.
CATAAAATAATGTAGGGGGTTCCCACTTTTCTAGTCTCTGAATTTATCTTTTCCTTCAAGGTTTGGTAAAATCACTTATCAAATCATCTGGGTTCGATTTTTCTTATTGAAATATTTGCGGAATCAAGTCCTATGACTGTTCTGGTTTTCTATTTCTCTTTGAGTCAGTTTTTTCCAAGCTGTATTGTCTAAGAAACCATTTCCTCCAAGTTTTCATATGTATTGTCATTTAGCTGTGCATCACTGCTTCGGGAGTCCCGGTACCGTCCACTAGGTCGCTGATTCATACCCCTCAACATAAAGTCAGAGTCACCAGGAAGGTGCATTGCAGCAAAAGCTACAGCAGGGAACTGTACACATACGCACATGCTCCCAGTTCAGGTGCAGGATAGAGGTGGTCTCTCCCTGCGGGGATTGCAAACCTCAGACACAGTGTGACATGTCCCCACACAGGGAAGCCCACTTGAGCCGTAGGGTCCCGATTTCTTCTTACATTTTAAAGCAGCCATGTGAGCAGTCGTGGTGCTGACGTCACACTAGGTGAACTTGATGAGTCTGCATGATTTCTTTAAGTGGCGCTGCAGCGTGAGACACCCTGGTCCACTGTTGTGGGCTCAGAGTAATCTCCTAATCACTGATGCCTGACAGTCTCAGGAATTAGGTTCTAAGATTGTGACCAATGGACAGTGCTGGCTCCAGATGTCCCAGAGGAAAACAAGAATCGACAAAAGCAGATCTGCTGTGTTCACTTTTTCTGCACAATAGCTCCCTCTTCTCTTCATCACCACAGCATCCATAGGTTTTTTTGCTTTTAATATTGTTTATTCCTTTAATCATTCTTGCTTGAATTTTATATTCTTTATTCCAGAGAACAACTTTCGCCTTTATCAATCCTCTGTAGAAAACTCTGTAATATTAGATATTCTATAGCATTCTATAAAATGTTATAAAAATCTAAATTGTATAACTTATAACATGTACTATATATGACTATATATTTAGCATTATTATTTAATATATTCTGCATGTGTTATATGAAATGTTATAAAATGTAACATATCAAATCTAACCTAATAAATTCCATATTATTAATTTCATCTCTCATGTTACCTCTTTTTGTTTCTATTTTCTTTGGAGTTATTTTGTTGAAGCTTAGTTTATATCCTGGTGGTTGTTCGTATTTTTGGTATATACTGTGTGTGCCTGAAAGTAATGTGTATTCTTTTTTTTTTAAATAGTTAGACATTTATCATTTATATCCCTCACACAGTGACAACCCTCCGCCCCCCATCCACTGCCCCTCTGACATTGCACACAGCAAGTAATGTGTATTCTTGAATTATTGGGTGTAATGTTCTAAATATGTCCATGAACTCAAACTTATAATGTAGCCCTGATCTCTGTAACTTTCCTGCTTTTGTTTGTTTGTTTACTTGACTTATAAAATACAAGAGGAGGTATGTTGAAATCTTTCCTTATAGGTTCCATTTAACAGTACTTCTGTAATATTTTGATGATGTACGACTCCATGTGCACATGTTTACAATGGTTTATCTAACCATTCAATAAATCTTTTATTATTGTACATTGACACTTTCTGTCTACAAATGCATTTTGTCTTAAATTCTCTTTTGTCTGATATGAATACTACTAGTTTTTTTCATTATCTCTGCCTGAATATTTCTCTATTAATTCTACCTTAAAACATTTTGTATAATTGTAGAACTATACTTGACAACTTGGTGAAATCCCTCCCTAGCTTTATTATGCATTCGCTTATCTGTTTGGGTGAGAATATCTTCTGGAATTGTACTCAGCAGTACAAATTCTGTTGATTACATTCCGTATATTTTTAACCTGACTCAAGGCTGCCAAACTGCTCTTTGGAATGCCTCCATCCGTCCCCAATCTCCCTGCAGTGCATGTAGATTTTGTCTCACATATCCCTCCATTCCTGCTGACTCCTGGCATTTTCCAGCTTTCCAGGTTTTCCAGGTATAATTTCTATACAGTGATCTGTAATTTTTGCTATAATTTGTATTTGTCTGATTACTATTCGATTTGTGCATCTTTTCATATTTGTATAGACTTCTAGGTTTGCTTATCTGTGAATTACCTTTATAATCTTTACTCTGTAATTATCTTTATAATGTTTACTCTATTTAAAGTTAGAGTAATTGTTTTTGTTTATTATTGGCAAGGCTTTATTGCCTGTTCTAGATATCAATCCCTTTCACTTGGGGCATAACAAATATCTCCTCCCAATCTGACATTTCTTTTTTAAAGTTCTTTGAATGGGTATAAAGTTTCAATTGTACTAGATGAGTAAGTTCTAGATGAGTAAGTTCTTGAGGAATAAGTTCTCAAGATCTGCTGTACAACACAGTGTCTGTAGTTAATAATAAGTTGTTATGCACGTCAATATTTGTTAAGAAAGTAGATCTCATGTTAAATGTAAGTTTTAACGTGTGAAAACGAAAACAAAACAAAAGCAACAACAAATAGACACCAGGAAACTCTAGGAGGTGCTGGGTGTCTATTATCTTAATTGTGGCGATGGCATCATGGATATTTACATGTGTCCACACCCATCAAACTGTACACCCATTAAATATGTGCAGTTCTTTGTATCAATTATACCTCAAAAAACATGTTGAATATGAACAGGACTCTATAGATTTCACATAGTTAAATTCACCATTTTCTTTGTGAGAATATATACTTTTGAAGTTTTGCTTAAAAAGTTTTGTTCCTCTCTATGTCAGAAAAATTTCCCCTACATTGTGTCCTCTTCATTTTAAAATTTTACTTTTGTGTTTAGGTCTTTAATATAGCTAGAGTCCACTTTTATTTTTTATGTTTTTTATTTTATTTATTTATTTAATATTTTTATTGAAATATAGCTACCATACAATATTAGTTTCAGGGGTACAGCATAGTTATTCAACATTTCTGTTCCTAAAGAAGTGATCACCATGATGAGTCTAGCTACCACCTGACACTGTACCATGCTATTACAGTATTAGTGACTATATCCCCTCTACTGTACAGTACATCCCCATGACTTACTTGTTTTGGATCTCGTATTCCCTCCAAACCCCTCCCATCTATCACCCCAAGAAATGGAGTACCCATCTGACACCATATGTAGTTATTACAATATTATTGATTCTATTCCTTATGCTCTACCCTCTGTCCCCATAACTCAATTTTAACAACCAAGTTGTTCTTCTTAATACTTTCCCCTTCTTTTACCCACACCCCCAACACCCTCCTATCTGGCAACCATCAAAATGTTCTCTGTATCTATGAGTGTGTTTCTGTTTTGTTTGTTTATTTTGTTCTTCAGATTCCACATATAAGTGAAATCACACTGCATCTGTCTTTCTCTGTCTGACACTCCACTCAGCACAATACCCTCCAGGTCCATCCATGTCACCACAGATGGCAAGGACCCATTCCCTTCCATGCCGAGCAATATTCCATTGTATATATGTACCACCTCCTCTTTATCCATTATTCTATCGACAGACACCCAGGCTGCCTCCACATGTTGGCCACTGTAAACAATGCTGCAATGAACATATGGGTGCACATCTCCTCTTGAAGTAGCATTTTAGATTTCTTCAGATAAATATCCATAAGTGGGATTACTGGGTTCTTGTTTGTCTCTTGTTATAGCATTTGTTTTAAAGTCTGTTTTGTCTGGTATAAACATTGCTACCCCAGCTTTTTGTTTGTCTGTTTGTTTCCATTTTCATGAAATATCGTCTTTTCCCATCATTTTCCTTTCCCTCTTTGTGTGTTTTTCAATCTGAAGTGAGTCTGTTGCAGGCAGCATGTGTAAGGGTCTTATTTTCTTATTCATTCAGCCACATTATCTTCTGACCAGAGCATTTATTCTCCACTTATATTTAAAGCAATTGTTGACAGACATGTACTTGTAGGTATTGCCATTTTATTATTCATAATTTTTATTTTTTATTGTATTTTTTTGTCTTAAAGAAGTCCCTCTAACATTCCTTGTAATACTGGTTTGGTGGTGATGAACTCCTTTGGCTTTTTCTTGTCTGGGAAGCTTTATATCTATCCTTCGATGTTTTCCCAGAGGTTTCTTAAACTGTCTTCTTTTTTTGGATTCTTTTTTCTGTTCTGTTTGGGTGTTTTCTGCTACCTTGTCTTCATTCGATCCTCTGCTTCATCTCGTCTGCTGGTGAGTCCTTCTAGTGCATTCTTCCTTTCAGTTATTGTATTTTTCACTTCTGACTGGTTCTTTTTTATGATTTATATGTCCTTTATTATGCTTGCTATCTCTCTGTTGAAGTTCTCACTGAGTTCCTTGAACATCCTTATGACCAGTGTTTTGAACTCTGTATCTGGTAGGTTGCTTGCCTCCATTTTGTTTAGTTCTTTTTCTGGAGTTTTCTCCTGTTCTTTCATTTGGGACATATTTGTTTGTTTCCTCATTTTAGCTGCCTCTCTGTATGTATTAGGTAGATCTGCTGTGTCTCCCAGTCTTGCTGGGTGGCCTTATGTGTAGGTGCCCTGTGGGGCCCTGGTGCAGCCTCCCTGGTCATCTGCTCTGGGTGCTACAGGAGTGTCCCTTGTGTGGGTTGTGTGTCCTCCTGTTATAGATGACCCTTGATTGCTACTGGCAGGTTAGTGGGTGAGATTGACCCTCAGGCTGACTGGCAGTGGGGTTTGGCCACATCCACAGCTTACAGGTTGCTGTGTGGGGGGCTTACCTCACTGAATGGGGTTTGCCCCAGTGGGCTCTGGTGCCTGTTGAGACCACCCTTTGTGTGTGCCGCTTGTGGGGCTAACTAGGCAGTGCTCTGCTGTGGTCTGAAGCCAACCTCCAAGTATGTTGGTTCTGGGGCCTCTTGCGAGGGACTCCGGTGCAGGCCCAGGTCACTCACTGCCTGTAACTGGCCAGGGACTACCTGGTAAAAGCTACAAAGTGTTCCACACTTGTCACTCATTGTCCTAAACCTGGAGGCAGGTGGGAGAGGGCACTCTGTGAACCGAGGACTTCTGCCACCAGTACCATATCTGAGTCGCTCTGCAAAAAGGCAGGACACCCAGAGGCCTGCTGCCACCTGCCAGCTCCCTTAAGATTTAGCTGCTGATTAAGCCTCATGTGGTACATGAGTTGGGTGAGGCAGGGTCTGCGGGAGTTACTAGAATGGGACGAGTTGTGGTCACCAGGTTAATGTAAATTCTGATTTGGTGGCAGTGCTGAGCTGGGAGCTACTCAGCAGAAGTCTCAGAGCAAACCAAGGCCAGTTGCTGCCTGCCTGGGGCCAGTGGACTCAGACAGTTTTCTAGCAAAGAGTGTAATGTGGGTGGGGCCAACTGCCTCAGGTTTTTGTGTGTTGGGTGGGGTCACAGTGAGTTAGAGTGGAGCATCGGAGCGCAGGAGACCAATCAGATACAGATTTAGCCATGTGGGGCAGGGTTCAACACAGGAAAGATAATGCCCGCCTGCCGGCTGTGCGCTGCGCTGGATAAGGCCACCACGCAGGGCAAATGGTGACTGTCCTCCAGCCCTTTCCTTGAAGACACATTGGTCTGACCCCCTGCATGCCTCTGACACCCCCCGAATCACCATCCCTCTGCTGGAGCCCAAGGTGAGTGCCTGTGAGCGAATGTGTCTGTATGTGGGCCATTTAAGAGGACATTTGGGTTCCGGCAGCCTCTGTCTTATTCGGTTGGTCAGAATCCCCACTTGTTTTGTCAGCCAGATGTTGTGGGGTTCCTCTTCTTGGCACCAGTGCTCTGGGCTGGGGGGCCTGCTGTGAGGCAGTGGTCTCTCGCTCACCCAGGGGGAAACTCCACAGCTGAGAGAGCCCTTCGAATTCTCAGTCACCACACATGTGTGAGGCTTCGTTAGCGTCTCTGCCCCTCCGACCAGTCTGGATGTGGCCTCTTTTCTTTTTCTGTAGTTATAAAACCTCTGTTCAGCCAGAGTTCAGATGGGTGCTTAGGTTGATTGTTCTATAATTTAGTTGTAATTTTAATGTGTTCACGGAAGGCAGTGGGCACAGTGTTTACTCCGCCATCTTGGATCTCTCCTAGAATCTACTTTTATACATGTTATTAGGTAGGAAGCCATTTTTACTTTTCTCCATTCAATAAATCAGTTTTCCCAACATTATATTAAACCACACATACGTTTTCCATTTAATTATGGTGGCACCTTTGTCAACTGTTAAGTGTTTGTATACAAATCAGCCTCCATCTGGCATCTCCACCTGGTTTCATTGGCCTATAGCCTATTCTTGAGGGCCAATAAATATTTGTATTTTACCAAGACTTCGTAATTTGTCTTAACATTTGGCAAGGAAGTTGTTTCACTTTGTTCTTCATTTGCAAAGTTGACTTTGAGAGTCTCCAATAACATAATGTTATATTTAATTTCAGCCCTTTTCCTTGCATATATTTTATACATATAAAATGTAGCATTATATTTGCACATATTTTAGTCAGCTTAGGCCATACTGTACATTATTTTGAGCCTGTTCCTCTCACTGATCATTTCTCTGTTTCATTTGGTATTCTTGTACATGACTCCTAATCATTCTCTTGAATTTCATCATAGTTTATACGTTCCATATTTTAAAAACCAATTTCTTATTGGCAGCCATTTAGATTGTTTCCAATTTTTCACTATTATAAATTATGCTGCAAAGAACAGCATTGCACAGGCATCTTTTTAAACATCTGTGATTGATTCCTTAGGACAAATTGCTAGAAATAAAACTCCTTCATCAAAATGTAAGCTACTTTTTTTGTTGTTGTTCATTTCTGAGGCTTTCTTCTCGTGCTGCCTAATTGCCCTCCAGGCATTTGTACTAAGTATACTTTTATGGAAAGACCATGTGAGTGCCCATTTCCTTGTGCTCCACTATACTGAGAGTAATCATTATTGTAATTGTTATAAGAGTTTCCATGTATGTAGGAGATGTATATAATTAGTACTAGTAGATGTTGAGCATTTTAAGAATCTTTATTGGCCATTTGGATTCATGTGTGCTTTTATTTCCTCTGTTCAACTTTCTTCTGAGATGCCCATTTTTTTCTTATTTATTCTTAAGATGTTTTATTTGTAATGTTCAAGGGATACTAAAATATACTCAGATACACACACATGCCCATATGTTGCTAATGTGATTTCTAGTTTGCTCCTGGTGCAGCTGTGCTTCCGAGCCCTTCATTCTGAGCCCCTTACTTTGGGGCTCCCACTTCAGGGACCCTCACATCCCGTTCCAGCCTCTCTTCAGTGTGGGTTTTGTTGGGTTCCACCACATCCCCTCATTTCCCTCCCGTGGAGCTGTGGTCTCCTTTTTTCATTTCTACCATCTGCACCATATGCTGCAGAAATTTTTTATATTTCCTTGTGGGGCCTTGTCTCAGTTCTTTAGTTTTCAGCATCCTTAGCATTTCCTCTTTTTATATTCTGTGATTTCAGTGCTTGTCTGAGAAAGTGGGAATTAGACTTGAAGCTACTCTGCTATCTTACCTGGAAGGGTCTTTATCATAACCCATCAATTTCTTTCAGTGGATATTTAACTTTCTGTGTGGAAACAGGAGCACTACACAGGGGTCTGAAGGAGGGTCCCTGGACACAGTTGAAATGGGGAGGGGCAAATCATATAGCAGAGTTGATTAGCTTCAGACCATGAAAGAAACTTGTGACAAGTAAACAGTTCCTGGACCGAGCTGATTTTTCAACACTGGGTATGAAACGTCGGCCTGTGTAACACTTCTTTGCCCAGGACTGAAGGACCTTGAATGGGCAGTGTCAGAGCGTGGATAGCTTTTTATATCTTTTATTGCCCATTATTTTCCACTGTTTTAGTATTTTGAGCTCTAAGTAGGGTTTTATAAGTGGGGTTTTCCTCTCTAAAGTGATAATACTTATTGTTTTACTTATGATTGTAAATAAAATTCAAAAACGTTAAATATTAGAAGTTAGAGCAATCTTCAGCCATATATTGACATTTTATTGAAGTTCTTTTCAGATATTTTCTCTGTCAACATCCATAGCATTATATTATTACACATGATGACCTTTCTCTTCCTCTCAATTAAATCTTCTGAATGTCTCTTCATATGGATAAATAAGTCTGCATAATCATTATTGACGGACGAAGATTTTTCTTTTGGGTGGATGTGCCATGATTTATTTATTTGCGTAATTTATTTCCATTGCTAGAGAGTGGTTTTCAGTTATTTATGATTATAACATAGCTCCAGTAAACGTTTTTCTACATCATCCTATGCCTGTGTGTCCTATGAACACCATATTTATATATATAAATTTTTGTATAATTGGCCCTTATTAAAAATATATATTCACCCCAAACAACCTTAAGATACTTCTGTCCAGCAACTCAGAACCACTAAGGTGAAGACTTCAGACCCCTTGGTTTGTAGTTATCTCCGATGTCTGAGATGCCATCAGCCGTATAATAGGAGATTGAGAAAGTAATTAGGTCTGGATGGGTGTTTTGATGAGTTTCTGGATCCCTAATGAGTATTTAGCTTCTTTAAATGTTTAGGTATGAGAATTTGTCTTCACATCAGTTTTCTCTAGAACATCTATTCAAATTCTACTCAAGTACTACTACCGTGTTTCCCGAAAATAAGACCTAGCCAGACAATCAGATTGATGCATCTTTTGGAGCAAAAATTAATATAACACCCAGTATTATATCGTATCGTATCATATCGTACTGTACCGTACCGTATCGTATCGTATCGTATCATATCGCATTATACTGTATTATATTATGTTATATTATATCATATTATGTTATATTATGTAAGACACGGTCTTATTTTACTATAAGACTGGGTCTTATATTAATTTTTGCTCCAAAAGACGCACTACAACTGATTGTCTGGCTAGGTCTTATTTTCAGGGAAACACGATATGATGCCCCCACTCCTCTTTCAGGAACAGACCATGACTTCACCTGGCAACTTCTCCTTGGCATGCGTGGAGAAACGGCCCCAACGTAGGACTGAAATTCAGGCAGTCAGCACAACAGATAAAAAGTCCCAAGTGACTGTTTATTCCTGCTAAAATCACGTGCTGCCTCCCTGATTCACTCAGGGCTTTTTTTGCTACCTACCAAATATAGAGAACACTCCTCACCTGTCAGGAGGAAGGACGTGCTGGAGATGGTGACATGCAAAATCATATCGGATGGAATCAATTAACACTGATTAACAGACTCTCTCTGTTTTTAAGCCGCCTGATCAGTGAAAGGTTTCAAGGCCTCAGAACTGCAGATGAGCGACCCCATCACAGTTCTGGGAGGTAAACGGTCCAATTAGTGAGCCAACATTTGGCTGCCATGGGAAGGGTGCAGCTGACCTTTCCTGGAATGATGATTTCTCACTTCCTCCTGACTTTGCAAATCACCTTCTCTTCTGGTGCCTTGAGCTGTATGCCGAATGCCTGGTAGGATCTGCTTCTCTTTGTAGCCTTACCCTTTTCTAAGTGAAGAGAGTCAAAAGACTCTGGCCTTTTTTGTGCTCTGATGGGAAAAGGTGAAGGAAGAGGGAGTGTGAGAAATTGCAGGGAGTGAGAACGCAGGCAGGAGTCAGCCTCCGTGAAATGTTACTTAAAATGCCACCAAGCTGGCATCTGTAGGAGAGTCCTCAAACCAGCTGCACTGAAAGTGAAAATATTATAGATTCTGAATTTTTTCTCTTTTTCTGTGACGTAGCTATTTAATGACAATGATTACTCATTAGCTGATGACAATTTAATATGTTAAATAGATACTCTGTCCAAATAAAAATGGAAGGATTGATTATCTGTTATATAAATGGAACCTAATGGTAGATCGCAAACAGACTTCATCTTGAAGCTTCCTCTGCTAATTATTGGCTCTGTTCTCCCTCCTCCCTAAGAGTCAGGCCCTGGAGGGGGAAGGATGGGCTTCCTGGGTGCTCAGCATGAGATCTGTGCAGGTCTGCCTGTCTCTTTTCTCCAAGTCTATACTCTCTGATATCTGATATCTACCCACTGGGACAACAGGGACTTTTGCAGGTGGCAGGCAAGTTCTAAGGGTATTAACCTGCTTCTCATACTGTTATAATCTTTTACATTACATAATCTCGGCAGCTAACAGAAATCGTGGCTCTTCTTGCATGGATACAAAAACATGCAAAATGTTTAACAGAATTTCTGGGGGTTTAAGGACCCCCAAAGCTCATGCACATACCTCAGTTTAGGACTCCTGGCTGCGGAGTAAGTGATGTTTCGAGAGTAAATAAAAGATACCCCATATATCTGTTCCAGCTCACTTTGACTAATAGGCAAATGTCCTTTTTAGGATTTATAAATTTTGTTTTTCCCCAATTCCCCACACTGATACAGCTGATCCTATTGCAGTAAAATCTGGTCAGCGACGTGTGGGGGATATAGTGTGTGTGCAGAAGGACAGTTTATTGTGTCAGTTCAAACCTCCCTCATTTTCCATTTCTAAATGAAGTTGCTGCAGAAACTAAGGAGTGACATCCTGTTGCAATTTCTGGAATTTTAAGGTCCTGCCATTAGGATAATTTTCATTTTGATTGGATACAACACTTTTGAAATTTAGTTTTTCATTTATTTAATTCACAACTGGTTATGAGTACCTGTTGCACACCATTCTGATACTAAGTACAGGGCATAGAAGAATGACCAGGAGAGAGATGACCTTCACCTTCGGGAAACGTGGCATCTGTGATGACCATTGCTTTGAGATTTGTAGGATTAGAAAAGGACTTTTTTACTGGCTTATTGACCAATGGCCCATCTAACTTTGTGAATACAACTCTTTAGGAGGAATTCTTTACTTTATCATGATAGGTTGCAAGCATCATTGTAATGTTACTGTGCCAGACCCCCCACCAGATCCTACATCAATCTATGCCTTGCAGTAAGAGCACCCTGATGAGATATGCTGATTGATTAGAAATAAACCGTTTATTCGACTGCCACTTCCAATTGACCCAACATGTCAGCAGAATGGTCAGTTGCTAAGATTTAATTCCATATTGTCAGCAGAGCTGGGTGCATGAAAAGAAGAAGTAGAACTGGCTTAGAAAGAAGCAGAACATCATGCTGTTACAATGATTTTAACTCATATCAGAGTCAATTTGATGAAATGATGATCAGAAATGCTAACTCAGGAAAATATTTCTGTGTGTTACTAGATATAGCTCTAGGTATTTAGTTGAAATTAGGGAATTTCTGGGTTTTGGTCCTACCTGGAGAGTGCTTGGATGTTATCACTCCCCATCTCACAACAAGAAAAAAGCTGAATAAACTGAAAACGAATCGCTCACGGTAGATCTATTAGAGAATTGAGGTCACAGGGAAAACTGCTGCCCTGAAAACTGGAGAGATAGCAAGATTCAGAAAATCACCACGTACGGGAGGAAGTCCAGGAGCAGAGCCCCCAGCCCGAGCCAGAATCCCTGGGAACACTTTAAATGGGACCCACAGATTACTGGAGGCACAGTGTGGACGAGGTTGAGAGTTAAAAACTCCAAAGGGCGATGGCTGCCTAGCTCAGTTGGTAAGAGTGTGGTGCTGAGAGCGCCACGATTGTGGGCTTGATCCCCACAAGGGCCATTCTGGGCTGCGTCCTCCTTAAAAACAAAAAACAACAAACAAACAAACAAACAAATAAAACACAAGAACTCCAAAGGGGCCAGTATCAAGGGCTTCCTGTTTTCATGAGTTTACCAGGATAAGCAGATTCTCACAGTGATGGCGGGAAGAAAATGCCCTAGAGCTTCAGGCAGGGGGAGGGGAAAAACTATGTCTTTAATTATACCCAGATTTCCATTCTCCTTAAGGAGAACGGGCCTGAAAAATCATAAGATCATATTTATAGATGGAGAAAAAAATTGACAAAAATCCAACATCCATTCGTGAAAAAAAGCAAAAAAGCAAAAAACCAAAAACAAGTTCTTAGTCAACTCGGAATAGAAGGAAACTTCCTGAACTTGATAAAGAACATCTACAAAAAGCCTTGAGCTAACCTCTTACCTAATTGTGAGAAACTAGACGCTTTCCCACAAAGATCAGGAACAAGTTATGGGCGTCCCCTCTCGCCTGTCCTAGTCAACATCCTACTGGACATTCCAGCGGATGCAATAAGATAAGGAAATAAAAAGCATACAGGTTGGAAAGGAAGAAATAAAATTGTCTTAGCACGATTGAAAAAAAGATAAAGAAAAATTAAAATTTGCAAAACTATTTCATGACACAATAAAATGACCAATTAATTACATGTCAAACAATGAACAAAATTTGCAAAATCCAGAAACTGAAAATATTTTCAAGCTACTAATGTTTAAAATCTATTTCTGTTTTGACGAATTATTTTTCCTAATAATCTGCAAAAGAGACATCATAGGATATTTAAAAAAAATAATTGGGATGCTACGGAGGTGTGTATGGGTGTGTGTTTTCATACATATAAGTTTAATCTCTTGTCAATAAAGGGAGCCTGCTGTTAAATTAGGATAGGTAAAATATTCATGGAAAGGTCCTTTCTGCAACCCCCAACATCTAGAAACTACTGTGTTTTCCCCAAAATAAGACCTAGCAGGACAATCAACGCTAACTGCGTCTTTTGGAGCAAAAATTAATATGAGACCCGGTCTTATTTTATTATGATATAAGACCGGGTCCTATATTAATTTTTGCTCCAAAAGACGCAATTAGAGCTGATTGTCCGGCTAGGTTTTATTTTCGGGAAAACGTGGTAAGAGATACTTATAATATGTTAAAAATGTCATAGGCATTATTTAAGTTGTTTTTAATTAAATATAACAGGAACTAATTTTTATAAAAGGAACTTCTTTAAGCAAGAAAAAAAGCTTATCATGGAACAGAGCACACACTGTACAAGCAGCATTGTGGAAAAGCATGGAAGGGTACAGGTTCTACTGTCCTCTCCCTGGTGGTGCGTATGTGTGTGCGCCTGTGTGTGGACTCGCACCTTATGTGAGTACATTGTGTGTGTGTGTGTGTGTGTGTGTGTGTGTGTGTTGGCTGTAGTCAGGAATAAACCTCTAACACCTGTCAAAGCTGCACTATGTGTATTATATGCAGAGGACATCAAATTGGTCTTAGCACAAGGGAATTTAGGTTTTTATGACATTTTGTAGAATGCTATAGAATATCTAATATTATAGAGTTGTTTACAGAGGATTGATAAAGGCACAAGGGAAAGGGTGGTTGAGTTGCAAGACAGACAGGACAATTTATCTGAGTTAATTGCCTTTTTTCTCCCCATTGTACTTTACTCAGACAGTTTATGGCATTATTCTAAGTACCTGCACCTGGTTGCTCCTTGTAAAAACGGGTTTCATTCCAAAAAATCATAAAACACACTTTCGCAGAGTATGATTTTCCACAGGCAGAGACTTAGGGTAATACTGTAAAGCTGACATCTATTGACTGTGAGTTTTCAGCAAATCCTCTTCAGATTGCCAGGGAGTCCCCTGTTTGAGTGCACATGTGGAAATATCGATTGGAGGCTGTGGAGATGCATTGGATTATTGGGAAGCTGAAAATAGTGAATCGTTAATTGAGTAGAAAATAGGTCTGGCAAGGTTTTATTAGCTGCAGATAAAAGATGATAGACTGGACTTGAGAATCATACACATGAGGATTTATATTGTTCAGACTCAACTGATGGGCGGGCCCGCTGTGGGTAAATTAGGAACCTGCTCAGACATGCTGAGGACATATTCTGAGACGAGCACAGCTGCCCGGACAGTGCCCCTCCCCGGTCCCTTTCTTGTGACCACCATCCATTCTTTAGTGATGGACAAAACAGCACCATGTGTAGAAGCACTGTCAGCTGTGTTACCCTGCTGGGGTGTCTGCCGACTGTTGAAGAGATCTTACTGGGGGAAATCCAGCAGAGATTTCTCATCTTTGCTTGAGCACACAGAAGTTCTAGTTTCAGTACTGGATTCCTCAGTTTGTTGGTTTTGTTATTAGAATCATACTCATTTTCTTTTTGGGTGTTTTAAGTTGTGACACTATCATTGGTGAACAAAGCAAAATGAAAAAAGACTCCCCCGCAACAGGGTCTCTTTCAAATTCACTGTTTCTGATAATTGCTTTGTTATTTTCAAGGTAGAGAATGACATTTGGTTCTCTGTTAACTGTTTTTGTGCAGGGTTTGGGCAATTCTACAGTTGGAATAGGGTTGTTGCCTGGAAGGAGATTTGGCCTGTGAATAGTCCTAAAACACCCAATTTCTCCTACTAATTTTGGAATTAAACCTCCTAATCACAAGTCTTCTTTATGCTGATACTATTTCCACAGCACGATTCCTATTAAATACAATAAAGGCAGACACACACACATACACACACACACAAATCTTAAAAGCCTTCCTTCCATGATTTGTCCTTGCTGAATTAATCCACTCTTCCCTCTATTTCTGTAGCTTGTCTGTAATCTTATGTTAGATCCTTTCTTATGATCTGCCTTGTTCCGGTATCTGTCTCTATCTATCTATCTATCTATCTATCTATCTATCTATCTATCTATCTATCTATCATCTATCTATCTATCTGCCCTCACCTGTCTACCTACCTACCTAACATCTGTCATATTGTTATTATTATTATTATTATTATTATTATTATTATTACTACTGTGTAGTAGTAGAGTTGGTGGAAGGGGTCCCACCTTGCTTTCTCTCTCTCTCTCTCTTTTTTTTTTTAGTTTCACGAGTACCAGCACTAGGTTTTATTAAGAGTGGGGCTTTAAAATACCTTTTAAATAGTTATTTTGAATTGAAGTAAATACACATAGAAAGCTGTCATTTAGCCTTTGTTGTATAGTTTTGTGCCTGTCCTTCCCAACCCTCATCTTCTCCAACAAAAACCCTTCTCTCTCTACAATACACAGGGAACATCCAAAGATATCAGTGGCAAATGATGAGTTGGGAAAATGCCAGTTGGAGAATGTGAGGGGAAATGCAGCAATGAGCTTCTAAAATATACTGGCAAGAATCATGAAAATAGTTATGCCCAGATACTGCAGGAAAGAAGGGATGTTAGTGGGGAAAATAAAGGCCAGAAATGTTACATTTTCAATATTGATTGTGTTTGTTAAATAATCAAGCACATTTTTCATTTTCTGTGTTCTCGAGGAAGCATGCTATCTGTACAAGCCCCAGGGAATGCTTTTCTGTGGGGAAACAAACATTCCGTCGGTTCAGCTTTGCATGCCATTTTGGCTAAGGGCAGTGCTTCCAGAGCGTCATTCCCTGCTGTACCAGGGTCACCTACATATGAATCTCACGCATAGTTGAGAAACTGGGGTTGTGACAACCAGGAGCACTGAGGCATTGTGTGGTCACAAAATGCCATGGAACAGTGCATGACTTTCCTTTTTTATAGTTATAATTATGAGCATTTCAAGAGGGACTTTCTGAGCCAGGATTGAGGGCATCTTCTCATTTGTTCATTCATTCATTCACTCTTTCATTCATTATTGTAGACAGTTACCAACGGCTAGCCTAGTGCTTGCCTGCCTCATGCTAGGTAAATATTGTTGAGTATAATGAAATCAAAGCAAGGGACATTTGTGTACCATGCTGAAAACTAGGTGCCAAGAACATAAAATCTCTACTTTCAAAGAGGTTAATATTTAGGAAGTAGAGAGATAGGTTTATTGTTAATTGCAAATAAAAGTGCTTTCTAATGAGCACACAAAATGGAGGCAGAGACATTCTCAATGAACTATAAAATTAGAGAGATAATACATGGGGGATAAAAAGGACTTTTCACTACATTAGAGAGCATGAGCAGAGCCACTGCTGTATGAAGAACAAGGGTATTTTAGGGAAAAGGGAAGCTCTCAGTCACTGGTTAGGTAGCATGGCGCATTGTGGGAGAGTGTGGCCAGGGCGGGAGAGGTGGCATCTGGGAGCAGGATTCAGGTTCTGTTCCAGGTCTGGGCTTTGTTCTGTGGTAGATTGGGGTCCACTGATGGACGGCATTGTGGCTTCCATACCCGGATGCTTTGTCTCCAGAGAGTGAAGCTGTGACCTGGGACGGGTCACAACTTACTGTGTCACCTGAACGCTAAAGCCACCTAAGGGTGACAGTTGTGTTATAATCACATTTAAAAAATTGAATTGGTGAAAACGTTTCTGAAGGGAGGATAGATTATTGTTTCGTAGTCATTAATTTTCCCCATGATTCACCTGTGTTTTTTTTTTTTTAATTTAGCATTAGAAACAATTGCGTTTTCTATTCAATATATTTTAATAAAACTGATTTTATAATGCATTTTTCTGAGCAAAAATTTTATGTTTGACATTGTACTAGTTGCAGGAAGTATAGAAAAGTCTAAAATAGTTTCTTTATTTTTATGAAGTTTATAATCTGGTGAAGGAGTCATTAAAATAAGAAAAAAATTAGCTAATGCAGTGTGTTAAGAGCCGAGAAGAGGAGACAACATTGGTTCTCCAGCAGCAGAGAAGCGGCTTGAGGTCCCTTTTGCAGGAAGGGATTTGTTCATGTAAGCTCAGGGGAGAAAGTATGTGAGAGAAATGTGAAGGCACAGAAGAGAGTCCTTAGGTGAAAGGGGTTTGTGTGTGGTGGTGGTGGGGAGTGCAGCGTTGGCAGACAAACAAGGCGTGAATCACGGCAACAACGGGAATGCAGTGTGCCATGCATGGGCAGGTGGCAGGATAGGGAGAAAGGCGTCTTCCTATTGGCCTCCCCTTGGATGATTTTAAGGAGAGTGCATTTTAGAAATGGCACTCTGGCCATTTTGGGCTGGCAACAAGAACCAACGAAGAGGAAGTTTGAACTGTGAATAGAAACTATGATGGGAGTCAGAATGACAGTTATCTGTCCACAACAAAAATTAGAGGTCTTAATTTTTATCTCACTGTATCTTCATGAGGACCCTATAGGGGTGTTTTATAGCAGATACAAATCTTAGGCTGGACACTTAAGTATGTAAGAAATGTTACTTTTTGTGTTCTGTACTTATTCTCAATTTCCTCTGATTCCCCTCCCACTGGGATTGGAGACATAATCTCAGTGAATTGGGTCAATTCCTTTAATGGCTCCTTTCCTGCCACCAACCCAGCCTTTTAGATGAGGCTGTGTTTAAGGTCTGGAGACTTGATGTTGGATTGTTGGGGTTAGGGGTTTTATCATCTCTTTTCTAAGCTGAAATCCTCTAAGTCTTCCTGGCTCCGTCTCAGTCCCTGGGAGCTAATATGCATGGGCCACTTCTGATCCTTGTGTCCTAAGCCCGCAACTCAGGTTTAAAAACTTCAAAGCCAAATATTTGCCTATTTTACTTATTGCTTTACGTTCATGTTATAAAAACATTTCCTTGAAGAAAAGGATGCTTCATGGTGCAGCTATTAAATGGAGCGAGGTCACAGTATATCAAGGAATCTTGCACAGAAACGTATCTGTTGATGTTCCCAAGTTTTTAAACATTTCTGTCCCCGTATTTACATGTGAAGAGACAAAGCTTATCAAATTGTCCATCAGGTAGGCAGACTCATGGGAAGGAAGTGACAGATTTGAGACAACTTTGATTTTTAAATTTCACTTTAGAACATATGTGGTTGGTGGAAAAAGTATCTGACTTGAGTAAGAAGCTAATACCAGTAGAAAAGCAGACTGAAAAAAAAAATACACAAATAAGTAATTCATCCAAATTGCCTTGTAGAATGAAAATGGAGGAGGGAAGAGCTGTGTAAGTTAATTATTATGTTGCTATGGTTACTTTTCCTGATTGGAGCAATGATGTGGAATAGTTGGTTATTTTAAGTTGACTTCAGGTAACATTGAATTAATTGGGCAAAGACACTTGATTTGCATCGAGATTTTTTTTTAAATCATTATTTCTATTGCAATTCATTGTAGATATACAAATGAAAATGATAAATTAGTCATTTACAGTTTATAGACTTCTTAAAAGTATATGTTTATTTACATTTCAAGAAAACAATGCTTTGGTTGCTTTCTATTTTCCATAGTTGGGGAGATGATTATGGAGGCAGTAAGGGGTATATCCTAATGCTGTGAGTGAGAACCATGGTCATGTTTTGTGATAGTGACTCATTAAACCAGCAATTAAGATCAAGTTAATTAAAATCCTTGAGCCTTAGATTTTTTGTATTTACATAACACAGATAGCAATCTTTATAGCATGTACTATGATGGGAAGTAATCTGCACAGCATCTGTGTCTGTTATTGCAGACCGCCATTGCTGTGGCGGTAGCTACCGAAATTATTTCCGTACATAGAAAATGAAAGAATATAACTAGCCTCCATTAATTAGCAAACCTGGTATCAGCGATTAAAAGTAACAGAATGTAAGTGCATGTTGAGTGAAACATCCAAAGGGAATATTGACGTGGATTATGGGTCTGCTATTAAATTTACATGGCTGACGTCATGATGAAAAATCTTTCTTTGCCAAACAAATGACCTTACATCTCTATGTGTTAACTAACGATCACCGAGCCCTTTCTTCTTCTATGGCACATTGCAAACATGGGGGGAATGGAATTGATGTTGCAGGTTCTTGCTTTCAAGAGATATTGTGCCAAGCAGGAGATATTGAAAGACCATGCCATGTTATATTGGAGCCTGAGGTAAAAGATAATTTAGTAATACTGAGCCTGTCTTTATTTTATATTTTGTTTATTGTGGTGGTTACTTTTATGTGTCAACTTGACTGGACCACAGGATGTCCAGAAATTTGGTCAAAGATGATTCTAGGTGTTTCTGTGAGGGTGCTTTTGGATGAGACTATCATATTTAAATCAATAGACTGAGTAAAACAGATTGCTCTACTTAAGGTGGCTGGGCCTCATCCAATCAGTTGAAGACTGAATAGCATGGCCTTCAAATGGGACACCAACTTTTTCCTGCCTTTGGACTTGAATGGAAACATTGACTCTTCCTGGGTCTCAAGCTTCTGGCCTTCAGCCTGGAAGTACAGTCAGGTGATGCTGAACGACAAGGATTCATCCTGAGGGATGTGTCGTTAGGCCACTTTGTCATTGTGTGACCATCATAGAGTGCACTTACACAACCTAGATGGTCGAGCTCACTACTGGGATTGCCCTCCTTTTGTATGGCTGGCAGTGCAGTATTTGTTTACACCAGCACCACTCTGAGCGTGTGAGTATAGCATTGTGCTCTGACATTACGACGGCTTCAACCTCACTAGGAATTCTGACTCAGCTCCACGATGGGCGTGGGGGACCACCACTGTCCCTGCAGTCATCGCTGCCCACAGTGTTGGTATGCGGCTCGTGACTGCCCATCAGCTTTCCTGGATCTCCAGCTGGCTGGCACCCTGCAGATGTTGGCAATTGTCAGCCTCTGTGATCATGAGAGCAATCCCTTATAACAAACCTTTTTCTATACATATTGCTCCAATTTTTTCTGTTTCTCTCGAGAACCTTGACTCATACATTCATCATAGATTTTTGCATTCATATTGGTTTTTAAAAATATTACATTAAAACATTACATATCGTGATGACGGAGTTTTTAGTGCCCTCTTCAATCTTGCACTCAAGGTGAGCTTCTCTTTCCCCTGACCCTCGTCCTGGTCCTGCAGATGAGATATTAAAGCACACCCTCCACCCCCATCTTATTGCCTCCGAGACACTCAGAAGACGCCTTGCCTTCCTCCTGCCCCCAAGTCTTTAACATTCTTCACACCACATTTGTAGAACTCATTCCTTCTCTTCTTCCCTTTGGTTTATTTCCCTGCAGGCACATAACCCTTCCATCCATCTTTCTAAGCTACGATTCTGATTGCATCAGCCTCTCCCTTAGAACGCTTCCTTTCCTTACCACTTTCGGCCCTCATAGCGCTGTGCAGAACTTACGTTTCCAACTTTGCTCTATGCCTTTGTCCTGATAAAACTCACTTAGCTCAAATCACCCCAGAGCACTTGCCCAGACCGAACAAGCAAATCTCTTTACCTGTGTTAGCTCTTCTCACATGCAGGTTCTCTGGCCACGTGTCTGACACACGCTACTCACTGCTTAGCCTTCCTGCCTAATTGTTATTATCTCGTATTTTATTTTTACTCTCCCTACTTCAGGAAGCCTGACCGCTCCTCCTTGTGCTGTTGTAGTATTTATTATTATCTTAAAATAAAAAGATTTCTTACCTTGACATTTAAAGTTTACGCTTAGAAATTCATCTCCCAGACTGAACTGTTGGGGAGAGAATAAGATTGCCTTCCCTGGGGATGATTCATTTACACCAATTTATGTCCAGCTGTGGGGAGATTGCTTTGTGGCTAAATGACTGCTCTAGGGGACAAAGTTACAAGTGTCACAAAAAGGTACGGCTATAGGAGTTTCTGATCACACAAGAAATAAGGGGATGGCAGGGCAAAACCCCTAGAAATCTCCAGGAGTCTGGTGCCTGAAATTTGGCATGTCTGGTTCTAAATGACCGTGATATGTTTAAGGCTTTGTAGCCATGGGTCTTATACAGTGTTAAGACAAGAAATAAGACAGTCACACCATTTGTTTTGCATAATACATATATGTATATATATGTGTATGCATGTATGTATTCTAAATTTCTGTTCAAATTGAAAGCTATAAAAAGCAATATTTAAAAGAATGAGAAATTTGGAAAACTTTTGGCCAATTGGCATGGAATTCTAACTGCTGAATTTCACATTTACTGCACTTTGTTCCAATCTCTGGTGCTCTATTCACGTTATCCTCTCACCACAGTCTAATGTATCCCTCCGCAGGGTTTCTACCGTACTCTCTTAATTGCCTTGAGGTATTTTGCATACCCTCACTGCCTCCAGCCAGTACCTTATTTCTGCCCGTGTTTGGGTTGCTTTCAATAACAGATGCTTAGTTCTTTCTTAGAATCTGAGCACGAGCTCTCCTCTGTAAGTCCCCCTGTGGCTTTACTTTATACAAGGAGCTCCAAGAATACACCACTTCCTATGGTGCTAAATTTCAGTCAAGATAAATGTAACACCGCTGGTTTGTGTCACTTGCCATTGGTTCCAGCTTTAATCTTATTTGTAAGTCCTGGACAATCACTGAATAACCGACTCTCAGATTCTGCTAAAAATCCTGCATATTTCCAGGCAGGGTTCCATTTATTTAAAAGTTACAGGTATTCTTAAACAGACCAAAATGTTTGTCCTTTTCTTTTCCACTCAAATTTTGTGTATCACATCTATCACTCTTCGAACAAGAGAAGTGAAAATTTATCCAGATTCTTTGATAGGGTTTATAATGAGGGCAAGTGTTTGAAAACCCCACTTTTCTGGCCTCCTAGAGCTCTGAAGTCCGCGACGGTAAAAGTCTCTGTTCGCAGCAAGGGGGACCTTCTCTTCAAGTGTCCGCTTTACCTCTGTGCCTGAAATGTACCTTTTCAGTGCCGTTCACACTGATGGGGAAACATAGTTTCCTACACCTATTAGTTCACACCTCAAAATTATACTTTAAAAAATTATAGCTTTTAGTTTTTAAACTACAAGGAAACCCAAATTACAATTGGGGATAAGAGACCTACAGCTCAGGTCACACAGGAGATGAGAGACAGAGCTGTAACTGGAACTATGATTCCAGTACAACATTGCTCATAAAATGCTATTGTATAGTTATCTTCCTGAGGGAGACAGAAAATTTGAGATTAGAAAAAAAATGGAGTTCTTGACTTTTAAATACTTATTGGGTGCAACCACCAAATGTTCTTCTACCACAGATGTTGTCTTTTAAAAAAGCAAATTGTAGGTTTAAAAAGTCCTGTTAAGAAGTCCCAGCACAGGACACCTCATTTTGCTGATATTTTCTTCTTGCCAACGGCATTAGTTGGGTCAGAGTCTGGACCGCCACCGAGGGGAGTCAGGCAGAAAGCTCAGTAGGATCCGTGTCTCCATGTGGGCTCAGCTGCGGAAATGTGAGTGGTGCTGGCTGGAAGGCAGTCACCAATCGGGCAGGTGACCTTCACCTGAGCATTCCGACTCTGCTGCAGGGTGAGTGACAACGTGTCCCCGCCTGTCCCTGCCACATGTTGGCCTTTGCCGTGTGTGAAGGCCCTGAGCCGTTCCATCACACGTTAGGCCTCCCGAGTTCCATCAGTCTCTGTCCGTACAGCCCAGTGCCCTGGGCTCCTCTCCGGGAAGTTGTGCCTCACACGCTTGGCTCAGTGGGGTGCTTATCCCTGGATGAACAGCTGGCTAGTCGCAGAGCCGGGCGCCCACTGCTTGTCTGCTGACTCAACCTGCTCCTGACTACATCCGGGGGCAGCGATGACTTCCTCTCCTGCTATGCATGCAGGCTGGTCTGACCTTGGTGCCCGGGTGTGTCTTTTTTACTTACTTCCCTTCCACAACAGGTATAACTCCAAGAATGTGTATCAGCTACTCGCTCAATGGCGGACTTCTATGCAAACGCGAAAGTCCCTGGTGTTGAATGTGTTCAACAGTAAACGCTTCCCAATGTTCACATCCTCCCTGAGCATTTGCTGACTGCTTACTATGTGATCGTTTCTCCTGAGAGAATCACTAAGCTTGCTCTGAAGTCCAGGAATCAAAGGTTTCCTTCGGATGGGAAATGCATCCCGCTTCCTGGCAGCCTACCTCGTAGATACAGCAAAGATTTCGCTGGTTCCCTCCTTTTTAATAGAATGAGATGTCCCCGGTAAGTCAGTGTTACAGCTATGAAATTCTGGACGCGGGTAGAAAACTCATCAGGATTGGTTTCCCAAGGGCAGATGTCATGGGATTACTGTTCTCCTAAACACGCATATCGACAGAGGTTCATAGAGTATTTCCTTTTAAAAATTGAGGTTCTAACTCTTGCCCCTTTACAAGATTTGTTTTCTTATTTCAAGCTACTGTGGCTTGTAGATATGTAGTACTAACAATACTGATTTCTAGAAAAGTATTAACCATTATTTCACATTAAATTAAAGGTTTAATTCAAGTGAATGTATAAGAAAAGTTTTAGTAAGGGGCTTGTATTCCAGGGGAGATGACATAGTCCTTTTGGCTTCTACTGGGCTTCTGAGGGTTAGTTCTCTCATGCTCAGGTCTTTATTATGTATATGCTCATGATTTCCAAGTTGATATTTCAAGTCAAGATGTTTCTTAGCATGAGACTAACTTACCCATACCTAGGGTTCAAATGGATAATTTCATTTGGGCAGCACCCCTTCAAGCTCAGGTAAAACCCTGCAGTCCATATCTTCTCAATCAGCACCTTTTCCTGTTGTCAGCACCCTGGAAAGTTTACCAGGGCAGAATCTGAGAGTTTTCCACCTACTTCACCCAGTGCCTCATCTCTTAAATCGATCACTAATTCCCGACAGTTACATCACACACAGTCTCTCGAGTGTGCCCTCTCCCCTCTCTCACAAAAAAATATGGTCCTGATTCAGTTCTTTATTTATGCTTTCTCTTACTATTTTCTGTTCTACTTCTGTTCAATCTGTTCTCCATGATGCTCACAAAATTATTTTCCTAAAATACAGAAAAAAAATCATCTTATTTTTGCTTAAAAATTCTTCATTGCTATGTTTTGTTTTGTTTTCTTTTCTTTTACTAACACTTATTTTTAGTGTGGCAAAATTCACATAACAAAGTTTACCATCTTAACTATTTTTAAGTGCACAGTTTGGTGGTATTAAGTACATTTATATTTTGCAACTATTACCACCATCCAACTCCCAAACTGTTTACATCATTCAAAACTGAAACTGTGCCCATTAAACCACTGTAGCATTCTGAATCTGCTCCTGTTAAGCGTGTGTCATATTGTCTTGTGAATGTTTAAAATGTCCAGACTCTTTTTAAAAATTTCCAGTGCCAATACAAAGCTGGTCATATAATTGGAAAATGTATTTTCTTAATTATAGAACTTGACATCTTCTTTCATTGTTAGCTACTTAAATGACCATCCCCAATTGGTGAGAATTTCAAAGGCAAGGACAGTTTTATTTAATAGAATTCTATTGCCTGTCTTCTGCAAACACACACACACACAGCACAATGGAGACACTAAATAAAAGTTGAATGAATCAGACTGGATTTCAGTCCTGTGGACTTCTCTGCTGGAAACTTCTTTGGCACTGTGCACATGTCCTCTGGTTTCTTGGACCCTGGAGGAAGGACCAACCGTGTTTCCCTTGGTCACTGGCTTGAAGGGGGCCAGGATTAGCTCTGACAATGTCTGGGGCTCTTTTTGATGAGTTCATCTGCTCATTGTTCACTGATTAGAAAAGACTCACGTTTAGGATAGCTGAGAGTTCAAGATTATTGGGACTATGGGCCTACAGCTTTTCCCATTTAAAATTGCTATGAAATGGGACATTAAGCTTGATACACATCACACGTGAATGTCATCACCAGCTCTCTGAAACCTGTATAAATGGCCATTGTACAGTGTGGCCAGCTATATAATCAGTGAGCAGCAGAAGGACACCACGGAGGAGGAAGCATCATTGAAGCCGTGACATATATTATGTGCTGGGGACAAGTGTCAGCGTACACAAGACGGTACATAAGTGTACATGACAATCTTACTTTAGGCTGCAGTGACAAGCCCAGCACCCTCTCCAGCCCTGTCCATTAGGGCTGGTGAAGGGAAATGAGATTGGGGGGCGGGGTTAGCAGGACTGTGTTTTTCGTGTGGTTCGTGTGGATACACACACTCCAGTTTTCTCACACCCCTTGGGATTCCAACTCCAAAAGAAACACTTTTCTTTTGGCATCTGTGCTAGGAACTCCCTAGTATGTATGCGATGGTGAGGCACTTTCATTGATGATGGATGTTTTTGTTGATTAGATTAGCTGCAGCATCGCGAGGCTGCAACCCAATATGCAACTATGATTGTGTCACTAGGCTTTTCCGTTCTCCACATTTCGCCCCTAACGGTGCTTGCCCTGTCTTCGTTAAATGGGAAGACATTTTAGCTTCCAGGAGACACTCTTTCTTTCCTTCCTTTGTCTGAGAGTACTTACAACACAGTTGGAGGGACCTCTGGCTTCGTCTTTCATGTGGCATGGCGATTCTGAATAAGAAGCCCCAGAGTGAACGTCACCCTGAATGTTACATGTGCTTCTGTTCTGACACTTAGATACTCTTGGTTCAGTTACCTGTTGTTGCCTATAAATGGCAAACCTAGTGGATTTAAACAGCAGCAATTTCATTACTTACCACAGTTCTGTGAACTGGCTGCATCCAACTGGGCAGTTCTCCACACAGCATTGGCTGGCGTTGTTCAAGCCTCCAAAATCAACTGGGGGCTCAACAGGTTCTGGAACTTTCAAAAAGGTCTCCCTCACATGCTTAGAAGTTGATGTTGCTAAAGAGGTCTCTCTTCCTCCAGTAGTCTCAACTTACTTCTTGAGAGTATGGAGACTGGGACCCAGGAGAGAGGAGTGAAAGCTACCAGGCCCAGGAAGGCCCAGCCCTAAAAATGGCAGTGTTAAATGAGAAGTCCCCCAGACTGGAGAGAAGGGATTTCCTAGATCATATTTTTAGTCTGTCTTTGTCTCTGGCTTTACTCTTCATATATTGATATGTGTAAGTTTTTCGTATCTCATGGAAAAATGCTTACAGCTTGATATTGCTCAAGAAAACCATACAATTTTAATATTAGTTTAAAAATTGTGTTATGTATCAGAATGTAAAATGATTTTCACAGAAAGATTTTTTACTTCTGACTAGTTCTTTCTTATGGTTTCTATGTCATTTTTTCTGCTTGCTGTCTCTCTGTTGAAGTTCTCACTGAGTTCCTTGAGCGTCCTTATAACCAGTGTTTTGAACTCTGTATCTGGTAGGTTGCTTGCCTCCATTTTGTTTAGTTCTTTTTCTGGAGTTTTCTCCTGTTCTTTCATTTGGGACATATTTCTTTGTTTCCTCATTTTAGCTGCCTCTCTGTATGTATTAGGTAGATCTGCTGTGTCTCCCAGTCTTGCTGGGTGGCCTTATGTGTAGATGTCCTGTGGGCCCCAGTGTGTAGGGCCTAACATAAGGTGGCCATATGTGTAGGTGTCCCTGGTCACCTGTTCCAGGAGTGTCCCTTGTGTGGATTGTGTTTGCCTTCCTATTATAGTTAAGCGTATGTTGCTATTGGCACATCAGGGGGTGGGATTGACCCTCAGGCTGACTGGCTGTGGGGTTTGCCCATGGCCTATTTGTGGGGGACTTACCCTGTGAAGCAGGATTTGCCCCAGTGGGCTCTGGTGCCTATTGAGACCTCCCTTTGTGTGTGCTGCTTGTGGGGCTAATTGGGCAGTGCTCTGCAGTGGTGTGAAGCCAGCCTCCAAGAATGTTGGTTCTGGGGACTTTTGGGAGGGGTTCTGGTGTAGGCCCAGGTTGCTCATTGCCCGTGACAGATTGGGGACTACCTAGTAGGAGCTATGAAGTGATCCACAGTTGTTCACCGCCTATGCTAACCCTAGAGGCAGGTGGGAGAGGCCATACTGTGAACCAGGGATGTCTGCCATGTACCAGTCCTGCGCTAGCTCCACAAAAAGCCAGGACGCCCCGAGGCCTGCTGCCACCTGCTGTCTCCCTTAAGGTTCAGCCACTGATAAAGCCTCATGTGGTGTGTGAGTTGGCTTAGGAAGGGTATGACGTAGTCACTAGAGTTGGACCAGTTGTGGTCACCAGGTTAATATAAATTCTGGTTTGGTGCCAATGTTGAGCCAGGAGCTACTCAGCAAAATTCTCAGAGCAAACCAAGGCCAATTGCTGCCTGCCTGGGGCCAATGGACTGAGATAGTTTTCCATGAAGTATTGCAATGTGGGCAGTGCTGGCTGGTCACAGAGAAAGTGCCTCAGGTATTATGTGAGTTGTGTGGGGTAGGTCCTGGTTAGTCAGCAGAGTGGAGCAGTGGAACTCACTGACCAATCAGATACAGATTTGGCTGTAAACGTAGGGGGCGGGCTCCACACAGGAAAGATGGTGTGTTTCTGCCGGCTGCTCGGGAGGAGGCCCACTGATAGGAAAATGCTGACAGTCCTCCAGTCCTCTTCTGGAGGCCACACACCTTGGCCTGCTCCCCTCACCAACCTCTATGTCTCTGAGGCCCACCTAGTCACTGTCTTTCCTCTGGAGCCCAAGGTGAGTGCCTGTGAACGAGCAAGTCTTTGTGCGGGCCCTTTAAGAGGGTTTCCTGCAAACTTTGTCCCACCTGGATGATCGGAATCCCCACTGTTTAGCCAGTTCTTGTGGGGGCTCCACTTCCTGGAACCAGCACTCTGGGCTGGGGAGACTTGTGTAAGGCTGGGGTCTCTCCTTGGTGAAGGGGGAAACTCTGCGGCCAATATGTCCCTTCTGGTCCTCAACTGCCACATGGAGGTTAAGGCCCCTTCTACGTCTCCGCCCCTCCTACCAGTCTGGATGCAGCCTCTTCTTTATATCTTTAGTTATAAAACTTCTGTTCAACTGGACTTCAGATGGTCCTCCAGATTGATTGTTCTATAACTTAGTTGTAATTTTAATGTGTTCATGGAAGGAAGCAGGCACAGTGTTTATCTGTTCTGCCATCTTGGATCTCTCCTGTATTTAATTTCATACAGGAAACATACAGATGAGGTTATACCAAACCTGAAACACAGTGTATTCCAATACGCTTATATGTTAACAAGGCAAAAGGCCGTTTTAGTTCATAATCATCCATAATCAGTATTATTGCCCACATCCTCTCCACTTTTATTTAGGTCGGTTTCCTATGACTGTGGCTTATGTAATGAAGTTGGATGTTGCCACAGTTCTCTTTCAGTCTTCCCCACAAGCTGCAATCTGTCAGGGTCTCTGAGAAAGCCACTAAAGAAACCGAGGCTAGTTTCTGGGTGTTAGTGTCTCAGCTAAACCTAGAGCAAACTAAATACTTCGCTCAACCCAAGAAAACATGAAAAACAGGTGCAATAGTAAAAGCTTAATTCAGGCCAGTGTTTGCACAGCCAGGAAAATGCACACGCTGTTTTGTATGGAATTTTGACGGGGCAAGTTGGAGAAGGGGTCCATTGGCAACTTCTGAAGTGGAGCTTACGTATCAAGACTTTATAACTGGTCAGACACTGAGCTGACCTAGGCTTTTTCGCAACCATTTGAGATGCGAGCCTGCCGAGGGTGTAGACACCTGGCAGTTTCACCAATAATTTGCCCAGTCCCAAAGTAAGTCCTCAGGCAAGTGTTGGATTGCTAGTATTCGTTTTTCAGTGATTCCCACAGGTGGACAGGTCACCCCTTAGCTGGGGTTTTTAGGGTGGTCGAGAAGGGTCAGGAAGACACACATGTCCGCATGGGGATATGGCAAAGGGAGTTTGCCCACAAAATCCCATGCTGGAATCTTCACTCAGTTATAGTTCAGAGACAGCACAGCGTTTCATGGGGAATGTGGCCAAAGGAAGTTGCCACTAACATGGAAAGGGCCCTGCCTCTATTCCTCTGTGCACATGTCTTTGTGTCCCCTCGTTGTCCTTCGCCTCTGTCTTTGGGATATTATCCTCGGGATAATCACAGGGTAGCTGTGATATGTGAGGACACTGAGGCTCGGGGATAGCAGGCATGTTGTCCAATGCCAAGGTGGTAGAATCCAGGACAGAATTCGGTGGGTCCTTCTGTTACTCCCCTGTGGTGGTTGTTGAAGCTCAGGCAGCGTTCAGAAGGCTCCAAAGCATCCAACTCATTTTCATTTAAATGCAAATTCCAAGTGTAAATAAAGATAATTTCCATATTGCCCTCCCTCTGGATTATCCATGCCATAGCTCTATTCAATTAGCAAAAGTAATTTAGAGGTGACAGTCATGTGGAGAATGTGCTGATGGGTAAGTTTGATTTTGGTTATTTTCCTAAAATGTTAGAGACCTGGGGACTTTTAATGGTGGTGAAAAATGCACAAGCAAAAATTATTGTAATTTTTTTTGGAGAAATGGTGCCATTAGTGCACATGAATGCCCTGTTTAAAAATAGAGGCTGAGAATCAAGAAAAAAATCCAGGAAGGTAACCTTAGTTTGCAATTGGATGCATTGTGATGCTCGTGCTGTAGAAATCTGATGGTATATTAACGTCCTCACATATATTCCCTCAAATTGTACCTTTGAGTTATAATGGCTGTTCCAATAACATAATAGCCACTCACCTGTAATTATTAGTTTTCAGAGCCTGAAATGATTCCAATTGTTTTTCTCTGCACTTCTCATGTACAATGGCTTTGTGCGGCTATAAGTTCCAAAAAGCTTCTTTCAT
Source organism: Rhinolophus hipposideros (assembly GCF_964194185.1). Lineage (NCBI taxonomy): Eukaryota > Metazoa > Chordata > Mammalia > Chiroptera > Rhinolophidae > Rhinolophus > Rhinolophus hipposideros. Next base: position 2,977,362 of record NC_138064.1, read on the forward strand.
CTTTCTCTGTTACCACATATTGTCTTGTGTTGCTATCGAAACGAGTCTTGGGCGCTACCGAACCCTGGGACAGTTCCAAGGGCGTCTATTCGATGAAACTTCAACCTTGAGGAGATGGGTGACTTGCATCAGCCACCCCGATACCCACCTACACACAGCCGACTCCCATGTTCCTTCTTTAGTGGGTGTAACCTAAGTCCTGACCCCTTTCAAGTGTCCTCCTGTATCTCCTCACGAGATATGTCCAAGCCACCGCTTCATTCTGCCCACGACCAGCCCCTCAGAAGGGGGCTGCTCCTGCGGGTGGCACAAGGCACTTACCTCTCCACCAGGCTCGGAAGTTCCCCTGCTCTCAGAAGACATGCCTGAAAGAGGATGTGAAGTAGTCTTCGCCCTTTTCCCTTACCCCATCTCTACTCGTCTCCCTGCAACAGGAGGAAGAGGACAGATCCCACAAAAACCCTGGAGAGAAAGGTGGGAAGGGAGTTCCACTCAGGACCCAGAAACTATCCTCGAGAGCTCTCTTTGTACTCGGGCAGCTTGCTGAGTATCCAGGTACTGTCATAAGACCCGTGTTGTAAGGTCTGGGTCAGGTTGGGGGCTTGAAAAGGGGAATGCAGAACTTCTTAGGTGTGCTTAAAGGAGATGTAATTGGGGGAGATCGAGAGGGTTAGCTCATGGCAAGAGCTTCAGACATGTGTATGGCTTCCCTGTCCTTCCTGGCACTGTGTAACACGCATACACATGTGTGCATGTGCACACGCATGCACATGGGTGCTGAGTGTTCCACAGAGCCAAGTTCAAATGCAACCAAACCCAGGGAGTCATTCTCTCCTGATTATCACCAAGGTGCAAGGGGCTGAAACTGGAGAAGAAGCTTTGTGACAGAAGCGCATCTGTGTTGGGGAAGAGGTATTAGAGAAGCAGATTGGGGATGTTTCATGACTGGAGGGCAGCAGTGTAGGGCTTGTGATAATGGAGACTGCTGGGCTCACTGCCAGAGCATCTGACTGTGTACGGCTAGGAGGGGTGCAGGATTTGCATTCCCAACATATGTCAGAATGGTGAGGGTGTTGCTGGTTTGGTGGCCTCGCTTAGAGGACCGCTGAATTGTGGTGCCACTGCCCACATCTAGGTGACTCAATCTGCAGAGCTGCAGGCGGGGAGGAGGCAGAGTGTCCTTGCAGGTCTGGTCATGATTCTGAACAACAAAGACTGGTGCCCAGTTCTGCCAAGGAGCTCTGTGAGCACCAGGGTGGCCTGGGCATAAAGATGGGACGGTAGAGACCGTGCAACTCGACCAGCACGAGGGCAGGAGCAAAACTGCTGCCTGTTTCCTGTGGAGCTTCCATGGGGGCACAGGACGCTGCGATTTGGGGAGGGACGGGCTTCCTCAAAAGGTGGGCTCTTCTCGTGAACCCCCTCCTCTCATGGCCATGCAGACTGTGAGGTGGGTGGTGAGAGGGCTTCCCCAGCAGAGGCGACGGAGATTTGGTCAAACCGCCACAGGGTGGCACGCGGCAGGAGAAAGGTTTGTTCCCATCACACTGCCATCCCGCTAAGCAGATCCCCTGTCCCTTCCTGCGGCTGCCTGGTGATAAATACGAAAACGCCTGTGGCGTTCCGGCCACAACAAGAAGACTGGAGGAGGAAAGGAGCGTACTGAGCATCACACGGCATGAATTGGACTACGTTTTTGGTTGCAAAAAGACTGAGCTTTAAACCCGTAGCTAGTATTACTGGAGCGTCAGGATTATTTTCTGCTGCTGATTGGGGAATAGGAACACATAACATCTGTCTGGGTGGTAAGCTACAGCAATGGGCTTTTGCTAATCTCAGCAGAAGAGTGATATACGAATATGATAAGATATTGAGTGGCTTAGATGATTTCCAGGAGAACTACAGGTTCATATTTGAAGATTGCCAAAATCCAAGTCTAAAATCAGGTCTTGAGACTATTTCACTCTCTGTTGGCATGGCCCCAGATCTACTGTTTGCCCCACCGATACCCCAAATACTGCTTCTAGAACCCCCTCCACTGCAGTCCCTGGAAATGGGAGGCTGTCACGCTCATGCAACCCCTTACCCCCAGGGCAGTCTGTGCAATGTCCAAGCCTTTTGATGACTGGCTTTCAAGACCCAGCCAGGGTGGGGACATGAGTGATGAACCCAGGCCACCTGTGTTTGCTTTGTGAAGGGGACTGTCTGGTGTGTGGGCTTCCAGAGTAAGAGGTGGTCTCTGCCTCCATATAAGATTCATAAAGTGAGAAGTTGACTCATAAAATTATCCCAGGCAGAGTCACAAAAAAGAAGGCTAGATGTCCACCAGACCATCGAGAGGACAGATGAGTAAATAGGTAAGTGCTCTACTAGACCATGACATTGAGGTTTGGGCTATTGAGAGGGCCTTTCTTCTGAGACTGGAGGAATTCACCACTTCAGGTCTTTTCAATGTTCTCTGCTCTCAGAAGCGAGGTCACAACTAAGGTCTTTCTCTTTGTAAGTATCTGCCCTGTGCATGAGCGGTCATCTCCATGGCTGGGTCTGAGTGTGGACCATAGCATGAGATCTGGGTTCAGGTTCTGCCATTTAGTGGGTGGATGACTTGGGGTGCCCCAGATTTACTCGATGCGAAGTGAGATGACAGCCCTAGCGGGTGGTGTAAGGGGCTGTCTACTGTTCAGATGGTGTCGCCTCCTCACTGAGGAGAACCTGTAATTGGAGAGCTCAGCATGTATGTGTACAGAGGGGCTTTTGTGTCTCATTTTAATGCCAACAGCACAGGGAGACCTCCTGTGCAGGGCAGTGGGGACGAGCGGAAGAGGCCCTCAGCACTCTGCTGGCTCAGCACAAGTAGTTCTGCTGATTTAAAGTTAATATTACTTGTTGCGCACACTGGAAGGAACATCGAGGTGTCCAAGTCTGAACTTGTTGGCTGGTTATGTCGGAGCACAGGCTCTGAAGGACATGGTGCCACTACTCTATCACTGGACAAAAAGTGAAAGCTGCTCACTGTTCCTCTGTCCCCAACCTCCCCAAACCAGTCGTGCCTTTCACCCTAGAGGGAATCACATATTCATTGAGGTGTTTGGTGGGCATCTTTTAAGACCTCCGAGCAAAAACTTTTAAAATGTAGATGTATTTTTCCAAACTGAAGTTGAATCACACTATACCCTTTGTATTATTGCTGACTTTCCCCCACACAGTATGGATACACTTGTTTCTACATCAGTGCCAGATTCTAGCTCGTGCTCCCAAGTAACTGCCTGGTTTTCCACAATGTGTTTTGGAAAATGTGTTAACCACCCCTGCACTAATGGCGTCGGAAGCTTCTGGTGAGGTGAAATAATCCTAGGCAGGTATCTGAGACCAGAGGATTGAATTCTGTCTCCACCCTTTCAAATGCTGGGCCTGCAGCAACTCATGGAGGGTGCTGAGTCTCAGTTTCCCCTTCTGTGGAGAGAAGACAATAAAGATAGTTAGCTCAGAGGTATGTGGGAGGCTTATAATACCATGATGTTTAGTCAAGAGCTTTGAAAAATTAAAAAAAAATAAAAAGCACAGCGCTATTATATCTTGGCCGATCACAGCACTGTATTAAAGAATAATTTCATTCTTCTTTCCAAACTCATCACTTGAAAATGGGAGAGTGTGTGTTCAGAATAAATTGAGAGCCTTTCAAAGGCTGGAAAAAAGTTCAAGCACGCCTCGCTGGTGAGCTTGATACTAAATGCCATTGGCAGTGAGAAGTTCTGAGAGTCGGCCTGCATCTTCCACGGAAGTGGCATTCCCAGACCGGGGTTCGCCCAGGGCTGGCTCTCCTTGTCCAGCAGTCGTCACTCCCCGAGGGAATCAATACCGAGAGAGTGGTTTTCAAAGGGCTCCAGTCATTTGTAGTCTATCTGAGTTCCGAATGTTATTTTAGCTTCTCTCCCACAGAGCAACTATTGCCAGAGGGAAGACCGTATCTTTTTCATATCTACACAGAAGAAAAATACAGTTTAGCACCCTCAGGAGGAGATACAAAGATTGGAGAGTTTGGGGAGTTTTTATATTTTCTTCCCTCGAGAACTGAAGAAAAGTAAAGCCAAAAGCCAGAGATGCCTGGACTGCAATGAAAAGTCTTTCTCAATGTAGGATATACTTGACATGCTAGCTCTCAACAAGACGGAAACCCAGTAGGGGCTATGGGCGTCCTGCCTCGTTCCTCACTGTCTCACAGATTTCTCAACAGCAACGATCTTAATTTCCAAATCCATATGACATATTTCAGGTAAAGAACCAAAAATTAGCCCTTCTGCACCTGGGTGGAAAGCCAAGTCAATCAAACACACTTGTCGGGCCATTAGGCCTGTATGGTTACGGTGCCGCCTCCACCTGGGAGATTTATTTTGTGAACAGCACCTGTCTTTTATCATCACCACCACCATCAGGGTGCTCTGAGGTCCACAGGGCTATCTCCACACCGATCTTAATGCTCCATCGCCATCTGTGAAATTTTGTGTTACATACCTGATGACCCAGGTTTGCATTTTTATGGAGAAGGGAGACAGCAAATATTGATGGACATATAATATGACGCCAGGCAATGTTTACATAATACCCCTTGTATTTCCTACCGTAATCCCCTCAGATACGTTCCATTCTAAGCATTTTACACACAAGCGTCTGAACCTCAGCGTGATTAATCCACTGGCCTGACAGTGAAGAGACAGGGTGTGAACAGCAGGTATGAAAGGGGCTCCCTCTGGGCCTGGAGCATGTTCTCCTCCACCCGCGGCCACATGAGGCGGGGCAACGACCGTCCACCCTGTGTCCTGCCATCTTGATTTCTCTTTAGACTGGAAAGAGGCTGTGACAAGTCTTCTTTTTTAGGATCATAGTTATTTGGTGGTAGACACAATCTGAATCTCATTTGGATACACAAAGGTACCCACTGCTACGTCACCTGCCCACCTTTTGAGGAAAAGACCTGTATTTCCATGTGACATTATGGCTTGGTGGTGCATATTGATAGCAAGATTTCTGTTCGTAGGACATGTACTTGATTTTTAACAGCAATATAGCCTACTCCCTAATAGTTTAGAATTTTCATAACATGGAAAACTGATATATTTTTTGAGTGCCACACATTTTCCCATATTCTCACCCAAATCCTATGCCTTGATGTCATTTACCACCTTCACACCTACTGATTTTGGATGATGCAGAAACTGAGGCCTAGCTGGGGTAGGCCATTGGTCCAGTGTGCCCCAGCTGGAATGAGGCTCACCTAAAGTTAGTATTTTGTCTCCTCAATTTCAAAGCTCATAGTGTAGCATGTTTCTCGTCTTTCTAATGTGGCTACAAGGGATGTTGGGTTTTATCCACTCAACCCCCTGAATTATTTTTAACAGCTTCAATGAGATATAATTCACTCACTGTACAATTCACCCACTGGACGCAACTCAGTGGTTCTTAGGACATCCATAGGCAGGTCCAACCGTAAACCACAGTCAGCCTTTGAACATTTTCACCAGCACAGCAACAACAATAAAAAAGAACAAGTTTTACATATGAGAAAACTGAGTACAAGGGATTTATTTTCTCAAACTTACATACAACACAAGCTTTATTTTTGATTTTCTAATTTTATGATGTATGACGAAATTTAAAAAATGCAACATTTATTACATGCTGGGCTGGAGCCACCAATATTTATGTTCATGGAATGTGATGGGATGGACCTCAGGCTCTGTTCAAACCATCATGCTTCTCATCAGTTAGCTCTGTGATTTCTCCACTGTGCTCCTTGGTTTCCTCATTTGTCAAATGACTGGACAAAACCTTGAATAGACTCAGAAGCTGGCCGTCTACAAACATCCTGGCTCCCGTTGATTCAGTCCTGCCAAGTTCAAGGTTTTTACGTTCCTGGTTTCTAAATCGCCGTCCGTATGTGTGAGACTGTCAGTTATCACTGTATTAGCAACAAGGGATCCTGACTCAGTGAGCTGGGACATCCCAGGGCTGCCTATGTGTGACATCCTGTAAGAAATGGGTTTTTGGGTATTGAGATTGACCGAGGAAGATCGATTCCAATTTGGTGAGGCAACAGAGCAGGAATTCTTAGATTATTTACTTATTTATTTGTGGCCATTAATAGACACGGATATGTGGGTGCTGGAGAACAAGAGTGCAGTTATTTCTCAGGCTTACCCTCAAGTTCACCGAGGATGTACAGAGCGATTGTAATGCCCAAAATGCTTCTTTTTTTTTGTCTCAAACACGACGAACATTTAAACAGGCTAAAAGGGTTGGTTGACATTTACCTTTTATCTTTTTTAGCTCCCTTGGATGGCGCTTCTTGTTTGATTGATGTCTGGCTATCTGCCATGGGGCTGTGGACTCTGATAATGTCACACCAGTTTCCTCTGACTCTGAGGTCATGGTTTTGATTAATTGAGACCTCTGAGCCGTGATCTCAAATCCCATTTCTCCATTCGCTTCGGTGTACGGACTTGTCACTGTCTAAATCAGGCATCCAACATACGTGCAGTGACACAAGGCCTGAGCTACCTGGGGGGTGCTTTCTGATGGGCTTTCCCCCCATCAGACCTTACTTCCGGTTTGCATACACCCCAGACTCCCCCACCCCCACTCTTTGAAGGGAGGCAGGGGTCAAGGCTAGGAGAGGACAGTGTGACAGTAGAAGTGCCCCTAGTGGCAGGGCTCCGCCTGGCCACCAGCAGCCAGGCCTGTCTTCACACCTCACACCTCTCGATTAACACTCTGTTCAACCTTCCTGCCTCTTCCAGACCGGGCCCCTCTCCTTTGTTAGTATCCTTTATGTTCTGATTATCATCTGCTGGTCATGTTAATTAACTTTGGCAAGCTACTTAAGTTTTCTGAAGCTCATTTTCCTCATCTTGGGAATGGAGACTTACTGTCAAGGTGTAAAGAAATACAATGTCTAAGAAGATATTTCAGTAACACTGCCTAAGAACTTAATGGGTATTCAAAACATCTCCATTTCCTACTTAACATTAGTCCTTTCTTTTCTTTGTAAAAAATAAATCCAAGGTTCCCACGGTCATTAACTGTTCTCTAAACTTGGTGTCAGAATTTGCAGGTACTTGAAAACTTGGGTAACGATTATTAATGCAGTTCCATTCTTCTTTGTTTTGGAGTCTTGGGTATCAAAGGTGCTGACTCTGTGTTGAACAGGACTGTCCTACGATGGTGGTGGCAGACATGTCCAGGCTGGGACTGTCACAGACATCTGTATTCAGATGGTAGCAGAAGGCCATGGCAGCCATGATTGAGAATGAGTTTGGACCCCAGTCTAAGGGACAGTCCGAGCACCCTGCTTGCCTCAGTAGTGCTGGGGTGGAGGAGGGGCATGCTGCAGGAGCAGCCCCTGCTTAATAGAATGTCCTGGGACGTTTTCCAGCTATGGCTCCTGGTAACCCCCCAAGGATTCATGGGGAGGGCCCACCCAGCGGGACTTCAGACATGACACTGGGCAGAACCACTGGATGCTCAGCCTCTGCAGCTCAGAGGCTCTTTGGGGCTGAACATTGTTTTTAACGTCAGCAACCACTGGGACATATGGCCAAGAGTGACAGTATGGCCTGTAAGGACAGCCACGGGAACTGTGGCTATTGAAAGCCATCTTAGGGGCCACCTTTAGAAGAGGCTGAGGGGTCCTTTCATTTCACATGGGTCCAGGATAGTGCCATTACTGACATGTGACTCCAACTTTAGGGAGCAATCTGCCCCCCTGTCTTCTTAGCATCCTGAAGAGAAAATGGACAGTGGCACTCTCGGCTAATTTCCTTACTGAGAACATCTTTTTCTGAGCAGATTTTTTTTTCCCCCTGCTCAGTAGATCTTGGAGAAAATCTCTCTGGTTGGGCAGATAAGATGATAAACATAGGATTTCAGGCTGAGTTGGTGTCTACTAAGAGTGTCAGCTGGAATGGCGGGAGATGGAACTCAGGGAAAGACGAGAAAATGATGTATGTCTAAGAAGGAGCCTGAAGTTTTCTGAGAAATTGTGTCCTTTTCAAGAGCTGAGAACCAGAAGGTGGCTGTGGGCTTTTTTCAAATTTTAGGGAAAGGAGACAAGAGACCTCAGGTTGTTTTCCTCCATTGATTTGTTGTGATTTAAGAAAAGGAGGATTGTAAGACTGCCATGCTTGGAAAAGGTGATGCCCAGTGCTGGCAAAGCTGGAATTAATGGGCATTCAGACAGTGCCAGTGGCATGCAGAAAGCAGTATGGACAGACCTTTGAAAAAGACATTTGGCAACTTGGGTCAAGAGCATTAAGAGCACATTTATTTTAACTCTGGGACTGCATTTGGATGTTTCTTTCCTAAGGAAATTATCCAAAAACATGGAAAAGCTGTTTGCACAAAGACGATGCTGGAAGCTTTTTTCGTAATTTTGTACAGAAATAAATGAAATATCCATCTATAGTGGAATCAATACGCAAATATCGTGTCTATTCACTGGAATCTTATCTTTTTTTATTATTTTTAAAAAAGATGTTATTCCCACCTCCCCATCCACTTTCTTTTGACAACCATCAGCTTGTTCTCTATATCTATGGGTCTGTTTCTGCTTCGTTTGTTTATTCATTTGCTTTGCTTTTTCTTTCTTTTTAAGATTCCACATATATTAAGTGAGATCATATACTTGTCTTTCTCTATCTGAATTATTTTACTTATCCTAATGTCCTCGAGATCCATCCATGTTGTCACAAATGGCAAGATTTCATTCTATTTTTTCATTGCTGAGCAATATTACATTGTATATATGTGCTACTTCTTCTTTATCCAGTCATCTATTGATTGACATGAAGGTTGCTTCCCTATCTTGGCTATTAGTGAACATAGGGGTACAGATATCTTTTCGAATCAGTATTTTTGTCTTCTTCGGGTAAATACTGAGAAGTGGAATTGCTGGGTGGTATGGCAGCTCTATTTTCAATTTTTTTTGGAGAAACACCATACTGTTTTCCATGGTGGCTGTGCCATATACATTCCCACCAACAGTGAACAAGGGTTCCCTTTGCTCCACATCTGCGCCAGCGCTTGTTGTTTGTTGATTTTTTGATGATAGCCATTCTGACAGGAGTGAGATGGTATCTCATTGTGGGTTTTGTTTGCATTTCTCTAATGATTAGTGATGTTGAGTAATTTTTCACGTCTGTTGGCCATCTGTATGTCCTCTTTGGAGAAGTGTCTGTTCAGGTCCTCTGCCCATTTTTCAATTGGATTGGTTTTTCTGGGGGGGGGGTGTTAAGTTGTATGAGTTTCTTATATATTTTGGACTTTAACCCCTCATGAGGTGTATCATTTCTGAATATCTTATCCCATCCAATAGGTTGTCTTTTTTGTTGTTGTTGATGGTTTCCTTTGCTGTGCAAAAACTTTGTAGTTTATTCACTAGAATTTTAAGCAGCAATTTAAAAGAATATATAGCAACATTGGATGTGTTTATGATTTTATTTTAAATGAACAAGTAGATTATATAACGCAGAATATTCAAATGAATGCCTATTATTGAAACAGAATTATAAATTAGCTCAGAAATTTAAAAAATCTGCCACATGTGATACCTCCCCCAAAGTCATTAAAGCAGCGGTTCTGAAAGTCGTATTTACTGCAAAATAGCTTTTATTCCTTTTTTTTCCCCAGTTGAGACACAAACTTTGTAAGTTAATATACCTCCCAATCTTGGACCAGTTGTAGCCCTCTGTAAACAAACACAGACAGGAAGTTTAAGAAAGTCTGTTATTTTTTTGAAATTTGTCAGATGAAACGGCAGTTTTACTCTTAAGCACCTTCACAAAGTGGGGAAACACAACAACACACGTCCATGCGGACTTGCCCTGCCATGTTTGTAGCAAGGTTATTCACAGAAGCCCAAAGGGGAAAGCAGCCAACTGCGGAGTGTCTATTCAATGGAGTGTTATCCAGTACTTAGAGGGAGGAAATACTGACACGAGCTGTTTACTCTAGCCAGACAGGGAAAAGACTGAAGCATCCACAAACAGATGGATGGATAAGGAAATGTGGTGTGTGTGTGTGTGTGAGTGTGTGTGTGTGCGTGTGCGTGTGATATTGGGGGTTTCCACAAAAATGTATACGAGTGGACACTTTGATCAAAGTTGCTCAAGCAGTAGTTCGTCATAATCAGAAGTGTTGAATGCTGATGGTAACTGCTTTGAGCACCTCTTGTCATTGCAGAAGTCAAACGTGACTTGTATTCATCTTTAGTTATCAGTAGATATTATTACAATTCTAATAGTTTTATCCTTTCTTAAAATGTGTATACATTTTTTGGCACCCTTTATATAAAGAAACCCATTTGCTTTTCCCATGTGAGCCCTTTCTCCCCTGTCCCCTAAGGCTAGGTATATAAATCCCCATCTTTAGCTGTTTAGAGACCCAAGTGTTTTGTGTGCTCCTATGTGCACAGGAGTAAACTTTGTTTTTCCTGTTGAGGTGTGAGAGTTTAAATCATAGCCCCCAAAGACTGAGCCTAAGTGGGTAGAGGGACAGTTTTTCTTCCCTGAGAAGTACTAATGTCTCTCAGGCTTTGTGACAATGTCATTGCATTGTCTCCTCTCTTGAACGATGCTTTAGATGGACATCATGAGAATTAAGTCACGTGACTATGGGAAGTTCTGGTGTTTTGTTGGGTGGGGATGGATTTGGAGGAGAGGGGTTATTATAAAGCCATTCACTTCAGGCCAGTCTGTGCCCAGGACTCAGAGGGCAATGCTACGAGCTATAAATTCTCGAAGATAATATTACCTGTGTTCAACTTTCATGTATGTTTATACTCTGAATGCAATTATGAATAAAGAGAGAAGCATGTGAGGGGGTAGAAGGAAAAAAAAGAAAATACCAAAATGCTTAGGGAGTTTGTATTAGTATAATAAAATCTGACTTCTTATTATTCATACATTTTCCCAAAAGTTTTTTAAAATTTTTAAATTTTAGCCCTAGTAGGTTCATAATGAAAAAAATTGGTGTTAAACAAATTAAAAGGAAAGGGTCGTTTCTAGTGCATAAGCCAGGGGCAAGGGGAATGGCCTTGCTGCTGCTGCATGTAGTATTTCTAACAGTTTTGTGTGTGTGTTCTGAATAATGTGGGGATTTTACTGGCTTAAGCCCCAGAGACATAATTCCAGTATAATTGTAAAGTAATGGAAATTTGGTGAACAGTTTGTAGTACGCACTATGTACAATCAGAAAATGTCAAGGCTCTAGAAAACAGGTGTTGACTTTTAAAAGGATTACTGTCACTTTTTAATAAAAACATTTGCTTAGCATCACAAACATGCAAGGGATCAGACATCATTACGTCGGGTTGTTTCTTCCTTGGTTACAAATGAGGATTGCCTTAGCTCCCACATCGAGGGTTGCAATTCTCCCCCTTCACAAAGTGATGGGATTCTCAGTTTTGTACCTGGGTTCATGGACACACAGGATGAGAACGAAATTCCCCAGTCTGCTTTGCAGCTAAGTGGTCAAGTGGGTCAAGTGGTCACTTGACCCAGTTCAGGTCTACGAACAGGACAAAAGAAACGTGCACAGCTTCTGGGGTACGTCTTTGAATGACGGTCACGGCCCTTCCTCCTTTCTTCCTCTCTCCCAAGACTACATCTGGATACACAGCTGAATCATCCCGTGAGAGCAAGAGAGCATCACCCTAGGACAGGCCGGCAAACTCGTGGTGTAAAGGACCCAACAGTACTTTAGGCTTTGTAGGTTCCACAACGTCAAAGATAAACAAAGCCAGACACTAGCTAACGTGATAAAAACAGATCTCAATGCAGAATATAACATTGCGATAGGGGCAGAGATGAGTGTGAACTGAGCATGACTTGGATTTGTACAGAGGTAATTGGGCATTTTAAAGGGAGACCGAAGGGAATACGGAGCTGGATGAGAAGGGGTACAGCAGAATCAGGGAGGTGAAACATTACAAAAACGGGGAAGGGCCGTTGGTCCTCATGAAACCCATCTGATTTGTTAACTGGTGCTTCTGGAAGCCAGGTGCCTGCCCTCCCACAGAGGCTGGGACACCACGGTCCATCCTCAGATGTTGACTCGAACAAATAGTCCGTTCTCCTTGTAGCCTTGCGTTCTCTCAGGCAGGTACTTTGAGGGGGCCTGGGGCCACCGTAGGGATGTGGACTCCAGCTGTTAGAAACTATGCTAGCGTTTGTTCAAGTCTTTGTAGGCCAAGGTTGAGGGCTAGTGGAGAAGAGGCCTCAGCGGAACCTGGCTCAAGTTTGGTCAGGAGAGAGACACAGTCCTAGTCAGCAGTCCTAGTTGGAAATGCTTGACTCTGTTGTTGTAGCATAAAGTGACCCTAAACAATACATAAGTGAATGGGTACAGCTGGGTTACAACCAAAGTCTGTCTACAAACAAGCTTCGGGTCTCATTTTGCCCGTGTGTTTACATGTGATGCCATCCCCACATTCAAGGCCACAGACACACCCATCACCTGCCAAGGTCTCCTTGTGTCCCTCTGCTTTCTCTTGCTTCCTTTAGTTGGGCGGTAAGAACACGTAGCGTAGTGTCTACCCTCTTAGCCAAAGTCGGTACTATATTGTTGATGATGGGCTCTACTCTACACAGATCTCTACAACTGATTCATCTTGCAGAACGGATTTCCCCTTCACTTTATATTAAAACAGGACAAGTGGAACCAGGATTATTATCACTGTTCCAATAACTGTAAGATTTCTATTGGTAAGACTGACATTCTTTTTGTCATTAGTTTCACCTTGTAATATAAATGCATTGGGACGTTTCTTCCATTAAATTTCAAATGTGTTTAAACAGCTGGGCTTTTAGAAATATATTTACCCTGGCATATATTTTAAATGCAAAATTGATAAAAGACACAGGTAAAAGGTCAAACGCTTCCCAGGTGATAGTATTCTAATCACAGATATTTTGTCTATTTCTCTGAAGAAATTGTTAGACACAAAACTGAATTTTAAAACTTAGAATGATAAGATTCATCCAATGTCTAAAAAAATAATGCTTGATGTCAAAGCTGTTCCAGTTACAGGAGTGAATTCCCGAAGGTTTCTGTAGCCTTCTCTGATAAGAAATGAAAAGGAGAATAGCACTAGCAACGTATGCTTTACCCATCTTTCCTTTCTCTTTTTCTATCACTCATTTAAAAATCTCCCAATATGGTAGTTTCCCTAAAGTGTTTATTTCACAATGTACTAACCTTGCAAGCTCTTCTAGTACCAAGGGACTCCGTGTTTGCGTGTCGCGAATCCGGGTGGGAACTGTATTTTGTCATTTATAATGCTCCCCTGTGTGATCCAGTCCATAGCACAGTGTACGTGACCTACTGCCACTGTTTGCCTGCCGAGAGGTGACAGATTAGGTCCAATCAATTTCAAACATATTTTCTTAAACGGTTGTTAGTTATGGCACATCTGCTTTTCTTTTTTTTTTTTTTAATTGGCATCTCTTCCAAATTTTAACAGAGAGGCATTCCTTTTAATGCATATCATTGCCTGTCTTCAAGACTGTGAGCTTCATATCCTCATTTGCTTGGTGGACTCAGAGAAGAGCTTTTACTTTATCGTCCTCAAGTGCTCAGTCATTTGATTGAGGAGACTGAAGACTTTGAACGACAGGCTCGCTGAGCTGAACGTCTTCTCTAAGGTACCCTAATTCTCTCCTGGTGATGTTTAAAACGCTGTCAGTGATGCCATCACGTCAGTACTACCTTCTCCACTTGGAGGAGAATCTGACTGAACCGATAGTAGGGAAAAAAGAAACACCCTCGAGTTTTCTACTATTTCCATTTTGTGCCCTTTGCTTTTATTAATTTGATTATTAGCCCTAAGTTTCTGGCTCCCTGACTTCATGTCTAATGGATTCCCGACATCGCGCCCCTGCTCCTAGACCCCGAGAGGTACCCTGTGTTGTGATGGACGGATGATGTCACTGTCTGTAAGAGCGGGGTCCCTGCAGTAAGGATTTCCTCTTTTGGTTTTATTTTCTCTAAGTTAGATTAAGGGTGGGAAGGGAAAACAAAAGAAACTCTTGTCAGGTCACAGTTGAAAGCACACTAATACCAGTTTTTCCAAACATAGTTCTAAGTTCAGCTCACGTTACACATCGGGACATTTCCTATGCAACTCAGAACAACTCACACTCACCTCTGAGTCGAAATATCTCTGTCACTATCTATAGATTTTATATGCTACAAAGGAACATTTGACATACATATCTATTTTCATTTCACTATGCAATTAACATGTTGTTTCCAAATTATCTCCTTAAACAATTACAATTAGAATTTGTTATTTGCAGGAAGCAGGAAAGTTAAGTTTCACAAAGTGACATTTCTTTCCTGAATAAAAAGCGGTTGCAAATTGACTGAAATAAATTTTTATAGCACGGAAAAATGAAAAAAAAAAAGGAGAATAAGACACTCCTACAATACTATGATCAGTGTTTTAATTTTATGATACAAATATATACATATTCTACATTTTATAAAATTCGAGTCATACTACTTTTCTATAGATCATAATATATATGAATCTGATATGGAAATTATTATAATTCACAGTTTACATAGATATGCTTTTTTGTTATTGTTTTTTTTTTAACTTCTCTACCTAGGGGAGAACAAGGACATTGTCAGAAGGATGATAATTTAATTTATGCCATATCTCCTTCCCAAACCTTGACAACATCCAACACCTCAAGTCAAGCAGACATTGAAACATGCACTTGTGTTCAAGTTCTGCACACTGTTGTCAGTCTGAGTCCTTATTCTTATACCTCTGTTCTTCCAGCTGGAATTCCAGTGCATTGAGCACTTCCTCCAGAGACGCAAGTGGGTGTCTTGTCATATTTCATATTCAAAGTTTTAAAGATAAAGAGATAATTTGTGACAAAGAGGTTCAATGAGTCTTGCAATCTAAGAACAAGAGCTGTTTATTAGCCTCTACCAGTCTGTTCCCAAACTAAAAGCCATTTAATTTCTTCAGGAAATGTCACTCCTCTCCTTCAAACTACCAGTCTCCCCACTTCACTCCCTGTAAGGTCCAAAGAATTTGCAGAAGCCCAGATGACACCAGACCCTCTGGCTGCCCTGACCTCTCTTATTGTACCTCCTGCTGAGATCGCTCTTGCTCTGTGCCCTGCAGCCACATGACTTCCTGGCCATTTCTTAAGCCTGACAAGCACCTGCTGATTCCAAGTCTCCCCACCCTTGGCCTCATCCTGGGGTGGTGTTCCTCTAGATACCAGCGGGCCTTATTCCTCACAAACCCTTTCTATTCTTTCTTCGATGTTGCCTTCTAAGTGAGGACTTCATTAAGACCGTTTTAAAATTTGCAAGTTGTGCTTCCTGAGCTTTCCTAGCCATTGTCTCTGCAGTATTTTTCTCTCTTGCACGTAAGGTTTCTAACTGCTCGTAGTGTTCCTATTTATCTGTGCCCTTTCCCTCCTCCTCCCCTATCACAACGCCAACTCTGGGAGGGCAGAGACTTTCATCTCTTGTGGTCATTATTACATTAACAGAGACTGAGATCAGCAACTGGGACATAGTAGGCACTTTATAAAAGTTCTAAACACAGGGAAGCTATTACATCACAGTCTACTAAGAACAAATCGGTCAGCAGTGCAACAAATAAAAAATTGTCAGAAGAACACCTTTCAGAACTGTCAGAGCCCTGCTGAAGGTACACGAAAAGCCACAGGGATGTAGCCACAGAA
The DNA here is from genome assembly GCF_964194185.1 of Rhinolophus hipposideros. NCBI lineage: Eukaryota > Metazoa > Chordata > Mammalia > Chiroptera > Rhinolophidae > Rhinolophus > Rhinolophus hipposideros. The sequence continues at coordinate 2,993,126 of NC_138064.1, forward strand.
GTTGGAGTCACCCCAATTTCATGAATGGGAAGCCCCATGAAACTCGGGCTCTGATCTTTGCTCTTCCTCCCCAACCTTCACCTTCTGATGGACCTGACACACCTCTGTCTTTTGGCACCCGGCTGGCGGCTGCCTCTGCCCAGGTTCAAAGAGCTCGACTTGGTCTGCAGACATCACACTTCATATTTATAATCATCTTTTAGAATTTATACTTTCTTAGTGAAAGTCAGAAGTGAATATTGTTTTCTCTGTGAGAGTATGCTTTGAAGGACAATGTCTTCCCTAGTTATTATGGGCATTACCTGTGTCCCTGTCCACTCTCACCACTTGTCAAGCTTTCCCGAAGAAGGCGTGGTCCATCAGCTCTGCGTTTATGCCTTGATGGAGAAGCCAGATTCCGATTATTCTCCTAGGTGTTATTCAATTGCCCCTTTTAAATTGGAAGTCTAATGGGGCTCCGGCAAATTCCTACTGTCTCATTTGTTTATTTCATGTGGGAGCTGGACCGAGGGCAGTCTCTCTCTTGCTGTAAAAAGGTGAGACATTCATTATTTGAGAATCTGAAAATGACTTTGTTTATTTTCATATAAAAAAAGGCTAGTGAACAACCCTCGTTCTTAGATTGCAAGACTCATTGCAACTATTTGTCTCGAATTATCTCTGTATGTTCCAAACTTTGAATGTGAAGCATGGCAAGACACCTACTTCCTCTCTGGAGGAAGTGTTCAATGCACTGGGATTTCAGCTCAAAGAACAGAGGTATAAGAACAAGAACTCACTCAGACTGACAAAAGTGTGCGGAACCTGAACACAAATGCACTTTCCATGTCTGTTCGACTTGAGGTGCTGGATGGTGTGAGGTTTGGGGGAGGAGATACGAGGCATAAATTGAATTATCATCCTTCTGACAATGTCCTTGTTCTCCCTTAGGTAGAAAAGTAAAAACATATCTAGGTAAACTGTGAATTATAATAATTTCCATATCAGATTCATATATATTACAATTTATAGACATTTCTTTTAGAGTCTAGTTCTCAGGGTTGTTAGGAGAGGCATTTTAGTCCAGTGTTTAAAATTTTTATAACTGGGATCAGACAGACATGGGCTTGAATCTCAATTTTTTAATCTTCTAGCTGCATGTCATAGAGAGTTAGAGATCTGTACAGAAGGGTAGAAACTATCTTGTTAGGTTCGTAATTGAGTGAGATAATGTTTACAAATTGCTTATCAGAGGTGCTACATAGGAGTCTTAAAATGCATGCTGGTGATACTGGAAGATTATTTATGTTCCTAATTGCTACTTTGGTGTAACTAAGGCAATTGCGTATTGAACTCCTATCTGGATACTACCATCCGAGCGTCTCCTGTGTTATTTTGTTAATATTTTTCCCCAGAAATGTTTGACACAAAGTTGATCAGTGGGATTACTATGGATTTGGTGTCATTGTTGGAATATGAACAGCAGCAATTGTCTGTTTCAGCAGAAATGTGCAGCTACCTGGGCAAGAAAAAAGGGAAGAATCAATCCAACTTGCAGAATCTCCTATTTTATTGGAGAAAATAAAATTAGAATCAGTGTGTTCAATTAAGGGTGAACCAATAATTCATTCCCCGGATCAGAAATTGCACCCTATTTCTATGCATACAAACTATGTCTCTCCTAAGTCAATTGAATAAACATGGCCTCTTTTCTATAATATCACATATATAGTAGGTTTTCTTACACAGCCAGTTCCCGTCAGCAACTGTCATTAGCAAAGCACATGTGCATGACTGTGGCTGGTGAGAACAATGAGAGGATTTTCACTCTTGGGGGATGCTCTGAGGGGCTCCTCCCCATGAGACAAAAACAAAACAAAAGGTACAGTGAAACAGGCTGTTGTGTTCCTTGAGTTATACCCCAAAGCAGAGTTACTATACTCAAGATCCGTGTATGTGTTCATATGAACCTTCCCTGGAATATTTCTGAGACGTCACAGTAGGGCAACACACTTGAGATATCAGCACAATTTATAAGAAAAATTCAAAACCTGGAGAAGTCCATGGGACTTAATTCTCTGAAAGGTAAGATAAAACGACACTGCGTATATTAGGTAAGGGAGAGGTGGGCTCCTCAGGCGCATGACACCTGCCTCCACTGAGCTTGTGCATGGCTGTTATAGTTCCACGAAGGCGCACAGGTAAAACCAGGGTGTCTGTGGGTGTTGTCTCAGCTACCGCATTGGTATTTGTGTGCATGGGATAGCAGAAAGGGATTAACAACTCTCCATGCTTCCAAATCAAGATTGCTATTTTTTTTCTCTTGCGGACAAAGCCCAGGCAGCCGCACCGTTATTTTATGAAGCTGTGGCACCGTAAATGGAGATGTTGCCATCTTCATCTGCTCCATTTCAGTGCAATAATAAATACATAGGGGGACATTTCCAAAAAGAAAGGAAGCAAAATAACCCCACAGTCCAAAACCTAAGACACAAAGTGAATCTCTGTACCACAGACGTTCAATTTACAAACACCAACAGCTAGTGGAGAGGAATACATTGTGCACACACACGTATGTGTGCACACAGAGTCTCACGCAACTCCTGTTTTGTCTTGGGACACACACACACACATCTGAAAACACCATTTGTTTTATTTCATACAATTTTCAATTTGGGCCATGTGACGGGAAAAGGTAGATTCATGGAGTTAGTTAGCACTGGGAATTCATAGGCAAGGTGTCGCAAACCTTCTTAATACACAGTTGACTTACGGGTCCCAACATGAAGCGACCTGGCGTGAGCGGATGGTATCCGAGGCTAGGGAGACATGGTGTCTTCTTTTAGTAGAAATTGTGGCTCTGTGAATGGAAATCCAAAATATTTGGAATGTTTCCATTGGGTGAAGGCAAATTGTAAAGCATTTGAAGTAAGATTTTTGTCAAAACTTTAAAAAGAATTTGATATGATCTCACAAAGCTTTGGGAGAAGGCGGCCACCCACCTCCTCTAGTCTCTCTTTCTTTCCAGGTGTATGTACACGTGTGTTTGTGTATTTATACCTGTTACCACCAGGATTGAAAAACCTTTTGCTCCATTGTCTTTACTTTTCCAGTTCCATTTTAATGTCCAAGAAGGGGAACATGGAGAGCAGAGGCCCAGGAGGAGGTGGGGTCAGGCGAGCGGCGTAGCTGAACAAGAAGTTGTCTCTTGTTTTTGTCTCTTGTCTCTTTGCAGCATTTTAGGCAGTGCACCGGGTCCTTGGAGTCATGATACTGTTTGAAGAGACATAGTTTTAAGGTCAGGGACTTTGGTCTGATTACCATAGGATAAGGGTAGAAGAATAGGGTAGGTCATTCAACAAACGTGTATGTGCCTCTCTATTTTTTAATTATCCAAATTTCTGTACTCATAAGAGTGCTGCTGGAGGAGGTAGGCATAGGAGGAATTTTTATAAATCCTTCCTGCTTTATAACCTTCTTTATTTTTGTTAGTTTTCACCAACATTTCATTTTGGAAAGAATTCAAACATACAAATTTGAAGAAAGTAAAGTGATCATCTGTAGCCATTTGGGTTCAACAACTGTAGACATTTTGCAATAATTTCTCTGTTCGTGTGTTTCTATCACTCTGTCTAATGTCTGTCCACTCTTAGCCAAATGTTTCTAAACCAAGGATCCAATTAAGTTTCACACATTGTATCATAGTTGGTACTAGATTTCTTTAACCTCCTTTATTCTACAGCAATTACCCTACTTTTTAATCTCAAGGTATTGAATGTGGAAGGTGCTGGATGTGTCAGCCGCCCCCTATCCTGGCATTGTCAGGTGTGTTCTGTGGTGCCCTCTACTATTCCTCATATATTGGCGTCCTCTCACTGCTAAGTGCGGTCTAAAATCTTGATTAGATGCAGGTTTAAATTGTGGCCGGTCATGCTTTGTAGAGACATCTGTGCACCTCATATTGTACATATTTTAAGAACTAATGAGTGAAATCCTTCATTCTCAAAGAAGACTCAGAGAACATGAGGTGATTTACTTTTATTTTTATTTTTTTAAATATGGAACACTTCACAAATTTGCATGTCATCCTTGAGCAGGGGCCATGCTAATCTCTGTATCGTTCCAATTTTAGTATATGTGCTGCCGAAGCGAGCACTAGGTGATTTACTTTAAGACACCCTTGGTGGTGACTGTCTCAAAATGGCGAAGCGACAAGACCAGCTGAAGCAGCAACATCAGTTTGTTTTTAAGATGCGTGCGTAAGAAATCAGTGTGTGCAGCCACGAGTCTCTCACTGCAGTGAGTTGGAGAAGCATTTGCTTTGTCTGTTGCCAGTTCCATCATCAGTCCTCCTACCATGGACATCCATAGTAAAAGGGTCAAAGGACATCTTAAACTAATACACTCTCCCCAAATGTATAGATCTAGAGGTAGGGCACGTTCAAAACCATGGCCTGATTCAAGCTCCCGCATCCTAGGCAGCTGAACTCCCCCCAACTCCTATGGCTAAAGCAGTGATTCTTGGATCTCACAGGCATCTCCACCCTCTGGAGAGCTTGCTAAAGCACAGGGGCTGGGCCCCACGCCCGGAGCTTTTGGTCCAGTAGGTGTGTGTGTGTGTGGGGGGGGGGGCTAAAAATTTACAGGTACAAGCTCTTAAGTGAGGTGCTAGTCCGGGGACCACACTTTGACAACACAGGGTTACAGACTACAGAGTCTCTTGTCAGAATTCTGCAGTTGTCCTTTAAACCAATTTCGTTTGTTAATATACCTGAATAAACCAGAAGTGCAGGGAGCTGAGAAAATGGGAGTTCTAAGCCCTGCACTTGAATGTATGAATTGCTACCCCATATCTAACTGTTGGGTAATTTCTTACCTTTGTTTCTCTACTTGTTACATGGAAATGCTCATGCCAGATTATCTCACAGTTTGGAAAAAGTTCAACTAGTAATGCATGTAAAAGTTTTTCAAACTGTAAACATCTAAGTTCTTTAAAATACCGCTAAGGGGCTGACTTCCAGATGTCAGAGCCCTGTAGACACAAACATGACAAAAGAGACTAGGCCAGACCTGGACCATGTCACAAGGAAGAGACATAATGATGACTTCGTTTGGTCCTGGGAGCAGACATAGAGACAGTTAGTGACGAAGGTGGAGGGAGGAGGAAACAAACATAAATTTTACTTACTTCCCAGTCTTAATGATATAACATATCTATTAAAATTGGGAGGAGGGAAGGAATAAAGGCAGAAAACATTGCAATACATCGCCACGAGTTAAGGTAGTGAGATATACATTTTTCTCACCACCCAGGTTATTCATTCCCCAGATGTAAATTAAGTACTACTGAAAAATGCACAAACTCTTCAGTGTGTGGTGATTCTTCCTAAAGACAGGACATGCACAATTGCGGCGTAATATGACAGAAGATGTGCTTTCAAGTGGAGCAGTGCTCCCTTCCCTTGTCGCTCCCACGAGACCTAGGGGCCTTGAGAATCTACTGAACCTTTGTGAGCCTTAGTTTGCGTGACTCAGAACATTTCATGGTTCTTCCTGGGGCTAAATGACTTCTCTGAGCAAGTACATAGCAGGGTACATTTGCGTTTAATTTCTATGTTTGTTGTATTCTATGATCTTAGAAGAATGGGTGAAACTACCTCTGTAGCATCGATAAAGTTCATTACTTGAAATATACCCATCTAAGTACTGATTATATTTATAGATTTTGAAGCAACTGTTGTGTTCAATAAACATTTGGAATTATTTATGGTGCCCCCTCCAAGTTCAATTTTTATGTTATTATGATTGATGATGTTTCTGTTTTCTCATTAAGGGTTTTTTTTGACTTTACTCTGAACAGCTAGCTCTTCCCAGACTGACTAGACCATAAAATACAGTAATTTATCGCCCACGGTCTGAATATTCCTTCGTGTATCTCATTGTGATGGAGTGCTGCTGGGACAGGGCAGCCATGCTGAGGCGGAGCCCCTCAGAACTGGAAGCCCTCTCCTCTTTGCCAGCCTGCCCAGCCTGCTATTTACCCAGACCTGGGCAAGAATTTCAGGCAGCCCAACAGAAATGTGTGACGAGGAATGGCTGGCTTCCTTGATTTTTTTTCTTCTTCTTTTTCTTTTTTTACTGTAGTTGACATTCATTATTGTTCAGCTTCCTTGTTTCCACAGCTCATGGCAGAGGTAAAAACTATGGTGGTGAGAAGTGAATGGGAGGAAAAAGATTTCAGGAGAAAAGTGAAGGACTTCAGAAACCCTCCCTCCCAGACATTTAAATGTAAAAATCAAAGTTTCAATGACCTAAAGCTAGTTTCAAAGACTCATCCGCTGTAGTGACAAACTCCTCAGATAGCATTCCTTACGTTTCAATATTGCATTTCAGGACTTTGAAAGCTGTCAGAAAGTCCGAGTAAGTGGAGGGCCATACCTGGCTTAATTGTTAGCTGTGCTGTTTGATTTGACTCCCCAAACATTTCCCTCCCGAAGAACTCACCTAGGGAAGAATCCATTGGCTGGGAAAGTAGGCCTGCACCTTGCACACATATCATGGCTCCTGTAACCCTTCTTCCTTTTGAACTATCCTTTGGGGAAATGGGGAACAAAAGGAAGCAAGAAGCTAATTTAAAGCAAAGGAAGAAAGAGAGAGTGATTCAGGCATTTTCTCCAGATATTTATCAATCTGTGAGCAGCCTGGTTGGGGGGCTCCTGAGGGAGGAACCCTTTATAGAAAGAGATTTATGGGGCCAGGCGCTGCGGGCTGTGTGGAAGCTAATGAAGACGTGAAGAAGAAACAACTGACTTCAGGAGCAGAAAATAGAACTCATTTCAAATAAGGAACCGAGTTCCATCAAAAGAGGAAAATGAAAAATAACAGAGAGTGTTGATGGTGCTTCAAAAATTTGGGCTAATAATATTTGGAGTTTAACTCAGCTGTTAGTACAAGGAGGAGTTTGGTGATAATTAATCAAACGTGTAAGTGTGCCGTGTGGAATGTGTCAGAGGGTCCCATCAGCACGTGGCCTGTGGTGAACGTGGTGTGCATTCGGGAGGGGAGGGACCGAGATGCTGAGGGCAGCCAGGCGCTGCCACACCGTCTGCAGCCAGCATCCTGCACAAGACCCGGCTTCCATTTCCCAAGGCAATTCCTCTGCAGAACATTGAAAAGAGAATAACATCCCACTTCACAGATGTTTCCCTCGTGTTCGACAGAGCTTTGGCCAGGGATGTGTGTGAGTGTGAGTGTGTGTGTTTCTTCCTTTGAACAGGGAAATCCTTCTCAGTGATTACCTACCTTCGGGGAGATCTTTTGAAATTCATCTCAGAAGCATCTCTCTTCTTGATGGCTCCATCATAAGGATCTTGACCTTTTCAGCTACTCTTTTATTTAGCTGACTTTTTCTTTATTTTTCAAACTCAGTAGTTTGGCCAATTATGTCATAGATAACATTCTTGGGTGCCACTGTTTTATAATTAATATAGTTTCTCCATGGAGAGATTTTTAATTAAATCATTCAAGAAGCACTCACTGAGTGCTCACCATGTCCCACGTTGCTTCTTCCCAACTAGCTGCACTGAAGCGCAGGGGATTGTGGGAGCTGAGGAGCTTTAGGGAGTCAGACTGCTCACCCCTTAAACCCATCCATAGGCTGTTCCAGCCAATGAGCTGTTCCACTTGGAAGGACTAAGGGGACATGGTTTTGATGAGCTAGGTTTCAATTAAGTTCTGTGTTGGCAAAATAATATAAGCTCTAGGAAGACTTCCTCCGTTGAATTATTTCTTAGGAATAAATACCCAGGAGTTGGATTAATGGGTCAAAGATTAATAACTTTCCCTTAGCTCTTGAAATGTATTCCCATTATGTTTTCCAAAATTGTATCAATTTGCAATGTTGTTGGGAAGGGATTAGTGTGATTCTGTCTCTCTCCTTTTGGATTAAATCCTAACATGTATTTAGATTTATGTTAATTTAATAGGTGTAAAATTGAATTTTATTGTTGCTTAAATTTCTGTGCTTTCATTACAAATGTTCTTGGACGTTATCTCATATGCTTCTTTATTGTTTCTATTTCCCAATTTGTGATGGCTGTACTTATAATTACTCATCAATCTATTGGAGTGTTGAGAATTTTCTTATAATTTAGACCCATTCCTATTCTCATGAAAAAGATACTAATTGCAGAAACAATACATATGCATAGAGAAGCATAAAGAAAAAGTAGATGCCGTCATTATACAGAGTTCTGGTACGGAGTGGGAGGTGACTGAGATCACAGGCAAATTTCTCTCCTCTCCCACTAGTTGTCACTTAAGGGAGGACAGCCTTAGATAAGGTAGAATGACTTTGAAGTCCCTCATTCTAGGGAATCAGTGTTAAGTCTGTGGGGACAATTTGTGCTATGTATTTTGCAACTAATTGTCCATTTTATTTTTACCTTATTTATGTGAAATTTACTTTTTCTATACAAAAGTCACTTTTTTTCGCTGTAAAATGTATCCACACCACTTAAAAGTGCCTGGGGTGGGAATGTTAAGTGTTTAAATTTTGTAGAATAATCACCCATCTGCTCCACTGATGTCTGACCTGGCCATTTGACTAAGAAGTGTGACCGGAAATGACATTGCTCATTCAAGCAGATGCTTTAAGATGTGGTGTGGTTCTACCACATCCTCTTATCGTTCGAGGTTGAAAATGTCTTTACAGGTCTGTTCTTTCAGCCTGAACTGCAAATAAAGATGAACAGAATAACATCCCAGCTAATCCGTGCTGTACATGTAGCCTAAGGAAAAATACAGGTTTTACATCTATAAATTATGACTATTTTCAGGATTATTTATTATCACCATGAAACACAACCTAAGCTACTGGATAAAGTTATGTGCCTTCTATAAAGGGTATTACATAATTCCTATTAAATGTCTTTTTAGTTACCATGCATTTGTGTCCCTGATATAAACAGTGTTTTCTTTTGTTCTCTTATTGACAATTGTTTATGCAATGGAAGCTGATTTGTACTTATTATTATTTTTTACATTATTTTAAATTTTTTTTATGTTCCAACCAAATATTTCTATGTGGACAATATATGTCCTTCATTTCGGTCAAAGTGTGATTGACAGGCGGCCACCATTCCCTATGCTCAAGACTTCCAGAAGTAAGCCGTTAGTCCAGACCCCTTTTTGAGCACCAATAGTACGCTGAAGATCTCAGCCTTGGTTTTCCTAAGTTCATCAGTAAACCCACAAAAAAAGGATTCTTTTATCCCAAATCCTCTATCCTAAATAATAGTAATGCCAGCACTCAGTTCCCTTTGCCTCTGATGAGGGGGCTTTGTCTCAGCCTCTGCATTCAGTCAGTGAGTCATTTATTCCACCTTCTAGAAGCCTTTACAACAAGTCACCTGCTTACATTTACACTGTCTGCATAATTCCAGACCCTTGTCATTGATCACTTAGAAAGCTATGATAGTCTCACCTATGTCCAACCCTTTTTTTTTATCTCACTACAAGAGATAGTTTTCCTACAGTCTATTTTTGATTACTTTTAATAATTTTTCATGATTTCCCGTCATTTCCAGGATAAAGTCATTGAACTGTATTTTGTACTAGTTGGGAAGAGCATTTCAGCTTTATGACTGCATTACTCACCATTTCAGGGAAGTCCAACAGACTTATTTTAACACTGGAAAACACACAAGGCAGAGTAAATGTGCTCAATAAGGTCCTGTCTCCTTGGAAGGCAGCACTCACAGCTGGGATCTGCGATCCCAGGGGACATAGTTGGCATTTCTCATGGCTGCCCACGATGACACGATGCCCAGCGCACACAGTATTGATCCACCATCAAAAGCCTCTCATGGTTATTACCCAATGTACTTAGCTGCAAGGCATTAGGAACCTTGAAATTCTCCTACCTCAAACTCCCATGGCTTTGCCATGTATATCTCAGGAGTAGAGCAGGTCCTCCAATAATGTCTTTTCATTCAATGTTGTTTCATCACAACATTGATGAGATGCTACAGAAACTTAACTCTTGTTTATATTAATTGCTATGGCAAAATTGGTTTCACTGTAAGTTGTTTTGCTGAAAGTCACATAACAATGTTGAGTGAGGACTTACTGTACTAAAAACAACTTCTCATTGTCAATACACAAACAGGTTCAGGTGGCCGTCTTCTTCCTGGGAAGACAAAAAGATGCTCGTAGACTTGAGGAGTTGATCAAAGTATATGCTTTATAAGGCCTTCTTTGATTTCATTAATGTTTACTTACCCTGCCTTATTTCTAGCCAGTCTGCATTTTTATCCAGCAATAGTAATCTTGTTTAAAATTCATTGGTTTTGGTTCATATTTCTTGCCTTGTGTTTTTCTTCCTACTTAAGATTTCTATTTCTGCTCTTTTCTGTCTGTAAATGCCTATCATCCATCAAAACTTAGTTCAAATATCAAGCATCTTATACCCTAACCCACTCATCACCGTTCCCTTGGAGCATGTTGACCTCTATATTATACATATTTGTGTCACAAGTATCACAGTGTATTTTGAACATTTACTCACATATTTCTCTCCCTGATTATGAGCTTTTTTAGGATAAGTCTTGTTTGTCTTATCCAAATATACACTCAATACATGTTTAATGTTTAAAAGAAGAGTGAGGGCAAATGTTGTAAACCTGTGAGTCTCTATATTTAAAAAACTCAAAGAAGGACCATCTCTATTTTATTAAAATGCTTTCAAAACATCTATGATGTTTAAGTAGGATGTCTTAATAATCAAAGGCAGGTTAACTAACAAAACCAACTGACTAATTAAAGAGGAAGTACCACTTATTATTTATTTATCTGTTGACTTGTTATGAAAAATTTCAAGAATATAGGAAAATACACTATAATAAGAAACATTCTCATCTGTAAATGTAATAATTAATAACATTTCCAATATATATTGTATAGATTTTTTTTTTCGGCAATGTTTTAAAATAAATTTTATCATCTCTTTTAAATTGCTGAATTTTCAGGTCCTGTTGGTTCATGGTGTTCTTCAGTGTTCTTGTTTGTTTTATGTCTAGTTATTCTATCAATTTTAAGAGAAGAGAGTTGACATTTATAACTATCGTTGGGGATTTGTCTAGTTTCCCTTTCAGTTCAATCAGTTTTCACTTCATGCATTTTGAAGCTCTTTTGTTTGGTGCATATACATTGAGGATTGGTAATACTTCTTGGTGTATCAGCCCTTTTCTCATTATAGTATGTTCTTCATTGCCTCTCGTAATTTTTTTTTCTCTGAAATCTACATTACCTGATATTATAGAGTCACTCTTACTTTCCTTTGATTAATGTTTATCTGATATATCTTTTTCTCTCCAATTACTTTCAACCTGTCCAGGTTGTTATATTTGCAGTCAGTTTCTTGAAGATAACATAGTAGGGTCATGTTTCATACGCTACTCTGCTAATCCTTGTCTTTCAATTGGTTTTTTTTAGACCTTTTAGTGTTAATGAAATTATTGATATGTTAGGGATTACATTTTCTATTTTATGTTTTGTTTTCTATTTCTCTCTCTCTTTTTTTCTGTTTTTTTTTTTTTTCTTTTCTTTTTGTCAGTTTTTGACCATTTTAATTTTAGGAAAACATTTTAGAATAACATTTTAATTTTTCTAATCATTTTTAGTATGTATCTTCCTATAGTGTTTTTAGTGATTGTTCTAGGTATAACATTACATATACAGAACTTATCACAATTTACTGGTTTCATCATTTTACCAGTGAAGCAAAGAAATCTGACCTCCCTTTACATCCCTTTTCCTTCCCTACTTATAATTGTTTTAAATATGTCCTCTATAAACATTTGGAACTATATTAGACAGTATTATGCTTTTTCTATAACTGGCAAGCATAATTTAGAAAACTCAAAACAAGGAAAGACTATTTCAGTTGCCAATATTTTTGCTTACCAGGCTCTTTCTTCAAGGTTCCTCCTTTTATCATTACCTTTCTGTTACAGAACTTCCTACAGCCATCCTTTTATGGCAGCTCTGCTGATGACAAATTTTCTAGTTTTCATTTATCTGAGAATATATTGATTTTCCATTATTTCTGGAGAATATTTTGCTAGGTATAAGTTATTTTCTTCCAGCACTGGAAGATATTGTGGCTTTCTGGCCTCCATTTTTTTTCTGATGAGAAATCCACTGCCATTCAATTTTTTTTCCCCATGTAGGCAAAGTACTATTTATTTTATGATTGCTTTAATATATTTTCTTTGTCTTTAGTTTTCAAGATTTTAATTATAAGGTGTCTATGTGTAGATCTCTTTGGGTTTATTCTGTTTAAGTTTTACTCAGATTCTTAAATCTATAAGTTTATGACTTGCCAAATTTGGAAAATTTTCAGTCATTATTTGTTAGATTCCACCCCCCCCCCCCCCCGCCACCTTACCTTTCTGCTTTTTCTCCTCTCTCCTTGGAACTCTGATGATACAAATTTTACATCTATTTTTATAGTTTCAGAGGTCCCTAAGACTCTCTTCATTTCTTTCTTTTTCTTCTTTTTTTAATAGTATATTTTCCCTCTGTTGTTTGGACTAGGTAACATCTCTTGGATTTTTCATTTCAGTGATTCTTTCTGTGTCCCTGCCATTTGATGTTTAGTCAGTCCACTGAATTTTTTATTTTATTTAGTGTATTTTTCAGTTTTAAAATTTCCATTTGATCCTTTGTTATCCCTTCTCTTTGCTTGCCAAGGTTTTGTATTTTTTTATTTAAGCATTTTTGTAATTGTTTGTTGAAGCATATTTATGATGGCTGTTATAAAACTTTTGTTAGATATTTTTACCATCTCAGTCATCCATGTTAGCATATGTTAATTTTCTTTCAGTCAGTTTGAGGCCTTCTGTTTCTTGGCATGACGAGTGACTTTTTTAGTTGAAACGTGAGCATTTCAATATTATGTGATGAAAGGCTGAGTCTTATTAAACCCTTCTGTTTTATATGGCTTTCTCTGGCTCTGCAGGGGAGGGTGCTGCCTCATTACTGCCATGTGGCTGTGGAAGTCCAGCTTCCCTGCTTAGCCTCCACTGACACCCAAGGTGGACCCTCTCATTACTGATGGGTGGGAGTTCTTGATCCCCATGTGGCCACCACTCACAGTGTGTGGAGGTGGCATTGGTACTGCGGGATGGTGGTGAGAGTGGCTCTTCACTAGGGTGCTCTGACACTACCCCAGTGGGGGAAGATATGACAATCCTGGCTCCCCATGTGGTCTCCACTGATAACGTAAGGAGGTGATACCTGCTACTGCCAGCAGGTGGGGATGTAAAACCTGGCTCCACCTTGGCATGGGTGTTGGGGCACCTCCTGCAGCCTCGCGAGGATGCAGTCCAGGGGTCCCACTCAGCCTTTGCTGACGTGGGTACAATAGAATTACAGTTCTTCCATGTTTCTGTGGTAGAATGTTTATTATGTAAAAGTTTCTCTCTTGCTAAGCTGCCCCTTTCCTGCTCCTTTGAAGATAGACAATAGGTTTTTACTGGAGAGCATATTTTTATTTTTTGTCCATGCATCTTAATTTTGCAGACTTCTTCAGATCTCAGTTGGGAACATGTAAAGCAGGAAGAGATAAGCCTTGTGCAGATCCCGGGCCAGTCTTCTTCCTTCACCTCGCCTTCCAGTGTCTTCCTGTGTTTGTTTTGTGCATGATGTCTGGAAGTTTTAGTGGCACTCTTTTAATTGGAAAACTACGTGTCTCCATTTTTCCAGAAGCAGAAGTCTCTTCTGTCTCTTTTAATTTAGAGAAGAATCTTACTGTATTGGAACGGGAGGGGGTTCTCAAAACTGAATAGGGTTCTGACAAAAGGACCTAGGAATGTCACAACATTCTATGTGACAAAGTTGGGACAATTAGAGCACCTGCCCCCCAAATGATAACCACAATTGATGGAAACAAGCGAAAACAATCTCTCTCTCTCTCTCTGCCTGTGTGTGTGTCCCTTAATTCTATAATTATATTTACAAAACAGAAAGTCACTCACAACAAAATTAACAAAATGTGTTTGGCACTGTTGGAAGTGACTAACACATTGAGTGCTTTGAAAATTGATGATTTAAAGGAAAACAGTGTTAAACTGCCTTTCCAATACAACTGTAATTCAAGGCAACCAAGATGTCCATTTCTCTAGCATAAGCTCTTTATACAAAAGGCATTATTGATTTTAATCAGGACCATTTTATAAATCCTAATGGAATGATTGATTCAGTGTCATCAAAGAGTGATAAACTCATTATTTGAAAGTTTGTCAGAAAATGAGATATTTACATTGGGCAAAGTTACCACTTCACCTATCATCACTGGTCCTGGGCTGCAAGGTGACTTAATGGAGAGGTCTGTCTGTCACTGGCCTACCACAGAGATTAACCTCGGTGTCGCTATTAGTGACCTGCTGTCACCATGCGTACCTCCTGCGGTGATGCAGATGAAGTAGCTGGAGCACCTCCTGTGAACATTCTTTCCAGAACGTGTAACTCGGGCTAGCTGAGCCTTTAGGTCCAACTGTCCGTTAACGATATATACAAAAGGCAGAAGAACAAGCCAAAGCATATCAGTGTGAAATTTAAAACAATCCAGAATGCGCGTCTTTTTGTAGGCACACTGAAGCGTCTTTTCCGCCAGCCAATAACGTAGGTAGGAGCAGGATGTTACTGTTTGTTGAACTCATTATGGTTCAGTCAGAGACCTTTCAGTGGCTTTCAAATACTCAATTTGACCACAAGGTCAAAGAACTAATGCCACACGACCCTCCATATTTTGCAGTCATCGCTCTTTCTGCAGAATAGATTTGCACAAGGAAGAAAGACGGAATTGTGGCAGAGCCATACCCTCATTTCAGAGTCGAAAAACCATACACTTGGTTTCGAGCACTTTTGCAAGGAATCCCTTAGTACCCTTGGTACGCTTTCTTCCTAATCCCCCATAAGGTGGTTTGATAGACAAATGGTCAGAAGATGCAGATTCTAGAGAATGTCAGGGTTGTCATTTGCTATTTCAGAGGGTATAGTGGTGAGAGCGGAGGCTGGACCCAGCCTTTATTTGAATCCCAGCTCCGCCAATGTCAGCTGTAACTGTTGGCAGTTTCCTGACTCTTTCTGTGCTCCAGCACTTTATGTATAAAGTAGAGATAATGACACTACCTACATCCTAGGACACTTTGAGGATTAAAAAATTCATGTATGTAAAGAAGTTGGAAAAAGACCTGCCACCCACTAGAACAATTTTAATAAAAACTAACAGTTTAATGTCAGTTAATACTGCTCTGATGACAAATCTACAGCTGAGTCACTCAGATGAGGTCTATCTACCATGCGCCCTGTACCCTCACGTGCAAGCCCTTCTTCTACCCCAAATGGCCCGAGACGACCTCTGCTATTGAATAACAGAGGCTTAGCTCAAATGTTGAAGATGTCTCCACGACATTAAGCTGGAATGTGATCTCATTTTATGTCCACTCATCTCTTTTATGGTATCCATGAGGTTTCTTCTGCATTGTGGTTATTCCCCTAGCATGACTTCTACTCCTGAATTTGCTCATAAACCTAACATTTAGTGAGCACTTACTATGTGCCAGGAGTAATCTGATTTACATTTTTCAATTCATCTAATTCTCCCAACAGTCCTGTGAAGTTGTTACCACTCTTATTCATCCCTTTTCTAGATGGGGAAGAGGGACTGTAGACTGAGCTGTTCTTGATGCATAAATCTTGGCTGATACTTTCTGATATTTCTAACTAATGAAGTCAACATTTGACATCATGTTTATCTTGTTTGCTGGGTAATTTCATCAGTTGCTTTTCATTTGTTAGAAAGTTCAACAATTGAAACTCAGATGCCAGGCAGGTAAAATAAATTCTTCTCATAGATTTTTTAGAAGTCTAATTAGGTGGATACCTTCAGCTGTTAGAATCCAAGGACCCTGGCCTTTGTTACTGAGAAAGTAAATCAATTGTTTTGGAAACATTAATGGTTCTTTGATAAATGATCACCTATTCTCACTTGACGACTATACACAATAGAAAAATGAATAAAAGTTTTTTAATTCACAAGAAACTACAAGTCTTATAACTATCTCTGAGTGTTTCTATCCAGAACTATTTGGATACCTGTTTGCTGATATATTCTGAGAGCTGTTTAGATAATGAAATCACACATTTGTAGGTTAATAGTGTTCACTGTGAAGGCATGATTTCAATCAAACTGGTGGTGATTCAGTGGCCTTTAAACTATGACCTGGTACTAAGTGTGTCTGCTAACTCCACCCTCTCTGCCTGGCTTCCTTCCTGGTCCTGTGAGTGGTTCGGGTGAGTGAGTTTTTCTTTGATGAGTTGCGTTTAATTTATTGACACCGTAATCTTTGTCAATGAAACCCCAGATGCCTACATGAATTCTGCAGCTTCATCACAGCATCCATCATGGTCCATGTGTCCTGCATACAGCTAGGACCCTGGCTAACTCTGACTGTCACCTCTTTGTGCTCACTAAGCTCCAGCCCCACTGGCCTTCTTGGCCTCTAGCACCATCAATTGTTTCCTCTCCCTGGAACCCTCTTGTCCTTGTCATTCTGTAACTGTCTAATCTAAAACTTCCCATGGGCACCACCTACAAAAAGAAGTGTTCAGCCTTTGTTGGCTTAATGGCTATTCCTGCCTCCCACCTTCCCAAACCCTGCTGTTTCAACCTGTGCTGTATTACCAGGCCATCTCACCTGGGAAGACCCATTCAAACATGCCTCTGCCCTGTACCTGTTGTACTCCTTTACCTTGCTTTATTTTTCTTCTTTCCACTTCTGCCATCTGACATTGTAGTTAGTCTGTCAGTTTCCTACATTACAAAGCAGTATCCTTGAGGGCAACTGCTTTGTCACTCAGTGTCACTGTTGAATCCCAGGGCCTGTGATGGTGCCTTGTTGAGTCAACCAATCAATCTATTAATCAACCAACTGATTGATTGATTTTACAGGCAGTTTGTGCAGTGGTTGGGGTCCAGGGCCTGGAGACAGACTGCTGAAATGCCAGGTGGACCTCTTATTACCTGTGTGGCCTTGGCCATGCATTCATCTCCCAGGATTCATCTGTCAGTGGGGAGAGTGATCGTCCTGGTCCTGTCTCATGGCAGAGTTGTGAACATTAAAATAATTAAAATGGGAAAGGAGTTTAGAAAATCAGCAGGCTCTTAGGAAATTAAGCTCACAATAAATATTAGCTATTATAATTATTTTCAGTGTTTTATAATTCTCAGAGAATTTCCTATTTATCATGTTGTTAAATCCTTGTGACAATTCTGTGAGGCAGAAAGGCATTTCAAATATGAACTAACTGAGAAAACGGCGGTGAGCATTACCTCAGTATTATGCTTCAGGCTCAGGCAGCTCAGGGCTGACACTCCAGGTTTCTAATCTGACTGCTCTTGAATCATTGTCATTTTCTTTTGGGCTACCTTCAGGGTCCTGAATTAGTTCACCTCTCTGGATTTTAACATCCACATTGAAATTTTTCTTAATATATAGCGTCCCTACTGATTTAACAAGAATGAAGATGATGATGGTGATGAAGATGATAGGGAGATGGAGGTAGCATTTTATCACACGCCAATTATTGTTATCAGGGATTACAATTTACCGGACCCCCAAGTGGAAACAGAATTTTAATCCTGATTTTACAGTGAGCAAACTGAGGCACAGAGCAAGATTCACAGCCTTCCCAACTCTAGAAGACGAAGCCTTGGGCATCTCCTGTTAGTAGATAGTGGTTTTCTGCAGAGCCAGCCCTCTTGGGAGTGAATAGGGCACACACTACATTCCCTCGCCATCTCCCTTTCAAAGAGCCCTTGTCTGTGCTCCTGAAGGGAGGCTCTTGTGTCTGTTATTGATATTCGGATCCTCCCCTGTGGTGACCTATCAGTGGGTAAAAGCTGGCTCACGTTATGATCACCCCAGAAAGTGTTTTTGCATCTATCAGAAAGGCACAAAGAGGGAGAGGTGTTTGACCTGGAGTGACTGGCTTTTTCCAAAGAGGGACATTTATTCTTCTTATGTTCTCAAGCTACCTTCCCCCCCCAAAAAAAAACACACAAAAACAAACAAACAAAAAATAAAACAAGGAAACAACCCACAAACTACTGAAGATAAATCAAAAGGAGAATATGACTCAAGATTTCACTTACTCCAAGAAAGACTTGATTTAAGCAGCCTGAAGAGAATAATATGAATCAAAATTATGAGCACTGGATTATACCATTCCAATCTTCCCACCAATTCTGAGACAAAGTGGAATAACAACAAAATCTTCTAAGTAAACAGTACGAAGCATGTAAGCCCAAATGATAACTCCACAGATGGGCCACCTTCTCTGAAAATGTAAAATTTTACCTTTTTTTTTTTCTTTCAAATTTCAAATGCATAACCCTTTCACACTTAAAGGAAAGAAGCTTGAAATACTTGAGATTTTTGCTAAATGAATAACCTTGAACTGCAAGTTCAGCTGTATTGATTTATTCTGCACTTTAGTTTTCAAATGTGTTTAGGCTTTTGGTTTCATTTGAAGCAGCCATGCGATGACGCAATCTGTTTTTTTCTAATGGTCTCAGTTTGGCTTCTCCTCTGGTGAATATTGTAGTCTATCTTGATGGCAGGCTCAAGAAATTGACTCCTGAAGAGCTGTCCACCATGGTGTCCAGGGTTGGACTGCATCTGCCCTGAAGAATACGCAGCACACAGAGCACTCCTGGAGGCTGAACCTCCTATTTATGAGAACAAGTTGGTCAGAGCAGGTGGTAGAAATAATGATGGATTTCTATGGCATCCACCTGTTACAGGTGAGGGAAAGTCAAGGCATTTCCAAGACCATTTTAAAGTAGGAGTGTGTGATTCAAAACCAAACCAAACCAAGAAATAGCCTCCTGTGAAGACAGGAGAGTTATGGGGGGAATAACGGAATTTTAAGGGAGGTGTTTCCTGTTTTTCACTATCTTAGGGTCCTCTTCTTGGTACAGTGATGGCCTGTTTTAGCATAAAAGCAGAGTAACGAGAGGAATTGATGAATGGCTTGGCTGCAGTTAATGTGAAGGCAGCTGATGGGGGTTCATGGTAAATCATGCCTAGGGTCCACCTGGACCCCTACTTGGCTTCCTTCCCAATCTGCGGGCCAGGAGGGGGCACAGCGTGTTCTTGTCTGCCCGTGGAGGCAGTTGTTTTCAGGCCATGAGTTTTCATGCTCAAGTATTTCTTGGCATAAGGAACCCATCTGTTTCCTTCCTAAGGATTGTGACTTCTGAATAGTCTCTCTTGGACCCCTGCCCCACCATTGTTATTTCCACATATAAACCTCTCCCCCATGTGCTTTGTGCTTCCTGGGTGATTGAGGTACTTTCCTGTGAAGTCCTGAGATCATTGTTTACTTCCCTCTCCTCTTGTGGACATTTGGGGTCTTTGCGGGTAGCCACTGTCTTTCCTGAGTTTGCCTACAATACTGGGCATCTCACATCTTAATTCTATTTCTTAAAAGATGAAGTCCGTTTCATCTGGCTTGGTTGTTTTGCGGCAGCTCCCTCCTCTACTATCTCCAGGATTAATTTTCACACCACTTGATCCAGTCACGTGACCTCAGGGTGCCTGAACTTCGCGATATTTGTGTGAGATCCCTGCCCATGAGTGGCCATTTATTCTTGTATCTGAAGTATCAGCCAAATACCCGCCAACTAAACCTTTCAGCAACACAGTCTTTATAACCCTGTTCACTTCCCATTTCTTCTTCATTAGTTCAGACTGTGAATTCCTTTTGGAAACCAAGAAAAATGAAAAAGTGGCCTGTGTCCCGCAGGCCTTCCTTTTCTCTCTCTCTATTTTCCCTGAAGATGGTTCCCAGAGTTATCATATCCCCACACGGTTATTAGAGTCTGGCTACGGGGACAGGTGCCATGTGCGTGGTGGGCTCCCAGCCATAGTGCAGGCAGAGACCCCTAAACTTTGGTCTTGCTGGTCACACAGTTCTGCACTTACAGTTTTAGCTTCCAGATGCAGCTCCCTCTTGGCCCAGAAAGAGTTGTTCTCTTCCCTTTGGTTCTAGACAGAGCTGTTCCACTTTATACTACAAACTGTAAACTTGTTGACCAATGCATCTATAGTAACAATATAACCATACATTTTCCAGAATGCTTAGGTATAATAAAACAAGGAGATATGAAGTTTTGCATATTCATTTGTAGATTGGTGAAAATCAACTTTCAGAACAAACCTAAGAATGTGGTAATGAAATGAATGCCTCTTATCGGTATTGAATTTAAAGTAGAGGAAGTCATTCCTGAAATACAGAGTTATTATTAACAGAAGAATCAGACGTTGGATTAGTGAAGGGTTGCTCATCTGTAAAATGGGGATCATAATAGTATTCAGCTCATGTGCTTCCTGAGAGGAGCAAGTGAGTTAATTCACGTAAGACTCTTAGAGCTGTTCCTGACCTGGTGCATAGCAAGTTCACAAATATCAATCACTGTTTTTAATAAAAGAAAAGTGAAGAGAAGTTTACAAGCCAATTATATATTTTGTAGTTCAGGCAGCATTCCTTGCTTCTGAGGCTGGAGAAGTTTAGGTAAATACTGGGGAAGTTGTTTCAATCAGTAAGAGATTAGACATTTATAATATATTTATATTTACTAGATTTGTTAAATGTGAATAAATATGATGAATAAATCTCTGTTAGTAAATATCTGTGTTTTTCTGACATCATCAACTTAGTAATAAACTGAGGACATGTATTTTAAATAGAGTAGTTCCATCAGTATAAATATCACAACCCTATCTGCTCCCCAAAAGTTTTTCCCTCAGGATCTCCCACAGAAGAATTTGAGGTGCCACACCCAGAGGTTATGGTGGGCTCATCCAAACTAGCAGCCAGTGGTCAGGATGGGGTGGTGGGGAGTTGGGGAGAGAGAAGGTTGTCGTCATTCCACCAGGTCTCTGCCCAGGAGATTAGTCCAGATGGCAGGACTCCAAGCCCTAAGCTGACGTATCTGGATAAGGCTCCAGTTCAAAGGAGATCCCCCAAAATTCTGACAAGGCAACCATCTGCCTTGACCACTAGGCTAAGTTCCACACCTGGAGCAAGCAGGGATACCAGTAAACGTGGTTGGATTGGGCACAGAAGAATCTTATGGGCTGCCTCTCCACAGTGGGAGGCTGAGTGGGGCCTGCAGTTTGGGGAAAATAGACCTTGTCTCCGCAGACCTTGTGGGCTGAGTCTTGCATGTCTACTCTGATGGGATAACTCAGTTCTCCCAGCACACCGATGGAAGTTTGCTCACAGAGAGCTTGGGTCTGAAACTCACAAATGGTGTAGACATGTGTGTGTGTATCGTGTGTGTGTGTGTGTGGTGTATGATGTAGGGGGGGGGGCTGATGTCTATAATCCAGAAGCAGGAGGCCAGGAGGGAAGCTGATTTGGGGCACAAAATGGAAGTAAAGCCAAGATAAACACAACAGTATCATTGGCCAGCATGGACTGGAAATGTGGATCCCAGACACGACACTAGAAGTTTAATGCAGATTAGGCATCTAGCCACTTAGATGGTAGCTCTCCTCGTTGAGCAGTTGTGGGACTAGAAACCTGGAGCAAAGCTCCAAGGTCAAGATGACACAGGAACAGCAGAGCCAGCAGCTCAGCGAGGTCTGTTGGCCTCTAAAGAGAGGATCCTTTCGATGATGACATATGGTCCAGAGTCCACGAGTGTGTCCCTATCATTGTTGAATTCCTGGGCTGCCACACATCCTCGGGTGTTGACTTCAGTCTTTCCTTCCTGCAGAGCTGACTCCTGAGGCTGAGGTCCAACATGGCCACACCTCCATCCATGATATCATGGTCTTAGGCCATCAAAGGGGCACATGACTCAGTTCAAGGAAGAAAGAGCCACATGCATTCCCTAAATATCCTTAATAGAGCTACAGATGCCAAAATATACCATCTTAATAAGATTATTTATTCTATAATTGACAAATTCGTAGTAAGTACTTGTTACCTGTCTCACTCACTGTTGGAAGGTTAACACATAATCATTATTGTGTTTAATCCTCAAACTAAATTATAAGGACGTTAATTCTATTCCTTGACGTTTTTTTTCAAAATGCATCTTAGAGAGGATACATGAATTTTCTTCAACATTGTAATGCAGGCTAGGCTTAAAATCCATGTTTTTTAAAAAAAGTTTTCTCCCACTACCCTGCTTTTTTCTTCTTCAGTAATAGGAATAATAGAGCCAAACAACAGGGAAAAAAGAAACTTATTCAGAAAAATAACAGCATCTTTCATAGTTCTATTTATGTTTCATTCATAAAGTAACAGCTTCAGAAGAAGAAATGGCTTCAATAAGTTAAATTTGACCATACTTTCTAGAAACCAGGCATATTGTAATGATATTAATACACTAATAATACTAGGAATTATCATTTTTTGGCATGGGGTGCATAGCATCTTGAAGTCCTAGATGGAAATAATTATGCTTTGTGTTCAATATTTAGAAGACAGATACAATGGTATTTTCCCGTATTAAAAAAAAAAAAAAAAGCAGATAATTAGAAGTGCTTACTTGGAATTTAATGCTTTCTTCTTTTGTCCTGGTTCAGCCACAGCTGTGGCCATCATTGCCAAGCGTTCCATCTGTTATCATCTATCATGGGAGTTTTGCAGAGAGAACACTGCACACAGCCATCTTTTGCCTTCTGAAATAGGTGGGGGCAGTTTTCTAAGTGCTGGGAGTGAGTACTGACAGAACTTTGATGCCCCCAAAAAGGTGTCTGTATTCTGATTTTTCATTTTTAATAGGTCATAATTGAACTCATTTCTCTATTGCAGAACTCCCTATCTAGTTAGTCTATCTGTAGATAAGTTCCCAGGAATGAATGAACTGGATTCATCCACTCTTTCCCTCCCAAACTGAACATGGAGTTTGGGGCTGCTTACGACAGCACTGAAATCATTTAGGGCTGATCATTAGAGATGATAAAGATGCAAGAATTGTCAAATGCAAAAGAAGGAGAATCTGTCTTATTCACCCTCATGGTGTCAATGGAAAAAGAGGAAAACAAAATAAAACAACAAGAAAAGATTCATTATGAAGTTAAAGTTTCCTACACTAGTTGGGGCTGTGATTCAAGGGTGTCTCCCTTTTGTTTTGGTGCCAACTTTCCTGGACTTTGAGAATTCACAAAGGAGTAAAAGGCCTGGGGCTGTCTTGGTAGATTAATTTAGGACATTTTACCCTCTGTCTCAATTGGTTCCTAGATAGCTAAATACATGCATCAGATGAAGATAAAGTAACCAACTGAAATTATTTAGAAACTTAGAAGCTTGAGATTGTCTATAACCTTTCAGATGTTTGTAGTCATTGAATGATTTTCAATCCATGGGAAAAATCTTAATGATAGACTTTGTAATTATCTTTGACCTTTTTCCCCCCACTTTCCAAAGGCAACAACAGGTAAGTAGGAATTGCCAATACATAATATTTTTGGGGGGCATAGTTTCACCAGGAAAGTCCTTTCTTCGGTTACTCAGATGCTAAAGGAAATAGAACACGATGTGGACGATTGCCCTGTTTCTCCAATTTCACCCTGTAAGCTTCAGTGCCTACAGTCCTTCTCTAATGCCCTTCTGAGTTCTCTTGTACGCCACCAATTAGGAATAAGACGATGAATGTTTCCCACCTCATTGAATGTCCACACAAATGATGAGCTGATATAAAGGATCATGATATAGCTAAATAAGTGGCACAACATGAGCATGAATCAAGAAGAATTAGTCCCATTTTAAAATATTTTTTTGAAACACGGAAGCAAGAATTGACAGTACTCATTATTTCTATTCTACCTTGTGTCAAAGCTATTCTTAACCCCCTGTGAGTAACACACGTGAGATGGATGACTCAGTTTCCAGGGGACTTGAATATCTACACTCTGGACTAAGCCAGATGGAGGGAGGGGCTGACCCAGCATTGTCTTTTCACTCAGAAGTCATGGGGGGGACTGACCCAAACGGACACATGTATTTATGCCTCTTCCAATCAACTCTGTCACAAGGGAGGGTTATAATGTTAAAAAGAAAAGATACAATAGTCTGCAGGTAGATTAGGAAAACGGAAAGTTTTAGGAAATGGAAGATTGTTATCAGCTGGATGGTCAGAAGATTTTGCCCACGATGTGTTGTAGAACAGACTGATTCCCCGATGGGAGCCCAACCTCAGGAGGGTTAATCCAATGCAATGAGATTTTACCTAGAGGGCTGGAAGAAATGGGGGCATTAAGAAGGCTTCTCTCTAGTCCACGATGAGGTGAGAAGGTCTGAAGGAGATGTCCTGTCTTGTAGGGAGCCAGTCGAGTCGTCTGAGGGGACCATGTGAGCCTCAGGTGCTGTCAGAAAGCTCACTTGGTGTTAGCTGATCTGCAGAGAAGTCTTCAGTACAGTACAGGTGTCAATCCATGTCTCAGGCCCCACGTTCTATCAGGACAATGAGACTTGGCACAAAGCATGGAGGGAAAGCTGCTTTCACACAGAAAGGCCAGCGGCGCCAGTGGGGACAGACCCTGAACAGGATCCCTGATGATGGTGACCATCAAAAAGAGTCATGTTCCAGCATAAAAGGAGGGAGAGCCAAGATTTGATCAAGGCAGGGATGTATCTACCGAAAGTGAAACACACACTGGTTGATTTGGTCCTATTAGTGAAAACAAAACAGTGGCTTCTGTACTGGACTGGATCAGGAGACCATGAGGAGAGTACTAGAAGCCAGATTCCACCATACAAAGGTGGCAGCTGGAGTCCGACGGTGGGACCAAGGATGGAGGCTCAGGCCAACTCCTCCGTGACATTCACTTTATCAGGAGGAAAAACATCAGGAGGAAAAGAAGAGGCAGAGGGTGGGGAAGAGGAATGGCCAGACCAGGAGCAGGGGCCAGGGCACAAATGTTCTGAACCCAAAGGGAAAGGCACATTTAAGGAAGAGGGAAATAATTCTCACATGAGTTGAGGGAGATGAAAAACTGAGGTGAAGCCTATGAACTTTGGGACTAGGGATTTGCCTGTTATTTGAGTTTAAAACCCTATATTCTACTTTTTCTACCTTCCCCTACACACACACCCACACACACACACACACACACACACACTCGTTGCACAGCCCCTTTTGTATTTCTGAACACATTGTGCAAATCACTTTAGAAGCTGTGCTGAGTCAGTCCCCTCCTGGAACAGGGAAGCCCATGACTGCCCTGGTTCTGCTCGCTTTCCCCGATTCAGCTGTCACAGACCGTTTGCATGATATTATAACAGTGTTGTTGATGTATTTTTAAAGCAAGTTGATTGGCAATATTTCTCCGTATAATGTATCTACCTGCAGTCATTTACAACTCCTTTAACCTAGTTGGCATTACAGAAAATCCCTAGCTCAGGGATTTATCCTGTCACAAAAGTTACTCCGCAAGTTGTTTTCTAGTTCTGAGATGCTTTTGGAAATGAGTCAAGCAGGGAAGCGTGAAGACCCAGGGGAGGACGAGAACAAACACTGGGGGAAGATTCCAGAGAGGGCCAAGGGGCTGAGGTGGAGAACACACGTGGGCAGATGGATCTAAATAAGGGGGAGTTTGACCTTCACTGACTTGCAAGGGAGCAAGGTGCCTATGGAAACGATGAAGTGTGTGTGTGTCTGTGTGTGTGTGTTGGGGTGGTGAAAAGAAAGTCCCGTCTGATGTACACCTGCATAAATTACAAAAAGGGCATCTCCTGTGGCTGAACCAACCACCAACCTGCTCCCATGAGACAAATCAGACAAGCAGGAGGCCTGGATCTCAGCACAGACTGCATTTCAGGTCCCAGTCTGTCCTCGGCCACGGGCATCTGTGCACATGCTGCCCACCTGCAGCAAAAGCCCTTCCTGATAGCTTTATTGTAAAGTGAAAACTGTGGATCTGGTCCTATGGGGACAGCATCCCAGAGAGCAGTTTCCAGGCTCTCGGCCTCATGTGGAAAGGTGCTGGCTCGGTTATTAGATGGCCATCCGCTGTAATCAGACAGCCATCCACTGTGGCTGGGTGCCCATCAGCTGTTATCAGTTAACCATTAGCCCCTAATATAACTGTGGTGGCTACACTGGCAGGGAGGTTGGTTGGTTAACAGAGCAGTGGACGGCGGATTGTGCATAGTGTGGAGCCTGCTTCCTGTGTCTCCAACCAGCTGCCAGAGAGAATGTGGTGGTATGACTCCCCTACCTATGGCTCCATGGGTGTTCCTTTTTGGCCTCACCATGTCCTGCGTTCTTATGCGGGGAGCTGGAGAAGAGACCCCACATGATAGGTACTCAGAGTAAAGAGATGAGACAGAAGGAGATGAGAGGGAAATCATGGATATTTAAAATAGGCACTGAGTCTAATAGGGCAATGGAAGGTCATGAAGGAGATGCCAACGTGATTATGGCCACTTCTGGGTTTGGAAGCAAAGGCTGTCTTGTGGCGACATTGGGGTCTGTCTCTGCATGGCTAGATATTTGAGAGGTTGGGCATCAGTGGGTGATTAAATAACGAAGGTGAGAGAGGACAAGCGGAAGATTTAGGGTGTAGGCAAGAGGGTGGTTCCAGTGATGGGCTGTGAGGTACAAGAGGGGAGTTGCAAGCATGGAAGGGATGGGCTGATGAGCACGAGAGCAGACGCTGCGGAGTATGGAGGTGAGCACGTTGTAAGCTCTGAGCTTGTCAACAGAGCACAACACAAGGCTTTGGGATTCCAGGTGAGGACCAAATCATGGGCCATGGTTACTGGCTGCCATTGTGTCCTGAGTCTGGGGGCTACTGGACTGGAGAACCATGATCACATGAGGTCGGTGGTTACTTTGCATGGATGTCGATATCTTTTAGCTTGATCGCAGGAGAGGTGCAGGCTGAATGGTCATGTGGAGTAAGGGGTGATGAGAACCTGTATCCACATGTCTTTTCAGCAAAGGAGAAAAGGGGCTTCATGGCAGTAGAAGTGGACTAGGGGCACCACACCTCCTCAGTTGCTTATTGGCTGGGAGGTGGAGTCTGTGGGCGTGAGCTGTTTGTCCTCACAGGTGGGACAGGTGGTTTTGGTGAAGTCCAGGGGAAGAGAGGCCTTTGGAGAGCCTGGGGCTGCACTGCCATCCCCGAAATCTGAAGGTCTGGGAGCACACTGCCCTTCTGAGGGCGCCCTTTCCCTCTGTCTCCCCAGCAGCAGAAGTAATATAGCCAACTTTTCTTTACACCCTGCTGCTTTCTCCCCTTTGACTCAGAACGTTCTCCCAGAACTCCAGAGCAAAACTCCTGGCCCTGGAGATTTCCATGATTTCTAAGCATAACGTTGTTTCAAAGGCAGTTGTGACTAAAGTAATAGGTGTCTGCCATGAACCTGGAAGAATCACCCAGCTGACTGACATTTACTCAGGGTTTCAAATAAAATGCCGGACACAGCTGCCTCGATGCCTCAGGGGTACCGCGCTTGGGTGGGCACAGGCACATGGTTGGCGTTCCCTGCTTCCACTGTGGATAAAAATGAAACCTGCATTGTATTTTCTGATAGTTTTAAAATCAATAAATACGATCAGAGCTGTCATGCGGGGGACCCTGCTCGCTGCGCCATTTGTCGTGCAGGGTCTCAGCTCCCGCTCCCCGCCCAAGAACGCAGGACACGGTAAGGCCAAAAAGGAACACCCACGGAGCCATAGATAGGGGAGTCAAACCAATATATTCTCGCTGGCGGCTGGGCTGGAGACACAGGAAGCAGGATCTACATAATCTGCCTAACAGCAGTCCGCGCTTGCCAGCCACCATCTTCTTGCTAGCCCCCATTCCTTTCCTGCTAGTGTAGCCACAGCCATTTTATTAGTGGCCAATGGCCTACGGGTTACAGCTGACGGCCAACTAGCCACAGCTGCTGGCATCTGATCACAGTTGATGGCCATTTACTACCCGAGCCAGCACCTTTCTATGTGAGGCCGAGAGCCTGGAAACTGTTTTTTTGGGTTTTGTCCCCACACTCCACCCCTACAGGGTCTCGCCTCACAATCTACGCGACAAGCATCTTCTGCGAGGGGCCCTGTGCAAGGAGCCTGGAGGTGAATGCACTATCCTGAACACAGCCAGGCTCTCTGGGCACAGCCAGGGTTTCTCAGGGCACCACCACAGTACTTCTGGGCACAGCCAGACATCCTGGGCTTCTTAGGGTACCACCTGTCTCCCCGGGCACAGCCAGGTTTTCTCAGGGCACCACCACAGTACTTCTGGGCACAGCCAGACATCCTGGGCTTCTTAGGGTACCACCTGTTTCCCCGGGCACAGCCAGCTTTTCTCAGGGCACCACCACAGTACTTCTGGTCACAGCCAGACTTCCTGGGCTTCTTAGGGTACCACCTGTCTCCCCGGGCACAGCCAGAGTTTCTCAGGGCACTGCCACTCTCTCTGGACACAGCCAGACTTCCTGGACACAGCCAGGGCTCTCAGGGCATTGCCACTCTCTCCGGACACAGCCAGACTTCCTGGACACAGCCAGGGCCTCAGGGCACTGCCACTCTCTCCGGGCACAGCCAGACTTCCTGGACACAGCCAGGGCTCTCAGGGCATTGCCACTCTCTCCGGACACAGCCAGACTTCCTGGACACAGCCAGGGCCTCAGGGCACTGCCACTCTCTCTCTGGGCCTCTCGGGGTACTGTGCTGGAACAACAGCGGCTCACATCAAGGTGCTTACATATTATCAATGGCGGCCAGTCAAGACACAAAAGCAAACATTCTCGCCAGTCCCACTACATGGTGGTATGTTCCCAAACAGTCAAGCGTCCATTAAATTAGGGATGGAAGGCAATTCCCCATAGTCCATAGTCATTCGCCAGGGCTGTCCTGGGGGTGAGGGATGACCTTGACCTCACCCTCATCTCCCACGGAGGACTCAGCATGCACTTCCTCCTGGGACAAGTCCCGCATCCAGGCTGCCTCAGCAAGCACTTCCCAGCCCACAGGGCAGCAACAACCTTCGCTTTCTCCGCTTTCTTCGGCCTCTGCTGGTTGGGGAACCATCCACATCTTTCCACCCCTCCACGGGAATCAAGCTCTCCAGCAGCTGCTCCTCCTGGTCTTCCTCAGACTGAGCTTTCTTACGCACAAACTGCTCCACTGCCCTTCGGAAAGCTTTGGCCAGCACCGTATCCTGCCGACTACGCCATTGGTCACGCAGGGGACCCTGCTCGCTGCGCCATTTGTCGTGCAGGGTCTCAGCTCCCGCTCCCCGCCCAAGAACGCAGGACACGGTAAGGCCAAAAAGGAACACCCACGGAGCCATAGATAGGGGAGTCAAACCAATATATTCTCGCTGGCGGCTGGGCTGGAGACACAGGAAGCAGGATCTACATAATCTGCCTAACAGCAGTCCGCGCTTCCCAGCCACCATCTTCTTGCTAGCCCCCATTCCTTTCCTGCTAGTGTAGCCACAGCCATTTTATTAGTGGCCAATGGCCTACGGGTTACAGCTGACGGCCAACTAGCCACAGCTGCTGGCATCTGATCACAGTTGATGGCCATTTACTACCCGAGCCAGCACCTTTCTATGTGAGGCCGAGAGCCTGGAAACTGTTTTTTTGGGTTTTGTCCCCACAAGAGCCCTTTAAAAAATCTAAATGGAGTAACGAGGTTGGAGCCCTGCATCAATAGCTTATAGCCTTATGGCTACTGCACTTTCTGTTTCAAAAAGGAGGAAATGAAACGCAGATATAATTAAGGAAAATCATAAATGGGATTCAAACACAGAATTCTTTAGTGTCTCTTATGGAAAATGTGAGAATGTAAGTACAAAGAAGGTTAATAGTTCTCTGGAAAATATCGCTTTGCAAAAGGGAAGGAATTGTGGTTACACTGCAATCACTTCTCTGATGAAATATTTAGAACAGCAAAAAGCCTTTGAAAGACATATACACTTTGTTCTATATTTTTTTCTAAATGTGGCTTCTGAATATGTCTACTTCAATTCATACTAACCCAAAGGGTATTTCCGTGCAGTGTGAAAGCCAGTGGAGAAGAAAAAAAGTATTGAAATGACAAAGACAAGTAGCTCACAATTTCCTAGAGAGCTCACAGCTTGCATGCACAGACTTCATTAGCTAATATCTGCAGGAAGAAAGAACTTGGAAAAAGAAAACCCTGGTATGTGCGATTTCTAGCAGCATTTTCAAATCATGAAATGAATTCCAGAGGAAATACAGAGGGATTTAAAAAGTGAAAATGGCAGCATTTATAATGTGAGGAGGACAAATGCTCTAGGCATTTCGAGGCAGAAAACGACGTGCATTTTGTAGAGAAGGTTTCGGAGGTGGGAAGGCTCGGCATGTTCTGGAGACGTTGCAATTGAGTCGATCTACAGCCTAGCGCTCTGAGGGGCATTGTCTCTCCAAGGACGTGGGGCTGCCCACTCTAAGTGTTTGCATCTCCTCCAGCAGCATGTTTTGAACAACTGACAGTGTGGCCACAGCTAGAGCAGGACAGTGCACGCACATGTGTGTCTGCATGAGCTCCATGGTCCAGTTGTCATTTTTAAAAGCTCTTCTCTTCCATTCTCTTTCATTTTTAAAATGCTGAACATGACCCCACTACACTGATTTCAAAATCTACTGCCATGTTGCCACCATAGATGGGATAGTGACATGCTGGGATAAGTCCCTGATGAGAACATGCGGATTTGGTTTTTGATATTCCTCTGCTTTGTTGTCCCCCATCCTGATTCAGAAGTGAAACACTTCTCTATCTTTATTCCTGGAATAGGGCCCTGTTGTCATTGTCCCATAGGGAGGGCGGGTCCCTTGCCGTGTGTGGAGGAAGCTCTCTTACCCTCTCTTAAGGCCCAGGAGGGGTGTTAGGGTGGAGAACAGAGCCTCTGGAAATATTTCCCTTCATGTGAATACAGCTGGGCCCCAACTCCAGCATTCCTAGCTGAGAGGGTGAAACTATGCACCTACTACTCTCCGAAGGTGCTTTCCCAGCTGACGTCCTGCCTCACATTTCACAGAGAAAAGGATGGGGTGGTTTCATTTCCCACCCCCCTGTCTCCTGACTCCCGGGCATCCGTAAGTACACCTGTGTGCTCTGTGTCCTGGAACCACGGCAGGGTGCTCTTTCTCCACACAAACACCAACTCCGGCTCTCAGGACTCTCTTAGCACTCTAATCCCGCCCCTCTTTGTGAATATTTTGTTCTGTGATTCTTCTGTCTTCCTCTGTGTTGATTTCTCTCTTTCCTTTCAGCCTACAGACGTCCTGCAAAAGCTAAACAGCATGCCCCACTCTTGAACGCAGGTCCCTCTCCAGCTGCCACCTTGCTTCTTCGCTCTCTACACACAAAGCGTCATTGAAGACTTGCACTTGCTTGCTGTATCCTATTTTTTTTTAGCCTCAGTGGCATTAGACCATCCTGGGGTCCCTGTGTCCCCACAACTCCAATGAGTCTGCTCCTGACACGGTTAAAATAACGTCATGTTACGCTCTCTGATGTCCCTTATTTGGTCTCCTGTTCACACTTCAACAGCATTTGACACAGCTGCTCACACCCTCTTCACAACCCTCTGATTTTCCCTGATCCCTCTGGTTGCTTCTTCTTAATCTCCTTTGCTTGCTGAGCCCTTTCCTGCTCAGCTGTTCCCTGTAGCCTTTCTATTATTATCTGTTCAGTTAGTTTATTGTCAGTCTCCACCCACAAAGTCTGTGCTCTGCCTGGACAAGGATATTTTCCTGTCTGCTCCCTGATACTCTCCAGCATCTAGAACAGTGTGTAATCCAGGTCAGTCACTTAATGGAATGAATGTGGTAGTGTTTTAGACTTACATGTCTTAAAGTCTTGTAAATACTATTGTGCCTTAGACCTTCTTGCATTTTTTTTTCGTTTTTAGCATAACTTGAAATGACCACCAGAGTTGCCATATGCAGATTGAATTTGTTGCTTTAATTGTTGGATGTCATTCTCTATTATGGAAACATCACATTTTATTTTCTATTTTCTTAGTAATAGCACTTACATTGCTCCCAACTTGGGATACCACAAATATTATCACCAAGGTTAGACCCATGACTGTCACCTAATGGACCTGTGATTTTTCTCAGGGACAGCTGTACACAGGAGAGGGACATGTGAGTCATAGGATATATGCCTACATAGTTTCAGTAATTCAGCCAGCTTGCTTTTCAAAAGTAATACGTGAGTTTTCATTCTTACCAAAAGTATATGGATTCTCTCATTTCTTCATATATTCCCTAAATTTATAATTACTTTTCTTGTTTTTGTCTGTCTGATCATTGTAGAATATCTTTGCTTAATTAATTTTTTAAAAAATTATATTCCAACACTACATTTTACATGGTCACAGAAACGTAAATTTCAGTAATTTTCGCAGGTTATGAAATATTCTTCTTCTTTTGATTTTCCTCCCAAACCATTTAACCATGTAAAATCCATTCTTAGTTTGTGGATTGTGAAAAAATAGGCAGCTGATTGGATTAGGCCATGATCTAGGTGGTTGGTAAAATTGTATCTTATTGTTGCTTTTCTTTGAAACTGTCTGCTAATGAATTTAGGCATCTTTTCTGAATTTATTAGCTTTTTGGGTTTCCTTTTTTGTTCATTATTTCATACATATCTAAGTTCAAACTTATTTCCTTCTTCATCATTAGTTAGGCTTGCTATACTGACCTTTTTCAATTTCTGAAATTGAAAAGTTACCTCAGTTGTTTTCAATATATCTACTTTTCTGATAAGTGTCACTAAGTATTGCTGCAGTTATAATTTTGATATGAAAGTCTTGCATTGCTGTTCAGTTATAAGCATTTCTTAAGCTCTTCTCCTTGTCTTCACTCCACCAATCACCACTGGCACCAGAAAACCCGCCTTCTAAAATGGGATTCTGACGCTGGGTTGCCCACTGTTTGATCTGTAGTGATGCCTTCCTTTCCCCACAGAAGATAGGACATTATATACAGCAGTACTGGCATCCAGCTTACTTGTAATAATTACCTGTTGCGGTCTGGTGTAGAATGCTAATGTAGACAATGTTTGCACATTCCATGTGCTGACTTCACTTGAGCAGTCAATAAATGACAGGACCATGGGCTGGGCTGGTAACTCTGAGAGCTCTCAAGCAAACAGGTGACAAGCTCAGGGCTAAAGACACAATCAGAGAATCTGAGAGTTTCTATGGAAGCCCTAAAATTATCTTACTTTTTAAAAATTAGTTTCAGGTGTAAAAAATAGTGTACTAAACATTTCACTCCTCACAAAGTGATAACTCCCCTTCCCCAATCTGTTGCCCCTCTGACATCATATATATCTATTACAATTCCATTGACTCTATTCCCTATGCTGTATTCCATATCCCGTGACTATATATACATATAGTAAATTATAGTTAAGATAGCTGCAGGAAAAACATGGCTGAAAACCGGATACAATATATATTTGTGCAACAGTTTAGTGAAACCGTGAATTGAATTCAGGGTCTCTGCTAACTCTCCTCTGGGAAAATAGGCATTGAATGGAAAGCAGGGAGGAAATGAGATTTTGAAAAGATATTTTGGATGGGTCATGATAGATCTGAGAACCTTGAACTCTTGATAATCTCCAAGCTTCCCTCACCAGCAGAAGCAGGCCCTGCTCCCAAAGAAACTATACTTTCCTTGCTCAAAGACTTGTAAATACTTTTATGTGTACCTGTTTCTTCACAAGGAGATTTTTCTTCTCCTCAAAATGAGTGCACTACACATGTATACCAGAAGGTGGACAATAAACTGTCAACATAGTTTTTTTTAAACATATTTTCATACAGTAAAATTGATATTTTGATTTTGGTGTAAAGATCTATGCATTTCAATGCACGTATAAATTTGTGGAGCCACATCAGACTACAGAATGGTTCCATTAACAAAGAAACTTTTTTCAAGAATTTTATAGTCACATCTTTTTCCAACCCTTAACTCCTGGCCATCACTGCAGTTTTAGGTCCCTATAATTTTGCCTTTTCTAGAACATCCAATGAATGGGCTCAAACAATATATAATGTAAAACTTGTTTTATTCAACAGAATGTCTTGAGATTCATTCAAGTTTTTATGCATACCAATATTTGGTTCAGTTTTATTGCTGACCAGTATTCCATTACATAGCTATATTCGTTCACATGTTGAACAACATTTGAGGAGTTTCTAGTTTGTAGCTTTTACAAATTAAGTTTTGGTAAACATTTGTGTACAGGTTTTTCTGTAAGTATAATTTTATTCCTTTAGGATAAATTACCCAGGAGCATAATTACGGGGTCCTATGTTACGTATGTGTACATTTTATGGGAAGCTGCTGAATTGTTTTCCTGAGTGGGTGTGCCATTTTTAATCCCTCCAGCGAGATTGTTCTGTGTCTTCATCAGCGTCTGGGATGGTCCACATGTTTTATCTTCATCAATATAATAGCTACAGTGTATCTTCTCATGATTTTAACTGGCATTTCTGTCCTGCTAATGTGTTGAGCATGTTTTCATGAGTTTATTTCCTCTCTGTAGACCCTCTCTGCTGAAGTGTCTGTCTTTTGCTGATTTTTCAACTAGGTTATTTATTTTTCTGTTAAGGTTTGAGAGTCCTTTGCATATTCTGAATACAAGTCTTTGTTGGATATCTGACAGGCATATATTTTCTTCCAGACATTGGGATGTTTCATTCTCCCAATGTCTCTACTAGAGCAAAACTTTGAAATTTTTGTGAAATTCAGTTTATTATTGTTCTCTTTTATGGATAGGGTTTTCATGTCACATATAAGAATACTTTGCTTCACACCACATTGTGAAAAATTTCCCTTAGGTTTTATTCCATACATTTTATATATTTTTATTTTACATTTATAGGTATGCTTAATTTTCAGTAAATTTTTGTATAAAATATTAAGTGTGCATTGGGTTTATTTGAATATGTGTATACACACACACACACACACACACACATACATTAGGTTGCTGCAAAAGTAATAGCTGTTTTTGCTTTTTTTAAAAAATGTTTTTATTTTTAGAGGAGGGCACAGCTCACAGTGGCCCATGCAGGGATCAAATCAGCAACTTTGGTGTTATTAGTACCATGCTGTAACCAACTGAGCTAACTGGCCATCCTGGTTTTTGCAATTTTTAACCTTTTAAACTACAATCACTTTTGTGTCAACCATAGATATATGTGTGTGTGTGTGTGTGTGTGTGTGTGTGTGTGTGTGTGTATACATATAAACAATGTGAGTTGCATGTGGATATGTCCAATTGCTACAGCACAAATTGTTGAAGGACTTAAATTTTCTCCATTAAATTGAGTTTTCACGTTGTTCAAAAATGAATTGGCTGTGTTTGTGTGATCTATTTATGAATCCTATAATATTCCATTGGTCTACTTTTCAATCTTTTCCAGCACCTCACTGTAGCTTTATAGTAAATCTTTAGATAGTAATTTAGATAGTTTGATTTTTCCATATTTAACCTTATTTTTGTATCCTATTTACCTATTATTAATTTATTTGTGTGTATTTTGGTTGTTGTATTCTACAGTTCCTGTCTTTTCGCTTGGTTCTTCCTTTTACCTTCTATTTCTTTGCTGAAGAAATTGTGTATTTTCATTTCTTTCCAGAGTTCTCATGACTGCTTGTTAGTTTCCTGTGTGTGTTCTGAGTCTTCTGTCTTATTCCTTGTGAGTTGAGACTTTCCTAATTCTTTGTATGCCAAATAATTCTGGTTTGTGTTCTGGACATTGGGATGACTAGCTACTATGTAAAACATTTCAATTTTGTGGATTGAGCCTGATGTTCTCCTTTTATATCGCAAAAAGCATTAGAAAATTGGTTGTAGATAAACTTTTAAAGTTAATCATCTTTGAAAAAGAAGGCTCTGTGCATGGTTATGCAAAGAGAGGGCACATTTTCTTTGGATTCTTTCACTGTTGACTTCATTTCCTTTTTATGCCTTTTCTGATATGTTAGCTGAAAAGATAATTGAGTTCAATGTATATAATTTCTTTATCCACTTCCCAGTTTGATGGAATTCGGGATACAGCTAGAAACGATTGTATCCTTAGCAGAAAACCAAATAATCAATTCTTTGTTTTGGTTTCAGGTATGGTGGAAACTGGATTACTGGTCCCAATTTTGTTTTAGACTGACTTTTATGTGTTTTTTCTAGTGTGTCTAGCCAAGGTCATCTTTGGGTATAAGATAGCTCATGTTAGCGAGAAGCCCTGTCATCTGCCTTCTTTTTGGTGCAGCTTGGGCAGGGGTTACGGTGCCTCTCGGTGCTGCTGCTTTATCATGACGTTGGGCTGGAATAGGGTGTTGGTCTAGAATAGGTTCTGGATACTTTGGACTGTAGGGATACCATGCCTTGGCTTTGCCGTCCAAACTGGGTAGAGTCAGTGGGGCTTTGCCACTAATAAGAGGAGTAGTCTGCAGGGTTATCTGTGCCAGGAGGCAACCTCATGCAGAAGGGTACCGCTATACATATGAATTCACTGGACATTCCCTGTATGTACAGCTACTGCGTTACGCAATGGTTAGAAATCCAGTAGTCTGTGTGCAGACAAGCATTTGCCACCAAGTTTTTGGTCCCCCGTGTCCTGTAAACCCTGCATCCTCATAACCAAACCCACACAACCACCACGTGCAGCTTCGGACACACCTTGCATCAAACCCGTGTGGATGCAGGGAGTACCTTGGCAAGACGGCTTCATGTTGGAGCCCCTGCTCTTCTGGCTCTGCTGGCCTATTAACAGTTTAGTGTTTCACTCATTCCCACGTCCAAGTATCCACTTTGGAGCTCCTGTTTCCTTGGCCTTCGTCTGTCTCCTGTATCTAGTATTCGGCTCGATGACCTGCCTGAGAGAATGGGCCTGGCCTGTTATTCCCAGTCCCCAAACCCGCATCACAAATAATCCACAGGCCCGTGGACGACACTGGCCGTTTACATCTTCTTTGGGCCTTGATGGTCTTGCTCATCAGGTAGTGGGCTCAGTCCTGGCTGCCTTTCTGACCACCTCACGTTACAGATGCCATTTCTGCCCTGTAGGACGGGCAGTCTTTCTTCCCTCTGGGCTCACTCCTCCATTCTCCAGGACCGATCCTACCCAGCAGGCATGTCCATTTCTGGATTTCTGACTGATGGCTTCTTCTGGGAACCATTTTGTTAACCCCTTTGCAGCTGGCTCATCATAAGTTCAAACTGAGCCTTTGTTCAGTAAAATAACCTTTCCCACTTCTTAACTAATTATGGGTCAGTTATGCTGGCTTTCTCAAGCTAACAGAGTAACCATGGCCCTGTCATGCTTAAGGAGTGGCCTGCCTCTTTCTACTTCCATTATTGCCTTGAAAATGAGAGCTCAGAGCACATCATTTTATAAATAGGGCAGATTTTCTTCTTAGATGCATTATCTTCCCTTTCTTCTCAGTAGAGATCATTTGTCAGGTTTCTGCTCATCCACTGAGCCCTGTGAGTTCCCTTTATCCTGCAATTTATCCTTGTCAGCCTGGCATTTCACTATCTCTGAGATCTGCAAGATAGGGTATTTCATGGTATACTCCATTCCTACACCGTTTATAAAACTGTTAAAACTAGGCCTCCAGCACAGTGTGCGGGACCAAACTGTTCACTTTTATTTATCATATCCTTCCAAAACACATTTGTTAAAAATGTAAAAACAGTGCATGCTATGTTTGCAGTGTATAGCGAGGAGAGGACGGTGGGAACTATAGTCACAAACATGAAAAATATGGCATTCCCGCCTTTAAAAGACAAGCAGGTACACAAAGCAGGTACAGACAAAGCAGATATTTGCCTTAATGCCAGGACTGTGAGTGACTAACAGACGGTGCATCTCAGAAGAGGCCACGGTCAGCGCTCACTTACCCAGGTCTGCCTGAGCGGATATGGACTTGAACCTCAATAAGGTCCATCCTGTACCTGAAATGTTCTGTCTGCAGGGCTTTTAGCCAGATGACCACTGAACACCATGCAGCAGGAAACCTTAAAGAAGAGGCTTCAATAGATGGTGGTGCTGCACCACCGGGGGGAACATGTGGGCTGCAAACAGAGGACACAGAACGAGCACACATGAGGGGAGTCAGCGGCCCAGCTAGGCTTGGTCTGTCCAGCGTGGTAGCCACCAGCCAAGTGTGGCTACTGACCACTGAAATTGTGGCTAGTCAAAATTGAATGTGCAGTAAGTGTAAGCAAGACACTGCATGTCAGAGGCTTAGAACAAAAAAAAAGAATTAAAAATGTCACTCATGTTTTACTATTTTAGATATATTGAG
The DNA here is from genome assembly GCF_964194185.1 of Rhinolophus hipposideros. Classification (NCBI taxonomy): domain Eukaryota; kingdom Metazoa; phylum Chordata; class Mammalia; order Chiroptera; family Rhinolophidae; genus Rhinolophus; species Rhinolophus hipposideros. The sequence goes on from NC_138064.1 coordinate 3,031,499, forward strand.
TTAAATAAAAAATGATCACCATTTATTTCGTCTCTTTTTACTTTTCTAATGTGGCAACTATAAACTTGGAAGTTATATATGTGGCTCACTTTGCATGTCCACTGGACAGCACTGCATTAAACATGACAAAATTTTAGGGAGAGAGAAGTTCAAGTCAGTGCGTCAAGGGCGTTGAATACCTAACTAAGTAATTCATATAATATTTGCCAGGTGGTGGGAGTTCATTGATTTTTGAGTAGAGGAATAAAATAGAATACCAAGGGAAGATTAATCGAGTGGCAGGAGCATATTTCAATTTCCTGTTTCTTATTCAAGATAAAACATTGCTCCCAACCTTAATGATAATTCATTTTATAGCTTTCCAGTTGAAATCTTGCCAGAGGAACAAAATGATTTGTGTCACCATGCTTATTTACTCATTTTCAGATGGACGCCAGGCAGGTTAATGCACCGTATTTTCCCTAGTAGAAACCTTGTTACCTTTCTCTGAATCACTTATGTTGGCATCACTGCGACGTGCACTGTTTTTGATGAAATCTTACCTGATTGTCCAGAAGGAGAGGGAGCCTCTTCCCACTCCCAGGGACCTTTCTGCAGCCCTTCTCACTGCACACAGCAGGTGTGCAAGAAACGTCGCAGGGAAAGTGTGTTACAGTCACATTGGCTGGCACACTGGTACCTAGTGTTTTGGATGTTTCCAAAATGTATGCCTTAGTTCTGCCAACCTGAATTCCTAGATATGGCTGTTCTTTGAGATGAGATGCCATATTTATTAACAAGTTTTTTTTTTTTTTAATCTGAGTTTAAATATCCACCTGATAATCAAGATGTGAACATTTGCTTAATCTGATCGCCCTGGTTTCAATAAACACACCATTGGGGCATTTTAACTGCTCATTGCCAATTATTTCTTTGACGTCATTAAAAACCATGTGTGCATGGGACCATGGAATTCTGTGCCTACCTCTGATGTGTTCCATGTGAGCCAAACCTAGCTCTCGTTAGAGCTCCTCCGATCTTTCTTCCAGACAATAACAACTAGAACGACCTTGACACATTCCAGAAAAATCCTAATGTGATTCAATCAAAACTTTGTTAAAATGATAACATTTTAAATCTTTACTGTGTGGAAAAAAAAAAAATCTCGTTTTGGAACCTGCTATGTCTGTCCACCCAGTCTAACTTTATTTTCCTCAGTAATGCTGCATGAGTTTTTTTGCATATGCTATGCGTATTTCTTATTGAATTATAGTTGAAAGCATGTTATATTTTTGGAACTATTTGAAAGGATCTTTTCTATATGCAAATGCATATTGCTATAATGAAGAACAGTTACTTTAGTATTTATTTTATATATAACTTCATTACTGAGCTCTCATTATTTCTAAGAGCTTTCCGGTTCCTTCTTTGCCGTGTGTCAATGATACTAGAAGTAATCATGGTTGTTTATCTTTTTCTCTATTTGTGTCTCTTATTTATATTGACTTCTAAATGGATGGTTACTGTTGTTTCGGATACCTGCCTAACAGTGATGGTGGAAAATCGTCTCAGTATTTTCTAAGATTTGTGGATGATGCCTCTATTAATTACGATTTGTGTTGTTTTTATATGATTTTTCTTTATCATGTTAAAGTTGTACAGATTTATTACTAGTTTAGTAACAATATTTGCAAGTAACAGAATTTTATGAGATGCTTTCAGAATTATTCAAAACCATCATATGTTTTTTCTCCCTTTAATTATTAGTAAGATGATTCATATTATTAGTTTTATGCTAATATTAAATCATTCTTAAATCATTGTATCATGGTTACAGTACATTACTATTTTAATATAATGCTAAAATAAATCTATTCAAATTATAGTCAGGATGCCTGCATACACATTTGAAGATATTATGTTCTTTGAATTGCTTTGACTAGGTCTGATGTCAGCCTTTTGTTTGATTTTTTAAGAGAATGGAAGATACTCTATTATTTTTAATTTCCTTTTGTGATTTAGAATGAGAATGATCTTTTCTTTACAGATTTGGAAGAAATTGTCTTTAATTTTACTGTAGACTTACTGCATTCCATCATGTATTAGAGTACAATTTTCCACATATTAGTGAATTTTGTATTGTCTATTAAAGAAATAGAATGTGATTTATTTTTAATTATTTTTTAATTTAAAAAGTCATTAATTTCTTATTTTTCTCTATTTTAATTTGTTTATTATGGCTGCATATTCTATTTCATTGAAATATGTAATTTTCTTGTTTCTGTAGCTTGATGGAGGTATAATTGATACATAATACACTGCATATATGTAAAGTACGCAATTTGGTTAACTCAAGACATATGCATACACCTGTGATATCATCATCATGATTAAGATAATAAACATATCCAGCACCTCAAAAAGTGTGTGTGTGTGTGTGTGTGTCTGTCTGTGAGTCTGTGTATGTGTGTGTGTGTCTGTGTGTGTGTGTGTCTGTCTGTGAGTCTGTGTATGTGTGTGTGTGTCTGTGTGTGTGTGTGCGAGTGTATGTCTGTGAGTCTGTGTATGTGTCTCTGTGTGTGTGTGTGTCTGTCTGTCTGTGTGCGCGCGTGTGAAGAATACTTGGCATGTCTCTGATGCCCCTGCCCCCTAACAAGCGCACACTACCATATTGCTCACTATGGCTACTCTGCTGCATAGCAGATCTGCACAACTTTTTCATCTCGTATGTCTATAACTTTATTCACAGTAAACAGCAGTTTTCCATTTTCCCCTTCCCCCATTCCCTGGCAGCCATTATTCTGTCTCTATAAATCTGCGAGTTTTCAATACCTCAAATAAGTGGAATCACACAGAATTTGTTTTTTTTTGTGGTTGACCTATTTCACCGAGCATAAGGTCCACTGATGTCTCCTCAAATGGTAAGATTTCTTTACAGCAAAAGAAATAATCAGTAAAAAGTCACCCTACAGAAAAGGGAAAATATTTGCAAGTGAGATATCTGATAAGAAGTTAATTTCCAAACTATATAAGGAATTCATACAGCTCAATAGCAATAACTAACTAACTAACTAAATAAATAAATAAATGAAATAGGCCACTGACCAAAAGACTTGAATAGACATTTCTCCAAAGAAGACAGATCGCCAACAGATATACAAAAAATTACTCAACATTGCTTATGATCATGGACTTGCAAATCAAAACCACAATGAGATATCACTTCATACGTTAAAATGGCTTTTATACATTTTAAAAAAAAGATAATAGGTGTGGCCAAGGATGTTTAGAAACTGGGACCGCTGTACACTGTTGGTAGGAATGTGTATAATTGCTATGGAGAACAGTATGGAATTCCACCCCCAAAAAAAATTTTTAAAAAGTGAAATTACCATATGATGAAATCCAGATTTTGAACAGATATCTACACTCCCATGTTCACTGAAGCATTACTCACAGTAGCCAGGATATGGAAACAATCCAAGTGTCTATCAACAGATGAATGGATAAAGAAATTGTGTCATGTACATACAATGAAATTTTACACATGATTTTGTTGTTTCCATTATAATTTTCTTGATACTTAGTGACTTGTTTGGAGTTTTGTGTTTAGGTTTTTCTTCAGTTTAAGAATATTTTCTATTAAATCTTTTCATAGTGTTTCTCTCCATTTATATCATTGTCTTTTTTTAGCAACAATATGAGGATGTTATAGCTCTGATCTCATCATTTCTCCCTAATTATAATTTATATTTGCCTTCTGTCTGTATTCAATAAGAGATGTTCAGACTTGGCCTCTTCAGACTCAGTTATCTGCACCATCAATTATAACCCATGCCACTTGCATAGGCATCTTAAATTATGGCAGTAATATTTATCTACTTTTCCCTTAAGTAGCCCCCTCCCTTTTTTACATCTCCTGTCTCTTGATTTAACATCTTATTCATCTATTTTTACTCTCAAGGATACATATTTTCTTTCTATTCCTTATAGGAACAAGTAGATACTATCAAATATTTCTTGTAATAAATCTTTTTCAAAATTTTACTTTCAATTTCTTTATGTCATGCTATGTTGATTGCAAAAGTGGCTCCCAATTTTCCACATGTTTCTTTGTCCACACCTTTTGAAATAATGCCTTGCCGCTCCTGTCACCAACAGGTGGGATCTAATTCTCCACCTTTTGAATCTGGGTGGGGCTTGTCACTTGCTTTGGTCAGTAGAAGTGGAAGCAGAAGTGAGCTGTGTGGCTCTGAGTCTATGCCTCAGGAAGCCTTGGCCTCTTCTGCGTCCTCTCCTGGAGGTCCATCTACCTCTTCCAAGGCAAATGCCCGCTGGAGCTGGGGAGGCGATGAGACACGTATGGCAAGTTACATCTGTCATAACAGTAACAGCCAGCCAACTTTTACACAGGTGAATACACACAGCAAGACCAGAAGCAAAGCATAAGCTTTCTCACCAACCCGTGGACTCATGAGCTGAACAAACGCTTACTGTGTTGTCGTGATATTTGGCACTGTTCCTTTTGTTTGTTCATTGTGGCTTCAGCTAAGTGATAATAATGATATATTCTTCTTTTTTTTGATTCACAGTTTTTCATAGATACCATAATGAAATATTTTCCTGGGTAGTAATTTTGAAGCAAAAGCATTCCTTTTTTAAATTTTTTATCCCATACTATCGAATGGATGGATTCTGCGTGGACTCCATCTTTGTTTACCTGTCCGTGTATGCTCACCTGTCCCACCACTGGCCATGGTAGCCCAATGTTAGTGAAGTTGTATCTGAGAATATTGTCCATCCATGTAGCCATTTCCAACTGTTGATGACTTCTGGAGAACGAAGTGGATCCAGATGATGCAGTAACTTCTAAACCTGTCCTCTGCTTCCTCTGCTGCTCTTTCAGATGGGTATTTCACAGGGTTCCTTTTAAAATTTGCCAGGAAAATATAGGAACACGGGTACGTGGTCCCATCTGTATCACCCTCTGAAGAAATATGTTGATATTTAACATTCCCTTTCCTAGTTTCAGCCTTTATGCAAGGTCCCTCCTCGTTCAGATTTTCTTTCTTCATTTCAGTTGTTTTGTGTTATGGGAGAAGAGGAAAATTGGGAATAGTCAAACGTAACTCACCCATCATTTGTAGAACCAACTAATTTTTTATTTTTATAAGTGGGCTTCTGGAGCCAATGGCTCACTTTGTGGTCACAGTCTCTGTTTCTGGGGGGCCAAATTGGTGTCAGGTAATTTTTCCATCCTGCCCAACCTGCTGGAGTCCACGGTGAATGAGCTCAGGATAGGCACCCACTAGAGCTAGGCACGCACCCCAGAATCCGTTCCTGGAATTCTGGATCTGTAGCCAGAGTTTCCAGTCTCAGCCTGTGCTGGTGTTTTTTATTTTTGCATAGAAAATATATAAAACAGAGCAACCAAATTTTCCATTATTTGATGTACAATAAAAATAAATATTCCAAAGAAGGAGGCAAGAATGAATAGCTGCATAGAAAGAAGCGGCGATGAAAATCAGGGAGGGAAATCTGTTTGGGTTCTTGGTGGCCCTTCAGTTGCCAGTGGTCTAAGACACACTTTCCATATAATAAATCCATCCATTTTGCAAAGGCAAAGCTGCGGGGGGTGAGCAAAGAATGCAGATAGGTGTACCAAATATAACCTCTACTTGGTATCAGATTTCCCTATGAGCTGACGTCCATGACATAACCCTTACTTAGTCTGACCATTAGGTTGGCTACCCTCCCTGTTCTGGAACTTTCTGGAGACTGAAAGATCCATGAAAATATCAGTGCAGTGGAACACCATAACTCATTGTGAAATATCACTCTAAGGCTTAAAATACTGTAATCATTCATGAAATAATTACATCCATAAAAAGTCAATACCCCCCTGAAGACTATTTCAGTATACCAAGATTTATATGTTTCCCATATTACATAAGTCAAGTTAACCCACCTACAGCACATAACCAGTCCAGAAGGTCCAAGGAATGGAATGAGGTTTCAAGAACATTCCATGTTGCTATTAGCCTTTCAGCTAACCATCTCTAAAAGATTTATATACAAGAAATGGAATCGTCTACATTATTAGAATGGTGTTTCGGAAATTGTGGGTTGAATTAAGATTCTTAGGAAAGTGGCAAGGGAAATTTCTGATTCCTGGACTGAAAAATCCCCCATCTAAGGAGGCTATGCTGAAGTCTGCATTTCATAAATTTCTGTATTTTATTTCCCTGTCTCATCATGTGTTTACGACAAGAGATGTGATCTGTGTAATTGTTTAATTCTTAAGCCCCATTCTTTTTTCTTCTTCAGCTGTCATTCCCAAATACTTTGAAATCACAGAGTTCTTGTCATTTACTTAGGTAAATATTATAACTGTTACAGAAAAGCTACTTTAAGTCACTGCGTCCCAGTTGGAGATTGGAAAAGTCCCTGTTTACCCTACAGGATTGTAAGGATTGAATACAGTTGTCAAATTCTGCAAGTCAGTTTCTCTCCCCTTTCACGTGTGGGGAGCCTTCCCGACTTCTGGGGGTGTCAGTTCCAGGCCAATTTTCTCTGTTGGTTTTGAGACCCCAAAGTCACCATGGCCCGGCTGACACTTACATGGTCCCTGAAGGGGCTCATGTTGGGCACAGCACCTTTGGATTTAGGCACAGGGCAGGTTCTGTCTGAGAACGCAGAGGTCAGATGAAGAGCATCATCTTATATTAATTACGACTGCTGAAAGGTTGGGTTGGCTGTTTCCAAGCTGGGTTTTGACCTTTTGGGAACATGGGGGTGCCTAAAGTTGAGGTTAGCGTCTTGCTTAAATGGAAGCTTTACTTAAAGCCCAACTGTGGAGAGGAGTGAATTTGTGTTTTGGGCTCCATGAAATTTTATCTTACTACCTGTGTATCAATGTTCAGACCTCTCTCCGGGAACTACTTCCTTTCCTGTCCTTCTCTCTGACGTATGACTTCAGTTGATCACAACGGTTTAGATAGTAATTACTGAAGACTCCTATTGAGTTGGATATACACTGGGAGACTTTATTATTAAACTGGAGAAGTGCATTTACCATCTGAAGAATCTCAATGCCATGCTGCAAAAGCATGCTCTACAAGACTTTCTAGGTTCTGCTCAACTCTCCAGTGAGGAAGGCACAAAGGCAGGAAAGCAACCCTGTTCTTGATGAGATGGCAGGTGGGAAGGTGGTCCTCTCTGAGGCCTGGCTTTATTGTGGCTGTTGATATTATCCTTCTCAGAGGAAAAGTATGCCTCCTGGGTTGGGTCTTGTTTACTAAATACAATTGGTGGCTTAGCGAAGGGTTCCAGGGCTCAGGCATTTAAAACACCAATTTGAGCATTTGGTTATTGCAATGCTTATTGATTCCTCACTTACTGTTTATATAACACTGGCCAAGCCTTTCCCCCTCTACACACATGAAGCTGGACAGTGCCTCTTGTTATACTCTCTAAGTAAAGAACTATTTTCTAAATAGAAATGCAACTTGATTTTAACCTAAAGGTCAATCTCATTGTTGAGGCAGAATAATAAATGAGGACAACTTAAAAGAGAAAATAATCAACCATTAATTATTTAAAATGCTTAATGATGCATGACATGTGTTCCTTTTCCAAATGCGTTTCTAGTTAAATATGCACAGATGATAAAGGCTCTGGGATCGAAATAAGCAATTAATTTCAAATCAAAATATACTTGAAACTCAGAACTCAACACTTCTGTTTTTCAAAACTGAAAGATTTGGAGGAATCTATACCTTACTTTCACATTTTACTTATAGCTGTAAATTTCAATAAAATACACCTGTTTGCATTGTAAAAGAAACAGCATATTCTTGCAAAAGGTTTACAAATTCAAAAAATAAGTCAAATATCGTTTGAATGCAACTGAATTAGATTTTGAAATATTATGTTCAAATCTCTTCAGTAACAAGATTAGAATAAATGCTAGTAAAATACGAAAAAGCATGAGGTCACTATGTTTAAATATTGTACCCCATGTGAGTTAGAAAAAAGTAGACATTTGAAAAACACAATTAACCTTTGAAAAGAAAAGAAGCCACATACACATTAAGGAATGGGCAAACTTAACTAATGAAAATTTATAGCCCTGTAATGTTTGCAGAGAAAAAATTCTCTCATTTGAAATGTCAGAATAATCTCAGATCTCTTGTTAAGGAATTTGTTAAACTTTAAATGGTCATAAATATTACATTCAACAATTGAGAAAGCTCAAGTTGAATGAGATTGTTGAAATGCATTCGTAAAGTGTTTCTCTTTTAATTTCAAACATCTGTTTGTTTGTTGATTAAATTATTTATTCATCCTTTTAATCACTTCATCAGCAAATTGAATCTCTCCTGGTTACTGAGGCATCCAACTAGACTCTACTGATACTAAAATAAGTAAATGAGATCTCTGTACTGCAGGCCCTCACAATCTTGAAGGAGCCACAGGAGTAACTCAATTAAATGGCACGATAAGGGCATTAATAGGTCATGTAGCACTGACTACTAGTTATTCATTCTTCTATTAAAACAACCCCACTTTAATGTTGGTATAAAACAAAGCCCATATTTTCCCAGGCTCATTTACTACTGGATGTGGCCATGGAAGTTAAATGTAAGGGAAAATGTGTAGGGATTCCTGGAAATCATGGTAAAGGAGTAGGGCCATGTCCTTCCTGCTAAGAGGAATGAAGTGATGATGGCTGTGCATTCACAGCTATCGTGGAATAACCTTGAAGTAACCTTGAAGACACATGTCATGTTCTGGGATGAAGGAGCCGAAACAGGGGAGGAGTGTGAGTCACTGACTATCATGCGACTTCCAAAGCCTTGAGCAGATCACCTCTGAACTTGCTTGGTGAAATGGGGAAACATAGTTCCACCTTATTTTTAGGTATCATGTTATAGAAAACTGAACCCAACTCTAATGTGGCGGCGTATTCAATTACTATAAGCTGGTTTCTTATAAAGTACTACACAGTTCACTCAACATGACTCTAGTACATAGGAAATATAGTGGTAAAGAAAATGGTCTCTGCTCACCCCGTATGTCATGGAGAAAGACAACAAAGAAATAATAACAAAATGCATACAATACTGAGTGAGGTACATTCTCTTGAGAAATTATAGTGGTGGCCCAAACACAGAGCAATAATCTAGAGGAAGACATAAGGCTTTGCTGTGGAGTCATGAGAGCAGAATTTTAATTAAAGAATATTTTGGAGACTGCTCCTGGGGAGGGGTTAATCAGGCAGCGCGTGTGAAGGCAGAAAGACAGAGGAGAGCAGTGATGTTTCTGGGAGCAGTGACGTTTCTTGGGTGGCACTATGCCTGTGGGTGTGTTGTGAGGCTTGGGAGAGAGGCTAGAGTGAGGACAGGGCTACAGAAAGCTACATCCTGGGAGATCCCGTTCCTTCGGGCATGGATTCGTGTTACAGGAAGTTCATGTAGACGCTTGGACAAGTTGGCACTAAGGGACTATTAATTAGTCAGATTTTCAGAATTAAATATGCCTTTGAAACACCGAAAGATTTAGTGTTTTATGTGGCATGGTTAGAAGCTTTCAAACTGTTCCATAAAAATAATAATAACAGACACTTGTATATGTGTAATGTGTGCAAAGCACTTTGTATTGAGTAGTTGACTTATTCTAAAAAGAATGCTCGGTGCTGTTGTCAACCTTTTTAACAGATGAGGAAACTGAGGCTCAGAGAAGATAAGCAAGTTGACCAAGGACGGACGCATGCCTGGAAGTGGATGCGCCAGGATTTGAATCTGTGCTCTGAAGCACAGCGAAAGTGGTCCATCTCCATGGAACAGATTCTCCCATCTGGATTTACATCATCGTCAAGCGAGAGATCACATTTGGATAGCACTTAAGATTTTGGAAGACCAAGGTCATACTTCAATTTCATTACCATCCTGTGACTTTGCTCTTTCTACTGCTTTTCCACAAAGAAGCTGAGATTTAGAGTGTCAGGAAACTCGTCTAGTGTCACACTGGGTGACTTGTCAGGACTTGAACCCCGGGCTTCTGATTTCCCACTTTCCACCCTTAGCACGTGTATGGGTCAGCTCGTTGTTTTATTGCTGACTGAGGCTGGAGCTGCTGGTAAATTCTGTCGCCCTCTATCAAGGGTTATTCTTTACCCAGACTGGCCAAGGTACACCGCTAAGGTGGCACAGCTCCCAGGTGTGTGTCAGAGCAGGAGCCTACAGCAGTGCCCTCCACAGACAGCAGCAGTGGACTGTTATCAGAGACCCACATGGGGCAGGTTCCCAGCAGCCTGTCTCGGGCGCGGGCTTGTCCTGCTTTCCCTGGGTCTGACGCAGAGGGTTTTCAGCAAGGCCCTTCCATGGCCTCGTTCCTGGAGGCAGCACTCACTTTCCTGGTAATCCTTTGGAATTCTTTGTGAGTTGGGAGGGAGGCCTTCGGGGATCTGACCATCTGTTTGTGTGAGGAGGAGTCTGCTTGCGAAATAACTGCTGCCTAGCCTTCCATTTGGCAAGAGCTGAATTTAGAAGTGCTGGTAGAGATTTTAGCTGCATTATTAAAATCAGTCTAGGATCGGAAATGCATTAATCATTTATCAGAGGCAAATCACTTAATATTTAATATTATTTAAATGGAAGTGTTTAAACATAGTGTCCCCCCAACCCCTAGATTTTAAGCTGTTGCTGAAATGATTCCCAAATTGGTGACAAGTTTTCCCAGCAAGGCTGAGTCTGTATGAGCCTCTAAGGACCTACCACTTCTCATCAAAATGGGGGACATCGGCAGGGCATTTGGACTCCCTCAGAGAGGCAGGCAGCTCATTCTGTGGAAAGAGGAGTCAGGGGCCTGGGAAAGGAGTGAGGTGGGTGGAGCACATTGGCACTGTGGGAACTCAGAGCAGACCACCCTGGCTTTTACGTATCTGTCACCTCCTAGCTTCTCAGGAGAAAGAGTAAGTGGGAATTTGGAGGTGCTGTTGGAGCCCTAGTCTTTAGGGATTGTGGGAGAGTTTCTTTGTTCGTTCGACAAATATTACTGAGTGCCAACGGTATGTCAGGAAGAGTCCGGGGCACGGAGAATCCAGGAGCTCCAAGACCGACATAACCCAGTGTCCGGCACCACGGACCTAACTGGAGACATAATTCCAGACCAGTGTCAGGATGGAAGAAACACATGGACCATAATGGAAGGTGACTTGTGGCGGGAAAGATGTGGGGGCATTGGCGGGTGTCACAGTCTGGGTTCCTCGGAAAATGGGGCTCAGGGAAAGGAGCATGTGCTGCCTCTTAAAGAAGGAAGTTAATCCCCAGAAGAGAGAGTGAATGTGGAGAAAGAGGCAGGAAGGATGGAGACATATGCCCAGGGAGAGAAGCCTGGAAGAGTCTATTGACCCACTTTCACCTCTCATAAATTAAACCCATAAGAGGCCTAACTCCGTGAGCTTCCAGGGCTTGTACACACATGGGTACAGAGTGGGGTGCTCAGGGACCTCCAGTGGGGTCTGAGGAGAAATGGAATGAGGAGCTGTCAGGCTGTACTTGCATGGAGTTGTCCAGTGCACACAGGCCTGGCCACGGAAACAGCGGCTGTCACAGAAGCCTGAGTGGGTGTGGAGCGCTGTGACAGGCTCATACAGCTCACCCCTGCACAGCCTTAATCACATTTGGCTCCCAAAATGACACTTGGGGATGCCATTTCTGTGAAACCCAGACACCCTCGCTTCCTCTCTGAAAACAGAGGAGCAGGAAATCAGTTGCCTTGTTCTTAGTTGGCTCTCATAGCTTCAAGGACCCGTTTGCTATTGTCACTGGGCAAAGGCGCTCTAATAGATGCCCCAGGAACCAATCCTGCACGTCCCAGGAAAACTCTTTCCTGCCTCTGTGGTACGGCAGCCGGCCTCACCCCTCACAGAACCAGAGCTGATTACTTCTGCCAACTTAGTCACGCTTCTTTGCTCGCCATTGCACAGACATGCGTGACCAGGTGATGGCCACAGACTAGTTTTGAGGGACACTTATGATTCCGTCTGTCAGGAGCAATGTTTGTTGGGAATGAGGACCCTAACGTGGTTGATCCTAATGGTGGGAAGTGCAAGTCTCTAATTCCTCATGGGGATCCCTGTTTGGGCTGGTGAGGACACGCTCTCCCGGCTTCTGAGGTGCAGCTGCCACCCTGCAGGTCTCGTCCCTGCGGTGGCCTCTTACCTGAGCCTTGACTGGTACACAGTCCTATTGGACCTGCTGTCTCTGGCTGATACAGCTGGATAAGACCAGTGTTTCCCAGGGTCACGTGCCCATTGTATCCCTCCTTTGCCGTAAATGCGTCCCTCGGTCTGATGCACTACTGAAAGGGACGACCAGGTTGGAATGTACATTTCCTAAGTCCTCCATGGCAGTGGCCTCCATCACGTCTGCCGTATTCTGTTCCTTGGAATCTAGTCACTAATCCCACTAGGCCTCCATCACGTCTGCCGTATTCTGTTCCTTGGAATCTAGTCACTAATCCCACTAGGCCTCCATCACGTCTGCCGTATTCTGTTCCTTGGAATCTAGTCACTAATCCCACTAGGCCTCCATCACGTCTGCCGTATTCTGTTCCTTAGAATCTAGTCACTAATCCCACTAGGCCTCCTTCACGTCTGCCGTATTCTGTTCCTTGGAATCTAGTCACTAATCCCAGCTCACAGCCAACTGTACGGAATTTCACAGGAGTGAGAACACCAGGAAGCAAATATCTGAGGCCGTCTTAGAGACAGTCGGAAAGCTAATTCCTTCGTCCCATCCTGACAGGCGAGCCTGAGAGCATCAGGGCTGGACCAGTTCAGCAGTGAGCAGAGACTGAATACTTTGAGATTCAACTTCCATCAGCTCTCTTTCCTGTTTGTAGCTTTCAGTGGGTCTAATCGTGTACACGATAGGATAAAGTTCAACATTCTGGGTTGTTTCCACACACTTTCCTAAATGTTTAAAAGTGTTTTCTTCTCTAAGTCACAAAATGAATGACACATGAAGGCCACATGATGAATTTAATGGTTTCTGGGGACATTTGCCTTCTTAGCCCAGTACTGTACACACACACACACACACACACACACACACACACACACACAGATATATGTATGCATTTGCACATATATAAAATTGTTTTATGACGCCATTAGTATAGTGACAAATGGAATCCAGCTTAGAATATATTTACTTTTTTCTTCTTATTTTAAAAGACATTAAAACGTAAAACATTTTCATGGGCTCTGAAACAAGTCTCAGGTCTTGCGTGGGGCAGATTTATTATCCTGTGAGCAGCGGTGAGTGAAGGAGATACAAACACGGGGTCTGGAGCCAGACTGCCTGGGTTTGAGTGGGCTCTGCCACTAATGCAAGCTGCTTGTCTGTGCTCTGTGTTCTCCTCGATAATTTATGGACAGACGCACTTGCCCACTGCATTGTTATAAGGACGAAAGGAGTTTTTACTTTTGTGGAAGGCAATATATCTTCATTCATATCTGGTTTATGTCTCTTTCCAGGCACCTGGGATGACTAACGCCCCAGCCACTGGGAGTTAGGCATGGCCCTGTGACATCATTTAGCCAAGGAAATATTAGTAGGAGTAATGGGAGTCTATTTTGGGTGAAAACATTTAATTGTTAGTCATCACTCTCTGCCTTGCTCTTTCTCTTTCTCAAGGTTGAAGTTAGAAGAGGTTGAGATGGTGTCCTACCAGCTTAACAGGGAAGGGTAGCATGTGTGAAAAATGAGCCCTGTTGTATTAAATCATTAAGATAGTATGGCTGATTAGTACAGCAGCGTAACTGATCCTATACTGCCTAACACAATATGAAACCAAGAACAGACCTTAACACTTCAACAGTAAACATAAACTGGGGCCTACCGAATTTAAATAACTTACTTTGGAGTCTGACTATCCAGATTCTATCATATTCCAGTTGTGCAACATTAGACAAGTTATGTAATATCTCTAAGTCCCAGTTTATCTGCGACGTGGGGTTAATAATAGCACAAATTCAATAGCTTAATATGAATCTTTAATATGAACAAGGATATAAAAAGCAAAGTGTGAATAATGAACATTGCACTTTTGATGTTCAATTTGTTATTCTGTGAAAAATTCTGTATTAGGGACATGCACGCATAATGCAAATATGAAGACAGTCTTAGCTGCTCAGGAACCGTGTATCATGTAGGGAGAGGCACACCAACAAAATAGTAAATGGTGTGTTGAGAGCTACGAGAAAGGTAGAAACAAAATAATTTGTCTTTAGAAAGATAGAACAGAATGCTCCAAACTTGAGTGCGATTAAAATGATATAATACTTAAGCCAGAATTTTAAGACAAGAAGGTTTTGGGTTTGGGTAAGTAGTGGGGAAAGAGAGTAAGAACATTTAAGACAGAAAGGGGATCAGTTAGGGACCAGAGAAGATTCTAGTTCTTGCAGTTTTGTAAGAGTGCGCAGGAGAGAGGAGATTCAACCAGAGAAGCAGGCTGGTGTCTAAGCCCCGAGATCCTTCTGGGGAAAGGGCTCCCTGGGAAACCTTCCATCTCCCCGTGTGTATCTCACCTCAGGTAAGCAAGGTGTTCTATTCAAATGGGAGATCTGTGGAGATTGCAATGCGTTAGACTTAAGAGGGCCTTTGGCAGATTGGACTTTTATTCATGAGAGGGAGAGGAGCGCTAAGGCGAGAAGCGCTAGTTGGTAGTACCAGAGCCCCATTCTTGCTGAGCGAAGAGTTAGTTACATGTACCTTCCTGCTCCTTTGCTTTCTACATGTCACCCCATCGCTCACATCCGCTGCCTCTTTCAACTTCACTATTGCAAACGTTCATGTGTTAATGTCCCTACTCAGTCTTTCCCACTTCAGTCCTGACACACTGTGAGGTCCACGACGCAGAGGTCATGTCTGTTTGTTCATTTCTGTAAGTCCAGCCCTTAGCACAGCCAGTGTTCAGGTTATTTGGAGAAGGATTCCCTGAGTGACTGGATTCTTTCTGTACCACACTCTGCCTGCAGTTTTACTGCATAGAGTACACTCCTGATGGGGTCACTTCCTCTCTTAAAAATAATTAGCTTCCCATTACCTGTTGAATTTAGCCCCAGTTTCTCACTCTGACCTCAGTACAGCACCCCACGTAGATCTCATCTTGTCACATACGCATCTTGGAGGTAATGGCTGCCTCTGGAGGATTTGGGAGGAGGCTATAATCACAAGAGTGAACTCTGCTTTGGGCATTTATAAGGGACAGTAGAAGGTGCTGAGAATGTAAGTAACTTGCCCAGGAAGCCCACTCAGGTAGTGACAGGAGGAGACAGGTTGTGATGCCAGGTGGTGGGACTCCAGTTGGTTCCCGGTCTAAGCCTCCACACCAAATGGACTTGTAATTGACATTGAGAAAGTTATTGAAGCTCAGGGTTCACAGCGTAAGTACCCACTGTCCTTACATGTTATTAATGCATATTTAAGCCACCGAAATACAGAGCTTGTGTCATTTATGGCATTCCTATAAGCGGAAGTGCTCTCAAGTGTCTGCGCTCTTGAACCTGAATTCCCACGTAGACATTCAAAGTCCTCCATGACATAGAGGCTGTTTTTGCACTTGTCCAGTTTCACTTCCTCTGTTTCCCCTCAAATTCTCTCATGCTGGAGGCAAACGGAGAGAATGGGCTGTGCCCTGACCCAGCCTGCTCCCCTTCCTTCATCTCTCTGTGCTGCCCTTTCATCAGTCCTACAGAAGCCTGCTCAGTGCAAACTCCGCTACACAACTTCCTGAACACGTGATCCCCCCTCCGCCTAGATGCAGCCCAGTGGAATTTTATCTTTACCACCTTAACATTGCCACATTCTCTGGTTTATTTATTCAGGTACATCAGTCAACATCCTTTATGAGGCTGTAAACTATTTGAAGTCAAGGACAATACAGTCACATCCAAACTGCATTACAGAGGTTTTGACCCGCCCTGAGTCCCTTCAGGTCCCACTGTCGCTGTGTTGTCTGTTCGCAGGAAAGCTTCCTGTAGTTGCCCATGCTTCCTCAATTCCTACAGCTTCTTCTACCTACTGAAATCTCTTCTATTCATCCGAGAATAATTTTGTCCAAATGGCGGTGGCTTTTACTTCCCTAAGCCAACGGCTGCTTCTCTTTCCAAATCGTATTGAGCCTCAGACCAAAACTTGAAGCAACTGGCCACTGTCCATCCTGGAGTCCCATCTGCATTCACCTCCTGTGAGGTCACCTTCTCTTTGGGGTTTCCTTCCTGCCAAGTGAGATGCTCCTCTTTTAGTGCCCTTTGCTTGTTGCTTCCCTGAGCTCAAGAAGGAATATGGGAGTTCCTGGGAATCAGTTCAAGGTCTTCTTCTCAACTCTAGCCACGCACTCTTGATTTTGTCCAATCTGGTGACACTAAGCAGTGAAGACAGAGGGACTATGTTATTCTAAACACACAACCACACACAATTAGCAGAGCCTAGGAAACCTTTGTAAGGCTTGGGCCACAATCTCTGCTTCATCCTGGGAATGGTAACCTCAATGATGCAGAAAGCCATGCTCTCTGTATGTCAGGAGTTCAAGTTACTACTTGATGGCAGACCTAGGTAGGTCTAACTGGAGACATAAGTGACATGTGGCACTTGCCTCTCTCAGGGACACCAACAGCATAAAATGTTTTCCCTGCTGGGTTTCTCCAAGGCCCCCTACCCCACAGAATGGTTTAAGAGTTCCCCGTGACAACAGCCCATCTCTTTGAAGGAGCTCCACATTGCACATTCTAAAATAATCGGCTTCAGGCACATGGCTGGACTTTCTAAATCATGCAAATTAAATGATATGTTCACTGCATTTACAACATTTTCACCACTTCTAGAAGATATGTGACCGCCTGTGCAGACCTGATTGCGCTGGCTATCCTTTCCAGGACTGTGACTGTCAGTTGACCTCGCCCTTGGGTTTACTAAGCAGATCATCATTGCAATTTGAAAGCTAACGATTAGCATGTGTCTAGGAGACACTGTTAGGTTTCACAATATTAAGTGGGAGAAATGGATTCATACTTGCACATGAAGCTACACTTTAAGAAATTCCTTATTTTAATAAAACTGTAGCTATACATGGATCTTAGCACATTAATGTTGTAACATTTTTCAAAATTACAAATTTCTCTGGGCCAACATTTTCTCTACTATGAACAGAGATGATGCAACCCCACCAAAGTGCTGCTGACACCATGTGAGGGGCAGGCCTGGCGTTGGGGAGGGAAAGAAGGTGGCGACCGGGAGCCGGGGCGGCGCCGCGGCAGGGACACGGGCAGCGGTCCAATCAGAACCGCGCAGCTGGCGTGGGTCCAGGGGCGGGTTCACAGCCACAGATGTGCTGGGGGTCACCAGCTAGTTATCACTGCTCTGAGCGTGTTTTACTCTCTGCGAAAGAGAATGCATTACTGTTTCTCAAAGTCTTTCGTTCAAATGCCTAAGACGGTGAGAGAAGGAACGGATGACGGAAGATACTCTGCTCAAACAACCAATGCAAACTCAGATTTCTTTGAAACGCCCTGATTAAAAACTACTGTGAATTGTAATTCTACTTCATAATATATACATGTTTTTAATATAAAAATAACTCTTTAAATTAGTTGCAAATGAAATGACTTGACTTTCTCTCCACCTCACCCTCCCCCACCCCCAAGCTTTGGGGAAACTTAGTATTTCACAGGGATTTTTCTGGTAGCTTTTCAGATCCCCGTCCCACCCCACCAGGCACATAATCATTAGCCCATAGTGTTTATATTTCCAAGTTTGAGAAGCACTATATATGAGATGATTTCTAAGTGTTCTCCCAGCTCTAAATTTTGTTTAGTTCATGAATGGAGAAAACAATAAAATTAAACCCTTTGGAAGATTAATGTATTAGTGGAAAGGTGTAATTAAAAGAATCACTTAAGCTGGGAAAGAAGGTGAATAGGGAGTAATTAACTTCAGCAAATTATAGTCTCTCAGATGGTCCAACTGAGGGATGTTCTTGCAGCAAGTCTCATTACAATGGATATGACTTGATCAAATAAAACATGACCGCAGGTTTGCTTTTTTGCCAATAAACCCTGGGTGGATGGATAATCTTTAGGAAATGTGTAAGCCATCTTACAGCAAATACAGAGAAATAAAAACAATAAAGCAGGGTACATATTTTGAAACTAATTCTGTGTCTTATTTATGAATAAAGCAAAACTAGTTGTTGGGTGAGATGGATGCCTTGGTGAAAGGGCTTCAATCTTGTATTCGATGCCAATTTCCCATTTCCGTAACAGTGAATTTGGCAATGGACCCAGTCCTGTGTTACCTGCTAATGAGAGAAAGAGGGAAAAATGTGTTGTGGTCCTTGGGTATTCTTCTGGTTTGGAGTGCCAGGCTACAATAGAGGATACATTGTCCTTATTCAGCCTGGGTTGTTTTTCTGGAGGGAGGGTAGTGTTGTTCAGAAAAGAAAGATCACGGGTTGAAATTTGAAGAGACTTTTAGAAGGTAATCACATATTGAACTATTTTTTTTTTTGGATAAAACACCTTCAAATTAAAGGAACAGAATGTGCAAATATGTAAGAAATATTAGAAAGTGTGTCATAGTTGGTGAACCTAACTATTTAGATATGACTGGTATAAGGTACATGTGAAGAAACAGAGAAAATGAGTCCTGAAAGAGACAGATAATGGCTACACCACATAGGCTTTGGCAGATCTACTAATTATTTGATTTGATCCTTAAGTCAGTAATTGAGAGGAATTGAATGATTTGAAAAGTGGAAGTAGCATGGTGATATTTCTCTTTAGAAAGATCACTCAGGAAATATAGATGTTCTTTGGGAAGGGAGAGAAGAGTTTAGAGGTTTGGAGATGAATTAGAAGACATTTTCAGTGTCTACACAAGACGCAACAAGGAGTAGAACTAGACAGCTATGAGGATGTAAAATCATGGATCAACTTTAGAGCTTTTTGGAGTTGAATCAACAAAACTTGGTAATGAGCGCAATGTGAGGGTGCTGTCAAAGAAAACTACGCCTTGTGTAACAGTGTCTCTGACTTGCTCACTCTCGTAACCTCAGGATTTCAGTTTGTGATTCACAGTACTACTTAGTAAAGATGTGTTAACTAAATTAAAGAATCCATTATTAAATTGTTCATGTAACATTTGATATGTGCTATGGCTGCATGAGGGAGAAAAGATGCCATGTGGAATGTGAGGGGAAGAGTTCTGGGTCATCCAGAAGAAGCTGTTCAAGAGACTAGAAAAGAAAGAAAATGAGGAATTGGACCATGTGAATATTAAGAACTTCTCTAACAAAAGATACCATTAACAGAGTGAAACAGGATATCATATCAAGGGACAAAATAAGATTGATAGATGATAGATGATAAATGATAGCTAGATAGATAAGCAGATAATAGGTAAGTAGAATGTTACCGTTTGTATTCAGAACACAAAAATAACTTCTAAAATAATTTTTTTTAAAAAGGATAGATAACCCAATAGAAAAAAATAAAAGGACAAAACACTTGAACAGACAGGTCACAAAAGAGTTTATCTAAATCTCCAATAAACATTTGGAAAGGGGCTCAACTTAGTTATCAGGCGAATGTAAAATATAATCACAATGTAAAATCACTTATCCCCACCAGAACGAACTTTAAAAAAAGATGAAAACTACAAAGTGTTCATGAGAGTGGGCAGCCAGCAGTAGCTTGTACAGCTCTGGAGAGGTTGTAAATTGGCACAAAGTTCTTGGCCAACTCGACCACAGCATCTACTAACGCTGAGCACACACACACTGAGAGCACCCCTGTCGAGATGTGCAATAGAAATATGTGCGTATGTTCATGAAAAGACTTGTGCTATTACAGCAGCTATTACGGTGCTGCTGTAATAGCACCGCTCGAGCTGGACACCGTCCCAATATTCAGCAACGGTACAGTGGCTCATTCCGTTGTGGTGTGTTTACACTGAATACCATACAGCAGTGACCATCAAAGCGGAATCAAAATACTCATAGACATAGACAACAGTTTAGTGGTTATGGGAGGGGAAGAGGGCAAGGGGTGGTAGAGAAAGGGAAAGGGGGTCAAGTATATGGTGATGGAAGGAGAACTGACTGGGTGGTGAGCACACAATGTGATACATAGAAGATGGGTTACAGAATTGTACACCTGTAACCTGTGTAATTTTACTAACAATTGTCACCCAAATAAATATAATGTTTAAAAAGTTGAATCAAAATATGTATGAAGTTCTCAAAAACATGTGGAGCAAAGACAGCCTGATAGAAATGATGGCATACCGTGTGGTTCCACTTACAGTCCCCACCCCAATTCATGGTTTCACACTCTTTGGTTTCAGTTACTTGTGGTCAACCTCAGTCCGAAAATATTAAATAAGGAAAATACCAGAAGTAAACAATTCATAGTTTTCAATTGTGCACCTTTCTGAGTAGCGGGATGCAATCTCGCACCTTCCCACTCAGCCCCGCCGGGATGTGAATCATTTCCTGTCCAGTGTCTCTGCATTGTACACGCATGCCTACCCCCTGCCCCTGCCTGTTTGATGCTCAGCAGCTGTCTGGGTGACCAGATCAACAGTCATGGCACTGCAGTGCTTGTGTTCAAGTCACCCGTATGTTACTTAGTAACGGCCCCAAAGCCATTCACACAACTTTTATCAGAGTATATTGTTAAAATTGTTCTATTTTTTTCTTAGTTATTTTAATCTCTTACTGTGGCTAATTTATAAATTCAACTTGGTCATAGATGTGTATAGGGAAAAGCATCGTATACAACAGGTCGTCAAGTAACATCATTTTGTTCAATGTCGTTTTGTTATAATGTTGATGAGATGCCTTAGGAACTTACCTCTTGTTTCTATCAATCATATGGTAAAATTGGTTTTGTTAGTCATTGTTTTGTGTAAACCTACCTATCATGTTACGTGAGGACTTACCGTATACAGGATTCGGTAGTGTCTGTGGTTTTAGGCATCCATTGGAGGCCTTGGAACATGTCCCTGGGGACAAGAGGGGCTACTGTATATACAAGTAGCAAAGGTAATCTGTGTGGTTAGAAAGCTTAGGGGAGATGGTGGTCACTGGCTGGAAGAGGCACATGGGGGCTTCTGAGTGGTTGGTCTTTGTCTGTTTCTTCTGAGTGCTGGCGACCTGGGTGTGTTCAGTTTCTGAGTATCACCTAGTTCTACACTCAGGAAATGGACACTCTGCGGTGTGCCTGTTGGATTTCAAAATATTAGGAAAAGAGAGAGGGAGGAAGTACAGACGGAGAGCCGAGTCCGCCAAGGACTTAACAGGAGCCATTTATCTTAGACAGATGGCCAAACGCACGCACGTGTCAACCACCAATCTTTGCATTTAATCATGTTGTTGGTCTGCATGCATATGCTCGATGATAAAGAAATTTACACTGCACAAACCAAAGAGTGATTCTCGAGCTAATTTCTCCACAGCCATGGGGGAGACTCACAGGAAACGAATCGTTGCTGAGGAAGAGGAAGGGGATGTGTTGTGACCCTCATCACTCCGCCCTCAGAGCCTGGTTCACCGATGAGAAGGAGGTTGTATCACTCTGTCCCTGATATGGATGAAGAGGTGAGGCTGGACGAGATGAAGAATGTCGGCAGCCTCGAGGAGGCTGGTAAGTCATGTGGCAGCAGGGGCTCGTAGGTGTGACGTCAGTCCTGTTCGTGATTCGTTTTCCCAAGGCAAAGCATATTTCATTGGTCGTTTGGTTTTGTTTGTTTCGTTTATTAACACTTGGACATACAAATTAAATGAGTATGCTTCCCTACTAGGGCATTTAAAATGTGGAGTGTTGAAGTAAACTACCTACATTACTAAATGATGGGGCATGTTATAGCCATTCCTTATAATTTTTAATGAAATCGAGATCGATAATATTCTGAGAACAATTCAGAGAGTAGTTTGCATATACTTGCATATATTTCATATATTTTCATCCATAAAATAGATTTTTATGATGAAATTGGCTGACTGGAATATTCTTTTACCATGTCATTATATTCTCTCTAAATAATGATTTATCTCCTGATATAAAGTATCTCATAACCACCAAACCTTCTGTGTTTCCTATATATATGTCAGCTGTTCTCAATGTCAACGGTGTAGCCAGACAACGTGAGAACTGGAGGAGATTGTTAAAAATTTTCTTTGTTAGATGCAACTTGAGATATTCTGACTTAATTTTGGGGAGAGATGCAGACAGCCATGTTTGAGAACCACTAGTTTTTATGCAAGGAGGGAGGAGGACACTAACAGACTCCCAGTTCACATCTAATTTATAAACATCCTCCCTGTTGGTTCCTTTCTTATATGTTACCCTCCTGTGACTCCTTTTTACCTCTTGTCAGACTTGCAAAATACTGAAATAGTCCTCTGTGCTCATAACCCTCAGTTTGCCGTGCTCATTATTGCTGCTTTACTATTTCCTTACACAGCTTCTTATCACGTTACTCAGCAATGAAGACTTGTGGTAGACCGGCCCCCTGGCCACACGCTCTGAGTTGTGGTTTAGTGAACAGGATGTTTCCTGGACAGCCTATAGGATCTGCCCCTGGGGATGGGGGGCAAGGGGTGGGAGAGGGCGCAGTGGGAGGGAAGTTGAGATGCCACACAGGCCCAACGGTATTCTTTACCCAGGGAGCTCTGGATCTAGAATGGCCTTAAAGAGTTATCTCCTACTGTGCTGAGGTGGTCGGACCTTTTTATCCCAGCTTGGAGCAATTACTGTTGTTGGGCAAGGACTGGCCCAGTAGCTGAGGCCATCCTGGGAAGGACTGATTGCTGGAGGGTTTGAGTCCACAGCCCTCCTCAAAAGCCTTCCATTGAAGGGGCTCTGGGTGGCTCATCCCATTGGCTACCAGAGCTCCCAATGACTCCCTTCACTGAAGGCTGTAATTCAAGCCCAGAGTTCACAGTGCAAACAAACACCCTTTCAGGGTCACTTCTCCAAAGCTCATTTGTAAAGCCTTTGCTAACATCATGTCGAGTTGCTTCCACGTGACATTCCTCCTATGTGGTGTGCACTTTTTCATCTCTGTGATTTACACGTCATTGCCCCCACACTGTTGCTAAGACTCCCTATTCAATCACTCCTTTATCTCAAAAATCTCATCATTCAAAGTTGAGCTCATATGACCGCATGTCTGAATTTCTTCCTGATATTCGCAGCTCAAAATAGTTCCCCTTACTGTTTTGCCGGTTCAAACCCCTCTGAGTCTCAGTATAATAACAGTGATAGTTACTATTACTAGGCCTGTTCTTCTACTATTCCTAGGCCACTGCAGTTTAACAGGGGTCGTCTGTTTTCCAAGCACTACCCCAAGTGCAGGTCAGTTCCTACTGTTGACAACAGTTATTGTTTTATTTCCCTGCCTGACATCACTTAGTGTTCTGTCAGATCCAGTCCAATGCTTAGCTTACAGGAACCAGTCAGCAGTGGTTTTCTGAATGACTGTATGAATGAATACTCTCCAATCTGGACAAATAAGGGTCGCAATATGGACTTCTCTCTTTTTCTGCTACTGGTCTGGGAGATAATAATCTTTGAGGACTGAGAAGTGCTTATGGAGAAGCACTAAGAAGGAGTAATTGGATGTTGCATCTTAAGTCTGTAATTTCCCAAAGCATCATAGGCTTTTATCACAGTCTTGATGATACAGTCCTGCTCATAGAGTAAAATCTGTAAGCACCTAAATGGGTCCCACCTTTGTCAATGGGAAGCAAGTAGGGTCCCACCTGCAGGTGCATTTTTCTTGCCCTGATCGCGTTTTCCCCAAGACCATGACAGAAGGTTGCAGAGAGAGAGAATATGAATGTGGAAACAGGAGTAACTTAACTACGGAACACAGACTTATCAAGTTTAATTACTTGAAAAAATAATTTCCAATTTTAATATTGAAGATCCTACTGGTCTGGCTTGGAGGATCTTTTCAGCTTCCTTGAAGGAGCAAATGAGAGCTTGGTCTCTTGAGAACAAAGATCACATTTTATTTGAGGAAGATTGTTTTACTCTTCTTTGCTCTTGAACTTGTAAACTCTGTTGTTTGTCCTACAAGAAAGCTTGGAACATGCTAGGTAAGATGCTAAGGTTATTTACTCGTGAAGAAGCTTGGGGAGTGGGGGATTTAGAGAAAGAATGAGCTGGAAGAGGGATATGTTCTAAATTAGCATTGGTAAGTTTGTTTTATACAGTGAAGTGAAAAATAGTCTGCAGCAATTATGCATGGATAATTTTATTGTAGCAATAAGCATATTCAAGTTTAGACCATTGTAAAATGCATTAAATAGTTTATTTTTATGTAGGGAAAAACTCATTATTTGCCAAGGTGCCTAAGTACAAAAACATATTTAAAATCTCCTTTGACCTTATGTGATTTTCCTTCCTATTCACAAGGAAAAGATGATTTTGCCTCAACTGGCATTGTTTTGAATTCTTCCTTTGAATAGATCCTTTCTTTTACTTTGATTTAATCAAATAAGGTGCTGACCATTTTCTTAACAGAGCAGGAAATCCTGCAAATAATAGATCAATGGAGCAGCATGAATCTACCTTTATCATTTAATGAATCCTTGTGGGGGGGTGTGTGTGGTAAAACCCTAAATTTAATTTAATCATTTCCCAGAGCATGATTTAGTATTGCCCTTTAATTTAACAAAACTATTTTTAAAATTTTCTTTAAAAAGATCATTTCCCGTTGTGTTTTTTTGCAGTCAGAATATCAGCAATTAATAGCATCCCCTATTTTTTTTTTTAACAGTGTCACAATTTAAAATACCTACAATTAATGTATCGTTAGGAAAGGAAAAACAACGTGAGGGCTTGCACAGGGCCAAATCACGCCCCAGCCTAGGTTTTAAGCTACAAGTAATTAACACAGGCATGTGGGGCTCTCACACGTCTGTAATTACAGCCTCTCCTTCCTCAGCAACCCCTCACTGCTGGTTGGGGGAGCCATTGTGAATACCGCAAGAGTGTGAATTAGGGAACCCTTAAGTTCAATGCTTTAGGTATTGTATCTCTTGCATTGTAAAATGGTGTCGATAATGGCAGTTTTGTTTCATTATTCAAAATTACATGTGAGGTAACTTCAAATGTGATTCACTGAAATACTTATTAGAAGACTGAGTGTAATGCTGTATTTTTTTTCAAGATGGCCATACTAACTTTTACTATTTTGTGTATCATACTAAGTAAAAAATAATATTAGAACATGAGTAGATGATTTAAAATTGACGAAGTGCTAAAAATCTTGTAGAATTGCCTTGAAATGGGGTAAGATGAAGTTATGTGAGTAAGGAACACACACACACAGTATATGTATCTAGTATCTATCTGTCTGTCTATCTATCTATCTATCTATCTATCTATCTATCTATCTATCTATCTATCTATCTATCTATCTATCTATCATCTATCTATCTGTCTATCTATCATCTGCCTACCTATCATCTATCCATCCATCCATGTATTATCTATCTAGCTAGCTTATAGCCACAACAGACGCCTTCATGTGAAACATACTTCACTCTGTGCTCTTCCTTCTGGCTTTTTAAAACAGTCTTGTCTCTTACATTCCCACAAGGCCCTTCCTTTTTCTCCCTGATTCTACAGTTCGTCTCCTGTTAGCTGAACATATATTTTTACTTTGACAAAAGTGGTGCTACATTCCTTCCATTCTACAGTGATATTTTCCATATTTTATCTATACACTGATTCTCAATATGGAAACCCAATTCACAGTTTTTGCATTATAATGTCTCAAGTTGATGCACTTAAAAATATGGTACTTAGAGCCCTAAATAAAAGAACTAAAATGCTAATCATTGAAAATCGAGGAGGGGGACGCTTAAAGCAAGCGAAGTACCAAGTTTGTAACAAAATTAATAAGTATTTCATGAAATTGGTTAAAAAAAAAAGAAAAGATGTGGGTTCAAACATAAAAAGAAGTTTGAAAGCAATACGGGGTCTTGGTGCTTGGTGCTTGGAAGTGGAACCGGGATAAGGAATGGACCGAGTGCATACTGTGTTTCTTGATAAGCCCTTTAATGCAATTTTGCATTTTACCAGTTGCATGTTTATTTGCTTTTTTCCTGCATAAAATAACCAATGGCAGGTTAGATGACAGGATGGAGAGGGAACTCCATAGAAATTGTATTTATATCTCCGACACATTTCAGACTTCTCTTTGTACTCCATTACTCGTGTACTTTTGGTGCTGGCCCTAAGGGCACATTTGGTCCCCACACGTTAGTCACATCTGTGGGAGAGTCAGCCTTTAGTCCTTGCTACAACAAAAGTGCTTGCAGTAGCTCAGTTAAACATGGAAACAACTGAAAACCACCATCATCTATAATTCCAAAGTCAAATTCCATTTTCTCTAATCACCTTTCCTGTAGCCAAATTCTAAAAATGGCCACAGATGCTTGAGAAGTGTGGAGAAGGGATGTCATAGTGGATGGAGACAGGAATCTCAACCTGGCAAAGTTCATCTGTCTTATTTTTGTAAAATTCATGGAAACATATGGGCACATGAGCAAGTTGCTAGAATCTGCCCCAGGGAGACTTGGAAGGAACCCTGCAAGTGAGACCCCCTGATGTTTTAATTTCATTTGCTTCATGGTGACTCTACCTTGGGTATTAATTACAAGAATTTGTGATCATGGCAGGAAATGAAATACAAAGAGAACTCCTCGATTCAAATAGATTTCTACTTTCAGGAAAAGCGAAAGAAAACCTTTTGAACAATGTCTGGCTTTGCCCAACAAATAGTCATCGCACAGAAACGTGATGTCTTCTCTCTGTCATATGTCCACATAAATTACCATGGACAGTTCAATTTTGGTTACTGACTTTCTTATATATATTTTGAGATTTCTTCAAACATTATTCCCTGATATTCTAAATTAAGTTCACAAATTTTGATTTTCGTGCATTAGGCTCAAAAATTCATTTCAACTCATTATGGTCCTTGTCAGCTAATAATTTAGCTTAAGTGATATCTCCAACTTTGTTAAGCAGATTATGAAATTATATACAAAGTTTACTGCAGTAACTTTCAAAATGTGCCATATTAAAGAACACATATGCCCTAGGGACATCACCCAAGTGGAGTTGGTGGTGGTGGTAAGGGTATTCCGGGACTTGGGGGGTCTGAGCAGGTAGGGATCTCCTCAGCTGCCACTAGAGCCATTCAGGGATTACCTTCTCTCTGCACTGGAGTTTCGGGCACAAAATATCAGAAGTAGATTCAATCTTCGGTAATATGACACCTATGATCTTGTATTTATTGTATACTTGCCAACCCAGGTTTCAAAATGTAATGTAGGTGTGGCCTCATTGCAAATGCCATTGCTCTGGCCGCCCTGTACAATACATCAGTTGATGAACCACGGGACTAGGAATGGCTGTGTGCCTTAGAGCATGTCACTTCACCTCTCTGGCCTTCATTTCCTCATCTTCAAAACAAAGGACTAAAAATAAAGGGTTTGAAGGCCTCACATCCAATTCTGATATTCTAGTTCTAACCTTTGGCAAATCTCTTATGCTTGAATAATGTGGAAATGGCATCTTCTTTCCATGGGGAGTCAAAGAAGAATAAAGGAAAGAGGATGGGTTTTATTTCACATTCTGGGTAACTGCTTCGTTGAGCATATTTCCTCATTTATAGAATGCTGTTGATAACACGCAATCCATATGCATACTGGGGTTGTTAAATAAAGTTATGGTAGAATGTGCCCAACAAGACGTCTTGTACCTTTGTTAAATTATTAGTTATCATCATCATCATCATCATCATATCAATCAACTTAAGAATTACATGCCTTTGTTCTCTGGTACAAATACAGCTGGGGGAGCTGCAGATCTTAATGTGTCAGCAATAGAAGACAAAGCCTTTGCTGGAGCAGCTGGGCAGCCATAAGTGCAGATGTCTTTATGCATGTCTGTCTACTCATCCTTGAGAATGCAAATAAAGATAAACGAAAACCACTTTCTTCCTAGGCCCAAGGAGCTAACTCGTCTGTGGAAATGAACTTCCATTCTCTCTGACAATTAGTTTCACTCTAAAATATGGTAATTCTTTGAAGTCACACCATGAGAGGAAATCTGACATGCTCCGCGTTAAGCAAAGGAAATATATGGTGCTGCTGGAGACATTAATCTCGTTTGCTCTGCACCTGATTTTTCAGCGTTAGAATATTGCAGCAAAGCTCTGTGCTAAATCTCATGCAATTTAGCTCAGCAAAGTAGATTAGTTAGAGCCAATGCCGAGCTCTACCTTATAACTTTCTTACAGTGAAAGTGATATTCAGATATATAGTGTCAGTCCAGGACTAGAATCTGAGAGGTTCTGCTTTTTCAGTTTTAACAATATTAGATGTGAATAAAGGCAGCTAAACAAGTACCTGTGGCCTGGGTGCTCTGCCCTCAAACATGCAAATCTGAAATAACTTGTACAAGGTCAGTGCCTTTTCTCAAAAGAGAAATCTATTGACACTGCTCATGAATATAGGTTGGGTATAAAGGTAAGAAGATTGTTATGTATGTCTACTTAGCTCTGCAAAAATTGTCTTTTATCTTCTTTCAAGGACACAGACTTAATCGACTATCATTGTATTAAACAGGGTGGTTCCATATTAGCCCAGAAAACTTGAATGAATTCACAGCTAACAGTTTTAGTGGAATGTTTTGCTGATCACAGCTCGTCTTCCCACCCCCTCCTCATCTGCCTGACATCCCTTTAGGACTACACTGGCTTGAAGAGCTTCGGCCCCAATCACGTGTCCCCTGGAACCTCAGAATACGACCTTATCTGAAAGTAACCTTCACAGATATAATTGGTTAAGTGAAGATGAGGTCAGACTGGGGTAGGGCGGGCCCTAAATCCAGTGACTGGTGTCCTGGTAAGAAGGACACAGAAGACATGGAGATACGCATGCAGAGGAAAGGTGGCCATGTGAAGACGAAGAAGGCAGAGAGGGCAAGGATTCACCCCCAAGCCAAGGGGCACCGAGGTTCGCCAGCAATCACCAGAAGCTACGACGAGGCAAGGAAGAATTACTCCCTAGAGCCTTGGAGGGGAATGTGGTTCTTCCGCCACCTTGATTTCTGGCTTCAGAACTTTGGTCTCCAGACCTTGGAGAGAACCAATTTCCGCTGTTTTAGCCACCCAGTTTGGTCCTTTATTGTGACAGCCGTAGAAAACTGACATAAGTGCTATGGTCATAGACTCCCAGGAGAACTTCTGGCTCTGAACCTCTGAGTCCGGATCTCTCCAAACCACTAACTTCAGATCTGACAGCCCGTTTGGGATATGAGTTCCCCAAAAAGAGTTAGAACGGTGTATACATCCTTCTCCCCCCAATATCGGGCAGCACATTCCTCTTTGCATCCCAAGTATCAGTGCTTGGTGTTTGGTGCACCACTTCAAATGCTCCTCTTCCTCTCGCCACTGCTGCAATGACCAAGCCTGCCCAGATGTTGGCCATCTTTGCTTAGATGCACCCCGAAGCCCCTCACCTCAGACCTGCACCATATCTCCCCTCACTCCCTGCCAGAGCTTCGGTGACTCCCACTGTGGACTCTGTGCTGGAGAGTCCACACCTGTGGGGCATACCTGGCTAAAGAGCAATGGAGTTGATGGAGGAGTGCTTTCCCTACTGTGCCCCAGGAGGACAGCTCCTAGGTACATCTCATAAAGCTCTCCAGTAGGTTCTGAGCACGGAGGACCAGTTGCCCCCAAAGAATAGAAAATTGGATAACACAAGATTTTGTTGGCATGCCTTACATTCTGGCTTTCTTCCATCCCTCACAATGATACCCAAATAGGCAACGCACACAAATGCCTCAAATTCTATTCTGTGAGGGAATCCAGGATGATAATTGGTACTTGAATTAGAGTAATTATGACTTTATAGCTCTAGTAAGTAGGAGTCTATAGCCGGATCATTCTCTAGTCAGAAGTCAAAAAGACCCCATTGAAGGAATTAAGTAGGGTGGTGATAACCCCTAGCATGGACCTGCATCAGTGTTGCCAAGTCTCTCACCTGTGAGGGCTGAGGAGAAATTCAAGTAGCAAGTGAAGAGTTAGGTGTATATTAGGTGTGGCATGAGAACAGTATAGGGGAAGGGGATACTAATGATTTTAAGAATTTTGAAATTGATTGGTTAACTCTTTGGAAGTCTTGGAATAAAATATCCCAGGTCTACCAACTAACAACTCAGGGGTTCTTTGAAAGCTGGAAGTCCTCTTTGGCCATGTTTAAAAAAGATCCTCATTTCCTACAGCTCCTCAGAAGACCATACTAACAACCAAGCCCAGGATTTAATTGAATTGATTTCAGAATTACAAAAGAGGTAGACGTCCCAGCCTCAGGATATTTGGGACCTGATAGTAAAAAAGTGGAATTATGAGACCTGGAATGGGGATATTTGGAAACAGAAGACTGAAAATCTTGAACCCACATTCCCTTGAACCTTCCAAGAGTCAAAATCAGCCTCTTCCAGAGCATAGCAGCCTCCTCTTATTTGGAGATATCAAGTGAGAAAAGTGTCTGTAAGATGAAACTCATTTTTTTAAAGAGATACCTTGCCACTGCCCATTGTCTATAAGCCTAAAACCAATGTCAGATCTCAGCTCAAATGGAGAAATGCTGTTGTAGCTCTGGGAGGGAAGAGCTCACCCATGAAAATTAGTACAGGCATCTGCCAGTACATGCCAGTGGAGCTGTGAAAACACATCTGGAGGAACATATTGAAGGTTTTGGACAGGTACTGAATGTGAAAGCTGGATAGAGGAGACATTTTCAACATGGGGGCACTCATCCATGACTCACAAATAAATATCTCGGCTGGAACCATGGAGCTGATCCTAACATTCTAATGGAATATAGAAGGCCACAGTAAATGAGCTGGAGATTCCATATTATTGAGTAAATATTGGAGATTGGCATAATATTGAGGGAGGGGTCAGGAGGCTAAAGCAGATAGCAATGTTAGAATGGATTCATTAGGTGAGATAAGATGTTCTACTGGGTGCTCCATGTGTGAGGAGAACCCACAGCTCGGTGGGGACTATCATTTTCAGGCAGAGATTGATAGTAGGACAGGACGACATGGAGCTCCAGAATGAAATGGCAGAAGCCAAATAGTTGCACCTAAGTGCCAGAGGCAAAGGAAATAATGACCATACCAAATATCAATCAGGGGGTCTGTGGTGGAGGCTAATAGACCAATGAGAGTTGAGAGAGAGAGAGAGAGAGAGAGAGAGAGAGAGAGAGAGAGAGAGAGAGAGAGAGAGAGAGATGACATTGTAGTCCTCACTTCATCTTCACACTGAAGTCAATTCATAGACACAAAGCCCATTGCCCGTTGGTTAAAAGGAAGGGCAAATCTCATTAAGGAAATACTCTGCACACCTTCACAAGTAAAAATGATAAGCATCCCCTTACTTACCAAACATACTTTCAGCCATTTATCAGGGTAACTGTGCACAAATAAAGAACTGACACTGATACCAGTTACTCAAAATGCCATCATGGTCCTCAGATTAGATTGGGATCTAAAGCGACCACGTGGACACTTGACTTACAGCCCAAGTGCGTGTCACAGTGATCCAAAGTGTCCGTAGACCTGGTTATATTGTAGAGTATAAGGGGAATAGATACACATAATAGCTGATAGAACCCTCACATTGGTTCTTTGACCTGTGGAGTAAAGATTCAGATAAGAAGTACCAAGAAGAATCTGCTGAAACATCCTTACCTCTTCAAGCCATGATAGGAATTCAGAAGAAATAGCATATCCCGGGAGGAATTTTAGGGAACAGGCGTGTGGATGTGCCTATGAAGCTCATTACAAAATTGCAGGTCTTTACGTCTCGCGTTAATGTCCTAGAGAGAGCATTCACCATGATGAGACCCTCATTAATTTCATGGACAGGATGATTCCTCTTAAAGACCCAGGAACAGAGAAGCCAGAGAGGGAGAGTTGAAAGCCATTTATGTACCTGCACTTACGGGCACTGTCTCCTTAAGCCTGATCCAACAACTGCTCAGTATTCAGCCTGTCACAAGTAGAGACCGGTGCTGAATCTCTGTTTGGCATCGTCCCTTAAGATGACTAAATAGACATTAAATCCCTTTTACCCTGGAGACACCAATGATTTTTTTTCCTAACTAGAAATGACACTTACCAGAGATATGGGTTTGCCTACTTGCCCTGGGGTAACTTCTACCAGAACCATCATGCAGAATGCTAAATTTAAAGACATGATATCTTGGTCAACATTGCTTCAGATCAAGAGACCCATGTTATAGATCTGCAACCTCGGACCTACTTAATTGTAGAGTAGACTTCAGGGTGCTGGCCCAATATAACGAGGACTCGCCTGCCAGCACCTTAATGAAGGCACCCACTGGGTAGAAATCTGATGATGTGGACAGTGCTACCCTCTGAGCTGTGACATTCATATTGAGTCAGTGACCACTGTGGCATGGCTCTATGGCATATGGTATGTGGCATTCTGCCTCATTAGGTTGAATGCACCTGTCAGAGAATCACAGGACAGAAGTAGAGTTGGTCTCTCATGAAGAGTCCCAGTGACGTATTTGCTGAATTGAATGTTCCATTCCTTCAAATTTAGGCTGTCCCAGTCTCTAAAGGGAAGTTCTTCCACAGGATATCCAGTGATTCTTGGGTCAGGGGAATCCAGGCTTCCACAAGTTTGATGCTACCACCTGGTAAAGTGGAGTTCCTGAGGTCAGCAGGCCAGCAAACAAAGTTAGAAGTTACTATGTCAATGGGCATGAGGTACCCTGTTTGCCATGAGGATTCAGGATGGATGCTACACGACGGGGCCAAAGAGAACCCAGGGTATCCACTGAGGGATTCCTTCCAGGGCAATGAACAAAGCCTGTGGGAAACTGCAGCAACCATGGCCCATCTAATAACAACAACAACAACAACAATAATAATAATAATAATAATTAGGGGCTCAAAACACTTGGAGTAGGTCTAGCAAGCAACTGAGACCAGGTGAAGTGTTGACTAAGGGTGAGGAAATAGTGGTGGTGAAGGAATATTCATTTTGTCCCTGGGACCATCTGTGGTGACAGTGGGAACTGTACAAGTATCTTATTCTTCTAATGCTCCTGCATTAAGCCCCAAAGAGCTAGTATATAGCTGCCACCTTGGTCCAGCAACAGAATCCCACTATGAATTTGGCTTCCTAATACCAGCTCTCTTAGCATTATCGTTCAGGAAGTTGATTGGGGAGTGCCTTGGAGATCAGTGATACAGAATTGGGCAGAGGAAGACTGAACCTTAATGCAATCTCTGCAAAATCCTCAGTAGACCCTCGGGTCACTCTGGAGGAGTGTCATGCGGAGTCTGCTGCGGGGTCTCTGCTCCCACTCCCCACATAAGAACGCAGGACATGGTGAGGCCACAAAGGAACACCCACGGAGCCATAGATATGGGAGTCATGCCACTATATTCTCGCTGGTGGCTGGGTTGGAGACACAGGAAGGAGGAGCCTCACTGTCCGCCACCCGCTGTGCCAACTGCAATCCGTGCTTCCCGGTCACCATCTTCTTGCTAGCCCCCATTTTGCTGGTAGCGTCGCCATGGCAGTTATATTAGTGGCCAGTGGCTCACTGGTTACAGCTGACGGCCAGCTAGCCACAGCTGATGGCCACTTACTACCTGAGCCAGCACCTTTCTATGTGAGGCTGAGAGCCTGGAAACTGCTCTCTGGGGTTCTGTCCCCACAAGGAGGATGGTTGGTCAGAGTTCTTCCAAATTTGGACAAGGAACGTGAGACACTGGGTGGGCATGAACCGTATGTGGGATGTCCCCCATGAGGGGCTGGGACACCGGGCAAGGTCATTCTCTTCAGCTGACGGCAAAGCCCAGAGAAGGACTCAGCTGAGACCTATCATCCCTCAACGCTTTTAGAAGCTGGAAAAATGG
Source organism: Rhinolophus hipposideros (assembly GCF_964194185.1). Classification (NCBI taxonomy): domain Eukaryota; kingdom Metazoa; phylum Chordata; class Mammalia; order Chiroptera; family Rhinolophidae; genus Rhinolophus; species Rhinolophus hipposideros. Next base: position 3,065,547 of record NC_138064.1, read on the forward strand.
ATGTGTCGGTTAAGAAGGTGGGCGAGGGCACCACGCCACTACCCTGACTGCACACAGGAATATTGAGAACTGAAGATAAGTGTTGGAATCCAAAGAAGACAAAAGTCAGCCCCAACTCTCAACGTACACAGTGTAGAAATGTCTGGACGACAGAGGCCAGAGTGAGGGAGAGAGACCCTAGAGGGGACTTTCTGAGACTAATCCTGACAGGCTGCTTGTGACACGTGCGACCTTGGGCAAGTGCCTTCTGTGCGAAAGGTTTATTTTTTGGTTGTTTAATGTGTAAAACGGAGGTTATGATTGTGCCAACCTCGTAGAGTTATTATGAAGATAAAAAGAATTACTATTTGTAAAGCACTTGTCATACAGTAAGCTCTACAGAGGATTTGTGAATTAATGAAATGGCCCCTGCCATAGCACTTGTCAAACATTAGAATTAAGGCACCAGTAGAAGCATTCACATTAGTAGATATCATGTCACAGGTTAGGAAATATTAGATTATGGAGAAAAGAGATTTTTTTTTTTAAGGAGAGAAGTACTTAAGCAAACTGTGGACAAACCACTTCAGATCTGCATGATAATTAAGGAATTATAATAAATAAATATATAAAGTGTTTTCTATTAAGATATGTATACAATTATACTTACATGTATATTTTATATATATATATATATAAGTCCATGTATAATTATAATATATATTTATAATAAATATGAAAACATAAAGAGTGTTTAGGGAAATATTTTCACCAAAAAGAAATAACATTAATTTTCTAACATGCGCCTATAAAAATATAGATACACAGATTTTTTTAAAAATTAAATTTATTGGGGTGACAATTGTTAGTAAATTTACATAGATTTCAGGTGTACAATTCTGTACTACATCGTCCACAGATCCCACTGTGTAGATACACAGATTTAAAGAAAAGATGTTTCTATCTTATCCAACAAAATTTATGACAAAAAATAATAATAATTTAGGAAAATCAGCCACAGATTTTAGAGATACATTCAGAAAGCCTGCTACCGTGTTTCCCCGAAAATAAGACCTAGAAGGGCCATCAGCTCTGATGCATCTTTTGGAGCAAATATTATATTAATTATATTATATTATATTATATTATATTATATTATATTATATTATGTTATATTATATTATATTATACTGGGTCTTATATTAAAATAAGACTGTGTCTTACATTAATTTTTGCTCCAAAAGACGCGTTAGAGCTGATGGTCCAGCAAGGTCTTATTTTCGGGGAAACAAGGTATGTCTTGAAATGTTTCTCCTGTTTGTTTGTGGGTTAAGGAGTTCAAGTAGAAATATAGCAGCAACTGTTTTTGCTGAGCACACTCGGAGTCAAAGCCACATTCATTACTTTCTCAGACTGCAGCCCACAGCTTCTCTCCCTTTCATTTCCCTCCATGAACTGGGCTCTCTCAGGTATGAGCGCTGTGAGGTATTGGCGGCTTCACCCTCCACAGGCTTTTCTCATTACTGAATTGTCCAGTAGCTATTTCTCTACCTTGTAATTGGATGGCACTCTTAGGAGCAAGTATCCAAGGCACAGGGTGTCACAGAACTGGGTGCATTCTAGATGAGATGAGGAAATTATGATGTCTGGTAAAAGCAGAGGATCACGTGCAAATATATTCCCCAAGGTGAGGGGGAACAATCGATAGCTGAGATGGGGAAAGGTGGCCTCCTGTGTGTCTATGAGGAAAGGACTGCGGTCTTTCCTGCTAAGCCCGAGTGACCTGTGGCACTTAATTAGTAAATGCAGTCCATAGCTCCTTTCCAGGGGGTAATTGCAGCCCCATGCCAGACAACCCAGGCCTCCCAATCTCCAAACTTCACACACACACACACACACACACACACACACACACACACACATCTCTTAGTGAGTGATTACTCTTTATTATTCAGCATTGATGCCTATTCAAGTATTCAAACACTGAATGGGTTATTAGTTTTTAGAAATTAATGATAATGTCAAGTGATGAGGATCAGTGATTTCTGAACACAATGTGGTTTTATTAAATATTCTGGACAACATTGCCTCCAGGAATCTACCCTGACACATAATGACTGAGGTGTGGTAAAAGCCATGGCTGATTCCTGGCTAGAGGAAGGGTTAACGTGGTGACCGTTTATATCAGTTGATTCACTAAACACACATGTAAAGATGTGTCCGAGGTCGCAGGCATTCTTTGGGTGGAGAGCGAGCAAAGGTGCCCAGGTCCTTGCCGTCCACAGGGAAGGGCAAGGCTAAGCAGAGTGAATATAGGGCTGCGGGGGCATCATGCTCCTGGCCGTGTGGGTGGAGCCGGTGGAGAGAGCCGCCTCGTGTCCACGTGTTGATTGTAAGAGCACGTCCAAATGTGTGCACCGTGCTCTTAAGATGATCTTTTCTACCCATAGGGTATTTGTTGCAGGAATGGCTCAAATAGAAGACAAACAGATGAGCACAGATGGCAAGCATAAAACGTTAGCCAAGTGACCTTTGGTAGAAGACAGAGAAAATGTTCCCTTGTCAAGGGGCATAGTAGAGGATAATTCCTCAGGCTGAGGGCATATTTGGGTCATAATGATCACACGTCTTACGCTGTGTACCTCAGTGAAACAGGATTATAATTAGTATAATGTGTGATTAACTTTGGTAGTTTAGTTTGTCTGAGTATAGTATGTCATAAGAGTCTCTTCAATTCCAAACGTGCACCCACAGTAATACATTTACAGAATATGGAAGTTTTTAGGTTCTGTCAAATTACATAAAGATAACACATGTGTAACATCAAATCACATCAAAATTTCTTTTTATTTTGGTAAAAACACATCTAAAACTTACCCTCACTTACCCTTGAAGTGTACTGTAGTGCTGAACATATTTCCATTGTTGTAAACAGATGTCCACGTGTTTTTCATCTTGTACAACTGAAACTTCATATCTATAAACAACAACTCTCTATCCCCCTCCACCCCTGGCCCCCCCATTCTGCTTTCTAGAACTATAACTTCAACCATGTTGGTTACCTCATAGAAGTGGAATCATAGAGTGTCTGTCCTTCTGTGACTGGCTTATCTCACCGAGCAGAATGTCCCCATGGTTCATCCATGTTGTAGCACGTGACAAGATTCCCTTCCTTTTTAAAATGTTTGTTTGTTTATTTATTTATTTACTTATTTTTAAATTTTATGGTTCAATTACAGTTGGCATGCAATATTATATCAGTTCCAGGTATACAACACAGTGATTAGACATTTACATACTTTACGAAGTGATCACTAGTAGCCATAGAACTTAACTGTCAGGACTGACAACTAATGTCACCTCTGTCAACATGGCATTCATATCGCTCTTGGAAATGACTGTCCGGGAAGGCAAGGTGATAAATCAATACGTAAATATATCATTTGCTTTAGAAATTTCTTGAAAACCAATTTCTGTGAAGAAAGAGTCTGCATCTGGGTAGCTAACTCTTCTTTTGGAACATGTGTTGCTTACGTGGCCAAACGTTTCACTTTCAAGCACCAGCTTACTTCCTAAGGCTCCTTCATGACCCTTGCCTGGGTATGTCCACCAATCCTGAACTATTCCATCACGAGCTTTCCCAATGCCAGACAACCCTATTCCACCATTAATGGCCAAAACTGCCCAAAGATGCCCCCCCCCGAGGACCCCCATATGAGCACTGCTAAGTCCTAGCTAAGTAGTGGCCCCCTCACTGTGGGACGCTGGACACATAGCTTTGCTTGTGAACGGGTTATTCTGGTGGTCCCCTGGGGAAGAGAGTCAGTACCTTTTCCTGAATCTCTCAGACATGTGCCTTATATGAGTTAGACATTTCCCCCAGACCCCACCAGCCCCACATCCCAAACCCCACTCATCTTGAGAGTTTCCAAAGAAAAAAAGACCTTACTTTCCAAAAAAATTTCTAATATCAATATAAGATACAAATAATGTATAAAATCAAGAATATAATATCTGTAATTTCATCATTGCCATATATTTACTGTTCCCATTTGGCACAGTTCCATCTATTTTCCCCATTCTGTATTTACTCAATTATATTTATGGTATGTCCTTACATATCACGACATTCTCTTTCTCCATATACACGTATGCACACACGCAGCTGACACGGTGGCAGTGTGGACCTCATTTGTTGTGGAGTGATATTTTTGAAAGTTAGGTCCCGGTGACCTCAGTCTCATCTTCCAGATTGTATCTCCTAGATCTCAGACCCGAGCATTATACAAACATCCAATGACCCGGCTCAGGGTTGGAATATTCTGGTCCTTACACAGAAACACACACACCCTCACCAAGGCCCTAATTCATACAGAGTAGATTTCCAACTTACTTCTTTTCCTAACTAACTCCACTAGAATATTAAAGAAAATCTCCACACACACATACACACACACACCCCCTCTTGTTTTCTCTGCATTTTTTATGTGATGGGTTGGAAAATGAAGTAATGGTTATAAAACTTGAAGTAGGAACAGTTTAGAATTTTGACTATGGCTCTGGGTGGAAGGTGTGATTGGCAAACATTCTTATAGTGGTTGGTCCAAGCCTCTCCCTGTGCAGACCAAGCATAGCCAATCTATTCTGCTGAACATGTCACTTCTTTATGAATCTGCTGTCACATACAGGCACCGCCATGACATAATAGAAGTTAACTCTGATCTGAGGAAAACCAAAGAGATGACTGTGGTGCTGTCTTTGGATGCAGCATTCTCTTTAGGGTAGAAAAGACGGTATGTATTAGGATGGTACACAAGTAATTGCAGTTTAAAAGGTTAAAGATAATTGCAAAAAATGCAATTACTTGTGCACCAAGCTAATAGTATGAGTATGCACTTATGACTCAAGTGTGAGTTGACTATTATCTTTGATAAGTAAAGGAAAAATATGAGAATATTATGAATCTAGTGAAAGTCGAAGAGCACTTTCACTTTATAGTTGAAAAGGTAAAGCCATTTTAACTCCTTTGGTTTTCAGAAAATACATGAATTTTTATTGTTTGAAACTGAAAGTAAATAGAGAAGATATTTCAGATTATAAAATAACTATGTTTATTACTATGTGTCAACTTCCCATTTACTCTTTGAGCCAATTAAAAAAAATTTTTTTTTCTTCTCCGTCCTAGAAATGAAAGTCTGTGACAAAGAAAACCCAGGAGTACCTTGTCTGCTAAGATGCCCTGGGTTACTAAATGAACATTATCAATATTTCATTTTTTTTGTAGTCACAGTGAGAGAAGAGGAAATGCTAAATTATCAGGTTAGTTGAGTAGTTTTATTTTTTTTTGCCAAAACTATTAACAATTTTTTTTAGGAATTATTAAGAATGGACATTATTAATATTCTGAGGACTAGAAAAGTATCTCACTCAAACTCTATATTCTTCAAGCAAGAAAACTGAAGCTCAGAGATGTAAAGTGTTGATCAGGTCATTGGGGCTATTCATAGGGACCAGAACCAGACCATTTTCTCTAGATTTTTCAGCCTGATGGCTCGTCTTTCCACCACAAGTCTATATAAGGCTTTTGTCATTTTTCTCTTGCATGGGTTTTCAAAAATTTAGAGGTAATATAGTGTATAGGGGTCAGGTAAGTCTCCCTCACACGTGCCAAAATTCTGATTTGTACTCTGCACATCTGTCGTTTTATTGGTTGTTGTACTGTGTCACTGTTCGTACTCCTATGTGACAGTAACTACTCTCTCAGACTGGGTGTCATTCAGTTGATATACAACCACGCCATTTATTTAAATACTACTTCCCATGACTTGTGTGGAATCCCTATGAATATATTACAGAGAAGGCTGTTGGTAACAGAGTCAGTTAACATATTGAATTAAAATAAAATATTATTAGCATGAGTAGACACTTTAACTTAAACATATGAGTGAACATTCATACATTGTGAATATTTGGTAAATTAAAAAAAAAATTATTATGTGATCTGTTCTGGCTCTAGCATATTCTTTATTACCCTGCCCATAAAGCCTTGGTGACTGCCAGTTCTGGACCCTGCAGAGTGTGTTGAGAATCTCAGCCTGCACGGCACCTCTAAATTTGTGTGATTTCCTGCCTCCCGCCCCCACACATCGTTCACAACTGTTTATCTAATTTGGCAGCTATTAACATTTATTTTTTCAAAAGCATTCAGTTTGGATGTCATTGGAAACCTCTTTGTTTACATCTGTATTTCATAAGTTTCCCTAATATTCAGTACAAATAAGCAATTCCAGTAATGATCCTAACTGTCATGAACGTATTTGAGAAGAAAGGGAACTGACTGTTCCTACAGACACCACGGGGAAGCAGAAGAGAGTGGGCCTGCTGGGACTCGCGAGAAAGCTGCCTGAGTGGCAGCCTCCAGGGGGCGGGCAGTGGAATGGGGCCATGGAGGTCAGTGGTCATTGAGTGAATGTGTGTTTGCTTGTAGCCCTGTGAATGTTTGACCTTCTGTCCTCGGTAGTACCTTTGTGTTATGAGAAGTGAGAAGCTGAACCTTTGCTCTGTAGCTTTGTCCTCTTCCCTACAGAAATAGCACACTCCATTCCTTTACATGGGAAAGAACTATTTCATATTGTCCGAAACAAAAATTATGATTGAGTTAACACTTTTTATGTTTTTCAATTTTTTAAATAGCAAAGCTGCTTCTTAAAAGGTTATGCACTATAAAATCCAATTTTCAGTAATTTATATTTATATTCCCTAATCACGCCATTCTTTTAAATTCTACTCATTTGGTATGTTTCACAATGAATGTTTCACTTGACACAGCTTCAGAGTCTCCATTTACATTAAAGTCCTGAGTCATGTTTACTATTTGTTTTTACAAAATTATTTGGAATGGTAAAAATTCAGTCACTATTTTCATCATTAATTTTGTACTGTAGTGAACCACTTTCTTGCAACTAATCAATTTTTGTGAATTAAATATCTAACACAAGATAATATAAAAGAACAGTGACATAAATTTGACAACTATACATAACTGGAAGTTACATGAAATTACATTAGCCAAAATGTAATGGAATTAAAATACATGTGATCAGAAATGGATCAACTGACAGATTTAGTATCCATAACATACATATAACCCGTGAGTCCCTAATCATTCTTAATAAGAATGCAATGAGTTTTTGCTAAAAATCATCACTAATCTTACCTTTCCAATGTATGAAGTGAGTGTATAAGATGTGTGTGTGTGAGTGTGTGTGTGTATGTGTGTGTGTGTGTGTGTGTATGAGACATAGGGGATGTTGCATTCCTTACTCTTTCTAGAGTAGGGCCCAACCAGCTGGGGGCCACCCAAGTCCATGGGTCACACACTGGGGACCCTCTTGTTGGTCATCATCACAGATCCAGTTTACCTTTCTCCATGGGGAATTCTCCTTTGGAAAGCTTTCTTGCCAGTGGCCCTAGGCTGGTCTAGTCCAATCCATCCCAAAAGACTCACTTTCCCAAAAGGGCTCATCCCAAAAGAGCCCTTTCCTCCCTGGAGTATCTGGCTCCCTCTGCTAACTCACCCATTTGCACCCCAGAGTTCAGCGTTGCAAAGGGTCACGGAGATAGGTCACCCAGGGTACAGTGTACCACTCGTTCTTGTGCTTACAAAACCAGCATGCATTTCCAAGGGAGCCTTGCTCTAATAAAGAAAATCTGCTTATGTGGTCTTACTTTCTTCTTCAGACAAACGTTTGGTCTCAACTGTCACTCTCTTGCAGTTGTGTAGATAAAGGTGCTGTTTACACACACACACATACACACACGTACACACACGTACACAAACACATACACATGCACACACACACACACACACATGGCCGTGATAACTTAGGGCACATGCTGAGGTTGCAGGCTCAATTTCAGTTTTGAAAACGTGCCATTCATCTGCTTTGACAGAATGAAAGGAGGAGCATATCACAGATTGAAGGTGACCTCTTGTCACTGAACAAATTTAAAGATCGAGCAAGGCTAATAACAGCCATGAGCTTTTACCAGTGTATCTCATCACAGCAAGGGTCTGGAGAGCGTACCTGTAATTCAAATAATTCATGACATGCCTCATAGTGAAGTGGATGTGGAGATGGTTAAAAATGACATTTCTAAAGGGCATTTGAAAAACACTGGCAATGTTAGTGTCATGTAACCTAAATACAATTACCCAAGTTAAATTAGAAGCAGGAAGCTATTACTTCTTTTTCAGCCTTTGCAGTTCCTAAAATACTTTAGGGTGGCACAAATATACATGTATTTATGTCTAGAGATTAACAACTAGAACTCAATTATCATAATACATTTTCTCAGACACCAGAAATGTGCAGTGGTCAGGCAGTCATTGCATTTTCTCTGTGAAATGAAAACACTTAGAAATGACATAGGAAATGTTCACAGGATACTGCCTTAGGAAAGCAATAAAACCTAGCATCACATCTCCCAGGTGTGCGTAGGCATATTATTACCTAGAAATAGCACGTGGTTGGTGCCTTCTGGCTTTCACCTCTGAGCTTTGGACCCTGAGAGCCAGGCCTGGCCCCTGATCCTTCCTTTAATGTCCCACCAACAGAAATCACCCTTCTTGTACCTGGAAGTAACCCCACCAGGCTGAGCTATCTCCTTTCTCCTCCCTCCTGTCTGCTGACACCCATGGATCTGCCACAGCTGACCTGAGACCTTGTCCTCCTCCATCACAGCAGGGTATGGGATCCAGTCACACTGGGAATCAGGGGATTTGAATTGTGAGTGAGAGGAGCTCAGGAAGCAGGGGCATCTTCAGCAGGAAAGAGAGGGCAGGGCAGTGGAGGGCAGTCTCAGCAGCTGAGGGTTGGGACGCAGCCCTAACTGGGGACTGTCCTGACATCTGAGTGTTCGATTAAGATATAGGTTCATGGCAGGAATTGCTTTTATCTGGAACATTTATACCACTGTGTTTCTTCTTCCTTCTCCTCCGTTACTGTCTCCATTTCCTCTTTCATTCTTCAGAGGTAGAGGATGTTGGTTCTGTTGGATGCCAATGTGTGCCTCTACCCCAGCTGATTCCATGGTTTGCTGAGCAGTTTGATGGAAGGCCTTTTTCTTTTCTTAAATTATCCCCCTAGAACACAGTTTGTATGTAATTTTGTAAGACTGATGAAACTGATACACATTTAATATATACTGACAATATGATTGTGGTCTCCAATTTCCTTCCATTGGTTAAAAAGTCTTTAGTAATATGTTAAAATGTCACTTAAGTAGGATAGTAAAGATTCTAGGATTAGAGCAGGAAACCTTTACCTGGTCAAGGAGTAGAAATGTATAGCTTTGAATACCAGTCTTGTCTGATCTGTGAACATCTAATCAAATATAATTGCATGGCAATCATTTTTTTAGCTTTAATTAACTCTTGATTTCCTAACTTGAGTATTTTTTTTTTGCAGTCAATACTTCTTAACTGGACAACACCAATAGCTTTGTCCTGCAAAGCTCTTTGATCTTTTCTAGGTAAATGCTTTGTTTACGTTCATTACAGCAGTTATGGGTTGGGCTTAGAAATGTAGTGACCGACGACTTGACCTTAAGTGATCACAAATCTAGTAGAACGAAGAGATAAAAGCAAAATCTAAAGCGGGACCATGTGGATATACAACTGGCGCTGACTGTCCAGAGAATCTAGATGGTAAAGTCAGAGGCGACCTCCATCAGTGCTGGTCCGTGATCCAGAAATAATGACTTAGGGTGGGAATCCTAAGAATGCATCTGATTTAAGGAGTGGTCCTTGAATAAGCTTATTCTTACCCCAAACTATGTCTTTTAGGATTTTATTTTTCTTGTTTTGTGGAGACTTCTATTCTATTCTCCATGACTGTAATTAGATGCTATCTTACATGCATTGGTCATTGAATTAACCATTTCGATGAACATATTTTGAAAACCTATATTTGGGGTATATATGTAAAAAAGGAATCATGGGGAATAGAAAAATTTTAGATATCTACTTGCGCTGAACGATTGACTCCAGGGTGCAGACACCTTCAGTTCCGTGTATGTTACAGACAGTAAATAAAACATGCAGAATGCTAGAAGATGCGTGACATCTGCCCACAAGTTCTGCAGGCAGGTCCCGTCAATCAGCGTTAGCTTTGATCCGTCTCCAGCAGGAGCAGGGAACAAAGGCCAGATTCCTCAGTCTGCTGTAAGAGGGAGAGAGACATGTTTGCATGCATTTACATCTGAAGTTCATCGTCTACAAGACAACTACCCACTGGCTCTGCTACTCTGAGAGTACCCTGTTACCCTCTGACTACTGAGAGAACCACGTTCTCATATAGATGGAATGCACCCACCGTTAGTTTGAGCTTTTCTTTCCTTCCTTCCTTCCTTCCTTCCTTCCTTCCTTCCTTCCTTCCTTCCTTCCTTCCTTCCTTCCTTCCTTCCGGTAGCACTTACTTACCTTTGGGGCTTACAAGGCTTCCCTGAGGCTGTTTACATCCTTAATATGAATCCAGTGTTTTCACAAGTACTCCAAAGATTGCGTTTCCAATATAGGAGGAAAGGTGACCCAAAGGACTAGAACACGCATTTAGAGTAACTACAAATTCCTTTCTTCTTTCTCAGAAATAACTCCCGTGGATTCACGTCATGGTGCAGCTTTGTGTGTGGCACAGTTTAGCTTGCACAGTAACGTTCCAGCAGTAGGTGATTTGAAAGCTCTCGAAGAAGCAGCCTCCGATTTCCCTCAGAGCCTGCCTTCCCGTGCAGGCTTATGAGCACTAAGTTGGGAACACATAAAGCATGCTGTTAGGAAGAGTCTCTTGGAGGCTTCTGCTCAAGCTAATTTATTTAAATCCATATATGGGGACAGTGCAGATCTTAAGATTTAAGGGGCCTTAGAAAGGTCTAGATGTGAGACTGTCCCTTTTATTTAAGAGCCAGCTAGTGCTGACGTGATTTTTCTCTACTGACTTTCTCTGTGTCTGAGAACATATTTGTCACATCATGGCAACTACAATCTCCATTATCATCCTATGTTGTTTTAACCATGCTGGGAGTGTGAAAACAAAGCAACATGACACAGCCTTAGAGTGCAAGCTCTGTTTTTACATCGAGATTACCACATAGAGGAATTTGGGTTTTTGTTGGTTCTCTGTAGTTTTTCCATTGGAACCTAGGAAGTTGAGTCAATAATGCCCATGGTGAACAATCAGATGCTACTTTGTGACCTGTGCCACTGAAATGTGCACGGGAGTCATCGGTCTTTGTAAAAGCTAGCTGGGGTACAGTGGGGACCATGCGGGATGAAGGGTGGAAGGTTCCTGTGGTGATGGGAAGGGCTGTGGGGTGTAGGGGCCCAGCCTGTCTTGCAGAATTGGGAACCAGTGTGTAAAATCCACTGAATGTCGTAAATGCTTTGACAACTCCAGGAACAGGTGACAGCCACAAGAAGGCCAAGGGAAACACACCTTGGTACAGTCCAGAGCCTTTGCTATACACCTAGGATGTCTCAGAAATGCAGCTTTCATTCTTCATCCTTACATTTGTTCATCTCCCGTGTCCTCCGTGAACACACGGGATTCTTCCTGCCCAGCTATGAATGAGAAAGGAGGTCCTCTCTGCAGCCTTTCCACCCCTATCACCCTCCCCCATAGACAACAGCAGGAGCTCCAAAGACCCACTTTCCCTCAGCTCTGCCAGTACCTTGTGGGACCTGGCAGTGGGCCATGACAATGACTGTGCTACTGGTTTCCTGCTTCCCCTCCTGGTCCCTAAATCATGGCCCACAGAATTTCTGAAGAAACTTTTATTTTGCATATTCTATATCAAAGCTTTTTTTTCATTCTTAAAACATAAAACTACCATATGTCCCTGGTTAAAACACAATCAAGCAGCTCAGAGAAGATATAAAAGTAAAACTCTTTTCCCTCATTCCACACAAGACGCACTCTCCAGAAACAGTAATTTTAAACAATAAATGTCATACTTTTGTTTCCTATTTACTGATTTTCAGTAGTACATTTGACTCCCTGGTATGGAACACGAAGACATCACCCTTCTCTCGTTACCTCCTCTCTCTCAGCTGTTTGTTCAATGCATTTTATTATTAGAGTGCTAAGATTTCAAACATGCACATTTCTTTCTATAATTACCAGAATGTCTTCTCTGCTTTGTCTTTATGCCAGTGTAAAATCTGAGAAATATAATATGATTATAGAAGTATTATTTTCTGCAGGAACAACTGTGTTCACAAGTAATACAATTAGACTTAGAATCCTACCTGGAAGTCATAACAGCAGACATTCATTAAGAAAACCATCTTCTCTGGTAGGTACATCTGTGAGTGGTCTAGTCTATGAGATTATGTGGCTTAGTCAAGATCCCTCCCTCCCCTCGCTATGTGACAGAGGGAATATGTGACAGAGGGAAGTACTTCAGGCAGTTACTTCCTGCTCCTGAGTACCTGCTACTCAGGTAGTAACTAGACTCGAGGCAACAAGACTGCAGAACAGAGGTGGTTTGCCTCTGACCTTTGATGCCTCGTGTAATGAGTGCACTGGGGCTGCCACCTGGAAGGGATGGGGGTGGTTTGGGGGAGAGCTGAACTCGCTGGAGTGTAATGAGCTGGCTTAATGGAACTCAATGAGAACATGAAAAGTAGATGTAAATGGAGTACGTGTTGTGATGAATAGGATGGGCGGTGGAATGTGGTGGACTCTCAATGACGGGGCTCACGCAGCTATGGGAGGAGGGTGGGTCAGTTCCCAGCCCATGCAAAGGTGAGCAGGCCCAAGAAGGGCATCAGGGAGGGTGTATCTGGATGTAAGTGACACACCCCATCCAACAATTGGCTTTCTGTAGTTGAAGTGCACAGCACACAGTGTCTGCATATTAGATGAGAGGATCTATGACGCTGGAGCTGAGGGTTTGGCCTTTCCTCTTTAGCGGCTGCAATCCGGTCATCACAACTCGATTCAGAGAAGAAAGGAGAAGGTGGGGGCAAACAGTGAGAATACTCCTCCTTGCGAGACAGTGTTATTTTATTCCAGAAAGATACATGAAACCTTCCAACTCTGTTGGAGACCTAAGATGCTCATTAGATCTCCTGAGCCTGATGGGGGACCAGCCCGCTGGCACTGACCTCAGAATCACATGAGCGGTCTCACTGCTTGTTCCTGGGCAGGGCTGTGCTCCCGGTGATGGAGAGATCCCTGCCCTCCACTTGAACAAGCAGGGAAGAAAGATGTAGGCAAGATGCTCTAGGGAAGACAAAGATTTGCATCCGTCTTCAAAAGGAGTTGGCACGCAGGGGTCGGTGTCGTGATTTGGCGTATTTGGAACAGAGAATACCAGGACAGAGGCGTCAAGGTGTGAGGCGGAGCAGGTAGGGGAGCTGCCACCAGTCGTGCTAAAGAGGTGTGGATTCTCCAGTGTTCAAAGGCTCCCGTCCGTTTTCAAAAACAAAAATAATTACCGAGCAATTGTACTTTTCATACACGTTCATTCAATTATATATAGTGCTAAACTTTGCATTAATACAAGTTTAAGGTCGCTTGTAAATATACATGACCTACTCATCACAAAGTCATCTATGTACATTTAGAGAATAGTTGTGCCCGCATGGGACAAACTGGTGCGTTCAGTGCACATGCCACAGAAGCCTTTCCAGTGCGCAATGAGGTGCTTTTATCATGAAAATGACATGACCAGTTTTGCCTTTTACTTAGTTAGCTTTGTGTCTGGAAGAAGGAGGACTTGAAGTGATTAAACAAGTTAGAACATTATTGTCTGAATCCAGATAAGAGATGATAGGGGCTGGGACAAAAGCCATGAAGAGACTTGTTAAGAAGCACGAGTCAAAAGAGACAGGGCTGGCAGGCTTAGTGCCTGAGGGGTGGCGCGGCGTAAGCTCTCCATGGGTGTTTACAGATGACACATGCGTGGGATTGGAGGGGGCGTGGAGGCGGGTGGGGGAGCACGGAGTCATTCCGAGGTGGGTTTCAGGTCAGTGCGGTGTCTAAGAGGAAGTACACTGAAGCAGCGAACACCCGGATCAGAATTCCGGAGGCAGACCTGCGCCAGGTAGATTTAGGATGTGTCAGCATGTGGAAGAGGGCTGAGGTCAGAAGCGTTGGGAAAACCCAGTGATAGGAAGAGACTGAGAGGGCACACGCAGCAAGAGGAAAGCCAGAAACCTTTGTCATCATGAAACCTTGGGCAGCAGGGAGGAAAAGGTCCACCAATTCCACCAACCTGAGTGGAGCCAATACGCACGGTACAGATTAAAGCAATTCCTTTGGCTTGGTGACCAAGAGGCGTTGATGAGAAGAGCAAAAACATGTCAGAGGAGCCAGCCTGGGAGAGGCCTCTTCCCTTTTCACCATCCGCAGTAACAAAGCATTTACATCTCACACGGGAGGACCCAAGTTTGGAGGGCAGAGGGCAGGGAATATGTGTGTATAATCCAGGTAACAACACAAGACACTAATGTCACCATCAAAGGCCAGATGTATCAGGAATATGCAAGGGACAGTGTTCGAGGGGTAGAGGTGGTAGGAAGGATGGAGGGAGAAGTCACTACAGGACAGGCTGGAGACAGAATATCAAGGTTACCGGAAGGCACAAAACAGACCAGTTCCAGTAGGAACTTCAACTAACAATATTTCTAGGAGTGTGTTATTGTTTGCTGTTTATTTTAGTGGCATTGAGGGTACAGTCAAGTAGCTATAAATTACACACGACTATTTCCTTTTTAGTGCATCATGTGACATGTTCAGTGCTAAAAGCAAAAATTGTCAAACATACATGTTGGTTCGATCGATATTTTTTCCTTTGACTCTCTCAGGAGTGCTCAATAGAGCATGGACGCAGACACGGTTTTACTTCACAATGGAGTGTGCTTTTTCTGAATTCATTTCTACAGTCTTTGTAAACTTTGTGGTTCCTGAGAATTCATTACTTTCTTTAAAAATATGATTGTGTCTGTTTTTAATTAAAATTGGTTCATCAGGTGCCCAGCATGGATGTAAAAGTAATAGGGTCATTTTTTTATCTTGGGTTTACTTAAACATGTGGTTGGTTTTTTCCTTTAATTGTCTGCCAGAGCTTACTGCATTCAGCTTATTATTTGTTTGTATTTCACTTTTTCATCCAAAATTGCTGTCAGGCGTACAAGGCAGGTAGGAAGATTTTCTTCTATGTAATTTAAGTCATAAGATTTTGATGTAAAAGCTTTCAAAGGACTGATAATGGTTCGTATTCTATAAGAAACATTATAATATTCTGGAAGCATTGTAACAATGTTTATTTACTTATTTCATCTGACTCAGAGAAATACTTTAACATCAGTGAGAAAAAGTGTCAGTGAAGGATGACTCCAACCAGTTAAGATCTTCCAAACACAGAGCCCGACTGAAATGTGCAGTAGGACCCCAGAAACTGTGGGGCAACATAAAACCTGTGATTTTCCCTCGGTATATACTGGCTGCTCCACTCAATTGGCATCAAGTATGTGCTGGCAGGTGTCAGTCTTTATCTGATATATTTTTGGTGTTGCTGTTCATTTACTGTTTCCATGACAGAGAACTGGACCATGAATGTCCCCGATCTCCAAATCTCCACCAGGACCCTGTATTTGCGTAAGAGTCCCGTGATTCTACACAGCAATCTGGGAATATTTCTGTAGTCAGCGTTCGTTCTGCACAGTGTCCATTTCAGACCTTCTCCTCTTTCAATCGATGATCCAGTCTCTGATTCGACAGAGAAAATAGGAGTCATGGAACCCCCGCTGGCCTTCCTCCCTGCCTTTCCCTCGTGATAGGACACAGGACACAGGTGTGCCTGCATCCCCCTTTTTCCTCTGAGGAAGGCTCATCTGTGGGTCCTTCTCTCTTCTGTGAACTTATCCTCTCACTCTCTACCGACTGCTACCATATCAGGAAGCATTGGCTCAGACTCTTCTCCAGACAAGGAAGCAGCATGGAGGCAGCGTGTGGCCCAAGGCTGCCTTCTTCTCAGTGAGGAACCCCTGGATGACGCCACACTCTTACTGATACCTCCCTTCTCTCTGCAGTTGCTCGTACTGAGCACATGGAGTTGTGGGCCCCAAATGTCACTGAGCACAAGACACACTGTAGGAACTTGTGCACTTTCCTGAGGCCACCCATCAGTTGGCCTTTGGCAGATCCAGAAATTTAAAATGTTACCCACCATTCCAGATGAGTCTGCAGCTGGGTATCCAGAGATTACCTTCTGAGAAAGGCTGTTGGAATGTATCGTCTTCCTGGCTACATTCAAGCCTTCTCAAGCACCTGTCAATCTTTGTAGCTGCTTCTGTCCTGAGTGCACATTGGTTAAACCTCTGTAACACAGGGGATGCCCTAAATATGATTCATTATCAACATGATGCTTTGTTAACATTTTGTTACCGTGAATGCCTTCTCTTAAAGCTCCCTTTCTCTGAGCTATGGAGATGGGAGCAATTATATCAACTTCTTTTTTGGGTAATAATATCTTCAAGGTTGTGAGGTGCCTGCAAGGTGGTCCTCATTCCCTAGGAAACCCCCATTTTCTCATCAAAACAAACAACCAATGGTACACTTTCATCTAAGGCCAAGTAATATTCCATTGTATACATGTACACATCTTCTTTATCCAATCATCTATGGAAGGACACTTTGGTTGTTTCCATGTCTTGGCCACAGTAAACAAAGCTGCAGTGAACATTGGGGTACATGTATCTTTACAGATAAATGTTCCTGGATTTTTTGGGTAGATACCCAGGAGATGGATTACTGGGTCATATGGTAATTCTGTTCGTAATTTTTTGAGGAACCTCCACACTGCCTTCCATAGCGGCTGCACCAGTCTGCATTCCCACCAACAGTGTATAAGGTTCCTTTTTCTCCACAGCCTCTCCAACACTTATTACTATTTGTCATGTGATGATAGCCATTCTGACTGGGGTGAGGTGATATCTCATTGTGGTTTTTATTTGCATTTCCCAAATAGCTATTGAAGTTGAACACCTTTTCATATATCTGTTTGTATGTCTTCTTGGGAGAAGTGTCTGTTCAGGTCCTCTGCCCATTGGAAGGAAGAAGATATTAGATGAGGCTGGGTAGCAGGGTAGATTTAGTAGGAGTCTGGGGACTTGTCGTCGGGGTATGTGCATGTGGAAGGCACTCAAGAAATGCTGATTTGATGAGACGTGTGACAAACTATATGCATGCAGGAGCAAAGTATGGTGATTCCACTGTCCCCCACTCTCCCTGGATATTTCGGGGGAGGTCCTGGAAATCTGTCTCATACTCTGAAATCCCCAGAATCAATTCATCTCCATTGGTTTGTTTCAGTTCCTGCTTTTTAAAAAAAAAATGACTTTGGGCATTTCAGACCAGAGGCTTTTAGACTTCAGATGGAAAAGAATTTGTGAGTCAGGCTCTGAAGATAGGGTCTCTGGCAGAGTCTTGAGTATGTTGTGGACCTGAGCTGAAATTTGTTGGAATTTGCAGACAGAAAGGGTGGTGTCTCTAGCTATTTATAAAGGTTCTGAGCAAGGGAATGATTAGCAGCAAAGCTTTCGTGGGAGAATTCAGATCTATATTGCAGACTCAAAGTGGAGACTCACAAAATGGCCCCAATCATTTCCTTGGTTAGCCAGTCTCTAGGGCTTGTCTGTCTTGGGAACTAACCTTTGAAAAATGGGAGTAAAAATCAGTGAAAATCTACTTACTGGAATTCAATGAACAGAATTAAATTAGGTTTCTGTTCTTTAGAATTCAGCTTAGGGTGGCTGGTGGAAAAGGGAAAAACAAGGGTTTCATAAGAAAAGGGTTTTAAAGCCCAAAGAGTTGTGAATGATTTCCAACCTGTAGGGTGATACCTGGGAAGCACAAAATTGTTCACTCTAGAAAATTATTAATACTGTCAGGAGAGGGCAAAGCATTTGTAAGAAAGGCCACACTTTTTACATACTATTTTTTGTATTTGTAAAAAAAATGTAGAAAATTAAAGTATCTAAGCATTTCTAATTAAATAATTAAAGACTTCTGTCAGCTTTCCTGTCTGTGTTTTATTCTTATTTTAAGGAGATCTAAAGGGGAAAAGTGAAAAAGTCGCCTTCAATCTGAGAAAACTGTGTTTTGCAGGCAGGATTCCCAGGGTGACCTTCCTTCTTTGTCATTCTCTCATCACCATTAATTACTTCATCCCCCCCTTGAGATTGTGAGTGCCTTTGCTTTTTTCCCGAAAAAAAGTCATGGCTTTTGGAGGTGTTCTCTCAATTATTTCTTCCGTGTTTCTCTACTGAGATTTATTTTGTCTCAGTTAAACCCTTTCTGCTCTTGAGTATTCTTGGTGAAGTTCAAATACTTACTGAAGAGTTAGAAAAAAACTTGCCATGTCATGAGTTTCTCTCAAGATACACTCTGTACAATTCTTGGAGAATAATTGCTTCACATTAAAAAAGAAACTTCATGAAAATAAAATTAAAACAAAAATAACTTTAGAAAAAGTTTCAGGTGCCCAAGTAGGACTGTCGCTAATGAGCCTCTGCTCAAAGCTCTGCGGGAGTCTGCGGTGACAGGAAACCAGAAGCACCATCTGATTGCCACTTACCCGAGAGCTGCCATGTTCTAATTCTGGAAGCACCGCTGTCAGGCTGGTGTGAGCCAAAAGGCAGCTCTCCGACTTTTCAGGAGAACAGGTCGGTACTTCTCATGCACATTCTCCCTGGATTTGTTCAGCTCCAAAATCACTCATTATTCCACACCTTCCCGTTCCCACTTCTCTCCACTCTTTGTCCACAGTTGTCCCCTAGTGGCTATCAGTGGAAAACCAGGGCCTGGCAATGGCACGTCATGCATGACTGCCATTGAGGTGGCAGCAAGTCCCTTTGGGGTGCTGCATTTGGAGTAGGCGGTGGGGCCTGAAACAGGAGAGTACAGAACACAGCCGGGGACTTGCTTTTATTTTAATATTTCTACTTGGCTATCCTTCCTTCCACAACCTGAGTAGAGCTCTGAAAGTGGGGTGCTCTTACATCTTTTGTCTATTCTCATCCATTGATGGATTTTGGCCTAGGCCCTCCGAACCTGGAACATGCGTCCCAGTATTTGGAAACTCAGGAGTTTGTGGATTGGTACTCTCTTGAAATGCAAGGTTCAGATGAAAACACTTACGTTCAAATCACATACTGGAAGTTCAACATAAAGGTGATTACAATCAATTCGTGAAGAAATCTAACGGTATACTACATTTGACAAAAGAAATCCCTTGATGCTTCTGACCTTGTTAGTGCTAATGAAGATCCCTGGCAGGAAAAAGCTACGCTGTTGGTGCTCACACTGGAGACTGATTTCTCCAAAAGGGCTTTGTACCGCTGAAGAGATTTTCAGAAATGAGCTGCACACTAGTCTTTGAAATAGGCAGTTGGTCATTACTTGATGATCCCACTTGCAATTATCTCATGGACAATGGAGGTCTTCAGCATTATAGGAGGGCAGATTGCCGAGAGCACGCGGCAAGCAGAGGACCTGGGCCTGGGGCCAAACTACCTGATTGGAACTGTTCTCCGGCCCTGCAGTATCTCTCTGAATCATTGTTGCAGGAAAACCCCTTCCCTAAAATTGGACTCCTTTATCTACCGGTCTGCCTTGTGTATTTATTGATGCAATCACAACCCTGCTAACCACAGCAGTGCTCAGTGCTCATACTCAGGGCACTCAAAGGCTAAACGAAATGCTAACACAAATATGAAATGAGCATAATGCTTTACATTTGTTTTCAACGTCTCCCTAAAATTAGGAATATAATATGCACCGTTTCCTGTTAGCTAACCAAGTTCTCTGGCAAGTGAAAAACCAGAGCAGGGGTGGGAAGGAAGCCATTAGATATGTGTATCTATTTATAAACATCCTTACCTGGTAATAATTACTACCATTATTTCTGTGCACCTTTTTGAAATGCTCTCAATTTAAATATTTTATCCAAGTAGTTTATTATATTCACCCTAACTCTTACTGAGGTTTCAAAAATTGTGGGGAAGTTGAAAGAGCAGGAGAAGGAGGAGCGGAATGGTTGTGAGCGGCGTGAGACCCACCCCCCTTCTCCTGGGATGGGAGGAGGGCAGTGCAGTACGCTTGCTAGCCAGGTGAATGAACCACTTCTCCAGGGGAGGCCTGGAGGAAGCAGGTAGCCTTGATCAGGCAAGGAAAGAGGGAAATCCAATTCTCCTCTTTCTCCCTATTGTTTGCTTATTAACACCGGAGAGGGAAAGTCCCAGAGGTCAGACAGAGCTGCACCAAGGTCACTGTGCTGGCAGAATCACTGTCTCAATAAAGAGATGCCTGCAGAGCACAATGCCCCTTGGATGCTGTACTGGTTCAGGAGACTTTCCTCACCACTAGGATCATCTTTCCTGAGTCCTTGTCGCCTAAGTTACCAGTGGAGTAAAATTCTACAGGAACTGAAGACACATGGCTGATCTCTAACCAGTGATTTTTTGGGGGAAAGAAAACATTATATACTCCAAAATCAAAACACAACAAAAATGACTTACCAATTAGGGTCTGGCTATGACCTGGTCCTTATCATTATTAATTGGAACTGATCATTAGGTCTGATGTCCAGAGGCAAATATCAAAAGGCATGTTTGAGTCAGTCAGCTGGTTTTCTCTGTTTCTCAGGCAGTGCAGGACAGTCCCAGGATCCGGAGCGTGACTGCTGTGTCAGGGCAGCTCATCAAAGCCACCAGGAACGTGGCACTCGCTTTACGAACAATTCACAGGACGTGGGCACTTCAGGTGGTGTCACTCGGCCTGAACTGGCCCTGGTCGTCAGGGTGCCCCATGCACTATTGTGCTACTACTCAGACGGTTCGAGTTTACCGTATGTCCCACTGTGAGAGCAATCCTCTGGGACTGAGGACGATGTTTCTGAAATGATCAGGTGCTCAGCCCAGTTGTTTGTCAAAACACTGACAAATACAGCTGTCTGGGGAACTCTGAACCTGAGTGCCTGCTTTCAAAATAAGCAAAATTCCAAAAGACAAGAAAAAAGAAAAAAAGGATCTTTGATTATCATCATTCTATGTAATAAGAAAGGATGACATCATATTTTAGCATGAGTTCAGAGGTAAAATTCTAACACATATGTTTGTTTACAAAGTTGAGCACTCTGTTGTCATAACCAATGATATGACTGATCCCTTTATGGCCTTAAAATTGATGTTCTGTGTTACTAACAACAGCCAGAGAGATTCAGAAAGAGATAGGTTGGGTGAGAACCAGAGAGGCAAATTGGAGGCGCGTAATGTGCTAAGAGGCTTTCACACCACCAGGGAGTGGCAGGGGACTCTCTGGAGGATGCCTGTTATGGCAGACAGTGCTTGGTTCAGGAGCCTGGATGTTATTCTGAGAGCAGACGTTACTGTGTATCGGTGTGCTATCACGGGTTTTAGGATCCTCCGTTGCAAAACAGTGTTCTCTTTAAGTGGGTGTTAATTGTCACCAGTGATGAGCAGTGTAACCTCACGCCTTCACAGATGAAACCATCTGCAGTGGAAGACGTTCAGCCCTTCAGTCAGGTATAAGGCCAGGGACACATTGCTTATCCCAAGTCAAGTGGGAAAAGTGGGGAAGGGCTGGGGGAGCGGAAGGCGGAGGGCTCACGGCTGTGTACTTGGCAGCAGGTATGTGTACTGGTGAGGCACATTTCCCTAGCAAAATGCCAAATGCTGATAGCATGGCATGTTGGAGTGTCACAGAAAGCTGCCACAGGATCCCCCTGCTTTCACGGATGGGGGTAGTGCCAGCATCAGAAACAAGGATGGGAGTCAAGTTGGGAAGGGAGTGGAAAGGCAAAATAGAAAGTTGGAAACAGGCCTAGCAACCATAGGGAATAGACAGGTGACTGGGGAAATTCTTAACGTTAGCGTATGTCCACTTTGTAGATAATTTGCATATGTCAAGTCTCACTGGAGGTCCAGAGCTGGAGTGGACTCTCCAAGGGCTCCAAGATACTAAAAAGGAAAATAGAAAGAAGGAAAGAGAAAACAGCCACTGAAATGGGTAGAGAAGAGTTAGAGGAGGCAGATGGGAAATGAAAGGAGGCGAGGGTAAAGAGCAGGGGCAGCCAGGGCTCAGACAGAAGGTGTCCCACATGTGGGAGAGGACCAGCATGGAGACTGCTGGCCCTCACGGGTGTTCCAGGTGCTCAGAAATGCTGACAACCAATGATAATTAAGGACCATGTGACAGCTGTCATTCTAAAGACTTGACTGCCATTAATCCATCTCATCCTGAGGAGACCCTCTGACCTGGGTCTCCTTAGCGTCCACTCAGAGACTGGAGGCTGATGCAGACAGAGGTTCTGTTTCTGGTTCTGGGATGGAGGGCAGTTGGTAGGAGAGCTGGGGAGTGAGCCCCACAGCCTGGTTCCAGCCTCAGCCACAGGCTCCATCCTGCCTCCAACCTCTGCCCTGAATTCAGTGTCCATGTACTTTTCACCCTTTCTTCTCCCTGGTTTTGCCAGCTCCCTCACTGTGTTGACAGTGAGACTGCCATGTGATTGTCCCCTCAAATACCATCTCTGATTTTGCCTGGTCCCCAAGCCACCTGCAGTCTGTATTGGGCGGCCTGCTCTCTCCTGTCTAATCGATTCATTTTTCAGTTACAGTTGACAGTCAATATTATTTTGTATTTGTTTCAGGTGTACAGCATAGTGGTTGGACGTTTATATAATTTATGCAATGATCTCCCTGATTAGTCTAGTGCCCACCTGACACCACACATAGTCACTGAAATATTATTGACTGTTCACTGTGCTGTACTTATATCCCTGGGACTATGCTGTAGTCGACTATTGTTATTCTTTCTTTCCTTCCTTGCCCTGGCTCCTCGCATGGCCCTGCTGGGCAGTGTTTACAGCCACATCGGGCAGGGTATGCTTTTCCTTCTCTCTGCCAGCTCCCGACTCCATTTTATTCTTCGTGGCCAACCTCAGCAGGCTGGAGTGACACGCTCCTTGTGTGGTTTCTGAGTTACCAGTTTTCTGTAGGGTTGAGGGACTGGATCTCCCCCTCTTGGTGACAGAGACGTGAGTTCGTACAACACAAACTATCCTCCCAAGTGTGCCCTGACTGTGCCATTCGTTTCCCACAGCTGGCAGCCCCTGCGCATGTGTCTGCTCTCAGCTCCAGGTCTACATACGGAGAATTTAAAATCTTTAGAGCTGGAACAGACATGAGTGGTGCATTGTTGAGGGATGGGCTTCCTCTGCAGGGTGTATGCCCTGCCCTGTGGTACACACGGCATCCTTGGGAGAGCTGCCGCCAGAATTCAGAGCCATGTCTGGGCTGGACATGGTCACTGCACAAGTCTCGTCCTCACAGCCCCCACTCTGCTGCTGCATGTCAGGTGAGCCCTGCTCACCTCAAAAGGCAGGGCCCGGGCTGAGGCCCGGGGGAGGGCACTGGCGTGTTCCTTAGAATGAAGGTGAAGCAGCATCCAGACAGAAAAAGGTTCCATGAAGCCACCAGGAAGCGCTGAGCACTGGGCGTGGCTGGGAGGACCTCCCTGTGAAAAACAAGAGGCAGGTGAAGAGGAAATGGAGCAGATGGAGAGGAAACAGAGTAGGGCAAGGACAGTTGGAGGCACGACTAAGCAAGACAGTCATTTGGGATGAAAATATACCTGCTGGGCTTGTGGCAGGGCCTGACATGCGTCCCTGGGCAGTGAAGTTGGTCACATAAGTGCCTGGTCTCAGGGAACTGTCCTGGTTTAAAGGGATTTGCTCTGCAGTGCGATAACCAAGGGATTTGTGGGCTCAGGGGAACCGCCACCCCTCAGAGCTGCTGTGGGTGAGGGCGAGTGGAGTGGCAGTGGGCTACAAAGGGCATTTGATCAGTCACCGAGACAAAGAGCTGGGCATGAGCATGGGCGGATTCAGGCACTATGGCTTAGGAAGACAGAGGAAGAAGAGGTACAGACCTGCTTTGTGCCAATCTGATCAGCCTGCTCCAACCCTGCAAACGTCTCAAAACAACCACAAAAACCCACACTAAAAACCCAAACACCTCAAGTGCCCAGCCCTCCTGCCTGGGTTGTTCTCTCTGAGACATGATATGTGACTGAGGCAACACATCAAATGAATGCCACATCCCTGCAACTCAGTCGGGTTTGTGTTCAAGAACATAGTGACATGAGGTGGTGGGCAAAAATCTCCCCACTCCTGCGATGTCCCCTCTGCCCACTTCCCACGGTCGAGTCAGGTTTCTTTTCTTTCCCAATTAACAGCAGTCACCAATGCCTGCAATCACCAATAGCTGCCATGACCACAACAGAGTTTTATTTCTTTTTCTGTTTCTTTCATTTAATCGACTGTAATGGAAAATCACAGATGGTAAAATCAAGTGTTGGCCAGGCCAGAGTGAAAAAGCTTTAATTCCACCTCTTCAAGTGCACTCTTAATTGTGTTGCCTAAGGCTGCGTGATCATCTCCTTGGTGACAGAGAACTAACAAAGTTGTTCCGTGATCTTTATGTCTGTTTTTCAAGACCCGTGAACCATAACTGGCTAATCATCCAACTTGCGTAATTAAAACCATAACTAGTGTAGGGGAAGAGCACAAAATGACAGAACACCTGAATGTGGGTTTGCATGGGGCCAGTACATAAACAGAAGCTCACGGATGGATGCTTCTTGTACAGTCTTCTTCCACTGTCTTCCCCCTCCAAAATGGAACTCTGCTTGGTATCATAAAACTTTATTGATTGTTTGTGGCTTTGAAAACTGTATATGTGAGAAAATCTTTTTACATATGTCATTTGATTCTTACTGCAAATGATCGAGGTGGGTTCGAACCTATTATCAACACTGTTTTCTAGATGAGAAACAGATTCAGAGAAAAGCAATGTCTGCCTGTTGTGAGGTGGGGGTTGGGGATTGCAGTAATGCCTGAGGCCCACACTTCCAATCAGCAGACTTTCCCAGCAAACTGGGGCAATCAAAAGGAAAAGACTATTCCTCCACTGTTCATTTTCATTGAGAATTTCTGACTTGACCTCTGTCCTCCCCAGGTTGTGGCAAGTTTCAAGAATATAAGAAGGCTCAGGGAGCCCCAGCTGTGAGGTGGCTGGCACCTGTTACCTCTCCACGTTAGGCAGATCAATCTTACTCAAATGTCCTGGGGACACTTCTATGAGCTGTAGACCTGAGAAGAGCAAAGTTGGAGAAGTGTGCCCCATCGACCCTGAGAACAATACTTTCACTCATATGTTGCCTTTAATATAAGAATTAAGTCCTTGTTCTCAGAGAGTTTATTATGGTTGTTTTATTTGAAGAATGCTGAAAGAAAGAATTAGACCAAGTGAGATTAATGGCTTTGAAAAAAAAAAAGTTGACTAAGACTATATATGGTTTTTTTTATTGACAAAAGTCCGTGGCCCTTCCAGGTGCCCAGAAAGCGTTCTGAAGAACGACATAAAGAGTGTTTGAAATGTCACTTGTGTTTTGTGAAGGTCCTCACTGTACTTGGTTTTGGCATCGAAAGCAATGTTTCTTGGCTCAATTAATTTACACATGTACAGAAACAACGTCACCCAGCAAATCACATGCTCCGCCCTTAGCTTCTGTAGCATGTCCCCGTACGGAACCTCCATTTGAAGAACTGGAAACTTGAAGTAACTGAAAACATTGCTTGTCAGCCCCAAATCCTTTATATGGGGTCTCAAGGAATACGTTTATAAATCCATACACGAAAGAGAGCATCTCAACTTAAACCATCTCTTGGCTTCTCTTTAGCAGAAAATAATAAATATGAAACATGAGTAATTCAGGAATGAATTCCCTATTTATTGATGATTGAGTGCTGCACTGATAACAGACACACACGGTGTAAGTCCTGCCATGTGCTCAATAACTTGTACACCCCCACCTGGACTTCCTGCTATTATTTCCTACTCAGTGTGCCCCAAAGAGAACTTTGGCATCATTTTAATAATTGACTGCGGTATTCGTCTGGCTCATTAGACATCCTAAAACTGACAAAAACAGGGAACTGAATGTATGTAATGTCTGCAGAGTGGACAGAGAAGCAGAGAACCCAACAGTGTTCCAGGATTGCTGGCCAGTGTGTCCTCGGAATGGGAGAGAGTGAGAGCACAGGGTGTGGGACCCCACAGCCCAGGTGCCAGTGCAGTGGGGGCCCCAGCACTGTGCCATAGCTGCCCTGCATTGGCTGAAACTACAGAGGGAGAGGTGAGCATGCAGCAGAAGTTGGAACCATGAGGGAGCTTCCCTGGAAACAGTGGAAGAAGGAGGAATGCCCTGAGCTCTCTTTCCTCCTTCCCTGCTCTATGCTTCCACCAGCAGCTGCCATTGGCCAAAACTCCCCAGAAAGCCTGAGGAAAAGGAGAATGAGGCCGATCATAGAAGAGGAAGGTGAGGAAAGGAATCTGAACAAAGGGGTTACCCCCCATACACCACCCACTTATTCCCGACTGCAGACCTCTATTAGTTGAGTCATCACCATTGCACAAAAGAAGAGATGCAGGGTCAAGGAGGCAGAAGAGGAAGCCTCTGCCCCCCAAATCAGTAGGACGCTGGTCCATACATCCTGCTGTTTCCCTTACTGTCCTGGGCTCCACCTGGAAACTACTTCTCCAGTTTTCGTCATGTAGAGTAGGGACAGCCCCGTATGCCGGTGACCCGTGTCTTGCCACTTGGGGCCTGGATCAAACTGTCTTGCGTCTGCCTGTTCCTTGTCAGTTCTCAAACAAAAAAAACAGAGGTATAATTTCACCAACTTTTTTCTCCTCAAACCACTATCTTGCCTCTCTCCTGCTTTTTATCGACAATTTCTGTCCTTTCATCAGACTCATTTTCTCTAATTACCCATGTATGTGTAATGTGTTGGATGAGGGTCTGTCTTTTGGCTTCTTATTCAAACTGCATCTTCTTGATGATTTTAATTATTCTCACAACCACCATTAGAAACATTTAGCCAACAAATATTAAACTATATAACTAGAGAGAACCTCTGTTATGAATTCTAGATTTGACTTTTGAGTGGTTTAATGTAATAACATATATCTCTAAGTAAGCTTGTTTATATTAGGGTTTCTCAACCTCACATTATTGCCATTTTGGGCCACCCAACATGTGCTGCATCGTAGGGTATAGATTCTCTGGAGCACACTGTAGTCTAGTGGATTTCAGGGGCACACTTCCTTCATCCTAAGTCATGACAACCAAACATGTCTCCAGATTTTCTACATGTCCACTGAAGGGAAACATTGCTTCTTGTGGAGAACAATTGCCTCCTATCAAACTCATCTTTCCATGTCTACAGTGTTTTCTTTGATCCGTTGATTAATGAATTTCTTCCTTATGGTGATTGTTAATAGCGATTCTGAACTCAACATCTCTAAGATTCCAAGTAAGGTCATGATTGCATCTTCTCTATACTTATATTTTATTTATAATCCCCTGTGAAATTGTTTAATAATATCTGCATATCTCTTAAATCTATTCTTGTGTGTGCACTGTTGGATTTACTCATAGATTGTGTCCTTATACGTTTTCACTGGAGTACTGAATGATAAGCCAGAGACCATACTTGGACTTTCTAACCGTAGTCACCTGTTTTCTATGCTGTCATCACAACTTACTCAGCAGAACATGCGTCTGGTGATGTTGCCGCATATCTAATGTCTGCAGTGGTTTCCTCAAGTATCAATAACAGCAGTAACTCCTGAGCTAGTATGCAATAGCAACGTCCATCTGTTTATTCCAGACATATTGACTGGAATTGTCAGGGACTGTCCCAGATTCTTTGGGTCTACCAGTGAACACAACTGACAGGAAACTCTTAGTCTACAGTCTCGTAGGGGAGAGAGTTCAAATAAATCAATATGAGTAAACAATTTACAGAAAATATTTGAAAGGTAATATGTGCTATGGGATAATTAAGATGAGGAAGTAGGATAGGGCATGCTGGTTTGGGCATTTTAAATACAGTGGTTTTAAAGATCATCACTGAGGATAGAACATCTGATCAAAGACTAAAGGACTGCCTCTCCAGGTTCTAGAAAACTTGAATCATACTCAATTTCCCCTAATTTGGGGTTCATCTCCTACTTAGATAATTGTCAATGATACTGGATTAGGCTGGCAGGCTTTTTTCTGGAGTGACTTCCATCTGAAAAAAACATTTCTCTTCTCATGAGCACAAAAGTAGCTTGAGGGAAAAGAGCTGCAACTGTATTTCTTTGCTAATTTCTCTGACACCAACTGAGACTCTTCAAAATATTGATTTTAACATTCTAATGTCACTGTATCATAGGTAACAAATATTATGGGAGTTGACATTATTTGGAGATACGGAGTTACTAATATTAATACTTGTGTGTCATTGTTGGAAATGTAGTAATTATTTAGAAAGCACTGAGGTGTTGCCGGAAGTAATGGTGTCTAATTTGGATAGTAAAATTATAGAATGATGGATCCATCTCCTGTGGGATTAAATTTTCACAGTTATTTATAGTTTTTGATTTATTGTCTGCATTTTTCTCTGCACAACTATATCTGCTATTAGCAGACTATGTTTTTGTAGCCAGAAATACTGAGTTTGAATTTGGGCTCCACCTTGTACGAGATGTTTGCTCCTGGACGTGACCCCATCAGCTGTCAGCACTTTGAAAGCATCAGGAAATAGACATGATGTACCAACAAAGGCCTGGCATGTGGGAAGACTATGACTGTTAGATCGAGGAGCACATTGCGACGTAAAGGTCTGTTTCAAAAATGAATTCTTGAATCACTTCACAAAGTAAATACTTGCACACACGTATTCTACGTTTACGATTCTGATTTCGTCCGCCCTCCTACTTTCACATAAAGAGGCAGCACCCTCTGCTGGCTGCTCTCACAGACCATGCCCAGGTCAGTCTCCACTGGGCATTGACAGGCCACTTTATTGACTTGGGCCAAGGCTACGTACCTCGTGTCATGTAGACCGACTCCGTCTCCACAGGGGGAAGCTACTATTGCATTTTAATAAATCTCAGAGTCCAGCGCTCAGGGAGTGTCGCAGACACAAGATGGGCAGGCCCCTCCCCATCTCTAGTCTGTGGCCTGCCTTCCCATTAGTCTCTTCCTTTTACAGGTTCCAAGTCTCCCAGAAAGTCTTGCAGAGAGAATGCCTGTATTTTCAGAAGAAATCTTTCCACTTCTAGAAACTAAGACTCAA
Organism: Rhinolophus hipposideros; assembly: GCF_964194185.1. Taxonomy (NCBI): domain Eukaryota; kingdom Metazoa; phylum Chordata; class Mammalia; order Chiroptera; family Rhinolophidae; genus Rhinolophus; species Rhinolophus hipposideros. The sequence goes on from NC_138064.1 coordinate 3,094,800, forward strand.
GAAGACATGTTTCTTCTTCCCAGAGCAGTCCCTCCATGAAAGCAAGTTTTAAAATTCTCTCTAGGAGTGGGAGCTAAGGCCTGAAGGTGAACCCCTCCTTTATCACCTTGAATCTGGGGTTATTACCTCTTCCCCATGAAGTTGTTCAAGGCATTGATTGGGGAGTCCATTCCCCAGGGCCAGGTGAGAAGCATGTATGCATGAGGGGTGCAGCCACATTTACTAGTGTTACAAACACTATAGTTAACAGAGTATAGTCATGATAAGGGTGGAAGGATCTGTAAATTGATCCATTTGTAATATAAAGCATAAAAAGAACCATATCAATTTCTATCCTGACATTGTTTTCCTTGGAAAATACCTATACCCAAAGGATAACATTCAATACTGGCAAGTATATAACACACATATATTTTGCAGCATTATTTATGTAGTGGAAATAACAAAGTAAATATATACCTGTATGTGAATAATGAATTAAGCGAATGAATTATGGTACATAAATATGATAAAACATTATGAAATACTTCAAATATTTTGAAACTATAATGACTACACACTAATATGAAGATGTTTCTGATATAATATCAAGTGGAAAGTTTATGCTATAACTTATTTTTTTCAATGTACAAGTACCCATGGAAAAAAGCAAGCTAGCTGATATAGCTGGTGACTCTATTTCTTTCACATTACTTCCTTTATTATTGTTAGAATATTATTCAGTTAATAAAAGTCAAAAGACAAACACAGTGGTTCAGGATGGGGGAATATTAGCTTTCTTAAAACAACGCATACAGATTTATGAAGTGCAGGAAGACAATAGCAACAACACCAATTATCAAAACTTCAAAAATATGGAGAAACTCAGATGACCTTGAATTTTGCTTATTTCCCCAGAAATTGAGATATATTTGATGTATAACATGCTGTAAGTCGAAGGTGTGAGACATGATTTGATGCACGTATATATTGTGAAAAGATAACTGCAATAAAGTCGGCTAACACCCCCCTCACCTCATAGAATTGCCTTTTGTGTGAGTGCATAGTGAGAACCTTTAAGATCTCCTCTCAGCAAATGTCACGTATGTGACATGGTATTGTTAACTAGAGCCGTCATACATGTGTACGTTAGGAGCCCAGCACTCACTCACTTGACAACTAGACCTGATGGCTCTCACGGGCTGGAAGCTGGGACATGGGCCTGCAGGACTTCCAGTGGTTTCCAAAGGGCAAACCTACCCTGGGCCCAGACGGCCGAGAGCCAGGAACTCACTCTTGGCGACTTGATGCATTGATGACTAAGTCATAATTTTGAATCATTGCTTTCATCCAAGTGAAATGCTAGGAAAACTTTCATCAATGGAGGTCACTAGAGTGAAGTGGTCCTCACACGTAGGACGGGAGCCATGTCTGTGGAGAGGGAGGGCGTGACCGCGCCCGTTGGCCCCGACCGCGTACTCTAGGGGCTTGCAAAGCAGACGGCTTTAGTAGTGAAGACAGTGATCTTATTAGAGCTTGTGAAGGGCCATCAGTCCTGCCTCATCAATTCCTCCAGGATGTGGAAGGGCAGCCATTGATTTTAAGGGAAAAAGTCATCAATTACTGAGTTCTGATCCAGTCTTGATAGCTCTCCAGTGACCACGTGTAAATCAGAGGCAGGTTCAAGACGGTAAACTTTTTGCTGTGAGTGTTTGAGTGTTCGGTGGTGACTGAGGAAGGAGGACAGGTGAGTCAGACTGACTGAGAGCAGCTACGAGGTGTGGCTGCTACAGTGATTAAAAAACCGAAAAGTAAATAATGGTGTGGGGACAGAACCTCGGAGAGAAGTTTCCAGGCTCTCAGCCTCATGTGGAGAGGTGCTGGCTCGGATAGTGGATGGCCGTCAGCTGTGGCTTGTTGGCCATCAGCTGTAGCCATTGAGCCATTGGCCACTGATATAACTGCCGCGGCTACGGAGGGGAGCCGAGGAGAGTGAAGGAGGAGACTGAAGGAGAGTAAGGAGAGTCGAGGAGAGTCGGTCGGTTGGCAGCAAAGTGGACAGCAGGTCGCACGTCGTGTAAACCCAGCCTCCAGTGAGACCATAGTGCTATGACTTCCCTACCTATGGCTCCGTGGGTGTTCCTTTTTGGCCTCACCATGTCCTGCGTTCTTATGTGGGGAGCGGGAGCAGAGACCCCGCAGGCCGCCCTGCACGACAAATGGATAGAAATGGCTTGGACTCAGTCGCTCCACACTTCTCATTGTATCTTTCTCCTGCTACTTTAGTCCAAGCTTCCTTCCTCTGCTTGGAATTTTGAAATTTCTTTGAGTTTGTTCCGTACTAAGCACAGCCAAGTAATGCAAAGTGGACTCAGCCTCCTTCAGCAGCTGGAGAAAAATATTATGCTAACCTAAGATGAAGTCTGACAAGTGACACATTATTCAGAAAACCACTGGGTACTGAAATTGCATATTATGCAAATATATTCAATTCCTGACCATCTTTGAAGAAGTTTTTATAGGTAATTATGAAAGGCTACAAGCAGTGGCCTTTCTACTAAGGTTTAATGTTTCCAGTGGATGCTCATGAATAGTGATATTTTACCTAAGAATAAAATCATTGCCTCACACTTGAAATACTCATTAGCAAACTGTTTTTAAATGGTTGCGTTGTCTAAAGCCTGATGACTCCTCCTGGACTTTGATTAATGTTACTCATTACTTAGATTAAGCTTGAGCTTTGTGAAAACTACTCCGTTGCCTAATAATGTGAAACATTCCACACTGAGAGAGTCACGTAGACAAATGATAGTATTTTCATCAACTGACTTAGTGGAGCTATCACAACTCTCAGAAAAGGTCTAGGCACATTGGATAATGTCACATCTTTAAGAGTTCATAATTAGTGCTGGGTGATGAGTGGGTTTCACATCAGCTGAGAAGACCTTCGTGCAGCTGTATTCCTATACGAGATGCACTATTGATAAGAAGCACGGTGTACACATCTTGATGCTTGAAAAATTATAGTTAGAATTATTAACAGCAGAGCAGCAAATTTAAATCTTCGTTTTGCCAATAATCTTAACACCGTGTGTCTAACTAGAAATATTGTCTCCCTGTTTGCCAGGGGAGGTAAATCAGGTAGAAACATAGCATGCTGTGTGCTCTTAATTGGACTATTAATATGATGGATGAAGACTATCATTTAAAATTTTATGGGGTAGAGCAACATGGCATACAAGCAGCCCCCCTCTGTGTTGTGTAAGCAAATGAATGAAGACAACTCAAACCTATAACATCTCGTATTCAGGCTGTAATTGATGAAAAATCTAATTATGTCTCTTTGAGGGGAGGGGTCAAAATTATATAAATTGCATACTGATTTATTCATGAAAATAATTAGCAGTCTAGTTAGCAACCCAGAATATAGAAATAGAGACACAAGGCATTTATATTTTAAAAGGAGAAAACCTAAGAAATGATAACAATTTAAGGCTTCTAAGTTTTTCTGGATTTTTCCTTCTGTTTGGCTTACTTTGTAAACCACTTTGATCTAAAAATAGAAATCCGTGAATGATAAGATTTCAGACCAATTTTATCACATTTTGGTTGGGTTAATTTTCAACATTTGTGTAAATTATTTGTGAAAATTTCAAATTTCTAATTGTGCACAATCTTTAAATGAGAACAAAATTCTTTAATTTGGAGGTTAAAGAGAAACGTCTGCTTCTTTTTTCTTCTTTTGCCTGAAAATATTAGTCACGTCATAATCTCTCGTTGTCATGGTGACTGACAGCTAATGTTCACTTAGGAATCTGTAACGTCTGCTTTGTGAAACAGACTATATACAGTGTGTCATGTGGCGGCCATTCAACAAACAGCCCCCCTCTAATCCATTCCCCAGACTGCTGGGGCAATCGTAAGATTATTATTAAAATAATAGAACAAATCCATACACAAGACATGTGTATTCCATTACAAGAGTTTTTCCACGAGGGAAATAGAGATAAATGCATATGGAAAGAGACCACAAGTAAACAACTGATTTATGAATATGTTTATTTGAGGGCATGTAGACAGTCGAGGTATCTTAAGAATTTCAGAGTTGTGTAAAAAAATGCTTTTTTGACATTCTATTAAATAATTGCAGAGGTAGGTAAAAACATAGAAAAATATGAGCTGTTGGATTTGAACGGGGTCTGGGATGAAGGAAAGGTGTGATTGGACACATGTAGGACCAGGAAGAAAGCATGCACAGCGGCGGGCCTGATGGCTGGGACGCTGCTGGGACCCTGCTTTGTCCTGCTTCCAGAGTTCAAGCTGTGTGGAGGGGACAGAGACCGGGGAGTCACTGCAATTAGATTCCAGATCTTCATAACCTGAGAGGGGAGTGAACCTGAGTGGGACAGGCTATGGGCTGTTGTATTGTTAGCAGAAGACAAGCTGGTGAAGCATGTCTGGTGGTAATCTTGCAGTGGAAATTGTAGAGTGTTGGAAGTGCTCGAATGTGGGATCTGGGAGAACAGCTAAAAAACCGTTGAAAATATGGATTTCTAGAAAGAAAAGAAATCAGTAGCAGGGGAGAAATAGAGGGGGATTTTGAGGCAAGAATTAATGAATTAAAAGATTTATTGACTACAGATGATTTGGGAATGGTGTGGTTCATGTAAGAGTACCAGATTTCAAGGTTTTCATGGACAACTATCTTGAGGATTAGTTGTCTCATTGACTGGGGAGGGAGGGCATATTGGGCGCAGGTGGAAGGGAAGATGATTAATTTGACAAATGTTATATGTGAGTATGAGTTGATGGTAAGATTTAAAAAAAAGTGGCTATTTATTAGATGTAATTGTTTATGTTTATTCTTTGTGTTTATGTTTATTATTTATGTTTATTAGAGATACCTGATACAAATACAGGAAGACAATTACTTATTATAATTTTACAGTTGTTAATAATATGTCATTAAATGTATCACAGAAACACAAGAAGTGTTCAGTAAAAATGGAAAGGTTTGTTACTCTAGTTTTTGTGTTTGACTAGTTTTTGTGTTTACTGAAAATTGTTCCCATCTATATTAATGGCAAAAGTGAGTTAATTAGATATTATTAGTTATTCTACTTTACAGTGCAAATTTCTTACTTTGCATCTTTAAAGATCTGGATCAGTTTAATTGAAAAGTATTCTGAGCCTACAACATGGGGGGTTAGAAAAGTGCTGCATTTATAGAACTGTGTAAATTAGAATTTTTCATTGTATGAGATACAGATATAAATTACTTTGGGAGATTAATATGAACCAGTTATATATCCATCCCCCATTTCAAATCTTATAATTGAATGGTAGTTCTTCTTATTCATGCTGATTTTAAGTGTTCTTCATTTGAAGCGATCAAGTGCATTTATATGAATAAAAATATTTTAAAAATGAACAAAAGCAGTGCGGTAAAACTATTGATATATCAATCTAAAAATGCAATGTTTAGGTAAGTAAAATTTTGAAGTATCCTTTTTCTACAATCTACTCACATTTTTAGAAAAATGCAACTTGGAATTGCCCCAGACATCTAAAGATTATTGAGAATATTTTGAAAGCAAATTATACAAAAACTGCTACTGGTTGTCAAACGTCCAGGACTATACACACTTTCTAAAGTCACGTTCACTTATTGGACAACAATTTGGAACATTTTGAATTGACAGCATTTATATGAAATAATTACGTTTTAAGATCACAAAATAACAGGACATATTTTTATCTGAAATGCACAGCATTATAAGCAGTCCCATAGCTTATTGTGTGTACCTTTGATGCCGCATAACATTTTGAACCACATAACAAATAAAACACCAACCAAGACCAGTATTAATTCCATCATAAGTTAATGGAACTGGAACCACCAAGGTGGGAGCACAGTTAATGTCCTATGGAATTGAATAATTTCTTTAATGTTCCAAAGAACACTAAAAGCTTTCCGTATAGTTGACACCTAAACTATTGATGTTTTAAAAGCTGATTTTACACATTCATCAAAAAAGTGTTACTCTATAGAACGGTCAGATGTTGAGCCCAGTATTTCTGCTCTATCATATACCCAAACATGCACAACTTCACTACTGATTGATAAAGTTTCCTTGGTATGTGTCACGACCCATGATCAGTGCTTTCCTAGCATTAGTCAAGATCATTTTCTTAGGTAGGTGATATGATTGAAAACAGAGCCAAGGAAACTGACGTTAGGGATTTATGTAATTTTCTCAAGTTATACAGTTCTTCCATGTAAGAGTTGTGTTTCAAACATGATATTTGGACAATGTGGCTTAATTTAGTATATACACATAGGATATACCTCATGAATGTGGCAAATTGTTTTCCATAATTAAAAGTTCCTACTTAAGAACTTTGGATCAAAAAGAAAATGTGGTGTTTACTGAGACTTCTAATTCAAAATCTAGCTCAGGTCTTACCCATTTTGCATTATTGTTGGCACATTACCATTTTCTCAACACATGACAATCAATTTGTTTCAGAACCGTTTACCTTGATGTTTTCCATTTTTTATTAAAACTATTTATAGATCCTCTCTGAGATAGCTTTCTTTTGATCTTAGATGTGAATAAATGACAACTATGTGCCTGGGGGTTTATTTAGCAAACTTCATTCACAATGTTACTAAGACCCTAGTATATGCCTCACTGGGTAGAAAGAAATAGGATATCTTTAAAGGCGAGGAAGCATTAACCACACCCATAGTTCTCAATCTACCAAGAGGTCTCTGTCAGTCCCTTCACATGTGGACGTTCCAGTAGGACAGCTGTCAACACAGCAGCTGGCCTCCCTCTGAAAGATCAGGAGAGAAAGCGCACTGAGGGTACAAGCCATGGGCTCTTCGTAAGCTCAGGTGTGACCTCCTATATGCCAGGCCCTTTTAGCTACAGGTGAGTCACTAGTTCCAGGTCACACTCACACACGTGGGGGCGCTAATCCACAGCCCTGTGAACCAGGAGGGGGGAATCCTGGGGCTATATTCGGGGCTGTCTACCACAATGACTGAGACTAGGGAAATGTAACTTAACCACGGCCCCCACAACTCACTTCTTGTGGGTACCAATAAAAACGTCAGTTCACTTACCTGAAAATAAAAAACACTGCTCTACTCTAAAAAGAATTTCACAGTTTTTAATTTTAAGTACTATTTCCAGATATTTGCATAATATGTTCCTCATTATGAGGAGAGGTTTTCCCATGCTGGTGAAGAGTCTAGAATTGCAGATACACTTAGGTTAGGAAAGCGAGCAGCTGGACGCTGGGGCCGTAACAGCTAAGGCTATTTCTGTTTTGTGCAGAAGCACCGATGGTACCCACTGAACCTCGGAGGGATGCTGGGTTAAATACAATTATCATAAAATATGCACCATCGCTTTAACCAATTTTATAACCACACTAAATTGAATATGAATTTAATACATATTCTGTAGTGACTTCTTGTGTAATTTTTGCATAATTGAATACATTGTGTTTATCCCCGAGTCTTAAAATAATTTTATGGGGAGGGGAGCTGTATTAGTCCGGGTTCTCCAGAGAAACAGAACAACAGGACCAATAAAAATATACATCCAAGGCAAGTTGACAAAAAGAAACTAACCTTCACAGGAGTTAAAACAGTCTCCTGCCTGCAGTCCACTGACCATCACAGACACTTAGCCGAGGTCCCCTTTATTCTCCCCGCAAATAGGACCATAGATTGCAGTGGTGAGAAGACAGCTTCTGTCTGGTGTTGGGTGCCGCTCTTTGGCGCACTCCAGCTTTCCCATAAGAGTATGATACATTGGGGTCAGTCTGCCATGCCTTCTTGATCTTTTACCTCCAGAATAAGTGGTTCGTGAGGGTGGCGGAAGGACAAAGTGCTAACTGTCTGTTCACCTGCCCTGCGGACACGTGTCATAGAGATCCTTGGGCACCCTGTTTCTGTGGCAGAGATATTGTCTTCCATCCCAGGGAGCCTTTAAATTCACCTGCAGAGAATAACAAGGACTGAGAAGCTGTCCAAGATACCAAGGACGAAAGTAAACAGGAAAAAATGGCTAACTGTGACTGTATGTGTGTGTGGTGGGGGGGTGTGGGTTACACGTCAGTCTATCAAACAGCTTACTTTTCCCGACTTCCTAGTGTAAACCCAGGAACTGACGAGAAGTTAGGAATCGGTTTAGGAATCCAGTCACACCTACACAGCCCTAGATCCTAATGCGCTACATCTGGAGAGTTCAATTCCTCGTGTCTAAATGGGGGTGATAGCTCCCTAAAAGGGTGCATATGTAGACTGAAGGAGAAGACACATTCACAAAGCACAGCACCGGAAGCATTTATAAGTGGTAATTATAAGTGACTATAAGTAGTATTCTCATTATGAAACTGAAGATTCATTGAGATGAGACCCAAAACACGATTCAAAAGAAATAGCAAAAGTAAATTCTTTCAGCTGCAAACACAATGGATGATAGTAGGTTGAGGTCACTTCAGATTACAGCAAATATATGGTGTCCATGTAAAATATTCGATTGAAAACTTAAAAAAAAATAACCCCCAGAACAACAACAACAAAATCTTACCTGATGTTCTACTGAAAATGCCAGAGACTCATTTCAGCAATTGGTCATTGGTACCTGCATGTCTGGCACGGACCTTTGTGCAACGAAATAATGATGGGAAAGCTAGTATGGTCCCTCTGCTCTGTGAGTGAGAAGAGCACTGTGCAAATAATAAAGGCATTACGGGCTTACATCTTGCATTACTACTCTGAAGGGCAAATTCCATGTACCGTGCTATATGGTGGGCAAGATCCTAAGCTAGCTGTGGGCACGAAGCTTCCCGGGGGAAGTCCCATTTACTGTTACTTCCAATGCTTTTAAAAGTGGAAAACCCAACATGTAGTGCCATAAACAGTAATAAAGATGACAACACGATCCACTTTGTTCTTTAAGTAATTACTCTGCTTATAATGTGTAGGGGAATTGGAGCAAAACATGGATGAAGAGAAAGCATACTTACATAGTTTCTTTCAAAAGATATTATTATGGGCATCAGGCTTTGGGTTAGATACAATAGAAGGACAAAGCCTTCCCCTTCATGGAGCTCACAGTCCAGGGAGGACACCTGCGAAAGAGTAAACAAGTAAGAAAATGAGTATAGATTGGGATAGCTCCCATAAATTAAACAGAAAGGACACTATGATACAGAATGACAAGGGGATCCGCTTGTCAAGTACAGACTTGACCTTTGATTGGAGAGGAGAGGGATGGTGCAGACAGCCCCAAGGTGATGAGACGTGGGGACATGAGAAGAGGTAGACTAATTTAAGATCCGTCTGAGAGGTAGCAGTCAAATTGGTAATGGATTTATGAAGAGATAAAGGAGAGGAAGTTGCAAGAACGATTCTTAGGTTTTATTTATTTATTATTTATTTATTTACGTGTGTGCAAGTGAGTAAATAGCGTGAAATTTACTTATAGAAAGAAAATTAGAGGAAGTGATGGCTAATGTGGAGGAATCGGGAGTTTGGCTTTGGATATCTAGTTTGAGAAAGAACATATCCAAGGCCATTTAGGTGTTGCGCTGCATATGTCTGGGGTACAAAAGACATATCCAGATGACAATGTAATTTGGGTCGTCATTAGCATGAGATGACACAGTGCCCCAAAAGAACAGGAGGGAGGTTCAGCCTGAGGGAGACCCATATGTCTCTTATTTCATTGACTTCTCTCTTGCCAAGCAATTATTGTTTTGTTGGAAATCTATTTCTAGCTGATCTTCCCTAAATCAAATGTAATCAACAATTAACGAGCAATATCAGAGCGTCTGTGTGTGCAAGGCACGCTTGGGAAACATTTTGTTTTTAAAGCAAAGTATTAACATTTGGAATGTTAAATTACGTATTTACAGAAAATGCAGACTCTTTCACTCTCAGATTTAGCCAATTAAAGTTTTTGAGGAAATTTTCTAGACTTACCTTAATGTCATGTATTCATGGTCTTTAGCAGACTTTCTTTGTGGTTTACTTAGAATTCTCTGTCAGCTTTCAGATCCTTGATTCCACCAGTAGGTCAGATTTCTGGTAAGTTCTGTTTTTTGTTTGCTTGTTTATTTTGGTGTCTGATAAAGTGTATTGTGTAATTGAGAATTTTTACACTATAAAATATGTAGAGATTGATTTTGAATGTAGTCACATTAAACAAATAAATGGGTATTTTGCAAAAAGAAAATTTAGTGGAATATAGGGTTTAGTATTCTTGATTTATACCAAAATGTATTTTGGCTACATCGCACCCAACAATGACTAATGAAGGCAGAAAATACATGAAGACTCAATTCCTGATTATTCATGCACGTGCCCTTTTTGCAATGGAGACCTTGGACCAGGTTTGCTCTGATATTTGTAAATCTATGCTCTGAAGTTTTAAAGAGCCATTAAACACCATGTCAGTGCTTGCCAAGGCGACTTTCTGAAGAATGTTTGGAGGACTGATAGTCAAGAGTGGTTTTCAGTGTGTCATCATCGTTCTCTAAATTGAATTCTTTAGGTTTGCTAAAATGTAAAAGCTCAACTAAAAATTTATTGCTTTGTCTATTTAATACAGCAATTTGAATAATACCAGAAGAAAATGAGAGCACAATTATATGCTTTTTTTTCTAAATTCAGAGCTAGTCCAATGTGCTATTTTTATATGTATTGTTAGCTCAGAGCTCAGATAAAATTTAGTATTCAAATACAATCTCCCAAACACAGAAAGCAGCCATCTGAACAAGAGAATTCCAGATCTATGACTCGCAAAAAGAATTCGAATTAGAATAATAGAAAAGGTGGAGAGTGGAAATTATTTTTTAAAGCGATGTCCATTAAATTTTATCCTAGAAATAAAAGTTCAATGTGTGAACAATAATAAGAGTTATGAACAAGTACTTAACAGGGAAGTAATTCTTCTATAGGTCTTAAAATAAATATGCACTTTCTTTTTCTCCGTCCTTTTATTCTCATTGTTCTGAAACACTTCCTCATCATAATCACCCCGTAAAATACAGAAAATAAAAATCAATCACCATTTCTTCTTACTTTCTTAAAAACTACCACAGCAAAGCTGAAAAATTTTGACAATTATCTGTAAAAAAGGTAAAGGGAGAATTTCCAAACTAGAGACCAGTCTAGAGACAAGAGCCAACATGCATTAAAGTTAACAATACTTAGGTCAGGTGAAACCATCAAACGAAGCTAGTCAAAGTAGTGTGCTCTGTTAATAAAACTTGTACTTTCGATTTTGATATGAAAATAAGAAGAATCTGCTCATTACATCCGATATAAGGTGTGTCTAGACAGACTGAAAACATACATATTTGTATTGTCATTCCTAATTGTCAGAGCACCTAGATATGCATTACACATATTCCTGTGAGACGGGCACTAGAAATTTCATTACCTCCTCTTTCTTTTCAAGTCCCTGAAACTCAGAAGAAATAAAAGCCTTCCCCTAGGTCTCATAGTTAGTGAAGGGGGTAGGATTCTCGCGTGTTTCCAAAATGCTTTTTTTTTGTTTTAAGATGACAGCTCTCCCACTTGAATATTAATTAAAAATCTCAGCATATAATATTTTTAAATGGCCATGAGTTTTGGTGAATGATAAAAATTGTTTCTTTTTTTAATAATACAAATGGGAAAATAGTTCTCCCAATTTCATATAGTCACTTTTTCCATCTTCTGTATCTACAGGACTACAGAAGATCACTTAAAGGCTATGGATTAAAAATATCCTTTTTTCAAACAGGAATAAATATCTCCCTACAAGGAGATTGTTATGTATAGTTATTGTCTATTGAACAATGGCTAACACTTACATAGGAATAATAAAAATGCAAAAAGTATGTAGTGCCAATTATGGATGACAGGTGATATGTTTCATCTGATTTACCCAGACACAGTTGAGATGATGAGTCATGAAATTAATATTCCAAGTGTGCTTCCAAATAATGGACTTCAAAACACTGCCCATTCTGTTCATCAAATTGAAAAACAGCCTAATTCAAAGTTTCTACTTTCCTACTATGAAACAGGCACAGTGTAAATCCTTCCGTCAATAAGAAAATTTTAAAATGTGATTTAGTCCTAACAATCTTCTCAAATAAGCATTATTATCCTGTTAGACAGATGAGGAAACTGAGATTCACCAGATTCCAACACATGTGCTCCAAATCACATGACTAGACATGGTGCAAGTAACGTTCAAGTTCAAGGTTCTTTCACCCCAGAAACCATGCTTCATTCCACTAGGTTAACAGCTCATTCAAATGAGTCAAATATCCGTAGTTTCACATGATCCAGCCTGACATGTGGACCATAGAGGAATTTTAATGGTGGTACTTTTAAGGATTAAAAATGGTACACAAATCAAAGAAACATATTTTATTTTCATCTTTAAAGTGCAGTGTGTGTATATACATATGTATGTATTTATCTATATTTACATATACTTAGAAAGTATTGAAATTTTTAAACTGTGAGCTATTTAAAGATTTTAAAATTCACAGAGATATACTTTTCTGGTTAGAGGCTATGTTTCTAGATGTGAAAATTCCATTGAGACAAGTTTTTTCCTTCTGTAGGACCCCTACCTGTCATGTGATGTATAAAATAGGAAAAAAACAGACGAAGTATGGGTTTGAATTGTGCCTTCATCTCTTATAAATCATGTGAACTTTGTCAAATATCTCTTAACTTTGTTGTACATCTGTTCCCTTACTGTAAAATAGGGAAATATTACTATGAAAAAAGAGAAACATTAGTACAAAATAAGGGAAAACCTACTTCATAGGCTCCAGGGGTAATTTAGTGAGATTCTGGATTTCAGTTTTCACCCACAATTACTTCTCAATATTTGGAATTTTTCTTATGTGTACAAAGGATGATTTTCTGTTTTAAGAAAAACAATTTTATTACGAGGGATAAGATTTAATAAATATTGAATGTTCTTCATGGTTTATTGTAATAGTCAAAAAAGCTTTACTTCTGCTTCAGTGACAAGCCCAAAATATCAGTTATAAACACAATAGTTTTCTTTTTTCATGAAAGATAGTCATTGAGGCCTGGAAGACAGTCATTGGGAGTTGGCCAGAAACTGGGGACAGAGGTTCTACGACGATGAAATTCCATGTAGGGACTGGCTGGGCTGGGGTCACTTTCCTTCTAGAAGAACGTTTGCACTTGACCAGTAACTTTCCCTGTAGCCCTCCTTTGTTAGGTGCTGTCTGTGCCTGCGTGATGCTCAGAGAACTGTGTAAGAAGGAGTTCTTCCAACGCCTTCCGCGGAGGTCACGACCTGGCCAAGGCCTCATTCAATCGCGAGACTGGCTGGGCCCGGGTCACGTTACAGAGTATAACGTGTATGGGTCACAGGGAGAGTCCTCCTCGTTGGTGGAGATTTGGTGAGGAAGGGCTGCGAAAACTTCACGTTAACATTTTTCATTGATTTTTTTGGCAATAAATAAAGAGAGAAATATCTGTGAGAAATTTAAAATTTAGGGTATATCCTCCGGAGAAAAAAAGTTTTAAATAGTTTTTATTTCTTTAAGTTATTTTGAGTAATGAAGAATCCTTTGTTGTTGATTATATTTGCAAAAAATAAGGCATATAAAACAGTAAGAAAAAAAAATATCAGGTAAGGCAGATAATAGATATTTCCCAGACAAATATGTATATGTACATATACATATGCATAATATATATATATAATATATATGTGTATATATATAAATATAAATGGTTAGAAGACATAGATATATCTTGGAAAGAAATTTGAATAATGAGGCAGTATCTGAAGGACAAATCAAGAAATTATGCAACCTAAACTCTTTCAGCAAAATGAATATGCAAATTGACAGAAAAATTGTCAGAATATATTGGTGGTGTCAGCAAGCAGAAAGAGGTGGCTATACAATGTAATTTGTATTAGTAGAGTGGCAAGTTGCAATAACAGATTAAACACCAAAGAGTCGTGTCTTCAATCACAAAAAGTTGTAGTATTTTCCTTCCATACCTTCCATGTGCATGTCCTGCTGAGCAGGGGTTACCAGGATCTTTCATCCTACAGTTCCACCCTTCCTTGGGCTTCTGCCACATCTCCACCTAGCTTAGCTGATGAAAGGTAAATGGCACTGAGTATTAGGATGGACCAGGTCTAGAAGGAGCAGACATTCCTTCGGTCCATATTCCTTTGGAGAAAACTTTGCCATATGGCCACACCTATTTCTAGAGAGGGTAGGAAATGTGTCCAAAACAGTGCAAAACCGAACTTGGTATACGCAATATAAATTGAGCCAGGAAGAGAAAATAAGTGTGAGGGAAAGACGAGAAGGGAAGAGATTATGTACAAGTAAAGATTTAAGAATTGGAAGAAGAAATTCAGAAAACAAAGGGATCCTGGTAAAAAAACCCAGGCTCGTATTTCTTGTTGGGAAGACTGTGGTCACTTTCATTCTCACGATGCAGAAAGAACTCTTGCTGGAAAGAAGACGCAAGTGGGTGATGTGCAATGAGCATTATGTTCGCCAAAATGTGTCAGTGCTGCATAATGCGTCCCAAGAGATTAGGATTTTAGAGCCTTCCAGAAAAGAACATTAATGTCATTGCGTTTCTTTCGGTCAACTTGCAGAAATTGTCAAATTTCTTTCTCAGCCGCCCACTGATGATGTGCCAACCTGAAACATCTTGTGGAAGTGCCTTCACTAGATCCTAGAGGGTCATAGGAGGCCCTCAGTACAAGATCTGTTTCCGATCTGGGCCCTGATAAATCTGAGAAAGGTTTTCTCCAGTGCTAGGTTGCCTGAGCTGGGCACCCAGTCTTCTCCAGGAGACATGAGGGTGAGCTGACACAACAGGGAGGGGGACTCCTCCATGAGTCTGTTGAAAGCACCTTTTGTCCTTCCTTCCTTCATTGATGCCTTCCGGGCTTTCTGCTTAGAGAACTTATCTTGGCCTTTGCCTGGAATGAGAAATATGCCGTCTAGCATTGAGCATGTGCACTGGGATACAACTCTTAGGATTGGGGCTTAAAAACAAAATCATCTCCGTGACTGCACAGCGCCGAAAAGATGCCACTTTCTGCAGAATTCCCTGTCTGTTTTCACTTAGTTCTTTTAGCTCATGTAGGGAGTAAATAAAACCAATAGGAAGGGATAACTTTCTTTCACATTTCTAGCCATAATTTTATTTTCACTGTCAAATACTGTTTTAAATATCTAGTATTTTTTTTTTTAATTCTATTTTTCCTATATTGGTCTTTGACAACAGAGTTGAGAATCACTCAACTATTTGAAGTAAAAATAGTCAACCAGTCTGGCTCCAGTGTTGAATAAAATCACACTATTACCTGTGAAAAATTCCTGCTCGTTTTCACAATTTGATTCTAGCAATTTCTGTCAAACCAGTGAGAACAGTAAGTCCATAATACAACATACATTTGAGTTGCCATGAGTGTGTGTGTGTGTCTATGTGTCTGTGTATTCTTTTTTAATTTTAATTTTTGGAGTCACACATGATGATTTCCAGTGTCCTAGATGTGGGCTGTTCTGATTTTGAAGCTGAGGGTGAGATCAAATGATTTTTTTTAAGGATTCTCATTCGAAGACAGTGGATCTGATAATTGGCAGATAACACTGAGAGCAAATTGATGTCGGCAGTGAGGGAGGTCTGTGGTCACACTTGGCGAGGCTCTGTCTTCCAGAAAGATTTTATCACCAGCACAGGTGAAGGTGGTAGAGTGAGGGCAGAGCAATGCAGCAAATGGCAGAATGGCAAAGACGTGTTCCCTAGTGATGAGTGTGACAAGATGACTCCAACGTCAGCACACAGCTCATATGGCTTAACTTTAAAAGTGTCTTTCCCATCAGAGACCCTTTGGACCAAAATTTATGAAGATGCAACTTTTATTTCCATCTAACTTTTAAGTTATTCTCACTCTCTATTCACATGATTTCCTTCCAAGTGAATACATTTGTTATGAACCCAGATTGGCCTCATTGTCTAATTCGTTGATGTATGGATTGCTGTGCATTTTAAAATCAATATGCTCTAAAATTCACGTTCTTCATTTACTGATGCGTGCAAGTGTTTTAATACAAAAATAACTTTAGTCTTCCCGTCATCGTGATTCCAAATGATAAACTAAAAGCCTATCATTTCAAACCATCTGCAGCACTGGGTAAATATCACTTTCTGAACTAGATCTGCAGCCGTTAGAGATCCTTTGTGTAAAACCATTCAGTGGCCTTTTATTGTTTCTACCAAAAAAGTGCATAAAATAATGATCTCTCCTCCAATTAACTCTACAGCCAAATGCTGTGAAAGTTGGAAGATACAAAGAAAGTTTACTGTTTATTATTTTGGCAGCATTCCATCTGCCAGTTGCTAAGTAAAGGTTAACAAATTAGTGAGCCAGGCTGTGGAGATGGAGACCATTATTGAAGCATAGTTTCAGAGATAGCTGTGCAAAGAGAATAACTTACATTAGATGCTTTTCAGTGACATTCACGTGCAGACTCATCCACTATGGTGTTTCCCAGAGTGTTAATGTAAGAGGAAATCTTCACCTTTATCTTGATAGCAGGATTACATGGCCATAGTTATTGACCTCCCAGATGCTTCCACTCCTTCACACTCTGGAAAACCCAGTAACTTTGATTAGAATAGAAACAGGCTTCATGACAAGAGTCAAAGGTTTCAGGTTCGGTATCCTTTTAGCAGTAATCCTATTACTACGAGGAATAATGCTTAACCTTTCTGGGAATCATTTTCTAAATTTGTAAATGAAGCTATTTGACTCACAGAATTCTAAGTTGCTGTTTAGGGTTTACATTCTGCAGCTCCAAATGGAATTAAATAAAAATAAAAATAGACATGACTTTGATTTTCCTGACATGAAAAAAGAAAGCGGTATTAAGAATGTGATAAGGCCACTTAGATTGATAAGTTTAATTGAGTCCTGTTATTTGTTGTAGAATGCCAAGACCTCATCATTCAGGAGCTCAGAAAAAGAGAGAGAATAAAAGATTAATCAAGGGCAAAGAAACACAAACACGGGGAAAAGGATGAGCTCTTCCAGAAGGTGCAGATAACTGAAATGTTGGCAGGGACTAGAAACAATAATAGAGTTGACTGCAAAGAATGATGGGAAAGGAAAGAGGAGTGTGCAGTAAAACAGTCAGAGGAGTGTTATGGAGAACCATACTTTGGATTTCAGCGCCAATGCAATTGCTCTTCTTCCATGGTCTGTCAGCTTTGACTCAGCTCTACACTGCTGCCATTTATTTTTCTGAAATCCATGGTCACAGGCTCGATTATGGCTTTCCTATTCTCCTTTTTCAGAATTCAAATCTTTGACATACTCCCACTAGTCCAGTGAATGCGGTATCCCTTCTTCGTCCATGGGCCTCTATCCGCTCTACCCTGCTCCTCTATGTTTTGCCATGTGCTTTCCCGCTCCCAGGATGGAAGCAGACTGCCCATCAATGTTCTGCTGTCTCAGTCTCTGCCACCTCATAGGCTGTTTTCTCTGAGGATACTGTTGTTCCTCTTCCATATTAATCGACATTTACTCCTTCTCCAAGATCTCATCTGAGCATCATATCACCTGTGAAATGTTTAATGTCTACCCCGCTTTATTACTACTTCCTCTCTGGTTACTTCTTCGTCTCTGTCGCCAGGGTACTTTGTACATCCCTCCTCCTTAGTGTGTATTATACATGAATGTTTGTGCACTAGACCATGGTGAGTGCCTTGTGATGTATAGCTCTTGCATCATTGTATTATATTTTGAAATAAAACATTTTGAAAAATTGGAAGAGATACGTAGTTTAAAGGTTATCATGGACAAACACAATTCAAATATGTGTATGCGTATTATGTGTATGTGTGTGTACACACATATTTATATATTATGAATTCCTTGCATGCTGTCACTGGATGGTGCAGAAGAGACTTGTGTTGTGTTCTGTGTACTCTGTTAAAAATGGGCAAAATATATTTGTGTACCTAGCGAACATTACTGCTCTTTAGGAAAGCTAGTCAAGTAAGTTTTGAATCTCCCTTCTACTCTATATTCTAAATTTTGTCCTTTGCATCGAACTATTGCAAAGCCATAATTTTGGTGCTCATAAGCTTAGCCTCCCAAAGGAGAGTCTGTCTGAGTGACACTGGTGATTTGGCTTTAGATTGAGATTTCATCTAGAATTGCTCAGAAAGCAATCCCACCAAATTGACTTCAGTGTGTTTTCTCAAAAATATCAAGGACATTATCTTGATACCTCCTGTGTTAATATCCATGTGAGACACTTCTAGCATTTAGTGGAAGAAACTAATGTGAACTAATGTGTCACTTTGCTGCTGGGGTGAGAAAAATGTCAGGTTTTCCTTTTTACTTTGGTTGAAAGAAAAGTAGAAGTGAATTTATAGTAAATGACGACAATCCTATGAACTCTTTGAAATGCAGTATTTCTTCTATTTCTCCTCTATCATAAATCTGCATATCTTACATGTAAGACTTGTGTAACATTTCAAAATAAATGTTTTAGATATTTATTAATAATTAGTTTTATGGAACAGTCAAATGTTTCACTAGTGAAAGTGTTATACGGTAGTGACATGAATCCACATCAAAGATGCTTTATTCAACTTCTCTGGCCTCTTCTTAATGGAGGAGGCATTACATATAAGGTACTTCAGCCAGAAGAAAAGCATGGTTAAAAAGCGCTGTCTTGTGAGGCTGGAAACAGACACTTAGAAATCCAGGAGGAGGCAGGAATGGTCTCTGCTTCAGGAACTGGGTCCTGTGAGCGGATGTGGAGAAGAGGAACAACAGTAGCTTAGGAGAAGTGGCTCCTGAGCACAGGCTTTGTGACAAAGCCTTGAGGGCTGCAGAGGAATGAGAGGCAAGGAAAGAGCCATAACTGCAGAGCGTCCTGGGTGATGCGTGGTCAGCTCGGAGAACACCCAGGGAAGGGCACAGGAATCCAGGGGACGAAAACTCAGTGCTGACTCTTGAGAAGTGCTGTGTCGGGTAAAGCACTAGGATTTAGGATTTACAGCGTGATGGGAAAAGCTGTACCTTTATCGCCGGGGACACCCGCGTGTCCTGTTTTTCCTTGGGGCCATGTCATCATGGGCAGTGGGATTCGCGAGGAGCTCTTTGAAGTCCAGTAAGTCCCTGGCATCCCCCACGCCCAGCCTGTCGCCTGGCAGTTTTCACCTGCACGACGTGGTAGCCAGTGGAGCTGGGCTCCTGGAACAGGCACGCACCCCATGGGCCGCTGCCTTATGCTCCGCAGAGGCCAAGATTCCTCGCTCAGATCTCGGTGGCTCCATCCAGAGACCGCTGGTGTGTTGAGAACGGGCCCTGGCATGTCTGTTTGAACCCGAGGCCCATTTGAACTCTTTGTCTTGAAATAGAAGCCCATCCAACTGAACCCGCCCTAATGAGGCTGCTTGCCCTGTTCACTTATCTGAACTTGGGGTGTTTGCAGGTCCAACCTGCCTCACACAGCCCGGGGTTGTTAGTGGGAGAGAGCCAGGAGGCCAGCTGTGAGGAGGTGGAGAAAACAGACTAAAATGAGAAACAGCGGAGTTTAATGAGTCCCAGAAATGTTCATACATATTCATATAATCATGCCATTGAAATTCTTTCCCAAAGAAATGACATAAAGAAGAGAAGCAAATATAAACACGCAACAGGGTATAAGAGAACTTCGTCTCTTAACTGTGACTGATGCCAGAGACGCTAAGAACTGACAATAGGTGGCATGCACTTCTGTTTTTCCAAGTGAGATGCAGGCCTTGGAAGAAAGGTGAAGCGTGACCTGAGCTCCAAAGTTGCCTTGAAGATTGTTGAAAATTAGGAGAGATGTCCCAGGAGAAAGGCTGCAAGTTCCAGCCTCCCCCAGAAGGGTGGAGAACGCTGTAGGGTCTTTCCTCTCACTGGAAGCTCCATGATTGGGGCTCCCAGGAGGCTGGGGGTCTTGGCAGACACAGACGGACATTCAAAAAGTCTCCAAGAAGACACATATGAAAGCAGCCCGTGGTGGCTGACATGGGCTGAATATTAGAAGAAAGCCTACTCCCGTCAGCAGTTTTTCCAGGTCTGCAGGGGACCTACAGCTGCCAGAATAAATATGGGACATCCAGTTAAGCTTAAATGTCCCATATTAAGTGCAATATTTGGAGCATGTTTATGCTAAAAGTAATTTGTTTATCTGAAATTTAACCAGATAGCCTCTGATTTTATTTGCTCAATCTCACCAAAGGTAGGGACCGGCAGTAGAGAATGTTTGCTGTGGTCAGTTCAAGAGGGAGGGTGTGCAGAGGAGGGAGGCCTACAAGGGGCCAGGACACATCAGTGGCCCAGAGGAGAGAGGCCGAAGGTCAGAGCAGAGGCACGTCTGAGACCTAAGCCCTGTAGCCAGAGGGAATCTCGGAGGATGCAGGAAGGGCCAGAGGAAGCCCACAGCCCACAGCTTAACCTGCGAAGTAAGTCCTGTGCTGGCCCTTCTTCTCCCTCCCTGATTCTATCTTGGAGGATCCAGAATGTTCTGATAGGTGGACAAGGAGTGTTAAAGCAAAAGGTCAGTGATGTCTGTTTTCCTTCCCCATTTTCCAAGTTGAACCTGACCCCAGTGGAGGAGCTGGGATGATACAGGGGGAGATTTGTTCAAGTAGAGAAAGAAGCCTCCCCCCAGGGAGTACAGAAAAGAACACATCCTACATGAACTAACCCGGTAAATGATACTCGCACAATATAGTAATAAGCTTAATGGGTAGAATTGTTCGATGAGTTATGGTGCAGACACTTCATAGAATGTCATGACGTCATTAGACGTTCATGCATTTATGCATTGACGAGGCGTTTACTGAGCTGCCATTCTGAGCACCCAAGCACTATGCAGGTGCTGGGGACAAAGCGACAAATGTGAACAGAGATGGTTAGGAAGCAAATAACAACAGAAACTTTATTTGGCAACATAGAAAGAAATGATGGTCTCTGAGGATAACGGAAGATTTGGAACACTGCAGTGACACCCTGCTCTGGTGGTATCTTTGACAAATGATGAACTAGCAAGTAGAAGAAGAAAAAGTCATGTAGAAAAAAGAACAAATATTTTCTCATTACTTTTTAAATTTTGTGTTGTTTTCCATCTTGTTCATTTATTCTTTCCATGATGTAATTGGTAAAATGCCTGTGAATGTGTGTGTGTGCGTGTGTGTGTGCATGTGCATGCACACATATTAAACATAGTCATGATTGCTACAAGGAGAAATCCCTGTGACTTACAACAAGCTGGTTTCTCTGTAAGAACTATGTCTGGAAACATCACTTGAAGGACCAGATGATTTGACGGGTAAAGACTATCATAACTGTTTTTATCAAATGCATGTGATATTTCTCTGTCCCTCCAACTGCAAAGTAAAGTCAATAATTTCTCCATGATCCTGGGCTAACTAGACTGTAATTTTGTAGACTCTGGGTTTGGGGTTACTATACGGTGGACCAGTTCATATACTTGCATTAAAAATTGAATGGCCTCTGCCTGTGGTTCCACAATTCAATTGCATTATTTACAAAGCAACAGAACTAAGAGAAAATACACAAGTACTCTAAGTGGACCCCTTAGTCAGAGGCTGAAGAAATGGAGTCAGATATAAAATGGGAGATTAGGGTAAGCCCAGGTTACCGGCAGCCTGGAGACCAGCCACTACACTGTGACTCAGGAGGGACAGGCAGCAAGTAGTCTTCACTGGAGGGGATGCTCAAGGTGGGAGTCTCCAAGCCCAGACGTAGCAGCAGCTCCCAGCTAAACTTTCCTCCCCATCACTGTCCATAATTTAATCTTTTTCAAAATACTTCGTTAATAGTGACAGGAGTTTTCCAGGGGGGAGGTTGCTGAGTCAGATGGGAAGCGTAAGTTCATCTTTATAAGAAACTGTCGAACTATTTTCCAAAGATACTGCCGTTCTGAACTCCCACCAGCAGTGAAGGACAAGTCTGGGGCTTGGCGTCCTCGTCATTAGTTGGTGTTGTCAGGGCTCTCTTCATTTTATTTTAGCAGTTCTAATGGCATATACTGGTATCTGGTCTGTGGTTTTGATCTGCAGCTTCCTGGTGGCTGGAGAGGTGACCATCTTTCCAAGTGCCATCTTTTCAGTTGCCATCTGGCGTCTTCTTTGGGGAGGTGTCAGTTCCGATTCTTTGCCTACTTTTGTTTTTTAAATTGTGCCATTTGTTTTCTTGTCTTTGAGTTTTGAGAGGTCTTTATGTTTTCTGGATATAAGTCCCCTTTCAGACATCTGATTAGCAAGTGTTTCTCCTAGTTTATGACTTGTTATTTCATTCAGTAACTGTCTTTTGAAGAACAAAGTTTTTAGTTTTGATGAAGTCCAATTATTTTTTTTTCATTTATGAATCATGCTTTTGGTGTCTACGAACTCTTAATTCACAATCACAGTCATTTTCATATCTTCCCAGAATTTTTTTCAAGAAGATGTATGGTTTTATGTTTCATATTTAGCTCTGTGATGCATTTTCATTTAATTTTTGTATGCAGTGTGAGATACGGGTTCAGACAATTTTTTTTGGGGGGGGGCACGGACATGTAATTGCTTCAGCACCATTTGTTGAACAAAAAACCCTGTTTTTTCTTGACCTTTGTCAAAAATCTATTGATCACATTGTGTGTCTATTTACTTTCATTATGGTCAGAGAACCTACTTTGCATGATATCTATTCTTTTAAAAAATTACGGTTTGCTCCAGGAATCATTACAGCATCTGTCTTAGTGATGTTCCATGTGCATTTGAAAGAACTCCAGGTCTTCTACATCCTAGCTATCATTCCGTGTCCTTGTTCTACTGATTACTAAGAGAACATATTTCTTGGTGTTATTATTTTAGTACTTTCTGTAGTGGTTTTAATATATAAACCTTTTAAAATCTACTTATAGCTAATATTTTACCACCTCAAATAAAATGTAAAAACGTTGCAACTATAACTAAAACAGTAAAGGGAGTTTTGTAATTCCAGATATTTCTTAGGGGGGCATGAAATATGGGAAAGGCAGCTTCCTTCCTTTTTTCCTTCCCTCCTTCCTTCCTTCCTTCCTTCCTTCCTTCCTTCCTTCCTTCCTTCCTTCTTTCCTTCCTTCCTTCCTTCCATATTTCCTTCCTTTTTGTGTTGAACACTATATGAATTTGTGTCTGAAAACTGGATGTTTTAAATACTAAAAGAGGAGATTTTGTTGACAATAACCCTTCTTGAAGTAAACATAACAAGTCCTATATCTTCATGGGTGGAGGCAGATTAATGTTTTTTCTAAATATCTGTTATTGTTGTAAAAATTCCAGCACAAAAACAATACAAACTCTGGTACTATGATGCGAGTTATTTGAAATTTATAGTCAATAAATGAAGTAAGGGAAATAGAAATTTCTCAGTTATATATAAATGGAAAAATAACTTCTGGAATAATGCTATTTGGAATCTTGAAAAGAGCAACATGCAAAACTTATGAATGTTTGAAGCAAAATGGGTATAGCTCATAAACTGACATGATAATTGACAGTGGTGGAAAAAATCAAAAGCCCTGAAAATCTCATTTATTGAATAATAAAGGGTTTAGTGAAATAATTGATGAGACATTTATTTTACCTACTGCTAATGGTCAAAATAATAAAGGTCAAAACTTACAAAATGATTGATTTTATGCCTTTTTCAAATAACACAGCTGGTTATAGAGTTAGAGATATCACCCAAACTAAGAGATAGTAATTTTTATTACAAATGTAACAAAGTCAATATGCTTTTAAAAAAAGATAAATGAAATGGTACTGTGAATGCAATTAATCTTTTTTTAAATCAGCTATGAATAAAATTGTCAAAAGTCCAATTGTTTAGTAACAAACAATATAATTGAACAAGAGAATTCTAAATGTCTTGACACACACACCCAAACAAGAATATAGACTGGAAAAATTGAAATAAAACATGTGCTTATTTGTAAATGACACAGTTATTTACCAGGAAAACCAATGAGGTTATAGGATAGAAGGTTAACAAACAAAAAAACATGATTTTTTAAAAATATTGACCATGTACAAATAGAAACAAAAGAAAAAAAAAAGAATCACTGTTAGTCTTTCCCAAATAAAATTCTTAGCTGTAAATATACGAAAAGATATCTATGGGACTTAAGTGGTGAAAACTGGAAAACGTTAACGATAGGAAACAAAGAAGAACTAAAAAAATGGAGAGCCTCACCAGGAACTTGGATTGAAAGTCTCAATATAATATCAGATATCGATTCTCTCCAAATTGACCTTATAGAATTACTGCAGTATTAATCAAAATTCCAGCAGGACTTATTTATGTATATGTAGACCAGCCAATTCTAAAATGTATCTAAAATGCAAGGGAACTACAAGGACTAAGATATTTTTGAAAAAGAAAAAAAACGTCTAGAGCAATTACAAACTATTTGATTTTAAGCTTTGTCTATAAAACCACAATATTCAAGATAGTGTGATATTGGCAAAGGGATACCCATATGGATCAGTGAAAAAGCAGAGAAGAGACCAGGAATCAACCTACACAAATATGGCCAGTTGCTGTTTGATAAAGTTACAGAAGAAATTCAGTAGGAAAGCGTAGTCTTTTCTACACATGGTTTTCAAATCTCCATGTTCAAAACTATATATCTTTTAGAATAAAACACAGAAGATGAGTTTTAAAGCACTGCATGAAAAGCCTGGTCTGTGAAAGAAAATATAGATAAATTGGACTTCATCAAAATTAAAAACGTTTTCTCTGAAAAGAACTGTTAAGAGAACGAAGACAAGCTATTAACTGAGAGAAAATATTTGCAAATAACATATTTGAGGAAGGAAGGGCTTATATCCAGAATGTATCATTAAAATGTATCGTTTTCCCTGGAATGACTTGGCTCTTAAAATCAATCACCTGCATACACTAAGCAGAAAAAGGCAGCATTGTTACCTAAATGAGGGGACTCTCTTGTGTGCCTTTCTTTTTTTGTTTGGGCTCTAGGTTGCCATGTGGACGCCATCCTTTTCCTTCAAAAGCCACGTAGGACTCTAGGTGGATAATTCAGCTTTAACATTTAATTGTAAAAATGTATTATCTTGAATTAAATGAATCAAAACTAGTAAGGATGGGAAACCAAAAGAATCACCTGATGATCAATCCAGAATCAATTTCTGACAGTCTTAAAAAGGAAAATATGAGAGTATGATGTTTTTTCTTAACATTTGGCGAGTAGCCTAATCGTTCTAAATTGCCCTTAATTGTTCATTTTTATGAATCATCCTCAAATCTATAGAAACTTGTCAAGAGATCTCTTTTTCTATTGTGTGAAATATAATGAATGACTTAACGGGACCAACAGGTGACTTTAACAATATTCCTATCCCTATTATCTGATGCCTGTTGTCGGGAAAAAGAATGGAAAGTGTAGCTCTGCTTATAATGATAAAAACTATGCTTCGCAAAGCTGAGTATCTGTGACTCCAGAGGGAAAAGCCAGTCAAATTGGATGTGAATGAAAAGGTGGATGGATGTTCAAAATGAAAAAGGAGAGCGTAGGAGGATAAACGACCCAGGGATAAGCCATTGTAATGTTTCAACCCATCCGTCTAAATATCTGCTTCAGAGGAAAATCGTGTCTTTGCGATGGCCAGGACATTTCAGAGTTTATGCCAACCTACCATATTTCAGTGTTTATATGCCCTTTTCCTAATGCGTGAGCCGATGTAAGGTAAATGATACTGTTTGACAGAAGATAAATGACAGAGGGAAGAAATTCACATCCACAAGAAAGACATCTGCTTTTTAGTTCTAATTCTTCTTGACATCTAAAATTTTAATTTATTTTATAGTGTCTTGCTTCCATAATATATGAATTATAGGAAATGGTTTTATATTCATTTATTCTGATTTGCCGTGAAAAGTTCTTGGTACTTTTGTTCTAATTTCATTTTCAGTATGCTCTATTCACTCTCAAAACGCTCTGTTGTAGACACTGTATTATACATCACCCTGATTATAAACTCGTCCTCCTTTAATCTTACGGGGATTTTAACCAGGACCCTTTAGCATGCTGTCTTCAGACTTCAAGAGCACACATGACCTCTCCTATCTCCAACGACAAAATCCTTCTTAGCTATCAGGAGATTGCAACAGCTCCTGACTCCAAGAGTCAATCTCATCGACTCATAGTAATTAAAAGCGTGGCCTTTTAAGGGGGAATGTCAGGGCTGAAGACCCTACTTTGTCCTGCATCTGCTATATAACCTTGGCCGAATTATTAACATCTGTGTATCTCATTTCCCTGATTTGTAAAATGGAGTAATGATAGTGACTGCCGTATGGGCTCACTGTGAAAATTAAATCAGTTCACATATATAAATCACTTAAAAATGATTGGCGTATATTAAGCAGAATATTTAAGTGATATTACCTTAAATTAAATCCTCTTATCCAGCTTCATTTTACTGAGAGAGACTTTCAAAGTCTTTCCTTTTTCTTCACATCATCATGAAACATATTTACTAACTTGTAGGATTTCCACTGAAACCCATGTATTGCCCTTTAC
Source organism: Rhinolophus hipposideros (assembly GCF_964194185.1). Classification (NCBI taxonomy): domain Eukaryota; kingdom Metazoa; phylum Chordata; class Mammalia; order Chiroptera; family Rhinolophidae; genus Rhinolophus; species Rhinolophus hipposideros. The sequence goes on from NC_138064.1 coordinate 3,121,467, forward strand.
TCATTTCTTCTCTCATACATTTAGCACTTTACTTTCTCTAACTTGGAGTCACATTTTCTGTTTACTTGCTTATTTTTCTATGCATTTTATTTATATCAGGTATATGTCTGTGTTTTTCTAGGTTTCCAATAATAATTGAGTATCTCCTGCATGTTACCCTAAAAAATCAAAATCCTGTGTGTCTTAAAGGAACATAATAAAATGTGGTAAGACTCATGGAAAAGCAATACCTTCACATTCCTAAGTTTATGAAGTGATTTTGTATGCATAATACCATATTTGAATTTCACAAAATTGTGTGTTCATGAAGAAACAGAAATTAGACTGATACGTGGAGTGTACATGTACAAGATTTAAGCTAAATAGAAAAAAGATATTTCTAAGAGTCAAAAGTTTCAAAGATGTACTGATGTTATAAATAACAAATTTCCCAGCGTGAGATATACTCATGTATGTGATGGGCATGGATAATCTTTTGGTGTGTGTGTGTGGAGAGGAGGTGGGGGTGCCAATCATGGGATGGGTAGTTGGACCCATCATTTTTAAATCCCTCCTTCTGTTGTAACAAAGGGAAGTGCTGGGTCTCTCTGACTTCATCATGTTCTGATTTGTTCTTTGACCTTCAGGCTAATAGCTCCTGCTAATCATTAGAGGAATTCTACTTGGCGCTTGGGTTTTTACAAAAACAACCCTTCCCATTTTCCCTTCCCTTGGCATAAAAGAACCCTGAACTCTTTTCTTTCTTAAGATGGGTTTGGAGACCTACTAGGGCTCCCATTTTCTCAGTTAGTGCCTTCTCGATCAATCAACCTTTCCTCACTCCAAACTCTGACATTCTGAGTTTTGGCCTTTTGAAGTGTCCTGCACATGGACTCTGGACTGGTAACACTGTGAGATTTTAAAATCTCAAATACAAGTCAATGTATTTCGGAAAAATTGATTTACTAAAGGAATTTGTGGCTAAGCATTTTGCAGAATGGAAAACATCATTTTCCTTGAAACAGTACCTAGTTTTTAAATCAGTTCTTTAAATGTAGCTTTTGGTTGGAGTTTGAACTGCACAGGATCCTTTTAAGGCTAACAGTCCACCTGCGTCCTCTCCCTCTGCCGCGCTTTCCCAAATTGGAGGGATCTGCAATCAGAAAGGCATTGGAGGGTGCAGTTCTGCCTTGATTTGTATGTAATCATTTTCTTTTCTATATACATAACTTGAAAGGGATTGCTAATTATTGATGAGCTGAAGAGTAGACGAAGTGATTATTTTGAAACTGGAGAGGTCCAAGGGCAGAGCTGATTAGTTCATATCCTTTCATGTGTCCCATGCGATAACGGGCTGGTTGGAAAGATGGTCAGGGTCTGCTTGCATCTGTGTGGGAGTCTCCCCCGTGACTTCTGAACCTGTCTGCTCCTGGGATAAATGCTCAAGTCAGCTGCTCGCCTCTGTAGGAGTCATTGAGTACAAATAGTAATGAAAGGAAAGGCTGGCTCTCTGTGCTAACAGGCCCCAGTGACTTCAAGTACTGTCGGACTGAGGTGTCTCCTTGCCTCTCCTACCTTCCACAAGCTCCGTGTGTGCTAAGGGATGAAAAACACAATCAAATTTGATAAACTCAAAAGACAGAGTTCCTTTAAAGAAACCTTTTCATTATAAGTCACAATTTTTGAGAGATGCCAAGAGACTGTCCTAAAAAGACAAAGAAATACGATAAGTTATGGATTTACTCTTGACCAATGGGGGCTGCCTCACTGGCCAGGAAAGCAGAAGGAAAGATGCACTTAAGAGATAATCAAGCTGTCTTGCTTACCAGACTGACCCAGGTGAGAGAAGGGACTTTGAGGAGGACGGAGGAAGCAGCTAACCTCCGCACCAGGGGAGTGGCCTGACAGGTGCAGGTTTGGGAGGGGGTGGAGGTGTGCCCATGGGCCCTGCAAAACATTCAGACTAAGTTGTGTTACATTGTTGTGAAAAGCGCAGTATAATGAATCATCATTCTTGAACACAGTTCAGCAACTGCAACCACAAATTAGTAACCGTGTGTGTCCAGCTCAGACCTGTTTTCTGAGGTTTAGTCCTGGTGTCAACCTGGAATTACGAATCTCCACCTGGACACCCCACCATCACCTCAATTTTACCATAGCGGAGTTTGTATTCAACATTCTCGCCCCATCTTGACCAATCTTTCTTCATTTCCCATCATTGGTGACTCCATCGAACCCCTTCACCCATTTAGGGATCCAGGACATCGTTTCTTTTGTCCTTCTCTTGATAGCTTTCTCTTCTACAGCCAATGAGCAACTAGAGCCCATCAGTGCATTTGCTGCCTCTCCTTTTTTTCTATGCCCCCCTCCGTTGTGTAAGTTCAGGTCTGAAATGTTGTTCCCCGGGACTATTGCAATTCACATCCAACCACCCTCAAACATATCTTTCTACATGTGAGTGATGGCATTATTCTAATTCTTTGTATTCTGTAGTTACTCTGTTTACCCTGAGGGACACTGTCAATATTTTTAAAAATGATGCTTCCTTTTCTGATCATCCCTCTCCCACTTTCCCCACATTCCGTCCTGCTAGACCTGTGTCAGGCACGTTCTAGGCTTCTGGTTGCAACAAATAGTGTGTTTGTAAACACGTCATGTTCTTCCAGCCTCTCTGCTTTGCTTTATTGTGCACTTCTCATCCTTTAGCTTCTGTGAACTGTTCCTTAAATGTGTAGCTTGAAGCGATCTTTCTCTCCACACCTCCACAGCCCTTCTGTGATTGGAACCACACTTTTCTGTGGCATTCTTTCTTACGTGTCTGTTTCTCAGAAAGCTTTTTGAAAGGAAGGATTATGTTATTCATCTGTTAAGCTCTAGCTCCTGGCACAGAACTTCATGTGTAATAGAGCTTCAATATATAACTGGGCAATTAAATTGGTGAATCAATTATTATCACTGAAGCAGCTTTGAGTAAAGATTGTATGTTGCTGCCTTAGGTTTTGAGGGTGAATGGAACCTGTAAGCACCATGAGAATCCCCTCTGCCATGTGCACCCTGGGTGGGAGAGAAGCAGTGTGAAAGCACAGCACCCTCTGCTCTCTCAAATTCCTCCTCAGCCTGGGAGCCCAGCAAGGACGCCCTGGGAGGCAGAGGCTGGGGGCTTTGAGTTTGCAGCTCAGCCAAGGGGAGGCGGGGAGGAGGAAGGATTCATGCAAGGTGTCAAACACATCTTAATCCCTAGGAGGGTGGGCATGCTGCTTTTGGACACATTCCTTGTTGGATTATTACTTGGGAAATAAGCTCCCTAAGATCAGAAGGCATGGCCTGGGGAAACTTCCAGTCAATGAGGACACTCTCAGATGAAGAGATGATATTGTCGGGACATTTCATTTCCCAGGGCCAGCAGAGAGGAGAGAGCTGGACCCAGTCCAGTTTGGATTCGTGTTCCTGTGCTAACGTTGTTAGTTTGAATCCAAAAGAAACATCTCAAAAGATAACGTACATGTACTTTTTAAAAAAAAATGTTTATCTTTTGTGTGTTTGAAAATAGCTGATAAAATCATCATCTATTTTTTAAACATAGACGTGCCTTCTATATTTTCAACATAGACCAAGGTTGTTGTAAAAGTGCAGAAATTAGATACCTGATTTCTTCTTTCAATAAAATCTGATATCAGCAGACATCAGAACTAAGTACGTGTCATCTGCTCAGGGATGGTCCCTGGTAAAGTGGAATGAATGGGACACGAGGAAGGATGCTTGCATGATTTCTTTTCTGTCTCCGACCTGTGCAGATCCTTTAATCATACAACGGTGAGTTAACTTCTCAGAGTGTTTCCTCATCAGGCTGATTAGTGGATATGTAAGTAATCCAGTTCCTGGATTGCAGCAGGAAGTCAGTACATGGATTTCTTGATTTTATTATTTTCATTGTTTTCCTTTTCATTTAATAATTAATTGGGTGACTTTCTAGGAGCCAATAGCTGGGGGAGGTTAGGAGACTCAAAGGCCACTCAGCTGTCCCCTGTCCCACAAGAGGCCACAGTCTGATGGTGAGGAGTAGAGGAGCCAACAGACATGGGATGTGAAGGGTGGCAGGGTGGGGATGGCAACTCTCCAGGGAAGAGGAAGGTGTGTGTGGGGCATGCAGTGTCACCCAGCGATTTTCTTTTTAATGAAGAAAGTGTTTAGTCTACAGAGAAGAACGGGATGGTACCACGACAGAGGGGGCTGTCATAAGGAATAAGGCGTCACTCACGGTGCACGTGGGGACCGCAAACATTCAGTAGTAGGGAGTCTGGAAACCAGAGACGGGGAGGGAGGCCTGCACTGGGCTGCAGGAGGGGCCCAAGGACACAGGATATTTTATTTGAGCATCCAGTTTGGTAAAAATCCTTCCCCAACATATTTTATTTATTCGTTCAATTGAAAATGTATATATTTTGTTTAGTGATTATTTTCATTTAAAATCATGCATGAATACAATGGTGATTTATTGTGAGATGTATAGAAATAAAACAAAATGACATTTTAAAAAATAGTGAAATGAACAATTTTTCAATATACTTTAAAATCTATTGTACCTACTAATTCTACAAAACGCTTTATTTATTTTAACATTATTATTATTATATCCTTGCACAGCATGACTGAATACACCTCATTGTAATTTAGTATCTTTCTTGAACACTTTGTGAGGCAGCAAATTAAAGGTTTGGTTCTAAGTTTGCTTTATTCCTCTGATTAAAATTAGTGGCTGTCATATCTGAGGAACGAACCTCAGAGTGATATACAGCTATAAATAGAAGACAAGTAGAGTTCTATCTGTGCACCACCAAATTCACACTTTAAGATGCACATTATTTGCTTTTGTATTTTAATATCTCTATAACTATTATATACTATTCTCTTTATTATTTCTTAATTCAATCAAATGAGGTACTCCCAAAGACATTTTTAATCTCATTTACCAATTATGCAAACTGTTAACGAAGTTTAGTTGGTAAATTGTTATTATTATGATGCTACTTCATTGCAAACTGATTAAAATGGTTTGTGTTTTTCCTAATCTTTTTATTTTATTTAAGATTTTCATTAAAATATAGCTAACCTACAATATTATATTAGTTTCAGGGGTACACAATAATTACTCAACATTTATATACCTAAAGAAGTAATCACCATGATAAGTCCTGCAACCGTCTGGCAGGTGTACAACATAGTGGTTAGACATTTATATAATTTATGCAGTGATCCCCCTGACTAGTCTAGTCCCCACCTGGAACTATACATAGTTCTTACCATACCACTGACTATATTCTGTATGTATTCTGTATTCTGTTTGTATTCTTAATCCCTTCACCTTTTTCACCCTGCCCCCAACCCCCTCCCATCTATCACCCTGATAAATCTAGTACCTATCTGATACCATACATAGTTATTACAATATCATTGACTGTATTCCTTATGCTCTACCTTACATCCCCACAGCTACTTTGTAACAACCAGTTGATACTTCTTAATCCCTTCTGCTTTTTTCATCCACACTCCCATTCCCCCTCCCACCTGGCAGCCATCAAAATATTCTCTGCATCTATGAGTTTGTTTCTGTTTCGTTTGTTTGTTTTGTTCCTTAGATTCCACATATAAGTGAGATCACACTTCATCTGTCTTTGTCTGTCTGACATACTCCCCTCAGCACAGTACCTTCCAGGTCCATCCATGCTGCCACAGGTGGCAAGGACCCATTCCCTTCCATGGTCGAGTAATATTCCATTGTATGTATGCACCACCTTTTCTTTATCCATTCTTCCATTGACGGACACCCAGGCTGCCTCCACATCTTGGCCACTGTAAACAATGCTGCAGTGAACATATGGATGCTATTGCCATTTTATTATTCATAATTTTGATCTTTTTTTTTTTCCTCCATCCTAAATAACATCCTCCAACAGTCCTTGTAATGCTGGTTTGGTGATGATGAACTCTACACCTGTTGAGACCACCCTTCGGGTATGCCACTTGTGGGGCTAATTGGGCAGTACTCTGTTGTGGTCTGAAGCCAACCTCCAAGTATGTTGGTTCTGGGGACTCTTGGAAGGGGATCCGGGGCAGGCCCAGGTCACCCACAGCCTGTGACCGGCCAGGGTCCACCTGGTGGGAGCTACAAAGTGATCCGTGGTTGTTCATTGACTGCTAAACCTGGAGGAGCATGGGAGAGGCCGTGCTGAGAACCAACATTGGCTGCCACCAGTACTGGGCCTGTGGTAGCTCCGCAAAATACCAGGACGCCCCGAGGCCTGCTGCCCCTGCCAGCTCCCTTAAGGTTCAGCCACTGATAGCAAGTTGGGTGAGGTAGGGTCTGAGGGAGTCACTAGAGTAGGACGAGTTGTGGTCACCAGGTTAATGTAGACTCTGGATTGGTGCCAGTGCTGAGCCAGGAGCTACTCAGCAAAAAGTCTCACAACACACTGAGGTCAGTCGCTGCCTGCCTGGGGCCGATCAGACTCTGATAATTTTCTAAAAAAGGGTTCAATGTGCGCGGGGCTTAGCTGCTCTGGGAGAAATTGCCTCAGGTGTTGGGTGAATTGGGTGGGGCTGGGCCTCAGGGAAGTCAGCAGAGTGGAGCAGCTGAGCTCACCAGGCCAATCAGATTTAGATTTGGCTATAAACGTAGGGGGCGGGCTCAACACAGGAAAGGTGGCGCCCATCTGCCTGTGAGCTGCACGGAGGCAGCCGTCTCCTTACAGAGAAAACAGCCACCGTCCTCCACTCCTCCCACTGAAGTCACACACCCCAGTCGGCCAGGCCTCCCGTGCCTCCGACAGCCCCTGAGTCACTGTCCCACCGCTGGAGTCCAAGGTGAGTGCCTGGGAGCGAGTTAGTCTGTGTGCGGGCTGTTTAAGAGGATGTCTGGGTTTCCTGCAGCCTCTGTCCGCCCCAGGTGGTCTGAATCCCCACTGTTCTCACAGCCAGTAGTTGTGGGGGCTCCTCTTTCTGGCAGCAGTGCTGTGGGCTGGGGAGACCAGTGTGGGGCTGGGGTCTCTAGCTCCTCCTGGGGAACCTCCACAGCTGAGAGGGACCTCGGTTCTCAGTCACCACACGCAGGTGTGGGTCCCATTCAGCGTCTCCACCCCTCCTACCAGTCAACACATGGCTTTTTCTTTGTATTTTTAGTTATAGGACTTCTGTTCAGCTAGACTTCAGATGGTTCCCCAGGTTGATTGTTCTGTAATTTAGATGTAATTTTAATGCGTTGATTGAAGGCAGCAGGAACAGTGTTTATGTACTCTGCCATCTTGGATCTCACTTCAGGGTGATTTTTTTTACCTAATATTTTTAACAAAGAATTTAAATCTTTTTTTTTTTTTTTTTTTTTTTTTTTTTAATTAGTAGAATTTTAACCAGTTAGAAAATTCAGTGTCCAAGTTAGTGTGAAAACATTAGGACTTTTTGGAGTTTTTACATGTCATTTTTAAAAACAAAATTATATACAATGAAAGCATTTCCAAATAACTGTTTACAAAATGCAGTTTGTTTCTCACATTTCATGTAATTTGAAGATACAGATTAAAACAGACTTTTTTTGAATTTTAAAATATCCACTAGCTTTAAGTGAAGTGACTGAAAATATCTAGATTGTGACTGTGTTTTAACTATTATTGGGTGCCCTCAGCAAGGAATTGTAAGAGAAAACAAATTTAGGCTAACACAGGTGGTCTGCCAAATCAAGATCAAAGGAACTAGAATCCAGAGATCAAGGAGCTATAGGCTGGCTCCTTGGAAAGTTGGAAAGGCTGGCTGATTCTGGAATTGTGCTGGTGAGATAGACAAAGAAGGTTTTGAGGGACAAAAAAGAAAAAAAATCTTGATTGAAAAACCTGAACTCAGGGGAGGTGTTATTGCTTTTCAAATCTATTTTTAGATGGCCTTGAGGTGGAAACCATTAAGTTGGGAAAGAGAAAAGGAGAGGGAAATCACTCCGGAGAGGGGCCCACAGAAACGGAATAAGTGTCTACTCTGTGGGAAGGAAAGATGAAGGCAGAGAAGAGGGACCTGGCTGGGGATCACAATTCAGCCGCAGAAAGATAAGACTGTCTATTTAAAAATGGGGATGGGACTTGAATAACTATTTCTCCAAAGAAGACATACAAACAGTCCCCAAGCACATGAGTGGATGTTCAGCATCATTAGTCACAGGGGAATGCAAGCACAACCACATGAGACACCACTTTACTGCCACTAGGTTGTCCTTACTCAAAAAACAAAACAAAAACAAACCACCTAGAAAACAACATGTGTTTTATGAGAATATGACACATGTGAGACTATGGAGAAACTGGAACTCATGTGTGTTATTGGTAGGAATGCAAAATATTCTGACCACTGTGGAAAACAGTCTGGCATTTCCTCAGGTTAAATATGGAACAACCACTTCACCTGGCAATTGTGCAACTAAGTTTATAACCCAAAGAACTGAAATCAGATGCTCAAGCAAAATGCTTACACAGGAATGTTCATTGCAGAGCTACAAGGTGAAACACCCCAAAAGCCCATTAAGGGGTTAATGGATAAACTAATTGTGACATTTCCATAAAGTGGAATATTATTCAGCCATAAAAATACCGATAAATACTACAACATAGATGAACCTTGAAAACACTGCAAAGTGAAAACAGCCTGACGCGAAAGATCACGGGCTTTTGAAATCATTGTATGATTTCATTTATATGAACTGTAGACAGTAGGTAAATCCAGAGATGGGAGTAGACTGGTGGGTTCCAGGGCCTGGGGGGAGGGAGGAATGAGGGGCAGCTGCTTCGTGGGTACAGGCTGTTGCTTTGAAATGATGAGAATGTTTTGGATTTAGGTGGAGGTGGTGGTTGCCCAAATTAGTGAATGTAGTTAGTGCCAACAGATTGTCATTTAAAATAATTTGTGTTTTGTGAGTTTTACTCAGTAAAAAATCAAGTTGCACATATGATGGGTGCACTCTCCCTGTGCATGTTACACTTTTAAAAACTATAAATATATCTGGTTCTTGGGAAATAGGAAACAAAGCACTAGCTAAAATAATTGTAATAAGTGGAAGTGGTTATTAACCTAAACATTGCAAAAATGAGAAATAAATGAGAGACAGCTATCAAAACAAAGACATTTAAAACACTTGTATTTATTTTCAAAATTCCATAAAAAGAAATTAGAAAACTTAGATGACATAACAGATTTTTCTAAATGGCATGCCAAAGTGTGAAAACATAGATGTCATCACAGTTAAGAAAACATGATTTATATAATTTGAACCCGATAGAGACAGAAAATTTAAATATCAAAAAAAAATGTGACGAAAAACTTAAGACAGAAACCTGACAATGACACGAAGCTAGTTGGGAAAAAAGACACGCAAACCATTCCTGCAGAAACACCTGAAGTGGGTTCCTTAGCCTCTGTTCTCTTTCCCTTTGTTTTCATGTGAAATTCTTTCTTTGAGATTTTAATATTTCAGTTACTGTTATATTTTAGGCACCATTCGTATTTGTAACAAAGCTTGGTTGTCAGAGGTACAGTTGTCGGAATTGATGTTTTCAGGTCTAATCCATGGTTGCAACAGGATCTGGTGTGAGAAAAGAAAACACAGTGCAGTTCAATCAGTATAGTTGCTGCCTCTCCTAGTGACGCTTTGAGGGTCTATGAGACCGTGGGCACTATGCCACCCTGGTGCAGACATCGTTTTAGGGGGGCAGCCAATTAAAATAATTGTGAGTTGTTGCATTTGTGTTGATGGGAAGGAGACAAAGTACGAAGGGAGTTTGAAAAAGTTTGCAATGAACAATTTGGAGGGAAGAGCATGGTGATCTCAGAACTGTTTCCCAATGTTTTATAAAGCAAACCAGCTCTGTTCATGTGCCCCAGGGTTGGGGATTCAGTCTCTGACAGAGCTGGCACTGCCCATCTTCTGTGTTATTGATGAAAACAGTACATTCAAAACAACTGAAAATGAAGTGGCTAAGGATACGGAAGATATACATGAAATAGCTATAAAACTCTCTCGAGTAAATGAATGCAATGCGAAAGCACCAAGCATATTGTTCAAGATAGTCCAGAAGGAGAGACCAGCTACATAATCTGTGGGACCTGGTGCAAACTGAAATTGTGGGACACTTGTCCAAAAGTTATTAGAATTTCAAGATGGCAGCAACAGCATTGAGCCAAATGTGAGCCCTCCTGAGGGCAGAGAATGCTGTGACTGCAAATGCCCGCACCAATGAAGCCAACTAGCCATGTTTGAGGGAAGAGTCAGGTTTGAGCTACTTTTAATTTATTTGATCACACATTGATTCATTTATTTGTCTAAAGCTAGTAGGCAAGGGAAGGAAATGACTAAAGTGCTGCCTCATGGAACTTACATTGTATGTAAAAGCAGATGATAAAAATATATACATCATGTATCAGGTGGTCATAAGACATATTAAGAAAATTAAGCAGTGGGAGGGGCTAGAGAGTGAAGACATTGGTTTCCTTTGAAAATTGTGTTCAACAAATTTCTCTCTAAAGGTGAGATTTGGGTAGAGACATACATAAAGGGCGGGATCAAGCCAGATGTGTATTTGTAGGAAGAGGATTCCAGGTAGGAAAAAAGCTGGTTCATCATTCCTTGGATGTACTGTTTTGAGTGATCCAGCAATGGCGAAGACAGGATGTGACCAAGATGGGGAAGAACAGGAGAGGACAAATTCGTTTTGGGGACAGATTGGAGGTTGGGGGTGGGGCTGAAAGTTCCAACCCTCTAACCTCGCCTGGGTCTTCCTGGGAAGCTGCCCACATCCTGCTGTATTTAGGAGATTCCAAGAAGCTCTCATGGTAGGAAACTAGGACACTCATGTTAACTTCCCTCTCCTTTGTCTCCCCCCCCCCCCTTACTCTGCCCGTCACACTCCCTTCCTCTGGCACTTCTTTCTTCCTATTGATTTTCCCCATTGACCCCTGGCCTCTTCTCCTTTTCACCCCTCTCTCTCCCATTGTCATCGTCTTTCCTCTCCCAGTCACTGTGTCCACTACCTCCTCCCTTAGCAGACACATTGTGCCGAGGGCTGGAATCAGCCCTGGACCCTGCCTCCTTTCACACAGTCTTTAGCGTCCCACTTTCCTCCTTCAAATTCATCTCTGCATGTTAAGTGTGGCTTGAACTTTTCCCCCTCTTGCAAAAGTGTTGTTTCTTCCAAATGCTCACAAGCACTTCTCAGCACTTTCAGTGTTTTGATTTGCCAGCTGTTTCTTCCTGGCACTCAGCTAAGGCTCCAGCCATCTGCTTGCCAAGTAGAAAAAGGGAACAGAAAAATATGCCTTTCCTCCAGCATCACACATACTTTGACCTCTAGTTTTAACCTTGCCCTCAACCTTGTCACAGGGGGGATGCAGAGCGGGTCTTTACATAGCATCTTCAAAATGGCAAACCTAGTGACAGTCAATTCCCACATGGAAAAAGATCAATAACAAAGAAGCCACCCTTTCTATTTAATGGCAGTAAGCAGGAAAGAACTGAACAGTTATGAGCTCTGGGGTAAGAGCTGGGAGTGAGAAGCTATCCTCTGAACCCAAATTTGGAGTGAGTTTCTTCCATCTCTGGGGTTCTGATTTAGGGTGTGGGGGAGGATGAGAGGAAAAGATTTCTAAGCTCCTTTCAGGCCTCAGAAAGCTATAAAGGAAAAGCCATGCACCTCAAAGACCTACACTTATACCTTAAATTCTTCTGTGATTTAACCTTTTTATTATCACTTACTTCGTTTATAAGACAGCAATGCTTATGTGAAACGTTTCAATGAGAATTCCAGGAGAAAATATTTGAATAGTATTTGGCTGATGAAATAAAAGACTCTTTTAGATCTGTGAATTCTGCAAAGTCAAGTTTCCCAACTGAAAAAGAATGTTCTGAGAATGATTTAATGCTGTAAAATATTCAAGTGTACTTAACACAGATATAGGCCTATTTCAGTTGTCATAAAATGCGGGATCTTTTGGAAGCTTTGAGCAGTTTTAGGTCTATAGAAAAATTGAGGGGCAGGTACAGAGATTTCCCATATATACTCAGTCCACACATGTGATATCATCCTCTGTTATCAACATCATACACCACAATGGTACTTTTATTTGTGTTTTAAACCAAGAATGACCTATATTAACATGTCATAATCACTCAAAGTTCATAGTTTACCCCATGGTTTACTCTTTCTATTTTTTCAATTACAGTTGATATTCAATATTATTTTTTATTCATTTTAGGTGTATAACATAGTGGTTAGACATTTATATAATTTATGAAATGAGGCCCCAATAAGTCTAGTGCCCACCTGGCACTGTACATAGTTATAATAATATTATTGACTATATTCCCTATGCTGTATTCTACATCCCCATGATTGTCTAAGGAAGAAAATAAACAAAACCAAAACAGCAACAGACTCAGAGATACAGAGAACAAACTGATGGTTACCAGATGGGAGGGCGTTTGGGGGGCTGGGTGGAAAAGGTGAAGGAATTAAGAAATACAAATTGGTAGTTACAAAATTGTCATGGTTCTCTCTTGGTGTTTTAAATTCTACGGGTTTGGACAAAGGTATAATGATATATGTCTATCATTATAGTATCATACAGAGTAGTTTCACTGCCCTAAAATTCCTCTGTGCTCCGCCCATTTATCTCCCTTCCACTCTCCCACTCCTGGCAAACACTGATCCTTTCATTGTCTCCACAGTTTTTCTTTTTTTCAGAATGTAATAGAGTTGGAATCATATAGTATGTAGCCTTTTCAGATTGGCTTCTTTCACTTAGTAATATGCATTTCAGTTTCCTCCATGTATTTTCATGGCTTGATAGCACATTTATTTTTATATTCAATAATATTCCGTTGTCTGGATGGACCATAGTTTATTTACCCATTTATCGTCGTTGCTTTGAAGTATTGACGACTATAAATAGAGCTGCCATAAACATCCACGTGCAAGTTTTTATGTGAACGTGTTTTCAACTACTTTGGGTAAATACCAAGGAGCATGATTGATTGCTAGATCATATGATAAATGTGATTTGTAAGAAACCAAAACTGTCTTCCAAAGTGGCTGTATCACTTTGCATTTTCAGTGATGCTATGAATGCCCCCATCTTTGTCAGCATTTGGTGTTGTCAGTGTTTAAGATTTGCGCCATTTTAATAGGTCTGTAGTGCTTTCTCATTGTTGTTTCAATTCTCATTTCCCTGGTGACATACTCGCATGATGGGGAACATCTTTTCATACGCCCATTTGCCATCTGTGTATCTTTTTTTGTGAGGTGTCTGTTAAGATCTTAATAGAGTTTTTTTTTCTTATTGTTGCATTTTAAGCATTCTTTATTTTAGTTAAGTGTCCTTTATTAAATGTGTTTTGCAAGTATTTTCTTCAGTCTGCACCTTGTCTATTTTCTTGACATTGTCATTTCAGAGCAGAAATTTTTATTTTTCTCAAAGCAGAGTTAATATTATATTTATTTTATTTTAATGAAGTCCAGTCTATCAACTATTTCTTTCATGGATTATGTCTTTGTTGTTATGTCTAAAGTCATGACTAAACTCAAGGTCATCTAGATTTCCTCCTCTGTTATCGTCTAGAGGTTTTATAGTTTTGTATTTTACATTTAAACCTATGATCCATTTTGAGTTAATTGTCGTGAAGGGTGTATGGTCTGTCAAGATTTAGTTTTTTCCATGTGGATGTGCATTGTTCCAGAACCATTTGTTGAAGAGACTATCTTTTTGTTCCATTGTGTTACCTTTCTTTCTTTGCTAAAGATCAATTGGTCATATTTATGGGGGTTTATTTCTGGGCTCTCTGTTCTGCTCCATTGATCTGCTTGTCTATTCTTTTCCCAATACCACACTGTCTTGATTATTGTAGTTTTATAGTAGGTTGTGAAGTTAGGTAGTGTCGGTCCTCCAACTTGTTCTTCAACATTGTGTTGGTTATTTTGTGTTTCTCCTTATTCTTTTTAACTTAAGATTATTTATTTTTAAAATAAATATAAAATTCTCCAGGTACAGTACAATTCATCTCTATAAAGATTTATGTCAAATTCTCTGAAATATGATCACTTTTGGAAAGCTGAACTAGGGTGGATGATTTTTCATTGAACTTACTTTTAATCATTGCTTTTATTATATTTAAATAGCTTTATTGAGATATAATTGACATAAAACACACACACACACACACACACACCGACTGTACTTACCCCCTGAAATCTTCTCACAAAAGACCTACATCTCTATTCAGCTACATATATACAAGTTACTTAAGTGATATTCTAATAGCCCACTTAAATTGTTCTGAAAATTTTTAGCAATATCTAGAAATGAGATTCTGGGGGATATATACCCTTAATGGTAGTCAGGTGTGGAGTAATAATAAAAATGGGTCACATGTACAATCCCATGCTCATGAGTCCTGGGATATACTGACCACCTCTGTGAATATCTGTGCCTGAATAAATGTGGTCTGCCTTGGATGAAACTAACCAGTGACCTCTTACAGCTCGTGGACTCAGTCAATCCAGCCCCCAGGTCACTGCTATTCCAAGGAGGGAAGACCAAGCATCTCTAATAAATAGAGAATGTTTTATTACTATCCCATGTTAGATATTCTTCAGTGTCTGCTGTGACATTGAGGTGTCTCCTAAAAGCTGGGCATAATTCTGGGGTTCTCTAGAGCTCATAGGAAGAGACTGGACCAAGTCCCACAGAAAATATGATCAGATTATGGACTAAAAGTCTCCCAGGGACTAGTGTCTACACTGGTGGTCTCTAGGTCAGCTAGTAAGTAGATTAAGTCCTCATATATTTTGTGCACACAGACCCGAAATGTATTGCTTTCTTTAGCCATGATTGGTAAAGGAGCTCACTCTAGCTCTATTGTCTGAGCCATTTCTGCTTTCCTACCTTCTGCAAAGCCAATATTGTCCGTGCATTTGAGAAATTGTACACTGCCACACTAACCTCTCTTCTAGAGTATTCGACAGAAGAATATAATTGAGCATCAAAACAAAGCACGTGTGTGAAAAGTCTGTAGACTTTCCTGTAGTGCAGGCTTTGCCAGGGTTTCAGGGTAGCTCAGTCTTCCCCAGAAGGAAGACCCAGCATACATGTCCTTCTTCGGGGAACATGGGACAGCCAGACCCCTCCATCTTTATCTTAAAGAAATGTTGGACTGGTTTTCTGTATACCTGGACTATCCTTGTTTCCTGATGCTAGAACACCAGCATTGGGATCCAGAGTGAGGGCCCTCTGGTGATATTGGCTCAAAATTCTAGGAGGTGGGTGCTCCTCTCGGAAGACCTACATCCCTGTTCAAGGGCTCCACTTGACAAACAAGGAAGGGATACAGTGAGATTCACTAAATGCTCATTTCCTCTCCCTCTAGTTCTTATCTTTTTTGAATGGTAAGAAGGAAGCTGAATTCATGCATGTAAAAATACAAATACAAAAAGTTTCTACCCAGATCTTCTCTATGCCTATTGTGATTTTATTTATTTCATTGCAATGGAATTACTTTTAGTCCATCATAACTGTGAACTGCAAGAGCTGGAATAATTGCTTTGTCATCAGTAATTCATTTTCATTCTTGGGTACTTAAAGTTTGAGCTAAAGTAGAACAGTTACACACACTGAAGCCATGCTTTATAAGAAGATTAATTCGACATATTCTAAAATTCACCAGGCGAAATCATGCACTACTTAATTCCTGCAGCACTTGAATGCTGTTTAAGAGCAAAAGAGAAAAATAAATCAGAAAGCATTACCCTTGATTTCAAAGGCATTTGAAATAGCTCTGAGTGTGCTGCTTCTTTTAAGGCAGCAAATGACAGTAGCTGCTGAGTGGGGTGATGGTGGTGAGAAGGCAGGTCCCAGCCTCAGACTCTGCAAACCTGAAGGTTCCCATATTTCTTTACCAGAGCCAAACCTGTTTCCTGGCAAGAAAGCACTTCCAGCTGAATCGGTCTTCTCCAAAAGGTAGTCTGGGACTGATGAAGTTGCTTTTTTCCAGCAAGAAAGATCATTCTTGGTGTATTTTCCTCTTATTAAGCCAAATCTCCATAATCTTTGCAGAAATTGTATACTGACAATAAGTTCTATAATAACACATGTTATATCTGTGGTATTAATAAGATGACAAAGGACAGGATCAAATTAATACATGTAATGAATCAGTTTACTATGGGCAATTAATAAGGGGACTGAAACACAAATATCCAAAACACGAGATTTGAAATCACATCATTTTATTCTTCAAGAAAAATCAGCTGTCATAACCTAATATGTTTATTACCAGGATAATAAGTCAATTATTAGGTGAGCTTAAGGCCTCATCCATTCTGATATAACTGTGATCTATGTTGGAAATCAACATTGATAATCTAGGGAGCTTAAGGCTGCAGGGGTTTGGGGCTCTGGTGGGTGAGGGCAGCGGGGTGAACTGAACCGTGCAAAGACATTCCAGGATAGCTCTCTCCTATTTTAGAAGTTTAGATTTGAACCTTCCCTGTTTCAGCTCCTGGTATGCAGGGTAGGGTGGGCATTGGGGGCTGTGTCTTCCCTCGTGGGGATGGGCATTTTACTACTGGCATTGTGTAGAATACCAGGTGCATGGCGACTGCAAAAACAGATTTACTTTTGGTTGGTTTTAGTATTGTTGCTGGATTCTCTACATCAGTGCATTCCCAATGACACGCATTAGGATGGCTGTTCCCACCACCACCTGCCCCACCATGAATGGCACCATTGTGCACAGATCCCAACCTCCACAGTGACCTCAGGGTTTTGGACAAGGGTAGTGATCACAAGGCACTTTCTCCCTCATTTAAAAATCAGCATCTGATTTTCCATCCTCAACTAGTTTTGCTGCTCCCTGAGCAAGGGAGAAGTCTGTCCTGTGTCTAAAACAAGCAATGATAGATTTAAGCATTTATATGATGAGCAAATACACTAGACATTGCCTTTCTGCTTACAAGTTTAAACACAAGAACAATGTCTTCTAAACATTTTTAAAAAGTTGTGAACAGAGCTGTATTAAGCAGGCGACATGACTATTTTCGTTTCTTTGTGTTTTTTTTTAATATAATTTTAACCTCCATTTTTTGCACACTGTTTTTAAAATTAATTTGCATTGAATTTATTGGGGTGGCATTTGTTAGTGAAATTATATAGGTTTCAAGTGTGCATTTCTATAATGCATCATCTGTATATTGCATTGTGTGTTCACCACTCAGAGTTAGTTTCATGTTCATTTTAAAATTTCATTAAGATGTATCAACACTCATCTGGGAATATGGAAGTCGTTCATAGAAGATGAATTTAAATGAGATAATGCATTTTTTAAAGTACTACATAAACTTTAAAATGCTACATAGTGTAATGTGCTATGATTATAAAGTGAGCATCTAAGCACCTCATTTTACCTACAGCTACAGCAAACCTTGGTAATTTAAAAGGAATTGGTTCTAACTGTTCTGTGAACTGGGAAATCCTTTGGGTATTTAGACCTGGATAGAGGAAGAAGCTGCTGAGCTCATGTGATTATATTCTTCCCTTTTGTTCTCTTTCTGGTTTTTTACTTTCTTTTAATCTCACTTTTAGTGTATTAATTCATGCACATATTTGTTTTTTGGCAGACCTGCTATAAGCATGTAGCTCTTTGTTCTATTTTCTCTGTCATGTGGCTCAAGAGGAAATGCTCACATTTGATCAGATCCCATTGGGAACATCTAAACAAACGTTATGAGCGATATTTTCTTTTAGGAAGCTGGGCATCCCTTCCTTCCCATTATTTAAGATTTCTACCCTTTGTACTTCACCTTGCTGTTCATAATCTTCACATCTTTTGAACTCAGTGCTCCAACACCAATTATCAAAATTTCCATCATCAGTGCATGTCAGTGTAATGGCATTCTCCAATTTTAATTTTTACTTAAGGTGTCGAGATTAATTTACAATACACTCTTTACATTAATTGCTGGTAGTGACGTGGGAGGTTTTTTTTTTAACACTTAAAGAAAGTTAAGTACATTTTTCACTTCAGATTTTTTGATTTACATAAGAAATAAAATGACATCCTAATGTTATTTTTGTTAACAAAATCAAATAAACAACGGCATATATTTAATTGAGAAAAAATGTAGAAGACAGAGATTTTACCCCAAGAAAACTTACACCAGATAAAGTAAAATCAACACCAAAGGCAACGCAGAGCAGAACAGAAGGTTCAGGAAATGAAATCATGAAAGAAGGAGTTAAACTGAAAAGCCTTAACTTTAGATCCCATGTGCCATATGCAATATCTTGGAAGAGCTAGAAAAAGGAGGAGGTGAGATGGAAATGCTCAGAATCAAAACGTATACTAAGGCAATTGACAGAGATGACAAAAGACAAAAGTCAGAGGTAGAAGTAAAACGTATAAAACCCCTGTAGGTAAAGTAAGTTAAGAGATGCTGTGCTTGAGTAATTATGCAAAATTTATAACATTTTGCATATTTACCGAAAGTCAAGTGAATAGCTCCATAAATTACAAGCAGTGTCTTTACTGTCCAGTTCCTTGTCCTTAATAAAATATCAAGCAGATCACAAGCCTGTGAGGAAGAAACAGCTGTGTGAGTGGCTGCTTGGGCATTTTACAGCATGACGTCCTGCTCACAGCCAGAGCCTGGACCTTTATATGAGGACTTGACCTCAGGTTTCCTGTCCCAAGTTCTGGCTTTGTTTTGCCCAGGGCACCTTTTAAAACCACTTAGGGTTGAGCCCGTGAAAAGTTAGTGTCCCACACCCCCTTCTAGGTAGCAGGTGCTTCCTACCCTGCTCTCTGTTTCCTGCTGCCTGTCACCTGGGATGGAGGGCTACCCTGCTCAGGGCTCGTTAGGTTCCCCCTACACCTCCTGTACTTCCCACCCCCATTTCGGGGATCTGTAAGTAATAAATCTTGTGACTTGACTTCCTTTGTGTCGGTGTATTGCAACTGCACTCAGGAGGATCCCTGGGTTTTCACTTCCCCACCTGGGAGCTCAGGAGCTTCAGGAGCTCAGGAAGTACCTGCCTGCCCCACGGGGATGGCTCCTAGCTCCTCCTTCAGCAGCTCATAATCTGCACAGTCTTAACCCACCAGCTGCGCCAGCCCCCACCACAGAGTCTTACAACCAAAGCAAAACAGACAAGACTCAATAAGGGAGCATATAAACATGAAATAAATGGAAAGACAGAAGCTGAGCTCATTATAACAGAGATATACTCCTATTATGTGAATAACCTTTTCAAAATAGCCTCATTCACTGAATGCAACCCTGTTTCTGCAGTTCTGCCATCAGCATCTGTCTCTAACAGACCAGAAACCTGCTGAAGGGTGCTGGAGGTCCAGCTGACCGTGGCAGCCTTTACTCCAGTGTGGCTAGCCCTCTACGCAGGGAAGTGCTAAGCTCTGTGTTCTAACTGGTGCTGAAAGATTGATTGGCAAGCCTGCAAAGAATCAAGTTGTCTTCATTGTGATTGTTGAAAATCTGATTTTATTCAAGTATGATAGTGCTGTTTTTCAATTAGAAATGAAGCACTGGCCTTTTCTGGTGATGAACGGTAGAGACAGGATGAAGGTCTACATGAAATGTTTTGCTACGGGAGTTTCTATTCAAATATCACTATTTTTTCCGGTCGTCTGACAAACTTGACTGTTACCAATGGCATCAATGGCAGCAGCCAACCTGTTGTTGGAGCTTCAAAATGCTGAAACCACTGCTGGTGTGACATTCTTGGAACTGTCAATGAGCCAACTGCTACTGTTATTGCTCATGGCCTCTGCAGGAAGATGAAAAAAAAATGTGTTGTTATTTGAACTAAGAGTTGGTACTTTAACAAATCTATCCTAGGGAAAAAAATGATATGAGGTTGGATAATTAAATTCGCGAACTCATCTTAGAAAAAGTGCTACATGTCCCATTGCTGAAAATCACTAAAGTCACCTTCAAAGTACCCCCCTTCGGAAGCTATGCAACAATGCCAGTGCCTAGTCTACCCTTCAAAACCATTTTGGAACTCTGTTTCTGGAATGGCCATCAGAGCTGTCATCCTATTACCCTTGATGTCCTGAATGTCATCAAAATGTCTTCCTTTCAATATTTCCTTTATCTTCGGGTATAGAAAGAAGTCACTGGGGAGACAGACCAGGTGAGTAGGGAGGGTGTTCCAATACAGTTATTTGTTTACTGGCTAAAAACCCCCTCACAAACAGTGCTGTGTGAGCTGGTGCATTGTCGTGATGCAAGAGCCATGAATCGTTGGTGAAAAGTTCAGTTCGTCCAACTTTTTCATGCAGCCTTTTCAGCATTTCCAAATAGTAAACTTGGTTAGCTGTTTTTTTTTTTTTTTGGTTTTGTTTTGTTTTTTTTAAACTTGGTTAACTGTTTGTCCAGTTGGTACAGATTCATAATGAATAATCCCTCTGATATCAAAAAAAGGTTAGCGACATCAATTGGAAAAGTTTGTGAACTTAATTGTCAGGCTTTGTATTTACAATGTAATATTTACAGCCTTGGGAACTCATATGGGTAGAGATTTGAATATTGAATGAGCAACCATTTGGGTGTAGTTCAAGAGCAACGACATATGTACATCAGTGAGGACAGTTGCCTCTGAAGTGCTGTGAATATAGTAGCCACACTCTCCCTTCCAGCACCTAGTCCCATGTTGAAGTTCATTCCTCCTGTGAAGGGATTACATTCTACATCCCTATTACCTGTGGCCCATTTAAAAACCACAATTCTGGCATGGTTAGTGTCACTAGACTGTTGAGGAAGGCTTTGTTTTTTTTTTCTTAATTAAAGTTTATTGGGGTGACAATTGTTAGTGAAATTACATAGATTTCAGGTGTACAATTCTGTAATACATCATCTATAAATCCCATTGTGTGTTCACCACCCAGAGTCAGTTGTCCTTCCATCACTATATATTTGATTCCCTTTAACCCTCATCTATCACCCCTCAACCCCCTGACCCTCTGGTAACCACTAAACTATTGTCTGTGTCTATGAGTTTTTGTTTCTCATTTGTTTGTCTTGTTCCTTTGATGTTTTCAGTTTTATATCTCATATATCAGTGAAATTATATGGTTCTCAGCTTTTTCTGTCTGACACTAAGGTAGACAAGTCAACAATGCTTGACCTCAGTGAACTTATCCATGTAGCCAAGAATCGGAAAGATATGCCTGCAAGGCTTTGACCACAGGAACTGAGGAAGAACATCGATTGTCACCACCTGTCCCTGTCATCATCTTATATAGCAAGAAATTCGGAAATATTCAGGACTTGCTTCTTTTGAATGACACTCATCCTTCCCTTAGAATCTCCTATGGAGTCATGGCTGCTGTGATCAAGAGTAATGCCTCTCTTTCTCACCAGCTTGGGCAGAACTGCCCTACCCATAGCCATCAGTCTGGTGTGTTCATTCAGCGTTGGCAGGTAAAGTGTCCAGGGCTAAGTGATTGGCAAGTTTGGGCTCATAAGCATCTCTGCTGTACCCAGCGGAAAGTACCATAAATATTGATGTCCCCACTTCCAACAGAATGTCTACTGTAGATATAAAATGCCAGCATAGGGAGTAAGATTACAACTACCAATGACAGGATATTTGAACAAGGAACATTTTGGAACCATGGTCTGGGAGCTTGAGATGGACACCACTGAGGAGGAGCAGAGAGTCAAGATGGCTTCGAAGAACAAACTTGAACCATAAGCTTTCAACGTGAAGGCCACAGCGGAAGATGTCTAAAATAATGGAAACATGGTATCTAACCTCAAAAGACCAACTGCTGGGTGAAGGGAACACAGACTAACAGAGAGAGACTTGTGAATCAAATAAGATATGGCCGACTCTATTCTATCCTAAAGGAAGGATATGAATTAGAATCAAAGAGAGGGAATGGTGACTGTTGATGGGGGAGTCAGGCATTGAGCTGGCTTAGAAAAAGGAAGAAAACAGGTTCCTCAGTGAGGTAGAAAATGAGAATGAGGGTAAAGAAGGAAGGGAATTGCAGGGAAATTATAATAATAGGAAAAGGAGGAATTTCAGAGGGCTTGTATGAGGGGGTCTGACTTTGTTTGAATCTTCTTTCTTCTATTTCATGAGTCTTTGAATTAAGGCCTCAAGTAGTTTTTGATATTCATATTTTTCATGAATTTTAACTTGACTAGAGTATTGTTATATGTCTTTTGGGATACTCATGTTAAATATATATTCTTACAATAATTATTTCTATGATAAAATTAAATTTAGTGTGGAAAATTAAATATCTGACAATATCAACACTGATAGGCTAAGTAAAATCAATCCGTCAGGGAAATATATGTCACTGCTGTATACACAATAATAGTTTTGACCTCTATCAGTTAGAAACTTCAGTATAATAATGATCTCCTTTGTAAATAGACAAAATTATAAGTATTTAAAGTGCATAATGAATTATATTAATACATAAAATTCCAATGGCTCAAGTGGTTTCATTTTTAACATTAGCTTTTTGGAAGAGAGATTAAATGAAAATCCTCTTAACTCTATCTGGAAAGGTTAAACCCATTTAACAAACTGCACATCCATTTACTTAGAAGATAGTAGTGGGAACAAAGGAAGTAGAATTCCACTCAGTCATTAGTGATTGGTGAACCATGCTTTCAATGTGACTTGACTCATCTCCGTGTGATGGTGATGGCCTTAGGTGAGGCTTAAAGATCATGACATTGTCAGGCTGTTGCATGAGCCTCTGTCCATGTGATTGTCCACTGACAGTGACCCATTGAAATTCACTTCCAGCCCTTTGGCCCGTCATCTTATTCATGAATAAACTGACTTTTGAGCGCCAAGAATGACATTTGGATTTTAAAGTGGAGTGAAACATACTGGGTATTTATTTAGCTCTGCAAATTGATGCCCTCATGTAATGTCAGAGAGCAGCGGCAAAAGCATTGGGCTCTTCAGCTTCCAGGGTTTGGGGCAGAGTAATTTCCTTGCAGCAGCATGACTAAGGTCCCTTTGTTCATGAAGACTGTCAGTCACGGACTGTTCTCTGCTCTTGGATGCTGTCCACAGGTTCTTGCCATGTGGCTCATTCCTCTCACAGCATGGCCGTTAGCTTCCTTCCAAGGCCAGTAAGAAAGAGTCTCTGACACGTCACATTCTTCTAAAGGGCTGACTCGATGAGGTGAGGCTCAACTAGAATTATCTCCCTTTTGAGTAACTCAAAGTCAACCGATTAGCAGCCCATCATAGTGGAGTGATAGCCCATCATGTCCACTTGCTTTGCTTCCAAGGGGTGGTGATTTCATACGGTATATATACCGGGGGACAGAAATCTTGGGGGTTATCTTGGAATACTGCCTGCCACAGACTGATTAGTCTAAGGTATGTCTATAACTCTACATTTCTCAGATGCTGTGAAGGATTTAACAGCACGAAAGATTAGGTAATCTTACAGCGGAAGTGAGATGGCTCTATGCTCGTTTTCCAGGATGCCTGGAAATCTGGTTTTGACCTTTCCGAGATAAGGATGAGATGGATTAGCAAGTGAGTTATAATGTGCTGTTTATGAGTAGTTTGAAACTGCTCTGTAGGCACGCAAGGTTAGTGTCTCTACACTTTAAAAAATGTACTGGTTTTCAGAAATGTACCCCAGTCACTCAGCCTGCCGTCGCTGCATGGGCAGTGGGAGACATAAGACCTCACTGGACACTTTGTCTGGGGTTCCCTAAAGTTACGTTTCTTCCCGCGAGTCTCGATGGTTCATAATCTGGAAGGTGAAGCTGTCTGGGTGCACAACCATCCAGGTTTTTCTGGACTGAAGGATTTCCTAGAATGTGGGAATTTAAGTGCTAAAACTGTGAAAGTCACAAGAAAAGTGGATGAGTTGGTTACTGTCAGGTGCATTCTGAGTAAGGACCCCAGGGAGCGAGGGGAGCACTTGTAATCCTCTTAGGCACACGCCTGCCCGAGTGTTTTTCCTCTGTGCCCTTTATCTTCAGCTTTGCGTGAGTCTGCCTTGAAAAGCCTTGTGAGTCCTTTCAGTTATCCTCCTCTGTGTAATAAATGCGGAGTTGGAAGTTATTAACTGTGAATGTTCTGAGGGGTAGACAATGATGAGTAATAATTATGTTTTTAAGATCCTTTTTCTGTGCCCCTTGTGAGGGCTGCTGAGAAAGAATATCCATCCTTGAGAATACTGAATGTTAACATCTGGGATGACATTGGATGGTTGTGACCTAAGGGTTAAGTGTGAGGGTCATGAATGTCACTTGACGTGTGATAATTACTCAAAAATACTCAAGTCAGAAAACTGATCATGTGTCATACTCTTATCCAAAGAATATATATATATATATATATATATATATATATATATATATATATATATATATTTAACAAATTGAAATAGTAAAATTACTCAAGAAAAGAATCCTTTGTTTTCCTAGGCCTAGGTTTTCAGCTGCACACCATACCTATGGTTTTATAAATATAATAACAGAACATTGATATTACCATCCCTCAGTGTTTTTATGTTACTTTACAGTCATCAAAGTTTTTCATGTAAATTTTGTCTTCTGGTTTTCACAATAACCCTATGAAGTGAATTGAGCATTCTCTCCATTTGATAAGAAGAAAATAGAGTGACAGGGACAGCGAGTATGTCATACCATCAGGATACAAATACGGTACTAAAATCCTAGATTTCGACTTTTGTTTATTGGCTGTTGTAATAAAACCACCAACTCTTATGCATAAGAGGATACTGTTGATATTACTGTTAGACATCTTACTACGTGCTTCATTTAATCATCTAAATGAATCTTAATTCAAGTTCTTTAACTTAGCTGAGAAGGGAAGGAAGTAAATTAACATTTATTGCTTGCCCACTATATCACGGTTCTGTTTTTTAAAATTGTACAGAGCATCTTACTTTAATGTCAGAAATTTGATATGAAGATAGAAAGAACTGTTGTCCAAATATTGCAGACCAGTTTAGTGGAGTTAGAAGTTATCAACTCTTTCAAGTTCCTGCATTTTATAAAGCCACTTCTTTTTGTTCTTAAAGACGTATTCTTTACAGAAATAGTTTCCTAAAACTGTGATATTGGCAGTTTGAAAGGACTTGAACACCTGGCCGATTAAAATTTTTAACTATATTTGGCATCTAGATGAAACACTTGTTAGGAAATAATTTTCTGTCATGGAATTTCTCTTTAGCTGCAGGGGGCACTTTATTTGTTCAAAGTTTGTCCTCTCAAGTGATCTTCCTTAACACATAAACTGATTTAACTTCTATTCTGCAAGTTCCCCATACATTGATTCTAAACATATAATCGTTTAAAAACTTGGAAAATACCCTCCCATGTTTCTTCAAGTCTTTCTTCTACAAGCTCTATATCCATGTGCCCTGAACTCTGCCATATAGGACTCAGTTTCAGGACTGTTCCTGGTTGGGAAGCTGTCCAGATCCGATGCAGTGTGTCGATGTGCCCTCCTGCTCATGGCACACTCACCCATGTGCAGTCTTCCTGCCAAGCTCTGAGAGGCAGTGGGACACTGTCTTATGTGAACCTTCTTTTTCTTCAATTTGTGAACCCATTGGACCTCGTCTCTCAAGTGCCTGATATGTCTTCGCAATCCTGTGTTGTTGCATTGAAGCAAAAACTCACTATCAACTCAGTGTTTTATATATGGATAGATAAATAGTTATAGATACAATTATATACGTATGAGTATGTGTTGGTTATAGCTACCTATATCTATATAAACTATGTTATCTATCTATCTATCTATCTATCTATCTATCTATCTATCTATCTATCTATCTATCTCTGATCTATGTATGTATCTATGTACCTATCTATCTACCTGCCCATCTACTTACCTATTCATCTATTGGATATGTTCTCTCAGAAGGGCTAGGAGAATGATACTACAGTAGAAATTAATAAACCTGGTGTCCATATTCATTAAAAGAAACCAAGGTTCCTGGGAGAAATGGCTGGTTCAAGAGTTTGGGCAGTGGAAGCACATTGTCAGCCTGCAATATCCTTTTGTGCTAGAGTGTAAGGGAGGTGCTTAGGAAACAAGGAAGATAGCAACACACCAGACACACACATACACACACACTCCACGGCTGGATCTAAGGGACTCTCTTATCAAACAGTCCTGGGACAATATCAATGATTATTAATTGATTATTTCCAATCAGATTAAATAAGAATCCATGAGTCCATACTAGTATAAATAAATGGTGGGTGAGTTTT
This sequence comes from Rhinolophus hipposideros, assembly GCF_964194185.1. NCBI lineage: Eukaryota > Metazoa > Chordata > Mammalia > Chiroptera > Rhinolophidae > Rhinolophus > Rhinolophus hipposideros. Next base: position 3,147,782 of record NC_138064.1, read on the forward strand.
CTTACAGTGGAATGCCAACTAATAGTTACAGAAAAATAGAATTAGGAAACTACAAGCTGGTAACCATTATAGTAATAACTGCTGCTTCAGACAAGGCACACCAGTCAATGCTCAATCTAGTGGGGGCAAGTTTGACGATCAACAGAATATTTACACAATCCCAAAGCCTCCACACACAGATACTTACTTATTATGATGTAAAAATAGTAATTTTACCATGGAGGAATATGGCAGGCATGAATTTAATCATGTGGTTGACAACGTCACTATTGGGTCATGTTGATATTCTGTGCTTTTTACTACAAGGCAATGAGAAGATCATATCAACACTTCTGGGGTATTTATGATAAAAACAGATGAAGTCTACTCAATGGTGAGGAAATATTAGACAGATTCAAGTTGAAGGGCCTTCAAGAAAGTAACTTGCCTGTACTCATTAAAAACTCAACATCATTCAAATTAAAGAAAGAGTCCAGGTTTTTAAAACAAATGAGAAAAAGAATAACTAAATGTAACTGATAATCTGAGATTTTCTTTCTATAAAGAAAATTAAATTATAGAAATAATTATTAAAAATTTAAAAAATGTCTCTAAAGTAGCTAAAAGTTTTGTATCAAGGTTGATTTTCTTATTTTTATGATTGTACTGTGATTATGTAAGACAATACCCTTTTTTGTAGGAAATACACAGTGAAGTATTTGTTGATTAAGGAACCCCATTTCTACAATTTATTTTCAAAGAGTGTGATATGTATACTAATATATCTACCTTTTTACTGAGAAATAACACTAAAGCAAATATGGCAAATATTAGCATTTGAGGAATTGTGTGAAGTGTATACTGGAAGTGTTTGTACCAGTTTTCTAACTTCTCTAAGTATGAAATTATGTAAAATAAAAAATGAAACCTTTATAGTAATCTATTATATGTCACTTATATTGCAAAGATTTCTGTTTTCTCTTTTACTTTTAATATTATTATTTGCTATACTTTAGTTACTGGAGTTTTTCTTGGTAAATTTGGCTTAGCTATTATGCTTTTAGAGTAATTTCCAAATTGCTTGGAAATTCTCCCAGCCAAGATCAGATAAGTAATTACCTGATTTTATAGATACAACTTTTCATCAAAATCAAGGTACCTTGATTATAAAATACACAATTATTTTATGCACCACTAAGAAATAATAAAACTATGATATGCTGACCTACCGTTCATTGTAGGATGCATTACTATTTCAATGATACTAAAATGTTGAAATATACAGCTATTAGAATTGACAAAATATAGTAGTTCCTTAATTATTTTGTAAGCATTTAACTCTGCATTTCATCTAAAATTTATTTTGCCATGTTATTACAAATTAATCTAAAATTTCTTTGTCATTCAATTATGTATTTTCTAGCATCTTCTACTGCTTTCCATTAACTAAATATGCCTCTATTTTCACAGAGTAATGTCAAAATTAATCTTTATAATTAAGACTCAAATATCAATCTTGACCTTGCCAATATGCACTATTATTTATGTTTCAGTACCTAATTTTTATTGTACTTTTCTATGGCATTTTTTGTTGTCTTTATTTTGATTCTCTTTAATGTTTTCGAAAGGTTATGTTGTTTTTAACTTTAAATGTTCACTTTACGTTTTTTGACAAAGTGAACATGATGTAACTTTGACATGGATCTGGGAGGCCCTTAACAAGTCTCCCTCGCTGTTATATTCCCAATGTGGTGCCACATTCTTCCTCAGGGCAGCAATTTGTGATCAGAGGCATGCTTGGCTCCTTGGGGAACTTTCCCCCCAATTACCACGGTAGTATCATAGGACAGAATACTGAGCCACTCTGACACATTCTTCTTTTAGTTCCCCATTCTCGATACTGCTAGCATTTTGCTAAAGAAGATTCACAAATCTTTAAACAAGCTGTTGAACCAAGAAGAGAAATCTGGTGCATTGATACAGCAACTGTACCTCATAGTCACATTATGTAAAAGGGGGGATGACCAAGATAAGTTCTGGGGATCCAATTTAGTTTGCAGAGGATTTTCTTGTTTGGGGAGCAGGATTGCTCACTCATGGTTTGCTACAACTACAAAATATTGGGAAGTAATACTGTCTTTAGTAAGAGTAACAGAAATGAAACCAACACTAACCATGCCTGTGATAAAGATTGAGTCATCATCATAACATATGATGTAGATTTATGTGGTTCTCATTCATCAATTTCAGTGTTTTTAATGAGTTAGGAGACAAGGTCATCTGCTGATGAATGAAAGGCAAGTGTTGGGTATGAGGGATGTAATGAAGTTTGGAAAAGGCTGTAAAAAGATGAAATGAATTTTGCAAGGAGTGGGTAAATGAGCTGCAGAATAATACTGAGGTCACAGTATTCAATTAAGAACACAGTCAACATTGAATTAACATTTGATTAAGGACACATAGTGACAGAAATCATATCTTTAAGGCCGATTTGGTTTCTTACTCCTCAGCCCTGGTTTAATCATAGAAAAGACCGGCTTTTGCTTCCTTCCATATAAGAAATCCATTCTACGTTATGTGGCAACTTTCTTGAATACCTAAAAATGACAGGAAATTAACTTCATTTTCTAAATAATTTTTATTAAATTATTGAGGTGACACTGGTTAATAAAATTATACAGGTTTCAAGTGTACAATTCCGTAATACATCATCTGTATGTCACATCGTATGTTCACCACCCAGAGTCAGTTCTCCTTCCATCCACATATTTGACCCTGTTTTCCCTCTTCTAACTACCCCGTACCCCTTCTGCTCTGGTAACCACTAAACTGTTGTGTGTGTCTATGAGTTGTTGCTCGTTTGTTTGTCTTGGTCCTTTGTTGCTTTCAGTTTTATACCCCACAAATGAGTGAAGTCCTATGGTTCTCAACTTTTTCTGTCTGACTTATTTTGCTTAGCATGATACTCTGAAGATCTAACCAGATTGTTGCAAATGGTAGTATTTCATCTTTTCTTATGGCAGAGTAATATTCCATTTTATATATGTACCACATATTTCATGGTAAAACAGTTCTTATTTTTAAAAATTCCATATATTGAGGCAAAATATTCATTTAGTTACTTTTTCATCTGTTGCTTTTAGATTTGCTTCCTGGAATTTATCATTATTTCTTGATTATTTTTCCTTCAGCCTCTTTCAATAAGCAGATCCTTTTTCCTCATGACCTTGTCCCATGACTTCTGTGACATAGACAGAGACATTGTAGCTTAGGACGTACACTTTGGAAGGACAGAAGGACCTGCTTCTTGGCTCTTAACTCCATAAAAGGAGGAAACATTGGATTTATTGATACAAGTTTGTATCTAAACACGTTTCTCATTCTGTTTCTCATTTTGCTCAGTCACTTTGTTTAATGCTTATGATAGTCTTACTTGATACCAGATGCTCAAACTAGTTTTAAAATTGGTTTTAAAAAATAATTTTAGGAAAGAGGAAAAAAGTGACTTTTGTAATAAATTTTAGAAACGGAAGTAGGAATGATGGCTCTTGGCATGCTTAGTCCTGCAGACTTTTCTTCATTTCTCACATGTATATTTTAAAATTAACTCAATTGTAAAGTGAATTGATGTCTTGAGAGGCAAATAAAAAATCATTTTCATTGGCCAACCTCTGAAAGAACCTTCTTATATTGTATATACTTGGAATAATGAACAAAGCCTTGGAAAGAGAGAGAATGCAACATCTAGTCGAGGCACAGTGGAAAAAGAACAAATATTGTAAACTGGGTGAAAAGCTCAAGGTCTGTATATAAATTGTGTACAGTAATCTTGCTATAAACCCAACAAAAAGGAAACAGTTTAAATTTATAGTGCATTTAAGGTGATGTTGGTATACAGGGTCATTTAACAAAGAGTTACTGCTCTAAGGTATAGTGCTCGTCTACACTATTTACTTGTAATTTACTTGCAAGAAATATAAAGCCTCGGGTGCATTTGCAGGATGAAGAGAATATATAGCACTAGGCCGTACGATTCTAGAGAGCTGGAAAAGAAAGCTCTTTGCTACCTGCAGTGGAGATTTAGAACACAAGCTACATTTATAGACATTTTTACCGTTTTGGTTTGGCTGAACAGACCAGGATTAATTGTACAGAACTGAGGGTGCAGGACATTGAAGCAATACCCCGCAAAGACAAACCAGAGAGCAGTGGGCATTGAACCTAAATAATCAAAGCTTCTGCTCTTTGTCTACGGGAAATATTTTAGAGTAGACTTTATCTGTTTCAATCAATGTACCGCCTAGAGAAGAGATTTGGAAATGTTATTCTCCTCTTTTTTCTTCACTGACTAAAATCGAAATTCGATTTCTGTAATCCAGCATTCCAGGTCTTTCATGAATGGGTCCTGATTTAAACTTTCAACGTACTCCCCTGCTCTTTTGCTCCCTGTTCATCTCCACCCACACACTGAAGCATAACCCAGCTTAACTACTTGACACGTGCCTTGTCTGGACTCCTATCTGTTGGGTAAAATTCCTAAAAATCATGGCACCCTACATGAGAAAAAAATCTCCGTATCTCACCATATTTTTATTATTACTGTTAAAATTATTCAGACTGAACAAGAAGCCAAACACGTTAAACATTTCAGAAGCTGTGGGACAAGCTTTGATAGTCTCTGTGTTTGATATAGTTTTAGACCTAAATTTAAAGACATAAGGCTCTCTCGCTTCCTCTCCTGTACACACAAACACACACACACACACACACACACGCGCACACACAAAATTTGTTAGATATTAAACAGGAATATCTAAAGTTCCATTGTTAGCAATTAGCCAATAATGAAATTAGCTAACTTCATATGTAAAATAAAATATGAGGCAGCTTTAAAAAATGATGGTGCACCAAAATTTAAAGATATTTTGCTGAATAAGTTCACTTAAGTAATGAAAATATTTATCTCTGGTTACAGTTTTCTAGATACTTTATTTTACAGGATTAATATTGCCTCTGTTCTTCTCTATATTGTAACATAAAATCTATAATTCATAATGAATAGTAAAATATGCAATTCTTTTTATGAGTTTACCGCATAGAACATATACAAATAGAAATGTATCAAACTATAAATAATTGCAATCAATGATTTGTTAATATTTTTTGGTTTTGTCATTGTATTGGTCCAGAACCATTTCCCCATTCTTCTGGATATACTCGTTTCTTGCAAGGAACACATTCTATGTGCCTTAAGCTAGCAGCACCCATCTCTAGTCACCAAGGTGGGATCATGAATCAACCTAAAGAATCCTGACCACGTGGGTTGCTTGGATATAAGCACGATGGATCAGACCTGTTTCATGTCTTCCATGTTATCTTTGCAGGTGCATATTTGTTGAAGGTAGAATGGCTGGTGTGGTAATAGGTCATTGTGGCCAGAATCAGATCCTAGTGCTTGTCAGTTTTTCATAACAATGTTATTTATGATGGGTTCTAAAAGAGCCAAGCTAGATGGATCAGAGCTCCTTTGAGAACTTCCAAAGAGACTACCTTTTTTGTGTGTTAAGTGAGAGTCCAGTATTCCAGCAGTCCTAATGGTTGCCATGGGAAATGAGCCTAGTTAGAGATGTGGTCAGTCAGAGATTATTCAGGGTCTAGAAACAGAGAAGGGGAAAGATGAGTCCCAAACATCATTTGTGTGTGTTTTCAAATTAATTAATTATTTATTTTTAATTTAAAGTTTATTGGGGAGACATTGGTTAGTAAAGTTACATAGGTTTTGAGTGTACAATTCTGTAGTATATCATCTGTGTATCACATTGTGTGCTCACCGTTTTGAGTTACTGCATTAGCTATGGCTAAAAGCAGTTCCTGTCTCCATCCTAGGGAGGAAAGTAAGTGTCTTATCTTTCACCTAAGCTGGTCTGAGTCGAAAGTGTCATTTACATCAGGAAGTTGTCTCCCATCTCTTTTATTTAAGTCTTTCACTACCACATTGTTTTACATATGTCTCATTAACACTTCGGTCCCATCTGAGAGTAAATCATTGATCCATCTACAATATCTATATAATAATAAATGAGGGCAAACACGCTCTGAAGTATTTCTTTTTCTCTATTTTGTTCTTTTAAGCTTATAAGTAGTTTGCTCCCTCATGTCCAATTTTGTCAAAGCTTTTCTTGCATTCATTCTTTATTTCCTTTTTACAAAAACACTGATTTGAAAGATTCATTCATCTCTCAAGCTGCTGACATTTTTCAAGTATTTTTTTTTTTTAGAAAGGCTACGTGGGTGCTATTCTTCCTTAGTCCTTGCCTGTCCAAGTTCCTTTGTTCCTACACATAAATGATGGCTGGTCTGAGGAGAGAATATTTGCCTTGCAAGAGAAATCCTTTGAAGCAGTGGGACACAGGATTTGTGGAAGGCTGAAGCCAAACATTTTCCTTTTGTACAAACTTAATTTTTAGGGCTCTTACAATTTTTTTTTCTTAATTGCTTGGTAGTCTTACATCTATTAAAGAAATTGAATTTGTAATAAAAAGTACCTAAAAAGAAATCTTACATATATCTGACTTCAACAGTGAATTCTATTAAATCTTTAAATAGAAATAATCATAATACTGCATTAGGTCTTCCAATGAATATAAGATAAGGGATCATTCCTTCACACTTCTCTTTTAGAGCCCATCATAAATAACATTGGTATGAAAAACTGACAAGCACTAGGATCTGATTCTGGCCACAATGAAGTGTCTATTACCAACCAGCCATTCTACCTTCAAAAATTATGCACCTGCAAAGATAACATGAGAGACATGAAACAGCTCTTTATAGATTCTGGATAATGTGATCCCTGAGTAACGGGAAACAAGCAAGATATCAAGGTGGCTTTCTGCCTGGAAATCGTTTTCAGAATGAAGCCCAGGAAAGAATTGCCTAAATCGTAAAACGATCCTGCCCAGATGAGGAGGTAGACAGGGGTCTCTGGGAGCTGAGACAGCAGGCTGTGTGCAGCAGGCAATGGGAGGAGGGTTGCACAGAGTTTCCCTAAAGTCTTTGGCCTTATACTTAGCTGCACGTGAAAAGGGATGTTTTGGGATCTGGAAGAGAACAGCCAGTGGGGATCTGTAAGGTAAACAGAAATCCCTAAGGTGGGAGACTTCAGAGAAATTGAGGTGGTCATTGGACGTTCGGGAAACCTGGATATTAAACTGTGTTATCCCAAGCCAAGCCCATTTAAACCTTCCCTGCCAATGCGGAAAAAGAAGTCTTACAAAGGTTGGTGGAAATTAACTGCCTTCCAGGAAAAAAAACAAAATCAACAGCTTTGGAAGACATAAAACAAAAATTTAGATCTTAAAAGCACTGTACTCAAAACTTGGGACAAATACATTGTATAACCAGGAAAATAGGAATATAAGCAGAGAAACTGCTTAAAGACAAATTAATAACCATGGACTAAGGAGTTTATAACTTGAAAACAATACGTGTGATGACAATAGTACAAAAACTTAGTGTGTAATTGAGCATCTACTGCTGTAAGGTTATATGTGAATTATTCTATTACTAATTCATGAGAAACCATGAAAAATTAAAAATGAATAGTGTAGGGGCAATAATACATATTTTTAAAAATAAGTTATGACTAATAATCCTAAGAGATTTTGAAATAGAATATTATAAATATTCAACTCATTCAAAGAAGCCAGGAAAGAATAATAAAATGAACAAAAACAGATAAGACAAGTTGAAAACTAGCAAGATGGCACATTTAACCCAACTATATCTATAATTACACTCTATGTGATGAACTAAACGTTCAACTTTAAATGGACATAATATCAGACTGCATAAGTGCCACAAAAGACAGTTTTATTGCAAAGACAAATATAGTTTAAAATGTAAAGATGGGAAATATATGTAACACTCACTAATCATAAGAAAGCTATAGTGACTATATTACTATTAGTAAATTTGAGACAAGTTATGTTACCCTGGTCATGTTTTTCTTCACCTTCTTTGACATACAGAATATATTGATAATATGATTTAATGTTCTTGTTCACTGGTATCATTACTCTGTCATTTCAAAATCTCTTTCTGTTGATTGAATCATAGTACTCTTGTTCTATGCATATCTGATAATTTTGGGGGGTATCTAGACCTTGTAATAAGTTGAAAAAAAGAAGACATTAAAAATTTGTGAAAAAACTTTTAGAGATGAAAAATAAATAATCTGAAATAAAATATAAACAGGATGAGATTAGCGGAGACCTATTAGAGACTGCAGAAGAAAGGCTCAAAAAATTACAGACAAACCAAAAGAAACTATAACAAAATGAAGCACAGAGAGAAATGCAATTGGAATAAACGGCCAGAACATCAATCGCCTGTAGAAAAATATTACACAATCTAAAATAAGTGAAATCCTCTTGTCTGATGGCTTCAGAATATGTTGTGATTTTATAGGTTATCCAGCCCATTGTCATTGGTGGCACTGTAGTTACTTTCTCCAGCTTCCTCGGCAGAAATAGAATCAGAGGCTATTTTTCTTTTTTTTAGAATCTAAGTTGGGCTTAATCAGGGTAGCTCCACCGTGATTACAGAGTGTGTTCAGTAATCTCACTGTTACTTATTTATTCCAACAGTATAATTAGGGTGATAATGTATTCTCTTTGTTTATCTGCAGGTCAAAATTCTGAACAAAAAAGATATGGTGTAACTTACAGAGCTGTCTAAAGCATGCTATAAGACTGAAAAATAGAAATCTATGGTAAAGGATAATAAGGTGAAAACTCTCATAAGGTCTTAAATAATTGTTATTGATGGAAGAGCAAATAAAATATGTCCTCAAGAGAAGAACAAACAGTTTTCTCAGGAAAGGGACACCGAGATTTGAAGGGAAGTTACTCCCTTGGGTCCTTCTAAGAGAGGCAAATTGTGATACACGAGGCAACACCAGAAACAGTATCCTCAAAATAAATATACATTTTATATGGATACATGATAATTATGTTTTCCTCCATTGAAGATGAGGGCATAATGCATGATGGCCCTCATGCAAAGAATCCCAGACTCTCACAAAAACAAAAAAAATTCTTCCAAAATATTCCACATAGATATTTCTCCTTCTTCATTTTTGAATAAGATATAAAATATAGACAGAAATGGGGGTTGAGTGGACTATATGCCATTCGAGCAACTCTCTGGGATATCAGTTTCAAATAGACATAACTTAGTGTTAAGGAGAAGTGTATATTTCATACACATACGTGCCACATATAACATATATGGAGAACCAGAACCAGAATGTGAAGTATTCTATCATGGAAACTGGAACTATACATATTTACATGGACTCATGTGAAATAAAGCACTCTGAATATGTAGTCATTTCAATTTTTCACTATTAAGGAACACTGGTTACATGTAAGAGTCAAGATTCCCCTGGAAAACGAGGATGGGAGGCGTTGTGAAACCACAGGCCATCATGCATTTAACATTTTCATGGAGTCTGCAAATGTATATCTTTTCATTGATTTTCAAATATGACATCATGCCCTAGATTCTCCTTTGTAAGTTTAATAATCTACCTCTTCGTTTCCCATCTGTGTCTTCTCTTGTCATCGCTGTAATGGGACTGAAAGCTTCTGTGACAGGACAACGTGTGTTCTTTTTAAAGTCCCTCACCGAAGTTTCTCCCATGTGAAGTAGGAAAACAGCTTTACCAGCTGTACACTGAGTAGGATGAGCCCTTTCTTGGAGGTATAATGACCTGGAAATCTAACACCCGTTGCATTTTCCTGATGATAAAGTTGTGATTCACAGAGCTAAAGGTATCAACTGATCAATTCATACTAGTTGACGAGTTTTGCTTTGAGAAGTTGTTATTCTTTAATGAGAAACTACAACAACCACAGAAGTCTGATAATTTTGGGGGGTATCTAGACCCCCCAAAACATCACTTAGGTGATGTTTGGTAAGATGATGGCTTTCTGCTTCCGGCACAGGTGGGCCCACCTCGGTGACTGACCTCACGTCTCTCTACTGGGAGAGGAAAAAGCACCATAGAGGAATGAAATTAAAATCACATTCAGTAAGAAGCGTCTTCTTTTTCTTATTATTCCTCTTCTACCCTGAGGTGAATTGTAAGAGGATTAAGCGTGTAGCATAGACCAATTAACAAAAGCATTATTCTTTAAAGCTGCCAAGTTCACTTTAAATACTAGAATCTACTCAACTTCTACTTAGAGGAAAACTGGCCTTCAACACAATTTGGTCATATATTTGATGAAAAGTTCCACCTGGAGGAAATAAGTAGACATTAGCATACTTCTCATATTGCCTACACATTTGAAATGACAGCTCTCTGTATAATTTCAGGAGAGGTGAGTGTCCAATGGTAACAAATCAGTATTTGACATGAAATTGGTTTGATATATAAGTATTGGAGATACACATTTCTATTAAGCAGAGCTCTGACGGAAGGTTTCACCCAGCAGACAGCAGTTTAGAAATTCAGCTCTCGCAATTTCCAATACTAACTGTGCATCGTGCACTGCAGATAGGCTCGGAAAGTCCTCAAATCATTTGGCACATTATTGCAATCCCTTGTAAAATAGGAAAATCAATCATACCTGACCTCCCAGTAGCAGCAGTGGAGAGGAATAACTTCAGTGCAGAAGAAATCACTGTTATTGACTGTGCGGATAATATTAATAGAACATCACCACATTTTATAGAAATATGCATTGTCACAATTCTCATGACAGTGCAAAAAAAACGAGGATTTTCAGAGGTGGAGGAAATATGGAGATAAGCTCTTATGTTTTTGAATATTTTGGAAGAGGCTCCTAAGAAGAATGACAGTATCAACACTGGAACAGGAGTTCTGGGACCCAAATTCAAGGACAAGAGGGCCACATATAACTCTATAATTATGTATTTCATTTCTTTGTGTTCCTTTGCACTTGAACTTCTCATCTAGGATCACCTTTGTTCAGCGAGAAAAGCTCCATTTAGTGTTTTCTTTAGGTCTGCAGGTCACAAATGTTCTCACATTTTGTTTGTGCAAAAAATTTCTTCTTTTATCCTCATTCTGGAAATATACTTGTGATGGGCTTAAATTCTGGATTGGCAGTTATTTTTTTCCTAAGGACTATTATTTTCTGTGTTGTTTGTTTGAAATTGTACTTTCCACCGGTCCTTGGTGTGGATTTACTTTTGTTTGTCTGGTTGAAGGTTGTTTTATCGGCCTTCTGGAAGCTGTGACTCTATGCCTCCCATTACTTTCAGAAAGTTCTCAGCGAATTTCACACCTCTCCCCTTTGGGGACTCTAAGTACATATGTTTTGTTCCTTCTCCCTACAGACTCTACATTTGTTACCATCCACAATGTTTTTAACATCAATGACTTGTTTTTAATTCTATATTTTTATTTAGGTCATTTTTAGGATTCTAATATTTTCCCACGTGCTTCAATATTGTCTTTAATTTTCCTTACAAGCACAGTTCATCTCTCTCTTATTGTCCCTTTTCTAGATACAAATTTCCATTGTTTTCTGCTAGCAGTATTATTAAAGCTATCGAGTGTGTTTTTCTCCGGGGTATGTTTGAACAAATAGCCATTTTTAACCAATTATTGTCAATGAGTCTTTTTCTTTTTTCCATGTGTCTGCTCCCACTTTTATTTCTTGTATTATATTTATATTGTTAGATCAATCAGCAGTGATATACTACACATATTTTGCCACTATCACCCTTTTCTTGTCATCTAAGTGCTATAATTAATTATAGTCAATGCTTATCAAAAAGTTTATGTGGAAACTTCTCCAAAAGTCCACTGATTTCCTGAAACCCGATTCTCTAATGCATGCATTAGGAAGAACGCATAGAATACATATTCCCCAAGTTATCTTATGTTCATAAGTCTGTTCATAAGTCTGATATTTGAAAATCATATTGGTTGGATAGTAAATGTTTGGTTTAAATTCTTCTTTCTTGGATATCTTGCCCATGGAAATTGTCTTCAGGCATAAAATACTATTGTGGAAAAGTCTAATGGACATGGGTTTCTCTGAGTCATAAATACTAATTCAAAAAGATATGCACCCCTATGTTCTCTGCAACATTAATTTGCAATAGCCAAGATATGGAAGCCATCTAAGTGTCCACCAAGAGATGGTTGGATAAAGAAAATGTGGTACAGTGGAATATACAGGGGAATATTACGCTGCCATAAAAAGAATGGAGTCTTACCATTCATGACAATATGGATGGACCTAGAGGATATGATGCTAAGTGAAATAAATCAGACAAAAAAGACAAATACCAGATGATCTCACTTATATGTGGAATCTAAAGAACAAACTAAAGGAATAAACAAAACAGAAACAGACTCACAGATACACCGAATGAACTGATGATCGCCAGAAGGATGTGGGACTGGGTGAAAAGTCGAAGGGATTAAGGTGTACAAATTGGTAGTTAGAAAATAGTCATGGGGATGTAAAGTACAGCATAGAGAACATAGTTAATGTTGTAATAACTCTGTATGGTGTCAGGAGGTTTCTAGACTAATTGGGGGGTCATTTCATAAATTATGTAAATGTCTAATCACTGTGCTGTTCTCCTGAAACTCATATAAAATACCGGGGTGCCAAAAATAATGTACACATTTTAAGAGATGTTATCCATGTGTTGCTTTTTGAACTTGAATTGAATTGCAGTAGCAATATGTGTATGATATTCGCTGAAAAGATGGCATTAATCACATGCACGCTAGCGTCATTCATGGTATTACAATTTCAATAGAGTTTTTTTTCCTTCCTTAAAATGTGCATACATTTTTTTGTCACCCGCTGTATTATTGTCAATTGTTATTGAAAAACAAATATTTTTTTTCTTTTTAAGGTTCAGTACTTTTATTAAAATGTTTTGACTTGAGCAGTTTGAGAACAATTTTACCAATACAGACTAGATTCTATCATTTTTATAGTGTTCTGTGCATTGCATTGGCTTTGAATATTTCTGCACAATTGGAATGGAACTCCTTTCTAGGGAATTAGGTTAGCCTTGCTAAATGAATTAACCTTACTGCTACAGCACTTACTTTTTTAAAAAACTTTATTGAGGAATATTGACAAATTCAATTGCATATATTTAGAGTGTCATTTGATAGTCACACACATTGTGGAGTGATCATCAAGATCAAGAAAACTAACCTACCCATCACCTCGCATAGTTAACTCCTTTTTATGTGTATGGTGAGAACCTTCAGATCTACTCTCAATAACTTTCAAGTATATAATGTTTTCGTATTAACTAGTCACCTTGCTGCACACTAGCTCCTCAGAAGTTCTTCTTCTTACAACTGAGTTGCTACCCTCTGACCCACATCTCTCCATTTCTCTTCCCACCAGCCCTTGACAACCACCGTTCTATTCTGTTTCCATGAAGTTAAATTTAAGTTATTTTTAGATTTTACGTATAATTGATATCATACAGCAGTTGGCACTCTGTGAGTCTTATTTTACTTAGCGTACAAAGGTCGGACAATTAAGTTCAAATACTCATCCTAGTAAAAGAGCTAAATACCTCATTGCTGAATATCACTATGGTCACCTTCAGAGTACTCCCCTGGGGAAGCTATGCACTGACGCCAGTGCCTAGTCCACCCTTTAAAGCAATTCTGGAACTCTTTTTCTGGAATGGCCATCAGAGCTGTGGTCGTATTACCCTTGATGTCCTGAATGTCATCCAGATATCTTCCTTTCAATATTTCCTTTGTCTTCAGGTAAAGAAAGAAGTCATTGGGGGCCAGATCAGGTGAGTAGGGAGGGTGTTCCAATACAGTTATTTGTTTACTGGCTAAAAACTCCCTCATAGACAGCGCCGTGTGAGCTGGTGCATTGTCGTGATGCAAGAGCCATGAATTGTTGGCAAAAAGTTCAGGTCGTCTAACTTTTTCACGCAGCTTTTTCAGCACTTCCAAGTAGTAAATAAACTTGGTTAACTATTTTTCCAGTTGGTACAAATTCATAACAAATAATTCCTCTGATATATAAAGAAGGTTAGTAATATCGTTGCAACAAGTTTGCGAACTAAATTGTCCAACCTCATAATACCCTCCACAGTCATCCATGTTGTTGCAAATTGTAGCATTTCTTTCTCTTTTGTGGTTGAACAATATTCTGTTTCATGTATACACCACATCTTCTTTACTCATTCGTCCAGTGAAGAACATTTAGGTCATGGTTGCCATATCTTGGCTATTGTGAATAATGCTTCAATGAACATGGGAGTGCAGATATCTCTTCAAGATCCTGAGTTTTCTTGTTTTAAAATATAGACCAAGGGGCGGGATGTCTTTCATTACCTTATATTGTTAAAGATCTTTCAGTATGATCATCTCTCAACACTTTTAGAATTATGTCTTCTCTTATTCCTCCCCCACCGATAATCAAACCTCTTTGCTGTAATATCAAAGTTATTGGACTGATGGATATCTCCTTATTCTGAACAATTTCTACTCAGTGTAGAACTTTACATTTCTTAGCTATTTCTGAGACCCTGAAGGCCTACATTGTTTTTTTGTCATACTCAGCCTTTTCTTCCACCCTCTGCTGCAATCCGATAATACTGAAAACTTCAAAGCTCATCTCAGTTTTAACTGTTATCACAGATCTACCCGTCCAGTTCTTCAATTAAAGTGTTGGTCCTTTTGGGGGACGAGAGATAATTTGTAATTACTTTTGAGGATTTGTCCACTCCACTTCATAATCTGCTATCTTTAGAAAAACATTATCAGTTCGATTTTTTGCAGATGTTATCTGGATATTTTTTCTTTATTTTCTATATCCTACTTCATTTATCATTTTAGGTGGAAACACTGGATAGATTAAGTCCTGCGCTGAAGTTGATGTTATCATATTGCCTGTAAGATTTAGCATGACGATTAATATCTGTGTATGATAACTTCAGTATTGGATGTTCCTACTGGTCTGTCTTCATTTTCTGTTGCCTATGCTGGTTTATTAATATGATCTCGTCCACAGACTTGTCTGGTAATTTTTGATTGTGAACAGGGCACTGTCTTTTCACCTTTGTTTATAGAAATAATATGAGGTCTAACATTTTGTTATTTTTTGAAACAGAGAATATTTCCATTTGCCTTTTCCTGGTGCCTGAATACTAGCAATCTGAGGCTAACACACCAAGTTTTATTTTGGGGATTAAAATAATTTAAAACTGAACTAATCCCTGTGACCACATATCCATGTCTGGCAACATTTCTCCTATGGTACAATTGTTTAAGATTACAACTCAAAGTGAGGACTGTTTTCTAGAATACCCTCTGTGTAGGCCTGGGTCCAACTCCCAATCTCTGTGCCCCAGGAGGCTATCAAATTTGCTCACAGCTTTTCAGCCCCCCTCCTTTCAGCTTCAGCCATCAGGCCAAGTGTAAATGTGCTCTAGTTAAGGACCTGACCTTCTCAAGTCATGCCCTCTCTGCACCTAGTAATGCTACCCCATCCAAGTAATCTCTACAATCATGTTTATTTATCAATGCAAATTTACTGTTTAAATACTTTGACCAGGTTTTTTCCTTCTAGTTTCCTAGAAGTGGAAGAGTTGCTTTGGTTTATTCAGTCTGTTGTTACTAGCCAGGCAAATGTCCCCAAGAGTGCCTCTACCTGCATTTATGACTGAAAATGTCACTCATCTTTAAGAATTAATGAGTATGGATGATCTAGTTGTTTAACATTAAAGTTATGTTTTCTTTTTAATCTGGAACATATAAGTAAACGTGGGCTTCCCATCGAAACAGAGCTTCCAAAGTTCGGTCTTCTCTGAGCTTCATTTTGGATGACTCTCCCCCTCCAACGCATTGCTGTCTCTGGGGCAGGTGCAGGGAGTAGAATGATGGATATCTAATATCTTAGAGAATAGCTAATTTTATAAAGACTAATATTTCTAAGAAATAGTGTGATAATGAATTGTGAGGGAAAGAAGCCATGAATGTTCGAAGTCAATAAATCTAAAGTCTTTATCTCAAGATAATATTGCCAGATAGGTACATTTGTCCTTAGCAAAATAAAATGCTGTCATTACTTATCTCTGGATGGTAGGTTATTATAGTTTAGCCTTTCTACTCTGAATTTTTTACAGAGTGCAAATTTTGTTTTACACTACGAATCGGCTTCTTATAAGTTATCTTATCATTTTAAAAATATTACTTAACAGAGAAGAGCAAAGATAAAATCTTTTCCTTTTTCTAATGTGCAATTTGAAATGTTTGATATAAATTTCTTTAGACTTTTCCAATTTTAATAAAGGAAAAATAGTAATTAAATCAAACTATTTTATTTTTTAATTTGAGGAAGCGCTTTCAAAAGGAGAGTCACGCTGTGTTAAACACCGTTTGCAATGCTGAGCTCGTACATACATATTGCTCAGTGATTTGGCTTGGTAGTCCTTCGGTTTAAAGATCTCCAGCTTTACGTTGCTTGTGCCAAAGTATTTAAGAGCTACTTGAATTTGTTATGGCTGTTAATTGATTGGTCACCTGACATGATCAACTCAATATTGACCTAATTACTCATTAGCACTTAAGAAACTGAGAAGTAAGTGATGACATTAAATGTTTTCAGAATGTTAGGGGGTCAAGATTTATTTGTTTCGTGATTTAATCAAGTTTGATTCTCTGAAAAGAATGACCCAACGATGCGATTGCAAACTTCAGTATCAGCACTGTCGGTGTTGCTGCCCTGACAATTATGACCTATCATGTCTACCAGTAGATTCCTTGTGTGCTTTGAGAACTTTGGGTTTATGTAAATGTTCTAGATAACAGAATCCTCTAGATGTTCTTAAACAACTTACATTTTTTTTTTCTGTTAATTTCACATAAATGAAGGTTATTAAACATATTTTTAGGTACGTGCACTTGTTACCGGTTGACCTGCACCACTAGAGACTCTAAGGAAGGCTATTTCAGCTTAAATAAAGTTATATCAAATAGTAACTTATATCCTCAGAAAGGAAGGGAACACATCAGAAATGGTAAATATGTGGCCACATATAAAAGACTAGTTTCTTTTTAGGTTTTTTAGACTACATATAACTGATATGTATATGGTTGACTATTGAAGAAATAATGGGGATAATAATAAATGGACTTATGCAAATATAAGGTTTTCACAGTTTTGGAGAATGGTGAAATATTAACTCTAAGTAAACTAAAAAGTAGAGAATGCATATGCTAATCCCTGAAGGAACCAGCACAAAGTTCTATAATGGGGTAATAGCTAAAAAGCCAAAAGATGAGTTAAATGGAATTTTAAAGAACCTAGAATTTTGAAGTACATGTTATAAAATGTGTGCAAGACTTTTGTGGGAGAATTATATTGGGAAAAATCAAAGATTTATGTATATTGGAAGATATACAGTGTTCCATATATTATGAGGCTACATGTGCTACATGTACTGAGGGCATCAATTATCTGAAAAACTGAATTGTAGATTTAATCCGATTCCAGTTAAATTTCCAACAGAATATTTCATGAGAATTGACAAGCTTATTCTAAAATTTGCATGGAAATGAGGAGACCGAAAGGGGTTTAGGCACACTTGATGAAAAACAATAAACCAGAAAGTCTTGCTCAACCAGATATTAAGACCTAACATAGAATAAATATAATGAATGCAGTGTGATTTTAGTGCAAAGAAAACTGACTGATGAGACAACGCAAAGTCCAGAAACAGCCCTACACTGACCCTAAGTATGTGAAAGAAGTGTCACTAGCGTCGTAGGTTAAAGCTGGTCATTTTAGTGTCAGCTGCACAACAGGCTTCCCATGTGTTAAAAAAAAGAAAAAAGAAAAAAGAAATTTGACCCCTACCCATACATAATGATCAATGTCAAGTGAATTAGTGACTTAATTATTTTGGCTAAATTGGCAAAATTATTTGGCTATGATTGTAAAGGACATATTCTAGGATCTTTAAGACCTCAGAGTATGTAAAGTTCCTTAACAAGAAATATTTTAGTATCAAGAGAATTGCCATTTAAAACCACAATGCAGTCTTATGACCAAACGTTTAAAAGTCAGAATACACCAAATAATGAGATTGGAGAAACAGGAACATCCACGTGATTTAAAAGTGAGTGTCGACTGACAGCTGCCACCTGGAACATAGTTTTGCAGGATCTATGAAAGTTGAATGCAAAGGCCCTACAACCTGGGCTTTCACTCTTAGAATCATGTCCTATAAGATACATTCAATGTGCTTCAGCTATATGTACAGATGCCAGGATAGTTCAAAAGAAGAAAAATGTCCATCAGAAGCAGAATCAGTAATTATATTGTGGTCCGTTCATACAGTCCAATGCTGTAGGGAAATGTCCGTGAAGAGGTGACGATATGTACATAAATATGGATGGGTCTTGTAGTCATAATTTTGAGTAAAAAAAAACAAGGCACAAAAGAATCTATAGAATATGATTCAGTTATTGTAGAATGTGAAGCCAGAAAAATCAAATATGCTGTTAAGAGAAATGCATATAGTTGATACAATGTTTTTTAAAAGACAACCAAGTTCAGGAGGACGGTCACCTGTGTTGACGTGGAGACTGTGATGGGGATGTGATATGATGAGGTTTCGGGGTGTTGGAGGTGGTTTAATGGGTACTACTTTTAGAATTATTCCTAATTCAGTATGATTGTATTTTATTCACTTTTCCATGTGTGTATTGTACACGTATGTTACACTACAGCATGTTAGATGGCATACTGGTGACCCTAAGTACCCTGGTTCTGGAGGTGTCACGTACTTTTCATTTGGCATAGGAAATGAGAAAGAGAGGAGAGAAGGCCGTGTGTCTCTGTTCTGTAGGGGCCACTCCTGGAGTAATAAATCTGTGGTAGAAGGTACTTTTCAGCCTGCTTTGGAAGAAAGTACTGTTATCTTATTGTTGATAATAATGGTGATGATCACAGAACAATTTAGTGATAATGACCATGAGATCCACATTTACAGGGATCTTATGACCAACCTCTTGACCTATCCAAGTCCAAATACGAGTATTCACCATGGGGCTGCTGTTTCAGATCTGCCCTGTGAGAGCTTGGGTATAATCAGCCATTTTGTTTTCCCCAAACCATATGCCTATTCAATGCAGCACATGAAAGCAGGGTACTGCTCGGTTGCACAAGATGGGGGAGCCCAATGCATTCAGTGTGTTCCACAGCTCAGCCTCACACCAGGGCTCAACTGCCACATTCACAGGTTCTCAGATACAAGTGATAGTGTGTGTGCACTGCCAAAATCTTTAAAGATGTACAACAAAAACAGAGGGTGCCAAAAAAGTATACACATTTTAAGAAAGGAAAACTGTATTAATATTGTAATGGTATATACTGATAACGAAAGATGAATACAAGTCACGTTTGACTTTTTCAATTACCAGAGATACTCAAAGTGGTTACCATCAGTGTCCCGACACTTCTGATGATGGCGAACTACTGCTTGAGCAATGTGGACCAAAGTGTCCACTTGTATCCATGTTTTTGGCACCGCCAGTGTATGGTACATTTAATGTACATCATTTTACAAATGCTAAAGCAGAATATTTGCAATTTAGGTAAGTATTACTATAAAGAATTATTTATTTACTTCAAGTTTTGTCATGGGCCTATACTTTTGGCATCGATTCATTTGTTTGATAGAATTATATTAATTTTTTATCAATTTGTGAATGGCTTTATTCCAATGTGATTATTTGTATTTTTTCACTTATTTACTAAATGTCAACTTAGTATAGTTCTGAAAGATATTGTGTCTCATGGACAGGTAACTAGACAATTTCTACTACAGAGATTGTAGAAGTTTAAGAACACGTAGGCAGAATCCTTTTTTTTTCTGTCGCTCCTCATAAACCATAGCAATGCGTGCATAAATAAGTAAAATGTGCAGTTAATTCAACTGAATTTTTATTGGAGCACAGATTTCAGGCTGATGCTGGGGCAATTAAAGAAGAGAGCATGACCAATTGTCTCTTTGTCAACGTAGTGCAGAATAGGATAATGACCACACTTGACTGGCATCACTTCTTAGAGCAACTTGGTCTTCTGTTGTGATTAAACACTTGTAAATACCTCAATATTTACATGTAAAAATAACATAGTTTTATTACTAAATGTGTCTGTCTTACTACCTAGTAAGAATTTACTACCTAGTAAGAATTTACCTAGTCACATATTACCAGTAATTTTCTTGGTTAATAATTTTAAAGTCTTTTCCTTTATATAATGTCCTCTACATCAAATACATCAATATAGTTGTTTTTTTCTAGAGGAATGATGAATATATCAAATCTAATTTTTACATTACTATACTGTTAAATGCTTAAATTAACATTTTCTAACATAATGAGCTACTTAGTTGGACTTTTATTTTGACTTCAGGTACTTTTCTTGATATAAGAAATATATATTTAAAAAAATCTTTGTCACACAATTTTTTGGCAATTTATATCTTAAAAGTGAGGGAAAAACATGTCATAGGAGAGGACAGATGGTATGCAACCACTGAACACTGCAGGACTGGAACTTGATAACAACAGGATGCTCTGTCTTCTAAATCTGTGTACACAGGTACACTCCGTTTCCACTACACCTCACCTATTTAAGGCTCTAATTAGACACAATTTAAAGACACAATTTAAATCATTTTTTGTATAATATCATTATTTCTATCATGGAAATTTTGTTAAAAATAAAGGGCAGAGAGGTGATGTCAATGGTGAAAAGAAGACTCACTCATATCCTTCCGTCCTTCCTCCCTTCATCCCTCCCTTTCTCCCTCCTTGCCTGCCTTGAATTACCTCTTTCATAAAACCATAGTTTCTTGCTGATAGCTCATTTGTATTTGATGAACTATGCCTATGTAGTAGGGATTTAAAGGGAAAAAAATAATGACTAATGACAGCCTATTTGCTGTTTGCATGTGTCTGTTTCAGCACAAATATAATATTTAAAACATAGAGATTTTAAATCCCTAGTTTCAGTGCATTGATGTCATTAGTACTCCAAGCTTTAGACTAGAGGACACCCTTTTGTAATCCAGCGAACTTGGCTTTGACTACTGGTTATATCACCGAATAGTTGAGTGAAACCACAATGGGACACTATTGTGAACACTCCAGAATAGCTAAAATTAAAAGGACTACAGATACTTATGCTGGTGAAGATAAGCAGCAACAGGGATTACTACACTCCAATGGTGGGAGTACAAATTACTACAGTCACTTTGGAAGATAGTGTATCAGTATCTATAAAAGTAAAGCACAGTTTACCGTACAGTCCAGCCATACATCTGAATACAATATGTGCACAGGCTCCAAGACATGCACAAAATCATTGGTAGCAGCAGTCGTTGTAAGAGTGGAAATCGAGGAGCAGCCCAGGTATTTACCAAGAGCAGAGCGAGTCAACAAACCCACACACCTTCATGCAATTGAGTGCTTCCCGAGACCTGGCAATGACTGCCGCGTGCAACACGATGCCTACCAAGAGAAAACAAACAGAAATGTCAACTTATCATACTGTTTAAACAATTATCGGCTGCAATCAAAACTGTCTTGTGGTGCTAGAGGTGGGCTACTTTCAGAGCAGCTAGGAGAAGGATTGATTATGAAGGGACACGAGGTGGCTTCTAGATGCCAGAGATATTAAACTCCTTGGTATGGTTGCAGCCTGTGACAGTCTACTTGAATAAAAACAAAAAACGTTAAAGAAATAGTACAGTGGCATCTGTATGCCATTCCTGAACCTTCTCTCTCTTGAGTCCTATTGTCTGGGGGCCCAGCTGTCAATCTTGCACCCCATTAGTGCCGTCTGCATAGAGCTCCCTTTTCATCTTCCCTGCACTGGATTAACTCTTCTCCAGGTCTCATATATTCCTTTCCTTGATTTCCTCTCTCATTTTTGTCAGCACATATTTCCCTACCTTCCTCACAAATAGTGCAAATAGCTTTAGACTAGAGGACACCCTTTTGTAATCCAGTGATCTTGGCTGCAAAGGAAACAGTATTTTGAGACTTTAAATATATCTGAAAATAATTTACCATCATACTCTTTAATAATTTGGCTGGGGATATAATTCTAGGTTGAATATGATGTTCCTTCAGGTTTTCAAGGAGCAATTGTGTCATCTTCTTGCTTCCAGATTTGCCCTATGAGAGGTTACATCCTTCCCCCCTCCTCTCTGCCCTGTCTTCTCTTTCTGGAAGCTTGTAGAATCTCTTGGTTATAATTGCTCTGGAATTTCATAATTATGTACTTGGAGCAGATCCATTTCTTTCGATTTACAAGTATGTAGGGACCTTTTCACTGTTCACAGAAATTTCCTTGAATTATTTCAGTAATGATATCCTCATCAAGTTCACTTTTGTTGTTGTTGCAGATTTCCTATTATTCAGAGGTCGGACCTCCTGGGTATTTATTTTATTATATTTTTTTATCTTCTTTCCCCCACTCTGCTTCCTTGGAGACACAGAGGAACTCCTTTATTGAGGTTTTTATTTCGGCTCTTGTGTTTTTAATTTCCAAGGGCTCCTTTATGTTCTCTGAATGTTCCTTTTTCTGTTTTGTGGGTGCAATATTATCTGTATTTATAAAGATGTTAATGATGGAGTTTAAGTGTTTTTCTCCCACCTCAAAATGTTCCAATTTAATATTTCTTGTCTGTTTCTTCCACATTGGACATCCTTCTCCAATGTCCAGAAAATGTTGACTGGCTGCTCATAATTTAACTTGGAGAAAAAACAATTATTGTCAACTCTGATTTATGGATCTGTGTTTATTGTATGTGAGCTTTACTGTGAGCTGATAAGGGTGGGCTATTTGTTGGGGGCCCTCATTTCTCCATTTTCTCTTTGCCCTTTGGCGGTTAGAACACTCGGGGGGAAATTACAACATTGTGACTCATATATAAAGAACTAACTACCAGGTATGCCTGATAGAATGGAAGATGGGGTCTAGAGGGTGTCTTTATTAAGGATTCACTCCAGGAAAATTCCCATGACCTCCCTATTTTTGTCATGATACCAAAACTCTCAACTGTGTCATCTTTTCTTCAGCCTACAGACTGTGCATTCTTTGGGGAATTAAAAAAATTAGAGTTAGCAAGGGTCATTCATTTCTTAGCTGAACTTAAAGGAAGATATTGGGGTGTAAAATCTTTTCAAGCCAATTTTACCCACTCCAATTTACTTTCACATCTCTACCCCATCAATGTCAATCCCACCAGCAAGTGTTGCTGTTAAATCCTATGTCCTTGAAGACTCTACACTGTAACTCAGTTCTTAGCAGATTTCCCTACTGGGAAGTTTGGAAACAGCTTGCCTAGATCTAGGTAGCAGTCAGAGATTCTGAAAAACAGAACAAAATGAAGGCAGCTGTCACATTCAAACTGAAGACTTTGAGTAGAGTGTAATTAAGGGGCTAACGAGGTATGTGCAATATAGAGAAACCAATGGGAGTAGGGAAGTACAATAGGACTTGCAGGAAGAGGCCCCAGAAAGCCCACACCAGCACCTGTAATGACCTGGACTTGACGGTTTCCAAATGTTTCCTCAAATCATTTTTTTTTCATCGTATTCTATTCTTTTCAGTAAGATCTTTAAACTTCTGTCAAGTGATATTCCTTAGAGTTTGTCCAAATGCACCTGAATTTTTACCAACTTCATGCTTTTTCCAGATTGTGCTTCCTTCTGGAAATGCCATATTATGTAAAGATACTTGAACTGGATCCTATGTCACCAAATCCTAGACCTTCACAGTCCATTCATTTCTGCTCCATCTGCACGATGTCATTGTGTATATATATATATATATATATATATATATATATATATATATATATATATATATAAAACTCAGATGATTCGCATAAAAGGCCACTTTTACGAGCAGGCATTTTGGCAGCGAAGTACTAAGTCATCAGTAGTTTGGTTAACTGTGCTGGAAAACGGGAATTAATATGTTTTCTTATTTCTGTAGCAGGGTGGAAGATGAGAACTGGTCTAAAAGAAAAGTGCATATCAGAAAAGGCATAAAAAGCACACTGCATCCTCAACCATAGAGCTGATATATCTCTTTACTCACCAGGAAACTTGTCACTCATGCCACATTTCCCTAGTTACACACGTTAAACCTGTGACAGAAATATTCTTCCGTGAGGCTAAACATACAGGAAAATAAAGAAATCTTTGAGTATCCTATAGAGATAGGAATGCATTTCTCTGTTCCATGATTGTCCCCCAGCAAGATAATAATCCTCCATAACAATCATATCTCATTTTGTAACCCCATAATGTTGGACATGGTGGGCCCTTGCAGAGTGGGGTTGAGTCCCTGCATGTTGAGTTAATCCCACGTTTAGGAAACATGTACATTCACTCACATGTCACCCCTTTAGACATTCCCTAGGGCTCCATCTCTCATCAGTGGGATCAAAGTGAGATGATTTGAAATTGATAACCAAAATATGGAAATACATTTTTGAAGTTGAGTAGCCACATGAATCATATAAAATATATAACCCACACTGAATTTGGTTACTTTCAGACAGATTTCAACATGTTTATGCTTAGTCCTTTTTGATACACACTGACTGACATGTCACAACAACAGCGATACATACATACATAAGTAACTCATGGTCCAGACTTCCAAGAGGGACAGGAAGCATGACTCATGGTGATGTCAGGACAACTGGCAGAAAGCAGGGCTGTCCTGGGCACACTGGGATGTATGGTCATCCTACTCAGATGCTGCCTTTTAAACCCAAATCGGAATTTGTAAGCATCAAGAGATGGACACGCACTGAAGAATCCTGCTTCCAGGTGCTGCCATTCAGGGGACATGCTTGTTCCAGGAACAATTTTATCTTTAGCAGTTTAAGTATTTCATCACATTTTCCTTAATTCTTTTACACAAATAAGTTGAAATAGAAAAATTAAAGCACTGATAATGGGGTACGAAGAGTAGTATTTATACAACTGGTGTTCATTTTCAAAGGTGTAAAACATTTCACAAGGGAAATGCAGAAAACATGTGTAATTAATTATTCTAGCATCCAATACAGTATGAAACGTAAGATAAAAAATCTAAACAAATGGGTGTAGTTCTAGAACTGCATCAAAATTATGACTGAAAGGTATGTGATATTAGGAAATTATAATAATATTTACACCTTAGGAAATGCGGGACCCATTCACTGTGGATATCTATTACTTGGTTTTGTACATTTACTTAATTTTTCACATTTATGCTTTCTTTCTATCTATGGATAAGTGATATATATATATGAGTAGATAGGTGATAGATAGATATAAATAGAAACTAATATTGATATAAAGACTTTCCATAGAGCACTCCTTTGCCAGAAATCTCAATTTCCCCCCAAAGACCACGTAGAAAATGTTGCATATCATAATCACTATGTGAAGATGGTTTAAAAATTATCTTTCTGCAGTAGAAAGCAGGATGTTTTCCTGTGTTTGTAATAATTTAGTCTGCTGGTACATGTAAGAGACACGCATACCTTTGCATGAGCTGGCAGAAATGTAAATGTGTAACCATCAAATATGAGAGCCTGGTAGGATGATAAGCCACGACGAGGTAGATAGGAAGCTCACTCCCCAAGAGAGGTATCCGCATGTCATCATGACCCATCATCATGCCCCATCGTGCAGGCCCTGTACCCCAGTACTTCGGAGGCTGAGTGTGGGCACCAGGCTGCCAATCTTATGCTTTGGGAAAAGGAGATCTGAGGAAACCAAGTAGGGAATGGTGGACAAGAACTCATGTTTGCCAGTGAAGTATGCTGATTTCATTACCTACGGGGTCACGTGTTTGTCACACATCCAACCTCAAAATAAGGCGTTACTGATCCCTTTTTATAAACCAAGAATTGGAGGTTTCACACTAGTAAATGCTGTTACCCAAGCAGTTTGCACAACAGCTAGTATTCTACAGTGTTTTCTGACACTGAAAACTACTACATAGATATAACAATAACTCCCTTTGTGTTCAATTTTTGAAAACTATGCTTAAAACAACTATTCTTCACACAAAAAAACATCCATTGTGCGATTCTGGGAGACTAAGAGTTAGGTCATATGAATTAGAAAGTTGGGTCCAAATCAAGAAAACATTCTTTTTAAGAACTGGTGCATATGCTTCTGCCCTCCAACGACTGCATTTTGACTTTGAGAACATAGGGTCTTTCACGCACTTCAGGGGTCTGGCAGAGTTCATTAAAAATGAGGCCTTCAAACACTGGTATAATGTAGTTCCCAGCGAAATGGAAACGTAAGCCATGGAGGGGGCTACAGCTTCTCAATCGACTAAGATTGATGGAGGTGCATTAACTTCATGTGCCAAGGGCATATGTTTGGGCACCGGTGAAAAATCAGACTCAATCCCTACTAGAAAACCCCACATTTCTTTTAACAATATGTAAAGATTTAATTGTGAAAACTTGTGCTGTGTGCCTGTAATGCCAGGAGCACATCTATGGGGAGATAAGAATATCAAAACCAAATATTTTCATTAAACAGGAATCATTTACAACATCTTTAAGCTCAAAAATCCCAGAAATCCCTTGACAGTGAATAACAAATATTATATAATGGGGACGAACAAAAAAGAGGGGTGAAGGGAATAGCCATCATTAAGGCATCCCTCTATCCCAGGCACTGTATTAGCTTGTTTTTATTTAATTTTGTAATTAATTATTTAATTAATTAGTTGTTATTCCAAAGGAGCAAAGCATGAGATGAGAATCATGAAGAAACTAAGATTCAAAGAGTGAAGTCACTGTTTCTAATGATACGGTGAGTTTTGATAGACAGTCAGTCACTGTCTCAGGGAATAAAATTGTGGTGATTATAAAGTCTTTCTTAGGAAATCATCTGCCTAAATACTTTGGATCTAGGTGTCTATCAACAAAATTGTTCACTGAGCTGCTTACTCAGGTTCCGCTCTTTAGAACATAATATAAACTAACAAAAATAACTCTTTAATTACACCCCAAATTAGTAGTTAATACACTCAGTACATATGTGTATTTTGCACATAAACACAAGGAAGTTGGGCTTATTAGTTGGGTTCAATGTCATGTCAACGGGACCAGAACACACACCCTGTGATGCAGATCAAAGTAAGCGAACACTAACAGGTAGAGAAGTAGCGTGTCCACACCCGTTTGACCTCTCACACCCCAACTTCAGGTCAGGGAGATGCTCAATGTGCACATTGGCTATCATTCCCTGAGGGTCACCTGGTCTGTGCTTCTCGTAATTACAGTTAGTGGACAGGGACATCTAAATGTCTGTGTGACTAGGGACACATCCTGGCCCAGGAAGGGGGGCTTCTCAAGCCCAGTGGCTGGTACCTACCTGTCCTCCTGAGTCACCACAGACCCTTTGGGCCAGGTCCCTGCCATCAACCACACCTGTGGGCAAGATGAGTCTCCACTACCCTCCACATGCATCTTCTCAGCTCCTGGGAGGGTAGCTGAGGGGGTGTGCAGTCAAATGGAGGGACCCTTCTTACTGGCCTCATCCCCGAGGCAGGCAGTGAGGGCTGCGGGTGTAAAGTGCCCTCCGGGAACCAAGGCCCCTGATGCGGATGGAAACCCACTCTTCTAGAAATGGTGTTTCTCAGAGCATGAAATAACACCCTAGGGTTCCCGCCAGCCCCGTTGCGGCTCACTTGCTCTGGTTTCTCATCTCTGTGGCGCCGAAGCACTATTTGTCATCCTCATTACGATAGCCAGAGTGCTTTACAAACCCCCATTAGGGTTTTGTTCCTTTCAGTGCCTTGCTGTAGGGAAAAGCAATGTTCTTGTTTCCATTTGACAAAACATTTAAAAATATTGGAGATGACTACTCTCCTGGCAGTAATATCGTTACTTGGTGTTTTAGAAACACCACACATATGAAAAACAGGAAACAATTCCAAGTGGCAAAATTGTCGTTTTCCAAATTTGAAAGAGTCTGCTATTATGTTAACAGATGTGCTTCAAAATTCAATTTTATTTGCCCACATAAGCAATGATGGTCCAGCTACCTAAATATGCAGATCAGTGGTTATTTACGTATTCGTTTGCATATACAGTAGCTAGCCAAACAGGAATAGATAGGACTGTAAATGTGTTCACCACATCCTAGAAGATATGCTTGTTTTTATTGTCTCTTCTTTATTTTCTAATAAATGAATGATACATATTTGTTCTCCAGGAAAATAACCACCTTGATTCATAGTTATATTTCTCTGAATTCTATCTTTTCTACTAGCACCAAATACAATGAATTCACGTAGAGGAAGTGCTTCTGAATTCCAAAATGAAGAACCAATGTTTGCTGGATTAAATTCTGTGTATTTCAATCATGGCTATAAATTATCATCGTAATCTTCTAAAAGGTACTCTGGAAATCTGAGCAAATAACTAAGAGAGAATGAAAAGAAAGGCAAGGATATGCCTCCAGAAAAATGTATTGTATGACAGCTTCTAAGAGCATTCCTTGTAATACCAACGATACAACAGCCCGGACAGCTGAAGGGTGGTGGTTTGTCTGGCCATCCATTCAACATGCGTTTTTGAAAGGCAGATGTGAGGTTGACAAATGGTCCGATAATTATTGATCTCTCATAAGTGAGATTAATAAACAGTAGAAAATTTATAATATTTGAAGATATTTTTGTGTCAAAAAATCCATTCTTAGAAGAGGAATTATGAATTCACATTTGTACGTCTTTTTCTTATTGCCTTTATAATAATTGGAATTTTACATGAGGAATAGATTGGGTTGACTTCCTTTTTCTTTGCAAATTTGATCATTATGTTGACTAATTACCAATATGATCGGAGTCTGTTTTCCTGAGCTGCTTCAACTAACTTTAATTTTAACTGGAGGAAGGGCACCTCCAATCGAGACAGATGGGGTTTAGTTAAGTGAGAATAGTTTTGCTCTTGGAATTAAACATTCTTTATTAAAGGTTAGTATTTTACTCTAGGAATGTGTTCATAGTATTTGTCTTTAATGCTTAGACTAGGATTTCAAGAAATTATAATACACTATTTATAATTATGTCTCCTTATCCTAATTTACCCAATTAGTCTTTATCCTAATTTTCCTTATCCTTATCCTAATTTTTCATGTATTGAATTTAGAGGGAAGTAAGATTTTTGCTACTGACAGTTTTTCAGGTGACTCTAAATTTTATTATTATACAAGCTATTGTTTTTACATCTTATTCAAGGGCCCTGCAGCACCCAGCACTCATAAATGACTCACAATACTTCATTTAATATGCTGGTACTTATTTTTCAGTTATAGGTATATATTTTATCAAGAAAAAGCCATACAGTCGAGAAAACTTTTATTTCATTTTTTCTTCCTTTGAATTCTATAACAGAAACAAACCATTTTAAATCTTGCTCCTGGGCTGATGCTGCTTTGAAAATTGGAGCCCATCTTGAACTCTCAGAGCTACAATATAAATGCATGTAAATTGGAATTTACAATGGAAACAACACCATAAGTCACTGTAACTGCTGAAGCTAGGCTCCACTCAGATCAACTAAAACAAAGGGCATGGCAGACCACCCTCCACTGTGCTTTTATTAACCTTATATTTCCAACCTGAGTGATCATGTCAGTGAGGAAAGCATTTCACTTGACTTCCCAGAAAGCATTTTGTTTTATATTTGCAAGTGACTGGATGTGGCATTTTACCTCATCAACCGTTGCTCTTCTGAGAGCCACTCGCCTGTGAGAAACACACATCTGAGATTTAGGTTCTCAGCAAATATGCAGAGACATAGCGCTCGTCTGCATTGGATCAGAAAGCTGAATCTTGGAAATAAACCGAGAGTCATTTTCTTTTATGTTCTAGGCGTATAATGCTTCACTTTTTTGTACTGGTTAGAAAATGAACAGATATCACATAGGTACAAAGATGACTTTCAGCTTGCACTATCGGAAGTTATTGGAAAGAACGATAACACAGACAGCGATGTAAACCTCCGTTTCATGTACACGTGCTTATTATTTGGAGGGTCAGTTGGACACTCCCAGAACTCAGACCACCTGTGTCTCAGGGCTGTATTGCTGACATGTTCAGTTTATTGGAAGTCCTCTGGTAAGTTCATAGAATGGACAGTGGAGAAAGGCACAAAAAGGGAAGCACTATATTTAAATTAAGCACACACAAAAACTCATGTGATAAGATAGACTTTGAGCTCCGAGATAGAGAAAGCCGGAAAGAGTATTGCTCCTGTCAAAGATAAACAAAGCCAGACACTAGTGAAAGTGGTAAGGACAGATTTTAAGCAGCAATAACTATCACAATAGAAAAAGACTCCGCATGAACTGAACTCAGTTTTGATTTGTACAGAGGTGACTGGGAGTTTTAAAGAGAGAAAGAGGAAATAGGGAGTAGGTGGACAGAGACTCAGTGGAATCAGGGAGGTGAGAAATTATGAAAGAAGGGAGTCGGTCCATGTGACACCCAAGTGGGTTTGTTGAGTGGCACTGACTGCATCAGGCTTCTGCCCTCCCAC
Source organism: Rhinolophus hipposideros (assembly GCF_964194185.1). Taxonomy (NCBI): domain Eukaryota; kingdom Metazoa; phylum Chordata; class Mammalia; order Chiroptera; family Rhinolophidae; genus Rhinolophus; species Rhinolophus hipposideros. The sequence continues at coordinate 3,178,400 of NC_138064.1, forward strand.
AGAGCCTGGGGACAATGGCCTGATCTTCAGGTGTTAGCAGAGCAAATAGCAGATTCTTCTGGAAGCCTTGAGTTTTCTCTGGATAAGTGCTTTGTAGACAAAATTTGGAAAAATGTAGAAGTTGCTAAGCAAGTAGATCTTGAATGTTCTTATCCCAAAAAAGAAATTACACTTATGTATCGTGGTGGAGATATGACGGATTTACCACTCAACTGTGGTAATCAGATTACAATATGGAAGTGTATCAAATCAGCACTTACACTTACACGATGTCAATTGTATCTCAATAAAAATAAAGGAGCGTCAAGTTATAATTGTAACACATCCTTAAAGGCTGCGTATGTGGACAGGCACAGAGTTGAACTTAGGATGTCCGAGACACAAAGGGAATCTGTATGCAGCCCACAACTCTTTTGGCCAGCCTCCTGATTGTAGGTGAGAAACACAGGGGCAGAGCAGAACTGAAAGAAAACCCCTCTTCAGTGGAGACACGTCTGAACAGGAGAGACCATCAGGTAAACCAAACCTTATTCCCTGCACTCAGTATAAGGATCCAATTCCCTCTCTCTTCCTTTATGTTTCAGTGTTGTTGATAACGTGGTTCCATTTCTCATTGCTGATATATAGGAATATGGCTGCTTTTGTATTTCAGTCTTCTAAACCTGTGACCTTAGTAAACTCATTAATTCTTAGAATAATGTTTTGTAGATGCTTTGGGATTTTATACAATATAAAGTCGTATCCTCTATGAATCAAGGTAGTTGTATTTTTTTCCATATGGCTATGTTGGTTCTACCGATGAGATAATTGGAATAGTTCTTTACATTTTTCTATCATCTCCATTTCATTATTTCATGTGGTTTTCATTTTTCTGCTGAAACAAGCATTTGACAAAACGTTTAAAAATATTGGAGATGACTACTCTCCTGGCAGTAATATCACACATGCACACATGCACACATGCACACACACACACACATGCACACACACACACACACACACACACACCAGGAGTGCCAAAAAAATGTATCCAAGTGGACACTTTGGTCAACATTGCTCAAGCAGTAGTTCACCACAATCCGAAGTGTCTGATGGGAACTACTCTGAGCACATCTTGTCATTGCAGAAGTCAAACGTGACTTGTATTCATCTTTTGTTATTGGTATATTTTGAGTATTACAATTGTAATAGTTCTTTCCTTTCTTAAAATGTATATACATTTTTTTGGCACCCCCAGTAAATATGGACTCTCCATATTTACATAGAGATGGGTGGGGGCCTACTGAAGTTCTGCTATTCTGGTTCAGGAGGCCATTTGTGAAGAATATCTGCTTTCCCTGAGTTTCTATGTTACCAGGCTCACCTGATGATTGTGTCAGTGTGCCATCCCATCACACAGCTGCCAGGTAATCCGACATTAGATACCCCAAAATTATTCATCTTTTTTTTTTTAATCTTGATTCTCTTCCCAAGGGCAACACATTATTTCCAGTGTTAATGAATTGTCATCTTTTGTATTTGTATTCCTGCCCTCTGCCTCCACTCACATTCTTCCAGAGGCATCTGTTTGCCTCAGAGACAGAAGGTCCTGTTAGGGCCTTTTGATGTGTCAACGTGACTAGGCTACAGGCACCAGTAATCAATCAATCGATAACCCGGTGTTGCTGTGAAGGTGTTGTGTAGGTGTGACTGAAGATTGTAATCCATTATCATTTGACTTTAAGTAAGGAGGATTATCCGATTAGACAATCTGGGAGAGGCCGGTTCTGTCAGCTGTATGGCCGGTGCTGTCTGTGAAGCTTTGGGGAGTATTCAGGGTATGGGTATAGAAGTGCTTCTCAAGTTTCTCGTATCTATGCTGACGAAGAGTCTTTCTTATTTTTTTTCTGTTTTTCTTTGATTTAGCCTCTGGTTTAGTAGCTCTGAATTGTGTCCCCAGATTCTGCTTCTCTTACCAGCATGGACGTAGTGTGGGGTGTGCAGGTCCACAGACTACACTGAACAGCAAGGACTTATGGGAAATCATGTGCTCAAATAAAGTGCCCTGAACTCCCTTGTCTGAATTCAGGTCCTGTAGTGGGGCAATGTGTTAATTAGGCTAAAGGGACACAGCCAAGCAGAGGGGTGTTGCCAGGCTCACATGACTGCTACCGCGGTGTGTCTTGGACATAGGTAAGAGAGACCAGTATTGGTGAAGAGAGAAGGCTGATAGCTAAGCCAGATGCTGGGATCCTGGGCTGAAAGCAACTCGATACTTCTCTCCAGGAAATCCAGGAGCCCTGGGATCTCCTTCGAGAGCCTCTCTCAAAAGCCACATAGGTATGGCAGGCATGCATGGACCAAGGGGAATGAGGACGCAGGAAACAGAAGCGTTGGAACAGGGGCAGAGGCCAGAAATATCAGACCCTGTGATAAGTAACAACATGGCAACTTGAATGGAGAGACAAGCTGACGTCTCAGTGATCCCCTGGCAGGGGTGATATTTAGTCTGCAGCAGGCACTGAGAAGGGCGTAGGATCACTGTGCGTCACTCAGCAGTGGAGCTTTGAGGCCTCCTTCCTTGCGTCTGACACAAGGTCACGGACGATGTCCTAAAAAATGAGCACACCATCCGGGACAAGAGCTAGGGGAAAGGAAAGAAATCGCAACCTACAAATATTTCCAAAGTAACGAAAAGTCTTCATTATCACAAAAGCTATCCCATAATTCCACCTAGGAACGAGGTGGATTTAAATGATTAATGAGATTGTTATCAGTATTATGGCTCAAGGGTGTTGTAGATTAAAAGCACTTTATGCCTTGGCCTGTAACTAATCAATATTTATTCTTTATTTCTTAGGGAAAAACAAACTAATGGTAAAAAGTAAAATTTGGAACCCAGCCCAATAATAAACTAGACATTGAATGAACAACATGACTGAATTCACATCTGTAAGCTGAAAGTTGATTCAACCAGTTCTGCTTCTGGCAATAGGAAAATGGATTGTGTCTTACAATCCCTCCTGCTGAAAACAACTAGCAAAGCTAGATAAAATGATTTCCGAGAAAACATGTATTTGGAATTTCTAAGATAGCGTAGAACTAAAGGCTCCTAATCCAGGAGAGATGGGAAGGCAGAATGGAGCTCAGCATTTGGAATCTGTTTTCTCTTTGAAGCAACTGTTTACATGGAATATAGTGTCTGAAACTATGTAGAATTTTAGGAGATTCACTTAACAGGAAGCAAAAAACAAGTTTGGATCTTGTCATGGAATACACTCCTTTGTGTGGCCTGCCTGACAGCCTCAAATTCTCTCCATATCTGATTGAATTAAGATAATTGTGGTTATTAGTGTAGCTAACTTAGCTTATTTAACAACCCTCCCCTCCCCAAAAAAGAATAAAAAGTAAAGAAAAGGCATAGAGAAAAGTTATTTAAAAATAAGATTATATATTTAAATTCGCCAGTAGTTTCATTAAATATTAATGGGCTAAAAATTCCAATTAAAATTATAGTTTTATAGGAATGTATATAGTATAGTTCTTATAGGAGACACATCTTAAATATAAGAAAACAGAAAAGTTAAACTTAGTAAGATGAAAAATGAAAATGCAAACCCAAAACAAAATAAACTTGAAGAGCAATACCAGCACCCAAAGTAGACTTTAAAGCAGGAAGTATTTCTAGATTTAAATAGGGATTTTCAAAACGATAGCAGAACCAATATAACCCCAAACATATTATAATTCTAAATCTTTAGGTATGTAATAATATGGCCTTAAAGTACATAAAGCAAAACTTAACAGAATGAAAATGGAAGTACATATTCACAAGCATCATGGAAGATTTTAATATTAATACTTCTATCAGTAATAGAATGACCTGATGAAACAATCAATACTAATATAGAAAATTTGAGGAAAATAAATAAGTGACCTAACTGATCTAGATAGAACGTCCAAAACATCAGAATCTTGTTCTCAAGGGCACCCGGAATGGTTAGTGAAGTTGACCACTTAAGTGCTGTACCTTCAGACAGGTGAAAGGATTCATTTGGTATGTCCCCTATGGGAAAGAAATTTAAACATATACTTCAGGAGCTTTAATATATTTTTATTCTTTCATTTAGAAAGTTTGTGTTGGTTTTCTTTTTTCGCTAAAAACACAATAAGAGATAAAGATAAATATTAATAAGGACTATTTTTAGAACTTGATGTTCTGTATTTTTGTTAGGCTAAATATTCCAAATGGGTAGACAATTACATTTAGATGGGTTTACATAACTAATATTATGCAGTCATTGAAATAATATTACAGATTAACACTACTGGAATATGTTCACAATCATATTTCAAATAAAACAGAAACTAAAGTATGAAATGTAAAATCACGACTATGTAGTCATTAAATGCTATCTCCTACCTTCTATCCAGTGAGTGTCATATGTTAGCTTTCCAGTCCTCTGAAGGCATTCCCAGAAAGGACTAATTTTTCTCTGCATATCCTCTGAGCATTGTCATTTCTACTCTCATTTTGAATTAGAATTATTTGTGAAGACGAGATCCATAGTACTGACATATCAAAAAGTGCAATACTGAAGTTAAACAAATATCATTTAAGAGGTCCCTCAAATCTTACTATGTCTATTCACATTCAAGATGTGAGAACACCATTTATTTAGTTTTTCTAATGAAAAAAAGACAAAAGTATAATAATCCATATTTTTCACATGTACACAAAATATCAAGGCTATTATTGGGTAGGTACATTTGTCTTACACTAGCTCCCTAGTGCATAAGTGGAATTAATTCATTCTGAATATAAAGTGTTTGGGACACTAGCCATCTCTTGATTCATTCATCTTTAAAAATGGTATACATTTGTCAGTGTTTTGGGAAGAAGATTGAGTCACTGAATTTACTGAATTTTTTCATCCACTCCTTTCTTTTGTGTCCTCACTTTGCCCAGGCTATGTATTAATCCAGAGTCTAACACCTGTAACTTCAAAGTCTAGCTAACTCTCCATTGAAGCATAAGCTGTCATGCATTTTGCCTCCTAAAATGCAAGATGTATCACGTTTCTTGGATATCCCTTTTGTGATGAAGACTTCCCCCTTGGATTGAAGAGATTTATCACCATGAGTCAGCATTTCCTAGCTTTTTATAAAATATGTGCAGAAAAAAAGTTACATGTCCTGGCATAAGAAATCTCCATTCAAGAGAATGAAAAAAAGGTAACCTTGTCACTTAATAAACACACCCAGAGAAGAATATCTTCAATGATGAGCACAAACCCATGAAGTGAGTGAAACTGATGAACAAAAAGTTTTTTAAACAGGAAGTTCTATTTTTGTCAGTTCCTTTCTTCCAGGTGCAGTTTTTCATCTATCTTAATGAAAATAAGACAAACAAGTATCTCACATTAACATGTATATCCCCTCCATTCTCATATATGACCTGTAAATAGTGATCTGTAATTGTCACCGAAATGAGAGTACCCGTCAGCATCCAGAGGCAGCATTACAGAGGAGTGAAAGGCCAGCAGCCTAGATGTGGGAGGGTAGGGCACAGAGGTGAAGGAGCCTCTGAGAATTAAGTGCAAGATCCTAACCTCTTTCTAAATATAATAAAGAAAACATCTTTTATTAACAGCTGGAAGTCTCCTCTCAAAGCAGAATTGAATTAAATTAGAAATGCCCACCATGCATTAGATTACAAATATTGGCCAATTACCACAGATCTCCACACTCAGCTCTTTATATCAATTGGGTCCATGTAAGAAATTAAAATCCAACTGTTCAAATTATTTCTGGGCCTGAAATATCTTTATTGTTTCCGTTGTGTGGTGGAGGTTATGGCCACTGTTGAGTTGTTTCGGAATGCAGTTACAACTTAACTGGTGAGATTTTGAGAGCTGCCTGCTGAACCCCCTTGTGAAATGGCATTTCCATTCTTCAGAAATTCTGCAACCAAACAATACAGAAAATAATTTTGTAAAAAAATGAAATATTAATCCATTTAATACGCCATCCATCAAGTTATATGGTTCTGAAGTTTGTAAAAGAAAAATAGAGAATCAGCATTAAAAAGTAGAAAACATTTGCCACATAAAATGTTCTCTCTCTCTCTCATTCACACACACACACACACACACACACACACACACACACACACACACTCACACTCACACTGACACACTGCAGCATTTCCCACAAAACCCTCCCCCTTTTCGCAGATCTCCTTTTTCTCCATGGTCACTGGCTTCAAGTGAGAATGCCATAGCCAACATATCTGCCTTCATTGCAAAACTGGCCTCAGGGTTTTTCCCATAGCTTTAGTGTTTCTCACATTCTTTGTGTCAGGACATTTTACAATCTGATAATCAATTGCAGACTCTAAAGTGTTTTAGTTGATGTAAATCCTATCTTTCTATTTTACCTAATCAGAAATCAGTACTGAAACATCTGAAAGAATCTTATGCTTTTAGAAATAACATTAATGACCCAATTCATGTTAACATAAATAACATTGGTTTGTGGAAACATAGCTATAGTTTCCAAAATAGAGAGATTAGTAACACAAATGGTATTGCTTAGTATTTTTGTGACTGTTTATTGTCTGGCTTCTGTTCAGTTAGCTGGAGTTTCATAACTTGGGAATTCAATCTGCTGCTACAAAACGTATCATAGAACCCCTGGAAATCTCCACTGGATTCTCATGAGAGAATGGGAGTGAAAAAGGCAAATAATGTTGCAGTATTGTTATGCAAACAGCCTTGACATTGAGAATGGCAGGAAGGGTCTTAGGGGCTCACAGGGACTCCATTAATCTGTAAATCAAATTGGTTCCAAAGCTCTAACTCCCTGGGCTACAGGGCGTGTCTGTCCTCACCCTGGGCTGTGTCAAGCAGGACAAAGTTCCCTGTGATATGAACTGTGAAAATCTGCCCATAGAAAATGTCATGGGAGTCTGAGATGAGTTTTTACATGACACACTGCATAGATTGTTTTCATGGAAAACCGAGAACAAAGAGAAAAAGTCCCTCTTGGACACTTCCCATGTTCTCACTTGGCCTGTAAATGTCTCCTGGATCCAGCCAGTCTTTATTATTCTTTAGTTTCAGTCTTGATTTTTCAGCACTGCTTAGTTCTCTTGTGTATTTACCCACTAGTTTTAAGGAAAGGAAAATGTTATCCTTAGGAGATACTGGTAGGTATTTGATGGTTACATTGTAGGCAATAATAAAAAATATGGTTTGATTATACTCTGAAAATTTTACATATTGAGACTGTCTCGAAAATAATCCCCTAATAGTTGCATTTGCAAAGCTGACATATTTGAAAACTAAGCCTGCAAGCTAACCTATTGTTTGTGAATGAAATATCTTCTGAATTTGCTATTGTTCACATGGGTGAGGGGTGGCATATTTGTCACCCCGTTGATCCTCTTGGTATCTCTTTGTGCTCTCCTGCACAATTTTCATGGAAAATGAACAAGTGTAGCAAACTCAGCATGAGAAGAGAGTGCTGATCAAAGGTTCAGACCCCTCCCCTAACACGAATGCTAGAAATTTTGTGATTGACCCACAGGTTCTTTGAGGCTCTGTTCCTTTTTCTAAATCTTTTTTTCTCTCTTCACAGGGATCATTTCTGTCAATCTGTCTTCAGTTTCACCGACTCTGTCCTCTGTCATCAGTATTCTGCTATTGTGTCCATTCAATATGTAAGTTAGTAATTTTCTTTTTCTTTCTTCTTCATTTGGCTTTTCAGCTCTAAATGTTCTATTTGGTTCAACTTTGTATTTTTTTATTTTTTTGCAGCGGGCTTTCTTCTTTCCACTTGTTTCAAAAATATTTTAATTATGATTATTACTTGTCAGAGCATTTTAAAACACCTGCTTTTAGTCTGTGTCAGATAATTCTAATATCCATCATCTTGCCTTTGACATCTCTTGAATATCTTTTTACCTCTATATGTTGAGATAATTCTTTTTCTTCAGGCACTGAGTAATTTTGGATTCTATCTTGGATATTTTAATACTCTGTTATAAATTGTCTTTAAATCCTATGGAGAATGTATATTATTTTCCAGCAGATAGTCAACTTAGTCAGGTTCAATACACTAGTTCCAACCTGTACTCTGTAGTCTATGGTTCCAAGGTCATTTCACTTTTCAAATTTTTCACAGCTCTTTTGATCTCTCCATATGCATGCCACTCTGTGTCCAGTCTGTGCCTTGGATGCTCTCTTTAATTTCAGGTCTCAGATCCTTTGGGATGCCGACTAGGATCATATCCATCCATCGGTAGCTTGCAGATCACCCAGGAGTTCATAAGCAACTGTATGTGCTGTTTTCCTGGGTTCCTCCTTCTCTCTAAGCTCCCCAGGAGTTTCTGCTTCCCAATGGCCCCTGTTCAATTCTCTGCCCAGAAAGCTGGTGCTTTATTTACCCTCTGCTCTTCATTGCTGGCACTGTATCTGCACCAAGAAATAAGTGGCCAAAGGACAGAGAGAGAGAGAGAGAGAGAGAGAGAGAGAGAGAATAATGAGGGTTTTCCCACCATTGTGGGACCATGCATTTTTCTGATTTGAGAGGTAAGCTCAGCTCCACAGGGATTCGAGCTCTGTGGATTCCCAGTACTGCTGCCGCCATAAGAATGTTTGGGGAGGGTGCCCCAAGAGAAAAAAGTGGTAAATTCTTCATCTTTGTTATGGTAGTTCTAATTCTGAACTTTTGCCTCAATTGACCTGCTGCTATTTACTTTTGAATGCTGAAATATCTGGCCCTTGCGTTCTGTTCAGGTTTCATAGCTACATTTATTGAGAGGCATAGTTTGTTTATTCCATTGTGCCTTGAACTGAAACTCTAACATTTTATCCTAATATATTAACAAGCATTAAAGAGTGATTAGGAGGTTATTGCCATTGTTTTAAAACTGGTTATAATACCTCTTATATATTGATGTTGTAAAAAATAGATATATAATGTTTGTTCACAGGCTAGTCTCCATGTACAATGTCCAAAACCTCGTGACAAAAGTATGATGAAGATTTACTACTTTTCTTGCTCAGCTTCTGAGGGTACACAACCATGGGTTTCAGTTTTTGGTAAGGAGAATAAAAGACATCGCAGATTTACAAATTTCACCACCGAATTTTCAGTTAAAACATATTTAGTTATTCTCCTGCAAAATTGTTCCTTTTGTCTTTTTTTGTTGATGGCTTTTTTGAATAAAAATAGAAGACTGAATATTCAAGAGTTCCATTTGCCCAGCAGAGCAGTATTGTGGAGCAAAAAGTTTGCACAGGGAGCAATTTATTCATTAGTGACTTATTGAATTAACTTTGGCAATCATATTCAATTTTCATATGTAATAGGCAGAATTAAACAATGATTCAAACCACATTAAACCATTTGCAGGTTTCCACCTACAAGTTCCGTCTTCATTTTTCAGATCCTTCCTTGGGCCTCTTGTACCTTGCTTTTCAGCCTTCTTAAAAAGTTGTAAGCCTGTCTGAACCACTTGAAATTTTTGCATCTTTCATTCTCTCCCACTATTGTTATCATTCATTGCCTATATTTTTCCTTGTCTTTTCCAAACAGAACTGGCACTAGCCATCATGTCATCTTCATGTGAATTAGTTACAGATACCCATTCTCTGGCGGATGCAGACACAGCATACAAAGCAGAGCTTAAATTAGATTTTAACAACTATTCCACCTCCCCACTCCTACACCCCAACTCTGAGTTTCAACAAATTCTGCATGACCACATGTGTTACCTGTCTTCCATCTTGAATGTTGGCTTTTACAAGGTTTCTTCCTTGGATATCTAACTTTTTATTATAAACACCATTTCTAGGCAGTTGTTAATATTCCAGGTCTTTAGTTATCACCTACACACTGTCTTCAACATATTGTTCTAGCTCTGACTTTCTTCGCTAACCCAGAGTTTTATTTCCTCTGGACAAACTTTCCTGCTTATCCTAAATGTTCCTCCAAATAAACATGCTCCAAACACAAATGAACAATTTATTGTTACTTCTGACTTTAAAAAAATATATATTCTTTTGTTTTCTATCTCTTAAGTCACCATTCACCAATATTAAAAATGTAATTTCCTCTCTTAATTTTTTAAACCATTTTATTGAGGATTACTGACGTACAAGATTTGTACATATTTGATGTACACAATTTGATGAGTTTGGAAATACATAGACACCTGTGAAACCATCACCACAATCTGTGCCATAAACAGATCCCTCACCTCCAAACGTTTTCTTCTGGCCTCTTTATTTATGAAATATAAGATCAACATTCTTAGCAAAATTTGTAGTGCACAGTCCAGCATTGCTTATTGTAGGCACTGGGCCGCGAGGTAGATCTCTGGGACTCAGTCAATGGGAACAGCGTTTCAGTTACACAAGACACATTTCCTCTCTTTTTAATTGGGAACAAATGTATCTGGAAGAATCATTAGGAAAAATAATCATTTCTTCAGAAAAACATCTTACCCAACAAACTCATATCTTCTTTTAAATCCCAAATCTGATGACCAGTTCAATTCTAAGAAGAAAGTAAAATCATAATTAAAAAAGAGTTTGCCGAGCATGCTATGATTTTTCTGAAACATTAATATCCAACCTTTGTGACTTTCACATACCTGTGCCATCTGTTGTTTTTATTTTGTTTTGTTTTGTTTTGGTTTTTACTTTTATATTTTAATTTAGAGTGTGGATGCTTCACGTAGATGTCTCATTGCCCATGTCTGTGTGTCATAAATGTGAAGCATTGTAAAACTCTGCAAGAGATGCCAGTCGTTTAGTGCTTCAAGAAACTAGCAATGCTAGGATAAAATGAAACCATTTCATGCAGAAGCAGAATTTCTGCGAGCTTGACTCTAATCACAAATTCCACACATTTCTGTCACCAGGTGCCGGAGAACTTGTAGGGCAGGAGTCCTGGAGCGGTCTCATCTGACTTTCATGTTGGATTTTTTTCCTTTTAAAATAAATATTCATACAAGGTTCTTTCTACCTGAATCGAGGGGAAGTATATAATACACACCATTTACACATTTCTTTTCTGTTGGATAAGAGCTTTCATGTGCTCAGTGTGCGGTGCTCGAAATGTTTGTGGCTTTGCTATGAGGAGAATGATGCCCTTCTTATCTGAACAAACTGCTGCAGAGAGATGGCTAAAAGCACATCTAACTTTAATTAGTGGAAAGAAGACACAAGCTATGTCCTCTTTCCCCATGTGTGGTGCTCTTTCTACTTTATCAATTTCTGTGTATATAGTATGTATTATAACAGGATTAGAATTAAAATGAAATCGTTGGACAGCTGGTCAATAGTAATACTTCCTTTTTGTTAATGTTGTAAATAACCTACTACTTAAAAAATGAAATAAAAATATAAATCCTTCTAATGGTGATTTAGAAAATGTATTTTATGTAAAATTTGTTTTGGCAGAGCAAAATTGTAGAGTGCTTCAAAAAGATGTTAGATAAAACACCTAAAAGCTGCCATCATCATCGAAAGTACTTGTGGAGAAGTGATAGACAGTAAGTCTTTAAAATGCAAATTAGATACAAGGAAAAGAACACTATATTTAACATATGAAACCGATTCTGAAGTCTCCATAGCAACTACTAAAATGTTAAGCGTAAATTATGTGATTAAAGTTATCAAAGTTAGCTTTTTTTCAGCCTAAGCAATTTCAAACCAGATGATGAGATTGTAATTTTTTTTTTTAAAAGAATGTCTTACCAAGTGTACCTCTGGAAGATAATTAGGATGGCTTTTATCTATGATAGGCCAATCTGATTAATAATTTTGGAAATGAAACGTACAGCTTTACTATCAGTAGGATCTAGGTCTAGTCTCTGTATTCAAGATGGGCTCGTATTAGTTTTGACAGCTGGAGCCCATGATGACCCTACACTAAAGAAAAGCAGGGGAAAAAGCCTTTTGTTAGAACCTACCATTTTAGCAATGGAAAACATGCTTCAATTAATTTTGTTCTTTACATTACTGTGTGCGAGAAGTGTGTGCGTGTGTGTGTGCGTCTGTGGTATGTTTCCCACATTACATATTAATGCTTTGGAATCAGTGTCTATGTTCTTAATAATAAAATCATAGGTTTCTCATGGATTTCTGGAGCATTATTTTGTATTTTTTACACACCGCTTTTGGATTTATCTATTACATGTATACTCCTCAATTGTAAACATTTAATACCCAGGTCCGTGTAATTCTCTTCAGCCACATATGAAGTCACCATAATTTCCACCACTATTTCAGGTGTCCTTTCTGTATTTCTGTAGTTTTGGGTAAATTTCATTGAGCTCTGTGAGATGAAGATGGATCTGAGAAGCTCAGGCAGTCTATAAAAATCTGTCAATGTAAATTAAATCAGATGTTAACGGATATTAAATTTCGGTCCAGAAATCGCGATATAAAAATGAGCCAGGCAAATTGGAAAGACAAAGCTTTCTTTTGTGGAATTTCTTTGGTGGAACATGCATTTTCCTTATGTGTCAATAGTATGATCGAAGGACAGAAACAAATCAGCAAACAGCCACAGAGAACAGTCGGAAACAAAACCAGAATACAATATTGATGTGGTGACTTGTAAAAAAAGAATGAAAAGAAGCTTGAAGACATCTAGCTGGTAAAGAATTTCCTTTTTTCCTCCGGTTGTTCATAGTGTACCTCTGAAGGAAGATTAATAACCTGGAGTGTGACCAATTAGCTATTTGTTTTTGTTTACCTGTTTTACTTTTCACAACTGTACTAAATTACCATATTAACATTTATATGTTTTTCAATAAACTAGCTTAATTAGCCTTCTGAATTTTAGGCAAGAGAGTTTATTTTTAATCTCCAGGAATATGTACCTCTTCTGAACTCTGTTCTTCAAATTTTATTCTTCAAGTACCTCTTGTACTGTTTGTATCCTTTCCTTGTTTTCTCACTCTGATCTCTACTTCTCAAGCTTGAGCACTATTCTCTTAGCTCAGTACTTGACATCTTCTCTATTGTTTTTGTAGCTCTGCCCTGCTTTCTCTTCCATTTTTGGAGGGTGCCTTGAGTTTGTCTTCCACGTTACACAATCACATTTCACAAGTGCTCGTTTCAATTTATTTTATGTCCTTTGAATTTTTTTTATATTAGTTTCAGATGTACAAAGCAAATAGTTAGACATTTACACCCCTCACAAAGTGATAACCAACCCCAATGTACTACTCCTCTGACATCGTATATGACTGTTACAATTCCATTGACTCTATTCCCTGTGCTGTACTCCACCTCCCGTGAACACACACACACACACACACACACACACACACACACACACACACACACACACGAGGTCGGACAATTAAGTTCGCAAACTTGTTGCAATGGTGTTGTTAACCTTTTTTGATATCAGAGGGATTATTCATTATGAATTTGTACAACTGGACAAACAGTTAACCAAGTTTACTATTTGGAAGTGCTCAAAAGGCTGCGTGAAAAAGTTAGACGACCTGAACTTTTCGCCAACAATTCATGGCTCTTGCATCACGACAATGCACCAGCTCCCACAGCACTGTCTGTGAGGGAGTTTTTAGCCAGTAAACAAATAACTGTATTGGAACACCCTCCCTGCTCACCTGATCTGGCCCCCAACGACTTCTTTCTTTACCTGAAAATAAAGGAAATACTGAAAGGAAGACATTTTGATGACATTCCAGACATCAAGGGTAATACGACAACAGCTCAGATGGCCATTCTGGAAAAAGAGTTCCAAAATTGCTTTGAAGGGTGGACTAGACGCTGGCGTTGGTGCACAGCTTCTCAAGGGGAGTACTTCGAAGGTGACCATAGTGATACTCAGCAATGAGGGATGTAGCACTTTTACTAGGATGAGTATTTGAACTTAATTGTCCGACCTCATATAGCGCAGTGGTCAGGCATCTCCAGTCTATGCAGTGACCCCCCTGAGAAGTCCAATGCCCATCTGACTCCCTACATAATCTTTACAACATTATTGATGATGTCCCCTATACTGTATTTCGTTTCCCTGTGACTATATTGTGACTACTAGTTTGCACTTTTTAATACAGGAGACTCATTTTTATATTCAAAGATACAAAAAGATTGAAAGTAAAAGGATAGAAAAAATATTATCATGCAAACAGCAACCATAAGAAGCTTTAACGTAGATAAGGATAGACACCTTCCTGCTCTCTGCTTCCAACACCCTGACATAAGGGCTCCAATGTCAAGAAATATGGAGTCATTTGTAAAGGAGGATGAGGGAACTGCAAGAGTGCAAGAGAGATGGGAAGTTAAACTGCAAAAAAAAAAAAAAAAAAGAAATGATCCAAGGTTGAATATATCCATCGATTTTTAACTTCCTTTCATTTTTCCTACCTTGGATCATTTCTTTATTTTTTCTTTTTTTTCCCCAGTTTAACTTCCCATCTCTCTTGCAGTTCCCTCATCCTCCTTTACAAATGACTCAGCATTTCTTGACATTGGAGCCCTTATGTCAGGGTGTTGGAAGCAGAGAGCAGGAAGGTGTCTATCCTTATCTTCATTAAAGCTTCTTATGGTTGCTGTTTGCATGATATGTTTTTTCTATCCTTTTACTTTCAATCTTCTTGTATCTTTGAATCAAAAATGAGTCTCCTGTAGAGAGCATGTATTTGGATCTTCTTTGTTTGTTTTTATGCAGTCTGACAGGTACTGTCCTTTTATTGGGTTGTTTAATTCGTTTACAATTAATTTTTTATTGATTAGTAGGACAGTTGGACTTATGTCTATCATTTTACTTGTTATTTTCTATGTCTCATGCCTTTTTTGTTCCACTATTCTTCATTTAATGTTTCATTTTGCATCAAGTGAATATTTTCTAATGTAACATTTAAATTTAATGATTTTTATGTTACTATGTACAGTTATTTCCTTAGTGTTTCCATTAGGCTATTACATGTACAACTCAATTTATCAGCATCTGCTTCAGGTTTATGCTAACTTAATTCTGGGGAAATATAAGCATGTTTTTCTTATAGAGCTCTGGTTACCTTTTCTTCTTTTATGTTATTATTACTATACGTGTTACAATGATGTATGTGACAAACCCAAACATACCTTGTTATAATTATTACTTTGTATAATTGTGTGTCTTTTTAAGAAGCTAAGGAAAGAAGAGAGAGCAAGTATATACTTATAGCTTTTGTTATATTAATATCCTTATTTAACATTTCTGGTTCTTTTCACTCGTTTCTGTGGATGTGAGTTACCATCTGGAGTCATTACTTAGCCCAAACAGCTTTGTTCCCACCCAACTCTTTATACTGTTATTGGCCGACATGCTACATTCTAAATGTTATAGGCTGAGAAATACAATTCTATGCATATTGTTTTATATAATTGCTTGTCAAACCAGTTAAGAATAGAGAAGAAATATGCATTTACACATCATTACCTTTACCACTGTTCTTTGTTTTTCACGTGGGTTCAAATTGCTGTCAGGAGTCACTTGTTTTGATCCTGAAAAATTCCATTTTGTGTATCTTGTAAAGTATGTCTGCTCACAACAATTTTCTCAATTTTTATGGATCTAGAGGCATCTTTACTTTGACTTCACGTCTGTAAGATAGCTTTGATGGATCTGGAAATCTAGATTGGCATTTTTTGTTCTTTAAGCACTCTGAATGTTGCCCTACTGCCTTTTGGTGTATTTTAACAACTCCGAATACTGCCCCTGTCAGGGCTTGTTATTGTTATTTCCTTGTTTATTTTATTATTTTTAAAATTATTATTATTTATTTTTATTAGTTTCAGGTGCACAAAACAATGTAATTGTTCGGTCTAGTGGTTAGGATTTGGCACTCAACTTGTTTATTTTTTCAGTGAATGGCTGGATTATTTTAGTGACATCTATTTTTCCTCCTCGGCCCACAGTGTGAATCCTCAGTAGTGCAGCCTTGGGTGTGGACTGTCACCCTGAGATGACTGCAGTTTGGGCAGCCTCTCTGTCACTTCAGCCCTGAAGCTTTATTAATTGCTGGCCGATTGCTTGATTGTTCTCAACAATGACCTATGGTGTAAATTGCTCCTTAGACTCATCCTATGAAAAACAGATTTGTTTACAGGGATGGAGTTTTCCATCAGTGTGTGAGATTTGTTGTGACCCAGTAGGGCTATTAGTTGTCTCTTTCCAAGGTATTTTGTGGTAAACTTGTGGCGTATAGTTTAGCTTACATTTCTGACGAACCTACCAGTTTCCTCTTAATTGTTTTTTATCCTAGCCTCCATTGAGTTTGAGAATATCCGTAGGCTTGAACTTCTCCACATTTTGTGACACGTGGATTTCATTTCTTTGGGAAGCAATTTAGAGCTCTCTGTTTTGTGGCCTGTTTCTCCTTTAAAAAAATATAAGACCAAGGTCTGGAGCTGAGAACTAGGACAGTGGAATGCTTCTGAGTGACCCCTCTGCTTTAGGAACACTGTGATTGGTTAAAGCAGGGGGGGCAGGAGCCTCAGATGTTCTTGACTTGCGTCTCCCAGCGTGGAACCCCCATTGTTTGGGCTGGGATGTAAATGATCAGCTTCCTAATAATCTCAGTGCAGAGGACCCCAGTTAGAGACACAGAAAGAGGTTTCAGCAAAAGGACTCAGACTGGGCTCCTCCGCTGGTCATGATCTGGATATTCGGCCAGTTTGGGGTGGAATCAATGCTGCGGGTGTTGGCCATGTTGCACAGATGCTTTGGTGAGTACAGGAAACAGGACCACCTCCCTGAGCAGCCACAGCTGGGAACCACAAGGTCTCTGCTCAGCTGGCCGTCACAAGAGAGGATGCTGGCTGAAGTCAGACTCACAACGAGTGGACCAGACGCTGGTCAGTGACATTCCCAACCCAGAGGCTTAGAAATACAAAAAACAAAAGCCTGGGAAGGTATAATTCCACAACCCATTTCAATATAATGTCAACGATAGCGCTGTTCGGCATTATAAATCCCAGAGTCTACTTTAGACATGTTTCTCTCCCAAAACCAAAAAACTTCATTTTGGAGGAATGAGGGGCCCAGAAAATGTACACACTTTGCTTAAGATTCCACAGCCCTCTAGCCACTGTGTTACAGCATTTCTTCTACACCTTTTCACTAATAATTTTCCAATTCTAAGCCAGATCCCTGTATCTTGGGAGCCTTGTATTTATTCTTCAGTTTTGCAAAGCAGCACTGTGAAATGAATCTCTGAATGGTTAATACACCAAATTTCAAAATATTTTAACTTTGCTATTGGTAGAACGTTGATGTTATTTGGGATGTGAAACCTAGAGCCACCCATGAGACTGGTTGCTGGGAAAGTTATATCACTCTGTCCTGAGCTTAACCGTGGCCTCCAGAGTCCCCTGTAGATAGAACGCCGGCTGCTGCTTGATTTGGGCTGTGGACGCAGGGCCTGGCCGGTGTGAGTTTTCACTGACCGGACCTCGGCAACCTGCAGATCTTTGTTAAGGATGTCCCAGCCCTTCTGTCAGTTTAAAGTACCAGCCTGTATACGTATATTCTGCTTCTCTACACTGTGATAAGGAAACGTTTTTAGTACACTGCCTCGACCGCAGTTTTTAGATTTCTTTTTTCCTGAAGTAAGGGAAGTTTTCACTTCTTATTCCCGTGATCTTATACTCTGCTGCTCTTAGTTCCATGGGGTGGGGTGGGGGGAGGCTGTTTCCACCAGAAGACACAGCAGTGACGCCACTGAGCTGGAGGCTGAGACCATCCCCGGCCACTTTGGGCTGCTCCTGCCTCTGAATCGATAGGCAGAGAAGGAAACTCCTGTGCAGGTTGGGAGAACTGATCCCAGTCAGTAAGGGGAAATGGGACCTGCACCCCACAATGGAGGTGAGCGAGAGCACGCCTGGAATACAGGCGCTGCGACGGTGTCTGCTACATTACCATGCTCTGTAATTAAAGGCAGCAGAAAACTACGAGCAGCCGGTTCAAGCAGGACTGCTAATGGCCCAGACCCTTCAGGAATTAAGTCAGGGTCACTCAACCAGGCAAAGAGCCATGACCAGCTGAGGTTCTGGCTGAGGCCAACGGTATACAGAACGGGGAGTGGAAGATGGCAGTTACATATACTAGCGGTGACCATATGACAAGTTCCAGAAATTAGGGCTATAATTGTGATTCGTATTTTCTCCTTAATATTTATATACTTAATATTTATACATGTATACATATATTAAAATATCTTTGTTTTTTGTCCTATGTGGTCCTCTTATGTAATATAAGATGGATTGACTTTATGTCATAATATCATTATTTACGTATCATTAACTTTACATCCTAGTATTTAAGTTAAAAATATCAAGGAGAAAACTAAACATCAGCCCAAGACTCTGCATCCCATCCTGGAGAAGGGTTATTATGTTTCTGGTTGTGTGCTGTGTAGTTGTACTATGTTAGGCACAAGTGTGACTTTGTTATTGTCTTGAATTGGAGATCAAATATGGTGTCCAAGTTGATAAGGGGTGGACTGGTGACGGTTGATTTTTATTTGTCTATTTGGACAGTGCTTTTAGATGAGATCACATTAAATTGGTGAATTTTGAATTAACAGATTGCCCTCCATAGTGGGGGCGGTTCTCATCCAATCAGGTGAAGGTTTGAATAGAACAAAAAGACCAGCCTACCTGAGCAAGAGGGAATTCTCCAGCAGACAGTCTTGGGACATGAGCTTCACCATCACGTCTCCAAACAACCCTTTTGCTCTGAGAGGTTATGTGTAAAATCAAAAAAGGCAAATTTATTTTTGATGAATAATTGAGTAAAGAGGAAATGCTAATTATAGAATACAGTCTTAAATATTAGACCCTTCACTCAATTAATGAAGCTATGGCTTAAATAGCATAGGGTTCATTTCTACGTAAGTTGTCATTCTTGTATCTTTGCCAATATTTTGACATGATCTAAATATAAAGAAAATGTCTTAAAAATTTGCACTTTTTACTTAAAATAAAAATGTAGAAATAAGGATTCTTTTTTCTGATCAGCTGTCTAAAGAGAATTGAGCAGTGAAAAATAATGTTTTCACATTTTTAATTAAAAGTTCTGTAGATGTTATTACTAGAATACGTTAGCGATCAAGCCAGTCTAGATTTATTAACTCCATGGCTCTTCGTCGATTCTGGATGGAATTTAATAGTTAAATCTTTAATCCTATGAAAAATACAGTCGTTTAAATATTATAAACATTTGCAGTCAGGGGAGGATGTCTTAAACCTTACCGTGTCTCACTGCAGTATAGGTATCAGGTATGGGCTTGATACTGATTCGATAACAGACATTTCTCATGTCTTACTGGTTATCAAGATGACTTTGTGGAGATAGTAAAGACTGTGAAAGAAAAATAAATCTGTGGCTTTCAAAACTAGTTGACTTTTCACAAGATGATGATGCGAGGAGGAAATCTTGAGTAAAACAGTAAACTGTTTGAGTACACAGGATTTCAGGAAACTGTGGAATACTAAACGTGGCTACCTTTTATTTTCTAACCCAGCACCAGGTGCATAATGCATTAGAGATGCCAACTGAAACGAGAACATAGCCTAATAAAACAAAAGCCATTTGCTTTATCTGACTAATTGAGGCATAACTAATTATAACGATCAGTCTTGTAGAAAATAAATGCTCATTAAAGGTAGGGTGTGAATAGGAGTGCGATGTTAATTTGGTTAACATTCCTAAACCCTGATAGGTTTTTAAATTGCCGTTCTTGAATGTCCAAAGTTCAAGAATCCAGAACAACTTGGCGTACTGCTCAGTATCTCCATTTTATAATTAGCAAGCTCAAGTCTGTTAAATAAAGTGGACTTGAGCGCATATTGGCAGGCTTGAGAGGTTGGAATGCATAAGTGGGAAGGTCTTTGTAATCCCTGTGGGCCAAGACTTCTGAGGGAACAGATGACAGCTCCTGAAGAGCCCTCACCGGGCTCTGTAACCAGAATTCCACAGGAAGCCACGGTCTTTATCTGAAACTTTTTGAGTTGGTTTCAGTGTGAATCATTCCTATCAGAGGTCACACTTAGTGCCATTGCACCCTGGCAACATGCATGTTCATGCTTTGAGCTAGTTTGATAAGAAGCAAACCAGATCATGCATTGAAGGAGGGCCAAGGAAAGAAGAGAAGGGGGAAAATTCAGGGTGCTGACCAAAAATCATTTTCTTACTTCCCATTTTCTTACTTTGCCTTAGGCTGAAAATGATAAAATCATAACATGGAAATTAGAACCATCTGTTGGCAGGATAGTGAACTGGACAGATTTTACCAAAAAGATAGAGAATAATGTATTTTAGGACATAGCTTAAATCATGGGAAACTATATTTAAAATGCCTACTTTTCTTGACAAAGATATGTATTGCAAAGATATGTATTGCTTTTTATATACTTAGTTATATTTTCTAACATTTTATTTCCTTTGGATATATTTTTCCTTAGTGCAGTCAAGAGTTTACTCCAATTTATAAAGCCTGTTCCACCCAAAAAGATACTCTAGAAAGGAGTTTAATAATATACAATAAGGCTTATTACAAGATGGATTATTATACTTTCTAATTAAAAAAATTCTCATTAACTTATTATTCTAGCATTATGGAAATGCAAAAAAAAGTAAAATTTGAGCTTCTGGGTGAAAAAAAGGCAATTATGTTGTTTTATGTAATTCATATTTGTGAAGAATAAAAGTTCCTATTTGCTTGCTAAATCTTCTGGTATACTATTCCACCATATAAATAGTTGGCATATTTTGGCAAGTGCTATGAGTGGAACAGTTCTTACTGAAGAAGCTGAAATCTATGCTGAGAGCTTCCATCAGGACTAAGATGTTAAGAAAATGGTTTAAAAAACAAACGCCTTTTTATTGGCACAGGGACAGAGGAAAAACAAAGTACTTAGAACAAAGTGTGGCACAGAGTAAATACTAAAAGATGTTTGCCATCATTATGATATGTGCATTTTGAGAGGTTGTTTGGTTTTTCTTGAACTGTTCTAGCTGAGACCTTGGCAAGAGACCAGATAAAGTCCCAGGTTCTCTGGATTGCAAATGGCTAAATGTTGTGTTGTGATTTCTAGGCAGGGTCAGATCAATGTCAACTAAATAAACTCAAGAGTTGGTTTGGTCCAACTTCCATGGTCTCTATGGTGGGCAGCCATGCTTCACCTGATTATATTTCTTGTCCACTGTCCAGAACAGGGCACCACAAACATTCTCACTTATGTATTGCTGCAAGCTAGAGACAGAGATACCATGGTGAAGCCCCCCACTCTCTGGGATTACACTGTGATCAAGTGGGATTCATTCCAAGGATACAAAGATGGTTCAACATTCGCAATCCATCAATATGATACACCATGTTAACAAAATGAAGGATGAAAATCATATGCTTATCTCAACAGATGCAAAACAAAAAGAATTTGACAAAATTCAACAATCATTTATGATAAAAGTCTTTAAAAAACTGGGTCTAGATGAAAGGTATGTCAAAATAATAAAGGACTCATATGACAAGCCCACAGCTAACATTATACTCAACAGTGAAAAGCTGAAAGCGGTTCCTCTAAGACCAAGAACAAGGTAAGAATACTTGCCACACTCTTGCCACTTTTATTCAATGTAGTACTGGAAGTCCTAGTAAGACCAATTAGGCAAGAAAAACAAAATTGTCTCTATTTGCAGGTGACATATTATGTATAGGAAATCCTAAAGAATCTACTAAAAAAAAAACACAACTGTTAGACGTAATAAATTCAGTAAAGTAACAGGATATAAAATCGATACACAAAAATCAGTTGTGTTTCGATACACAGATAAATGAAGAAAACAGATAAATTAAGAAAAATTGGATAAATCAGACAAATTAAGAAAACACTACAACTTAAATTGCATTATTGAACCAATGAAGTAAAAGGCTTTTACAGTGAGAACTATGAGACATTGATGAAAGAAACTGAAGACACAAATGAATGGAAAGATAGTGCTCATGGATTGGAAGAACTAATATTGTTAAAATGTCCATATTATTTAAAGCTATTTTTCAATTCAATGCAATCCTTGTCAAAATTCCAATGGCATTTTTCACAGAAATAGAGTAAACAATCCTAAAATTTATACAGAACTACAAAAGACTTCAAATAGTCAAAGCAATCTCAAGAAAGGAGAACAAAACCTGAGGCATCACAAGTCCTGATTTAAAACTATATTACAAAGCTATGCTAATCAAAACGGTATGGTATTGGCATAGAAACAGACACATAGATCAGTGGAACAGGACAGAGAGCCCAGAAATAAATCCATGCATATATGGTCAAGTAATTTAAAACAAGGAGCCAAGAATAGGCAATGAGGGAAAGATAGCCCCTTTAATAAATGGTACTGAAAAAATTGCACAGCCACATGCAAAAGAATAAAACTGGACAACTATCTTATACCATACATAAAATTCAACTCAAAAGGTTTAAAGACCTGAACATCACCAAAAACCATAAAACTCCCAGATAAAAAGATAAAGGGTAAGCTCCTTGACATTGGTCATGGTGATGATTTTTTGGATCTGACACCAAAAAGAAAGGTAACAAAGCAATGGTAAACAAGTGGGACTACGTCAAACTAAAAAGCTTCTACATAGCATAAAATCAAAAGACAACTTATGGAATGGGAGACAGTCTTTGCCAATTATATATCTGATAATGGGTGAATATCCAAGGTATATAAAGAATTTATACAATTAAATAGAAAAAAAAATTAAAAAAAGCAATCTGATTTAAAAATGGGCCAATAAACTGAATAGACATTTCTCCAAAGAGGACAGTGGGTACGTGAAAAGATGCTGAATATGACTAATCACCAGGAAAATGCAACTCAAAAACACAATGAGGTATCACCTCACGTCTGTTATAATAGAATGGCTATTATAAAAAAGACAAGAGGTAACAAATGCTGGTGAGGATGTGGAGAACAGAGAACCCTTGTACACCGTTGGTGGAAGTATAAAATTGGTGCAGCCACTATGGAAAACAGTATAGAGGTTCCTCAAAAAATTAAAAATGGAACTGCCATATGACGCAGCAATTCCATTTGTGGGTATTTGTTTTAAGAAAATAAAATCACTGTCTTGAAAAGGTATTTACGCTTTTGTGTTCATTGCAGCATGATTCACAATAGCCAAACATGGAAGCAACTTTTGTGTCCATCGATGGATGAATGAACAAAGAAAATACTATGTTCAGCCTTAAAAAGAAGGTGATCCTGTCGTTTACAACAATATCAGCTTTGGAAAATGCATGCAACTCATGTTCTCATATGTCAGCCACAGGCCCTACTTGCAAGTAAGACTAAGGATAGAGGTCTCAAGCCAGCTCTGTAACTTTTTTCTGCTCAGATTTCACTAAAATAATACACTAATGACCCACTGAATTGGAAAAAAAAAAAGAAAAAGAAAGTGTCAAGCTTCCGTCAATGAAAAAAGCAGTCTTTGGGGTGTGTGCAAGTATTGAAAACACTGAGCTCCATGGAACAACCTTTGCAACACCCAGTCAACTGTTAGAGCTACTTTTCCAGGATATTTTTAGTTCAAACTTCCCCCCCCCCCATTTTCTGTTTTTAACACTTATTTTATCAGCAGCTGTTAAGAGACTCCATTTCAAACAATAAGTTAGGACTTCCCATGTTGAATGTAAAGTCAACGATTTTCTCATTTATAGACATTTGAGAATTGTCATGTTTTCTAACTTTGAAGAATAGGTTTCTGTTCAAGTATACTTTTAAAAATGTGGTGATAATTGTGATCAAGGTAATTCATATATTAAGTGTGCCCATACAATTAGTCTCTGAACTTGGATGCCCCATGGCCACGTGTCTGAAAGCAAGTCCGCCGCTCAGGGAAGCGTCCTATAAAGTTGTAATTCAGTGCACCCAAAGTGGGTGTTTGTCAGTTCTGTTACAAAATTAGAAGGTACAGACCATGATTCAGAGACTTGAAAGTTCACAGAGGTAAAATTGTTTAGCAAGTAACATTCTTACTGTCTAGCTCCCTTGGCAGCTGTAAGTCGTGAGGGGTAAACATAACTGCTTGTTCTTTAGTCTGTAATATGGATGTGTCACTGCTGGGACAGGCCCCATACAGATATGCCCACAGTGTAATGCGAAGCACCTGTGATTTCTTGCACAAAACAGCCCCAGTGAAAAATACAAGAGAGAAATAATAAAACACTCCCTTTTGTTTTTAAATACATTTTGAACAAATTCATGCCCTCACTCAGCCTGTGGTCCAGCTGAGTGTATGTCAGAGGCTAGCAGTAACTTGTGAAGGGTTATGGCCTTCGGGTAACGGTGCGCGTGTTTTATATTAGGAGAGAGCGGTCGCTAACGATTAGGCAAGAAGCTGCATTTGCCAAGGTCATTGGAGACAGGACACAGAGACAGTGCAGAAATAAGGTCCAAGGTGAAGTTCTGGGTGCTGAACTCCCTGCCCCACAGCCCTCGGGGGTCTCCTCTATCCCTGACCTGCTACTGGAGTCTCACTGTGAGGTACTGTGCTTTAAAAGATACGCCTACGCAACCCCAATTCCTTGCTGGGCCTTTTATTACCCTTGGTTTAGGATTGTTCCCAAAGTATCATAAAGGAATACATTGATGCAATAATAGTTCTGAGGTCCCGGAAAGGTCGGGATGACTGATATTTACCAGGGAGTATGAAGGCATGCTTATTGCTCCAGGGTGGGAAGATGGGGAAGAGGAACCCATGTTTCCTCAATCCTCAGATGCCTCCTTGAATTATGAAAATGCACTGAACTGCAGAAAAGGATACTGAGTTCCAAGTGAGATTTAAAAAGGAGTCATAATTCAGTAGCAATCCATTCCCATTAAAAATTAGTTAGGAAACAAAAATGTATGTCCAGTATCCCTGCTTAGAGACCTTCAACTTGTCTGATTGGTGATGCTTTATCCATAAAAAAAGTTTATATTCTGTTCTCTTTTAGACCATCTATGCATTGATAGTTGATGCCAAGACCATATAAACAAGGGCTCTCATTCTCTAGGCAATATCATCCAGCCACTCTGAGACAGGGCCCGTTTGGTGTTAGCAGCCTCACAGAGCAGCCTAACTTCCTGTTGTGAAGTTTTGTCCAGTATTACAATCAACACACCTACCACACACACACTGTTTGTACAACAAATATATATGTTTTTTAATTTCAGTACTTCCCTCTGCTCATACCTGCCACCCCTTATGTGTCATTAAAACCTGCAACAGGCAGCATGCAACACCATCCATTCTCCTACCTAAGACACTTCAGCAGGTAAAGCCCCCAATAGAAATATCAAGGGACATCTTTCAGCTCAGGGGGCAGGTCAGAGCACCCATAAGCGAGTCATTCCTAAAGCATGGATGCTAGAGGAAAGGGGTCAGCAGTCAGACTTGGAAACCAGGCTGCCTGGATGCCGAGCCACGCCCATCACTTACTAGTTTGGGCAGGTTCCATAACTGTCCTATTTGTTTCCTTGACTGAAAACCCGTGATGCAGTGATACTCATTTTATACTGCTGTTGTGAGAATTAAAGGAACTGGTAACGTGTAACATGGCGAAGACCATGCTTGGTACAAAGTATGCACACAATTGGTATTAACTACTGTGGAATCTGTCTCCAATGAAATTGTAAAATTGCTGGGAGCAAGGGATTTTCACATTTTGTCCTCTTCTCTATCACCCCAGCAGAAAGCCTGCTTATATTGGATGCACAGTGAATGCTGAATGAATGAGTGGAAGGGACGGAAGTGTACTGGCGTAGTTTTATTGTTGACAGAGGCTGACATCTTCACACTTGGAAAACTTAGTTCTAAACAATTTTGAGATTCAAATATGCAGTGTTCATGAACCCTGCTGCCTTCACAAACTTAAGGCGTTTCATGCCGTTATTAATATAAGCCTCTTTTAAGAACCACAGCAGTCATTAAATATGGCTTTATAATGTTATTTCCAAATGTATATAAGAGAAAAATTCATTCATAGTTTCACATAGTAACATTTATACATGAATAACTGTCATGTAAAATCATATGAAGCAATACATTTACCCAAGAGGTATTTATTTTTCTGTTTTGTTTATTTATTTTCTTTAGATTCCACATATAAGTGAAATCACATTGCATCTGTCTTTCTCTAACACCCTCTAACACTTAGCACAATACCCTCCAGGTCCATCCACACTGCCACAGATAACAAGAACCCATTCCCTTCCATGGCTGAGCAATATTCCACTGTGTATATGTACCACCCCCTCTTTATTTATTCATCCATTGATGAGTGCCCAGGCTGCCCCCACATCTTGGCTATTGCAAACAATGCTGCAATGAACATATGAAGGCACACATCCCCTTGAAGTAGCATTTGGGTTTCTATGGATAGTTATCCAGAAGTAAGATTGATGGGTCCTTCTTTGCCTCTTCTCATAGCCTTTGTTTCAAAGTCTCTTTTGTCTGGCATAAGTATTGCTACCCCAGCTTTCTTTGTTTGTTTCCGTTTCATGAAATACCTTTTTGCATCCTTTTATTTTCAGTCTGTGTGTGTCTTTCTATCTGAAGTGAGTCTCTTTTAGGCAGCATATGTAAGGGTCTTGTTCCCTTATCTATTCAGCCCTCCTCTGTCTTTTGATTGGAGTATTTATTTAATTCATGTACATTGAAAGTAATTGTAAATTACATTGAAAAGTAAATGTTTCTGTTGAGAAATCAGCTGACAGTCTTATGGGAGCTCCCTTGTAGGTAACTAACTGCTATTCTCTTGCTGCTTTTAAGATTCTTTGTTTTTAACCTTTGACATTTTAATTATTATTATTATTATTATTATTATTATTATTCTATCTCCATTTCTGTGTTTCCTATTTCTTTGTCGAAGTTCTCTGAAATCACTGAGCATTCTTATAACCAGTGTTTGGAACTCTGCAAGTGGCAGATTGTTTGTCTCAATTTGCTTTAGTTATTTTCCTGGAGCTTTGTTCTATTCTTTTATTTGGGACATCTTTCTTTGTCTCCTCATTTTGGCTGCCTCCCTGTGTTTGTTTTTATGTATTAGGTAGGGCTATTATGCCTCCTTAGTAGAGTGGCCTTATGTAGGTGCCCTGTGGGGTCCAGTGACACAGTCTACCTCGTCACCTGAGCCAGGTGCTCTAGGTGTGTCCCTTGTGTGGGTATCCTCCTGTTGTAGTTCAGCCTTGGTTGCTGTTTGACATCAGTGGAAGGAATTGACCCTCAGACTGATTGGTCATGAGGACTGGGCATGTCTACAGATGGAGACTCACATATAATGCCCACTTGTGTCTGCACACAGGGAGGGGGAGGGCTCAACAGAGAAACAATGGCTTCTGCCAGCTCCTCCATCCAGTAGAAAGCTGCCCCTCCAGCCCTTGCTCTGAAGCCAGACAACTCAATTCCTCCCAGTATGTCCCTGGCACCTTTTGAGCTGCTGCCCAGGACTGGAGCTCAGAGCAAGTGTGTTTGTTGGTGAGTAAATCTGTGTGTGGATTCTTTAAGAGGAACACCACCCTCATCTCACTCAGACACTGTTTCTGCTGGTTTCCACAGCCACAAATTATGGGGACATCTCTTCTTGGCACTGGAATACTGGTCTGGGGAGCCTGGTGGGCTGGGGCCCCTCTTTACTTGGGGGGACCTCCTGATATGTAATGGTCACATGCAAGTGTGGGACCAGCCTGTTTCATATCTCTGCTCCCCCTAGCAGTCTCAAGGTGGCTTCCTCTGTATGTCCTTAGTTGTAGGACTTGTGTTCAGCTAGACTTCAGGTGATTCTCATTGATGGTTGTTCTGTAGTTTAATTTTAATTTTAAAATTGTAATTTTACAAGTTGTAATTATGATGTGGTCATGAGAGTAGGTGAGTACAGTATTTACCTACTCTGCCATCTTGACCAGAAATCACCCCAGGTGTATTTTTGAAAATTAGGTGACTCCTCTACATTTAAATATAAAAGTGACAAAATAAGAGTACCATCAGGGAAGGAGCCTTTCCACATGAAAAGTTTGTTTCACGGTGATGAAAACCAAATAAGATTCTGTGGACACACCACCCAAATTTTAAAACCAGAAAGTGATTAAGAAGTTGTGCCGAGGTAGGGGGATGATAGCTGTTTCCAGGGCAGGAGAGATGGTGTTTCCCCGTTAAATGATCTACTGTGCTCTAAGCAAGCTCAGGATCCTGAAGGTGCAGTCATCAGGAACTCACTTTGATTTTGTCGCAGCCACAAATATCAGACAATGGATGCTACAGAAACTCTGGAGCCTAAGATAGCAGGGACACCCATTTCTAATCTTCAAGGTCTGGTAAACGGGGGCAAAGAATAAATGCTCCCCCAAAAAGTACATGTTCACCCAAGACTTATATAACCTTCACTCTGAACCTATGGCACATATTGACTATTTTTTTAAAAGGAAAGTATGATTGACATACAATATTATATTAGTTTCAGGTGTACAACATAGTGATTCGACAACTACCCTGCTTCCTCTAAAATAAGACCTAGCCAGACAATCAGCTCTAATGCGTCTTTTGGAGCAAAAAATTAATATAAGACCTGGTATTATATTATATTATATTATATTATATTATATTATATTATATTATATTATATTATATTATATTATACTATATTACACCTGGCCTTATAGTAAAATAAGACTGGGTTTTTTATTAATTTTTGCTCCAAAAGATGCATGAGAGTTCTTGGTCTGGCTAGGTCTTATTCTTGGGAAAGTGTGGTATATACCTTACAAAGTGATCACCATAACATATCTAGTAACCTTATGTCACCATACAGCTATGCTAATTTTGACTATATTCCCCCTGCTGTGGATTACTTCCTGGTGACTTATTTTATAACTGGAAATTTGTACCACCTAACCCCCTCCATTTTTTTGCCCATTTCCCCCCCTTTACCCTTCTGGCAACCATCGGTTTGTTCTTTCTCTATATTAGTCTTTTTCTGTTTTGTTTTGTTTGTTCATTTTGTTTTTTAGAGTCCATACATAAGTGAATCATATGGTATTTGTCTTTCTCTATCTGAGTTATCTCACTTAGCCTAATAGCCTCTAGGTCCATCCAGGTTGTCATAAATGGCAGTATTTCATACTTTTTTATGGCTGAGTAATATTCCATTACAGATATGTACCACCTATTCTTTATCCATTTGTCTATTGATGGACACTTACATTGCTTCTGTATCTTGGCTATTATTGTAAATAATGCTGCAATAAGCATAGGGGTGCATATATCTTTTTGAATTAGTGTTTTTGAGTTCTTCAGATAAATACCCAGAAGTGAGATTTCTAGGTCATATGGTAATCCTATTTTTAATTTTTTTAAGGAACCTCCATACTCTTTTCCATAGTGGCTGCACCAATTTGCAAATCCACCAATAGTGTGCAAGGGTTCCCTTTTCTCCACATCCTCACCTACACCTATTTGATGTCTTGTTGATAATACCTGACATGTGGTTGTGATTTGCATTTGATGTCTTGTTGATAATACTCTGACATGTGGTTGTGATTTGCATTTACCTGATGGTAAGTGATGCTGAACATCTTTTCATATGTCTGTTGACCATTTGTTTTTGCTCTTTGGATAAATGTCTGTTCATGTCCTCTGTTCATGTTTTAATTGAGTTGTTTGTTTGTTTTGATGTTGAGTTGTATAAGTTCTTTATATATTTTAGAATTAATGTTTATCAGGTATATCATTTGCAAATATCTTTTCTAATTCAATATGTTGCCTTTACATTTTTTGATGGTTTCCTTCATTGTTCAAAAGCCTTTTAGTTTGATGTAGTCCCATTTGTTTATATTTCCTTTTGTTGCCTATGTGTTTTCTACTGAACTTTAAAAACCGTTCTTTCACTCCTTGTTCTTATAGAGGGTCAGCATTAGATTCTCACCAGTAACACTCTTGGTGATGAGGATGTGAGCTACATATCAACAGCGTGGTACCTCTCACCTCCTGCCCTCTATAGTCACAAGGACCATTGCTTTGGCATCGGTGCTTTGTTACTCTTTCATTCGTTTTCTGGACTAGGTTTATTTCATCAGGTACTTTTGCAATCTATGACATTGCTAACTGCCTGTGATCCATGCTGTGAGGTGTGTGTTCCGTGTCCTGCTTTTCTCTTGATGGTCACTGCAATAAGTCACATCCAGCTAACTCAGGCTGCATGTTTACCCCATTGAGGGATGGGTTAGTTTCTTATTCACTGCCAAGAAAGCACGTGCACACACACCTAAATGCAGCAGAAAATAGTCTACACAGTATGAAGAAGATATATTTGAAACGAACTTCTTATTTATAAATGTCAATACATTTGTATCGGGCATGAAAGGAAGACACTGTCCCATAGCTGAGCAAAAGGCACTGTGAGATAAGAGATCAAATCATATTACCCAGTTTTTAATCATCTGAACGGTATGTGAGAACTAATAATGGCTACTGAGGCTTCTGCACTGAACATATTATCCATGATTGGCAGTTGTAAATTTGGCTGTCTTGGAAACATATTTAGTTATCTGAAATAATCCATTTAAGTATTTTGAAATGTTTTATAAGAAACTGCCTTCAATAGGCAACAAGGTACCTATGTTTTTCTTAAGGTACAGTCATAAATTTAGTTTGTCAGGAGTACTTAATCTCAGTGCATTTGTTTTGCAAGAAATACTTTTCAATGGTAAAGATTGGGGTGGTAATTAAATATTTTAAACAAACAGCATAATTCCATGAAATTGGCGTATTTATAGAGACAAAATAACAGACCAGAGGGAAAATAATATGTTTTGAGTTTGGTATCTGGGATTGATATATCTCGTAGTCAGTGATCAGATTATTGCCAATAAAAGGTTCAATAAACTCACTTGGATTAATTTGCACACTGTGGCATTTTAATACTTTTCCAGGAAGCACTGCTGATGCTGTGAGTTGGTTCTTCAGAGTGTGACAAAATACATGATTTATGAGTTCCCATTAGACAATGGTTTGACTGGCAGACCTTGGCATTTCCAAGTGCTTCCAGGTACAATCTGAAGTTATGAACAAAGAATGGCTTAATGTCTTAATTGATGAGTCTCTTAGTCAATTAATAGGGTAGTGAGTTAAGGTGTATCTGTGCAGCCACACACACAGGCACGGTACTGTAAGCTACAGGTCTAAGTAAAGGGGATTGTGAAAATGAGCGCATTAGGTTCTGTGGCCCCAACGCCTGGATAGTCTGTCCCTTCCCGAGAATTGCACCGGAAGTAAAGAGACAGAACTGGAGCTGGTCCTGGTCCAAGGCCTCTTCACGTGGACCCGCAGGTGTCCGGGCACCTGGCATTGTCTTGCTCCGTGCCCCGGTTCAGCCGGGCTGTGAGGCTCGTGTGCTCAGGCCCGAGCTTTCTGTGCCCGCTACCCCGGCAGGGACTCACAGGCTGCGCGGGGCCTCCGCGATGGAGAGGAGCTCCCGGGCCCCCGGGGTCTCCAGCGGGGCCTCCGCGATGGAGAGGAGCTCCCGGGCCCCCGGGGTCTCCAGCGGGGCCTCCGCGATGGAGAGGAGCTCCCGGGCCCCCGGGGTCTCCAGCGGGGCCTCCGCGATGGAGAGGAGCTCCCGGGCCCCCGGGGTCTCCAGCGGGGCCTCCGCGATGGAGAGGAGCTCCCGGGCCCCCGGGGTCTCCAGCGGGGCCTCCGCGATGGAGAGGAGCTCCCGGGCCCCCGGGGGTCTCCAGCGGGGCCTCCGCGATGGAGAGGAGCTCCCGGGCCCCGGGGTCTCCAGCGGGGCCTCCGCGATGGAGAGGAGCTCCCGCCCCCCTCCCCCCCCCCCCCCCCCGGGGTCTCCAGCAGGGGTCTGGACAGCGCGTCATGATGGTTGGCACAGCTGTACGCGGACAGGGCTGGGCCCGGAGGGGGAGAAGTCTGCGGTCTGGGGGCCACAGTCATCCCCACCCGTGCTCCTGCTGTGAAGGGTCTGACCCAGGAAGCTCTCACCTTCGTGGGGTGGGCTTACTGATTCCTCCACTTGTCCTCACAACCGCGACGGTGTAAAAAGGAGCCTTTTTATTGATTTGTCCAGAAGCTGTCCAGGCCACATTCGCCCATCAACAACAGTGCTTAGCAGATGGAGACCGAATTATTCAAATCTAGATGCTAAACTAAATCCTTAAGTTCTATTTTTGAAATGTTTGTGTTCTTTCCCTCTCTTCCCTCCCCCCCCAACCAGTCAAGGGCAGATAGTGCGATGGCATCATTCAGAATTGGTTCTGCAGCTTTACATTTGTACAAACTTTTTTTTTTTTTTTTTTTTTTTTTTTTTAAGACTGGTTCAAACAGCATGGAATATAGAATCAGGAAACGTATTAGGTGAGGGATCTCACGGAAGGCACTTATACTCCTCATTCAATCAAACGTCTCTTTGTATTCTGTAGGCACCTCTGATTTTTTTCAGTTCCTCTAGGTGTATAATAACAACACCTGCCCCAGTCTGCGTCATGTTACAACAATATTTTTTTCCTAAAATCTCATGATAAATACTGGTGTTTTCTTTAATGCAGTGGCTGACGTTTGGGGAACTGGCAGAAGCTTAATATTAGATTACTCAGAATATACCAACTGATAACAAAATAGACTAATAAAAAAGTATACCAGGCCAGTGTATAAAACTATAAATCCATAAGAACAGAAACATATTAGTTTTTGTATTTACCTACAGTCATAGAGCGTAGAAACTTTCAAAGATATGAGTCAAACTCTGACTGTATGACTTGTCCGACAAATTGGCCTGCTATAACAAAACGCCAGAGGCTGAGTGGCTCCTAAACAACAGACATTTATTTCTCACACTCTGGAGGCTGGAAGCCCAAGACCAAGGCACTCACAGACGCAGTGTCTCGTGAGCCTGCTTTCTGGTTTATGTATGGCCATCTCCTCACTATGTCCTCACGGGACAGGAGGGACGGAGCTCTCTGGTGTCTCTTTCGTAAGTGCACTAAGCTCATTCATGGGGGCTCTGTCTTCTTGACCTGATCACCTCCCGGAGGCCGCCCTCCAAATATCATCACACTGGGCATTAGAATTTAACATATGAATTGGGGGTGAAGCAAATATTTGGTCTATAGCAGAGGGTTTGTTGAAGGGGAAGTCTTTGCTAGAAGACACTGGATTATTCACCCGAAAATCAACTGAAAAGGCACATTTCCTCATAGGCTGGGGGAGTGTGAGAGATCTTCATGGGCTTGGAGTATATGAGTATGAAAAAAAGAGAGATAATCACAGCTATCATTTATTAAGAGGTTGTTCAGGTTATAGGCATTTGTCAGTTTAAATCTTCATAGTAACCTTATGAATGTCACCAGGTTAGTATCATGTAGACAAAAATTATGCCTCTAACAATTCAGAGTGACTTCCCCACAGCTTGACACCCAACACCTAACAAATAATTGAGCCAGTGAATAAGTACTGGCAAACCTGAGCTTGCTTATGCCCCTCGGATGGGAGGGTAAGGCCCCACCTTCTATTTGAACAGCTCTCATTGGCTGCAGGGTTATGTGTGAGAGTCATGTATTTGTATTTAATATTTAAATGTGAGTCCCCTTGTGTTTCTCTGTATGTCTTCCTCTCTCTCTCTCGTATATGGTATGGATCATATATACACACGTACACATAGACCATTTTATAAATATACATAAATCTCTTACTGAATTTAGTCTTTACTAAGAAGTGTATGATTCATGAGTATTATTGTTTCAGTCAATCCAATATGGATCCATTTGCCACAAACACATGGAGAACCTTCTCTTTGCCAGGCCAGTCAAGTTCCTGTTGAGGGCTTCACAACCGTCACCTCCCGACTCACCACGGG
This sequence comes from Rhinolophus hipposideros, assembly GCF_964194185.1. NCBI lineage: Eukaryota > Metazoa > Chordata > Mammalia > Chiroptera > Rhinolophidae > Rhinolophus > Rhinolophus hipposideros. Next base: position 3,212,329 of record NC_138064.1, read on the forward strand.
CAGTCCCGGAGGGCACACGGGACACCTGAACACTGTGCCCGAGAGAGAGGGTGTGCGCTGACCATCTGAAACAGCAGAGGCCACAAGGGCGGAGTTAACAGGGCAACTCCACTGTGATTATTCACCACAAAGCCTTCTTTTCCTAAGTCCATGTCTCCCAAACAAGCAACTTCAGAATACGAGAGACACCACAATGAATAAAACAATGGCAACGCTAATAGTCAGGGTTCACTGTGTTTTACCTTGTTCTAGTTCTTAACGCCCCCCTGAACCTCACACGTCTAACCAGCATTTCAAGCTGATTTCTGTTTCCAGTTTGTTTGACCAGCCCTGTGTCTTTTTTGATTTCCAGGAGCCCATCTTCTCTTCCTGAGCCTTCATTTTTGGATAGAGGAGTGATGCCAGCAGTGCCCTGAGCTCTTTAGCATCAGTGCCAATCAACTCCAAACCTGTAAGAAAGCCCATTTCTTCTTATATTTGATAGTTGCTTTAAAGTTTTCTTCTGCTTTAAGTACAGGAAAATGAGCAGGATTGTAAGGAGATGGTTCAGTATCAAAAAAGAAATGTAAATGGCTCATAAGCATATGAAAAGTGTTAGTAATCAAAGAAATGCAAATTAATCATTGAGTTCTCTATTTTGTCAAACTGATACAGCTTTTTAGAAAAGGGTAAATTTTTTGTGGTTTGTGTATGTGTTGTGCTGTTCCCAATCTGATCTCTGCCCATGCTGGGCCCTCTCCTGGAAACTGTACGCTGCTGTTCCTCCTGCGCTCCCTTAATGTCCTTCAACCTTGAATCTTACTTTGAGCAACATTTGTACCTCGCCCATCTCGGGTGGGTGGGCTTGCCATGATTCTGTTTCCTATTTTGGTTCTCAGGAGAGTAGTTAAATGCAGAATAGCGTGATTATCTTTGTTGCTTTTACTCACGAGACTGTATTTTTTGGTATTTTGATAACCACATATAAGTAAAGTTATATGTAGTTCAATAATTGTTATCACATGCTCTATGCAACTTCTCCATGATTTGATGGCTAGCTAATGGTCACATCATTCTGAAGTGGTCTCTCCTTGTCCCACAGATAGGAGCGGCCTCTCTGTTAACTGTTGTTTCCCGACGAGCAAATGTGAGTCTGCTTCTGAGCTTTTTCTTCTTTGTCAACGGTCTATTTTTCTGTTCCTATACCTATAGCACCAATATAAATAGTATGTTCAATATCTATACAAGTAAATTTCTCCATATTTATTTCTACCAAAATGTCAGTCATTATCTCTTTGACATCCGCACCGCCTCTGATTTCTATCTTCTCTTCTGCAGGAGATCTGGTAGGTGAGATATTCAGGTTTGTAGTCATCTCCTTGTCTCTTGTGTATCTGTGCTGCATTCTAGGTACTTTTTCTTATGAGATCTATTTTCTTGCCCATTGATTTTTCTCTTTAAATACATGCATTCTTCTTTTTAACAGGTTTCTTTGGAATATTCTGTCAATTTTCCAATTTTTCATTTCTGTATATTTTATTTGGTGTTTTTTTGTTTGTTTGTTGTATTTTTTGTTTTTGTTTTTTTATTTTTCTCCTGGACATTTTAAATAATCTAATTACTTATGCTTCTCACTTATCTTATATTTCCGAAGTCACATTAAGCATATTTTTTATTCTTTATACCCTAATTCTAAAATCTCTGGTTATTTAAAAAAAGCCTTATTTTACTGCTTGTGGTGATCTTTTTCGTAATTCTGTGATCTGAATTATGAATTTATGTGTTGGATCCTTTTTATGTGAGAAGTTGGAGGACTTCATTTTGCCAGTCACATTTGGAGAATACTAATTTGGAGGTATTTTGCCTTAGGTTTTTTATTTTGTGTAGTTGTTGTGTGTTTGCTTGTGTGACACCATGCGAGTCTTGTGGATTCAATCTCCTAACTCTCGTAAGCGGAGCTGGGATGTGGCCTTCAGGGGATTGCGTGCCATCTCCACCTAGAGCCAGCACCAAGATGGGCAAGTGCCCTTCACACCTCGCTCTGTGGGATCATTACTGTTATTATGATCATTACCATTATCATTATTTGCACTTTAACTCTAAGGGCATGACTCACTCCAAGATGGCAGCTTCACGTGCGGTCCCAGATACGATGCCCATCATGTCCATCAAAACTAGAGTGACCATAAATAACGATTTACCTTTGTTATTCCAGATTCCATCAGTGATAGCGTTTGTTCTGGATGTTAATGTGTTTTAAACTACATGTTGTAATTATTGGTTGTCAGACTGAGCTTCTGCCATGGTCTGGTAGAGTAGTGTGTGAGGGCACTTGTGATCGGCAGCAGATCCCTTTAACAGGAGGGTAATCGGATAAATGAGCAGTGACGGCCCTTCTTACTTCTCCAGCCCTTTCCAGACCCGACACAGCTAATGCATCTCTTTTAAAAACGGTACTCAGTAGTCTGTCTGATAAAACAAAATGTGTCCAGGCATAAGCGGAGGGAATAGCTAGTATCTAATTTGACTTGACTCTCTCCATCAACCTTGTAGTAAGTTGTGTCGTGGCCTGTGCAATCTTCTAGATTAATCTTGCTGATTTTCATTGTAAGTTTTCTTGCACATGTAAAAAGAGAAAAACAGAATTTGTCATTGTATAAGTTTCATTCTTAGAAAAAAAAGTTGCGAACACTTAAATAATTGTTTTTTATGAGTGTGATCAGTTACTTGAAATAGAGAATCAATTAATTCTAAAAATGGTTTTGTTTTCTTCAGGCAATTTGTGCAATCAAAAGAAACATTTTGGATGTTGATTTTATCATAGTTGAAACGATATTATTATGAATAGTGTTGTAAAATCAGATAAGAAGCTTGGTATTTAGAAACTGTTTTTTTCAGTAATGTATAAATCCAAACCCAGATTTTGGTGAGTCACAGCTTCCTGGCAAAAAAACAGTATTCTTATTAAGAAACCTCTGGAGCAGAAATGTACTTGAATTAGTTGTTATAAAAATACAATTCATATTTTGTCCAAACCACCTACATTATTCTACTCATCAAAATACAATCTATGGATGTTAACAAGTATTACACACATACACAAACACACTCACACACACCACACACACCACACACTTAGTATAGCTTAACTACACAACTACCAAATGCTTATAAATGAAGCTGGTGGTAAATCATGGAGATAGAAAGATAGAGAGATAGTGTAATATTAAACTATTTACATATGCCAATGTATGTCAATGTAGACCAGGACACTTTCTTTCTCTGCTGCCTATTAACAAACCAAAAAGAAAGGTATGCAGCTTTTGAAGAACTCTTTTTAAAGTCAACCTAAGTGTCTATAATTATACTGAATTATATTTAATAAGAGTCCTCTAAAATTTGGTTGCATACTACATACATTTTGTTGGAACATTATAATAAAACTATGTGATGACTGAAGCTCCATATATTTTCACCTTTAGAAAGTATTAATATTGAAAAAAAATATTTCAATATTATATTATTATTTGATGAATATATTATTTCAATATATTCAAAGAAAAAGGCACACAACAATTTACCTCAAGAAAAGCAAAAGAAGCACTAAACAAAGGAAATAATAATAATTCAGGTGATACACAACTTAATGTGGTATGCCTCAATCAGCAAGAAACATCACCCGGGGAAAAGTCAATGTTTAATTCAGTAATTTGTATTCTGTAGCCAATTAGAATGAAGTTGAGAAGGTCTATAATTTTACAGAACCTAAATTTGGGGAAACATTTAAAAGAAGCACAAATTGATAATACATTTGATTTTGGTCTGCAATAGTATTTGTGAAGAAAGGTTCTCTGCAAGGGGACAAATTGAAAACATCTGTGAAAGCATTTTGCTGAAATATTTACACATTTCAACATGAAAAGAATTCAAATTATGAATGTGTCTGCTTGGGATATTTCTCCTTGAGCTCACTAGTTGTCTCACGGCCACAAGGAGAATGCATGTTTTTTTTTCCCTGTGGCCTAAGAGATTTGATGAAGCTAGTATGAAACTTTTCAAATGTATTTACCATAAATTGTGACTGTGAAGAGGTTGCAGATAACTTTCTGACAACAGATTAAAAATCTTGAGACTATATTCTAGACATAACAATTTTCAGAAAAATACCCATGAGCTGCTGTTAGAGACACATTTGGCTAGCAGCTGGACATTGTGTACGTTTGCTGAACTAGCTGGGAAAGGTCAGCTCTGATGTTCGCCACACCAGTTGGGAATATTTTACTTCACCATCAAAGATAAGCAAAAACAAGTGGTGGAAATGCTAAGTGTTAAATGTAGACAGTAGGTAGCAGAAGAGCAGATGTGAGTTAGGAAGCAATCCATGAGACACGTTGACATGTTCCGATGAATTACATGGAATAGAAGTGTGTGGAGCAGAGGGAGGTGTAGGAGAATCAAGAGGAGTCACAGTCATGGGACCCTGAATGTGTACAAGGCCCTTGTGTCCACGAGGTCTTCTGTTAGACACTGGTCAGTGACACCTGCCTGGGCCAAAGTGTCTTCTGTCCAAGAATCACAGACCAAATCCATACCTTGTCATCAGTTGAGCCACATATGGCCAGCCTTACTCATCCTTGCTCTTCTCTCTCCTTCCATCTGCTGAGCTGTTCCTCATCCTTAATTCAGATGCTTGTAGCTACTGTTGCATCAATGCATGGGATAACACCTGTGCACTCCAGTGCGAGAGTGAGCTTTCCACCTGGCTGCTTCTTTTAGGGCAAGGTCATGTGTGTGCCTCCCCACAAAGCACCAGGACCTAGGACAAGAGAGAATGAAGTGGTGTCCTGCAAAACTGTTTGTTCAAAAGAGGCCAGTTAACCTGGACCACACTAAGACTTAATCTGCTAATGATGAGGTTAGCATGAACACAGCAGTAATTTTCACTATTGAGAAGTTACAGGAGCTCATGGGAAACTTGAACTTAGTAACAAAATTGTATTCTATATTTTTGCACATTGGGTTCTGAAAGTGAATGCAACTCCTACTCTGTGTGTATGTGAATGTACAAAAAATTCTTAAGCCTTATTTTCATGGTGGTGGGACTTCAGGTAAATTTTTTTTGTGTTTGATACATATACTATCTATAGTTTGTCTACAATGGAAATTTGGAGCTATCTTAAAAGTAAAATTTGACCAAATCCTTGGCCAGTGCACTGGGTGAAGTCCATTGGAAGTGGCACACATGGTCAATTTTAATGGAACGTGAGAGAGTTTCTGTCAAAATCACCATGATGTGCTTTGATCAATCTCTGCTGACTCTGTCATTGCCTCCTTGTTTGCTTGACTCTTCTCTCCTTGCTCATGCTTTCTGTTTGGTGACCTGTTAGATTGAGAGTCCAAAAAGAAAGTTCTGATCAAAAGTTTCAGTAATATATAAGACTTGGGTGGTAGATGCCAGTGATAAGAACCAAACACAGCCGAGGCGGCGTCAGAAATCATTAGGAAGTGAAGAGAGGCAGGTGATGGCAGAGGTCCAGAGTGAACACACCTCTGTGATGGTCTGGTGGCCGCTTAAGAGCTGTTCCAAAGTTTGTTTGGTTTTCCCGTAGAATCTTCTTCATTAGAAGCGACTGCTTTACCTGTGTGGTAATTAGCACTCCATAGATAGTTGTGTTTCCTAAGCTACAATGATACCAGTCCCCAGTTCATCCTGTGTAATCAAGTGGGGAGTCACAGCTCAGACACATGTCAGTGTCCTCCGTGACTTTCATGTTTGTATCTTAACATTTGCTGGATCCAGATGAATAGATGGCTTTAGTCCCTTCCAAAGAAATAACAATGTCAACTTCACACTTGTTTTATGATGGAAAATCTTTGCCATCATAGCTTTTACATGAAAGATAGATTTGCCACTTCCCAAACGTCAAGTCTAATAGAATGAGAATATAAATGATATATTTCTTTGTAGCCATCAACCCTATAAGGTTATGACATGATGTGACATACCTATTTGTCATGATAAAGTAAGCACTTTTACTGATGTCTTAAATTTTTGATGTTTCCCGGTGCTGAAAATAGTCTGGGTTTATTCTGAATTGTACAAATTTTTATGGCATGTATCATGGCAGGCCTCATGCAGTTCATTAAATTGCTACCAGGGATCCACCTGCATAAAATATTTCACTATAATAGCAAGATTTATCAGATCTGTTTATTTTAAGTGAAAGTAAAAATAAACTTTCAAGAATAACCCGAAGAAAGTGATGCAATGTAATAGGGAGAGCCAAAAATGGCAGCCATAACTCCGTTTTAAAAACACTGTGTAATTAATAAAAACTTGGTTTCTATATCATAAATCAAAGCTTTCCAGAAAACTTAGGCCATCGAGATATATATATATATATATATATATATATATATATATATATAGATCCTACTTAACCAGTTCAGAGGACATGGGGACAGCATTAGCGTCAGAGTGCTTTGCACTCTTTCAGCCCAGGCCTCAGGTGTGCAGGCTGTGGACTAGGAGTGGGGGGACTTTGCCCCAACTTTCTACACATCCAAGGACCCCCCCATGACCGGGCCCCAGCCCATGCCCCTCTGTTGGCCTCCATTTATTAACCATGGAGTGAAGTGTTCCTCAAGCTCTGTCTTCCTTCTTACAGCACCTGGATGAAGCTCTTCCCTTTTGGGGTGGGGGCACACCCATTTTATTGTTTGTTATGCAGACACTAGGAGTGGATCCTTTTCTTTTTGGTCAACTTTTTCTGCCATTGGCTCCTTCTCCTACAAGAAGACTCGGAGGGAAACGTGTATAAAGACCCCGAAGCTTAAAACCAATGCACAGTCATCTCCTGATTTCCTCTTTCCTTCTTGCCTCCCCTACCCTCGGCCAACATATTTAACAAGTGGCTCAACCTTGAAGCGGGCTTGCCTCACAGCATAACTCCCCACTCCTGAAGTGTGGGCTACACAGAGGAACTTCTTTTTAAAGAGTGAAGAATGGAAAGGGCGGAAAAAGAATTACAGTGGCGAGACCCGAGAAACCTGTCTTAGCCAGGTGATGAAAGTTAAAATCAATAGGCCTACGTCAGGCTGATAGCATGCAGACTTGATATGATGGCATCGAATGGCATTTTACGTCAGTCGTCTTATTTGCCAAAAGGCCCAACCTCGGTCTAGTCAGGAGAAACTCAGGGATGGATGGGATCCTGAACAGAAAAGAAAAAAAAAAGCATTAAGTAAAAACTAAGGAAAATGAAAACATATGGACTTGAATTGATATTAATGTATCAATTTCTGTTCATTAACATGGGATTGTAAGAGGAATCTGGATGTCAGGTGTATGGGAACTCTGTCTACTATCTTTCTAATTTCTCTGTAACTCTTATTAAAGTATTTTAGAATTATTATTATTATTTTTAAATATTCAAAATACATCATGTTATTTTACTTAAAAACTATAGCTGATCAGCATATATCCTCGGGTGCTGCTACACAGGCAACTAGTCAACTACACTCCAAAAGAAGAATGTTGGGAAGCAAATTCCTTACCCGCCTGCAGTAAACTCCTGAGCTGCCTTCCACAGCCGTCCTCACAGGCGCCCCCTTCCAGGCAGCTCGGCCGACCCTGGGTTCAATCACTGTGTCGGTTACTGTGTTATTTTGTCCTCTCGTGTGGCTGCCCCACTGCTTCCTGCACGACCACCTCCCCACACAACAGTGTGGACTGGGCCTGCCCAGGGGTGTCACGACCCCTGGTCGACCAGGAGCAGCTCCGTGGCAGGCCTGTGATCAGCCCATGGACACTCAATGTGTGCATAGAAGGCCCGAGCTGTGCACTTTGCCTGTGTTTTCCTTTTATCTGGAGTTTCTTCTCCAAGCGCTTGGTCCTAAGGTGGTCACGATGCTCCATGAAGCGCAGAGATCACGTATCGCGGGCCATGTGTTTAAATGGGCGTGACAGCTCACATCCCGCCGGAGGCCCTTTGCTTTAGGAAAACAGGGTAAAGCCAGCTTGTTCATAAGCCTCTTTTTCCTTTCGCCGTAAATCCAAAGTTAGGAATTTCAAATCAGCGATGCCCACTAGAGTGCACCTCCTTTCTCTCTCAAACTGTTGGCAGTAGTTTGCATTTTCCTTCCGGTGCAATACTGGGTTGTAAACAACCTGAATGCAGGTGTAGAAGGCACCCTGGCGCTGCGTACCTGCCCAGGAGGGTCATGCCTGCTGGGTGTCTCAGACCTGCGCACCGCACCCCTGCCCTCTTTCCAGGCACTTTACTTTGATGTGTGTCTTTCCTTGTCTTCCTTGCAGCTTCCAGGATGTTGCTCTTTATGGTTTTCTGTCAGGGTTTTAAAATATCTAGTAAGACTCCTCTCCAATGGAACAGTTGAAAGAGCAAGGTCTACATTCTGCAGAGAAACTTTCTAAATAGGGGCTCAGGGCAGGTGGGAGGAAGACTTTCGTTTCTCCACGTTTCAGACGCGGCATGATAGAGCCATGCATGATCTTAGTTAACTGATTCTGAGCAAAAACCCTCAGTGCATTTGCATTAGATATATTAACAGAAAGAACAACTTCGAAAAATGCAGCCACCACCGCTGCTGTTGAGAATAAACAATCCTATTAATATGCCACCCCAGGTTGAGATCATAAACGGCCTCGGATTACAGCATTTTCATGGACCTTTCTGATGCTGGCTTGAAAACAAAATTGATTAAAACTAATAAAATACTAAAAATTGGGAATTAAGCTCTCACAAAAGACCTCTGGCGGACACTTAGCCCTGATTTAAAACAATCTTTATGGTTAGTGTATATTTATATTTAAATTCTATTAAAATTTTAGTAATTTCCTGGATTTTCCAGATAGACAATTGTATTTCTGAAGCCATTTCCCTTCTTTTTAAAATAATCATACATCCTATGTTCATTACATAGCCTATTAATTGGCTATATATTTCAGAATCATTTAAAATAATGAAGATCATCAGTGGTGCCCACTTTAAAAAGTATTATCTCTAGGATTTTGCCATAGAAAATAGTAATAATTGAAGACATATACATATATATGTGTGTATATATATCTATATATCTATATATATCTATCTATCTATATATAGATAGATATATATATATCTCCCTTGTTATGGAAATGAACTAGCCTTGCGTTCCACTTTTGAAAGGTTTTTGTTTATTGCTTTCTAATCAGGGAGTGTATTTAATTTTATCGAGTAAGTTCTGAGATAATGAAATATGTTGTTGGTTGGATGAATTCTAGAAATAGACCCCCAAATATAATGTTAGCCTTGCATTCTTGGTCTAAATCCTATATGGTCTTGGTAGATTATGTTTTAATATACCATTAAATTTTCTTGTATTTTAATTGAGTTTCTTTTTTCTTTTTTTTTAAATTTGTAATCTTAACTGGGACTGGTTCATCATTTTCTATTTTTTTGTGCTTTCTTGATCAGGATTAAAGTGAGCATTACTATATTATTAATGCACTGTTTCTGGTATAACGAAAAGTCAAAATCAAAGCCCCAAATTATATTTTGCTTGAAATCATATAGGTCTTAAATTCCTCTAATATTCAGTGAATCACTATTGGGAAATAGCAAAGCATGTCTCCTACTTGGGTGTAGACTGTATGAATACCTGCAGATTCATATATCACCCTAATCTCCCAGGTATTGTTTTTATTTTTAAAGGCATATTGAGGTGGCCCCTGTATTGAATACAAGATCAAATATCACCAGGAGAACCTGTGTCATGAGTGGCACAGCTCCCTTCTATCCTTCCAAATGTATCCAACGCTCCAAGGGCGGCACTTGAAATGAGACTTCATAGAGGTTTCATATAGAGAATTAGAAGGTGTTATCTGTGTGGATTCCCCAATTTTTAGCTTAAGATAAACACAGATTCATAAACTGAAATAAGGAACCCTGGACTGACACTAGATTTGGTGACAGGGAAAGAAATCATGGGTTTAGTTTTGTATATGTGTTTGAAATGCCTTTGGGACATCCCAATGGACATGCAAGTCTGTTGGGCTTGCATGGGATTGGATTGTGGAGGAAAGGTCTGTCTGGAGATAAAGAAAGTCTTGAGCAATCAAGTATTTAAATGGAAATGAAGCCAGCACGCAGAGTGCCGAAAGCAAAGTAATGTTCATGTAGAAGAGTGCTCCCTCTTGTAAGATACACAACCGGCACGACAGTCGGTGCTCGGAGAGAAGTATCAGCGCTCCTTCATCTCACTGCTTCACTGCACCAGTAGGGTCCAAGATGGGTGCTGGAGCTCCAGCCATTGCATCTATATTTCAACCAACAGGAGGAAGAAGGTGCAGGCCCCTCCCATTAAGGCCACTGACAAGAAGTTCCGTGTTTCCCCGAAAATAAGACCTAGCCAGACAATCAGCTCTACTGCGTCTTTTGGAGCAAAAATTAATATAAGACCTGGTCTTATTTTGCTATAGTATAAGACCCCGTCTTATAATATAATATAATTATAATATAATATAATATAATATAATTCCAGGTCTTATATTAATTGCTCCAAAAGATGCATTAGAGCTGATTATCCGGCTAGGTCTTATTTTCGGGGAAACACAGTGGCACATGCTATTTCCATGCTCATCATAGTAGCCAGAAGTTAGATACACACCTAGCTGCCTAGAGGCTGGCAGATGTTCTCTTTATGTTGAGTTGCTGGCTGCAAACACAGCATTTGGGGCTTAAATTGCGCAGGGAAAATTGCAAGAGCTTACATTGGGGAGCACTGAGTAATTTACCACAGGAAATCAACACCAGCACCAACACTTACTGGGTACTTACTGGTTGACATCTAGTCTCCTAAGTATTTCCTTGAATTACTTAGTTTAGTCTTGACCATGGCCCTATGAAATAGACGTGCTTGCGCCACTGTCACTTCAGAGAAGAGAAAGGAGTGATACTCCCCTAGTGGCACGCAGATAAAAATAACTTCTATTCCAGACAAGGGTGTTGAATGGATTTTCAGATCTGATAGTTATGAACATGCTTTTAAGCATAAAATGCATCTTCTTTTGTCAATAAAAATCTCTTTATGTGACAACATATAAAATTTTTAAGATGTATACTAAATATATACTTTAAAAATGATTTAAAATATCTTAACTGCCTTTGAAAGAAAAGTCAGGAGAGAAATTTGATATACCTCATTGTATATGGCTTGAAAAGCGGATCTTAAAACAACTCATTCTCATTGGCAGTAGTAGTTGTTACTGGGGCTCTCCAAGGGAATACGTTTGTGAACTGGGAAAAGCATGCATGCTTTTGCTTCAAAATATTTAACTAGCCATAAGGAACAAGATGTATGCCTCTACTTTTATTTTTATCATAAGTATTGCAATAATATAATTTTATACTTCCATCCAGCATATGCTTTCCCCCAGAAATGATTTCTTGGAATAAAAATTATAACACTTTTTTATTTTACTATATTATTTTATGTGATCTTTCTTTTTTTTTCTCCTGGATGACAGTGAGGATATTTCAAACTTTTATTAGTAATTAATTTATTCTTTTAAATATAATTAAGGCAAGTTTGGAATAGAAACTTCAAAAGTTAGAAAAGAAAGCAGTTATCTTTTCCTCATGTTATTTGTGTTCATTTTTTCTCTTCGGAAGTTAATGGTTTCTTATCTCTTCTGCATAGTAGAATGAACATAGGAACATTTTCTAATGTAAATATTAACATATTACATAATTAACATTATTAAATATGATAGTTTTCATATTTTTGGAATAAAGTGGATGAAATCTATTTAATGTAGTTATGTTTAGCTTGAAGTACTTTGGGACTCTTCCTTAAAGTCATTATACTGTTGTAAATAATTGCCACAATAAGTTATATTAGACAACTTATTTGTCCAGCACTACTGTTTGCTATCAAGGACAAGCAGTGCCAGGAAGAGATGGGTGTATAGAGTGGCATGAGAGTGCAAGCAAAAAGTTTGACCATTTCTTTTGCTTTTAGCTTCATTAAATATTTAGTTCCTTGTCTTGGGGGAGAGTAATAAATTCTCCAAGTCAAAACTCAAAATGAACAAATGCTCACCCATACCCGCTGCTGATGTACCAGAGGTCATGTGTCTCAGGCCTCTTGGCATTCAGAGGAAACATGTAACCATTACTGGCTAAGAAATATAAACACTAGTGGAGTGAACCCCATCCACGCCAAGCCGGTGGAACTGGTCCAGTGTCCCAGCCTCTTCTCCCTGCATGGTCATGGAGAAGGTTGTCAGGAAAAACAGAAAAGCACAGTGGTTATTGGCCTCGATGGAGAAGAGCGTCCCTGCAGGGTCAGTCATACTCCTGCTACCTTGGATGAGCAAGAAGGAATGTGTGGTGATACTGCACTGAGATAGATGGGGTTCTTTGTTACCGAAGAATACCCTAGCCCATTCTGACTAACACAAGATAATTGCTCTTCCAGTTTCGAGGGAATCAATGTGTTTGGATTGCTGTATATTTGTGCAGACATGCTGTGTATTTGTGCAGACATATTGTTTCATATTTAAATGAATTGCACATATAGCACCGCTATAAACTGTTTATATTTTGCTTATGCATTGGCACAAATATCTTTGAAATCATTTTATAAGAGGATTTAAAGTTCTTTTTCATTCTTTTCAATGCTTTGTATTATTGCATTTGGAGATAGCATAATTTAATCAGGCTATATGATGGACATTTATGGCATTTCCAACCTTTTCAATTGACTCAAATAATTTTTATACATACCATTTTGATTTTTATTTGGAGGATCAATACTTAGAGATGAAATGACTGGTGGCCAAAGGATGTGTGCATTTGGAATTTGGATCCCCAGAAGAGGACCCTTTCCTGATATCAATGTGCCTATTGGTATATTTAAGTGTTTTTTTTTTTAAGATACAATTTGTAATTTTTTTTCTTAGCTTTTGTAAATGAGTTATTTTCTTTTATTGTCAAGTTGCTCTTTATAGGTTATGTTCCAAATTGTACTCCCAAATGAAAGATGTGAAATTGATTGCTTACCCAGTAAGCAACAGAGAGAGTTATTAGAGTTTCTGACATTTGCCTAGATTGTAGGTGAAAGGGGTATGTCAGATACATTTAATGCACCTCACAGTTTAAGTAAGCAAAACTAGTAATCTTTAAGAGTCATTTATAGTTCCCATTCTGTGAATGTATGTTCTTACTCTTTGTTCACATTTCCTATTGATTTATTTATGTGTCTTACGAAGTTCATTATATGTTACAGAAATTAGAGCCTGAGCTTTTTGGAGTTCAGTCTGGTGTGACAGGTGTCATATACATGTGAGTCCAACTTTTTTTTATAATTGGCACACAGTCCTTCTAATACCTCTTACTGAATAAAAGTGTTGCTCGTTTTGGTTGATAGTCTTGTCTACTCCTGTAGCAATACTATGCTAAGCATATGGTAGAGCTACTCTCTCATCGTTCCTTCTTTCAGAATTTTTGTGAGTATCCTATACATTGTATTTTGATCAGCTTATCTCCCGTTCTGTGGGTTGGCTTTGATATTTGGAACTGTTATATCTTTGTGGTTAGAACACTTCACATAAGACTTCATATAAATGAATATAATTAGTAGGATACTAAGAGTGCTGTCTTTATGGTTACAGACATAAATGATTAATAATTTATATTTTCAGGCTTTATATATTAAATAGAGTATACTTTGTAATTGGAATTAAAATGAGTAAATATTTACCTCCAGTTATTTTCATGTAGTTTCTACACTTTTTGTCTCATTGCCTGAAGGTTTTCCTCAAGTAGTTTAATATTAGATTGCAAATCTTTGGATACTTTTTTGGAACAAAAATAGTGCCATTTAGAAGCTCAATATTTTCTCCATATATTTGATGCCAGACTCATCATTTCTTTAGTTTGACCATAAAGTGATAGAATTTATTTATTGAGTGTATATTATATTAATAGATGACAAAAGCCTAATGTAGGGCTCAGTTATTTTTAACTTGACAAGTCCTTTAGCAGAAAAAAAATATGTTAAGAAATCATAGTTTATAATACAATCCACCAAGGAATTCATGAGAGCACTTTCCTTTCTCTTCATAATATACACAACTTGGTATCATGAGCCAGTGATAAAGTGGGAGAACTGAGAGTTATAGAGCAAGTAAAAATGAGTAAATGGAAAGAGAAATGGCTATAGAAAGACAAAAACACATTTTGTTATAAAAATAATTAACTGCTTCCAACTAGCTTTAGAAAACTTAGATCTGGAAACTTTCTGTCTTGTGTCTGGCCTGTCATTCATTTATATCCTTTTGTTCCTGTAAATAAACATACTTTTCCATTTAATAGGCTGTTCATCAATTTGTTTAGCAATTTCAATGCAAAACCAAATGATTTAATTATGTAGATGGGAAGAAAACAAGACTAGAGCTGATCCTCTAGGAGCGACAGTAGTCACATGCGGTCAGGCCGCCCAGAGACTGCAGGGGGACCCAGGCCCCTTGCTGCCCTCGCTGGTGGGAATGCCTGAAAGTTCCGGTCTTCAGCATCTCATTGAGGATAAGACTCCTCATCTTCAGCAGTGCACAGGAAAATGGATTCACCTGAGTTATGGGCTTGATGTTTGACATGACAGCATAAGGAGCTCTGCTGATACACATCCCACTGAAATGGAAAACTATAAATAGCCTGAATCATTTGAAACATCTGGAAATGGTCCCAAGAGCAAATAGCAATAAAGAAACTTTTGTTTAAGAAAATTTATGAAAGTTTGCCAAGAAAGATAAGATCTGTGGTATTTGAACTAATGTTGCTCCCTCCCTCATCCCTCCAAACTCGTGGAGTGTAGATCCCACTCGAGAATGCTGTACCCAAGAGCAGAGGACTCCGTCCCCACCTTTCAGTAAGAGGGCTTCTTCCCAGGAGGAGCAGAACTCCAGTGTTTGTCTCCCTGTGCCTGCTGTCTGGCAGTGAGGCTACGTCCTGGCCAGTTGAAGGACAGGAGTCCCTATCTTTGCCCACCCCCCACACCACTCATGGAATGGAGGCTTTATCTTGGGTACAGAATACTGAAATACTGGGGCCCAGATCAGCCATCCCATGGCCAGGAGAGCCAAGGGAACCCCAGGCGGTTTTCCACTCCTCTACCAAGTACTCAGTTTCTAGAGCAAGTTGTCATCCAGCAGGAAGCCTGCCATTGCCCCTACTGCCAGCTCCAGAGTCCTGCCTCTGAGATGTCACCCAGGAGGAGAAGCCAGTTACAAAATGCTTAGACCAAGTCTGTTCACAAAGAGTGGCTTTATTAGCAACAAAGCAAGGAGAAGTTCAAACCTAAATGTGCTCTGAAGAACAGTGGGGGTGGTGGGAAAGCCAGTTGGAAGATGTGTGATCATAAGTCATATCTTATGACTATAAATCCAAAAAATTGTATGCATCTATCCTGAAGGACTTCATTTTCCAACCCACACCCCAAGATCAGGAACAAGACAAAAATGTCTGCTCTCACCATTTCTGCTAAACGTAATACTGGAGATTCTATAAAGGGCAATTAGGCAAAAGTAGATAAATTAAAAAATAAATTTGAAAACAAAGGAAGTAAATAAAGGGCATTAAGATTGGAAATAACTAAAACTTATTTTCAGATGGTATTATTTTGTGTATAGAGAATCGTAAAGAAGCCAGTAAATATAAATATATATATGTATATATATGTGTGTGTGTGTGTATATATTTACATAATTTATAAATGTATATAATTTATAAATATATATAATTTATAAATATATATACATATATATAATTTAGTAAGTTTGCACATACATGATCAATATACAAAATCCAAATCTATTCTTATACACTCACAATAAACAATCAAAACTATTAAGAAACTATTTCAACCACAATATCATCAAAAGTATGAACTACTTTGGAATGAACTTTTAAAAAAGTACAGAATTTATGCTTTGATATTTACAAAACATTTTTGAAAAAAATTGAAAAGGTCTAAATGAATGGAAAAAGTTCTGTATTTATGGATTAGAAAAACTGACATTGTGAAGATGGTACCAGTTTCCAAACTGATCTCCAGATTCTACACAGTCTCTATCAAAACCCTAGGTGACTTGTGTGTAGAAATTAACAAGGTGATTCTAAAATTCAAATGCAATAATAAGGAACTCAGGACAGTTGAAACAGTTCTGAAAACAAAGAACAAATAAGAGGGTGCACACTTTCAGATTTCAAAAATTGCTACAAAGGAACAGTAATTAACCTTTATGATGTGGGCACAAAGGATAGGCATGAAGACCAATGGAAGAGGACCAAAAACCTGGAACTAAATTACAGATTTAATTATCTCTGGTCAACTGATTTTCTACAGGATTTCAAGATCATTTAATAGGGGAAAGAGAGGGTTTTTTTTTTTTTTTTTTGTTATTGTTTGTTTGCTTGCTTGTTTTTTATCCCAAACGGTGTTGGGATAAATAAATGAACTTGGATCCCTCCCTCACACCATATACAAAAATTAAGTAAAAATGGATTAAATATCTAAATATGGGAGTTAAAAATATAAAACTTTCAGAAGAAAATGTAAGGGTAAATATTTATGACTTTGAATTTTACAGTTCTTAGACATGACAGCAGCTTTATGAGTAATTAAAAAACAGATAAATTGGACTTCATCAAAATTAAATTTTTGTGCTTCAAATGCCACTATCAAAAAAGTGATAAGGGAATTCACCGAATGGAAAAAAAAATACAAAGTATATATCTTATAAGACCCTATAAGTGTCTTGCATCTTAACATATATTGACTCTTAAAGTCAATAATATAAAAATAACCCAATTTAAGACATAGGCAAAGGACCTAAATAGACATTTCTCCAAGGGAGATACAGAAATGGCCAATGAGCATATTGAAAAGATGCTCGTCATCATTAGTTATCACAGAAATTCAAATCAAAATCACAACGAAATACCACTTCACATACATTAGGATGGCTACAGTCAAAAAGTCAGGTGAATGTTGGTGAGACTTAGAGAAATCAGAATATTAAAATATTCTGGTGGGTATGTAAAGTGCTGCAGCCACTTGGAAATACAGTCTGGCAGTTCCCCAAACAATTAAACATCAAGTCAACATATGACCCAGCAAATCCACTCCCAGGTTATAAACCTGTACAGCATGTTACTGTACTGAATGCCACAGGCAATTGTAACACAATGGTAAGCATTTGTGTAATACATTGTGCTACAACATTAGGACTGCTATGACGTCACTAGGTGATAGGAATTTTTCAGCTTCGTTAGAAGCTCATGGGACCACCATCATATATACAGTCCATCCTTGACTGAACCATGACTTTATGGCACATGATTGCATTGAAGTATTTTATTACATGTTTCATTGATAACAATTTTGAAATACATGTGAAGTTATCAAGGTACCATTTTCTGTTTGTGCTTTAGTTTTCACATTGAAACTTATTCACCACCTACCTAAAACAACTCTTTTTGATCTATCTAGTTTTTAAAATTTTTACTTGGTCTGAAGAGTATTATTTTAATTACATACCATATTTTTCTCATTCTGTAAATGATATAGTTTTGATAATCATATATTTAAGAAATCATTTTATATAACTTTGCTTTAGGTGTGAATCTTACAAATATGATATATTTAAATTCAGTTACTTTTAAAAATCAAAAGGTTTGTTTTCCTTTTTTTGAAATTTTTTGATTCAAATTTATCTTTATGATGGATATAATTCAAGATGAATATTTTTTATTTCCCACTTTTATAGTCATTTTTGATTTTTTTCTTTGTTTTCATTTTCCCCAGAATTGGAAGGATTTAAAGACTATTTTTTTTAAAGATACTGGTCATTACATGCATTTTTTTCAAAATCATTTTTTAGTAGCTTTTTTTTTCTGATTGTCATTATCATGTGGGTTTTTTCCTAGTGAAATAAAAGAATTTCAAGTTTTTTCTCAGTCAAGTTTCATTAATGTACTTTTTTTTATTATGAATAATGTTTATACATTCCAGACACCTTCAGTCCAAATGTTCAAACGTGAAAGGCAGCATTTACATTTCTGATGTTTTCCTGGCTATTTCTGTGACAAGTGAGAGAGATGGAAAGGCAGGTTTTACCTGGAAGGAGATCAGCGGGAGCCAGAAGTGACGAGTGTCGCGGGACTGTCCAGGTTCTGCATCTCAGTGCTCAGGGCCGGAGATGACGGCAAACCTCGCACAGGTGGAGTCCGGGCCTACTGCGTTAACTACTCTTGAGCAGATTTACAGATCTCCTCAGAGTTTTTTCCCTTAGCTTTCAGGCTTGAGCAGTTACATGGCCGTGTGTTCCGAGGTGATGTGGACTCTTCCGTCTACTCTCCATACCCGAGTCCAAGACGACAGGCCACAGGACAAGGGGAAGCCTACAAGACAGGCCCAGGGCCGGTCCAACTTTGCATCTGTGGAGACACTTGGACCTTAATAAGTTTTAATCTATTTCCTGGCCTTTTTCTCTCACACTTGACATAACCCAAAACCTCAGTGAATACATTTTAATATGTAAACTATAATAAGCATAAATAGGTTTTAAAAGACTTAATGATACTTAAACTATTTAGCAGTAAAAATTTCCACATTTATCCAAGATCATCAAGCTTCCAGGAATGGCTGATTGGGCAACTCTATGCACGGTGCCATTTAAATGCAATAACTTGGAAATCTTCAATGAAAGATGGCTTTTCCCCTTACAATCTATAATTAAAATGCCAATTTTATCTCAGCAATCTATGTAATGTTACATTTAGAATAATCAAATTACGTTTTTATTGTAGCCTGGAGTATTTATTGTTCCTTTTTATGTTTGGGCATTTTTCAGGGAAGGAGAAAGAGAGTGAACACCAGAAGTGTTTGAAAAATGACCCTTGCGATTGGTAATAATGTAGCACGTGAAGCTTTGTCAGGTGTCCTGCAGGCAGTTATTCAAAACTACCCCAACAGAGCGGCAGGATGCTGTTTAAACATGGGAAAGCCGATGGCACATGAGTGCATGCACTTTTTCAATGGCCTTAATTTACATGCTAGAAAGGCAGCATCTGAGAAAATGTGTGTTAGTGTGCTCTACAGATGACTAGTCAGAAGAGAAAAATCAGCATAGGTTTTCAAAGAAACTCTGTCTTCCTATTTAAGGATACTTTACTCGTCATAGCAGCTGGCAAAACTCATTCAGTTACTGGAAATGAGCCTGGCCCTGCTTTTAGGATCAGTCGTGTGGTAAGCCTCCTGGACAGAATGAGAGAACTATTAAAGAAAGGCTTTCGCAGCCTTATTTTCTTCTTTTATATAGAGTTGCATGTTTTTTAGTAACAAATGCAGTTGTAAAACATCAGGTGTTTTTCATTCCCAAAGTGGCTGGGGGCAGGGTCTTGGAAGGGATTTATGCTTGGCGCCATTTGCATATTTTAGGAAGATGCTTTTCTTAGGAATGTTCTCCCCTTTCTGTAGTGCTGGGGTCCATACAGACTTGCTGCCAAGGGATGAGACGAGCTGGAGGGTGGCCATAGAATGAAAGCGAGTCAAAAGTAAACCATTTTTCTCATAATGTAACAGAAAATTCTTGGAGAGAGTATGGCTTTGGGACGGAAAACATTGCTATATGCAAAGTGTTTCAATTATTATTGTGATTGTACAAATGAAGAAATTCAACTGAAGGATATAACAAAATGCCTGTATACAGTCAGTCAAGCAGGAGTGAAGATGGATTCAAATTCGTATTTATCTGATTCGGAAGTCCATGATTTTGGCATCGTTCCACATGTACCATCTATGGAGTTGGGAAATAGTATCATCTGAAATAATTGAGTTTTCCAATACATAAGCATGGCATATTCTTCTGGTTGGTAAGCCTCTTCAATTTCTCCAATGATGTTTGTTAATTTTTTATCTTGCACCATTTGTTGGAAAAATAATCTTTGTTCCATAGTATTGCCTTTGCTTCTTTGTCAAAGACAAGTTGACTCTATTGATGGGAGTCTTTTCTGGGCTTTTTATTCTGTTCCTTTGCAAAGTAGCTTTCAAGCACAGAACTTGTCAATTAAAAAAAAATCATTAATTAAAGTTTAACATTAGGTAGTCATTTTTTCAATACTTTCATTCAGTTGATTGCAATTCAAGTTCTAGATATATTATACATATTGATTGTAAATATATCTGGTGAGTTGGGAAATACTGCGTTTCATGAGACTAAAACCTACACCTAATTGTTATCACACATACACCGAAAACTAAATATGGTTAGACTGGTATTACTTTTGTTAATGGCTTTTGTTTTCCTATTAATTGTGCTCTAATAGATGTATTCATGAGATAACCTGCAGCGATGACTGGCCAAATTTAGTGTTTACCATGAGAATTGTGGTATAGATTTCTACCTTATTCCTTAATAAAAAAACCTAATTTTGGGGGTTAGCCCGATAAAAACATTTTTTGTCTAGATTCTCCAGTAGTTAAGAATGGCTCCGAATGCCATTGCTAACAAATGAGATAAAATAGAAACCTAGGACATGCCACAAGCTAATTAAACCTCAGGCCTGAAGTAGCTACTCATTCAGAGGATTTCACAGTCAAATCTTTTGTTTAATTCCTAATGCAAAGTTTATTTAAAATATTGGTGATGACTACATTCACACACAGTGGTGAGAAATAATCAAGAGAGATTCCGTTTACTCTCACCCAGTTTACCCCAATGGTAACATCTTGCGTCACTATAATATCACAACCAGGAAATTACCATCAATGTAATTCATCCACCTTCTTCAGATTTCACTAGTTTTACATGTATATACCTACTGTGTTCATTCATTTACTTTAATGCAAATTTGCCACCCGTGTAGGTTCAGGAGCCACCAGCATAGTCGTGATACAGCACTGTTCCATTTCAATGATCTTTTATGCCACCTTCTTATAGTCACAGCTTGCTCCCTCCCCACCTCCCTAATCTTTGGACATTAGTAGGTTGTTTTCCAGTTCTGTGATTTTGTCATTTCAAAATTGCAATGTAAATAAAGTCATGCCAGGTGTCAACTTTTGATATTGGATCTTCCCACCCAGAATAATTCCATGGAGATCCATGTAAGTTGTTACATGAA
The DNA here is from genome assembly GCF_964194185.1 of Rhinolophus hipposideros. Lineage (NCBI taxonomy): Eukaryota > Metazoa > Chordata > Mammalia > Chiroptera > Rhinolophidae > Rhinolophus > Rhinolophus hipposideros. The sequence goes on from NC_138064.1 coordinate 3,233,493, forward strand.
TCAATAGTCCACTCCATTTATTGTTGAGCAGTATTCCATGGTGTGGATGTACCAGTCTGTTTCATTTAAATTTGAAGGACTTTTGGGTTTTTACTACTTTGTGGATAGTAAAAAATAAAGCTGCCAGGTATATTCTTATGTATGTTTCCTTGTGTGAGAATAAGTTTTCATTTTTCTGGAATAGGTGTCCAAGTGTACAATCACTAGGTCAAATGGTAAGCTCGTTTCTAGTTTCTTAAGAAATTGCTATACTCTTTTTCAGAATGGCTGTATCATGTTACAGTTCTACCAGGAATGTGTGAGTGATGCAGTTTCTTCACATCCTCACCAGTGTGTGTTGTTTTAAATTTCAAATTCCACATTTAGTCTGTTCCTCTATTCTTTCACCAATACCACACTGTCTGGATTACTGTCGTTTTACAGTGGGTCTTGAGGTTGGGTGGTGTCAGTCCTCCAAATTTGGTATTCTTTCACTGTTGTATTAACTGTTCTGTTGCCTCTGAGTGAAAAGTTTAGAAACAGGTTATTGATGTCTACAGGTAACTTGCCAGGTGTTTTTTATTGACACTGCTTTGACTCTGTAGGTCAAATTAGGAAGAACTGACATCTTGGCAAGTTTGAGTCTTCTTAACCATGAATATGGACTATCTCTCCATTTATGTGGTTTTCTTAAAAATAATTTCTTTCATCAGAGATCTGTGCTTTTTAGAAATCTTGTATGTATTTTGCCAGATTTATACCTAAGCATTTATTTTTTTGGTGTTAATATAAATGGTAATATGTAAAGCTCTGTCTTTAATAAACTTTAGAAGTTTGTAACTGTGAAATACTAGTAATATCTATCAGGAGAAAGAAGATGCAATTGTGATCATCTTTTTATTTACTTTTTGTGAATAATCAAGCATACAAGTGCTTGCATGTCTTACTTTTATTTGAAAGTCAATGTAGAATATAGCTGTAAATGGCTTTATAACGAGGGTGACTATAAAACAGCCATTTTGTAGGCACAGGAATGTGTTCCGTGCACGTGGAGATCGTGTTGTATTTGCTTAAATAGCTAAGACTGATACGCAGAGGCCCATAATAAGTATTTAATAGTAGTTCCTGCATTTCCTCATGTATGTATTATTTCATCCACTTGAATGATAGCATTGCTTGATTATGTTCCAAACGTCACACAGGTCATGAATATTCTTTCACATACTCCCCATTCTTGTCCAATTCAGAAACCAGTAGTGAGACTGAGAATCAAATAATTGTAAAACCATGCTGTGTTAGTTAAGGGCGACAATAGAAACGGGTTTTGTCAGCATGAACTTATCCCCTTCCCTTTCTCAGAGCTTCCTTCTGACATTGTGACCTGGGAGGTTTCGGTCAGCTTAGGAACCTTCTAGAGAACTGAGGAATAAAGTGATTACTTATTAATTCCCTGACCCTTTTCCCCAACAAATGTAAATGTAAACTTTGAACATGTAAAATTATTTACTATTTATTTAGCAACTATTTATGGAGCATTTATTTATTGTAAGAGAGGTATTCCACTATTAACAAATTCAGCCTCAAAAATCTCATTTATTCCAAGTAATTATTTTTGTTCTCAAAGAATTCATATCTTGAATGTTGATATAAAGAGGCATTTAGAAGTATACATATATTTTGTGACCAGTATCAGCCACTAAAAAGACAAAATCTGAATTTTCCTGAAGGGTCAAGATCAGGGGTGTCCAAACTTTTTTCAACAGTTTTCACCAAGGGCCATATGCGGTAAAATACACAAACAGCCGGGCCACTCACTCGAGGTGAAGTACGTATTGCCTCACCTGGTTTATTTAAATAAGCTAAATATATTTTTGGAATTTGCTGCGGGCAATTAATAATGGATTGCAGGCCGCAGTTAGCCTGCGGGCCGTAGTTTGGACACCCCTGGTCTAGATAATATATTAACTTTCAGAAGTCAATGATTTTAATTAAAAAGAGATAAAACTAATGTTTGGTGAACACCTGTTAGTGCAAACTTCCCTGCCCAGTGCTTTGTTGTCGGACAGTGGTATTGATAGGTGCATTTTAAAGAACAAATTCATCTGTATTTGACATGTCACTTTACTGACACGCAGGACATGTGTGGCAGAGTGAGGAACCAGGCAGCTTGCCGCCTCTGACCGCGCTGTTTACATTAAACTGCGCTCAGACTCTTTCTAGAGGTCCAGTATGTGTCTCGTTTCTGGTGTCCCTCCAGCTGTCTGTATCTCTCTTCATCTTCATGACAGCCCTGTGTGGGAGGGCGTGTTCTAACAACGCTACAGAAATCAGAGCTCACACGTGTTGGCGGTATCAGAGAGAAAGCATCTGGCGAAAACTTGCCTTGAACCTAGGTTTGCTGGAACCCTCATTAAACACCACCTAAGGCAAAGGGGATATCAAAGAAAGCTAATTCTCCAGTCTGGAGTGGAGAAATCTACGATCCTGGGTAAAACTCCAGTGGTCACAATCGCTTTGTGCATCAAATGTAGAGGCAAAATTGGACAATAATCAAAAACTGTTTAAAAACAGCCATCAGTAAAAAGAAAACCATCCTCAAAAGAAAAAAAAGATCAGTTGGACTATTTGGTAATAGAAAGATTTTTGAGAGGAAGAAAAAATATAAGGCAATCGATGAATAATGTAAGATATCCTCCCAAAAAATTAAAGGAAAAGAAAGGAGCATTATCATCTAATTCTGATACATCAGAAACAATTGTGAAATGGTCCATAATTCTTTCGTCCTGCTATGTGATTTGGTGCTCAACAGTCCTTGAATTTTATGTCTGATATTTTGAGTTCATTTTCGTATGTCTTCAGCAAGCAAAACTTTGTTGAATGGATATTCTGAATATTCTGGCATGTACCACTCAGAATTTATTTTAAGTGTTTATCAGATGAAGGTTTAAATCTCATGGCTTAATAACCTGATAGATATTGATATGAGCTCTCACTTGTATTGTTGCCAGTTATGAACAGTAAAACATCTGTGTGTTACCGAAGCAGGAAGACACTGAAAAGTGTGAACATGTACTCCCCTCACTTTCCCATCCAAACCCTCCGGGAAGAAAAGCAAACAAAAATCACCCTTGAGTTGAGAGTGTATTGTGTGTTCAGATGCATGTCTGATACCCAGTGGATGCCTTGAGCCCCTCTGCACGAGACAGACATTCATTCCTCCTCATGCCTGGGATTTCCCTTTTTTTCTAACAATTGTAATTGAACTGCATTTAGACACAAAACCAACTAATTAAAAAATAATTTCAGCGAGATCACATAGCACAGTGAAAAGATCCCTCCTATAACCACCTGAGGAGTCTAATTTGGAATGCATGTGTTTTCACACATTAGACATGTGACCCCGTGATTTAATCTCCCTGTGTCTCAGTCAATTCTCTCAACCCAAACACCTAATGACGTCCCAAGGTGGTTCCTTCTGTGATAGATAATCAGGGTAGCAAAGAAAAACATGGAATCATTTTTTCAAGTAAGGGCTTCACACATCAGCAGAAGAGGTTAGATTTTAAAACCAAAAGATGTCACGCATTGTAAAAGCTACAACTGTATAATTGTGCCTAGGTTTAGCAAAATATAATGAATAGAAGGGTCACTTATACCCAACATAATTAAGAGTTTTCATAGATTTATGACCCCTAGAACTAAATTATGACAGTAAATATGGGGTGGACTCAAGGAGAGAAGGCAGTATGAGCAAAGAAACTGAATGTTGAGGCATCTTCATGGAGCTAGGTTTGGCTACAGGATGGCATCGTGTGGGTGTGGAAGAGGGTGAGCAGGACCACTGGGTGGGTGAGAAGGCAGGCCTGAGATCACCACAGACTCTTCATGCCTGACTACAGAGGAGGTAGGAGGCTTTGTACTGTTAACATTCAGGAGCCAGAGAAGACGTGGGTGGGATAGGATGAAGGCACGGGGGCCTTGAACAGGAAATGGGCACCTTTCCTTGAGAACAGAGGGAATGCAAAGAGGATAACTGTAGCTATTAGAACTTGTATGTATTTAGGATTAGGAGGTTGAGATTACTTAAGCCTATTGGCTCCAATTTCTTGTGTGAAAGAAATACCATGATCATCATCTTCAGAGAGAGAGAGAAGCAGTGGGATAACTAAGTGGGGAAAAAAGAATTAAAGCCTGAAATGGCTACAAAAGTCTGGGATGGCTACAGTAGCTGCTGATTGTCTAAAGGCATCAAGGGCCAGCTGAGGACCAAAATTCGGACACTAAGCTTCAGTGATTGAGGGAAATTTTCGATGGATCCAAAGCTGCTCTGGCTAGTCCCAGATTCATCTCAATGTTTTCTTCCTGTAGGAGACGTTATTTCTGTTTGTAGGTCTGAAGAATTCTCCCTTTGTTCTTGAAATTCGGTCACCAACACTTACTATTAAATTGGTTGATCAGAGAATAGACTGATGAATTTTAATTTTCAGATTTAACTATCTGAAATGATCCATATTCTGATTTATGAAAAAATGTATTAAACTTTAAAAGCATACTAGCTGTCATTCATTGGTTTTGTTAAGTCAAACTTAAATTTATATTGGGTAGACTTTACCCCCCCATTTAAAATATTCTCTTCCTATTTTTTTCATATTTTGTTTTATTTATCTCATCCAATGAAATTAAGTCAAACCGTGAGAGTAATTCAATTTTCATTTTTGTCTGGTCTGCCTCTTAATATTTCTGAGTTATTTCTAACTCATGTTTTGCCTTGGTCCTCAAATTGTTTTCTTACCACTGTGATCCCTCTTTTTTCTTTTTTTAAATCTTAGGATGCTTTCCCTTTTCATCTTTGTTTTTTATTTAATTCACGTCTTTTTAAGTACTTTGAAATTGAAAAGCACTTACTGAGAATCTTCTTTTACTTGAAATATATTTTCTTAAAGAGTGGATTGTTTAATTTTGTGGGCCTGCTAAGCGGCTTTCAGTTTTGCTGTAACATTTGTGAAAAATTAACAAGCTGCTTCTTTTCATTGTGTTCATACTTAACCTTGGTGGCACCTTCTAGACATTTTCAATGCTGTGCTTTAATATGCTTGCTCCTTGTTTCCCTGAGGTCTGTTCTTCTCCCAGGTACAGCTTGATGGTTGTGCACAGTTCCAGGGCGTGATATTTGTCAAGAATGGGTGAGAGCATGAGAATGTCTCTGCAGCTATCCACCATTTGTCAGAGAAACAGGGTTGACAGTACTCTAGAGAGTTAGAATGCCCTGCCTTACGGCGACTCCATCTCCTTTGGGGTATCCTGTTCCTGCATAAAGTGCCTTGCTGTTTAGGTCATTTCATTCATGCAACAGGACTAAAGCTTGGCCATTGTTCTCTTGCTGGACCTGAGTGTTTTAAAGTTTGTCTGTGCCCTCATTTTGAACAGTTCCATGTAAAATTTTCTATTGTCTGCACAATTTCTCCTCAGTGTGCATCTCTTCCCAGTAGGGCATATTAATGATAATAAAAAAAAAATCAAGTAATAAAAATAAATCTCAAATCTGGAGCACAGCCCCTAGTATAACAGCTGGAGAAGTGGGGACAAGCTCTTCTTGGGTGTTTTGCTTCTCGCGTTAGCTAAACATTTTGTCAATTAATACCAGGGCTCCCTTTGGACTGGAGGTTGAGAATGTTAGGAATAAATGGATTTAAATAACAAAAAATAAGATCTTCTTAAAGTGTGGGAATGACTGGGTTTGTTGAAAAATTGACTGAGAGGGAAGCATGAAGGATGACTTCTTTGTTTGGGGCTTACATCGCAAAGTGGGTGGGCTTTCATTTCCTGGGACGTAAATAGAGAACATTGGGATAAGAAAGGGTTCAGAATTGATGCTGGTGTGAGAGAATTACCTTCTAGGCATAATAGTTTTGGATGCCTAAGGACACCCTAGAGGGCATGTTGAATTATGTAAATAAGTTAGAGAAATCAGGACATCAACATCAGAGACCAAATAAGCCAAGAAAATGTCCAAGATAACCTAGCAAGAAAATAGGAAGGGAAAGATGAAGGCTCAGGACTGAGCATGATAATATGGTAACATTTAGCAGTAGGACAGAGAAACCAGAAAGGAGATTAAACAAGATCCAGAGGGCCAGGAGGGAAACCAGGACAATGTGTCCTTCAGAGTAACCAGTACATTTGACTGTTGTGGAAAAGAGCATGTTTACACTCTGCTGAAACAATAGAGTTTCAATGGATGAGTAAGGAGGAGTGTATTCAAGCCTGGTGACTTGTTGGTGATATGGAAAAGGCAGTTTTGGTAAAGCAGTGGGAGAGAAGTCAGTTGTGGTGCTTTGACACATTAATTACTTAGAAAGTTCAATGGATTACTTGGGGGCGGCTCTTTCAATGTTAATTGTAATGGTTTACCAAAAATGGAGAGTGTGTGGAAGGGAATGAGAGGTCAAGAGAGGGATGTTACTTAACAAAGAGGCTACTGTGATGTTTAAAGCTTCTAGAATTTATTAAGTGGAGTATGTGATAGACCATGACGATACAGGAGAGGAATAGTTTAATAGATGGAACGCGGTAATACAAGAGAAAGAAGACACAGAGGAAGGGATGCGAGCACTTGTGGAGAAGCAAATATTGAGAGGAGGAATGATGCTTATCTCCATTTCAACACATGAAGGTAATGTATGTTGTAGATGCTAGAGATCTTATCCATTATGATGAAAAAAAAGGTAGTTTCTGCTTGATACTGCTATCTTCCGTCAAAATATGAATCCTGCTTATTAGTGGATCAGTGAAAACTAAGTGGCTTAAAGCAACTACCAACTCTTTTATTTATTAATAATTCTATGGGTAAGTTTATTGGGCTGGGCTTCTCTGGGCTTTTCTTCTCCTGGTCTTACCTGGAACCACCAATGCAGATGGAATAAATTGGCAGGTGGATTTATTGGGATAGCTGATGTAGGTGACCTTACTTACATAGCTGACTATTGGTGTGGGCTGTTGGCTGGGCCACATGCCTCCAACAGGCTAGCTCGGGCTTCTCCACATAAAAGCAGCAAGACAGAGAACCAGCTCCAGTGAGCGAGTGTTTTCCAAGCCTCTGTTTGCTTCATGTTTTCTAAGGTCCCAGTGGCAAAAAGAAATCACATGATCAGTGTGGCGGGGGAAGGCACAAAAGCAAGGACACAGGGAGCTGGCTCATTGGGCGCCATTTCCGTCACAACCTATTGCAGGAGACCAGAGGTGATACACAGAGATGTGATTCTTCATGCAGTACTGAGTTGTGTCATCAGAGGAAACTGCATAAAGAAGCAGTAGGATCAAAAACACTACCCCCAAACTCCCAGAGAGAGATATGAGGTCTGTGAAAGAGGTACAATATAAAAGAAAAAGGAAATATAAGGGGAAATAAAGTAAAGAAATTGTATGCTCCAGATATAGTCAAGTTTCTGTAAAGTCAAGGAGGTAGTGGGAATTTCCAATAAATCTGGTGTGACTGAAGCAGAGTTACATTAAATGCTCATTATGTTAAACCTAAAACTTTAAAAAATTATAAAGATGGCTGAGAAAAAGTGCCTGGCAACTTTTTGAATTGCTGTAGCTGTGTCTGGGATTTGAAGATCGTCAAAAACAAACTTAACCCAGATATTAGAAGACAATGGAAGGTTTGTGAGCAGTAATTAATGCAATAACCTTTGGATGAAGTTTCACCTGAAAAATTAATTTAATGTGGGTTAAATATGAGTTTTGACGTTAAAAAGAACTGAAGTTCAAAGACTGTTAATAACAACTAAAATAAATGACAGTGTCTTCAGGAAGGGAGCATTTAATGAAGTGTCAGAGGCCATAATATGCCTGATATTCATTAACTTCTTAATTAATTGTATGATGAAAGGGATAGGATTCAAGTAAATGCAATTTCCTGTTGATAGATAATGAAGGATGGCGACAACATCAGTAAAAATGAAAAGTGCAACATGTTCTAAAGAAATGAGGAGTTTAGGCACAGTCTAAAAAGAAATTACTGCTTTTCTGATGGACACAATTGAGAAAAGAACATAACCTAACATGTAGGGATTTGAAAAATTGGTGCAATTATTTGTGAAATATGTTTGTATACTAAGTTAAAAGGAAAAGGCATGCCATTTAATGTGTTATCTAATGACGAAACTGAACTAACTGGGCCTAAACGGTGCATCTTAGCATAATGTGTGTGTCAGCTAATGCTTACATCTGTGAATACACATAAACATATTATTTAGGTCTGCAATATTGTAGGTTAGCAAAAGGCTGCCTTTCAGCAGTTTTTACAAGTATATTGAGCACAGAGGGTATTGGAAACCGTTTGCTTGTGTGTGTAATAGTCATGTGATAGTCACGGCCCCGCATCATGCAGGCAAGGGCCTGGATGGGATGACCGCACACTCCACTCCCCACGTGTCTGTGCGTAAGTGACCAAGGCTGGGCAGAGCTGACACTAGCTTCCCATACTTCTGAGTACAGATCCCGTCCAATGACTTCTTGCCACTTTTGCTGCCACCAGCCTGATCCAGAACACTATCGTATCTTGTCTAGATTATTCCATGAGCCGTGTAGTTGATATGCCTGTTCCCAGAGTTACCCTGAGCCTGTTCTCCACCGAGGGACCAGAATGACCTTTTGAACATGGGTCGGAGCAGGCCAGGCCCTGTGCAGTGCTCTCCAGTCGCTCCACATGGCACTCAGAGCAGAGCCACGCAGGCCCACGCTGGTCCCGTCCCTCCTATGTCTCTAACTTGTGTCCTCTTTCTGTACTCCTCACTCTTCCTCCTCTCCACCGTGGGGCTGTCCCCACCGCTTTTCATCTCCTCCCAGCACGTTCTTACAGCCAGCCACGCACAGGTCTTTGGTGAAATGTCCCACTCTGAGTGGGGCTACTCTGCTGCCCTGTTTACAATGAAAATATTCCTCAGCCCTCCTCATTCCCACCTTCTGCTTCATCTCTCTCCATATGGAATGTCTTCTTTTAATTTCCTACATAGCTATTTATTCTTTTTGGTCTGCATCCCCCCACTAAACTCTATGTAGACAGTACTCTCTGCTGATTCCACTTACTCTGTATCTCCAGCGCTTAAAATGACATCTGGCCTAAAGAGATCCTTAACAAATACTTTTCAGTGATTACATTGACGCAGAAAAGAGAGGACAAAATCGTTGGGATGATGTCAGGAAGTAGCAAGGGGAACTGGGACGGTTCACAATGGAATGTCTACCTGTAGAGGAGAGCCAGGGAAGATGAGAGGAGGCCGAGTACAGCTTTGTTTTGTCCATCTGCCAGTGTGTTGGTTTATCGCCCAGGTTGTTCAGGATGCAGTTGTGACAGAGACACGCTATTTACTGGGCCCCTCAAAGCCCCAAAGTTTGGCACCTCAGGGACGTCAAGCAGTAGATTAAAGTGTAGAGGAGTGAAAATAATACATGGGATTATTGGGCATCCCTGTGCCCGGGACGTGGGGGATGGCCCTGTGTCTGAGCGGGGCATTTGGACAGTGGTGGGGAGAGGCTCATGCAGGCCTATGTGTCCTTTTGTAGCTCAGGTAGGACTAAGACACAGGGTAGGATGACCTTGACTTTGACTCCAGCTTTGCCCAACGGCAGGGGTTGCTCCTTAGAGGCCCACGTGCAAGTCCCTTGTTCAAAGACAAGCATGTAAGGGGTGAGCTTCAGGCCTCAGAAACAAGCCTCAGTTTTCGGGGCCTCTGAGAAGACACAGTCAAGAGAGTCTTAGTGTGTCTGTGGATGGCTTTCAACAAGTCGTGGCTTTGCAGCCGTCCCGACAAGCAGCGCTGTGACAAGGTGTAGACTGCCGTGCGCTGTGCATTGCGGTCCTGGTGAGTGATGGGGGTCAGCGCAGTGCCCACACTTGGCCTCGCAGATGCAGAGACCTCAGAATTCAGGCTCCTGAGCTACCTGTGCAGAAGCTGCCTGAGCAAGCAGGCATGTTAGAGGTGAGGGCTCAGCTACACACCAAGCTGCTCTCTCCTGCCCTCCTCAACCACATCAAGGAGCAGAGGACCCACTGTTTTTAAACTCCAGGGTGCCGCCGAGTAGAATTTTCTGTGACCCTATTTGTCAGCCTAGTAAGCTGCTTTAGATCAGCCAACTCAAAGGGTCCTGTGGTTCCACCTGGGACGGAAGCATCTCGGGGCTAACTGGGTCCTTATGTAATATGAGACCTTCCACATATACCACGTGGCCCCCAGTCATTTCTGCATCGCTCAATCCCATGGGAGAAACATTCCTGAGGAGGCAGATATCCTAGCCCGAGGCTATTCCGTAGCAAATCCCGAGACAAATTTGCAGCAAGCGGCTCGTGACACAGCGCTCTTGCCCCAAAGGAAGTCTTAATGCTTTGTTAATAATGCAGAACTTGGACACCAGAAAAACATGCCTTGAAGAAGAGATGGAAATTAATTGGTCTTGACTCTATTAAGGAAAGAGGCACTTCAAATGAAACATGCTGCCACTTTGCATGTTCATCAATATTAAAACAAAGCAGAGTCCGGTGCCTGGCTGTGAAGGAGATAGCACATAGGCAAATTTTCCTCCCGGAGAGGGTACGTTCTGGTGCTAAAGGTGATGGCCTGCTGAATCCTTGCTGCATCTGGATGGCGACAGCATTCTACCAAATAGTGCTGTTAGGTAAGGGAGTGCTAGGAGCTCATGCACTGAATCCACCAGATTTAAAACATAATTTAACAGCAGTTCCATCGTCTTCTAGTGATTCATATAAACAAACATATCTTCCCACAAAAAGTGGACATCAAATTTGTGACCCCAAATCCTGCTCAGTCAGTGGACTGGCCACTGGGTGGGGTTGCAACCCCGTGGCTGGGGCTGGCCTGGCTGCGGTGTACAGGCAGTGGGGACCAGCTCCCACCTTCTCCTCTTCTGCTGACGGCTCCCCGGGGGGCCACAGGGAGGGCGCCACAAGAGGGCAAAGCCCTCAGGCACCTGGAGTCTCAGCTACCTACCTGCTCACGCGGCTCTTTGGGGCTGGTCTCTCTCGTGCGCCTGCAAACAGAAGTTGTATATGTTTTGCTGCTATAGGCATCCTATCAGAGTTCATTGTTTCAAGTCACATCCATTCCGTTATGGACGGCTGGGGCCAGCCATGTGTTCACGTTCCGTGGCTGCTCCTAACCAAGGCCCAGTGACGAGGTCAGAGCTGTTTTCCAATTAGAGAGCTGCTGTCAGCACAGGAAGTCAGCTCTTGTCTCTTTGTGGCCTGCACTCTCTTCCTTCCTCTACCATTTTGCAGACCCTGTGCAGCAGTTCCTCTGCCACAGACACTGCTAACACTCACGGTGCCGCTGGGTCCCCAGGCCCAAGTGCCAGGCATTTTCCCAGCTGCCTGGACTTGCTCCAGGCCCCTGTCCTGCCTCTGCCTTTGCCCATTCAAAGCTGCTGGGCTGATGGCTTACCGGGGAAAATGGCGGGGGCAACCCACCTGCACCTTGCCCAGTGCTGCGCGTCTCTGTTTAGTGGAGAGTACAAGGGAGAGTAACCTGCCTCTCCTTAGACTGGAACCCACACCTACCCTTTCCCAACCACTACAGCTCTACAAGCTTTACCAACATAGCAGATTACAAAATTCCTCAAGGCTTTTCCCCACCTCTGGCAGTTTCTTAAAGTACTTGAGTGCTCAGGACTTCCAACTTACTGCGTCAAGGTAGCATAATGTTGTCGATGAAATGGATTAACAAGAAATTATATGGGATGCCAAGCTGATCCAGGTCCCTCTGGACCACATTTTGGCAAAGAGCAGGAGAGTGGATGCTCTGGGAATGAGACAATGAAGTCGCTTCCTTGTCTATGCAATTACACCTTGCTTCTGAATCCCCTGCATGGTAAGGGTGTCCAGGTCCAGACCTATGCTGGTGGCAGAGGCTGTGTTGATTTTCTGCAGGACGTAGGTCCACAGAACACACTCCCAGCTGGCACAAGCATCACTCCCAGATACAGGTTATCTCAATCAGTCAGCCCACACCACACACCTGCGTTCACATTTGCTGATAGGTAAATGCGAGCGTGGCAGGAATGAGTAGTTGTAACAATAATTCCTGATGTCGTTTTGCTTCGGGTTTACAGCCTGACGTGCACAGTGTTCATTTGGGAGCCTCCCTTTGACTCTCCTTATCACAATCACCTTCACTCCACGGAGCAGGGACCTCACATGGGAATTCTATTATCTGGGGCTGAGAAAAGAAGCCCAGGATGGATATGTGATGCAGGTGGGACTCGTTCTCCGATGAGCGAGTGAACCATTGTTCAGGGAGTGACCTCTACAAGTCAGCATACGCGTATGGGAAGCGGCAGGTTGACAGTCATTTTCATTTCCAGAGGCGTTATTATTATTTTGCCATTGCCACAGACAATGGGTTGTCAGATAAAATACAGAATGCACAGTTAAACTGGAATTTCAGACAAACACAAATATTTTAGTGAAACAGTACATGGAATATACTTACATTAAAAAGTTTGTCATTTATCTGAAATTCAAATTTCACTGGGCATTCTGTGCTCTTTTCTCTTAAATCTGACAACCCTGCACAGACCTCTGTCGTTCCAAACGCTGAGTAACATTGTGTGCAGTGGATTGTTTGTGTCATTTTGCCACTTTGTCTCTGAGGGCGCAGTGTGGACACCTGACCTTCACCATCTCTGCTCTGCTATGTCTATGGTGATGATGGAATCA